>NC_132920.1:56953693-58442443 GCF_047675955.1 Chlorocebus sabaeus
GCTCACACTCAGGGGAGCACACACTCAGACAAGCGCACACTCAGGGGAACGTGCACTCAGGGTGCATGTACTCAGATGAGCGCACACTCAGAGGAGATCACAATCACAGTGCACACTCTGATGAGCACATACTCAGACGAGCGCACACTAAGAGAAGCTCACACAGACGAGTGCACACCCAGAGGAGCTCACACTCAGGAGAGCACACATTCAGGGGAGCGCGCACTCAGATGAGCACACACTCAGAGGAGCATGCACTGACGGGAGCACACACTCATAGGAGCACACACTCAGAGGAGTGTACACTCAGACGAGTGTGCACTCAGGGGAGCATGACTCAGATGAGCGCACAGTCAGCAGCGATCACACTTAGAGGAGTGCACACTCAGATGAGCACACACTCAGTGGAGCACACTGTCAGACGAGAGCACAGTCAGACAAGTGCACACTCAGAGGAGCTCACACAGACGAGTGCGCACTCAGAGGAGCTCACACTCAGGGGAGCGCACACTCAGGGGAGCGCACACTCCGACGAGCGTGCACTCAGGGGAGCGTGCCCTCAGAGGCCACACACTCAGGGGAGTGCACACTCAGAGGAGTTCACGCTCAGATGAGCGCACACTCAGAGGTGCTCACACTCTGGGGAGCGCACACTGAGGGGAGCATGCACTCAAAGAACACACTCAGGGGAGCCCGCAATCAGGGGATTGCACACTCAGGGGAGTGCACACTCAGAGGAGCTTGCACTCAGGGGAGCACGCGCTCAGATAAGCGCACACTCAGAGGGGATCTCACCCACACAAGTGCACACTCAGACGAGCGCACACTCAGAGGAGAACACACTCAGAGAAGCTCACATTCAGAGGAGCATACACACAGGGGAGCTCACGCTTAGGGGAGCGCACACTCAGGAGAGCACACACTCAGACGAGTGCACACTCAGGGGAGCGTGCACTCAGGGGAGCACGCACTCAGGGGAGCACGCACTCAGATGAGTGCACGCTCAGAGGAGATCACACTCACAGCCCACAATCAGATGAGCATCCACTCAGATAAGCACACACTCAGAGGAGCTCCCACCGACGAGTGCACGCCCAGAGGAACTCACACTCAGGGAAGTGCACACTCAGGGGAGCACACACTCGGGGGAGCACACACTCAGACGAATGCACACTCAGGGGAGCATGCACTCAGGGGAGCGCACACTCAGATGAGTATGCACTCAGGGGAGCATGCACTCAGATGAGTGCACTCTCACAGGGGATCACACTCACAGGACCGCACACTCAGACCAGCACACATTCACAGGAGCACACACTCAGAGGAGCTCACATTCAGAGGAGCACACACTCATAGGAGCACACACTCAGAGGCGTGCACTCAGGGGAGCACACTCTCAGGGGAACACACACTCAGGGGAGCGCACAGAGGAGCTCACACAGACGAGTGCACACCGAGAAGAAACTAACACTCAGAGGAGCCCAGACTCATAGGAGCTCACACTCAGACGAGTGTGCATTCAGGGGAGAGAACACTCAGGGTAGTGCACACTCAAGGGAGAGCACACCCAGGGGAGCGCACACTCAGACAAGCTCACACTCAGGGGAGCACACCTTCAGGAGAGCACACACTCAGGGGAGTAGACACTCAGGGGAGCACACACTCAGACAAGCGTGGACTCAGGGGAGCTCACACACAGAGGAGTGCACACTCAGAGGAGCCCACACTCAGAGAAGTGCACACTCAGAGGGGTGCTAAGGGGAGCACATACTCAGTGTAGCACATACTCAGGGGAGCGCACACCCAGACGAACACACACTCAGAGGAGCTCACACTCAGATGAGCACACACCCAGGGGAGTGCACACTGAAAGGAGATCATACTCAGAGGAGCACACACTCAGATGAGTGCACACTCGGAGGAGTTCACACAGATGAGTGCACACTCAGAGGAGCTCACACTCAGGGGAGCACCTACTCATGGGAGCACACAGAGGAGCTCACACAGACAAGTGCACACCCAGAGGAACTCACATTCAGAGGAGTGCACACTCATAGGAGCTCACACTCCGACGAGCATGCACTCAGTGGAGCATGCACTCAGATGTGCGCACACTCAGAGGAGATGACACAGCAAACACTCAGATGAGCACACACTCAGAAGAGCACACTCTCAGACGAGTGCACACTCAGACGACCGCACAGACTAGCTCACCCAGATGAGTGCACACTCAGAGAAGCTCACACTCAGAGGAGTGCACACTCAGAGGAGCTCACACTCAGACGAACACACATTCAGAGGAGCTCACACTCAGAGGAGCACACACTCATAGGAGGTCACACTCAGACGAGCGCACATCCAGGAGAGCGCACACTCAGTGGAGCTCACACTCGGGGAGAGCACACCCAGGGGAGCACACACTCAGATGAGCGCACACTCAGAGGAGCTCCCACAGACGAGTGCACACCCAGAGGAGCTCACACTCAGGGAAGTACAAACTCATGGGAGTGCCCACTCAGGGGAGCACACACTCAGATGAGCATGCACTCAGTGGAACATGCACTCAGATGAGTGCACACCTGGAGGAGATGACACAGTGCACACACAGATGAGTGTACACTCAGAAGAGCACACTTTCAGATGAGTGCACACTCAGAGGAGCGCACAGACTAGCTCAGCCAGATGAGTGCACACTCAGAGGAGCTCAAGCTCAGAGGAGTGCACACTCATAGGAGCTCACACTCAGACGAACACACACTCAGAGGAGCTCACGCTCAGAGGAGTGCACACTCATAGGAGCTCACACTCAGACGAACACACACTCAGAGGAGCTCACACTCAGAGGAGCGCACACTCATAGGAGCTCACAATCAGATGAGTGCGTATCCAGGGGAGCGCACACTCGGAGGAGATCACACTCAGAGGAGCACACACTCAGACGAGAGTACACTCAGAGGAGCGCACTCTCAGACAAGTGCACACTCAGATAAGCGCACACTCAGAGGAGCTCACACAGACGAGTGCACACTCAGAAGAGCTCACACTCAGGGGAGTGCACACTGAGGGGAGCGCGCACTCAGGGGAGCACACACTCTGATGGGCACGCACTCAGGGGAGCATGTACTCAGGGGAGCACACACTCAGAGGAGATCACACTCACAATGCACACTCAGATGAGCGCACACTCGGATGAGTGCACACTCAGAGGAGCTCACACAGATGAGTGTACACCCAGAGGAGCACACACTCAGGGGAGCACACGCTCAAGGGAGCATGCACTCAGACGAGCACACACTCAGACCAGGGTGTACTCAGGGGAGCACGCACTCAGATGAGCACACACTCAGAGGGGATCACACAGGAGTGCACACTCAGAGAAGCTCACACTCAGAGGAGACCACACTCATAGGAGCTCACACTCAGATGAGCACACGCTCAGAGGCACGCACTCAGGGGAGCGAACACGGGAGCGTGCGCTCAGAGGAGCATGCACTCAGGGGAGGGCACACTCAGACGAGCGTGCGCTAAGGGGAGCGCGCATTCAGACGAGCGTACACTCAGGGGAGCGTGCATTCAGGGGAGTGCGCTCTCAGGGGAGCGCACACTCAGGGTAGTGCACAGAGGAGCTCACAAAGACGAGTGCACACCCAGAGGAACTCAAACTCAGAGGAGCGCACACTCAAAGGAGCTCACACTCAGATGAGTGCATATCCAGGGGAGCGCACACTCAGAGGAGATTACACTCAGAGGAGCATACACTCAGACAAGCACACACTCAGAGGAGCTCACACAGATGAGGACACACTCAGAAGAGCTCACACTCAGGGGAGTGCACACCGAGGGGAGCGCGCACTCAGGGGAGCGCACACTCTGATGAGCGCGCACTCAGGGGAGCATGCACTCAGGGGAGCATGCACTCAGGGGAGCACACACTCAGAGGAGCTCACACTCAGATGAGCACACACTCAGACGAGTGCCCACTCAGAGGAGCTCACACAGATGAGTGCACACTCAGAGGAGCTCACACTCAGGGAAGTGCACACTCAGGGGAGCACAGAGAGGAGCTCACAGAGACGAGTGAACACCCAGAGGAACTCACATTCAGAGGAGCGCACCCTCATAGGAGCTCACACTCAGACAAGCGCACATTCAGGGCAGCACACACTCAGGGGAGTGCACACTCAAGGGAGCACAACTCAGACGAGCAGGCACTCAGTGGAGCATGCACTCAGATGAACGCACACTCAGAAGAGATGACACTCACAGCGTACACTCAGATTAGCACACACTCAGAAGAGCACACTCTCAGACGAGCGCACACTCAGACAAGCGCTTAGAGGAGCTCACCCAGATGAATGCACACTCAGAGGAGCTCACACTCAGAGGAGTGCACACTCAGAGGAGCTCACACTCTGATGAACACACACTCAGAGGAGCTCACACTCAGAGGAGTGCACACTCATAGGACCTCACACTCAGACGAGCACACATCCAGGGGAGTGCACACTCAGAGGAGATCATACTCAGAGGAGCACACACTCAGATGATCGTACACTCACAGGAGCACACTCTGAGATGAGTGCACACTCAGGGGAGCATGCACTCAGGGGAGCGCACACTCAGGGGAGTGCACACTGAGATGAACGCACACTCAGGGGAGCGTACACTCAGGGGAGCATGCACTCAGGGGAGCGCACACTCAGAGGAGATCACAGTCACAGTGCACACTCAGATGAGAACACACTCAGACGAGTGCACACTAAGAGGAACTCACACAGACGAGTGCACACCCAGAGGAGCTCACACTCAGGAGAGCACACACTCAGGGGAACATGCACTCAGACGAGTGTGTACTCAGTGGAGCACGCACTCAGATGAGCACACACTCAGAGGGGATCACACTCACAGGAGTGCACACTCAGAAGAGCACACACTCAGAGGAGCACACACTCATAGGAGCTCACACTCAGAGACGTGCACTCAGGTGAGTGCACACACAGGCGAGCGTGCATTCAGATGAGCGCGCACTCAGGGGAGCACACACTCAGACATGGGCAGACTCAGGGGAGCTCACATTCAGGGGAATGCACACTCAGGGGAGCGCACACTCATGGGAGTGCACAGAGGAGCTCACACAGACGAGTGCACACCCAGAGGAACTCACATTCAGAGGAGTGCACCCTCACAGGAGTGCACACTCAGACGAGTGAACATTCAGGGAAGCGCAAACTCAGAGGAGCATGCACTCAGCAGAGCACGTAGTCAGATGAGCATACACTCAGAGGAGATGACCCTCACAGCACACACTCAGATGAGCACACACTCAGAATACACTCTCAGATGAGCGCACACTCAGATGAGCACACAGAGGAGCTCACCCAGACGAGTGCACACTCAGAGGAGCTCACACTCAGAGAAGTGCACACTCATAGGAGCTCACATTCAGACGAACACACACTCAGAGGAGCTCACACTCAGAGGAGCGCAAACTCATAGGAGCTCACACTCAGACGAGCGCACACCCAGGGAAGCGCACACTCAGAGGAGATCATACTCAGAGGAGCACACACTCAGACGAGTGTACACTCAGAGGAGCACACTCTCAGACGAGTGCACACTCAGATAAGTGCACACTCAGAGGAGCACACTCTCAGACGAGTGCACACTCAGATAAGCACACACTCAGAGGAGCTCACACAGACGAGTGCACACTCAGAGGAGCTCACACTCAGGGGAGCGCACACTCAGGGGAGCGCACATTCAGGGGAGCGCACAGATGAGCTCACACAGACGAGTTCACATCCAGAGGAACTCTCACTCACAGCAGCGCACACTGAGGGGCATGCACTCTCAGGGGAGTGTGCCCTCCGGGGAGCACGCACTCAGGGGTGCGCACACTCCGATGAGCGCGCACTCAGGAGTGCGTGCCCTCAGGGGCCACGCACTCAGGGGAGCACACGCTCAGAAGAGCTCACACTCAGTCAAGCGCACACTCAGAGGGGCTCACACTCAGATCAGCATGCACTCAGGGGAGCACGCACTCAGAGGAGCACACACGCAGAGGAGCACACACTCAGGGGAGTGCACACTCAGGGGAGTGCACACTCCAACGAGCCTGCACTCAGGGGAGAATGCACTCAGATGAGCGCGCAGTCAGCGGAGATCACACTTAGAGGAGCACACAGTCAGATGAGCGCACACTCAGAGGAGCACACTCTCAGACGAGTGCACACTCAGACAAGTGCACATGCAGAGGAGCTCACGCAGACAAGTGCACACTCAGAGGAGCTCACACTCAGGGGAGTGCACACTCAGGGGAGCGCGCACTCAGGGGAGTGCACACTCAGACGAGGGCACCTTCAGAGGAGCACACACAGACAAGTGCACTCCCAGAGAAGCTCACACTCAGAGGGGCGCACACTCAGGGGAGCATGTACTCAGAGGAACATGCACTCTGGGGAGCGCACTCTCAGAGGAGCGCACACTCAGGGGAGCACGTACTCAGACGAGTGTGCACTCAAGGGAGCATGCACTCAGATGAGCGCATACTCAGAGGGGATCACACTCACAGGGGCACACACTCAGATGAGCGCACACTCAGAGGAGCACACACTCAGAGGAGCTCACAGAGGAGCACACACTCATAGGAGCATACACTCAGATGAGCACACACTCAGAGGCATGCACTGAGGGGTGCACACACTAAGGGGAGCGCGCACTCAGACGAGCACGCACTAAAGGGAGCACTCACTCAGATGAGCATGCGCTCAGGGGCACGCACAGTCAGACGAGCACGCACTCAGGGGAGCGCACACTCAAAGGAGATCACACTCATAGGAGCGCACACTCAGACAAGCACACACTCAGAGGAGAACACACTCAGAGGAGCTCACATTCAGAGGAGCGTGCACTGAGGGGAGTGCACACTCAGGGGAGCACACACTCAGGGGAGCACACACTCAGATAAGCGCACACTCAGGGGAGCATGCATCCAGGGGAGCGCACATTCAGGGGAGCGCGCACTCAGGGGAGCGCTCACTCGGGGGACCACACAGAGGAGCTCACACAGATGAGTGCACACGCAGAGGAGTTCACACTCAGAGGAGCGCACATTCAGGGGAGTGCAAACTCAGATGAGTGCGCACTCAGGGGAGCACGTACTCAGGGGAGCGCACATTCAGAGGAGCTCACACTCAGACGAGTGCACACTCAGAGGAGCGCACACTCAGCTGAGATCACACTCAGAGGAGCACACACTCAGACGAGTGCACACTCAGAGGAGCTCACACTCAGAGGAGCACACACTCAAGGGAGAGTGCAATCAGGGGATTGCACACTCAGGGGAGCACATACTCAGAGGAGCATGCACTCAGGGGAGCACACACTCAGAGGAGCACACACTCAGAGGAGTGCACACTTAGGGGAGTGCACACTCAGGGGAGTGCACACTCAGGGGAGCACACACTCAGACAAGCACACACTCAGGGGAGCATGCCCTCAAACGAGTGTGCACGTCGGGGAGCAAGTACTCAGATGAGCCCACACTCAGAGGAGATCACATTCACAGGAGCACACACTCAGTTGCGTGTACACTGAGAGGAGCACACTTTCAGATGAGCGCACACTCAGACGAGCGCACACACAGAGGAGCTCACACTCAGAGGAGCACGCACTCAGGGGAGCGCACACTCAGGGGAGCGTGTACTCAGGGGAGCACACACTCAGATGAGCGCACACTCAGAGGAGATCACACTCAATGCACACTCAGATAAGCACACACTCGGACGAGCGCACACTCAGAGGAGCTCACACAGATGAGTGTACACCCAGAGGAGCACACACTCAGGGGAGCACGTACTCAGACGAACGCGCACTCAGACCAGGGTGCACTCAGGGGAGCACGCACTCAGATGAGTGCACACTCAGAGGGGATCACACAGGAGCACACACTCAGAGGAGCTCACACTCAGAGGAGACCACACTCATAGGAGCTCACACTCAGACGAGCACACGCTCAGAGGTGCGCACTCAGGGGAGCGCACATGGGAGTGCGCACTCAGAGGAGCATGCACTCAGGGGAGAGCACACTCAGACGAGCGTGCACTCAGGGGAATGTGCACTCAGATGAGCGTGCACTCAGGGGAGCGTGCATTCAGGGGAACGTGCTCTCAGGGGAGTGCACACTCAGGGTAGCGCACAGAAGAGCTCACACAGAGGAGGGCACACCCAGAGGAACTCACACAGAGGAGCACACACTCATAGGAGCTCACACTTGGATGAGTGCACATTCAGGGGAGCGCACACTCAGGGGAGTGAACACTTAACGGGAGCACACACTCAGACGAGCATGCACTCAGTGGAGCACGCACTCATATGAGCTCACACTCAGAGGAGATGACACTCACAGCGCACGCTCAGATGAACACACATGCAGAAAAGCACACTCTCAGGCAAGCGCACACTCAGACGAGCACACAGAGGAGCTCACCCAGATGAGTGCACACTCAGAGGAGCTCACACTCAGGAGCACACACTCAGAGGAGCTCACACTCAGAGGAGCGCACACTCAGACGAGCGTACACTCAGAAGAGTGCACTCTCAGACGAGTGCACACTCAGACAAGTGCACACTCAGAGGAGCTCACACAGGCGAGTGCACACTCAGAGGAGCTTACACAGACGAGTGCACACTCAGAGGAGCGCACACTCAGGGGAGCACGCACTCTGGGGAGCACACATTCAGGGGAGCACGCACTCAGGGAAGTGCACACTCAGACGAGTGTGCACTCAGGGGAGCACACACTCAGATGATCACAGAGTCAGCAGAGATCACACTCAGAGGAGCACACACTCAGACGAGCGCACAGTCAGGAGCACACTCTCAGACGAGCGCACACTCAGGGAGGGCGCACTCAGGGGAGCGTGTACTCAGGGGAGCACGTACTCAGGGAAGCGTGTACTCAGGGGAGTATGCACTCAGGGGAGCGTGTACTCAGAGGAGCACGCACTCAGGGAAGTGCGCACTCAGGGGAGCGTGCACTCAGACGAGCGTGCACTCAGGGGAGCAAGCACTCAGATGAGTGCACACTCAGGCGGGATCACACAGGAGCGCACACTCAGACAAGCGCACACTCAGAGGAGCACGCACTCTGAGGAGCTCACACTCAGAGGAGTGCACACTCATAGGAGCTCACACTCAGACGAGCATACACTCAGAGGCGCACATTCAGGGGAGCTCACACTCAGACGAGCACGCACTCTGGGGAGCACGCACTCAGGGGAGCGTGCACTCAGACGAACATGCACTCATGGGTGCGCGCACTCAGGGCAGCGCGCACTCAGGGGAGTGCACACTCAGGGGAGCACACACTTAGATGAGCATGCACTCAAAGGAGCACACACTCAGAGGAGCGCACACTCAGGGGAGCACACACTCAGGGGAGCACACACTTAGACGAGCATGCACTCAGAGGAGCATGCACTCAGAGGAGCGCATGCTAAGAGGAGCGCACACTCAGGGGAGTGCACACTCAGATGAGCGCATACTCAGATGAGATCACACTCACAGGCACGCACAGTCAGATGAGCGCACACTCAGAGGAGCTCACACAGACGAGTGCACACTCAGAGGAGCTCACACTCAGGGGAGCACACACTCAGGGGAGCTCGCACTCAGTGGAACGCGCACTCAGGGGAGCGCGCACTCAGACGAGTGTGCACTCAGGGGAGCACGCATTTTGGGGAGAATGCACTCATGAGAATGCACACTCAGGGGAGTGCACACACAGGAAAGCACACACTTAGACGAGCGTGCACTCAGGGGAGCATACACTCAGAGGAGCACACACTCAGAGGAGCGCACACTCAGGGGAGCACACACTCAGGGGAGCACACACTTAGACGAGCATGCACTCAGAGGAGCATGCACTCAGAGGAGCGCATGCTAAGAGGAGCGCACACTCAGGGGAGTGCACACTCAGATGAGCGCATACTCAGATGAGATCACACTCACAGGCACGCACAGTCAGATGAGCGCACACTCAGAGGAGCTCACACAGACGAGTGCACACTCAGAGGAGCTCACACTCAGGGGAGCACACACTCAGGGGAGCTCGCACTCAGTGGAACGCGCACTCAGGGGAGCGCGCACTCAGACGAGTGTGCACTCAGGGGAGCACGCATTTTGGGGAGAATGCACTCATGAGAATGCACACTCAGGGGAGTGCACACACAGGAAAGCACACACTTAGACGAGCGTGCACTCAGGGGAGCATACACTCAGAGGAGCACACACTCAGAGGAGCGCACACTCAGGGGAGCACACACTCAGGGGAGTGCACACTCAGGGGAGCGCACACTCAGACGAACATGCACTCAGGGCAGCACGCACTCAGAGGAGGGCACACTCAGAGGAGATCACACTCAGAGGAAAGCACACTCAGATGAGCGCACACTCAGAGGAGCACAGTCTCAGATGAGCGCACACTCTGACAAGCGCACACTCAGAGGAGCTCACACAAACGAGTGCACACTCAGAGGAGCTCACACTCAGAGGAGTGCACACTCAGAGGAGCTCACAGTCAGATGAACACATACTCAGAGGAGCTCACAATCAGAGGAGTGCACACTCATACGAGTTCACACTCAGATGCGCACACCCAGGAGAGCGCTCTCTCAGAGGAAGTCACACTCAGAGGAACACACACTCAGACTAGCGCACACTCAGAGGAGTGTTTGTTTTGTTCTTGTTTGTTTTAAGCAAACTCTGGGTTGATTTAAAAAGAAAGTAGGCTATCTCAACCTCATACCACCCCACCACCTGAGTTGTATACTGATAATTCTCTTGTTAAGAAACCCAACGATTGCATTGGGATATAATTTTATTATTTCTGGGCATCTGGGCATCATTTAATAGATGCTTTGAAATTTTTTAAACTGCCCGATAATAGAGTCATGATAGAGAAGTGTCCCTTGGATGTGTGTAGTAGTGTTGTAGCCCCTGGAATTTTGGAGTTAGCCATCATCTGTACCAACCACACATTCTCCCACCCCATTTTCAGCTAAGGAAACAGGTTTGGAAAATATTTGTTCAAAGACTCACAGCTGTGAGGAAGAGGGTCAGCATTAGGATTAAAATCAAGAGCCAAGTGGCTGAGTCTTCAATGACCATGTTCAGATTGAGGGGGTAAAGCAACATCAGGCCCCAGTGGGTTGTCAGGATCTGCAAATGTTCACAAGGGATTATCTTCAGTGTAATCCCCATGGCAACGTAGCAAAGTGCCTGCCGTAGCTGGATGAGAATGATGATTATGCTAGAGAAAGAAAGAAACTCCTAGGGACAGCTTGATTGAGGAGGGATTGTTATGCATGTTGCTTCACAGTGTTGTTTCTCCTTAGGCAACCGTGGCAGCGATGCTTGAGAGGGGCCTACGGAGCTTGTTTACATAATCAACCAGAAAGCACTTGTCGTGCTTGTTGGTCTGTGCCCAGGGGCTGATAAGCAAGCCAGAAATCACTCTGGTTTGTGTTTCTGTAGTTCTTGAAGATGTTTAAAGATGGACACTCCTCCAGATGATTTCTGCCATTCGCTATGGGGATCACCAAACCCGAGCAAGCTGCAGAGCTTTAGGGTAAGGAACAGATGTGATGGTAGTTTTTCCAGAGAAAATGCTTGCCAACCTTGGCTGAAGAAACTAGGCTTAACAAACATGTGGACAAACTCAAGGCAGGCCTCTCCATGAATTACTTTCCCTGGGTTTTAAAAATTGGTTTACAAATGTTAAATGTTTTTTGTTAAATGACATGTCTCTATAAATCAGAGCCTGCAAGTGCCTTTAAGACAGGCAACTAAGTAGCACCCTGATCTAATTGGTTAATACCACTGCTGTAGACATGAAGGTGTGTTGCTGGATTCTGCTTCAAGGATGGGCTTGCTGGCTAGCTGTGGGAGGTGCAGGCACCAGGCAGCCAATAGTCTTCATAGCCTTCTGTGTCTGCTTCAGCTGCAGAGAGACACCTGCTCTTTCGCCCTCAGCCCTAGCAGCCCACCTCAATTGACTGAGACGGAAAGAGGAATAGTTGCCCAGCCACTTTTGCCTGAAGGGGCCATCTCTGTTGTATCCTACACTTCTGAGCTCCCAGTCGGGTTGCCTCAGGCTTCCTGGGCCTGCATGGCAATCTTTCTTTTTCCTTTGCCGAATCCATCTTTGTTTCCTACCCTTCACAGTTGTTGATCCAAAATCCATCTTAGTATCTGCTTTTAGGAAACTCTGCAACAATCAATCTATCTTTTCTGCTTGGAAAACAGTAGAAAAGGAACTATTGGCCCCATGAAGTAAATGCCTAAAAGCCTTTTCAGATAACTTACCTTTTCAATAATTTCTATAGAAGAGAGGAAAAGATTACATTTATAAGTTCTTTTACAGTCTCAGGAAAGAAAAATTATCTAGTATTAATACTGTAAAAGTAGTTAGTTATATAGTAAGTTGACTCTTAACATAGTCCATTTAACCGCTTTTTACAGAGGGAAGAAAAGGTTCCTGATTTCTTGATTTATGAGGCTCCAAAAACTCATGTTCTGAACGTTTTCACACCGAGTTCCTGATTAATTAATAATCACCCAGAATGTTTTCCCACATATGTAATTATGCTTTGCAGTTCCATCAACGTTCCTAGCTAGTCTCAAAATACCAAAACATTGCCTTGCCCTTGTTGTGGGCATGGTCAAGGTTTCCTCTCTTGGGATTTCTTGCATGGGGTATGAGGGGTAGTGTTGTGGGGGAGCAGGAGAGGGATGGATAGAGTGGAGAGGAGAGTGTAGGGCACTCATCCCTAGGGCACTAGCCTCTACCCTGTTGCCCCAGAAATGTTTCCAGATGTGTATCTGGACTTCACCCTTTAACTACCTAGTTGGGTAGGTTGTAGGTAGTATGGAATCTAATGAATTGGATCAGGGAAAAAAAAAATCTGAAGGAATAAGTGATCTCGCCTTGAAGGTGCTGCAGAGGTAACGAGTAGAGTTAATGAGTGACTGATCCATCATGGTGGTAAATTTAATTTGAATACTGAGGTTGAACACATGCTAGATGTAACCTAGAAAGTAATATTCATATGCAACACATTGGGTTACATAAAATCTGGAAAATTAATAATTTAAAAGATACAGACACACAAAGCAACGATTCAGCTCAAGTCAGATTTAGAACTGTTTTTTAATATGAGCCCGAGGGATGATATCCTGGATCTCACAGGGACTGGATTTTGCGTGAGTGTTAGAACTAAGATAACATCTTGTTCTCGTCTATATTTCAAGAAGCATTCTTATTAGGGCCATCTCCTAGAAGAAAGAAAGTTACATTTAAAAAGATTGAAGCATGAGTCAGTTTTCAGTATTGGAGAATGATGAAAAATCAAATATATGAATTCTGGAAAATTTTGTGAAAGTAGACACCTTAAAAAAATAAGAAAACATTATGAAAAAGCGTTTGTCTTCATTTTTAGGTTTAACGACTCCTATTAATAATACACAGATATACTTTTGGCCCGGCGTGTTGGCTCACGCCTGTAATCCCAGCACTTTGGGAGGCCAAGGTGAACGGTTCATGAGGTCAGGAGATTGAGACCATCCCGGCTAACACAGTGAAACTCCGTCTCTACTAAAAATACAAAAAATTAGCCAGGAGTGGTGGCGGGTGCCTGTAGTCCCAGCTACTCTGGAGACTGAGGCGGGAGAATGGCGTGAACCCGGGAGGCGGAGCTTGCAGTGAGCCGAGATCGCGCCACTGCACTCCAGTCTGGGTGACGAAGTGAGACTCCGTCACAAACAAACAAACAAACAAACAAAAATATATATAAATACTTTTATCATATAAATATTGTTTAGGTTTTACTCAGTAAATTGTGAGAGCTATTTTGCTTGCTCCTAATATAGTTCTTAGATTTCATCTCATAGTAGAAAAAATTACAAACTTCTTACAAAATGAAATTATGCTTTCCCTTGGTGATGATTCAAAACAGTCGATAATATTTTCTCACAATGCCACTGATGGGGTATTCTCAGAACTCTCCATTTTTAATTCAGATACGCTTCCAGTCAATTTGTTGAACCTCACAGTGGGAGGTTTAAGCTAAGTGACGTCCCTTTAGGTATACTCAAATTGGCCATGCAAATATTTCCTTTGTTGGACACTGGGTTCTCACAGCATCTCCTAAACAAAATATATTGGCTTTAAAATTAGTGGCGTCCATCATGCATTGGCTGGGCTGTTTTTTAAGTCGGTAGTAAAAAAGTCCAAAAACATTTGCTTCCAGCTGGCCCGTCTTGAACTAACACTTGTTTTTTTTTTTTTTTTTTTTTTTTTTTTTTTTTTTTTTTTTTTTTTTTTTTTTTTTTTTTTCCTTTTTTCATTTCACTATCTGACCTTTTAAAGGGTTTTCTTCTTTATGCTGCTATTAGCTTTCATCTCTGCTGGTCATTCTTTCATCCTGTTTCTCTGGGTTTCATTTACCTGTTTGCATGATTGTTCCTTTTTAGTTCCTTTTTTATTTGTTTTTGTTTTTTAATATCTACCAGAAAAAGAAAGACTTCTTATAGTCATGGTCACTTAAAAGTGTTTGTGGTTTTTTAAGAGGTCTTAAGTGGACTTAATCCGTATTTAACTCCTAGCATTTTATATAAGATAAATGTTATTGTTCAGACTTATCCTTTCTAAAAGATAGTAGGGCAGGGAGAAAAAGGATACAATTTTTTAGCAACTACCAAATCTCAGGGAAAGTGTTCTTACCACCTCACCTGGGGATAAGCGAGGCAGTTTGGAGAAGATTTTCTTCTGATTGTTTTTCATTTATTTATGCTTTGAGTATCAATGCTTAGTTTTAAATTCCCATTGAGAATGTTCTCATTTTGTCATAAAACTTGAATTTAGTCTCTTAATTTTTCTCTTGATGTATCACACTAATGTCCAGAGGTGTCATTAAGAAATGGTAAAGAGACCCCAGTGCTATCTGTATTTATGATCTCCTTCAGAATGTGTTTATCAGATATTTGTGACTCTCTTTGCAGAAGTAAAATACTGACAATAAAAAAGAGATTACGTGAGGGCTCAAAGGTGCATCATTATCTTGGGTTTTACTTGTCAACAATTTGAAATGTAAGAAAAAAACTGAATATATGAATGTAATCCTTTGGAAAGGTGACTCTTACTGGTGGACTTGGTCCTCTGGAGTTGAATGAATGCTTCTGAGACATAAGCACTTTTTCTTTATAAGCACTTTTTCTTTGCCTCCCTATAGGTTGGTAGGACAACACTTTCCATCAACTTTAATTTTACTACTCCTGATAGTCTGACCTTTATCTTCTAATCCAATTACATATTCAAATCTTTTCCTTCTGTTCATTCTATCTACCTTTAGATGAGTCAACTGAGAGATGAACATTTAAAATGCATAAATACGTATTTTGCCATACTTTTTTTTATTTATGCTTTATATATCATGAAATTTACTAGTAAGACATCAAACATTTCTTGAAGGCTGATATGGTCCGGCTTTGTGTCCCCACTCCAAATCTCATCTTGAATTGAAATCCCCATGTGTCAAGAGAGGGACCAGGTGGGAGGTGATTGGATCATGGGGGCAGTTTCCCCTATGCTGTTCTCATGATAGTGAGTGAGTTCTCATGAGATCTGATGGTTTTATAAGTGGTGGTTTCCCCTGCTCTTTTCTCTCTTCTGTCACCTTGTGAAGAAGTTGCTTGCTTCCCCTTTGCCTTCTGCCATGACTGTAAGTTTCCTGAGGCCTCCCCAGACATGCAGAGCTGTCAGTCAGTTTATAAATTACACAGTCTCAGGTATTCTTTATAGCAGTGTGAAAATGGACTAATACAAAGGCCTATGTATATTTTTGACTTTTTATTTGGAAACAGTTTCAAACTTATAGAAGTTACTCGAATAGGAATAGTAGAAAGAACATCAGTTAACCCTTTACCCAGCTTCTATTGTCAACATTTTAGTCAATTTGCCTAATCATTTGTGCACTCTCCTTTCTTTCTTTCTCCACATATGCATATATATGTGCATAATGTATATCTGCACACACATATATACATACATGTATAATATTGTGTATATACCATAAAATATTTTGTTTTTACTAAAGAATTTGAGAATAAGTTTTACATAGCATGGTCTTTTATCCCTAAATATTATTCTTTATATATAGGTATATTCTCATAAATAACCACATGGAAGTCCTCAATTTCGGTAAATATAACATTAATACTTTAATTTGTATTTCAATTGTCTCATTGACCCAATGTTTGTTATGGCTTCCTTTTCCTCCAGTACTAGATCCAGTCTCGGGACAGATACTGCACTTAGTTGTCATGTTTCTTTAATCTCTGAAACATTGCCACAGCCTTTTTAAATGTTTTTTTTTCCTTTTGTGACAGTGACAGATTTGAAGACAGAGTCCCCCTACTTTCTATATACAGGAGTTTCTGTATTCTGAATTTGTCTGATGTTTCCTCATCATTAGATTCAGGTTCTACATTCCTGACCAGGATATTGCATACGTGACACTGTGTGCTTCTCAGGCAGCCATATCTGGAGGCACACAATGTCCGTCTGCCCCTCCCTGGTGACGCTAGTTTTCCTCACACAGTAGGAGTGTTGTCCTATTTCTCCAACAGTAAATAGTTACCATTTTCTCCCTTGCAAATAATGAGTTTGAGGACAGACACTTTAAGACCATGCAAATATCTTGCTCCTCATTACAATTTCCCCTCAGATTTAGCATCTATTGGGATTCTTGCCTGAACCAGTCTTTGCTGTGATGGTAACAAAATGATGAGGATCACTTCAGCACTCCCTCCATGTTTACCAGTCAGCATGTGACTTTCTAGTTTAACCAAGGACCCTGTCTTTTCCTCATGTATGGATGAATGTGTCTTAGTCTGTCCCAGCTGCTGTAACGAAATATCTTAGACTGGGTAGTCTATATATAGTAGAAATTTATTACTCACAGTTCTGGAGGCTGGGAAGTTAAAGGTCAAGGCACCAGCAGATTTGGTGTCTTGTAAGGGCTCTTTCCTTATACATGGTGCTTTCTCTCTATCCTCACATGGTGGAAAGAGTGAATGAACTCCCTCAGGCCCCTTTTATAAGGATATTAATTCCTAATCGCTTCCCAAAGATCCCACCTCTTAATACCATTACTCTAGAGGTTAGGTTTCAACACATAAATTTTGGGGCAATACATATATTCACACCCTAGCAGTGTGTATTATCTGTATGAACTCATGGATTTCTGTTTTCTACCCCACTTTCCCCCAAGTGGTGTATAATTATTATCCTTATTTAGCTTGGTGGTGGATTATCCCAGATTTGGCCAGTTGGATCCTTTCAAGCTGACTAAGTGTGCCTGTGCCATATGTCCATTATTCTTTGGAGTACATCCTTACCTCTGGTATAACAAAATGTTCCAGGTTTATCACGCTTCCCCAGCCCTGCTTTCAGTCACTTCTCCAGGAAACCCTTGTTCCTTTTGGTGGGGAATAGTGTTAGAGATAAAAATCCATGCACTAGCTGTGCTGTTTGCTCCTGGAATATCTCTGCTTCTATACCTTTTTAAGTGAACGGAGCCAGGAGATATATGCATGCATATACTTATACTTACATACATGTAAATGCACATACATACACGATATGCACATATACATGTTTATACACATACATGTGCATATTTTAGATATCATAAGTGAGCACCAATACTTCCAATTTCAATTCATCTTTTTTACCTTCCCCCATTCCATATTTGCATGTACCTTCTTTCACAATGAGAGTCTTGGCTTCTAAAATCAATAGATTTACTCATTTGCTCAATCTCATAATACATCTAAAGTAGTTTCAGAATGACTTCACCCATATCTACAAAAATGCAAAGCTACTCAAAAGAGTTCAGGATCTCTAGTTTCCAGTTTTCCCATTTCCCTACCCTGTCCAAGACTGAGGGCTGTAGGATGTGCAGTCAAAACTGTTATAAGTTACTCAAATTAGTTATTTTTTGCCCTCCATTGTAATTATAGTATTCATTTGAAATACAGTTAGGTTCATTGTTTCAGTTTCTCCCTTTCCTATCCTTGCTGACTTAATTGTTTTGAATATGTCAAGCATTAACATGCTTTCAAAAGTCAAAACTTACAGAAAAGTATACTCAGAAAAGTATTCCTCCCTTCTACAGCCATGGCACTCTCATTACCTTCACCATTTGTAGGCAACCAACATAATAATAATTTTTTCTGGCTTTTCATTCTGGTGAATTTTTGGTAAATATAAAATATATGTATGTTTTCTTATTTTTCCTTCTTTCCTAAACAAAGATAGTGGTATTATATACAGTTTCTGGTGCTTTGATTTTCACTTTATAAGATCTTTTGACCATCATTCCACATCAGTCCATAGACAGCTTTCTCATTCTATGTTTACCATGACATAGTATCTATTGTGTGTTTGTACCAGAGTTTTTTCAACAATGTCCTATGATTAGACATATAGGCAGTTTTAATATTTGCAATTACAAACTACTGCCACAATGAATGAACTTCTGCATATGTATTTTTGTAGTTGTAAGACTATCTTTAGAATAAATTCCTAGAAGTGGGATGGTTGGGTTTAAGGACAAATGCATATGTAATTTTGGTTGCTGTTGTCCAATCTTCTATGGAGTTTGAATCATTTTGGATCCCCAACAGCAATGTATGAAAGTGCCTGTTTCCTCACAGCCTCAGCAATGAACTGTATTGTTACGCTTTCAGATTTTTCCCAATGGGACAGGTGAGAACTGGTATCTCATTGTAGTTTTAGTTTGTGTCTACTATTGTTAGTGAAGTGAAACATCTTTTCAAATGCTTGAGAACCATTTAAAACATCTTTTTGTGAGTTGTCTACTTATATTTTTTGCCCATATGT
This sequence comes from Chlorocebus sabaeus, assembly GCF_047675955.1. Lineage (NCBI taxonomy): Eukaryota > Metazoa > Chordata > Mammalia > Primates > Cercopithecidae > Chlorocebus > Chlorocebus sabaeus. The sequence continues at coordinate 56,972,658 of NC_132920.1, forward strand.
CTATAGGATATTTTTCTCCTTTAATTTGTAAAAGTTTGCTTTTATATTAGGAATATTAATGCCTTATCTATGAGATATTCAATATCACTTATATATTATATATATTATATCACATATTATATATAATATATTATATATAATATTTATTAACATTATATATTATATTATATATAATACATGATATATAATATATAATATATTTTATATATTAAATATATTATATAAATATTATATATTATATATAATTATATATTATAGACTATGTATCATATGTGTTATATATATAAAATTTATATATAATACATTTAATATATAATATATTATGTATATATAATATATAATATATATAGCATATTAATAATATATTATATATAATATGTATAATTATGTAATATATAATATTAATAAATAATGTATAATATATTATATAATTATACATAATATATTAATGATAAAATAATATATATAACATATTATTTTATATATTATATATGGCATATATAATATATATAATATATGTATAGAGAGCACGCAAATATTTTATCCTAGCTTGTACTTTGTTATTTGATTTTGCTTATATTTTTTTCCTTGTAAAACTTTAATTTTCATTTAGTTAAGTTTATCACTCGACTCTTTAATTACATCTGAATTTTTAGTCACAGTTAGAAAGGATTTTCTTATAGAGGAATTCATCCATCTTTATCCTCTAGTACTTGTAAAGTTTTATTCTTTACACTTTGATTCATTTGGAATTTATTCTTGTATATGGTGTGAAGAATTGATCTAATTTTATCTTTTTCCAAATGGCTAATCAGTTGTCCAGCATGACTTATAAAAAGCCAATCTTTGCGTTAGTGATTTGCAATACCAACTTTATCATATACTGAATTCTCTCTCTTTTTTTTTTTTTTTTTTTTTGAGATGAAGTCTTGCTCTTCTTGCCCAGGCTGGAGTGCAATGGCATGATCTTGGCTCACTGCAACCTCTGCCTCCCGGGTTCAAGTAGTTATCATGCTTTACCCTCCCAAGTAGCTGGGATTACAGGTGCCCACCACCACACCTGGCTAATTTTTTTTTTTTGTATTTTTAGTAGAGATGGGGTTTCATCATGTTCGCCAGGCTGGTTTTGAACTCCTGACCTCAAGAGATCTGCCCACCTCAACATCCCAAAGTGCTAGGATTACAGGCATGAACCACCACGCCCGGCCTCATATATTGAATTTTGTATATAATTAAGCCTTATCCTTTTTAAGGCAATATATGTAACAATAAATAGCTGAATTAAGTAAGCCCTCTGAATTAAGTCAGCGGACCCTCATAAAGGATAAGTTTTAAAATTGAATATTATCTAAAGATTTTGATAGTCTCCTAATGGGAGTATCTGAATTAAGTGTCACAGCTAAAAATAGTAGAGCGGTCACATTCCCTAGGACCAGTTCTCAAACTTTGTTAAAATGCAGATTCCTGACTTCTATCATTAAACATTTTCATTTAGAAGTGGGGAGTGTGGCCTTCATATTTTAGCTGCTTAACTAGTAGCACAGTGAAGATTGCATAAGGGGTCATTGGATCACTTTTTGAAAAGCATGGTCTTAGAGAAAAGGGACATCCCACACTCTTTCACAGTGTAGCAACACGCGGGAAAGAGAACAGTCAAATTGTTTTGATATGACGAAAGGAAATGCAGGCTTTCTAGTATACACAAAACATATTCAAAAAGCTAGAAGTTTATCACTAAAGCTTCTGGAAGTAAATCTACGTTTAGCAACTCAATTTTTTAGATTTTATTCTCAATTATCCGGACATGAGATTTAGGTCTGTGATTCTCAGGTCTTTTTAATTATGCATATCACTCAAGGAGCTATGGACTTCAAATGACTTACGTTTGTGATAAAGCCTCATTTAACCCACAATAATAGGAAGGCTGCTCTGATTTTCTGAAGTTAGAAATGAGAGATTAAATAAGTACATTTGTTGTAGTTTAATATTACACATTTTATGATGAAAGCATGGTCTCCTACACTGCCTCCTACTATCTGGAAAATCAGTAATCCTAAAATGTTCTTTCAAAACCAGAGACCTAAATGGCTAGAAGCAATAATTGCTAGAGCTCTCTACCAAGCTTTGACTATAAATATTTGGCCATGTTGTGTGTTAGAAAGTATAAGACACACTTGCTTTCATTTCCTGAGCCTGACTCACTGAATTTTCTCGTCCAGATTGGTTTTCATCTGTTTATTCCTTTATAGCATAGATTAGGTCCACTGTGGTTCTAATCTCTGTTATGCATGCTTTTTTTATGAATAAAATGCCAGGCACACAGAACATACATATGCACATTTTATTACAAGATAGTAAAAGCTCAATGTGCTGGGACTGCATTCCCAATGTGACCTTATTTTCCCACTCTTTGCAGTTTTAAAATGTTATGTTAATCTCGCATTCTGGACGATCCCCGTCCAGAATGGGGATCTCTTTAGATTTCTTCCTTACAGTGAGTCCCGGCAGTGTATAGCAGCCATAGAATAGCTAAATTTGAAAAGACTTTTTGGCAAAGATTTGAATATCTGTCCTCTGACCTTTTCTGGTTCTTGTCTGTATTTCATAATACAAAACTAATGAGGATTTCACTTTGGTGAAATCTGCCTTGCTAAATGCTGCTTGCAAACAACACACTCATTTGTTAGCATTTGGGATTCTGATTAAATCATTGTGCTTTAGTGACTGTTAAAGAGTATAGTTTGAAAGAAAAAAAATGTTTTTAGACTCCTGTATAGTGTACCAAAATCTATGCAAATTGTTACAAGGCCTTTTAATGTACAGGTGAACCCCAGCACTTATTATCATCTGATGCACAGATAATGCACATGTCATATGTTGGTAATAAAATATCAAAGTTAGACTGACACTCTTAGAGTGTTTAACACTGTTTTATTGGCTTACTAGCCCTAATTGGATTCATTGCATCCATATTTTTCACGCCGCCGCTTAAAACATTTGCCACGTGTTTTATCCATGCTTTTGTCACAGCTTTGTCTGTAACTACATTGACTTGATTACTCATATTCTATGGCAATTCCTGGCATTTGGCTTATTTTTCCACTAGCCTCCTTACTTTCAAAAATCCCTCCATCTCATTTGTCGACAGCCTCTGATTATCTCAAAGGTACCTCAGATTATCCTGACACGTCCTTCCACTTCTGAGAATACTGACCCAGTATTTCAAGACTGAGATGTCTCTGACACAGAAGATGGAGCCAGTGATGATGTCCTCCCTTATTCAGGCTCTTTGAATAATGCTTTTTACTCACCCTATGGACTCTGCTAGAAAGACACTTTAATATTTTTGCAATTTATATTTTTCTATTATTGAAAAATAATAGAAACCACTGCCTTAGTCAGTTTAACAGTTTAACAAAGTTGTTTTCAAAAGAACAGAGAAAACGTAACTCCATTTAGGTTGCCTTTCATTTGCAAATACTAACTGAAACTTGAGTTAGGGATTGTATAACTTGGAAGCAGTATTAATAAAATGAAGTCATTGGCATATTAAAAATGTCCTAATGTTCACTTCAAGTGTATTTTTAAAAACCTCACAGGTAATGGTGTGAAAGAAACCAAGGAGATGTTTGCATTCATTATGTTCCACTGGAAAAAAATGGTCAATGTAATTGTATCGACTTTTCCCTTCTTGTTTTTGTGTACGGTATAGCCCATTCTTTGCTTTATGTACAAATACCCTGGTTTCTAAGTGCTACTTATTTTCTGCCGAAATAAAATATCCTTTCAATTTAGTGAGTAACTTTGTATGTATGTGCATTTGTTTGGAAGAGATAGTAAATAATAATAATTTAATTCATGTAGCTCAGCTTTTTCTTCTAAGTCCCTTTTCATTAATTCACATATGCTATAATTATTTTTTATTTCCCTTTACCAGAATAAATCTTTCCTCCTAGAATGATGCTTTTTTCTTGATGCTTTTTTCTTGAGTAGATACTGCCCCTCTTTAAAGTACCTTAGCTTAGAATTTAAAAAAAAAAAAAAAAAACAGTTAATTTTTATCAAAAACAAATCCCGGACATTATTGGATGGTGGAGTTGGCTTAATGACTTAACTATGTCAGGTCTGACATCTGTGTTAATTCTCTAAGCCTTTTCCTTGTGATTACAACATGGCTGCCATCAATCTAGCCATCATATCTACTTTTAAGTCAGGAAGAAATGGAAAGGACCTGCCTTTTGCTTATAATTTTAAAAATAAATATAAACTATTCTCAGGAAGTTCTGTAACCTGAAAATAGAAATGCTACTCATTTTCTACTTGAAATAATATTTTTATCTTTCAAATTAATTATCTGAAAGATTATAAAATATATCTTTATTACATGATTTCACATATATTCATTTAAGAAATATTGTTCATTAACTATGTTCCATACAATGTTTTAGAAGTTAAGACTACAAATACTAATAAAACAGGGATTTTGCATTTGAGTTGCTTCTGGATTCATCATGAAGAAATACAAGAAAACAGACAAGAATAGTACTGTGTGAATGATAAAGCATAGAGCTTTTCACTGCAAAAGCATCAGATACGGTGTGGAGTTGCTCTCTGTTAGCTGGAACAGATGAGACTTGACCTGGGATCTGGAGCATGAAGATAAGGTGATTGATAAAAGCAAGAGGAAGGTACGGAGGTTATCTAGGCACCAGGGCCTGCATGTACAAAGGCCTGGAAGTGACAGAGTGTATGGTTTATTCAAGAACAAGTGATTGCATATGACTGGATCACAGGCATGAAGGATGGAAATTTAGGAAAATACTTTACTCAGGACTTTGGTCTTCATCCTCTCCATGATAATTGTGCTATAACCTTATTTTACCTGACGCTAATTACTTAGAACTTAGTTTTGGTTCCACTCTTCTGGAACTTGTAAACCAATAAGGCAAATATTTTTCTTGTATTAACATTAGTATTTAGTAGAGACTGTATATTGGTGATCTGCTGGCCTACTTTGATCTACAGGCATGGATAGTGGGGTATTTTTTTTTTTTCTTTTTTTAACCTGTACAGAATAAAAAGTTGAATCAGGTTCCAACATTTAACAATCAAGAGATTTCACAGATGAAACGAGTTTTTCTGGAAAAAATGAGAAGATCTGGAAATCCTGGGCCTGCATTCCCATACGGCAACAGTCCGCTGGAACTGATAAGGGTAGGCAGTATCTGGTTCACTACGGTCTTCATTTTCTGTTGTTTTACAACATGCTCACCTAACTAATTAAAAGTGCTTGGTTGACTGGTGAAGACACTTATATTTGTTATCTCTAGTGCTGATAGAGACAGGAGGAAGCCAAATGCCTAGGCAGATAGGAGTGGGTACCCGGTGAAACCCTATCTTCAAGCTGAAGGTTTAAAGCCTGCAACCCAGCCACATGGGGAACTTTCCCGCCTTTGGATAAGGTAATCACCCACTGTTTCCCCTTTCTACTGAGAGCCGTTCTGTTGCTCAATAAAATTATTCTCTGCCCTCCTCACCCTTCAATGTCCAGTGTATCCTCATTCTTCTTGGGTGCAGTACAAGCTCTGGAATCACCAAATGGGGTTACAAGCTATGACACAGGTAAGCTGGGGCATGCCAGTGTGGCAGAGTGAGGCCCGGGCAGGGTGTTGCAAGCTGGGAGTCCCCAGCTTGCAAAGTGACCGAGAAGAAAAGTCCTGCATCTGTGCAGGACATAGAACTACATACATTTGGTTAACTTGCACAATAGCAGTTCTGGACAAGGTGTAGTGATGTAGTTCTGTTTTCACTGATGCAAGCTGACCATGTGGTCAGTGGGTTCACACTGGCCAATAGCTTGCTTCAGAGAACAGAAATGAAGCACCTCTGTGTTATGAATCTTGTTTTTAATTATCTTATATAATGTTTGTAACTCTCAAAATGGTTGCCCCCGATAGACGTTATAATCTAAAAATCCCTTCAGCAAATTATAAGAAAAGGATTATGAGTCTGGAGGCATGATGACTTGATATTAACAAACATCCAAATGGTATTGGTTGACCATTTAATTTCCTTGGCCCTCAGAAACTTCTGTTAGAAAACGTCTATAATGTCGCCCCTAATATCTATCTGAGAAGGTTATTACTGGCATTCAAGTGAAACAGGGTGTGTTACAAGAAAAGCAGGTAACTACTGAGGACCCACAGATGAAAGGAGATGTTGCTTATGGTTAGGAGTCTTGGGATCTTGATAAAATGTCTGACCAGAAAGTACGACTGGCTAAAGGAAACTGTCCAACTTTAAACCAAAATATGGTTCCATATGGAGACTTTAAGGGATGTGGTTGGCAGTAGACAAAGATTTCAAGAACTTTCTGCATTATGTTTTGCTCAGAGAGTGGATGGAACTTATTGAGCCTATTACTGTATGGTCATTATTAGATTTAGTGACAAAAGCCTGTCTCTACTAAAAATACAAAATAATTAGCTGGGTGTGGTAGCGGGCGCCTGTAATCCCAGCTACTAGGGAGGCTGAGGTAGGAGAATTGCTTGAACCTGGGAGGCGGAGGTTGCAGTGAGCCGAGAGCACCCACTGCACTCCAGCCTGGGCAACGATGTGAGACTCTGTCTCAAAAAAACAAAATAAAACACAAAATATTTTAGATAACAAAAAGAAAAAAAAGTAAAGATTATATGGCCTAGTTCACTCATTTTAATGACAAAAAGTAGATTCTCAGTGAGACAAAGTAACTAATTAGTATCAGAGACAAAACAAGAAACATTGGACATTTAAACTCTCAATCCAATGATCCTTCCGTTGTGCCTCTGGTGTCACTTAGAAGAGAAAGATTTTGATGTTTACACGGGATTTACCTGAAAAGCTGTTGGTTTTTCTGTTTCCTAAGAAAGCTAGAGAAGACCCTTTTCTTTTGTATCATTCAAGGCTTATTTACTTTGTGGGTCAGTTAGGGGAGCCTCAATAAGTTGTGCTGGATGGATTTGGGGATCAACAGGGATTCTTATGAGATTTGATTTTTCAGTAGTTAGAGGAAATAGGAGCAAGATTGCTTAATTACTTCAAATATTCTGGAAGGCAAGCATTCCAAGCACATCTTACTCTTTTGTCTGTTGGAGTCATAGGTCTTCAATCCTCCAAACACAAGAAGAATCTTCACCGCTAAAAATCTAGCATAATTTTTTTACACTCACAAGAAAACCTGTTGTAGGTGAGTAATATCATGTATCACCTCTAAGAAATTTTCTTACTTTTATAAAGTTTTGATAGCATTTCATATGAAAAAATATTTTCATATTTGAAATTTTAAAAACTATAGTTTAATAGTGGCTTTTTCTGTTCAATGTGCTGCAAGAGGCAAAGGTTTCCCCAATGGGAAACATTATCAAAGGTTTAAAATCCTTTGGTAATGCTAGAATTGGACTATTAGTATGCTTATGTAAATCATTATTGCCAATTATAATTTATATATCAATTGAGATATTTCTAATTTTAGCTATGGTTAACCCTAAAAATAAATTCTTTATATTTGTTTAGTAAATTGCCAAATCCACTTGCATTTTTTTCCTGTTTCTTAAATCATTTTTTCTCTCTCTACTAGTCACATCGTACATGGACTTTTATAACATAGCTTCCTAACTGATTTTCCTGCATCACTTTTTGTCTTGAATTATGCCTATTGACAGCCTGATTAAGCTTGGAAATACAGTAGGAGAATCCCTTTCCTGTAGCGTTAGTCAGGAGAGGAACTTTAGTGGAAACACACTATTGGAAGTACACCAGATACAGAGATGAATAGATGCAGAGGTACCTGGTGAGTCCCAGTTTATCCTCACTGTCCTCCACATGGTGGTCCTCTCATCATCCAGACTACAGGACCTGCTGCCCAGACTACAGGCCCACCACCAGATGCTTGATTTCAGACCCACAGAGGCAGTAGCTGCCAAAGACAAAAGCTCTCCTGAGCTCCTGCTCACAGCCCTGCTTCACAGGTTGGCTGTGCTTCACTTCTTAAGTCTCTCTGAAAGCGTTGTCTTGCCAACCCGAGTCAGTGCTTCCTGACTTTTCCATCCTCCGACTCCCTCTTCCAGACCTTTCCTTTCCTCGCTTTTCCCACAATTGTGTAAACTCTAATTCCTATGGTAAATCCTTTATGGATTTATCATAATGCTCATAGTGGCTCTGCTTCCACTATTAAAGCCCAGCTGATACACCTTGAACTCACCCATTGCCTTTCCCAGAGCAAAACTTTCATAGTGAAAGTGATCATGAACTGACTTAATTCCCCCCTCCCCTTTCCTTGATTAATCCTTGAGCCTGTTCATCTCTTTCAAAACTCTCACTTCCTAGGTTTCAGAGCTGTGTCTCCCTGGGTTCTGCCCTTCTGGGCCACACACCCACATACTTTTGAGTTCAGGGCTTTTGCTCGGACTCACTTGCTAATACAGCAGGCTAGGATTTTATGTGGAGCAGATCTCAATTCAAACTCTTGTGTTGCCCTTTCTATCTGGGGACTTAGATAAGTTATTTGACATTTGTTAGGTATAACTTGCTCACATGTAAGAGGGGGATAATGTCATAGTTACATTATGAGGGTGGTAAGAGATGTAAATACAAAATTGAAAAGCATCTAGCAGTGCCATATACCTGGGGGTGCCTCCACAGATATTGACTTTCTTCCTCTTTTTCTGTATGCTGTGAACAGTCCTCCATTGTCTTAATGGAGAAGAAGTGACCTCATGGTCCAAATGTTTTACTACCTCTAGTACTGCAAACCCCAGTGGAGAAGGTTCCTAGTTGAACCATGAATTGAAACACTAGCACTGAAGTAAAAACATCTTGGTTCAAGGGCAAGGGGCTCTATCTTTTAATGTGGGTGATTGTTCCTATGAGTGATTACAGTGAAGCTGTATTTTGAAAAATTGCTGATATTGATGCTGATTACAGATATGAAGAATGGACAAAATGAGAAGAGAAAATTGAAAAATTGAACTTTCCTGTAAAAGCAATACTAATTACAGACATTTATATCCGTGGCTTATTATTTATACTTAATTAGTATGCAGCACAATGGTAATGATGCCAGTCATTACATATATCACACAACTAACTTGTTTCACTCAGTTGCAACAATAATTTCTCTCCATGGACCCTTGGCTATTGGTTTGTTGTTCAGGTTTGTTCATCTACTGACAACCTAAAGTAATTAGAGAATGGCAGTTTCCACAAAGAGAATATTGATGTATAGTGATCATTTTTTGCACTTCATCCCTCAAACAGTACTGTGGCAAAGTTGCTATTCTTGTCTGCATTTTTCTGATATGAAACTGAGGCTCAAAGAATGTAAGTAAACGCCTAAAGCCATAAATATAGACATTGGACTCAAATACTTTTCTCTTCCAACCTCTTACTGGAACCTATGTGGTAAAGCTGATCTGTTGGAAGACGTTTAGTGATACATAAATGTCTTTAACTAATGGCATGAAAATGACATGAGATGGATTTGTAAAATCAAGATTTGCAGGTTTAGGCTTGAGATCTACATCCTAGAACAAAGATGTGACTGCTTATCTTTCCCTGGGGTCAGAATTCCTGATATTCTTGTTTTTTAATGCTTGTGTCTGCCTGCACTTTGTAATCTGTAGGCTTCCTAAAAGCTCCAAAAATTAAAAAAACAATGAATCATTCGACGTCTTCTAGCTTGTTTTTCTTTTTTAGAGACAGAGTCTTGCTGTGTCACACAGGCTGGATTGCAGTGGTGTAGTCATAGCTCACTACAGCCCTGACACCTTGGGCTCAAGGGATCTTCCAACCTCCGCCTCCCAAGTAGCCAGGACTATAGATGCACACCATCATGCCTGGCTCATTTTTAAAAATTTTAAAATATTTTTTGTGGAGACAGGGTCTTGCTATGTTGTCTAGGCTCATGTTGAACTCCTGAGCTCAAGAGGTCCTCCTGCCTCAGCCTCCCAAAGTGCTGAGATTAAGAGTGTGAGCCACTGTGCCCAGCCCTTGTTGCATTTTTGAGCTACCCAAATGGCTAGCACTGTCTTCGATATTTCAGAAGTACCATACTCTGTTCCAAACAAAACGTAACATTCCCTATGGACAGTGTGGTTCCTAACCCAAGTGGACAGTGTGTCCTCATGCCTGATGGCTCTAGAGAAGAGAAGGCTGCAATTGAACCCAAGTTGTTCAGTGAGACCAAGAAATACTCCCTGTTATTCTGATCTGATGATTTTGAGATTTATCTGCAAGGTGTAGGGGAGAAGGAAAGTCTATTTGCCATGCTTAAAGGAAAGGATAATGGGTTAAAGAAGACTTTGATGAACCTTTGAAGTCTTAAAAAAGCTAGATTACATCATTCTCTCCAAAGGTGTTTCAGTTGCCCCTTTTACTTTGGGATTTGGCGGTTACTTTATGCCCCCTAAAAACAATGTATCAGTTATCCAGTGACTAGTGTTCCAATTAATTTATGGACATGAAGATTAACATGCAATCTGCTAATGCATTAATGAGTTTATAATATTTAGAAATAGGACGACCAAAACTGGTAGACCAATTCTGAGTTTTATCAACCTCAGTGGTTGAAATTAAAATGAAAATAGCAACATTTGTTTTCATTTTCCCTACAAAGAAACTAATTGTTTTCCTCTGGGTAATGATAATTAACAAAATCCCTATTGTGTTCCTGATCAGTTCACAGCTGGTACTTCGATAATCACAAATACTTGGTTTTATGAGGTGACATTAAACTCCTGCCTAACTTGGGAAGTACATTAATTGTATACTATTGCCTGAGCTTATTAATTCTAAATTATGCCTCAATGAACTTCTCAAATTGGGAGCAACATTTATATTAATAAACTGTAGTCAGTGAGAGGGAGGGAGGGAGGGAGAGAGAGATCATAGGAATCTACTACTGAGTGCAGATTTTGTCTGCTCCAGATGTTATAGTTGGGTTTAAAAAACTCTGATATGTTTGAATAAATTCCAAAGGAACATCTCATCCCTTCTTTTTTTTTTTTTGAGATGGAGTCTCACTCTGTCACCCAGGCTGGAGTGCAGTGGCATGATCTTGGTTCACTGCAACCTCTGCCTTCCTGGTTCAGGCAAGTCTCCTGCCTCAGCCTCCCGAGTAGTTGGGATTACGGATGTCCGCCACACACACCTGGCTATTATTTTGTATTGTTATTAGAGGTGGGGTTTCACCCTGTTGGTCAGTGGTCTTGAACACCTGGCCTCAATTGATCCACCCACTTCTGCCTCCCAAAGTGCTGGGATCACAAGCATGAACCACTGCGCCCAGCCTCATCCATTCTTATAATGCATTTTTAGGCATTTTTTTTTTTCATTAAGCAGGAAAAACGAAGTGCTAGGGAGGCCTGGGATTTGTGGTTGAAATGTGTTCAGAGTGCTACCCTCCCTCATTCCTTGGAACTTTCTGAAGGACCAGAGCTGACCTGAGGACCTGTTGGGTGTATATCACTGAGGGAGTTCCAGGGCTATGCAGGGAAGCCCTGAGTGGGATGCAGTGATTCTTCTCTACTGTGTCTACTTCTATGAGGGCTGCCATCCTTCATGTAACAGTACCTTTAGGAACAGGGACCATATAGCTATATATTTCTATCTCTAAGTTTCAAACAGTGCTTGGCAGCTAACAGGTGGTCAACTAATGTTTGTCGGATGAATGAATGGTGGTACCAAGGAAGATTGGCATGTTTAGTCCAGGCTGCTAAAGGAGGTTTAATGGTAATTGGCCAATGTGTGGTGATTAAGCCTCAACAGTTACATAGAAGAAACCATGTTTATATTGATGTTGCTTTAACAATGCCATTAAAGTCTGGCACCGTGGCTCATGCCTGTAATCCTAGCACTTTGGGAGGCTGAGGCGGATGGAGCACTGAGGCCAGAAGTTTGAGACCAGCCCAGCCAACATGGCAAAACCCCATCTCTACTAAAAGTACAAAAATTGGCCAGGTGTGAGGGCACACACCTATAATCCCAGATACTCAGGAGGCTGAGGCATGAGAATTGCTTAAGCCCAGGAGGTAGAGTTGCAGTGAGCCAAGATTGCACCATTGCACTTCAGCCTGGTGACAGAGTGAGCTTCTGTCTCAAAAAAATAAAAGCCAGTGAATGTTACTTCTATCTTAAATTTCCAATATAGCAACTTAAAAAATGATCTTTAGTTTTTACGGATACATAGTAGTTGCATATATTTATTATTTATGGGGTACATGTGATATTTTGATTCAAGCATACAATGTGTAATGATCAAATCAGGGTAACTGCAATATCCAACACCTTAAACATTTATTACTTCTTTGTGTTAAGAACATTCCAATTCTACTGTTTTAGTTATTTCAACAATAAATTATTATTAACTATGGTAAATTTTTAAATACAATAATATCATGCTGATGAGGATATGTGAAAGACACATTCATGCAACTATTTCAGAAAGAAATTTAGCAGTATCTATCAAGAACTTGGACAATTTTTGTTATCTTCATTCTGGTAAAATTCAGCATCTGTAAGTCAGGTTTTTTTTTTTTTTTTTTTTTTGGTATGAGTCCCAGGTCCAGCTTTATTACCTAATACAAGTCCAGCTTCTGGAACATTCAAATTCACTGTTCCAAAGTTTAATTAAAAACACAATTTATAAATATTTAATATCTTCTGAAAAGCATTTCTAAGTTAAGAATGAAAAAGTATGTACATAATATATAATCAAATACCAGGCGGCCTCAACTTCCACCAGGTCCACAGTCAGCAACATCCATCTTTTTAGGTTCTTCAATATATTCTGTCTAATCCACAAAGTTGTTTTCCATGACAGGGGAAAGAATGGAAATCCCTATTGCTTTCTGAACTCCATAGGTGCTTACGATATCACCCGGAGTTACTTGCTGTGCAAATTCTTTAAGATTACTGGTCACTTGTTTAGCAAGATGCATTTCTCTGTATGAGGGACCCAAGAGACAGATCATGCTGGGAAGGGGTCTGGTGCTCAAACATTCATTCTGGGATTCCTGGGGTTCCCTGAGCAATCTGATGGTCTCATCAAGTTTCCTCTGGAATAGTTCAGCTTCTTCAGAGTCAAAAACTTCAGTTAGAACGCCAAAGTTTGCTACTGCTTTCAGTGCTATGAGCCTGTCCTCAGTATTGGAGTTCAAACCTCCTGGTGGCTCTACTTCCGTAATCTCCATTTCTTTTGCGGTGTCAAGTGTCCTAGTGTGGCCTTCCATCTTCAGGCAATGACATCTCCAACTCTTGTAGGGTCCTGGAATGTCCTCCTTTTGTTAAAACATCCAGTAAACTATCTGCCATCTTGGCACGTGGCCAAAAACTCATGGATGCTGAAATCGCTTGGAAGATCAGAGTCTCCCCCATAGGTTGAATGGACTAAATCAGAATCATCCTTACTGATATTTGCAAATGTGGAGTCATAATGCGGTGCCTAAGAACTGTAGGGCCCGTAATTCAAAGATAACACTGGAGTGACTTTATTCTTTTGATGCTCTTTGAACCCCTGCAAAGTACTCTCTCCAAACGGAAGTCTTCCAGTTGTCATTCCCAGTCTCACAGGACAGTAGCCTGGCTTTCCTACAATGGGATCCACAGGATGGAGAAGTCCCAACATCGTTGTTCCCTCTGGTTTTCTTCTTTCAAATTCGCACTGACAGTTTACAAGCCGCCTGGTCAGTTTTCTTCCAGATTCCTTCACGATACGGTCAAGCTGCTCCTGCTCTCTCTCTAAATTATTGCTTTTAAACTTATCTTCAAGCATATGTTATTTTTCTTTTTATTTTGTTTGCTGGGACTCTTGATAGTGTGTGCTTTGGCATCTCCAGAGTTCTCTCTCTCTCTCAGTCAGCAGCCTCCCTCCTCCCCACTCTGTGAGGTGTCTGTTCTATCTTTCTGTTTTCGAGTTTTCTACAAGTCAGCCATGAAGTCTACGCTCTGCTTCAGGCTCTGAATTCTTTCCTGGCTAAGAATTGTCATCCCTGAGTGCAACAGCTTATTTGCAGCTTTATAATAAATGGTCTCTGGGTATTGTAAGTCATGGCATTAGTACACATTAGTTTGAAGTTATACTTTAGTTCATCTCTGGGCTGGTAGTCACTGTTCTTGATCTTTTCTTTCATGGTACTAAAATCCATTGGATGTTTAATGATCATGGAGTAGCCAGGAGCAATACAATCAGTAATAGGAAATGAAAAGAAAGCACTTGGATCTTTTCTCTGCAATTGTCTCATCAGTTGGATTCAAAGCTTCTTGAAGGGGTGTCTGTTTTACTTCTTCTTGTTTGGCTAAAGAGCTTGTGAGAGGCTTCTCAGGAGACAAGTCTAATCTCACAGGGACGTGACACTGGAGGTCTTTTTCCGCCTCATTCTCCACCCGGTCTCGATCTCGCTTCTTTTTATCCTCCTTAACTCTCTCCATTTTCTCCCCTTTTCTTTCCCTGGAACCTGCTTCTCTTCTTTCTCTTTTTCCGCTTTCTGTCCTTGTGTTTGTCATGATCGTTTTTGTCTTCGAAGAGGCTGGAGTCGTGTCCCGAGCTGCCCATGGAGAGTTTGGTGACTTCGTTCCCTCCTACTTTGAGGACCAGCTTCAAGGGTTTCTCTACATACTCCTCGTAGAGATGTTTGTCCGACTTGTGCTTCTTGGGCTTCCTGCCCATGTCCCACCGGGCCCCAGTGCCCACTCCCCGCGCCAGGCCCAGGCGGTGCGGTGCCACTTCCGGTCAGGGCCAGGCCAGCGGAGGGCGGGAGCAGGGCCCGCGAGACCCCGCGCCATGAGGCAGGAGGGCGGCGCCGGAAGACAGTTTTAATGAAGTAACTCGAAATAGAAAAATAGCTTTCTGCACACAAAAGTGGTGATCTCAGAATTATTTGAAATCATGGGAAATAATCTGAGTTTCCAATGAAGTGGGAATGGTATTGGTGCTTTACTGATTTAAAATGTTTTTCAAGACTTTACAGTAATACGACGAATTCTTAAGGGTATAAAGTGTATACATCATTATCACAACAAAAATATACTATATATAGAAAAGCCTAGAAGGAAATATTATTAAATGTAAGGATAGAAAAGAGATTGGGATAAAATCCAGGGAAATATAAACATTTTTTAGTTATATTTTTGGTTTGTTTTTGTTTTCCCAGTTTTTAGTAGACCCTTTTAATGATGCCTCCTCAACTCTCTTGTGTTGAGAATATGTGACTCTGCCAGGTCTCCTCCTCCCTTCCTCACCCACCGCCCCCTCTAATCTCCCACCACCCATTGCAGATTGGATCATGATGGACACCTGACTCATGCCGGGCAAATTGGAGTTTTTCCTCTGGGAATTTAGAACTGGAAATTCAGAGAAAGCAAGTCAGTTTGTATGCATGCCTTGGATTGAGAGACATGAACATTTTGGACTAGAGGTGGAGGTATCTTTTCCCACTTGCACAAAGAAAGCAGATTTTAAGGAAAATAAGATGAAAGCAGATATACAGAGAAAGATAAAGATAAGAGTTCATGGGATCTAACAGAGGAACTGGTTGATGATGACTTTCTAGTTTCTGGTTGTAGCTCTCATGAAACCTGGCTGAGTACCATGAGATATTCTTGTGCCTTATAGTATACAGTATTGTTATTATTTATTCTCAAGTCAGTTCTGTTCCTGCAATCAAGTATTACTATATAAGATGGCTTTACTTTTGGGTCTTTAAATCGGTGAAGCACTGTAATTCTATGTCCATGAATAACCTATGCTTCTTACTTGCTATAGTGTGTCAACAGGAGCTCTTGATAAAATATCTATTGTTTTTGGAAATACATCAATCATTATGTACTCTATAATATTCTAGTAGTAATACATGATAACTAGAGACATTTCCAAAAACATGCTAATTCACCAGGCTGGAGTGCAGTGGCCCGATCTCGGCTCACTGCAACCTCCGCGTCCCAGGTTCAAGCGATTCTCCTGCCTCAGCCTCCCAAGTAGCTGGGATTACAGGTGCACACCACCATGCCCAGCTAATTTTTGTATTTTTAGTAGAGATGGGGTTTCACCATGTTGGCCAGGAGGGTCTCGATCTCCTGACTTCGTGATCTGCCCGCCTCAGCCTCCCAAAGTGCTGGCATTACAGGCCTGAGCCACTGCACCCAGCCAGAAATATATCTTAATGTTAACTGTGGTATATTTGAGTTGTGGTTTTACAGATAATTTAAATTTTTCTCTTTGTATTTTCCAAATTTTCTGTGGTGTATATACATTTAGTTGGTAATAAAATAAAAAATTATTATTATTTTTCAATTTTATTGGGGGTGGGTTTAGGAGTGGAAAGTTTAATAGACCAAAAAAAAAAAAAAAAAAAAGAAGAGAGAGGAAGCTTCCTTATGCTGAGAATGGAGGTTGCCCAGGAGTGGGTCTCCCAAAAGTTCTATTTTTAATGAAAAAATAATTACCTTAGTCACCGAAACAGTATTGTCAGTCTTCCCTTCTTATTCCATCAGGTGTAGGAGTTTAAGAAAGAAAGAAGGATGGAAGGAGGAATAGAGTGTGGGCTGCCTGGGATGCTCTACCTGTGGGCTTCAGGCCCTCTTGTTGTTCTCTAGGGGAGTGTTGATAAGGACTGGGATTTTTTCCTGGCGGCGCTTAGAGTAGGTAGCGGCTGAAAGGTCTAGTTTGGAAGTAAATATCAGTTTTGAATCCTGGCTCTACTCTTTTCTCTCTATGTAGACTTGGAAAATTACTTAACCCTTGTTAGTGTTGGCTTTCTCATCTGTGAAACGATGGAGCTAGCTCTTGGGATTGTTGAGAGCACAAAATGAGATAGCATAATCAATCATTTAGCAGAGTCACTGGGTCCTAATAAGTGGTTGTGGTGTTTTTTACCCTTACTGTTAGGTGACAGACGTAAATCCTCCGTAGGCACTCTATTAATCCTCTATATCTACTGGCTTTCATTATTTTTGTGTACACCTGACATGTCCATCTTTCTATATCTCTAGCAATTCTAAAATAGTTAAATCAGTGCTTCTGAAACTTGAATGCCCATATGATTAACCTGTAGGCCTTATTAAAGTGCAGATTCTGTCTCTGTATGTCTGGGGTGGGATTCAAGTTTTTAATTCTTAATAAGCTCTCACATGACGTAAATGTTGATATCCAAAGATCACTTTTAGCAGCAAGGATTAGGATGGCCCAGCTCAAATCTAATATCTGTGTGAAATCATGAACAATGTCCCCAGACAGAATCGTCTTTTCTTTCTTTGGCTCTTGAAGCACATGATTTATATTCCTAACTCGGCACTTAGCACATTCGGCCTGCTGTGGTGTATGCGATTCTGTTCATTTCTAACTAAACTCTTGACAGTAGACTGTGTGTTCAACTCCTGAAAGCTGTCAATGTCCACACGGGGATGTTGACGTACTTGACCCATGATTATCATGTTACTGAACTGGATAGTAAATAATCGAATAATGTCCTAAAATAACATTGTTTTTTACATGAGCATTCACTTAGAAATCACCAACATCAATCAACTCAACTAGTGGGAATCATGAAAGAGAATAGTGGTACCATATAGCAACCATAATGGATGATTTTGGTTGCTTGGCAGGTGTTAACCCAATTGCCACAACCAAGGAGGATTTAACAAGGGCATTCTGGTTACTTGCAACAAGTAAAGAGAACACTGGGGGTAGTTCCCAAAGCAGTGCGTCTCTCCGAAGGAAGGTGAGAGCGGGGCTTTCATTATGCTGGTTGGCTGAGTCGCTGTATGAAAGGCGGGGTAAAGGCAGTGAAGGCACAGTCCTGATCATGCCTCTTCACACATTGCAGGTATAGAAAACGGTGAATAAAATCCTGCCTAGGAAGGGTTTTTAGTATGGTAATAAGGAGAGTTCACCAAACTTCATCTCCAACTCAGGCAACTCTGGTTTTACCTGGTTTTTGTTTTACTGTAGCTGAGCTTCTTCCTGGAACCTTTTGAAACCACAGAAACTCAGTGTGCCACAGTTACGAGTTACTAGGGTACCTGGAGTTACAATGTGAATGATCCCAAAAGGCAAATAAATCATTGTGATATCTTCCTTCTTTTAAAAATACACTATAGAAGGCAGGTGGGATGATTTACCGGGTGGGATGGCAAAGCTAAGCTGAGATGATTTATTTTCCACAGATAGTCAAGTAAATGAGCAATAATTTGCCTTTCAAATTCTGAGTCTCTTCCCTGGCCATGCTTTAAATGGAACTTCCACATGGGCCAGAGCCCAAAGTTGGATCCCTTTGCACAGAGGCTAGACATCGAAGTAGTGGCCTTTGGAGTAACACAGACTCACTTCTGTTGAGATTAATTAGCAAAGAAAATCTGTGGGAACTGAGGAAGGTTCAGCAGAAGTCTGCCCTCTCTGGACATTTTTTGGTGGCTAGGAAGCAGGGCAATTGTCCTGCCTGACTGTGGGGTTTGTTCAGCCTTATCATGGACAGCTTTTGCATAATTCCGACTTTCCTTCTCTGGAGTAATTGACATTTCACTTCAGAAGGACTTTCAATTTTATTTTAAAAATCCAGTCAACATAAATAGAAGAGAAATTCAATTTTCAGTAACATTTTACTCCGCTACAACTTATGTCCTTAGGGAAGCTTAACGAATTTTCATCGGTACACTAAAAATTAGATAGTTGGGTATGTTGCAAAACTTTGAACACTTGATTCAAAATTCCCACTATTGCTAAGACACTCTTATAAAACAATATTTTGGGGGGAACTTAGCAAGTACTGTTTTTGTGAAGTGGTCCCAGTGGGAATGAGGTTTATGCCTAACTCTTTTTTTAAAATTTGGTTTGTGCCTCTTGTGCCTGGTATCCAGTATTAGTTACAGAGTAAACAGTATTTTCCGATGACTGACAGGGTCAGCTGTTCTGGGAATGTGGCCGTTGACCTCCCTGATGGATTACTGTCCTGCAGGCTGCTTCCAAGTCAGTAGAAAGGTAAGCATTCTTTCTGTATCAGTGCAGATTGCTTTGGAATGTGTTACAATTTCAACTGATAAAACTGAAAGTACATTTTGGGCACACTGTCTCAAAGGGTACGGAGCTGTTACTTTGGGGGCGAAATGATTTATCATGTCAACACAACCATGACCGTTAAGCTGCTGGGTTTAGGGGAGGGGTGAGCTGGGTGTTGAATCTGGTTGTGTTGATTAAGTCATAAAGACCCAGGAAAACTTAAATCCGGAACTCCTTTCCAAAGTTGGAAACACACATTGTAATTCTGTTTCGGAGTCCTTTTCCCTAAAATCTTGTGAGTTTATCTTGGTTTGTTGTCTTTACTCCTGAAATGGTAATGGTGTGTGTGTGTGTATGTGAGAGAGAGACAGAGACAGACAGACAGACAGATAGACAGAAAGTGGCTACAAGGAACTACTAGGAAGTTGAAAGGGCCTAGAAATATATTTATTGCAAATGCAAGAGCAAAACCTCTTCAACCAAGTACCTCTGTGGATGTAATCATGCACAAGAGAAAATATATTGAAAGCCCCTTGAAAACGTGCTATTATATAGTAGTTGAGAAAATGGAACATGCTGGACTTGATTCTCAACTGATTTTAGCCAGTTTGTTTCATAAACTCTGAAGGAATGAATTTAGTTTTATATCCTAATTACTATTGTTATGTAGAAATTGTCATCAGTGTTAATAGTAGCAGTTTTTTAAAACCTCACATTTTACTTTCAATAAGTTTCCAATAAAGGAATTGCATTTTTAAGATGATGCACAAATTAAAAAAAAACACTTTTCAAAGTTCTTACAGTTCTCACTTGATTCAAATATTTTGTAATGCTTCAAAAACACTCTACCTCAGAAGTGATTTTAGAAAGACCCTGTTTTCTCCCTTAGATGGAATAAAATGTCTTTTTTACAGTCATTCAAAAAATATGGCCCAGAACCAAAATAAGGGGAAAACCAGTATCAGAAGAAGTTAAAAAAGTCACATTCCAGTAGAAATAGTTTATGTTTCGCTGAAGAACAGTAATTACAAAGGTACAAGTTTGTTAAACTGTCATTATCATAATTATCATCTACTGATATTTTGGCGTTGGTTTTTTTATCGGCTTGGCAGCTTCAACTTACAAACAATATTTATTATATAGTGACGAATTCAACTTTAAGAAATTTCTCTATAGACATTATCTTTTCACAAGCTCCGAGTACCCACCACAACTTTTAGAACTCAGTACTGCTTGCCTACAGAATCCATAACAGATGCCTTAAAAAGAGTGGTGATGGGAGGTTAAAAGTCTTCCTGTAGAAGAGTTGACAGCTGCTCCTTGAGAGTTTGCAGCTGCCAAAGCTAATAAATAGATTCAGGTAAGGATGCTGAGACAACCAGAAAGAGCTGGGAACCATTCTCTTGCTTGCTTCCACCCCTCTGCCTCCCCAATGCTGTGACCACCAATTGGAACACAGCTTTCTAGAGACAAAGGCATAAGCTCTGGACTAAGAGCAACACCAACAGATCAGAAGTTAACTGTTTGAGATCAGTGCTCAGTGCTTGGTCTGAGCTACCTTTGGATTAGGCTCTTGGGTACCTGATGCATGTGCTGAGTGTAGTATCCTGGTCCATCATTAAATGGGTGTGGAGATTACATGGGCTTCTGAATTGATCAAGGGGGGAATAACAGACTCATGTTCTGAATGGGCTATGTGGAAATGATAAGAAACCCATATAAAAGCATCAACTGTCCCAGAAGAGGACCCCTGTCTTAGTAAAAAGATATTTGTCCTTAGAGCATATAATGGGGAAGATCCTGGGTTGTCTATACCATGTTTGGCAGATTGTCATTCTTTCAAAAGAAAACAGCATTTGTTTTCATTTATGCCTTCTCTACCTTGTGTGGTTTCAGCAGTAGAGCATCTATCTGTGCTTTTTTTTTTTTTTTTTTTTTTTTGTGGAGAAGGAACTTTTTAAAATGGCAGTTGAGTTAAATTAACTTTAACCACTATTAAGGTTAATTTACATTTGGCTCTCGAATCCAGTACATGAACAAGCAATTTTAATTGCTGTAAGTTTCACTTTCCTCCAGTTTCTGAATATGGGCACAAACTCATCAGGCACTTATTTGGGAAGCATGTGTATTGAATACAAAGGAATGAAATGAGGTGGGAATATCTTGAACCAAATATTATTTGCCAGCAGTCATTTGTTTCCATTTTGAATGGAATTCTTGCTTGGCTACTGCAGTTTACATTTTAATTTCCTGTTTGGAGTGACCCTATGTGTGTATTATATTCCTGGGAAAAATAATAACTTTCCAGCTTAAAAAGGAATTATGAATCTTCCTCTGTCATTTTTTTTAAAATAATAGCCTTCTTAACATATAATTTATATGCTATAAAACTTATCCTTTTACACTGTACATACACTTCAGTGATTTTTAGTATATTTTCAAAGTTGTACAAAAGCATCATCAATGTCTAATTTCATAAGGTTTTCATCATCCAAAAGAGAAACTCTATTCCCATTAGTAGTCACTCCCTGTTCTGCCTTCCCTCCTACCACTGGAAACAACAAGTGATCTTTCTGATTCCATGAATATGCCTATTGTGGACATTTTATATAAATAAATCATGTAATAGGTGATCTTTCGCGACTGGCTTCTTTCGCTTACTGTATTTTCAAGGTTCATCCCTGCTCTTGCATGTATTAATACTTAATTCCTTTTTATTGCTGAATAATTTTCCCTGTATGGATATACCACATCTGTTTTACCATCCATATACTGATAGATATTTGTGTTTTTCCCACCTTCCAACAATTACAAATAATGCTGTCATGAACATTTGGGTAGAAGTTTTGTGTGTACACATGTTGTCACTTCTCTTGTGTATATAGATAGCAGTGGAATTTCTGGGTAATATTGTAATTCTATGTATAACATTTTGAGGAATTGCCACATAGTTGTTTAAAGTGGCTGTGCCCCTTTATAATCCCAGGAGTAATGTAAGAGGGTTTTAATTTCCTCACATCATTGCCAGTGCTTGTTATTGTTTGTGTTTTATTTTAGCCATTCTAATAGGTGTGAAGTGTTATCTCCTGGTTTTGCTTTGTGCTCCCTAATCACTGTGATGTTGAACATCTTTCCATGTGCTTGTTGGCCATTTGTTTTCTTTGGAGAAATGTCTATTCAAATCTTTTGTCCATTTTTTTACATTGGGTTATTTGTCTTTTTATTGATGAGTTGCAAAAATTCTTTATGTATCCTGGATATAAATCTTTTATCAGATAAATAACTTGTAGATATTTGCTCTTATTTTCTGTTTCAGCGGTTTCCAACCTCTTCGGTTTCCCAGAAGACAATTTTTCGACAGATGGGGCTAGGGGTGGGGGATGGTTTCTGGATGAAACTGTGCCACCTTGGATCATCAGGCATTTGTTAGATTCTCATAAGGAGCATGAAACCTGAATTCCTTACATGTGCAGTTCACAATAAGATTCACGCTCCTATAAGAATCTAATGCTGCCGCTGATCTGACAGGTGGCGGAGCTCAGATGGTAATGCTCGCTGACCTGTCACTCACCTCCTGCTGTGCAGTCTATTTCCTAACAGGCCACAGACCAGCACTGGTCCATGGCCCAGGGGTTGGGAATCCCTTGTCTAGTTAATTTTTTTGCCACACTTATTAGGGTTTGGATAGTATCTTTGAAGTCACCTTTTCCTACATAAATATCATGTAGACTAGAGAAATAATGTCACACGCTTCTACTGAGGACCCACTGGGTGCCAAACATTCTGTTAAGTTCCTTACACACAAAATATACCACATTTAATTTTTGCAACAACACACGAGATTGGTATCATCCTTCTATTTAGGGGACAGGGAACTGAGACTCCAATAATTAGGTAAACAGTTTGCTCAAAAGGAGCCAACCAGAGAGTACCAGAATCTGCAAACAAATTCAGTTGTCCCTGCTTCCTAAATCCATTTCTTTCTCCTTTAGTAGTTATGTGAGTAGGATATGTGTCTTGAACAATCAATATACAAGATATTCATTGTAGTATGATTTGTGTTGGATTAAAATAATTTTATTCCTGTTTCCTATCAAAAGTCTTATAAACAATTATGTATTAAGTGTCTCAAGTCTCATTCATTGGATCAGTTTTCTCCCCTGCCTGCCCTCTCATTCTTTCCTTCTTTGCTTTTTTCTTTCCTTCCTTTTCCTCTTGCCCTCCTTTGTTTCACAGGTATTTATTTAGCCCACACTACATTGTACGTGCCTGAATAATATGATGAATAAAGCACAGTTTCCTGCTCATACTCTAGCAGGGGAGGCAAACTACAAAGAAGTTCATATGGATAAATTTAACATATAATGTGACACAATTAATAACAGAGATCATAAGATCTATGAAGAAGAACACAGCAAATGAATGAATAAAGAGTGATGGGTTTGCTGTTTGTGACGGGGAAGGCCTGGATGAAGTGAGAAGGGAGCTACGTGACTATCTGTGGGGAGAGCACTCCAGGAAGACAGCTCCAAAGGAACATGTTTGTTGTGACTCATAAATGGAAAGGAGACCAGAGAGGCTCAATCTCTTTTCTGTTTGACCAGCAAGTAGATGAGAGCTAGCTTTTGCCTGGGCTTAATTTCATCTAAAGAAAGCTTCTGTACCTCAGTCGTATCTAAAGCATATTCAAACATCTCTGAAAAGGCATGGAAGAGAGAGCATTCTCCACACAGTGCTGGTGCTATTTATCCAGTCCCCTGCTACACCTGTGAGGAAGTGATTTGTTCAGAGGAGAAGCTAAAGTGCATAGTGGCTGGAGAGGAGCTTAGGCTAGGGGCCTTGATGGCTGCTTATTAGTTGTGTCTTGCTTTTTCAACTCTGAAATGGGTATATTAGTTTGATTTGTCTGCCCTACCGAATACCACAGACTGAGTGGTTTAAACAGCAGAAGTTTGTTTCCTCAAAGTTCTGGAGGATTGATGACTGAAATCAAAGTGTCAGCACAGTTGGTTTCTTCCTTTAGTAAATATTTGTAAATTTATTTTTTATTTAAAAATTTTTTCCACCTCTAACTTCGTTGTAAAGACTAGTTAGTACAGCAAATGTTATGGACAGTTTGGAGGATGGGGGCCAACATTAACTGACCAAGAACAACTTCCATCCAAATCATCAGAAACAATGTTTAAGTAAAAAAAGAAAAAAGTAAAAGTGAAAAAGGGGGACAACAAGAGCTTCAGGTTGAACAGGACCCTCACATTTATCTAATACATGCAATCCTGGCTAGAGTGTAACCAAATGGAAACAGGAACACTGTAATCCTAAACTTCCACTACAGCTTGTTCTTTGTACACACCTGTGAAGCCCACCCTCATTCTCCTAGTGCTTCCAACTCGATTACGTCCTGGTCTGTTAGGCCTGCTGATCCAGGAGCATGTAGATCTTCTCTTTAACCCTCTTTGTTGTAAGGCTGGCATGTCTGGTTATCAGCTCGCTAAACCAGGCAGCTGAGGCCTGCCAGATTGTTCATAAAATCAAACAACCGATGATATCAATGTGACAGAGGGGCTGCTGGGATCTTTCTCTTCAGGTATTCTTCATTTATTTTACAAATGCTGTCCATGCATTTGTTCACAGATTCATAGTCAGCCTAAGTTCTGTCTTCTGACTTTTTGGTAGGCTGTGCCAGCAAGATGGTGTGAGATCTCCCACCAAACTCTTGTCACGGTAGCTGCTGCTTACCCTGCAGCACCGGGGTTGTTTTCATCTAAGGCTGCTCTCTTTGACTTATAGATGGTCATCTTCTCAGTGAGTCTTCACAGGGCTTTCCCTCTGTGAGTGCCTGTGTTCTAATTTCTTCTTAGAAGGAACCACTCATAATGGATTAGAGCCCACCCTAATGCCTTCATTTAACCTTAATTATCTCTTTCAAGAACATTCTTTACATACAGTCACATTCTAGGGTATTGGGGGATGAGAACATATGAATTTTGGGGGCACAAATTTAGCCCATAACAATGGGGAAGATAATAATATCTACCCTCTAGAGTGATTTTAAAGGTGAATTGAAATAACACTTGGAAAGCCTTAAAGCAGTACCTAGCACACGGTGAGTATGCCAAGGAACTGTGCTATATGAGGGTTATTATCCCACTACTATCCAGTCGCACCTCGGTTGTGAGTTTGTTGAGGGCCAAAATCCAGAGATTGTATCTTAAAATTGTATTATTATTTTCAATTTTTTTTTTAAATCTACCTCCCCCTAGGATAATCTTTATGTATTATAGGTACTCAGCACATGTTTGTGTAACTGAAACTTTTCATGCCTTGTACATCTCTTCCAAATCACTACCATATTCTCATCTGTCAACCAACTCTGCATCACACACACCATTCCTTTTCCTCCTAACCAGATCCTGGATTTAGTCTTCAGGCATTAAACTCGCATGCTGAGCATGAATTGAGTTTCCTTTTGTAGTCACAGCTTGATTCCTTTTTTTTTTTTTTTTTCTAGAGAGGTTTAGGAAGTTCCTTCACTTAAGATTTTAACAATTGCCTTGCTTTTAACACATACCAATCTTGCATGTTAATCGAACTTTAAGATTTTTGTTTTCCAACTTGTTAGGACAATAACCAGCATAAATAATTTCCTTTCTGGAATTTAGATTTGAGTCAAAAGGGGAAGCCCCTTTTGCCCATGAATCTAATAGAGTGTTTCTGAATTTATCATCCTGAAGGATAGGTTTATTGCCTACACAGTGTTTCACTTCTGAAGCCTTCAACCCTTCCATCATGATGCAGAATAAATTCTGGAGCAACCCTGCCTGACAACAGAGGATTGACTGCAATTGTTTGAAAGGATAGAGCTTCACTACACATTTTCTGAAATGTTTTCCTATGAAGGAAAAGCTGATAGGGAATTTGAGTTAAAGTAAAAAACAAAGCAAAACAAAACAAAAAACCGAAACCAAAACACACGTGTTAAAAGGATGTTTTAAACAGGATGAGGGATTAAATCACCATAGAGAAGCAGTTTTAGTTTACTCTGAAATCCATTTATATTCTTCCATTACCATCCATGTATTTTGTTTTGCTGCAAAACACTATTTACCATTAAGTTGCCCAATTAATTTTCTTTAAGGCATGTAACATTTTCTAAAGAAAGCTGAAAATACTCGTTCCACTGAAAAAATGAGTTTTACCTTCTATATCATAATTTTGCTCCCAGTGAAAAAGCCAGGATAATGGAGAACCAAATCCGTTTTTGTGAAGAAAAACGCTTTTATTTCATGGTATTTTTAAACGTCATTTTGTCTACTCTCCATGGAATAAAGTTGACAACACCCCTTGAATATATGTTTGCATGTCTTTATAGTTTTAGTTATACTTTTGCTCTTCCTCTTTAAGCAACATTTAAAAAAATCTACAAAGTAATACATAAATATCTACACTACTAGGATGCAAATTGGAATTTGGAAGCCCTAGATCCACTGATTTTATTTGCTATCTGACTATCACATTTGTTCTTTTTAACTGATTTATTAGGTCTATATTCTAGAGTATATTTTATTCTGTTGCAACAGCTATTAATGAATTCTTTGATCGTGGCTTTTTGTCACATACATCTGTACCGGTTCAGAGAGCCTAACCTGTTGGAATATTCTGCTGAAGAGTTTGCTTTTATATCTAGGGACATTTATCATTATCTAAGGCCAGCTGCCTGACTTCTCTTCAGTGCTCTGTTTATAGGGTTTGAACATCTATAAATGGAAACATTAGCTAACCAGAAATTATCGCTAGGGCTCTCTGATAGTGTCCTGGGCTCTCACAACTTGGAATGTCCTGCCATATCTAACATGTAAGCACGTCGAATCATTTTCTAGACAGAATCTGAACCTCTGTCTCTCAGTCTTTCTCTCCTTCTCATTCTCTTTCAATATGGAACTTGAAAAGCTTGAAAAAAGAAGCTTATTAAACAAGAATTTAGAGGAGAAACTGACGGTAAGACGTGAGATCTAGCACACACAGATTTATAATGAAATTGACAGGGTAGTAGAGCAACTGTCATAGATTGGAAAAGTTATGCTAGCCAGCCTCTGTTTCCATGTTTTGCTGGTCAATAACTTTAAAATTAATGAGTTCCATGGGCTTTCCTGAAAACAATGTAATAAAGTTATACATAAAATGCCATTACACAAATGAGGGCAAATTTGATTTAGTTAAATGATGTGGTTTACCTTCATTTTAAAAACTGGAATCCATTTATTTTGACCTCTCATTGTGATTGCCACAGCACTAGAAGATTGTTTTATTTACGTATGTGAAGCTTAGCAAGTGTTTAAAGTCCATCTTTTTCTCAGAGATACCAGGAATATGTGCCAAGAAAAATAAGTATTATAGAATATGTTAATGTTTTATTAAGTTTAATGAACTTCTGGTATAAGGATAAAGTTTTTTACTATAGAAGTTATAAAAGTAATTTTGCCTCAATACTAAGCGATTAAATGTCAATGATTAATAATGGTCACTTATATTTGCTGAAATAGAAAATATACTATAACCTTGAGTTAAATGTGCTGTCCATGGCTCTTCTGATGTGCATAGGTAGCTAACTATGTTTGTAAATTTACTGTGGCTACAGAGTTAACATTGGAACAGGTCATAACTAATTTTAATACCAGCATAAATGAAAAAAGTAAGATAATATAGCCCATAATAAGACCAAATTCATGGTAATACATTGTTCTAGACATATGAAGTTGAGGCTTATGGACTATTCAAGATATTAAAACTAGAAAAATGAAAAAAAGAACCATACTGGGTTGAAAACTCCTGAAGTGTATTAGAATCTCAAGGTCTTAAAGTAATATATTGAATAAAATATACAACCTTTTCTTAAAGGAATCAGGTTATCATTTTCAGTACCCACTTTTGACCTCTGCCCTAGGTGATTGTCCAGACAGGTAATGGCCACAGAGTATTTTGCTTTTTGACTATTTGGAAAGGCCATGTGTCCTTGAGCTAACCAGTGATTTTGAGTCAGAGAGGGCTTGGTGAAAATTCTTGCCCACAAGTACCAAACATAAGACCATGGGTTTTGTTTAATCTTTCTGAGTCTCAGTTAATTCATGTGTAAGATAGGGAACAGTAGTAACTAATCTGAAGGCTTTTGTGAAGAATAAAAACTATAATGTATGTGAAGTCCCTGGCCTAAACCTATTTTTAGACTGTTTTTGGCCTGATTCACTTAAAAAGCACATGCCCAAAGTTTACTAATATGGAAAGAAAAAAGTTAAAATGCATTTAAAAGTAAAAAGAAAACCCAGATATGGTAAGCATAAAGGCTTAGTGTTTATAAAACCTTTATGGAACCAGATAGGGAGCAAATAAATACATGAATAAATAGTTGCTATGAATTAGTGTGAAATTTGACCCTGAGCTTCCTGGCAGTCTTTTACAGGAAGTTTTGCAAGTGAACATAGTGGACATCGGGCAAGTGCACAAAGTGCAGATGGATTCTTCTCATTTGAAGTGATTCGATGTATTAACATTTCACTTTCTGGGAAGTCAGACATTGTGCATGCCTGACTCTATTTTGAATACAGCTATAAATCTAGAAGTGAGCAAAAACCTTTCCTTAGAGGAAGTAGCTGTCACAAAACTCATGAACATTACTCTGTAGCAGAGGCCTAGGGCTAGCCTCAGATTGACTTCCAAAGATTGTGGGGAAATATGGTGGCACATCAGAGGCATAAGAACATTCACCTGCACTGAGAAGAGAGGCTGTTCTGTGGGTGGGGGAAACACATGAAAGCCCAGTGTCTGGGGTAATTAAGTGTACAAGCAAATAGAGCTAAGGAACTTGACACCTTTCAGATACAGGAGATCCGATGACAATGTTATCAAGAAAAGGTTTGCCTATGCTCAGTATTTTCTATTTAAGAGAGTTGGAAAATCTCTGATATATCTTTGAGAGTTTCCAATAAAATTATTTTGGCTGTTTACGTGAATAAATATCCAAAAACTTCAGTTCGTCGAGCATTATGTTTCATGTTAATACCAATGAAACACAGTATGACTGGCTAGGTTGCTGAAGACAGTTGAAAAATGTGTTCTTGAGAGTTCACTATTCTCTGAAATTTATTCAATTTATTTATTACAAAGAGTAAAGTTTGTAAAAGTCTGGTTTTTAAAAGAAGACAATATTTTTCCCATTAAAATATTTAAATATGTGTACATTATAATATCATGTTATATGTTTGTTTAAAATTAAAGCTGTATTTCTCATAAGGATCTTTATTATGAACAGTGTTACAGTATGTGTCACACACTTAAGCAATGAACATTACTGACTTTATTTGAAAACATTTCTAAGGTAAGATCTATAGTAAATAAGTAAGAAAGTCACCAGTCTGCAGAATTTAAAAATTCTTCAGTTTATTCCATACAAAATAAAACAAGACAAAATAAGACAAAGACAAGACAAAAGTTAAGCAAGATTCTTTGCCACGCATCCAATATAAATCTTGTCTTACCCTGGGTGAGTGAATTGCTACTTTTAAATGTTGATTTTTGCCCTGAGTTTATTGCTGTTTGCCGATTAAAAGATTGCGAGGTTCTGAACCAATTGAAGGCACCTCTTTTATATCTGTTAATCAATACATAATCAGAAATAAAGGAATGATATCAAATTCTTCAAAATTTCTTAAATCTACCAATGCCAAGTGAAAGTTCTCGTAATTTGCTTGATGTTATTCCAATATTTCAAACATGAGAAGAAAAAAAATCAATTAACATGGACTTAGAAGGACATTTCCACCCCCTTGAATACCATCTATTAAACCATGTGGAATATCTTAGTCACTGATTCTGCTAAGTCAGATGACAGTAAAGCTAATTTTTGTGGGAAGTGGTAGAGAGGTGGAAGAAGGGAGGAAAGTATTTCGTTACAATACGTTTCAGTTTGGTTAGTTCCACCATAATTGCTGTTGAGACTGAATGGATCTTTTGTTTTTCCTATCATGTATTTTCTAAACTCTATTCCTGGGAATTCTGATTTTCCAAAGTGCGTCACAAAATGTGGTTCTGGTTTGTGCTCAAGAATATTCAGAAAACACTGAGCAGGAAATGCACTATACAGCACATTTCCCCTTGGAGACTCATATTTGTATTGTAACATACTAAAGACTGTGAGGTTAATTCAGTGTTTCTTAAACTCACCTACCAATGTAATACATTTTAATGTGTGTGCAATAGCAGTGCATATTCTGAGGAACTAGCACTGTTCTCTGCAACATACTTTAAGAAATGATGCGTTGGCATATGAATTTGTAGTCTGATTTTATTTTTGAGTTGCATTTTTGGAATAATGATAGACAAAGCAATACATTCAAGTTGGGTATATTTTTATCTATAACATGAAGTTACTTCTGGAATAGTTTTAGAAATAGGTACTAGTTTCTATGTATTATGTTTAATAAATAAGTAAAACTAAGACAACAAATCTTGACTATTTTCTAAACTTCTTTTAGATTATAAATGCATCAACAAAGAATTTTACTTATATTTACCTTCAACTGAAATTTCATAATGAAAAGAAAAAAAACATATATTACTATAGTAAAAATGATCATATACTTCAGGGCATTCTGATATAATAATGGTTTATTTCTCTAAGAGATTGTAAGAACAAACAGATCTCATGCATAAATTTAATAATTTCTATTGTATTAACATAATATGTCTCAAGAGACAATTTTATCTTGTCAAATAATGAATGTTCAATAATATTACAAAAATAATGGTAAGAAGAGTATATGATTCAACTTATTTTATATTGAAACTTGGTACAATCAAATCAACACAGTAGTCAATTTCTAAATGTTATAAATATTGCTTCCTTGAGTAAAAAGGCAACTCTTTGAGATTGAGAAAGAAAATAGATCATCTGACATTAGTTTTTTTTTTTTTTTTTTGAAACAGAGTCTTGCTCTGTCACCCAGGCTGGAGTGCAGTGGCGGGATCTCGGCTCACTGCAAGCTCCGCCTCCCAGGTTCACGCCATCCTCCTGCCTCAGTCTCCTAAGTAGCTGGGACTACAGGTGCCCGCCACCACGCCCAGCTAATTTTTTGTATTTTTAGTAGAGACGGGGTTTCGCCGTGTTCGCCAGGATAGTCTCGATCTCCTGACCTCGTGATCTGCCCGCCTCAGCCTCCCAAAGTGCTAGGATTACAGGCGCGAGCCACCGTGCCCGACCACATTAGTTTTTTTTTTTTTTTTTTTTTTTTTTTTTTTTTTTTTTAACAGGGTGTATCTATATTTGATAGGAACTGAAAAATTATATTTTAAATAATTTAAAATTTACTTTTTATATTTGAAAATTTTATTTTGAATTTAAGGGAGAAAGACTTATCCAATGATATGTAGATTTACTTATGATCTCATAATAAAACATTCTTCTTGATTTCAGAAAAAAGGGTTCATACCACTTATTTATTTTTGATTTTATTCATTTATTTATTTTTTGAGACTGAGTTTCACTCTTGTCGCCCAGGCTGGAGTACAATGGCACGATCTCAGCTCACTGCAACCTCTGCCCCCTGAGTTCAAGTGATTCTCCTGCCTCAGCTTCCAGAGTAGCTGGGATTACAGGTGTGCACCACCACGCCTGGCTAATTTTTGTATTTTTAGTAGAGACAGGGTTTCACCTCGTTAGCGAAGCTGGTCTCAAATTCCTGACATCAGGTGATCCACCCGCCTCGGCCTCCGAAAGTGCTAGGATTACAGGCCTGACTCATTGCACCCGGCCCATACCACTTACTTTTAAATACAACAAAAGAGAAAAGAAATGAAAAAAACTGTTTTTAAAATGTAAAACTACAAAGAACTGTACATTTTAGAATTCTGTGATAATTCAGTGAAGGATAGTTCTTTAAATAAGATTAATTAATTAATTTATTTATTGTGAGTTCGAGTTTCACTCTTGTTGCCCATGCTGGAGTGCAATGGTGCGATCTCAGCTCACTGCAACCTCCTGCTCCTGGGTTCAAGCAATCTGCTGCTTCAGCCTCCTGAGTAGCTGGGATTACAGGCATGTGCCACCAGGCCCTGCTAATTTTGTGTTTTTAGTAGAGATAGGGTTTCACCATGTTGGTCAGGCTAGCTTCGAACACCTGACCTCAGGTTATCCGCCCACCTCGGCCTCCCAAAGCGTTGGGATTACAGGCGTGAGCCACCATGCCCAGCCTAAATTATTTATTAATTCATAGCTTTATTAATACAAATAAAATTAATTACTGTCTAAGAAGGAATCTGTTAACAAACAAAAAACACGAGGTTAGTGCTGGGTTCTAATTTCTCATATCATTATCTGATGACAGGTTTGAGTGTTGTAGATGAGCATCTTCAGAGATGCAACCTAGTGCCTATAGGATGGCAATGTACTTAGAAAAAACAAAACAGACTTTCAAATCAGTATACATCCTTAGGCACTTATTTTGAATAAGACAGAGTACTAAGAGCTACAGTGGGAACATATGGGATAAAGAAAGTCCTAGCCCTCAAGGCAATTATTATGCTTTATTTTTAAGTACATTATGATATAATGATGATAGTTTTTAGCCACTCAAATACTCTAAGTGTACAAAGCATTGACACCCCAATTTCTCACACGAACCTGTGGTAGCAAGTGTATAATTATTCTTCAGAATGTCTTAACAATGGGAATGATTGTAAAGCATTTTATGCTGTAACATGATAACATTATTATTATTATTATTATTATTATTATTATTTTTTTTTTTTTTGGAGATGGAATCTCACTCTGTTGCCCAGGCTGGAGTGCAGTGGCACGATCTCAGCTCACTGCAACCTCTGCCTCCTGGGTTCAAGCAATTCTCCTGCCTCAGCCTCCTGAGTAGCTGGGACTATAGGCACACACTGCCATGCCCAGCTAATTTTTTTTTTTTTTTTTTTTTGTATTTTAGTAGAGATAGGGTTTCACTGTGTTGCCTAGGCTGGTCTCGAACTCCTGGGCTCAGGCACTCTGCCCGCCTCGGCCTCCCAAAGTGCTAGGATTACAGGCATGAGCCACCACACCCGGCCTGTAACATGTTTTATTCTGCCATAATATCTACTTATATATTTATTTCTCTTTCTAATTGTGTCTAACTAGAGTCATTGGTAATAGGCTCTCACTCAGAAGGCCCTGACATGCCTGAAAACAAGTCATCTATTCTGCCAATGTTTCTAATGTGTTATCTATGTGTTATATTCAGTATGGCTTGAATGTTGCTGCTGATCCGTATGTTATTCCTTACAAGGCAACTTCATATAATAAAATAAGTAATAAATGCAAATTAAATGTAATAAGTAGGAAATCTCTGGCAGTAAGGTACTAGAGGTATGTATCTTTATACCACAACTGGTTGCATTCATTCTTAATAAACTAATTTTGGTGATGACCTAAATGAAGGAAAGAAGATAAAAACATGCAAAAAATGATTTTTTTTTTGGCATTACATCATTTATTTTGGAAACTTCCTTTCATGTCTCTGCTACTCATAGAGCCGACCAATGACTCTTGCTATGTTTTGGATTCAACTGATAAAGTTGCTTTAGATGTCCGTTTTGTCTGAGGGACAATTTTGATGGTAGAGGATGTGAGTTGCTTTGCCCCCATACCTTAACTCCCCTAAGCTGCCGGCTCACGTTTGATTTTTATCAGTGACATCATCATGGGCCACAGTAGGCACTTCAGCATCTTTAAGGCTGCAGCCGCCCTCTCCAAGGTGTTTGTGTTGTCTACTGTGCATTCTACGTCTTCACTCGGCACATCTCCCACAGTGGCCCATTCATCATTGGTATATTTTAAATTTATTATCCACTTCTCTCCAGAGATGGCATCCAGAGTTGACATCTAAAATACCCTGTGGAAATAATTATTTTCATAAAACAGATGGGCGGTAGAGACCAAAATTTTATGTTAAGTTTTTCAGTAAGCATTCTTCAACTGGAAGGCAACTGGAGGGAATTCAGAACCAGGATTCTCTGAGTTTCTGAACCCTGTGTCACTCCTGAATTTTTAGTAAAATTAATTAATTTTTCCCTTTCTTAGGGAGGTCAGACATTTCTGACATGTCAATAAGGGGATTATAGGATTGATCTCTCTGCACCAGATATTAGAGATTTGATGATTAAGATAATGTTCTCCAAATAACTGAGACAACCCTTAAACATTATGAGTAATTAAAAAATTCTGGTCTTACCCCAGGTGAAGTATAGTAGTAAATAGTAACCATGAATCCTGATCATTTGGCAGACCAAAGTGAAAAACTAAGTAGTTGAAAAACTTAAATCTCTTTTGAATAAGAAATAATTCCATCTTAACTTCTTTCTGGCCTCTTCTCCTTTGAACCAATAACAAAAATTTAAAAATTGCAGAAAAATCTATATATGACATTTTTAAAAAAAAAGGGAGGACAGGAAATATGCTATGATAGTGGTGGACCATGAAGATCACTGGGAAATGCTAAGCAGAGAGAATTAAAGTCCTAATGTGCATAATGGCAGAATGAGGAGAGACTGGAAAAATGAAAAAGTGAGTGTGTACAGGTGTTTAATTGACATGCCTATGAAAATTTAAATGAAGAACCTGTGTCTTCAGCGTGTGTGTGTGTGTGTGTGCGCGCGCGCGTGTGTGTTGATGGTGACAAGGATTCTTATTCCAAAGAGGTTTTCTATCTCTCCCTAAGTGCCAACTAGTATGGTGAGGAGCATGTTGGATCTGATTCCAGGAGACTGGTATTACAGTTGAAGTTGTGCTTATATGGCCTTTGACAAATCACTTAATCTTCGGCTTCTTTATCTACAAAGTGAAAGGTTGGATTGGATTTGAAAAGATTGCTATGCTCTTCCGCATTTTATACATCTATCGAAAGTGCTCTCTGGCTGTGGATTTATTAAATTCTTTCCATACCAAATAATGCCTATTTATTCAAGCATTAGGAATCTTGAAATAGTTTGTATTTTTATATTATCACTGATCAAATGTAAAGTAGAAGTCCTTGTTATTAGATGAAACATTCCTTTTAGAAGAGAAAGTTCGCAGTTCGGTACTGATGAATTAAATTTCATATTTTTTCTATGTTTTCACCAAGAAATAACCAAGATTTAGGACTTGGATCATGGGTAAATATTGTGAAATAGATGAAAAAAGTAGCCAGCCAGTGACTTAATGTTTGTATTGAAATACCCAAAATAAAGCATTATATTTTCTCACACTTAACCCAAAATAAAGTGGATGCTGTGTTTTCATTTGGAATAAAAATTAATGTACACACACACACACATAAAATCTGTGTGTTAAATGTTATTTTTAAAATGGTTTATTTGGCTCTTATTCATTCTCTTTTTGTCATTCTTACCACTCCCTGCAACGTACCTGACACAGATATCTTAGTCCCTTTGCAACCTTAATTTTAGCCCCTCTGCATCACTGGTGGTTGAGGAAAAAGTGGACGCACAAGTATTGCCAAATTCTAGCCACCATTTTCGTTTTCTTTCTTACATTAAGAAAAATGAGGGCTGTGTCTATTGGAACCCAGGGAGGGGAGCTGAGAGTTGAGAAGTGAAACTGATAAGGATCCAGATTTCTACTTTATGGTTCAAATCAAGTTCTCGAAGCCATCCAGTCCTTTGAAAACCACTGCTAATTAAAGCAGTGTCTGCTGATAATGTAAGTCTGAGACCCACTGTTTGAATGGATCTTTTGATATAGCTCTGTGTGATGGTGAATAACAGAAAGGAGCTAGATGGATTGCAGGCTTTAACCGAGCTGTGCTTTCACAGTGACATTTATAGCATACTGTACGTGCGGCGAAATATTTTCTAGGTTCTCATTGTGAGAATTACAATTATATATCTAGTTGTTCTGTCCCAAGTACGGCTCCCCTAAGGGAATGACAAATAGACTGTGGTATTAGTGATGGAATTACATTAGAGAATCATCTGCTTTATTTTGCTACATGACCTTCAAGAAAATAAGGAGATGGTTTAAAAAAAAGGTTAGAGGATGTTTGTAGTTCAGTTGCTGGTCTTTTGTTATTATTTACAACCTAAAAATTTCTCAAGGGT
The DNA here is from genome assembly GCF_047675955.1 of Chlorocebus sabaeus. Classification (NCBI taxonomy): domain Eukaryota; kingdom Metazoa; phylum Chordata; class Mammalia; order Primates; family Cercopithecidae; genus Chlorocebus; species Chlorocebus sabaeus. Next base: position 57,008,812 of record NC_132920.1, read on the forward strand.
CCTTTTATTAATTTTCTTCTCAGTTAATGTGTATTTTCTTGCATGGGTAGCTTCTGGGAAGATGTCCCCCTGAGCTTGGTCTCTAAAATAGGCCTAGTACCTGATAGCTGTCAGAGTGTAGCAATTTAGAGACTACCTCGTGATTTTAAATACTAACTTGATGATATTTGTCTTAGGAGCAGTTGAGAGAGCTCATAGGATTGCTTTCCTGAACCTGTTATAATTTCTCTGGGGACATCATGTCATAGTGGGAGGCTGAAGGAAGAAAATGTTAGCATCAATTAATATGCTCATTACAGAGAGTGGGGCATTAATTTAGAATGTGAAGGAAATATATGGGAAATAAAACATTTTTTCATCCCTATTTTGTTTTTCCACTCGAACTCAGCTTTTAGTCTTAGAATTCTGGCATATTTTGTTGTGCCACTTGCTTCTGCTTATTCATTCAGCCCAGCAATCCTTTGCCTGCAGCTTGTAGACCTCCTGCCTGCTGGTCTGTCTTTGCATGGGGTGGGAAAGGACAAGAAAGAGCTGGTTTTAGAGACTTTCAGTGAATCCCCTTCTTTTCAACCCTGTTTTACAGTCATGCCTTTGTGGAATTTGTCTTCCTTGACTCTGGCACCCTCCAGGGTTTGCAAAGGCATTTTTACTAAGGTCTCTTCTTGGCAGCTCATCTTCATCTGGCCGTCTACCTCTCTCTCCTTTGTATGTTCCAGAAATTTACAATGTGCTTTTTCATACTGATTTTTCTCTCTGCCAGATCTGTTATTTTTGTGGGTTTATGATTTAAAATTCCTTTAATTTTAATAGCATCCAGAGAAGAATATGAAAGAAACATGTGTGTTCCATTAGTGATCTTGACCCAGAAGCCCCTCAATTTATTTTAAAAGCTTGCTCTCAATGCTCTATTTGTGCTGGAAAATCGTTTCAATAAATGATGGGTGCTGTGGGACATCTTTATTCTTTTTTGAGACATGCTATGGTCTGGATGTGTCCTCCAACATTCAGATGTTGAAACTTAATCATCAACTGATAGTATTAGGAGGTGGGGCTTTTAAGAGGTGATGAAGCCATGAGGTTGGAGTCGTAGTGGACGAGAGTAGTGCCCTTATAAAAGGGCTTGAGGGGATGAGTTCATTCTCTTCTGCTCTTCTGCCATGTGAAGACACAGTGTTCCTTTTTTTTTGCCTTCTGTCCCTTCCACCATGTAAGGATGCCTAGAAGGCACCATCAATGCGAAATGAGCCTTTACCAGACACAGAACCTGCTGGCACCCTGATCTTGGACTTCCCGGAGTATATTTCTGTTCTTTATAAATTATCCAGTCTCAGATATTTTGTTGTAGCAGCAAAAATGGACCAAGACTAAAGATAATTTACTATCTGAAATCATCGCTTAAGTTATGTTATTTGGCATACCAGAAATTCTGATCATGTAACTAAAATTATGTCATTTCTGAAAGTTTGAAAATTTCAGCTTGTATGACAGGTTATAATCTTTACTCTTTTTCTTAGCATAAGAAAATCATTTGCCATAGTAATTTTGGTGGTTAAATGCTGGGACTCTGGGTTAAGAATCAAATCTGGGACCTTATGTGTTTAACCTAAATGAGCCATCATTTTCTCATTTGTAAAATGGGCTGACTTGTCTCAGAGAGCTGTCAGATGAACTAAAAATGTGGAAATATTTGAAAAGCACCCGCACACAGTAGGCATTCAGTAAGTGGTATGGTAGCCATTAGGGAAATGAGAATCACAGTGGTATACAAGTTACTTCTTGGGTCTGGAGAAACCCTGGACTTGCGACTGAGGATTGTTTCCTGCAGAAAAAAACCACATATGATTTCAAGCAACTGTCAGTCAAGAGACAATGCTTACGTTCCCACTAGGAAGTGTGCCATGAAAATTTTATTAACTTTTAACTGTATTTTTGTTCTGTGAAGTGGCAAAGTTTCAAAAACAAGAGTGTTTAAAATATCGTGCCTATTCTGAAAGGTGTTATGGCCCAATCTCAGTGGAGAATAATTACATTACATGAATACAAATATTACATAGAGATAAAAATAAATGCTAAATTGTGAGGTACAAATAATTGGGACCATACCTAACATGTGCTTCATAAAATTAATTTAAAAACCCCAAAGCTGCTAGATTTGTCAATGTGGGATTCTTGTAGGAGGTGAAGAATATAGGTAAGAAGAAGAAGGTTAGGGAAGGGGTCCTGGTATATGCATATGTGCACAGAATATTCAAAAGAAGAACATAAGTACACAATTGACAGCACAATCTGATTCAAAGAAATTTTAAACCCAGCAACTATTTGTTTTCTGCTCAGGGTATCATACTATATGCCTCTTACCTTCATCTGGCATTTTTATTCCTTGCACGTAAGATATTTTCCTAGGAAAGCAACACTTCCAATAATTAAGTTTTTTACTTAAGAATTTTTCTAAAAATTAAGCAGTCTCATCTGCAGATAGGACTATAAATTGCTACCATTTTTTCTGGAGTATAATGTGTGTTGAGATCTTAATTATTTACATACCTACTGGCCAGATAATTTTACTCTAGACATTTATATGAAGCAAAGAAATATACAAATATTTGGTTTAATGATGTTTATTGCAATATTGTTTATAAAAGTAAAAATAGTGGACATAGTAGGGGAATTAGTTACTAATCTATGATAACATGATACAAGGAAATGTAAAGGCCTTGGCATAGTGGACAGTATTTTCCTTTTTTCCACAGAAGTACAGATGTTATGCAAAGTGGAATGCTTCTTTTATAGATCATGAATGTTGACAGAACACTAACATGTAAACTAGTGAATATATTTGTGCAGCTCTATTAGCCAAACCCTAGAGTCTTAACAAACCAGATAAAGGCAACAATATTATGGGTTAAATTGTATTTTTCAGTTTTACTAAGATTTCAAATAGCTCAGAGTAATTTTTTCTGTAAAAAAATTGTACTGTTACCTCACATTTTTATGATCTTGCTGACTTGATGAGATTGTGTCAGAGAAGAATGCAAGGCCATCTGATTTTGTGCTTTATTCCTTATCCAAGAGCAGATTTATGGAAGCCTGGAGTGCTTACATCCTTCTGCCTGTACCACTTTGGCTACCAGCAGACTGCAGGCTCCTCAAGATTAGGAACTGTATGTTCTTGGCAGCTTGTAAGCCTGATATGTGGAAAGTGGTACTCAAACCTTGTTTGAACTGTCTAGGATGGGTTTTACGTGTCTGAGTGTGTGTGTGCACGTGCATGCACATGCACTTTATCTGATTTGTTATGACAGGGATTCCAAGCTAAGTCTAAATTAAATTCACCTTGAGAGTCAGCCACATCTGGAGAGCTGGTAGTTTGGCACTTCCACAGACCATTTTCAAGAGACAATGAAGAGCTTTTCAGGAAGGGACTTGCCCTGAGGGAAGAGACAGATGAGGTATGGTTTTTGTTCATGGAAAATGAGGAACCCTGAGCATGGCCGACTGCCTCCACCTTCTGATTGACCTCCAACTCAACCTCATCAGTCATGCTCAGTAAAAATTTTCCATGAAATCTTTGTATGATATACAAAGCACTAAATGCTGACATGCTTGTTGCTGGCAGTTTACTCCCTATAGTGTGGCCATTGGTAGGCAGCCATGGCATTGGTGGCAGAATTGCAGATTTTGGCATTGGAAAAGCATCAACAGAGTGTGACAGGAGAAGAATGCCAGTCTCCTGTCACTTAGCCGGAGTACTAGTTCACAGAGCAATGACAGAATTATGGAGACTATGGAACTTTCTGAGAGTAGGTGAAAGTGGAACTGGAGAGTTCTATTTTTTTTCATACTATTTTTGATGATTAATTTGGCCTCATTTTTGCCTCGAGAATAACCCAGTAAAACCCAATGAGAGGTTATATTTACTATTCCCTTGTGAAAACTAAGTAAAATAAAAATGGTTTTTAGTATCTATTAGATATTTTCAGATATCGTGAAATTCTTTACCACTGGCAGTTATGATTACAGAGATGCTTATGAAATCAATAAAAATTGGGTTATCCTTTGAAATGTTTCCTGTTTATTTTGAAGGAATTTATATTTTGCTTAGATTTTTATTCATATTCTACCAAAATCCTGTGCTGAGGGATAGCTTCTCCTGCATCACACTCTGCAAAAACAACCATACACAATATGGATAAGGCAGAGCAGAGTACTTTTGAACATCTGTAACTTTTGGTTTGGGTTTGTTTTTATAATACTCAAGAAGTAAAAGGGATTTTTTTTTTTTTTTTTTTTTTTTTTTGAGACAGTATCTTACTCTATCACCCAGGCTGGAGTACAGTGGTGCAATTTTGGCTCACTGCAACCCCTGCCTCTTAGGTTTAAGAGATCCTCCTGCCTCAGCTTCCTGAGTAGCTGGGGCTACAGGCGTGCACCATCATGCCTGGCTAATTTTTGTATTTTTAGTAGAGACAGAGTTTTGCCATGTTGACCAGGCTGGTCTTCAACGCATGGCCTCGAGTGGTCTACCTGCCTTGGCCTCCCAAAGAGGGATTATTTTTTGGTTTCTTTTTTTTTTTTTTTTTTTTTTTTTTTTTTTTTGAGACGGAGTCTCGCTCTGTCGTCCAGGCTGGAGTGCAGTGGCGCGATCTCGGCTCACTGCAAGCTCTGCCTCCCGGGCCCACGCCATTCTCCTGCCTTAGCCTCCCAAGTATCTGGGACCACAGGTGCCTGCCACCGCGCCCAGCTAATTTTTTGTATTTTTTTTTTTAGTAGAGATGGGATTTCACTGTGTTAGCCAGGATGGTCTCGATCTCCTGACCTTGTGATCCGCCCGCCTCAGCCTCCCAAAGTGCTGGGATTACAGGCGTGAGCCACCGCGCCCGGCCATTTTTTGGTTTCTTATGTGTTTAAAGTTCTAGGTACAATTTTAGATTGGTATCTATCAATAATTGTGAGAAGGAATAAGCTCTCTGTCATTTCAAAAAGAAGATGCATGCTGACATTTTTCTTATTACTCAGATTGTATTGATATCTTATCATTAATAATAGGACACCTAATGATGTTTTGATCCAGTAGTCTAAATATTTCAGGACATTACTTTTACAAAACATCTTTAATTAAATGTTTTAATGTAACATCAGAATTGAAAACCAAATCCCTGTTGATTGATAGTTTAAGATAAACTGAGAAATCTTGCCTGATGATAATGATGATAGAGATAATAGGCAGAACATGTTCCATGTTCTAAGAAGTAGGTAAAGTGCTTAGTTTGCGATCATCACCACAAATCTTGGAGGTAGATGCTATTTTCCCATTTTGCAGTTGGAGAACTAATTTTTTTTTTTTTTTTTTTTGAGATGGTGTCTTGCTCTGTTGCCCAGGCTGGAGTGCAATGGTGCGGTCTCAGCTCATTGCAACCTCCGTCTTCCGGGTTCAAGTGATTCTCTTACCTCAGCCTCCAGAGTAGCTGGGACTACAGGCATATGCCACCTTGCATGGTTAATTTTTGTATTTTTTAGTAGAGACAGGATTTTACCATGTTGGACAGGCTGTTCTCGAACTCCTGACCTCGTGATCCACCCGCCTTGGTCTCCCAAAGTGCTGGAATTACAGGCGTGAGCCATCGTGCCTGGCTGGAACGAAGTCTTAAGTCTGTGGCACAGGACACATAGCAAGCCAGTGGAAGAATTGGCCTCAGGACAGCCTGAGTCCAGCTCTACTCTCCCAACTCTCACCTATATCCCTCTCATGACAGGCCCAGAACCTCAGTTCCCCATCACCCTTTATGATGATTTCCTATTCCCCTCAGAGGAAACATATACTTTGTATTTACCCCAATGTGTAATAAACAAATAATCAAAACTGACATTTACCTCATGAGGCCGTTACTATTCTTCATTCTTGAAAAATTGGACTAATGTTTAGGCATCATGGAATGAAATAAAATCTTACTACTATAGACTTTAAGTAAGTAATAGTACTTTAACATTCTTCTAAATTTACCTAACATCTTGTTAATAAGTTTACTTAACTTGTTAAAACAATTTCTCTTTAACTAGGAAAATATATTTGAATTACATGTTAAAATGTCACTAGAAATGTAATTAGATAGGTGATAACTTTTATATCACATATAAAAAGCTGTCTTGCCAAAATTTTGACCACCTTTTGGGGACCTACTTTATTGGTCAACTATTATTGTCTAGTCTTGAATGCAAATGAAAAACAAACCAAAAAGAGGATATGTGACATAATTTCTCTTCAATTAATGTTAAGTAATTCTTTCAGATTTCTACGTTAGTGTGTAAACCTAGTATACATGAAACCCCTGATAATCAATAATCTGCTCTTCATCTATATTCATCAACAATGTCATCAGCAAGTATAATTATATTATTTCACTAATATTAAATAAATGAAATTTTGCAGTGCAGTCATGTGCTGTGTGATGATGTTTTGGTCAATGATGAACTGCATATAGGATGGTGGTCCTGTAAGATTATAACGGAGCTGAAAAATTCCTGTCATTTAGTGACATCTTAATGATCTTGCTCCTCCTGTGTAGGCCTAAGCTAATGTGTGTGTTTTTCACTTAGTTTATAATAAAAGCATTTAAAAGGTTAAAAAAAAATTAAAAATAGAAAAAAGCATATAGACTAAGGATATGAAGAAAATATTTTTTGTGTAGCTCTACAATGTATCTGTGTTTTATGCTAAGTGTTATTACAAAAGTCAAAAAGTTAAAAAATTTAAAATGTTCATAAAGTAAAAAAATTAAAGTAAGCTAAGATTAATGTATTATTGAAGAAAAAATATTTTTATTTATTTAGTGTAAAGTGCACAGTGTTTATAAAGTCTACAGTAGTGTACAGTAATGTCCAAGATCTTCATCCTCATTCTCCACTCACTCACTGACCCACCCAGAGCAACTTCCAGTCCCGTAAGCTCTGTTCATGGTAAGTGCCCTATACAGGTGTGCCATTTTTTATCTCTTTTGCTATATATTTACTGTACCTTTTCTGTGTTTAGATACACAAGTATATACCATTGTGTTACAATTGCCTATAGTATTCAGTACAGTCACATGTTGTACAGGTTTGTAGCCTGGGATCAACAGTCTATACCATATAGCCCAGATATGGTCATATGGTATAACCTACTGCTAGGTATGGTAGATGATACCATCTCAGGTTGTGTAAATTTACTCCATGATGTTTACACAATGACAAAATTGCCTAAGGACACATTTCTTAGAATGAATCTCCGTCATTAAGTGATGCCTGACTGTATGCAAGCATTTTTGGCTTTTTTTGACTCAGCATCACTTCCTTAAGGTGAGTCCAAGTTGTGAGGATCCACAATTTCTTTTTGCTTCTGAGTATTATTCCATGGTATAGCTATAGCTGTATCACAGTTTGTTTAATGATTCACCCAGTGAGGAATATTTGTGTGGTTTCCCATGTTTAGCTATTATAAATAAAGCTGGTACAAATATTTGTGTATATATTTCTGTGTAAAAAATAGGTTTTCATTTCTCTGGGATAAATGCTAGAAGTGTAACTGCTGAGACATATGGTAAGTCCTTTTTTTTTTTTAAGTTTTAAAGGGAATTTTCAAATTATTTTTCAGAGTAGCTGTACCATTTTACACTCCTATCAGCAATGTATGAGTGTCACAGTTTCTCCATGTCCTCACCAGCATTTGGTACTATTATTTTTTGTTTTAGCTGTTTTGATAGGTGTGTGGTGGTATCTTATCATGGTTTTAATTTATATTCCTTTGATTGTTAGGGTGTTGAACATCTTTTCATGTACTTATTTGTCATATGTATATCTTTTATGGTGAAGTGTCTGTTCAGATCTTTAGCCTAGTTTTTAATTGGAGTTTCGTTTTGTTTTCTTCTTATTAAGTTTTGAAAGTTTTTTCAAAAAATATATTCTAGATGCATGTTCTTTGTTGGATATGTGATTTGCAAATATTTTCTACCAGGTCATAGCGTGTCTTTCATCCTCTTAATAGAATATTTTGCAGAGCAAATATTTTAATTTTGCTGAGGTCCAATTTACCTATTTTTTTTCTTTTATGGATCATGCTTTTGGTATCAAGTATAAGAACTCTTCACTTAGTCCTAGGTCTTGAAGATATACTCCTAATTTTTAAAGCTTTATTGTTTGTCATCGTACATTGAAGTCTGTGATCCAGAATTCTCATCTATGAAATGAAGATAATAATATTACTTATGTCAAAGGGTTATTATTAGAAATAACATGTGCAAAAGTCTTGACAGTTTATTTTCCTGTAATTCTAATTAGTCGCCAGTGTTTTAATGGGAAAAATATTGGGCGAATGGCCTTGTATTTGTAGAGTAGTCTAAGCTGCTGTTATAAGTTTACCAAAATATATTGACAACTTAGCAGACAACTATTTTTTCTTTCACACAATAGCTCTAGAATGGCTATTCCCAAAAAGATCAGCAATAGTGTTAATGAGAATCAAAAAAGACCAGCAATAAATGTTGGAGATAATGTGGCAAAAGGAAATGTTTGAACATTTCTGGTGGGAATATGAATTAGTACAATCAATATGAAAAACAATATGGAGGTTCCTCAAAAAATAAAAAATAGAACTACTATATGACCCAGCAATCCCACTTCTGGGTATATATCCAAAGGAAATGAAATCAGTAGGTCAAAGAGATGTCTGCAGTCCATGTTCATTGTGACATTATTCACAATAGCCAAGATATGGAAGGTTTCAGGCTGGCTGTGGCACGAGGAATGAGAGAAGTAGGGTCTCTGATATGTTCTGCTGAGTGATTACCAAGTGGAAATTAATACTTCATAACTGGGGTGTTGAGATTAGGGGAGAAACACATATACCTTCTTGGGAACTTGTGGACAATGCCAGGACTTAAAAATATTCTTGAAGTATTACCCTTTGAGAAACACAGTAGGTATTTGTGATATTTATGAATCTTGTCCTTGGTCCACACATGGGACTATGACTAGTCAGAGTTTGGGCAGTCAGAAGGGGCCTCTAACCATTTGTATTGCTTTTTTACATGTCATGTGCTGAATTTTTCTTCTTTGATGGATACTTCTATGTAAACTCTGTGAAAGATTGGTGACAATGCTCACGGTGTCTCTACAACCCTAAGAAGCCAGGGGTACATCATACAGCTGCAGCTCTGCATGCATCAATTCACATATTTGGTATCTGAACTCTTGCTAATCTTCTGTGGCTTTTCTGGACTCTGTAATCCAGCACAATTAAAGGGGTCCGTATATGGGATTGCTTGTCAAAGAATGTTTACAAGACACCAAAACTGAGTAGATGCTTGTGTGTCAGTGTGTGTGTGTGTCAGTGTGTGTGTGTATGAGATATATAGAGAGATCTAAAGCCTGTGAAAGAGGCTTAATAGATGTCTTCAAACAACAACACTGTTTAATGGGAAAAATATTGAGCTAATGGACTTGTATTTATAGAGTAGTCTAAGCTGCTGTTATAAGTTTACCCAAATATATTGACAACTTTGGGTTGTCAGTCATGGTTTTTGGTAAAGGCATTGCTGTTGTGAAATGATGTCTAAGGGAAGGAGTAGTCTGCTAGTTTTTGGGAGGTGTTTGTAAATTTGCAGAAGTTTATCAGATTTGTTGAGAAAGCAAAGGTCAGCACCCTCGGGTTACATTTTGACAGGAGAATGATTGTTTTAGAAAAGAGATATATGAGTCCTCACAGGAGAGGATTGTGAGTAATGGTAAAAGCAAAGTTACCAGTGCTGAGTGCTTAAGGCATCATATTGGATTCAAACCATTAATTCCAGTTTTGATGCCCTCCAGTTGTGGGGTTGTGTTTGGCAATTTCTCCTCAGTGAAATTCAAATCTGTTAGTGTATTGTAATCTCAGTATTGTTAATAATATCTACTGACAATATTTTTCTGTTTAATATGAGATTAAATAACAGAATCACCTAGATCAATATATATGCAGTTCAGAAATTATTTGTTCATACCTCACCTCACTCCTTAATGCCCTCGGTGTTTTACCACAGATTGGATTAGGTCCTAACTTGTGGTATGAGTACCCATAAAAAGATGTTGAGTAAGGGGACATACTAGACTATTCAGTATGCCCTCTGATAACTAATCCATCAGTAGATATTTGTTCTGTGATACGACTTTGGCATAAATTAAGGTTACTAGTTTCACAGTGAGGTTTCCGCTTATGTTTGATCAGAAGGCCTGAAACTCCTTGAAAAGAGATTCTTAAGACAGGGAAAACAAATCTCAGAAGCACCTTGTTCATTCCTGAGGCTCTCTACAAGGCTGATGTCAAAAATAGTTTGGATTAGTGCTTGTCTGTGATGAGGTTTTACTCACTCTAGAGTAAATGAGGAAAATAAGAACAATTGCAATTTCTTTAATAGAATAATTTATGTTTATTCAATTTATTAAAAGCTCTGCTCTTTTGAGATCATATCATCTCTCATTTTTTTGGTTTTAAAAAATTTTCTTTATATTTATGAAGTTATGATGATTCCTTAAAAAACAATTACTGATCCTTGAAGTCCACATGTCTAGAAAACCACTCTTTCTGACACTTTGCTCTCTGTTTTCAGATGTCCTTAAAAAGTCTCCTGAACTTTTGTTTTCATTACCAATCTCTAATTTTTTAGCATGTATTATATATAATTTTCTTTTGTTTCTTTTTGAAATCTAATTTTCTTATCCAGCAAACAAATCAGTTTTATTATGTAAAATAACTCAAATTAAAATTGTTTTCTATTTTATCATTTTATCACATGTGTAAATAACCACATTTACTTTTCATATAAGGAAATTAGATTGAAAACTAGCAAAGATTTTGAGCACATACTTGCCAAAGACATCATATAATTTAATAGATGTAGAGTTTATTATTGAGAAATTTCTCTCTGGTTGAACTGGGAGAAACATAATCTCCACAGAAATCTATATAACTGATTTAATTAACTTTTTAAGATTGCCACCCTTTGGATTTTTGAACAATAAAAGTTTCACTAAAGAAAGGTATGAGCAAAACTACGTAAGATATTTGGAAATTGGAATTTCTAGTAATTTTATGTCACGTTTTGTAAAAAGTGTAAGTGATTTAAGTTTGACTTTCATCTTGGTTTCCTGGGTAATTTGCTAGAGAAAATGGAAATGTGTGATGACATTTTATGAACTTTAAATCATTCTTCTCTGAAAATCACGCTGGGAGCTGCCATTTAAAAACAAACACAAATAAAATAACTGAAGAGGAATAAGTATGTTGGATTAAAATGGGTGAATATTATTGAAATGTATTAATGGTCAAGTCTGATCTCAAAGCCAGAACTCTCCTGTCTTTCAAAATGAAAGACACCATGTACCTTTGGCATAGTGCGAATGTGGGCAATTGTGTCTCTCAGATTTAAAGATGGAAAGAGTACACAGATCAGAAATTTTCGATGTGGTGCTCATCTGTGAATCTGGTTTCAAATGAGCAAATGGGAGCTAGCCTCATGTGTAAAACTGCACAATGTTTGTTTATTCTCTGACCTAAACAAGCAAGACATGAAAACTAAGAGCAGTGAAGTTTAAGTTTTCACTAAGATCACTTAACGTCTTTTGATTTTTTTAAATCCGTAAAATGAAGTTGAAAGGAATAGAGATAATGTAACATGTAAAGCAAGCATCATCTATGTTCATTTCTTTGCATGTTTTCTTTGTTGTGCTGAGTTGTAGGCTGAAATGTTCAGTCATGCTATAATGTTAAACATTTTAGATCAACACCAAATAATAACTGTAGAATTCTCCACCTACAGAAAGCTACAGAATTTAAAAATCAGAAAGTGTCTTCTCCGTAGACAGTGACTATGGCTATGCAAACCCAATATATTTGACCTGAAAAAGGATTTAAGAGCACAGGTACTTGTTAACAGGTCATATTTTTGTGTTGAATATTGTAGAATTATAGAGGTTGAGATATTGTCTCTCATCATTTTTGAGCACTTAATGTGCATCAGACTATTTACCTTATTCATTAGTAATTCATTAATCTATTAAAATATCCTTTGAGAATCTACCATGTGTCAGATATTATTTTAGGTACTGAGGATACAGTAGATCACAGTCTTCATGGGACCAGCATTAAGGTGATGGATGGTAAGAGGACTGATGATAATCCATTCAACAAATTAATAAACAAGGTAATTTCAGTTAACGATAAATAGAAAAAGAAAATAAAACAGAATGAAAGAGTAGAAATTTTTTGAGGTAAGAGAGTACATGGTGACTGCTCAAGAGTCTTCAGAATGGCTATTACTAAAAGTCAAAAGTAACAGATGTTGGCAAGGCTACAGAGAAAAGGGAACACTTATACAGTGTTGATGGGAATGTAAATTAGTTCAACCACTGTGGAAAGCAGCTTGGAGATTTCTCCAAACTTAAAACAGAACTACCTTTTGACCCAGCAATCTCATTACTGGGTTTATATGCAAAGGACAATAGATTGATCTACCAAAAATACAGTTGCACTCATACATTCATCACAGCACTATGTCATAATAACAAATATGTAGAATGAACCTAGGTGCCCATCAGTGGTGGATTAGAGAAAGCAGATGTGGTACATATATGCCATGGAATACATTGCAACCATAAAAACGATCAAAATCATGTCCTTTGCAGCAACATGGATGGAGCTGGAGGCCATTATCCTAATAGAATTAATGAATAAACAGAAAACCAAATACTGCGTATTCTCCCTCATACGTGGGAAATAAAGAACAGGTACACATGGACATAAAAGACAGGAATAATAAGCACTGGGGACTACTAGAGGTGGGAGAGAGGAAGAAGGTCAAAGGCTGAAAAACTACCTGTTGGGTAATAAGCTCACTACCTGGGTGAGGGGATCAATCATACCCCAAACCTCAGCATCACACAATGTACCCATGTAACAAACCCGCACATGTACCACCCAAAGCTATGATGAAAGCTGAAATTAAAAACAAAAAATCTGTCATGGAGACAAAATATGAAATTTCAAACTGCCGTTTTTAGTTCTATCTTTCCCTACCCCCAACTCCTGGCAACCACTGATTTGTTCTCCAACACTATAGTTATATCTTTTTGGGAATGTCATAACAATATTGTTCCATGCCTCAATAGACCAATACTTAGTTTCTGTATTATTGAGTAGTATTGCATTGTATCGGTGTTCCACAGTTTGTTTAAACATTAACCAACTGAAGAACATTTAAATTGTTCATGATTTTTGGCAGTTAATAAATGAAGCTGTGATACAGTTTAGTAAGTATAGGATTTTGTGTGAATATAAGTTTTCCATTTCCAGGGTAAATAACTAAGAGAGGGCTTTCTGACTCATATAAGTATATGATTAACTTCACAGAAAACTGCCAAACTGTTTTTCCAGGGTGGCCAAAATATTTTGTATTTCCAACAGCAAAGCGTGTGAGTTCCTACATCCCTATCCACACTTGGTCTACATCCCTATCCACACTTGATATTTTCAGTATTTTTTATTGTAGTCATCCTAATAGACATATGCTAGTATCTCATCATGGCTTGAACTTGCATCCCTAGTGGCCAATAATGTTGAGCATCTTTTCATGTGGAGACTTCCCATTTGTATATCATTGGTTAAGTACCTATTCAAGGATTTTTGTCATTGGCAAAATGTTTTGCTGTTGATTAGTTTAGGCCAGTGTTTTTTTCATCAGCCTAGAATTGTCATTTTGGTTGGTACAATTCCTGATTATATAGGCCGTTCTATACCTTGTAGCTAATTTAGCTTCCCTGGACCTCAGGCACCAAATGCTTATTATGACAACCAAAAATGTCCTCACATATGTTCACATTCCACTAGGAGGATGGTACCACTTAGTGAGAACCCCTAACTTAGAAGTTAGGATTTTTCCCTGTTGCTGGGATCAGGTCAATTTTTCCCAATTCATATAGGGTTTGTGGGGGTAGGGTGGATCCCTTAACAATATCAGGTTCTTCTACATAAGAAAGGAATAAATCTTAATCCAGAAACCAGCAGTTCCCCAAGGGTTTTACTCAACTTCTTTCCCAACAGTCTATGCAATTTTTGGCTTTTACTCATAGCCTTTCTGGGAATAAAACTGACAAGACTCTCCCTAGATGTAATAAATGTTGTCTGGACTAAGTTCTCCTATTACCTAAAGCATCTCTTGGGATGTTTGCGAAGCCAGGTAGAAGAGGGATGTAGCAGTTCCTGTCTGCTTTCTTCTTCTCTTCCTCTACATTCTCCTCCTCCTCATCCTCCTCTTTCTTCTCTCTCCCTCCATCTTGTTCTTCTTCGATTTTAATAGATATATTTACAGATGTATAACTGAGTTTTCAGCTTATTTCCCTAGCAATTGATTTTAGGGTAGCAAACATACTTTTTAAAGTCATGATTCTATCACAACAGAAGGTATATTACCAGAAAGTCACGGTCTAGTTAGGATAAAATGTGAAATTACATAAGGACATTTATAAAACATCTGTAAACCAGTATTCTGTGACATGAACTAAGCAAGTTGAGGAAACAAAGGACAGAGGAGTTGTAGACAGGGTCTTAGAGTGAAAGGGCAGCAGATATGGAGTCATAAGACTATCATCACCAGGGACAATATACCTAATCTCTTCTTCAGTTTCCACATGTGTAAATTAGGAATGAAGTTCCTCTTTAATAAAGCTAACATCAGTCGAATAACATATATCACAATGTCTTGAAATTTGGAAATGTAGGAATCTATTCATTACTACTGCAACCAACGTCATTATCATCATCATCACTTAGTAATGAAATTTTTGTTGACTTGGGAGGTAGGGAGGAACCATGAATAGTAACGGAAACATAAAATATAAAGGGAGTTAAGGTGACATCTGGGAAGATTTAGACACAGTTGTGTCTGTTTAGGATAAGCTGCAGGCAAAAGTCTCAAGACTCTCAGAGATTTACTATTCGTTCACTCTGAGATTTTTGCCAGAGCAGCACCTCACGACGCTCCTACAAACATCCTCAAACCTTCTTTAGACCCAGTGTTGCTCCCTTTTAGCAGTTAAGTCAGAAGAGTGGGAACAAGTTCTCCCAAAGAACTTGGCTACAGCCTAAGGCCATCTTCTCCCATCTGGGACTTCTTAGATAATGTCTTCATTTTACATCAACAAATGAGTGTGAATACTGTGCTTTATTCCATGGTACGTTTGTATTTGTTTTAAAGTAAAAGTGATGTTTTAAATGAATAAGAGCACCATTTACCTATTCCCTTTGTGGCTAGTTAAGATGTAATGAATTGAAATGATCCATCTTGAAAAAGCTGAGCTGAAATGAAGGAGCTAACACAGCATGTCATCTATGTAATTTATCTTGGTGTTTGGATTTATCCTACACGTTTTCATTCTTGCCACCCTCAACCCTCTCTAAAGAAAGCTGCTCCACCCACAGCCTGATGACTTCCATGTTTCGTGCCAAGTATGTTCTCTACCCACTTCTGTGTAAAGCTAACTGAGCCAGGGGAATCAGCCCACTCAGAATTAACACTGTGAATTATGTCTGGTACAGAGATGGGCTGAGGCCTCTCTTATAATTAGGGAATAGGATGCCAATTAGTGATAGGAGTTAGCATGTGAAAGAAGTTGTGAGTGACATGGGGGAAACAAATCTTGATCCAGTAGTGGAAGCCCACAGTCTTAACTAATTTAAGGGAATGTCAAGTGACCAAAATGCTGAAGAGGCATTATAGAAAATGTGTGTCATGGTGACAGTTGCGGAATGGATGAGAACGAGGAGAAAATGCAAGCAGGGAGCGAGATAGAGGCTTTCTCAGCTCAAAAGTGTGAAGTGAAGGTTGACTGGAGTGGGGTGTTGGCTGTGGAACCAAGATGAGTCAGATCTATGGGAAGCTGTGGTTTGCTACTTTATCTTAAAGTGTACCAGAAATGATGACTTTAGTGCTTCTTTATTCCTTTGCAAATAGAAAACAAGCCAAATTTCTCAGACTTTGTAAAAAGAACGCTTATCATTCTGTTGCTGGTGCAGACTTGGTGATTCATAGCAAACACAGTAAACAGTCTGGTCATCTAAGTATTTAGTCCTTAAATTTGACAAATGTGCCAATTACCATGGTCTCTGGTTTCTGGTTCAAGAATTAAAAGCCACAATCAATTTTAAAATCTGCCACAGTTCTTTAAGAGTGAATGGAAACAGAATGTCAAGCAGCTGTCCTCCACTGATGTGCCTTGAGTTGCCATCTTTAAGCATGATGGATTGGATGCTATTTGTGTGATGTGGCACCACGTTCTTTTCGTATATAAATCTGATTGCTCTGGCCCAAATGGGGCACTCTGTGCCCAAGATCTCTCAGTACTACTTAAAACATACTCTTGAGGTTTTTGTATTTTTGTTTTTGAAATAATGCAATGTTTAGGAAATATTTCAAGTACATAGGCCCTTGTTTATTATTGTTCAAACACACAGGTAGGTCAAACATATGACTGCTTTTGCCAATTTTTAGATATTTGAAAGCAATCTATTCCAGTAGTGGTAGACTTTTTTTTTTTTTTTCTCTTCAACATCACCTTATTTCAAAAGAAGACTTGAATGTTTACTATACAACCATTACTTAATTTACTTCCACTATGAGGACTTTAGGTGGGTGTTAGGTCAGTGAAATTAATGCCACATGTATTGGAAAGAAATAGCAAGGGCTGACCAATGGAAAGGACAGAGGGAACTAAGAGCTCTTGCTTGAAAATTTTATCTAAAGGTTTTTCTCTAGCACTGATGAAGCATATCAGTTTGCTTTCAGTTTGCAATAGGCAGAACCAGAGTAAAATTTCATATTGAAGTTTAATATTTGATATGTAGAAAATTATAGATTTTCATTTAACAATGTTATATTTGCTTTAATCATAGTGATTTTAAACTTGGCTTCAAATTGTTGTATGATACCTCTTCCTTCAGTAGAATTCATGAAGAAAGGGTCCGGCACAGTGGCTTATGCCTGAAATCCCAGCACTTTGGGAGGCCGAGGCGGGGAGGTCACTTGAGGTCAGGAGTTTGAGACCAGTCCGGCCAACATGACGAAACCTATCTCTACTAAAAATACAAAAATTAACCTGGCATGGTGGCGGGTGCCTGTAATCCCAGCTACTCAGGTAGCTGAGGCAGGAGAATCGCTTGAACCCGGGAGGTGGAGGTTGCAGTGAGCTGAGATCCGCCATTGCACTCCAGCTTGGGTGACAGAGTGAGACTCCTTTTCAAAAAAAGAAATTCATGAGGAATGGTGATGCACCGTGCATGATCAAATTTTGAAAGTTTTAAACTTCTCAATGAACATGCTAGTGGCAAAAATATAAATTTAATTTTCTTGTGAATCATCATGACCTATTTTATAATGCTGGTAGACTTGTCATGAAACTTAAGAGAATAACAGCATATTCAGCAGTGACCTTGATATGGTCTGGATTTGTGTCTTCCCCCAAATCTCATGTTGAATTTTAATTCCCAGTGTTGGAAGAGGGGCCTGTTGGGAGGTGATTGGATCATGGGGGTGAATTTTCCCCTTGTTATTCTCGCGATAGTGCGTGAGTTCTCATGAGATCTAGTTGTTCAAAAGTGTGTAGCACCTCCCACTTTACACTCTTCCTCCTTCTCTGGTCAGGTAAAATGTAACTCCTTCCTCTTCACTGTCTGCCATGATTGTAAGTTTCCTGAGGCCTCCCCACCAGCTATGTTTCCGGTACAGCTTGTGGAACCGTGAGCCAATTAAACCTTTTTTCTTTATAAATTACCCAGTCTCAGGTAGTTTTATTTATTTTATTTATTTATTTTTTTGAGATGGAGTCTCGCTCTGTCGCCCAGGCTGGAGTGCAGTGGCGCAATCTCGGCTCACTGGAAGCTCTGCCTCCCAGGTTCATGCCATTCTCCTGCCTCAGCCTGCCGTGTAGCTGGGACTACAGGTGCCCACCACCACCCCTGGCTAATTTTTTGTATTTTCAGTAGAGACGGGTTTTCACCCTGTTAGCCAGGATAGTCTCAATCTCCTGACCTCGTGATCTGCTGGCCTCGGCCTCCCAGAGTGCTGGGATTACAGGTGTGAGCCACCGCACCCGGCCAGGTAATTCTTTATAGCAGTGCAAGAAGGAGAACTGTGAGCCAGTTAAACTTATTTTCTTTATACATTTCAGTTTCAGGCAGCTCTTTACAGCAGTGTGAGAATGGACTAATACAGACCTCTAGTTTTGCGTTTCTTTAAGGTTTGTTGTTGGTACCAGCCTCTGTCTAGGTAAGATTATTGAGTGGGGAAGATAATATTTTCATTCTCCCCTTCTTTTGATCAGCCAAGCCACTGGTGGCTATATTTTCCTGAGTTCCATTGTCTTCAGAAACATGTATCTCTTTTCCCCCAAGAGTCCATTAAAATACCCTTTCCATAAATGTTGATTAACCTAACTTACAATAACTTTAAATTTGACCAATAAAGACTATCCTAAAAGGGATGGACATTACTTCTTTTTTTTGATGGTTATTTCTAATGATAAGAAAACTCATTTTTTCTTTTTATAATTTAATACATTATCATTATAGACTATATAGAAAATGAAGTTAAACAAAAGAAAAATATTCCCACAATCTCATCTCTCTAAGACTTCTTCTGCTACTCGTGATATACATTCTTCATATAAAGAAATGGAACTATCCTGGGTGCAAGTTTCAAACTGTATCTTTTCTTAATGTATGATGGTATTTTCTACCTTTAAACATGCTAATAAACCATATTTAATATCTCCATGGTTGTGTATTGCACAACTGTTCCCTACATCATTTAAATAATACACTATTATTTGACATTAAGATTGTGTTAATTATTTCAGTATTATAAATTGTCAGAATTAACATTCTTTTGTTAATTTCTTCATATACTATCATGATCACAGAAGAATAAACCCTGGCTGTGATACCTCATTGCCAATGAGCCAGAGACAGAGAAATTTCTTGTCCCGTGAAATTGTATCTAGTCATTCAGACATTTTTCCGCTTGCTGCTGAGGATAGCCTTGATTGTCAGAAC
Organism: Chlorocebus sabaeus; assembly: GCF_047675955.1. Classification (NCBI taxonomy): domain Eukaryota; kingdom Metazoa; phylum Chordata; class Mammalia; order Primates; family Cercopithecidae; genus Chlorocebus; species Chlorocebus sabaeus. The sequence continues at coordinate 57,027,920 of NC_132920.1, forward strand.
TTGCAAATTAACTAAAATTGAGCTAATTTGGCACTCACTGAGGGAGAAAAGTAATAGCAAATGGCAGAAAGTTGGGAAGTGCTTTATATTAGGTTGAAAACAAAAAAGTAAATTATCTCAACTCAAATAACTCTAATGTTTGGAAATATAGTAATGAAACAGAGTTCACAGCACTTGTGATTAGCTGCGGAGTCTTTCACATGAAAGTTATTCATGACCAATATATTCATGATCCTCGAATGATTTCTTTGAAGCTGTAATTCTTGGTCAGCATCAAAATGACATGGTAGATGGATCAGAAACTTTGCTTGAGGCAGGTGCTGGGAAATTGAACAAAAGACATATTCAGTGAATGGAAAAAAGATGGGTGTCACAGAAAAAAAAGTTTGTGGGTTTTGACACTTCATTGGCTACTAAGAGAGAGAGGAAGATAGAAGGATGAGTGATACAAACTTGAGGTAAGAGGATGATTCTCCTATTTATTGTGGAGGAGCAAGTTGTATGGATATGGGACAAATTCCGTTGCAGGCATTTAGGCTTAGCTTCTGCCAATTTAATTTAATCCCAGCAGGGAACTGGAAATGCAAAATTGGAGCTAGAACAGTAAGTGCATAAAATTAGTAATTTTAACTAATAGAGAGAATAAGTACCCCTTTAGAAAAATAATGGCTACATTTGAAGGTTGAAGCAAAAATCTATGATGACAGAGAGTAAGCAGGCAGGGAAGTAGGAGAATGCAGAGTCAAGCAGAACCCGGGAAGAATGGAACTTTGGGGACAGAAGAGGATTGAGACCTGCTGACATATTGACCTGATGTCATTGTTGAACTTCAACTAAGCAGTTCCAAATGACTGTGGGTGTAGAAGCCAGATAATAATGAAAACTATCAACAAGAAGAGACTAGAGTATGTTAAGAGTTTACTGTGTGACAGTTACTGTGCTATGCACATAGATTGCATTAGATCATTTAATCCTTACAGCATTGGCCATGAAGCAGAGGTTTTCATTGTCCCCCTTTCCAATAGTCTACAGAGATGAAATATTTTTTCCAAGATCATACAATGTACTATATGCAAGGCACAAACTCAGGACTGTGCTCTTAACTTCTCTACTGGTTTAATTAGCTATACACTGTGCAAGGAATTATATAGTAAGTGGTTGATGAGAGAGGGCACCCCTCTTTGTGGAAGCTTAGCTCTGTATTAAAGAAGACCATGAGAGTGTCCTGAGAAGGGAGGTAGTACTGTAGGAGAGGTATTTCTAGACTTAGGCATTGAGAGAAGAGCTGTTTCCAGTGAGATGGTGATGTCTGTCAGTAGGTGGCTGAAGTACAATGGAAATCAAAGCCATTTTTGCTGAAAAGGTCAGGTTCCACTTTGAGGCCAGGGTTCTGGAAAGGTTATCAGCACTCATACTAAAGGGATAGAGAAAGGAATGAGTCTCATGAGAAGTAAGATGCTGAAATCATTATGGAAAATGGGTGATGGTCCTGTAGCCAGGCAATGACAGATACAGGGCTGGGAAGATTCAGTGCTTGGGGTGAATGTGCATTTTGAGAGAGCAGAGGTTATTCAGAGATGGCAGAGAACAATGATTATAAAGGGTATCAGGGGTTGAGGGGTGCTTCGGCATGTACCCAGTTTCCAGTGGGCATGTGCTCATGAAGGAGCATAACTGCAGCTGACTTCAATCTACTTTATTAGAAAGATGTTTATGGGAAAGGAAACCATTGAGGGAAGGGGCAGCCATCAGTTTTTGGGGAGGAGCTAAAAGGAATGTTCGAGGCATAGGTTAAATATATGTTTCCCCTCAAGAGCAGAGTGGTTCCACAGGGCACAGATGAAGGCTCTGGCCTGTGCCTCTGGTGATATTATTATGTGTGAAGTATCTGTGGGTAGGAGGTTGGGAATAGACTGGTGACAGCTGTTAGTGATGGAAAGTGTAGAATGGGGAGGAGTCTTGTATTGGCTGAGTTTTAGATCATACCCCCTTGCTGAAATTTCTAAGTAGAGTTGAATTTTTGGTGTTTGCAACCTACTCCTCAAAATTAGGACTCAGTACTCAAGGCTGGTCTTGAGAAGAAGTCAGAGATAGAGAGCGTTGGTGGCACACTTGAGACAAAAATGCTGATATTATCCTGGGTCATCTGGCTACTTTTAGACTTTCCTTGAAAGTCTATGTAGTAATATTACAAAATTTGTTTTTTAAAAAGGATATGACATTAATGTCTTAAATGTGGATATACATAAACCTAACACTGAATCAGGGCTCTCAACCTTGGCTAATGAACTAGAATCCTCTGAGGATTTTCAGGAAATACCTAAAGCCCACAAAAGATAAGTGGAAAGCTAATCTCTGTGGATGGGGCCCTGTTATCAATGTTTAAACAATACTCCTCAGGCCTTCCAGCATACAGTGAAGGCTGAAAGCATCTGCTTTATATAAAGAGCAGAAAAGCAGAAGCATAGCTGCACAGTCTTTTTGTAAATGTGAACACACCTGCATGTTCACTCTTCTGCTGGGTCAGTGGTCTAGTGTCATGAGTAAGTCTTGGTGTCACTTATTGCTGGTTTGTTATTAAGCTGCAGAAATACTGACACATATGCTAGATTGGTGCTGATGGTACTTGTTTTACAATCAGTAGTACTCTACCCTTCATCACCCACAAAGATTAATGTTAGATGAAAGGAAGCAAATTGGGAAACACCCTATTTACTTGTAGTGAGAGGATCAGGCATAATTAAGATACAGCTTTATTTTGGAGAGATGCTTCTTACCCTACAAGATGGGTTCTGTATGCTCAGCTAAACACCGCTGCTTACCCCCAATCTCCAATTCTAAGTCTTATTTTTAAAGCATTATTCACAATATGTAAATTGAGCTCTTCCATAATTTACATCTTGCATATAATTAATAATCTCATGAAATTGTGTTTTCAATGAAGTAATCATTAAATAGTTTTGGAATATCACTGTGAAGTAATATCCAAAGGAAATTAAAGAGTTTAATCCCTTTCTTTGGGTTATCTAAAAATATGTTATGTAAAACTTTATTATACTACAGTTCAACATTGTATGTACTCTGGTTGAAATGTTGGTGACAGTTTGATAATTGTCTCAGAATTTAAACGACAAATTTAAGTTTGATTACACGATTTGATTACATTGCATAGTGGGTAGAGAGGGTTTTTCACGTGGGAGCTCTAGTTACAGAAAAAAAGAACATCCTTTCACTGATTTATTAATTTTCTTTTAAAGTAAACATCTGAAGCCCTAGTGTCTACTTTAAATTCACCTTCCCTCATGTAAAGGATTAAGCCTTGTACATACCTAAGTATATACACATACATATTATTTTTACTTTACAAATGTAATACATGTTTCTATAATAAAGGCTTGAAGCACAAGTAATCAATGGAAAGAAAATGAAAACACATGTAATATCTTTTACCTTACCATCTGGGAATAACCATGACTAATGCCTTGGTATATCATCTTCTTGCTTTACACAAACACCTACATGTACATGTACAGATATACACATTTGCACACAACGAATTCATTCTGCATATAGTGTTTAGTCCTCTTTTTTGGGTCACGCATATTTGAACATTATTGTTCTCATTAAATATTCCTCACAATGTTAATTTGTCTGGATAGTATTCTATGGTTTGGATATTATAATTATTTGACAGTCTGCTGCTAGACATTTAGATTGTTTATAATTTGGGGTTTTTTGTTTTGTTTTGTTTTTGATTTCCATTTTTCCTAATACAGTCATTGCTTGATTGCCTATCTTTGTAACTAAATTCAACATTTTTATTGATGAAACATAAAATCGTGAAAGAGAAGTTTGTTTTGCCCCAGTTAGTTAAAGTAGAGAATTGAGTGCAGTTTTTGTATTCTGGCAAGCTATATGGGCATCATGGTATTATTTCCCTACACTCTGAGGTTTTGAGAATTCTGAAAGCCTATTAAAGACAGGAAGTTCTTCTCCTGATATTCTTCATCTAACACTAACTATTTTTATACGCTTATCTTTCACATGAACTCACAGGTCCATCTGTGTTTACAAAACATACTCTGAACTCTCTGTCCTCGTGCTGTTTACTACATCTGGAACGTCTTTGTCCTACAGATGTTTCCAATGCAGGCTTTTGAAATCCAACCCATCAGTAAAACTAGCTCAAGGCGCTTTTTCAAGAAGGTCTCCCCAAGTCCTTCAGGAGGAATTTGTTTCCATCTCTTTTGTGTTTCCTGCTCCACTTTCCCTTCTCCCCACTCTCCACCTCCTTGTTGGACCTCAAGCAGTCTACTAGTGTAAATATTTGTATATTATAAATATATAAGTATTAGTATAAATATAATATTTGAAGAACTATCCTGTAGCAAGTATGTTTTAGTCATCTTTGTTTTGTTTATAATACATTGTAGAGCGCTTTTTGATGCTTGAAATCAATGCATTCTTTGAATTCAATTGTTTAATAATTTTAATTTAAATATGCCACATCAAATATTATTTTTTTCTTTTATTTTTCCTTTCAATACAAAGGCAGGGAATGGGTCATTGTAACATCAATGGAAAACTCAAATGTACTGATTATTACTTTAATGTTGTCTGAAAAATGTACCAAAGCCAAAACGTACAAAACTCGTAAACTCAGCCTAAAGGAGACTGCTTTTTCCTCTTTACCTGTGTTTGAGACTTTTAATGTCCCTCCCAGACCTTAATTAATCCTGATAGTATCTAGATTGTAGATAATTTTAGGGGAATATGACACATAGGAAAAAGAAAATCTGGGATTCTGATCCCAGATGTGCAAATAAAGAGCAATTTGATTGTGAGGAACACTTGAACCTCTCTGGTTCTCAGTTTCTCTAAAAAGTGAGGGAACAGGAATGGAAGATCTTGATGGTTTTATCTAACCATAAAGTTTATAATTTTTAAAAACACAGTTTTTGGGCTATATAAATATAGATAAAGTTTAGAACACTTAGTATGGACTGGCATTATGGCGAGCATTTTACATGTTTCCTATTGTTGTTTGCTGGTAACAAATACAATTCAAATTCTCTTTTAAAAAAGGGAATTTATTGGTTGGTATAACTGGAAGAACAGGGGTATATGGTCTTCAGGCAGAGCTGATCAATTCAGAGGCTAAAATGATGTAATCAGTGTCTGATTTTCTCCATCTTACTGCTGCTCTGCTTTCTCTCTTCTTCTGACTTCTCTGTGTTGGCCTCACTCTTAGGTAGGCTCATGGATTATGATAGGAAAGATAATGGTAGCAGTGTTAAGCTACAAAATTATGGGTGAGAACTCTGACTTGCCTAGTTGAGATCATAGGCATAGCCCTTTGCTCTATTACTGGGTCCCAGAGAAGAAATATATGATCCTCTTAGGCTCAGATGAACATCTACCTGGATGGCTGCAGGACGACGACGATAAATTGGACCATGACCAATGACATCAGGAAAGCACATTAAACTCCTGTGAAAATCATGGCACTCTTAGTGCAGAAGGAAACTTTTAAGTTCGTTTATCCATTGTTCAACCATCTACTGAGAAAGCCTGAATTGTTTCTGCAACTCTGGTACGGAAAGGAAAGGTTTAGATTATGTTTAATAACACTGATTTTAGAGAATTAGCATTTTTGTTTTCAGCAAAAATTTGAAAAGACACAAAGATCTATTTTTATTTTACACAAAATAACTGAAAAGGGTACATAATTACCCACATAAAAATGGACACACATTGTCACAATTGTTTATATATAGTGTCCTAACAATCTCTGAGTTATAATAATTAATTTTAGCACACATTCAAGAATGCCCTTCTTTCACTGATTTTTTTAGAGAGAAATTATAAGGAAAAAATTACACTGCTTATTGAAAAGGGGAGATAGTCCAAGATAGAAATATGAGAAAACATTGTGACAAATTATAAATATAAAATTCTAGAATGAGGGACTAAATTAGAGTGCAAAGCTGAATCTATTGGTTTCTAAAATGAATCTGAGGTTTATTTCACAGGATAAAGGAATAGTGGTGAATGAAGTCTCTTTCTTTCTTTCTTTCTTTCTTTCTTTCTTTCTTTCTTTCTTTCTTTCTTTCTTTCTTTCTTTCTTTCTTTCTTTCTTTCTTTCTTTCTTTCTTTCTTTCTTTCTTTCTTTCTTTTTTGAGATGGAGTCTCGCTCTGTCCCCAGGCTGGAATGCAGTGGCGCAATCTCGGCTCACTGAAAGCTCCACCTCCCGGATTCACGCCATTCTCCTGCCTCAGCCTCCTGTGTAGCTGGGACTACAGGTGCCCACCATCACGTCTGGCTGATTTTTTTTTTTGTATTTTTAGTAGAGACGGGTTTTCACCGTGTTAGCCAGGATGGTCTCGATCTCCTGACCTCGTGATCCACCCGCCTCGGCCTCCCAAAGTGCTGGGATTACAGGCGTGAGCCACTGCGCCCGGCCGAGGTCTCGTATTAATATGCTGGTCTACTTTGAGGTATTGTAAGAAGGAGGTATGTGGATTGGGGAAATTGTTGGGTCAGTTTGAAAGTAGATGAATAACAAATATGGTGGTCATTTCAGAGCATTGCTGACTGGTAAGTGCTTTGTACGTCATCTTCTCGCAAAAAGTGAGCACTTTTATTAGCCCCATTTTATAATGAAAGGATGTAAGACTAAGAGCAGTGATAGTGTGCTGGGAACACAGAACTAGAAAGTGGCAATAGCAGGACTTGAACCTAGGTCTTCCTGGCCGTGATACCCAAACATTAAGCACCACTATGTTATCTAGTGGGTTGAACCATGTGAAATTCCCATTTTGTGGTTCAAAACAGTCAAATATCAGCTATTTCATAAGATAAAATAATATGCTCAGAACCATAATTTTGGGATGTTAAAGAGATGATATTTATATTTTTCTACCTTTAAACTTCATATGAGAATGAATAACATTTATGATGTCTTTTCTTTCACGGTTTAGAGAAATTATCTTTTTTTCTCCTAATTCTCATTCTGGGAAAATGCAATATAAAGTTTAAATTAATAGTCTTACTTACATAGGCAGGGACTTGTACAAAATCTCATTATAAAGTTCAAGTGACATGATATTAATTTCTTGATTTACTATAGCAGGTGGTTGTGAAATTAAAATGAAAGAAAGTAATGCCAAATTGCAGAATGCTATCATGATTACTAGCTTTGTGACTGTGGGCAAGTAGCTGAACTTAATTTAGTCATATTAATCTAATATACTGTGTAGAGTTATTGTGCAAATTAGATTAGAAAATGCATGTAAAGGGCTTAGCACAGTGCCTAGCTGAGTAAAATTTCCCTGTTACAATTTTTATTTTATTTCCAGATTTTTAAGTGTCTATTTGAGAATTGCATCCAGGTGGGAGATTCTGAGATGTCTGACTGATACAAGTGCACTAGTGGCTAATACAATGAATAATACAGGAATAACTTGAAATGAAGCATGTACAGCACTCCCAGGCTGTTTAAACCTTCGCTCTACTATCTAAACCTGTGGTGCTGTTTATGAGCAAAGCATAATTCAGAGTTCAGATTTTCTTTAATGGAAACCATCCAAATTTGCTATCTGAGCCACAAGGGAGAAATGTACCCGTGTGTCACTCACTGGTGCTCAGGAATGTGGCCTATGTACAAGTTTGCTTTTTTTTCACAAAAACACCAAAGTGGTGAAAGTTCTTAGCAACCCATTAAAAAGGCTCTCTTGCTGAAAGACTCCTTTTTTTTTTTATCAGTGCTCTCATAAGAATTTACATCCCACAGTGAGTCATGCAGTAAGTTTAGTGCTTCCCGGCAAGCAGCTTAGAGTCAAGTTCTGCAGCTATTCTTAGCTGCTCCACACCCTGTAGTGCATGGAAGAGACTGGATGAACTTGCAAATGACACATCGTACTGATGACAAACAGGGTGGATTGTGTCAGATTGAGTTTCAGAGTCTCTGCTTTCTTTCATGTATTAAGGACAGTGGGGGAAAAAAGGCGCAAAAAAAAAAAATGACAGGTCTCCTTGAGATTCAGTACTGTACCAGATATAGCATCCTGTAATGGAATGTGAACTGAAAGCAGAAACATACATTTTTGCAATTCACTGAATTTTCACTCTGTTCCTATCCATATTCAGGGTTAGATTAAAGATATCAAAGCAATAATAGTCAATATTTCACTTGCAAGATCTCATTGTGATCATGAATAATACAGAAATCATGCTTTGCTTTTGAATGGTAAATAGAACGTTGCATTATCATGTGCAAGATAACAGTTTCCCTGGCAGCTTCCCATTAAAGTCAGTGTCCTTGTATAAAGCATCTTTCCTCTAATGAGATAACTGTTTCCCACCTTTTCCTACACATTTTCTCAAGGAGCCAGACCTCTCCTAAGGCAGAAGTAATTCACATAAGTATATTAGTTACAGTGCTTATTACATTGTTTCATCACTATCTTTTTCATACCTCTGTTTCCTGAGTACACTTTTTCCTTCTATGTGTCCCCAATATGTAACCTGATCCTGGGCACATAGCAGGGATTATTTATCAATATAAACATACAAATATGTGTATGTATATTGAAAATGAGGTTATATCATATATATGTTTTCATAATGTGGCTTTCAAAAATCTAACATATTTATGGTAGAAATTTTACATGCTAGTAAATGTAGAAATATATTTTCAAAATACCTTTTGAAATGAAAGTATCAATCTATTTAACTAGTCCTCTCTTATTGGGCACATAGTTAATTATTCAGAAAAAAACTACATGGAGTATGTTTTCATTCAATCCCTGTTCATTCATTAATTTAGTCAACAAATATTAGTTGCCTTATATGTTTCAGGCACTGTTTAAACTCTGGGAATGTCGTAGCAAATCAACATTTGAGTGACAGGAGAGAAACAATAAAATAAACAAATATAACATGGTACACATAATAAATATGATTATTAAAAATATATATACTATATTCAAAGGTGATCAGTAGCATAGAGAAAAATTAAATGGGGAATATTGGAAGGAAATTTATAATAAGGTGATCAGGGACTGCCGAGAAGGTGACGCTTCAGTAAGGTCCTGACGGAGGAGTGCCTGCTAAACTCCTTGTGGGCAGAGATCATGTCTCTTTTGCTTACCCTTATTGGCAATTCCTGCTTTCATGAAGCTTAGAATCTAAGGTCTAATGTGATATGGGTTATCTGCAAGTTATTACCATGTAGATGGCTGTCGCATTTTACATATTTATATATTTGTTAATATTTTAAAACTTTTCTACAACAGCCATATTCCGCTTTTAAATTTTAAAATGACATCTTAATTTTAAAAATATTTGCTTAAATTATTTTGTTAGTCATCATACTGTGGACACGTCATGTTTACAAGCATCCTACCCAGCAGCTTTGTTTCCATGAATTATTTGAAATAAAACTCATCCATCATGCACCGCGGTAGGCCTTTTCTTGACCTAAGTGCATGGCTTTGCCTTTTCATCTTTAAGTTTTGGCTCTAAGTTGACCAAGTTTGAGGAATTGAAAGGTTTCATGAAAAGCTGAAACAGGACACGCTGTACAGCAGCTTGAACGTGAAAGGTCAAGCAGACCTTTGGGAGCAATTCATAAGGCTTTTGCTAATGTCTTCTAGCTTCCCTTCCTCATTTTTGGAAAGATGTTGCTTTCTCCTTTTGTTAGAGGTCATTCTGCTCCCTGCACCTTTGATAGATTGCTCTATCAATTGATGCACTAGGGAATACTTGCAGAAGTAAACAGTAGGAGACCCAGGAGTGACAGACCTCTTCTACTTCTGAGAGAATGCTTTTATATTTTTGTGTCATGTGTTTTTAGTTCACTCTGTGATACTGAAAAAGCCCCAATCTTCTATATGCAGAAAAATGCTAAAACCCATCTCTAGAAGCTTGCCAGCAAGAATGCCTTTATTTCCACAGCTATTATCTACATTGATGTACAATTCCTAGCTCTTTTTAGTGAAACATTTCTCTTACAGAGTGAAGAAGAAGGTTTAAAAAGTATTTTCAATGGAAGGAAGAAAGAAAAGAAATTTCTTAGTAGTTCATAATATTAGTTTAATTCACTTTTGATATTTGCATAGAAGTTAAAATATTCCAAAGCCTTTTTTACATTTCTACCATGATTTTTACAATGTTCTAAGATAGTAGGGTTATTTTTGCTTTATAAATGAGAAAAGTAAGTCACAGAAAAGAAAAGAAAGTTGCTTAAAGGCATAGAGTTAACATTTATTGAATGCTTGCCTTTGTCAGACATGTTCTAAGCATTTTATATGTATTCACTCATTTACTCCTCACAATAGCCCAGGTGACTTTGGTACTACTTCTATCCCAATTTTTCAGATCAGGAGACAAGGCACTGAGAAATTAAATGACTTGCCCAAAGACATGCACAGCTAGTTGGCACCAGAGATGGCATTTATCCACAAAACCCTGGTTCTAACACACAACACATAACAATTCCATATGGCTGCTACACTGGGTAGATGGGAAGTTGGGACTATAATCATGCAGTCTGAACTTTGGAGGGTTCAGTAGTTACAACTGTGTATGACTACTGCCCCAGGATACAAAAATAAACCAAACTTGTCTCAGACTTTTCATAACTATTACAGTGAACTCACAACAAACTATCTTGCTAGAGATTTTATTACATTCTTTTGTCTGTAAGGGTTAATAAACTTATAAAATGCCTGCATATTTGCATTCAGGGGGAATAATAGTTGCTTTTTGTTGTAGCAGAACCTGTATTCTTAGAAATGCTGAGAATATAGACCTTCTCAGACTTTCCTCCTTCTGCAGAAATCTCTTTGCAACATCCATGACAAATACTAATACATTTCTGCTAGATCACATCCAGTCATGGCAAGTCCACTAAATTTTTTTAAGGCAGTTTTTTCCATTTGAGATAACTGATTGTTGGGAATTAATTTTCTTTTTCTTTTTAAACATTGGATTAATATTTTTTTCTGAATGTAGTAAAATGTTTTGCTTTAAGAATTCCAAGATACAGTATGAAATTTCTGCCATTAAATAGAACTCCTGTTTTATTGAAGAAATGCAAGAGATCTTTACAAACTGAGACAGAGAGACAAAAATGAGAATAAAGATTCAACAAATGTGTTGATAGTATTTAACAGGAGAAGAAAATCTGACCTGTAATAATATACCATGTTAACTTGCATATTTTCTTCTACTTTACCCCTGACACTTTAAATATAAAGCTAAGTTATAGTAGTCGGACTTTCTAGAAGTCAAATTAGGCAAATAATTTTGGATCACAGGCTTAGAAAAATACAATCTATACTTTGTATAGAGACATTATATGTGTGTGTATGTGTATATTTTAGGGGGAATAGAAAGAAAAACATGTAGGAGAATTAATTGGGCAAATGAATGGAAAGGTTGTGTTTATAATTGGGTCTTACTTCCCTTTCAAGTATCAAAATTCAATTTGATAAATAATTATTAAGCATCTTCCAGGTGTCAGACTTTGTGTTAGGTACTGGGGTTACAGTGGTAAAAACAAAGAGGTGATCTCTGCATTTTGGACACTGTGTGTGATTTTGCATGTTTACCACCAAGGACTTGGTGGGAAGCGAATGCAGGCAGCATTCCACTTGATAAGTCGAACACTATGGCACAGGGTTGCGTCTGTCTGGAGAAAGGGTAGCCTTTATCTAACCAGCACTGATGTGCTCTATGGCCTTATGGCCATCTGCCTACTTTATGAGGCTTACATTCTAATAGAAAGGGCAGTCTTTAAACAAGTAGCTATGTGATTAGTGTTATAAAAGGGAGGGATAAAGCACAGACCATTTAATTCAGGTCAAAAGGCTAATAAAATTCTCCTTGAGAAAGTAACATTTCATATAAGCACCAAACAATTTGACTAGGAATTGAAGCCACGTTGTTCTAGATGAAAAGAAACAGCTCCCTTTTCCATACCTCATACAAAAAATTGTTAGTGACATTGGGCCCTCAAACAAATATCAGATATCAGATATTGGCTCAAAGACAATTGTTGTAATTCACGATTAGTTGGGGGTAGAAACCAAGTATCTAGAGGAAGATAGAGAGAGATAGAGGGAGGAAAAGGAGGTAATTCAGAAAAAGGTACGTGGAAATTGACTTACCTTCTACTTCCACCATAGTAAATTCAAGCTTAAACCTCCATAATTGAACCTGGATGGTTTTAACAACATCAATAACAAAAAAGTAAATTCTACAAGTCTATAAGGCATATCTGCTGTACTATCATTTAGAAACTGATATATTGGTTGGGTATACATTTTCAAGACAAAGAGATAGAGAGATTTGAATCAGTGTATTCAGAGACTTTTGTCTAAGGGCCTACCTAGCTTGCATGCTTTCCTTCCTTCCCTTTCTTCCCTATATTCCTTTCAACCCAGATGTGCTGCTTCTAGTTTTCTGGATAAAGTAAAAGACTACGCTTAGGGCTCAGATAGGGCTCAGATTAATTCAGGCTTTTACTCAGTCTTTCACTGAAGAATCTGGCGCTCAAATTTTACTTTGATTTGTCTTTGTGTATATGGATCCCTCAGAACTCCTTGGAATTTAGGTGACTTGCAAAACTCAGGCATTCCTGTGTGCATGCCATAATGCTATTACAATACTACTGCTAATTCTTATTGATACTTCCTCTCTATTCTCCAAATTGAGAAATTAATATATGAGGAGGAGAAATATTCAAGTAAATAGGATGTGAATTAAAATTTGATGACAATTCATAAACTTTTGGAATATGGGGATGAGAAAAGAAATAATCATCTCCAGATTTCTCACTTTATCAAAACAATATAGAAATGAAGGTGCAAAGTCACACAATTCATGAGTGAACAACCCTGGATTCACTAATGAATGTTGTTCTTAATTCCCTGCTGACCATAATAAATAACAAGATTAGTATTATTGGTATATCTAAAGGCTAGCATTTTTTAAAATAGTGTTTGGTTATTTAACTAATGGACATTTAAAGAGAAAAGGAGGGCCATGGAAAATGTCTAACTTTGTCTGTTACTTACTACTTTGGTTTATGAATGGAATAATCACTCTATTGTACTGGCTAAACTTAGTTTCATTTTTACAATGATTATTTCCTTTCTAGTTCTCAAAATATTTTGAGCCTTGATTGACGGAAAATGAGATCCTTTTCATTCAGCATAGGCACGTAGTGATTGCTCCTAAAGTTTTATCCACAAAAGTAGACGTTTGAGGAAAGATTTTTAAAATAGTAAATTTAATGCTCCTGTATATAATACCTTTAAACTCACTTTATAAATATAGAGAGAGCAGTGGCAAAGTGGAAATGACAAATTACTATGTGTCCCGAGAGATCTTAGATAGCTTCAAGTACTCTCCCTGGAACGTCTAGATACCTTCAGAGCTGCTGAAAGCTATAGTTATCTACTCTACTTTTTAAAGATGACAATATTATGTGTTAAATATATGGCATTCTTGCCAAAATTCTCAAGTGCTTCATTTTTAAATGACATTCCTGTATCCTAGTTATTTTAGCAATGCTTTCTTCATAACAAGTTCAACTGAGATATAAGAACTCTTAGTAAAGAAGTTATTTACCTGTGTTGTAATTTGGCCTTTCACTGTTACAACCAGCATTCCTAAATGTCTCCATGGGGCTAGAGTCAGAGAAAACAGGAAGGAAATCACAGTCCGGTGAGAATGTTCTTTGGCTACATGCTTAGTGATTATGTGTTGAGGTCAGAGTTGTAAGATGTGACTCCCACTGTGCATTCTAACGTGAACCATGCTATCTCATTTACTGTCATTCAGCTAATATACATATCAGTTACATTTAAATATCTTTAGATGAAAATGAAAATCTATGGAATGGGAGTAGGAAATATTTTAAGTCAAGGGTTACATAAATAACAATTGTTCTAATTTCTTATTTTTGGAACTAGATAGATGCAAAATGAAATAGAGAAAAAAAGGTATTTAAATAGGACAATAATTTAGCAGAAAGGGAGTTAGAAAGGATAGAAGGAGGATCCATCGCAGTATGAAGATGGAAAACAGACAAATAGAGAAAAAATTATATATATATACATTTGATAAAGAAAGAAGATACACAGGCATCAATGCACAACCCCCAACAATGCCCTAGGGAGAAATCAGATGGAGGGAAATAGGAAAGAGAGATCTTGGGATCTTGATTAGGGACACAACAGAGGTTTCAAGTTTTACTGGGTTTTTTTTGTGTTTTTTTTGGCTGAATAATTTTAAATCTGTGTTTCACATATCTAGTCATAGTTGATATGGACAATGGTAAAAAGCTTACAAAAGCTTCAAAGGAGTTGAGATATCTAGGAGAAGTGTCTGGAACTCTAGAAACAGTAACCAAAAATTTGTTAATTTCACCCATCTGAGCCATTTTTCTGACTTGCTTTTGCTGTGCAAGTAGAAACACAATTGGCTCAGGAAGGAGATGGAGGCAAGGAAATAGAGATGGCCAAGTTAACTGAGTGACTTTTCTTGAGGACAAGGACCAGATCAGCAGTAGACAAAACTGTATCAAGAGAAAGCTGAGTGCTAGACTGCACTAACCAGCTGAGTTGTCTTGAGCTGTTTCCTCAAAATGTGAGCTTGTTTCCTTATCAATAAATACAAATAAAACCATGGCTTGCTGGATTGCTTGAAGATTAAATGCACCCGTATATGTCCTTCCCTAGTTGTAAAGTGGATAAAATCAGCAAATAACCACTATCATTGTTATTTCATTGTGCTCAAAGCTTCATGCCAGGCAACAGGCTCTGATCTTTGAAGAATTTGTATAATTCCAGAAGTAGGACATACAAATTGAATTTAAGTGGTATTGAATAAATGAGACCATTTGTGTATTAAACACCGTGCTAGTGTTGGGATGCAGAAGTGAATATATTACCCATGCCCTCAGGGAGTTTACACTGAAGAATTAGTGTAAACCATGGATGCAACTTGTAATAACATTAACAATGAAGATGTAAAAGACTAAAGAAGAGATCCGAGTATTACAGGGTTTATTAGGAAAATCTCAGCATGGGTGGGAAGATAAAGCAAGGGTTAGTTTAGAAGTCCTGTAGCTCCAGGATTGCCTAGGGATTTGTGTCAATCCCATTACTTTCTCAAGTTGATTGTATATATTTTTTAAACCATTGCCTTTTAAAAGACCTTGCTTTGAAATGTACTTATTTTCCATCTACACATTTTAAACATTTCATTTCAGGATATTTCTGAAATCGTTTCCAGCTGACCTGATTTTACATTAGACACCTTCGTGATCAAAAAGGTAATCGCATATGGAAACATACATTCTATTCCTTTACCATCTGAGTGACAGGGCAAAGAGGGACTAGAATAGAGAATCATTTGTTTTCTATATTAGCAGTATGTAGTTTTTTTCTTTTTCCTTTGTAGTGTTTCTTACTTCCAATCCAAACAATATCTATTTCATTACTCCTAAATGAATTGTTCTTCCTCACACATTTTCCATTCATGATGTCCTTATTAGCCCACCCTCAATTTTCACTTTTCCCTGTTTTCAAGTTCTGACAAAGCTTTCTGTAATATGTTGTTTGAATTCATCTACTCTGTTTAACTAATGTTTGGGATGTTTTAAGGGCCTTTTGCCAAGTATCCTCTCCACAGTGTATACATAATATGGCCAAGTCAATAGCCCTCAAAGCACCTTTAAAATAAATTGGGCTATTTCCTTATTTAAAAACTCAACATCTGAACCCTTTGTTATAATCCCATTTACTTGCCTTCCGTAAAGTGGGGCTCTGTCATTTTCTGTTCCCAGGAGTGTGGGAGGATCAAAGGGAAAGAAGAGAGGTGAGGAACAGGGAATACTGAGGTGGCACTTACTCATCCCCCAACAGAATTCTGCTCTAAGCCTCTTCTGATGCTGGCTTAATTTTAATATCTATTTTTTAATTTTTTTAAATAAAAAAGGAAATTATCCTCAATTATTGAAAAACAAAACATAAGGAAAAAGTCAAGTTTAAGACAGCCTTTTCATATATATTTTGGACAGAGATCAGGTCGAGTGCCCGTCACAAAGTGGGCGCATAGTAAATGTTTGTCAAATAAATCAATTAATGTGCAGGGCTAGAATTAATATGGGTCAAATTGGGCTGGGCACAATGACTCATGCCTTTAATCCCAGCACTCTGGGAGGCCAAGGCAGGTGGATTACTTGAGGTCAGGAGTTTGAGACGAGCCTGACCAACCTGGTGAAACCCCGTCTCTATTAAAAATACAAAAAAAAAAAAAAAAATTAGCTGGTCATGGTGGCGTACACCTATAAACCCAGCTACTTGGGAGACTGAGGCAGGAGAATTGCTTGAACCTGGAAGACGGAGGTTGTATGAGCCAAGATAGTGCCATAGCTTTCCAGCCTGGACAACAAGAGCAAAACTCTGTCTTAGGAAAAAAAAAAAAGTGAGGGTGGGGTGCATCAAAGGTCAAATTGTAAGGTCTTTTTCTACTTACCCATATCTCTCAGATCCCCCTTTTCCTCTATTACCTTGTTTCTCTTTTAATCTGAGTACTCCTAATACTCTGCACCAATGTGTGTGTGTTGATAGGGATGGGGAGGATATGTGTACTTTAAAAATTAATTGCTGAAAAAATTCCGCTTTAAACTTGTTTTGTAATATTTGCAGGAAACATTTTGGATGTGATAAAAATGTTATGAATTTGGCATATTTAACAATGGTGTGCTAATTCTGTACATACGTTTAATTTTCTTGCTTACCCTTTAGGTGTAAATGTACAACGGATAGGCATTAAACAATTTAAAACATTTATTTGGCTTTATCAGGTCAAATATTGTTATGGTAAGTCCAAGGTAGATTCATTCTAAAAAGCTTTTAAAAAATAGACATGATTAGATGGAGTGGGATGGGGGTAGGCAGAACTAGGTCAGTGGCGTGTGTGTGTGTGTGTGTGTGTGTGTGTGTGTGTGTGTTGGCTTTCTCAGCATGTATAGTAATAAAAATCTTGCTCTAAATTTTATTGCTCAAGGCAGATATTTGTCCTTAGAGAATTCATTGTGTGCTTTTAGAATTCTATGTTGAAGTTAATTGGTACAATCTAAGAGTTAGAAAGGACACTTACGGCTTCAAATTAAATAACTTGTTTTATCAAGAACTTCCAATTAGTGTTTAATTGGAAACAAGTTAAACCTGCTTGAGAAATTATTCTTGTTTGGATTTTTGTTGCTTGAGGTTATAGTATTGATGATCTCTTATTTTCCAACCACTAAAAAATATTGATTTTAGTTTGGAATAATTCAGATGTGTGGGAATAATTTTGACTTAAAATTAAGAGACTGAAAAATGATAGACTCCATTTAATTTTCATTCCTGTGTTTCTTTTGTGTGTTTAGCTTCATTCAATCCTCAGGGTCAAGAGTTAACAACAGGTACACATTTATGTCACCCAGGGCCTGTGATTAGATTTATTTGATTTTGGGAAGGGAGCATTAGAAGTGTGAAGATTTTCACAGTATTAGACCACTAGCTGTTCATGGTTAAAGGTTTGTCACCCTTTCACTTGCTCCCCTGCACAATCAATGCCTACGATATTTAATTTACTAATATGCTTATTTAATTTATTGGCACAGTAAAGGAAACTATGTGATACAAGAATCTTGAGACTCAAAGTCTCTTTCAAAAGCCCTTCAAACTTTGGTAACTACAAGAATAAATGTATCTCTTCCACCCCCTAAACACCGCCCCCCCCCCCCACCAATGCACCCCTGACATGGGAATCAAGGTCAGTTTGCAGCCCTGGTATTCTTAAAGGACATTTATGAGGAAAAATAAGAGTCAGGAACACCTAAGATAAAGAAGTTAATTTACAATTACACTAAGCCAAGTAACATCTTCTGCAATTGATAACTTTTGAAGCATTAGGGAGTTAAACTGTATAGATACACCAGATTGTTACTTCTCAGTTTAGGTTTGGGGGACTCTAGAATTAGCAAGCAGCTGCCTATCATGGGGTCCCCTGTATATGAATATATAATTTATATATTCATCTTCCTTTATATGTATATTAATTGTTCCTAAGACTAATGACTTTTTACAAATTTTAGTAGTTTACTTAAGTATTAGAATTCTCTTTTTAATGCCCTGGTTTAAGAGTAACCTACCAACATACAACAACAACCACAGAAAACACAAACTGATCTCAAGGCAGAATTTTATAGTTCTCTTAGTTTCCAGTATTAGACTCGTGATTTTTAATGGAGACAATGTTAAATGTGATTGATTGGCTCTTCGTTTAGATTATTGGTCTAAATCCTAGCTCTGTTAGAACAAAGTTGTAAAAGCCTGGACAATAAACTTTTTTGTCCCTTGGTTTTCTTATCTGAATGGAGACAGAGCTATACCTTCATCATAGGTAGGCTGTGTGGCTAAAATCAACTGATCCATGCTAAACGTCCAGAACGGTACCTGATAAATTCTTATGTGTTTCCTATTGTTATTAGGACTAAATTGTAAAGAATTATCATTTCTGATTACATTGAAGCCACCTCTAATTAAACAGAATCAAGGAAGAATAGAGTTCTCATTCTTTTAAGAAGGATTTAGATGCATATTCAAAGATATTACTAACTATATAAAGGGATTTGCACCAAGGATAAATGTTAACTACATCATTATTTCTTTCCAAGGAAAAGCAATTACAAAAGTCTTAAACAACAGCACAAGGGCATTTGAGAAAATGCAAGGAAAAATATACCAGTGAGATTTATGAATAATTCTGAATGAGGTTATGAAATCTCCTCTAAGGAAGACTCTTGCCTCTCTGGGATGCTTCAGGCAGGTCAATCTTAGCATCTGAAGTGATTGGGTGGATTTTGGTGCCCTCCACTCTCTCGTGTTTCCAGCTATTTTTCCCATGCTCTACCCCCACATCACCCCAGGCCACCTCTGACTTTCCTAGTCAATACAAACTTTCATTCACCTCTCCATGTCCTTATATCAAACTTTCTGTGAATTTGATAGTTTTTACTTATTTAATAATCTTTTCAATAGCAGAAAATGGGTTTCTGACTCTGTTAACTATACGTAGTCTTTTTTTTGACAAACTCTTCCAGTTTTCATATATTATAAATTATATGTATATACATCAAATACATAAAAATGTATATATAATTTTGTATTTTATTTTGCCCACTCAATATTATTTTACATATCCTTTTTACATTTATCTTAGGTATAGAATCATAACCAAATTTCTGCTTAAATCTCATTTAATGATTTTTCTATTGACAATTTGAACTGTTTTTGTTTTTTCCTTTAAACTGCTGTTATGAATGTTCATTAAAAAGAATTTCAAATTATTTACTTGGAATAAATTCCAAAATTTGAATTATTAGGTCAAAGACTTAAACATTTCTATATATCAGAATACACATGAGCATGCATGTGCACACACACAGCCAGGTGTCCTTCTCAAAATAATAAACATATTTTTATTTCTATCAGCATTAAACATGTTATTTATTTGGCTCATAAAACCCTCATTATCCTAATTCCTGAGGCTTTAGGAAACACAAAATTTGACTAAAGTAACTCAAATTGATGTGTAAATAGCAGATGGACTTTTGCTTCCTCATTTGGGAAAGAAATTCTAAGCAGTGTGTGTGCGCGCGCACATGTTTATGCAGAACCGTTTGAATATTTGGGGCAAGTGAACTTCTGGTATTTAGATTGCTCTGTATACTGACTGAGGGAAGGCAATAGACGTTACTCTCAGCATTATATTATAATGAGAAATAGATTGGTTTCACAGGTGAGTTGTTACTTCTGCAAACATTATATACAAGATACTGAGTCAGGTGCTGTGGGAAGCTATGGGGATATATAAACCACATTCACAGCCCTCAATGCCATTCCAGTCAAGTAAAGAAGATAACACATGACCACAAATCAATGAAATATTAACTAAGAAGTGATGTTTTATACATAAAACCATGGGAGTTAAGTAAAAAAAGAGATTGCTTTGATGAAGTAAGGATTTAGTTTAAACCAAAATATTCAACATGGGTGATATCCAGAGGAAAAGAAAAAATCTACTTTCATTCCCATTTTGAGGCCATGACAGTTATTTCCAAACTAAATTACCCAAACTTTTCTGCCTTTATCAGTGGCATTGACACATCAAAGTATTCGAGAAACCTTATGAAATTCCAACATCTGTGTGGAAAACAAATGCACTGTAATTTACTGAAGGCATTTATTTATCAAGGCATAGTCTCTTTTGGGGGTTAATGGGAGAACTATCATGAATTTTAAAATTCATGAGTTGGCATTTGATCTTTAGCATGACATTAAGATTAATTCAATATATTGTATGTATTCACAAATGAATTAATCAAATATACTGAAATTGATAAAAAGAAGACAGAAATTGACTTTGACATACTGTTTGATAGTTGCCATTAATTAAATGCCCAACAAGTTCAACAAAATTCACAGTTAGGCAGAAATAAAACAAAGGGGAAAATCCAAAATTGGCACTTTATTTAATTTTTTCTTTTAGAACTGTCCCTAATTAACCTTCCATGGCTTCTGTAGAATCCTTAATGTAGCAGATTACTTAGAAATAGAAATAAAAGTTTCACTTCTTTAGAATTATCACCTTATTCTAATTCACACTTTAAATTTGGTCACTTTCTCCAAGTTAAGGCTAAATTTTACTGCTGTCTTCTAAACAGACAATCAGCATTTTGAGATTCTCTTAGGTTGAAGGGCACATGGCCTGAAGTGAATTCTGTATTTTAATATTCACAGCACAAAGGCAGGAAAGTTAAAAGCTTTCTTCTGTGTACACATTGAACACTTGTAGGTGGAGACTGAGGAAATCCAGGATGCCACAAAACTCACTATAGTAATCAGTTTAGAGTGCAAGTGATGGGAGTCAAACTTTATATACTTAAGGCTAAAGCAGTATTTACTGACCTACACATCAAGACACGATTGAAAATCCCAGTCTCAACTGAGCTAGGGATGCACAAACCCTCAGGAACATCTGAAGTCGGGTTTATACTGGCCAGGTTCTCCTCTGGGTACCCATCTCTAGTTCTTTCTTCATGTCAGCTCCCTTCCTTCCTTCCCCTCTCTCTTTCTCTCTCTCTCCCTCCCCTCCCTCCCTCCTTCCTGTACCCTCCCTTCCCCTCTTCTCCCCTCCCCTCCCCTCCCCTGACCTCCCCTCCCCTCTTCTCCTTTCTTTTTGACTGAGTCTCCTTCCATCACCCAGGCTGGAGTACAGTGGCGTGATCTCGGCTTATTGCAATCTCCGCCTCCTGAGTTTAAGCGATTCTCCTGCCTCAGCCTCCTGAGTAGCTGGGATTACAGGAACCTGCCACTATGCCCAGCTAATTTTTGTATTTTTAGTAGAGATGGGGTTTCACCATGTTGGCTAGGCTGGTCTTGAACTCCTGACCTCAAGTGACCTTGGCCTCCCAAAGTTCTGTCATTACAGGTGAGTCACTGCACCCCACCCAGCTTCTTTCTTTCTAACTGAAAAATATGGTTGTCATGTGGCTGACAACAGACCACTAGCAGCTATTAGATTTTATATTTTAACACCCTGCCATCAAAGGAGGATGGATTTCAACAATCCATTCCCTAATTTAAGAAATCCAGAAAAAAATTTCTTGTTAGTCTAGCTTAGGTCAGAAGTTAATACTTTAATATGGACTAAGAAAATAATGGAGTACTTTCTGTCAGACACTTTAAACAGCAGTCTTAAACACTGTGAATGTATTTTTAACCTTGTTTCCCATGACAACTTATGAAATGGGATTTATATAATTTCCATTTGATAGATGATATATTTGAGACTTAAAGAGTTAGGTAACTTGCCCCTTCACCAGCTAGCTAGTCAATTTCAGAGCCAGGACTTTGATCCAGGATTTGATTCTGGGTCTGGCTTTTTCCAGAGCTCTGCTATCCTCCACTGTCTATCTCTGTGATTAACCTTGTCTGGGCCGTGTGTGCTCTAATTCATTGTCAGGTGGTGTAGTTATGAAAGACATGCCAACTCTGAGAAGTCAGATGGGGAAACATTCTAGGAAAAAGGACAGTTTTACAGATGTGCTCTACATTCATACTATCACCCACAGCCAGTGCTGATTGCCTTGACTAGTACGGGGATACATCTACAGGTCACTTTATTCATGTTCAAGGGTGCTCCATGTGATTTAAGAATCTGTGCTGTGTCTCCACGTCTGCAATCCAAGGTTGCAACTTCACTTTAAATTTATTGGATTTTTATACTAGTTTATTCATTTATTTGTTAGATCTAGGAGATGTATTTGTCTCTTGAGATAATTTCAGTATTATTCAGAGAATGGTATGCTTTTCCTCCCAATAAAATGAATGAATCTTTCTCATTAGAATGTGTACAGGTAACAAATTGAAACAAGTACATTAACATATACATGTTCTGCTGAAGACCCTTACAGTTGCTTGATGGAAATAATGCTTCTTATTTCAAAATTTAACTACAGTCTTCCTTTGACATTCAAGGGGCATTGGTTTCAGTACCTGTTGCAGATACCAAAATCTGAGGACGTTCAAGTCCCTGATATAAAATGGTGTAGTATTGACATATAATCTATGCATATCCTCCCATGTCCATTAAATTATCTCTAGATTACTTATAATGCCTAATATAATGTGTTATATAAAGAATTGTTATACTATATTGTTTAGGAAATAATAACAAGAAAAAAAGGCAATGCAGACACATCTTTTTTCTGAATATTTTTGATCTGTAGTTTATTGAATCCAGGGATGCAGAACTCATCTATATGGAGGGCCAACTTCACTCAAAAATTTAAGGAAAAAATGTTTCTTTAAAAAAACACTCAAATCAGCTGCATTTTAAATTTGAGCATAATAGATTGAATCACAAGACAAGCTTAAACTATTTCCTGTTTCTCCCTGGTTTTATAAAGTTTTGTCAATGTAATTCTTTGGAAAGTTGTAGGGAAACAACCTGGAAAAATATGGAGTGGTTAAGTTCAAAAGTGATTCCTTTTGGCTCACTAAACAATCTTTTTTGCTAAGGGTTTTAAAATTTTTGTCACAGTGTGTCTGCTGTATAGTTTCTCACTTTCTTCCATTTTTCCCCTTCTCTGTTACTTTTAGGGGTAAAGCACACCAAATAATTGTTCGTTCTCTGTCCTGTTAAGTGTTAAACGTGGGCCATTCCTGGCACCCATGCACGACTGCTTTACTGTTTACTGTGACAGCTGTCCGTAAGTCAGTCTTTCTGCCTCGCTCATCATTTTTGTTATTCTCCTTCAATTTTCAAAGAGCCTTAGAATCATGATGGTCTAGCACAGTTTGATATGATGTTAGATTTGTTTGTATTTTTATTTCCCCACCTCCCCCCATGATTAATATCCCAGATAATAGATTGGTAACAATCCAGTGCTTTAAGCATGGATTCTCTGCTTGCATTTTAGCCACAGAAACATACTAGTATATCCAGTCAATGATTTCCAAACTGATAGCTCATGTAATGTGCCTCTAGAACCATGTCTCTGTTTTTGTTTCTGGAAAAGGCAAGGCATGCCAAATTTATTACATACAAAATTTGCCTTCCAACCTTGTGGAAACTTTTTCACAGGTGAAATGGTATCCTGGGATTTTTTTTGGTTGCCTGGTCAAAGAGAAAATAAACATTATAAGTTAACTCATTATATAAGGCAAGGATTCTTTATCTTTTTTGAGTCATGCACTCTTTTGGCAGTTTGAGGGGTTTATGGCCTTCTTTTTAGCATATTGTTTTTATGTGCATAGTACAAGATTCAGAAATAGTTCTAAGAACTACTGAAAGTTCAAAGCAGTGGTGAGAACAAGTGATATTTTGCTATATATGCAACACTTGTAATGTAAAATATTTATGATTTTTGTAGGTATCAATGTCACAGATAGTGCTAATTCTATAGTGGTTGATTGATTACATTCGTAACTGAAAGAAATGTTAAATTCCAGTTAGAGATTAATAAAAACAAAACATAATATATTTCCCATCATGGACCCATTGAATGCTCTTCATAGACCCCTTAGATAGAATTAAGATGAACACTTCAGATAGAGTTAAGAACCACGTCTATATAATGTAAGTGACTTAATGTATTGATTCTCTCCTACGTATTTGCATTTTTAAAAAGATCTTCAGGAGGAGATAAATGGTTTACTTAAAATAATAAATTTATAATAATAAAATATCAAGTACTATATGGTCTTCTATTATGATGATGTATCTGCTTTGCATGCATCTGCTTTGCTGTAACAATGGTATATGTTTTAATGAACATGACAAACTTGAATATGCATGAATGCTGTTTCTATCAAAGTTATCTTCATAGGTTATATTCATATTTCATTGTATTGCTAATTTCAAAAACTTCCTAGAGAAGAATTCTTTCTCTATTTTTTTATAGCTAGCATCCTAATCTTTTGAGTCACTTGAGATATATGATAAATCATTGTTTTTCAATAGAGGATTTTATTTTTAGAAAGAGCTAAAAGTAATAGTGAGTTAACCTGTTTAGGGTTTATTTTAAAGGTATAAATTTAAGGCAATGGAACCACTTTTCTTAAAAATATAAATGATTTTAAAGCTAATTCAAAGAGAGAAGTTTCAAAAATACTTTGAAGGATAGCAGAAACATTAAGTAAACATACAGACTATCCCTGGTAACATCTTTGGAGGTAATATTCATATAAATATATGTTTGTTTTAAAAAAAAATCTGACTTCATGAGCCATGTCTTGTAATTTTGGAACTGCCCCTATAAAATTCATAAAATCTGTCAAGAAAAAAGAGAGAGAAATGAAAATAAACCAAGCTTACTGCACATGAGACATTAGTCATGAAGTCAGCTTGCTCTCTGACCTGCTTCTTCATAGTTCTTTGGTGCCTATTGCCTCACAATCATGTAGACCCTGTTACAGAATTATAGTTCCCCTTAACTGTTCCACAGGTAACAGCTTGAACATTATAAAACATTAAATTTTCCCTGTGATCATTTCAGAGAAATGGATCATCCTGATGTTTACTAGAGCCATAGGCTTTAGTGACGAAAGGGTCTTGCATACTGATGCAACTACTAATTCCAGCTGATTCCAGTGACCCCCACTGATACCAGCTGATCTAAAAGACCCCACCGACTCAGCTGGTCTGAAGGACCCCATGAGGAACTGACTCATCAAAAAATGCAGTTTTCACATCCTGATGATTTCATCCCCCTTTCCCTGACCAATCAATGATCCCAATTTTCCAGACCCTCATGCTCAAAAAACCTTTTAAAAACCCTCCCTAGAACTTCTTTTCCCCAGAGGAGATAGATTTGAGGATCTCCTTCTATCTCCTCACTTGGTGCTTTGCAATCATTAACCCTTTCCCTGCTGCATTTCTGCTGTCTTAGGGTAATGGGTCTGTTACTGGGCAGTGGGCATACAAACCTGTTGGTCCTATAACAATTTGGAGATAGAGGAATCCTCCCACTGAACTTGGAAATCCCATGATTCAGGCATCTGTCTTCTCTGTTTCAGAATGACACTATTATAGTTCTGGCTCCTGTAGAGTCTGCCATATTCTGAGTGAAATGAGGCACTGCTTATGGTAATGCTCATTAATATTAGTAATAGTATTCCGGAGTTTCCCAAGATTCTGCTGCTTGAAGCTTACTGTGATTTACATTGAGTTGCCACTGTGATATCATTAAGCAGAGTAGAAACATCAAGTCTTGTCTGAGTCTGCTATCAGAAAGAATCCTGCTATCCTTCCTTCTGTGAATATTTTGTGTAAATGTATTGAGTGATTGATGAACCAAAGCTCTTCAAATTTCATTCTTCCCTGCTTACAAATGTCTGAGGAATAAATGGCCTACAGATGCAAAGAGATACTTTCCAAGCATTCCTTTTTTCTTCTTCTGCCTCAGGGACTGTTGTTGACTTTGTCAGCTTCTTGTGGGAAGCAGTAGATTTGAAATCCCTGGAGACTTTTGCCACCTCCTTCCCTCAACATTGCTCCATGTGGTCAGAAGTCCTATGGCAGCAGTCCTCACTCACCCTTTTCTGTCTGATGGGACCCATTCCCTGCAACCCCTCCCCTGAAGTCTTGCCCAACTTTCAAACTCTGTCCTTCCCTGCCAGTGGGGTTGGCCTGAAAGTGGGAGTAGGAGAGCTGGGGGTGCAACTTGCAGTTCCTTTTTGCAGTTGCAAGCTGGTCCTTCCTATACCTTGACCACCTTTTTGTATCATCTTTCAGGTTTTCATAGTTAACTTTTCTGAAAGGACATTCTATTAGGATACCTATTAAATAGTATTCTTAGTATGATAGCACTAAGTTTATAAGTTGAATCGGCTTTGTAAATTAGACTGAGAATTTTAATACATTCATTTAGTCTATTATGGAAAAACAACAAAGTATTTTGCAAATAAACTTTTAGTTTCCACAAGTAGAGAATTGCTGTGACTTACTTTTATCAGTTAGTCCTAAACACATGTATTTTCATCGATTTTTGTAAACTAGATCACCTAAGTTTATGGATCTTAGAACAGTGGTTGTCATATTTTAGAATTTCCTAAAAGCTTGTTAAAACATGGTGTCCTGAGCCCCATCTCCAGAGTTTCTGATTTAGTAAGTCTGGGGTGAGGCCTGAGAATTTGCATTTCTAACGCATTCTCAGGTGACACCATGCTGCTGATTCAGAAAGAGACTTTGAGAACCACTAGCTTAGAGGACAGCTCACAAGTCTCAAGTTACTATGAATCTTTGTAATTCTTAACATAACTGAAATCTCCAATTTTCAAGAGAATGTAAAATTTAAACTCCTCTTGCAAAGACACAACTAAATGAAGGTATATCCACATTCAGTTCACTTGTTATATTTAATTACTTATTTTCAAGGCTTATCAGATCAGGTATTAACTCCACAATTTAAAATAGAAAATGATTGCAAGCAGCAATGGGCTAGTATTCATGAATTCACATTTTTAATCTGTGCTAAACCAATGTAAATTTTACTTTTTTGAGATTGATTTACCTTACAGTGATTTCTTTTGCTTTCCAGCTGCATTTTGTTGGGTAATGTTTTCCAACAGTTTTAAAAGCGAAATATCTACCACGTTCGTTATCTTTTTAGTTTGAAATGATGTGTTTTTTTTCAAAGCACTGTTGATAAATGGCTCCCAGTATGTTCCTGTTGTGATAGGTAGAAATATGTAATTGATTTTATAGCACTTC
Organism: Chlorocebus sabaeus; assembly: GCF_047675955.1. Classification (NCBI taxonomy): domain Eukaryota; kingdom Metazoa; phylum Chordata; class Mammalia; order Primates; family Cercopithecidae; genus Chlorocebus; species Chlorocebus sabaeus. Next base: position 57,055,266 of record NC_132920.1, read on the forward strand.
TGAGTGCTCAGCCCTGGAACCTGCCTACACCTTGCAGATGTGTGAATTGAATTGGAATGGGGAAATTCTGTTGCTAATCACTACAAGCCTCCAGACTTGGTGTGGGAGGTGAGTGAGCATGGGATTGCTTTTCTTTTCTTGAGAAAAAATAAAATTAACGAGATGGTTTTTTTTTTTTCTGTTGGCTCTCATATTCTCCTTTTAAAAAACGAAGATCTTTTGATTACAGTGCAAGTATCTTAGTTCCATTGTCTTCCTGAAAGATCAATAACTGATATTTTATGGTAAGAAGATCAGAAAATAAGTGAAAATAGCTGGGGTTTGGCTTAATTTATGCAAATTAATGGGTGTATCTTCTTGTGTTTAACACTGGAAACGACTGCATGCTACAAAGTATTCACACAGCTGCTGAGTCTGAGTGGCATCAAAAATGAGGCCAACCATGGGGACACCAGTCTTGAGTTCAAAGCCCAACTGTGTCATCTATTAGTCATGCTAACTTGGGCAAAGATTCAGTTTTGCTGCCTTTAAAATGGGGGAAAATATGGAGCCTGAATGTCTGTGAGGGATTAGAAACACTAGATGTGAAACACCTGGTATACTGAAAGCAGTCAATAAAGGGAAGTGATAGGGACAGAAATTCTTAAATTGGCTAATAAATTCCAAATTTTCTAACTTCTTCATTTGCAAAAGAACAGCTGCTGCATTTATCTGAGAAAAAAATTCCTGGCTGGGCACGGTGGTTCACACCTGTAATCCCAGCACTTTGGGAGGCCGAGGCAGGCAGATCACCTGAGGTCGGGAGTTCAAGACCAGCCTGACCAACATGGAGAAACCCCAGCTCTAATAAAAATACAAAATTAGAATGGCATGGTGGCACATTCCTGTAATCTCAGCTACTTAGGAGGATGAGGCAGGAGAATCGCTTGAACCTGGGAGGCAGAAGTTGTGGTGAGCCAAGATCGTGCCATTGCATTCCAGCCTGGGCAACAAAAGCAAAACTCTGTCTCAAAAAAAAAAAAATCCTAAAACCCTGAATAATAATCAGGGAAATGCCTATGTGCTTCTTGCTGAATTTTTATTCAAGGTGATTCATGGTTATTTGTCCTTGCTTTTCTCTACAGTGTCTAGGTGGATTTGTGATCGGTTAGTTGAATTTTCATAACCCCATCAGAACTTTTACCAATTTGATCAAATTCTTCAAGGCAACTTTTAATTGTGCAGTAGTTATAAATAGCGTTGTTAATATGAGTCTATCAAATATTGAAAATCCCTACCAATGTTGCCTAGCACATAGCATTTACTCGATAGGTATCAATGCTTAACAATAGATATTAGTGCTTGTTGTTAGTAACTGTATTATTTAGAGATTCTGTCATACATGCTTCCAGACTGTAAATGTTTTAAAAAAGTCAAAGTGCTATTTTTTCTAACTACCATTTCTATGGGTCTATAGTCAGGATGCAAGTTCAGATATCAGCTGAGAGATACCTCACAAAGAGCAGTTTCCTCTTTTATTCCATGTGACCTCCTGGTCTCTGAGGTCACCAAGGTAGTTTTCCCAGTGATTAGGTTCCCAGCACCAAAGCTGCTATCTCCAAGAAACTTCTCTGATCTTCCAGGTGACACTGTCAGAGGTCAGTTCAAAACCAATCTAAGACTTCCAGTTTTGACTCAAGTTTTCTACACTTAATAGAGGGTGTTGAATATGTATGTTTCATCATTACGGAACCATTTTATTTTCATTTTATGTTTGACAAATAGTACAGAAAGCAGGAAGGAGTTAAATTGGATTAATACTGTTGTTCAATATTAGGATGAATTATTTCATTGCCTTTTAACCTACTAAAGCCTATTGCTCTGGTAAGCATCAGGATGATATGTTTCTCTGAAATGATCAAATAATCTCTCTGGAGAAACAATTGCCTGTCTCTGCAACTTCCAATCCTTTCCTTCCCCACGAGCCTAAAATCAATAGATGTGGCAAGGAGTGGGTGAGGATGAGGAAACCTAAGGCCCTTTATCATAATCTCTATTAACCTTCCCAAAGCCACTCCAAAGAAGCATACATCTAACTAAGAGTCATGCTGATTGTGCAAACATTGGCAATGTGTAGACCATGTGTAGACCCAATTCAAACCAGACTGATATCTCTGGGCTCTGTCTACACAGAGTCACATTTGGTATCTTCACTGCTCCTCCTTCCACGACTGTATTGCAGAAGACTCTGGACCTATAATTTGGAAAGGCTATTGGACCTGTTTATGAAGGAAAGTGCATGTAGGCCATTGCAAGTGGGGTTTAATTAATGGAAATGCAACATAATGCTCACATTTTCTAAGATCAGGCATGTCTGTAGCCACCGTTTGCAGGATTTCCTCTTGGAAAGGGAGAGCAGCCTAATAGATTGCTCTGGGTGGCTTCTTCCAGGCTGCAAGGAAGACATTTTGCATAGCGTTGTGGAGGCATCACCAAAATCAAAGCCTGAATACAATTTTATCCAAATAGCCTTGCATGAAAAATATTCATCTCCTGTATTCCCACGGTGAAAATACATCAGCTGATCATGGGGACTGGTTGGTATTATTTCTAGGCTTGATTTAGGTCAGTGTTTTCTAGGGGTGAGGGTGAGATTTGCCAGAGGCTAGAACTTTAAAGGGTTTTTGGTTTTAAAAAGAGAAAAAGAGAAAGAAATCAAAATGGATTTGGATCATTAACCTGATCCTTACAGCAACTGGATAACTATTTCCTTGCTCTAGTCCAGGAGTAAAGGACTAGGGTGAGTGATCCACTGAGAACGTCTTGTGTTACGATCAATACTGAGGGAGTCTCTTTCATCAAATTTACTTTGCCTGTTGCTTTGCCAGATATTTTTAGTTCTGCAGTGTTTTAGACTTTATATCTCTCTGCTATACAAAACCTAAGTAATCAAGGCTGCCATACTATCTGAAAAATATGTAGATCAGCCCAGGGGAGTAGTCAGTCCCCTTGACTGTTGGCAAATGTCTATTTAAAGCAAAGTTGACAAATCTTTTGTGTAAAGGGTCAAATAGTGAATATTTTAGGTTTTCTTGGCTACAACTACCCAACCTTGCCTTTGTAGCAAAAGACAACAGGTAAATGGAAGGATAAGACTGTTTTCCAATAAAACTTCATTAAAAAAAAAAATAGGTGGCAGACCAGCATTGGTCTGTGCATCTTAGTTACAGACTTCTGATTTAGACCATTACTGGCAAATCTATGAAAAACAGACTACATTCAAAGCTTTAATATTCAAAATAATTACACATAATTATTATTAATAGTTATACCTAATACGTGTTTAAAGATAATTTGCTTGAAAAACATACCAAACTCACTTTTTTCTTTAAAAAATTAAACAGAGCAGGGGGTCTTTAATTGCGTCCTCTGTAGAAGTTGTAAACTCTGTATCTTATTAACATAAAAAAGAGGCAGATGCCATGTGTCAGTGTGTACTGGGATTGATAGCTGCATAAACTTAAAGCATCGATTGGTCTTGGCATACCATTTATAAAGTTTGCAAGCAAGCAAATTCTTTAAGAAGCAGATGATAAAGCTCAGTCAAGAGCACTTACCTTCAAAATACGTGGCTCAAGATGCGTGTTTTCTCGCCAGACATATAGTTGAATTATTTAAACTATTATTGGGGATTATGGAGCATTTTTCATGGATGAGAAAATAGCTTTACATGCAGGTCAAAATTAAGTTTCTATATCTAGATACTACTTTGCTGTAGTTCAGGTTGTTCTCATTTTCACTCAGCAATTTAGCAGAAAAATGAAATGATGACCTGAATAGGTTGTACGCCCACAAGACCTACTGTCATTTTGGTAGAAATGTTTCAACTGGCCCAATTTACCTCCCTTGATGGGCAGGAGGTTCACCTACTGCTTCTTACTGTCATCGATTAGGTTAACGGTGTTTGAAAATGGATTTGTGATCAGTTCATTTTCTCTATTTTCTACCTAAAATTTTATGTTTATAAAATATCACATAGGCAGTAATAGCTTAAGCAGTTCTCTAGCGCTTGTTAAGAGTTTAGAAACAGGCATGGAAAGAGTAATGTCAGCAGCTAGGCATGGTGGCTCATGCTTGTAATCCCCTCACTTTGGGAGGCTGAAGCAGGCAAGATCACTTGAGCCTGGGAGCTTGAGACCAGCCTGGGCAATGTAGTGAAACCCCATCTCTACAAAAAATTAGCCAGGCGTGGTTGTGCACAACTGTAGTCTCAGCTACTCGAGAGGTTGAGGTGAGCAGACTGCTTCAGTCCGAGGCTGCTGTGAGCCTGTGAGCCATGATTGCACCACTGCATTCCAGCCTGGGCAACAGAGAGAGACCCTGTCTCAAAAAAGAAAAAAACGTTGCCAGATTTAGCTAACAAAAATATAGGAGGAACAATGGACTAAATCTGAATTTCAGATATACAACAAATAATTTTCTTTTCTTTTCTTTCTTTCTTTCTTTCTTTTTTTTTTTTTTTTTTTTTTGAGACGGAGTCTCTCTCTTGTCACCCAAGCTGGAGTGCAGTGGTGTGATCTTAGCTCACTGCAACCTCTGTCTCCTGGGTTCAAGCAATTCTCCTACCTCTGCCTCCCGAATAGCTGGGATTACAGGTGCCCGCCACCACACACAGCTAATTTTTGCATTTTTAGTAGAGACGGGGTTTCACCATGTTGGCCAGGCTGGTCTCAAACTCCTGACCTCGTGGATGAAGGGGTGGCCTGCCCCTCCACACCTGTGGGTGTTTCTCGTTAGGTGGAACGAGAGACTTGAGAAAAGAAATAAGACATAGAGACAAAGTATAGAGAAAGAAAAGCGGGGGGCCAGGGGACCGGCGCTCAGCTTACAGAGGACCCATGCCGGCACCGGTCTCTGAGTTCCCTTAGTATTTATAGATAATTATCTTTATCATCTTAAAGATAAGGGAGTGGCAGGACAATAGGATCGTTTTTAGGGAGGAAATCAGCAGTAAGACATAAGAACAAGGATCTCTGTGACATGAATAAGTTTAAAGGAAAATCCTGTGCCTTGAGATAAACCTTTTAGCAGCATTGTTTCATCCTATCACATGGGGATAAACCTTGGACAATACCTAGCTTTTCTAGGAACAAAGACACACCCTGCACGCCCAAAATCCATTAAACCTTGAGTTACCACAGGACATGTCTCTTGCAAGGACAAGGTTGGGGGTAGGGTCACAGATTAACAGCATCTCAAATACCAAACAAAATGGAGTCTCTTATGTCTACTTCTTTCTATATAGACACAGTAACAGGCTGATTTCTTTCTTTTCCCCACAGTGATCCACCTGCCTAGGCCTCCCAAAGTGCTGGTATTACAGGTGTGAGCCACTGAACCCGGCCTGACAAATAATTTTCTAGTGTTAAGTATGTTGCACAAAATATTTGGGACATACCTATACTAAATAAATATCCTAAATATTTGAAGGGACAATTACACTAAAAACTTATTTGGTGTTTTTCTGAAATTAAAATTTAATGAGGCATCCTAATATACTGAAGCAGGATCTAGGAAATGGAGTTTTCACTATATATTATATTTTCTATCAGGTATGATGAAAATTTAAAAATGCAAGTACTTCAGTTAGACAGTCTTCATGGGCGAATCTGTTTAGGTTGAGTACCTACTCCTATGCCATGTCGTTAGCTGGGTGAGATTTGGCTTAAGCAGGTAAAGCACCTCTAATGCAAGCATGGGAAGGATACGGTTGCCGTAGGGGTATATTTTCTTAATTTAAGATGGGTAGGAAACATTTAAAATGATGGCTTGAGCTCATTCTCTATTTTAATAATGAATTTGCTTTTATTCTTTCCTTCTGAGTTTTATAGTGTATTATTTGGAAGTTATAAAAGAAACAAAGATGCTAATACTCATATGTTCATTATCCAGAGCAAAGCATTGTAAACATTTTGCTGTTTATTGATCCAGGCTTTCACATATATAAGTAGGGCACATCAGATGTCTTGATTATTCTAAATCACTTTACCTTTGACATGTCATCTTTACCTTTAATTTCCAGATTAATGAGCTTGATTCCTTTCCCCCCACCATATTGTGGGAGTCCATGGCTGCCAGAATGGTTAAAAAGATTCACTGAAAGCAATAGTATCCTCAGCGTGGTATCATCTCTTGCTCCCCATTCCTCCTTTAATGGATCTTCCATCATCCCTGTATTTGTCCTGCTCTGTTATGTTATCTAATCTTATAGCATCAGTTGTCCCTCTTACTGCCTTCCTCCAACGACTGCTACACAAAACTGTCCTACAGAGTTGACTTTTACTGGAGGTTAGAAAGTTAGTGGAAGTGGACTACAGCATAGCACAGGATGGGAAGGAGCTGAATATGGAGTGCCAGGCATCCTGTTCTTAGAAATTCCTCTGGCATCATCAGCAGTGGGGCTTTTTCACCTGGGCTCTGGCCAGTTTCCATGATGTAATTTACCAAACCTAATACTCCTTCCCCAGAACCTTTCCACTGGGTCCCTCCTCTCCTCATTTGAGAGTCCTGACAAACTGTTTCTTGGTTGCCTTTGCTTCCCTTACCTCCTCTGGACTCTAAACCTGCAAATGTACATTACTGTATTATTCAGAGCTGTAGACACCTTGTTTAACCCCCTCCCCTGTGCTGGACTTTCCCAGGAGTCTTATACTTTCTCAAACAAAAAAATTATATGTTTATATAAACATACAGACTCCATCTTCACCCCCTACCCCAGTTTTAGAAACCCCTAAACCTCTCCCATCACAGAAAATGAGGTTGACAACTGATCAGACCTCACTAATTTTATACTGTAAAATGCTTTTTGAATGTGCATGTTTTTTTTTTTTACAATAGTTTCACTTTCTATTTAATATCAATGGACTAAGCTTCAAAAAATAATTGTAAATGATCGTATTCAATATTATACAGTGATAGTTTTACACTTACATTAACTAAACCCATGTGATAAAAACACACACGTTTTTTGTCTGAGAAAACATATTTTTATATATAAAATTGTTACATATGTAAATTTATTTCTATAAAATACATAAATTTATATAAGTAATTTATATAAAGATGTGTATTTAATATTTAATCTATAAAACAGACTATATAAATGTTATATGTCTGTGTGTATATATGTATATACATCTATATAAAAACCAACTACCCAAAGGGCCAGAGGAAACTTTTCAAGTATAGTTATTTTTTTAAACTTGAGCCAGACAAATTATTGGGCAAGAATATCTTCATCACTCATTATCTCTGTGGGTGAAAGATTTATTCTCTTCTTTCATGTCCCCTTCCCCTCACCATCCTCACCCTGACCTCACAGAATTTTTTTTAATAAACTGTATTTCAGCTCTAAGATTAATGATTTTATGATTCTGCCTAAGTGCCCTTCAAGACTCAAGCCAAGGACTGTTTTATTTTGTTGTTTTATTTTTCAGATCCGCCTTCTCACCTTCTCATCTGCCCCCAGTACCCTCTGACCCTGATGCATCACTCTGCACCCCTCTAGTTTATTCACTAGTCTCTCTGGGAACTTCCTGGTACCATCCTGGGGGAGGTGTTACCTTCACAATCCTAAAATACCCGCAGGTCTCCGTGGTGGCAGTGAAGAGGGGAGCCTTCAATGCTTGTGCAAATTACATAGAATATTTGGTACTAGCAACTGGATTCAGTTAGGAGTTTCAGTGCACGAAAATCAGAAGAAAAGCACTGGAACCTATCAATCAATGTTGGGGTTCGCAGGTTTTTTGGTTTTTTTTTTTGAGACAGAGTTTGCTTTTGTCGCCCAGGCGGGAGTGCAATGGCGCGATCTCTGCTCACTGCAACCTCTGCCTCCCGGGTTCAGGCGATTCTCCTGCCTTAGTCTCCTGAAGTAGCTGGGATTACAGGCTCCCGCCACCACGCCCAACTAATTTTTTTTTTTTTTTTTTTTTTTTTTTGTATTTTTAGTTGAGACGGGGTTTCGCCATGTTGGCCAGGCTGGTCTTAAACTCCTGACCTCAGGTGATCCACCTGCCTCGTTCTCCCAAAGTGCTTGGATTACAGGCATGAGGCACCGCACCGGGCTGGGGTCCACACGTTTTTATCAGAAAATTGTAAGACACTGACCTCTCCCCAGCAGATTTTTTGATGCCCATGATTACTCACCGTCATTTTATTCATTTTACTTTTGTCGTTCGTTAAATAGGACTGTTTGTTTTTTCAACTGTGCTTCTGTCATATTTTTCAGCTTATTTATTTGTGTTTAAAAATATTTCAGACACATGACCAAGAGAAATAATGAATTTTCAGTATTAATTGAAACTTCTTGTGTAGCTCTTTCTGTCTCATTCTCCCCAATTTTGCCTAGCGTTTTCTGTGCTAGCTTTAGTGTTTCTAATTCTCATTATAACTATATATAAAATTAATATAGTTGCTTCTGCATTTCTTGAAACATTACTCATATGATAACATGGTAGTTATTATTTTGTAATTTGATTATTTTTAGAATATTATGTTTCTGAGATACAGGTATGTTAATACATATAATTCTAGGTAATTCATTCCTTTGTACTATTTCACAGAATGAATATATTTATTTATCTATTCCTCTGTTGATGGGCATTTAGATTATTTTCTTATTTTCCTATTTCTTCTCATGCAAAACATCAATAAAATATTCATGTACATGATTTCTTGGGCTAAGTGCAGGAGTTTGGCCAGTTTGGAGGAACTGCCAAACATGTATAAAACCATCAGATCTTGTGAGAACTCACTCACTATCACGAGAACAGCATGGGCGACACCGGTCCCATGATCTAATAACCTCCCACCAAGTCCCTCCCCCAACACGTGGGGATTACAATTCAGAGATGAGATTTGGGTGGGGACACAGCAAAACCGTATCAAACGATGTATCCATATTCACCTTTTATGGAATATTGACAAATTGCTCTCCAAAGGAAATTTACCAATTTATTCTCCCTTTAGCAATAAGGGACCTGTTGCTCCACATTCTCACTAGCATTTGGTATTGCCAATTTGGTGGGTAGAAAATCATATTTCATTATGATTTTGATTTGCATTTTCCTGATTACTAGTAAGACTGAATATCTTTCATTTTTTTGGCCATTTGTATTTCTGTGAATTTCCTCCTCATATGATTTGCAAATGATTTTATTTTTAAAAACCTGAATTATAGAGCACTTAATATACTTTGACTTGTAAATCCCCTCTTGATTTTATTACTGCAAATATATTTTCCCCAGCTGTAGAATACTATAGTATTGTTTTCATAACTCTCTAGAAAGCAGTTAACTCATGTGTAATGTTTTGTATTTGTCTCTTTTTCTCATAAGGCTATAAGTGAGAATGGAAATAGAATTTTTCATTTTTATTTCTTTAGTTCCTGGCATATCCACTAAAACTGCTTGAATTTATTTGAGAGTACCAGTTAATTTAATGTAGAAGCTATTGTAAGTTTGAGTTTCTTACTTAAGGCTTTCTATTTGTAGGTATTTCTGTCAACCCTAAGTCATGTAATTTATGCATATATTAATATGTACTAATAAACATATTAAATGTGACATAGTTTTTGTAGCCAAGTCAGATTAGGTCCTTTTTTAACTTTTAAAATAGAGCTTCCCTCAATTTTCAGGCAAAGAGTTTCTCTTAGAACACTGCTAAGGTCAAGATAGGTTAATATATTCAGATAGGATTGAAATAACAGATGCATTGCTATTTCCAGTCCAGAGTTGTTGGGGAAGCAGGGAGGAAGGAGGGTATAATTTGTACCGTGCTTTGTCATCTTTGCAGCTCATCAATATCAGCAGCTGACACAGGCGAGTGTTTGTCAATGAGTTCTATTGGCTGACACTGACCTTGTCGTTACAACCACCGCTTTCTTGACATCTGCTAGTTTGACACGTGGCACCGGATTCCATGTGCAGCTGGTACCTTGGATTTGAATGTTCTGTGAGTTCTATGACATTAGTACAATTCCTCGATATTTTCACCCTGTTATACATTTAACATCAATGATAGCTGTGTACTGTCTTTGTATTTCTTATTTCATATCGCACTAGTTATGTTTTAGGTGGCATGGCTGTTTATAATGGTATCAGACAACAGATGTTAAATTAGCTATGGACTAATTAGCATGCTCAACTTTAGAATTGCTCCAGGAAAAGTTGATTTTACTATAACTTTATATAATGGGAAATAATTTAATTAAATTGTGGGTAGGAATGAGTGTCATGAATCTGAAAAATTGCTTTGCATTTAAGCTGCAACTTTTTAAGACTAAATTTGAGATTATATATTTTTTAATTTAAAAATAATTTTAAGTAGAACAAACTTGGGAATGTAAAAATGTTTCATGATTTTAATGATTTGATCTTGAAATAGGTTTCAACATGTAATTCTAATTTCTTAATATAGTCTCAGTTATGCTTTGTGACTATGAATTACAGAAGCCGCAGTTCTACTTTTCCCCCTTTGTCCTTCCTTGAACTTTTTTGCTCCCCCCATGACCCCTCCCTTCTCTCTTTCCTAAGCTGGCATCCCAGTTTTTGTACACTCTTTAGTTGAAGCTTAAGATTCCACACCTGAAGGTTCATTTCTTTTTTTTTTTTTTTTTTTTTTTTTTTTTTTTTCCAGTAGTGTCCCTGGAAACTATGAATTATCCACAGTAGTAATTGATGATAACAATTTTGTTTATGGTGCTGAACATGATCACATTTACTGCTGGGTGTGTCAAGCCTATGATGATGGAATAATAAGTGGGTACTGAACGTTCCTGCAGCTTTTATTCGCAAGGCACTGCTCTTGCAATCAGGGTCACATTACATAGATGTAAGTGAAATAAGACAGGGAGAGGGTATTTATTTAATCCACCATGAATGCATTCCAGAGCGACTTAATTGCTTTTCTATACCTCAAGCAGGTGGATATGTGTACATATGCAATAGCTTGGAACCTTTTTAATTTGGGTTAACAATTTAACAAGGAGAGAAAAGTACTCTTTGCAAATTCAGGAATTATTTTTTCTTTTTGAATTCCTCAAATAGGGAAGATTAGTATATTTTCATTGCATTGTTTTAGCTTGTTCCCCCAGGGTAGCACAGCTTTGACTGTTCCCAATGTATACCTGTTATTGTAAAGGCATTTTAATCTAAGAGTCACGGGAGCAAATAAGATGGTGGATAAAAGCTTCAAAAATTTGGCCATTGTGAATTTCTGCAAAATCTTCTTTGCTTCATTTACTTTCTATCTAAAAGTGTATAGGTCAAGACTTGAAGGTTTTTTGAGATGATCCCAGGTGTTACTCTAGGAATGTATTCCAATTTTGTAGCAAACCTCCACTTCTTGAAGACCCTTCTTAAAGCATAGATAGACCAGATTTGAAATCTACTGTGTTCACCCTGCAGGTAGTTTTTCACTAGAAATTGCATCCATAACAGGCTTTTCATCTTTAGCAAGTCATGAGCTTCAACTGAGAGTTCCTTAAATGGATAACTGAGGCACAAGGCCAGACCAAGTGACAGTTACATCTTCATCCTACTCCTCTCTCCTGACACCAGCCCCACCATTTCTAACTGGCTGAGGTTCCAAGTGGCACCTCTGAGAGGCATTGAGAAACATTGTATGACAATAGCTAAGAGCTCAGTGCTATGGAGTCAGAAAGACCTGTGCCTGAGTGCTATAGCTATTGCATGCTGTATGACCTGGGGAGAGGTTAGTGAACCATTTTTAAGTATCAGAATTCCCACTTATTAAATAGGGATGATAGTCATACCTATTTCAAAAAGTTTTTGTGAGGACTCCATGAGAAAGTACTTAATAAATGTTTGGCACACAGTAAACTTCGTGTTTATCATGATATCATGATTGTCTTCATCATCTCTGGTCATGTCAAAATTCTCTGGGGAATATTCGAAGAGATCAAGTTTCTCATTTGTAGCTAGGCTACAAATAAACAAAAGGAATCAGTGAGATTAAAGGGTGGAAGCCCAGTAGAGTGAGCCTTAACAGCTTTACAAGCCCAGCTTCAGTGTCCTGTGAGAAGCCTTCAGCTTGCCAAGCACAGATCCATTCCTTTGTAAAGGTCATTGCGTGACGAGCTGCCTACCAGTGGCTGACTCACACAAGCATCTCTTCACATTCATTTTCCTACATGAATAGTTCCAGAGTTACCAGAGTTCTAGCCTCAGCTCAAGGCCTTCATTTATTTATTTATTTTCCCAGAGCAGTCTCATCAGGCTATGAAGCTCCAGCTTGCTTTATGTTGATGACTGCTGAGTCTACGTCTGCTGCTCTCACTTCTTCTGAATTCTGAAGAAGAAATTCCTTAGGCTGCATTCCAGGCCCTTTGTATTCTCTCCTGGACCTGCCCTGACAGCCTGAATTTCCACTGCTCAGATTTATGTGTCCCGTGTCCTGGAATAACTGAACTATTGGTTATTTTCTATGAATACTCCATATTTTTCAGCCTTCATCCTCCTCACACTTACCACTGCTGCATGTGTGTTCATTGGTTCTTTATCTACATTTACTCCTTAGCTAGGTAATATGATTCAATCTCAAGGTTGTACAGGCTCTCTGTATCTTTACAACTTCCACATTTACATCTCCAGATGATACTCTATGTTTAAATTCTAGGCTCATATATCTAACTCCATATTCAGCATCTTCACTTGAATGTCTAAAAGACCCCTCCAGCCTAAGGTGTCCACAATTGAACAGTGGTTCTTTCTCTTCTTACCCCACTTATTTATGTGTGTATATTTAATTTTTAGTATTACTTTGTGCTTTTCTTGATTGAACTTTGGAATCAGCAATTTCTGCAGGAAACCTCATTCATTTTAGGGGAATGGGGCATAAAGAAACCAAGATTCAGGTGCTTAATATGCTCATTGCTACTAGGGAGTGAGATCATGTCACCACTTTGCTATGAATATTTCAATAGTTTCCCATTTCACTCAGAATAAAAGCCAAAGTCCGTTATAGTGGGTGACAAGGCCCTAGCAATCTGGCCCCTTCTTAAGAATCTTGCCACATCCCTTATGGCTCTTCTCCAGGGTCATTTTCTCCGGTCACACCAACCTCTGTTCTTCAGGGATGTCAGATAGTCTCCCACATTTGGGTCTTGGTTTTTGCTGTTCTCTGTTGGAGTATTTTCACCTAGTTATCTGCATAGTTTATTTCTTCATCTCCTTCAATCTTCTTCTTAGAAGTCGCCTCCAAGGAAACCTTCTCTGTCCAACCTATTTAAATCTGTTGTGCTCTCACCTCCATCTTCTGGTAATCCCTGTGTATATCTTCCATGCTTAGTTCCTTCTCAGCATGAACAGAATATTCTAAGATATTATATAATTTATTTTATTTATCATCTATCTCCGTCTTCTAAAATAGAGGTGACATGAAGGCAGGGATTTTTGTGTATTTAGCTCACTGTTTTATCCCCAGGATCTGGGGTAACACCTGGCACCTAGCCAGTGCTCAGTCAAGATTTTTTGAACAAATGATGAGTAAATGAACATTATGAGTATACGGAAGTAGGGAGTGGTTTCTGGAAGTCTATTCTAATATGGTGTCAAAGCCAAAAAATCCTGTAGCTGAGTCTCTTCAGTGACTATGAGGGTAGAAGGCAAGGAGGTGTTACAAAATCTGCCTTAGGTATGTAAACTGCTGAAAAGGTGCAAGTTTCACATTTATAGCAAATAGCCTTGGATTCAGATTGTTTGTCTTTATCTATTAATGAGTCCATTCTGATGACTCAATGACTAAATTGAAGTGGGTGGTTTTATAGAGGGAAAGTGTTTCAAGAGAAATAAATGTTATTTGATGCAAAAAAAAAAAAGTGTAAAAAAAAAAACCCCCACGGAAATCAGGGATAAAAAATAGTAGCAAAGAGGAATGAATCTAATAGAGGGGCTAAAAAATTTCTGATAATTCAGGACATCTTTGAAAGCTTGTTGACTCCTCACTTGCACACCTTCTCCTTCCTCTGGGGGCCACTGCCCTCAGATGTGTGAGCGTCGGTGAGAAGGAAGAGGATCCAAGCTCTGGACCTGCGTGGGTTGTGAGAACATTACTTTGTCTAAATAAAATAAAGTAGATTCTGCTTGGATGATGGTGCCATTTATTGAACTGATTAAGAAAAATTTTAAAAAACACAAGATACTTTATGATGCTTATGGGAAAGATATTCTTTTTTCGACTCTACCACTGTTTGAGATTCTCACTCTTTGCCAGAAGATCCATCTGCCAGGCAGCAACCAGGCTTTCTGCAGAGCCTAAAGCTCTACCTGGGGAATGTGTCCAGAAGGAGAACACCTGGGCAGGCTGAACCTACTCATGAGTTAATGCAACTTACTGAGCTAAGCAGCTTTCTTCTGGAGTCTTCAGAAAGGGCCATGGTATCATTTTCAAGTTAGCTCTTGTTCCCAAAAGGAAATTTGCATATTCTTATGCTTATGTGTTTTCCAAACTTGACACATTTGGTTTATGCAAGATGGTTTCAGAATTGAAGTAATATAGTTTGTCTTTTCTGAAGAACAAGCCAAGGAAAAGCAAGAAACTTCTGCTTAGGTCTCTGAGACATCAAACTTCCTGAATATGTCAAAAGTCAGATGCTGGAGGTTCAGGGAAGGAAGAAGTGAGGGTCTGGCCTAAGTGGGAGCACCAATGGATAAATCAAAGCACACATATATAGTAACTTATGAAATTACTGATTCATTTTACCCTTCTTAGCTTTCCCTGGGGTTCTGTAGTAGGTGAGACAATCTTGATGCCAGAGTTGAACGAGGTCAAAGAGCATGGCCAGCCACAAAGACTGTGTCATTATTTAACCTTAGAAGATAAATGTCCCTCATCCCCATATCTCTCTAGCCCATATTTTTAATTACAGAGGGGTCAAAGAACATTCCAAAGCACATCTGTCTCTCAGGTGTTTGAGGAGACAGGCTTCTCAACTTTGGTGGCCATTGTTTTATCAGTTTCTGTGAAGCTCAAAAAGCATAAGTCATAAAAAAAAGCCACTGTGCTTGAATAGCTTATTACACCTATTACAGTGGTCTCATAACTGGTAAGCAAATCTCAGAGGTTGTGCCAGGTAATCCATTAGGGTATGGAGAAAAATTATTATTCTGTGTTTTTATTTTCACCTTTTAAATTTCTATTTAGGTGCACGTGTTACATTATACATTTGTCCAGGACCACATGTGCATGATAATGAATAAACAAATTAATAGATATTCCTATAGAAGTATGTGTTCAAATTATTTTATTGATAAGTCCATACTCCAGAAACCCTGGAGGCCACCTTTTTTCCCCTCAAGTTCAACATTTTTTGAGGCCTATAGCAAAGAGTTTTTACTGTTTCTAGTGGAACCTGAATAAAAGGGGGGAATAAAATATTTAGACTTATAATTCTGGTGGATTTTTAAATACTTTATTCCTATAACAAAGTACAACATTAGCCTCTTTATTTTCAAATAAACCTCTTTTATTTTTTGTGTGGGTTTTAGTTGAATTAATAAATTGATTCAGGATTTAAAAGACATATGCAAATTTGCAGACATTCTCTACATACGTAGCTGTGCTGGGTTACGTAACATTAATCATTAAAAAAGAAAAGTCCCTTTACAATAATAACATTTCAGCAAGGCTAAAATATCTATTTTCAGGATATAAATTCCATTGGGAATTACCTTAGCTAAGTTTGATTATTGGGCCACCTGGTATTTTATGCTACTTGATTAGTTTTATATCCCAAGGCCACGTGATAATTTTACTCCCAGGATTCAAAGCTGTACTTTTTCCTTTCAAGGAGTACAGAATGTGGCTGAATACACATTTTGATTTTGAGCAATGACAGGTTAGCTGAAAGACTTGGGTTTCAGGACAGTTCTATATCTGATGGATGGCTTATATGACATAGCTCTAAGACTATCCCTCTTACAGAATGCTTATACCTGACCCTTTGAGCCTTTCAGCGACAAGAATCAGAATCCATCTCAGAAACAAAACAAAAGAAACAAAATCCCATAATGCCAAATATATGTGAAGAATTTTCTAAAGCCTGAGTTGAGCCCAAATATTGACTTTATTTTTTAAACTAAAATTTGTATTGAACTTACTTCAGAATGTTTCTAAAGTATAGCCTGAACTGCTGCCGATCTTGAACATTTTTGAAACTATGGTACTATAACAAAATTAGGCCATCAATATATTCTCTGAATGAAACTGGACTTGATTTAGCACCTCTGTCTTAAGTCTCTGAATTGAACCTCCTCATAGCAGTGGGGTCCTCATTGTCTGCATACACCACAATCAATTTGTTCATTCATCTGTTCTGACAGTACCTCTCCCCCTTTTAAATAGCCTTGTTTCTGATTTGGAAGTGTCATTCTTAGTGAAACTAAAATGAGTTGCAGGATTGATCAGTTTTTATTGATCAGTTTTGTTTCCGTTGATCAGTTTTGTTCATTTTCTCATGTTTTCTTTCTTATGCTGTTTGATATTAACAGAAGAAGCATAAGCAGCAGTTCTTAAACTGCCTCTCAAGCATCAGAGGGAATTTGATGCTGTGAGATTTAGGCTTTCTTCTCAACTTTTCCATGGGTGATAATGCCCCCACCATGACTCTTCCAACAGAAAATGCCCAGACAGCTGTATGGAGTACATCAGCTTTCTTATGAGGATGTCTTGAGATAGAAAAGTTAAGCACAATAGTTAAGTGGAAGATACTTTGTTCGAATCTACTAAACTTAGAAATTACTTAGTTTTTCCTGGGAAGATAATCCTACCTCCATAACTAGTTAGCAAGTTTGACTGACATTCTAGGCTTTCCATTTTAACTTATTTTCACATTCTGTCTAGAATAACTTGCCTTGGTTATTCAGAAATTAATCCTACTGACTTCAAGACAGTCATTTTGACCCTCTCCATTTCAGCAAATATTGGTGTGAGAACCAGCCTTCATATTGTAGTGAGCACCGGTCGTGTGCAGGGCATTCTATCTATGTTAAGTATTGTATCTGTGTGCATGTGACAAAGAGAGAGAGAGAGGGACACACACATACACACACACATACACACAGCACAGTGGATTTTGGCATGCATAATTTTGACATTCATAAGCAATCCTAAAGTTCCAAGCCATGGACTCGTGGTGATTTGTAATTTTGCTTAGCATGAATTTGAATCCCACTTATTTGAGATTCATGTAGGGGACAAAATAACTTTGCTAACGAGTAAGTCAACTGTACAGACAAAAATTTATCCTTGTTCTAATCATTTTTCATGTTTTTTTTTTTTTATGGTGGAAATACTGTAAAGCAGTGTTTCTCAACCTTAATAATATTGACATTTGGGCCAAATATTTCTTTGTTGCCAGGGACTGGACTGTGACTTGCAGGATATTTAGAAACATCCCTCGCCTGTACTCACCAGAGGCCAGGAGCACACCTCTCCCACTTTTTATGACAACCAAAATGTCTCCAGACATTGCCAAATGTACCCTGGGGGGAAAAATCTCCCAGAATTGAGAACTGCTTCTGTAGAGGAAACTCCTGGTTGATGAGTGAAAGTTGAGCCATCATAAATTGTACTCATATTTCCTATAATACGTTGTCATACATTGAGATTTTATTTCTGAGAGCACCTTCTATTCATAAAATTACAAAATTGATTTAAAATTTCTAAAGTCACTTAATTAAACATGGAAAATCAAATACTATGAACTCTATATTCCTTTTAAGGGAGACTATCTTTTCCTATAGAGTATCAGCATATCCAATATAGGCATTTCACTTAATATTGTCTGAGAGAAATTATTTAGTAATTGAAGGTGGGATAAAATGGTGAGTGGGAAAGTTATATTCAAGGAATCTAGCCAGGAGACTGAATTAGTCTTGCCTATAAGATAGAAGGAAAGGTGGATTTTCAAGCTCATGTGGGAGAAAAATCACTGAGTTCCTAAAATGATCATTATTACTGCCAAGTAAATCTAGCCATTCCCCAATTGCAGTGAAAAGCAAGCAATGACTTGATCCTCAGTGTCTGAGAACAGCTCCCTGAGCTCAGCCCCAATTCCAAGGGTCTATTGTCATGATCCTTCTAAACCCTAGACCTCCAGTTACAGATCTCTTTTAATTATACCAACACTTGTTGTTTGAGAACTGTAAACTTTCAGCCCATTTAAACATTCGTATTTACTGTCTCACTTTTTTGTACTTAACTAATTTTATGATTTCTGCTATTAATTCTTTGGTTTTCAGAGTTATTTCTCTATTCAACAAGATTATCTCTAAACTAAGCATGTGTTTTTGAATACCAATTCATGAAGACGGTTTTCAGAAGGGAAATTGCAGCTAAGTGAACACGGATAATTTGTCAACCTGGATAGTTTTTACAGCATGACTTGACTAGGATCTGGAATTAAATACCCGAGAGAGGATTAAAAATAGGATGGGTTTCAATATCAGAAGGTGAATGCTTGAAGTGTCTTTCCTGTCCTTTTCATTCAATATATCACACGCACTGGCACTACAATTTCTGCAAATGAGTAGTGTTTCCTCTAGGGCTTCCAGATTTAAATGGAACCAAAAGGGCTGAGTTCTTTTGGCTGGATCATTCTACATTCTTGTGAATTGCAATTTCAATGCAAATCATAATTATTGGCCTAGCAATAGCATATACTATATCCCTCAAATGAAAACAAGAACTAGAAAGCTTTGCCCCTTTTATATATCTTGGTACAAGTTCAAATCATTTCACAATGATCCCATGTTTGACAGGCTATTGACATCTTATTTGATATTATTGTTTTATTCATAGATAGGCAAGTAGTACCATAAAAGTTAGGTGAGTTCTGCAGAACATATTTCTTTATTGATCATATTTTCCCAATAAAATATATTTAAATATAGGTATAATTATACCCACAGTGTAGCAAAAGTATCACTACTGTTAATATATAAATAGTGGTATAAGTGTATTATTATAATGATATAAATAGCATTATAATATAATTCATAATGTAATAATGTTTAAATGGCTTTAATATTAAAATGGTTTATTTAAATTAAAATGGTTTTAAATTTTCTCAACAATTGGAAGACTAAGTTTCTGAGAGAACTGATAAGAATTGTAGTCCCATTGACTTTCCATCACTTCAGTGTGTGATTTGAGTGGTTTTATTGCAGGAAGGATGGGCTACAGAGTTACTGAATCTATTTTTTTTCTTTTGAGAGAGTCTTCACTCTTGTAGCCTAGGCTGGAGTGGTGCACTGGCGCGATCTTGGCTCACTGCAACCTCTGCCTCCTGGGTTCAAGCAGTTCTCCTGCCTGGGCCTCCTGAGTAGCTGGGATTACAGGCGTGCACCACCATGCCCAGCTAATTTTTGTATTTTTAGCAGAGATGGGGTTTCACCATGTTGGCCATGCTGGTCTTGAACTCCAAACCTTAGGTGATCTGCCTGCCTCGGCATCCCAAAGTACTGGGATTACAGGCATGAGCCACCGTGCCCAGCTCAAGTTATTGAATCTTAAAGCTGCACAGAGCTTTCAGGTCATCTGGTCCAGTGACTTTCAAATTTGTGAACCACAATGCAGTGTGTGTGTGTTCATATATATCTGAAACAGAGCCTCCTCATATATCTCTGAAATAGTGCTTACTAATGTATTTTCTATTAAATTTGGTTTTGTTCTATTCTATTCTTCTTTTATCTAATTCATTTTAAAAATGCCAAACAGGACTCACTCACAGTCGTGACTTGTGGTTGGAAAAACACGGATCTAGGCAAGCAGCTGTGTTTTACAGATGGAAAATCTGGAGTCTGGCAACACAAGTGTTGTCTAAGGTCAAAAAGCTCATTAGCTGCTAAAACGAGGGTTTTTTTTAAAACACATGTGGAATTTCAAATTCAAGTCATTTAGCATTTGGTGCTTACAAAATGATTTATGGCTGGTCCAGAAAGCACTTTCGGACTGCTCTATTGGAAATTAGGAGGCAACCATGACCCATTACTACTGTGCATCCGCATAGGCACACTTACTCCCTCTGCTACAGGCCCTGTGACCCACCAGGCTGAAGGCTGTATTGGAACATAGGCACACCTATTTCTTTGCATATTTTCTTTGACTCCTTTTGTCATCCAGTGGCAGAGCTGAAGAGCTGTGGCAAAGACAGTATGGCCCACAAAGCCTAAAATGTTTACTTTCTGGCCCTTTACAGAAAGAGTTTGCCAACTTCTGGGAATTGTCTGAAAATGAATGTAAAGCATTTACAATTTATGACAGATGATAAATATCCAAAGAAGAGTAGCTATTTTTATTTTAAAGTGGTAATGGTGATGAAGAGGATAAGCATTATAATTATTATGTTGGTGATGATAGAAATAATAAATTATGATGGTGTTAATAGTAATAATAATGATGATGATGACAATAATATTAATAACAGCAATAATAATAATATTTTATTTGGCGACCAGCTTTGAATTCTTTTATCTTATTGTAGAAGCTACTCCTGTTACTGCCTAGGTTTTTCCTTTTCCCTGGTATCAAAATTCATTTTCAGGGAAGAATCTGAAATTTGCTGTAAGATAAGAAAAACGAAGCTCTACATGTTGAGGCTTAATTGGCAGGTATGGATAAGTATTTTGAGAGAAAACTTAGGTCTTCTCCTTGTCCATTTTTGCATAAAGCAGCCTCAGTCTGCATATTTTTATTTTATTCTGGACAACTCCTTTGCAAATATTTGCAGAGTATTCACAAGAGATTTCTGTTTTTTTCCCTAAGATCACACCATCAGCACTGTCAGAAGCTTTTACTTGTGTGGGGCTTGGTGGTGAGTCCTCACAGTTTTCCCATATCCCACCAGTGTCCTGGGAAAAAATATTTGTCTTGTTTCTGACTGTTTTTTTAATTTACAAAGCTAAGAAGAAGACAGACATTCTTGTTTTTTACCCATAATTTCTGTGCTACACTAAGGTTTCCTAAATTTTGGAGAATTTGCTATGTCTATGTCCTAAAAAATATAACCCTCATTGCTGCCACCCACCGACCCCAAATGTGTCTTAAAGTAAATTAGACTCACTCAGAAACTTAGCATCTGTTTCTTCTCTCAGTTATAAATTCACAAATAGGATCTGTTTCTCCTTTTAAAGTGGTTTCCCTAGCAACTAAACCACCCTTATATGATCAGAGCAGTTTGTCACTTTTGAAGTTTGATTTTCTGACAAGGCCTTCTGGCTCAGGGAAATGAAGAAAACAACCTCCAAACACAAACATTTCGAAAACACTCAAGTGATGATTTACAAATGGATTACATTTGGGTGACTTTTTTGTAGATTGTGTGTCAACCACCATCACCACCACGCTCCACAGCCAGCCAGCAAAGATAGCTATCTCTTGAAGTAACTATCGTCATAGCAGAGAACAGATGGGAGTGATTCTTAAAGGGGCTAAATTACCATAAAGATGTATTTTGGGAAGCGGTGGGTAGACAGAGATATAGGAAGACTTGCAGCAGGCAGTCACACAAAGTGAACTCACCTTGTGATTACTTCATTTTGCTTATCTCGAGGCTAAAGTAAATGTATTGGTCACAATTCAGATACGTAATGGGGAAGAGAGACTTTTGCTCCCTCTACTCAGAAGGAGTCAGAAGAAAGTGAGAGGAAGGTGGGTCTCAACTAACCCACCTTAGACTGACTTTTCACTTATTTTCATTATTTTTAAAATAATAATGACTATTATTTATCTTTGGTGCTTTTTTCCCCCGTGTTGCTGTCCTATTTACTGATGACCAGAGTTAGGACCTCATTCAATTCTGGGTTTTCCTTTCCCTCCCAATCCCTTTCTGACTCCTCCCGTAACTAGAATGCAGTTGGGGTTGGATAGAGTGATTGGAGTAAAAAAGAAAGGTACAGGAAACAGGAAAACTGTCTGATTTCTAATGACATTTTCTATTGGCCCCTTAACAAAGGGGAGAGAGAAATTATTTATGAGATCTGTAGAGACCCCCAAGTAATCTTCGAGTGAAAGAGCTTATGAGAGAAGAGTGGAAACAACAGCGCAAGTTTAGTCAGAGTTTTCAGAGTCACAATCTCTGTTCTCAGTTTGAATTCATGAATTTGTTTGTTCATGAATTTGCTTTCATGATCTCAAGATGAATCGCAAGTTTTCTTCCTTAGAAGATTTTCCCCAAGAGCATGGTGTTCCTCATAATAAGCAAGTCAAATGGGCAGGTCCCTCCCACTTGCTGGTACTTCAGATGGAGTATGACTGGAGGCCCTAGCAGCATCTAGCAGGTAGGCGATGTATGAAGTGAAGTAAAAAAGGCATGTTCTGCACAACAAAAAATTTATATCTTATACAAAGTAAATACCAACTCCAGGAAGCAGAAGGGAAATGTTTTGAAAAGATTTGTTCTTACAAAGGAACTTGTTAAATTTTTTTGGTCGGGTGTGGTGGTGCATGCCTGCAGTCCAAGATACTTGGAGCTTTTTAAGACTTTTCTGGGGGGCACAGGAAAATTTATCTCCTGAACTTTGTACAGATTATATTTCTTATACCAAGCTTGGAATACATTCAATTGAAGAGCTCTGTAAGTATTTATCAAATACTTGCTATAGGTTTATTATTAAAATTGGTACTTTGGAAAGAGAAGCATAAAATGCTGACATAGTATGGCAGACACAGAAATGTGGTGCCCAGATCCCATTTTGAGAAAAGGCTTGCTGTTGAGCTGTGGAAGGTGTGGTTGGCAGGTAGCATCCAACTGTCACCTCCTTCAGGGTCAACCTCATCTACAGAGAGGCTTTCCACTGAGGTTACCTTCTCAGGGAAGCCCACAGCGGGTGAAGCCTTGACTACTTTGGCTGGATATGGGAAGCACTTATGGGCAGCACTTCCTAATACCAAGTGTTAGGGAGCTCCTAAGCTCCTTACCCAATTAGCCCAGGCTCCGTTGGGTCTGCTTCATCATCCAACTTCTCCCTCTGCCAATCCTACCTCTTCCTTTTACTTCCCACCAGTTGCTCTTCCATAAATCTCTAGCACCCTGAATTTTGTTTCTGCGTCTATCTCCAGATAATCCAACCTGCAACACCCAGTTATTAATGATTTTGCAAACAATTCAAGAGACAGGACTATTCCATGTGGGTCATTCATGCTGTGGGACAGAATGTAAGTGCTACAATGTTTTTAGATGAGAGGAAGAGAGCTGAGCACTTCAAAATTGGAGAAGACTCCTGGTAGATCTGAACTCTTGACCTAAGATAGTGGAGGGTAAGAAGACAGGAAGGACAGGAAATGAAGCAACTGAGCTGAAGCAGGTAGTGCGACTGTGAGGAAGTTGGCCTGGCTACCAAGAAGGCTACATGTTAGGGAAGAGTTAGAATTAGGAATTGAATTGTTGTTAATTTACTTAAGATTAGATCTGGCTGTGCAAAAGAGAGAAAACCCCAAAATAGATGTTTGCTTTATTCTCACATTAAAAAAATGTTCAGAAATTTAGTTTTGTTCTTGTTTGAGATCTCTTCTTGTCAATTTTTTCATGATTCTGTCTTCGTTAGAGTGAAGCCCTTATCATCAGGATCTAAGATGGCTGCTAGGGATCTGGCTATCACATCAATTCCAGACAGCACAATGGAGGATGAGATAAAGAAGAGCATGCCACATATTTTAAAGAAACTTACTTTTAATTACTTCTCATTGGTTACAACTTAGTTACATAGCCGTATGTACTAATAAAGGAGGCTGAAGAGTATCCCTTCAGCTAGGCAGCAACATACACAACTTAAAATTATTGTTATTTTAAAATTACAGTTGAAATGTAGGACCACTCAGATGATGGAAACAAGTGAGACAAAATGATAAAAAAAAGCTAAAATCTAGTGTCTTGAAAATGATGGTGGCAGTAAAACACTTCTAGAAATTATACAGAAGAACAGTTATTTTATACATGTGTGTGAAATGTCAAAATATTTGGGGCATATTTAGTTGGAGGTCAATATTAATAATCATCTAACATATGTTGAGGGTTTTCTATGTAACAGGCATTATTTCAAATGCTTTATATCTATTGCATTATCTAATGGAGCCTAACAGATAGGTTTTATAAATGGCCTATTATATATATTAGGAAATGGAGATTTTCAGGAAGGAAGACAATTGACCAAAGTCATACAACTTGTAAATGGCAGAACCCAGCCTCACACTCATGTTTGTCAAACTCCTCAATCCAGTGACTTGCACCGTGGTTGCTCATATTAGAGTCAGCAAGTGAAACATCAAAGAGGAGAAGCTGGAGCTCAGGAGAGAGCACAGACCTGGAAATGCGCATTGAAATCAGCCAGTTCTCGTGAGCAATGAAACCATGAGAGTAGAGAACATGAGAGAGGAGAGTCAGGGAGCAGAGACCTCAGGCAATGGAAAGAGGAGGATGCCAAATATTAAGGCTTGGGGATCTTACTTTCTTTCTTTCTTTTTCTTTTTCTTTTTTCTTTCTTTTTTATTAGAGACAGGGTCTCAAAATTTTACCCAGGCTGGAGTTAAGTGGCACGATCATAGCTCATTGCAGCCTTGGACTTCTGGGCTCAAGAACTCCTTCACCTCCACCTCCCAAATAGCTAGGACTAGATGTGCATATCACACCAGGCTAATTTTTTCTTTTTTTTTTTTCTTGTTTTTTTGTTTTGTTTTGTTTTGTTTTTTTGTACAGACACGGTTTCACTCTGTTGCCCAGGCTGGTCTTAAACTCCTGACCTCAAGTGGTCCTCCTGACTCAGCCTCCCAAAGTGCTGGGATTACAGGAGTGATCAGCTGGGTCTTCCTCTTGAAGGAGGAGGGGAAGCAGGGAAGTCACTGGAGAAGAACCAGGGCAGGATGGTGTCAGGGAAGACCAGGAGAAAGACTTTCTTGAAGATGAAAGGGACAAACAATATTTAGAACACAGAAGTTCAGGGAAAGAGAAAGTCAACTATTTGAGTAGCAAGAGGTCATGCATTGATTATCTTTAGAGTGTTGAAAGAGGATGTGGGAATGGGTAGAGAAAGGTGGAAAATAGTGAACGAACTGTTTAAAACTTGTATGGCAATCCTGTTGTGAATAATAGCTGATAATAGGGGTTAATATTTATTCTGTGCCTACTATGTGCCAGCTACTGTTCCAAAGGCTTATGTAACTTATGTAACCACAACCCTATGAGGTAGCTACTCTTACTATCCCTATTTTGCAGATGAGAAAATCGAGGCAATGAGAGAGTAAGAAATCTGTCTAAGGTCTCACTGCTATTAAGTGGGAAAACTGGGATTGAAGCTTGAAGCTCAGTTTGGCTGCTGAGCTCATGCTTAAGAGTCTAGAATGTCCAAAGATTTCTTTAAAAAGTAATGACTTTGCAAAAATCCACATTTATTCTTCTGATATAAAATCTCAGATACATTTTCATAGAAACTGTTAAGTGTGCTTAATGATCATCTATTCTTCTTTAACAAAAAATGTTGTTTTGAAAAGGAATTAGTTTGTTGTATATTTCCCATGTCAGCTTTGACAGGAAATTTTATTATTTAAAAAATAATTTAAATTCAATTTGAAGTCTTGAAGAAAAATTTACTGCATTTTTACTGGTAACCTTATTGAGAAAACAGAAAACATTGTGGACCTTAGTAAATGTCTCCAAAAAGAAAGAAGGCTTTCTGTCTTTATAGCAAAACATTTTAATAACTATGCACTGAAACAATGATTTTTTTTGTGTCTCAAATTCCTTTTTGCCTACAGGCTACTCAATTGAATGTCATTAGAATATCTCAAAGCTATTTTCACATAGTTTGAAGGCTCGCCTATCTCCTACACAGTCACATGTTGATTTGGAAAAAAATATATATAACTGTGCATCACAGAGTATGGGCAGCATATTGGAATCTAAGGCTTATAGATTGCCAGCCTGCTCAGCATCTCTAACCCTTTTCAGGTAACCAGATTTATTAATGCCAATGTGTGCTTTCAAAAGACTGAGAAGTGATTCTTAAAATGTTTTCACCAGGGATATCACAGAGAGGTTTTTAAATAAAATAGTCCTGTGATGTTCAAAAACAAAGACTTCTCAAAAAGTATTTATGTTTTTAGAATTGGTAATTAGAACAGGCAGATTTGAAGGGGATAGGCTTGCTTTCCACGTAGACTTATCACTTAACAAAATCATAACTGAGAATACAGCTTCATTGTATGCAGGGATGTAAGGGCATAAATGTAAAGGCAAGAAAAAAATGATAAAAGTTGATAAGAGAAAAAAGGAAATCAAAATGCCGATTTTAAAGAAAAGTGCTTTGGAGTACATTCAGTAATCATTTTTATGAAATTTTTAAATGATGATGATGTCACTGGCATGCATTGGTTTTACATATGTACTTAATGTTAGGTTTCTAGTTACCTTGGAAACTCAGGATTATAATATGCTGCTACAACAATAATAACTAATCTCTTTTAAAAGCTTTTCACATGGTGGTCATCATGTTGGAGACATCCCATATATAATTTTATTTAATTCTTACAAAAAGTCTAAGTGTTAGATAACCTGTTTTATTTATGGAAATGATGGAGCCATTCTTTGTTGTGTTTGGTAGTGTCTTTATTTTAATTTGTGGACAAGCTTGATAAGTACATAAAGTGCTTTTTTTCTGGTTAGATGGTTGCTCTTTCAGTTTCTCTTTGATGATATACAAAATATCTTTATATAATGTATTATTTCAGTGACTTGAAATTTTTCCTTCTTCCATCCTATGTTATTGCTTTATTACATACTATGAGAAGAAAATTTTTAAAAATGTTTTCCTCATGTTTTCTATGTTGCTTCTTAATATCTCACCTTTGAAATAGTAGTCATTTCTGTCCTAGAAAGCTTTCTATTAACTAATGTGGTTAGTCAGAGAAGTGCTGACTAACTTCAGAAGTGAGGGGATTATATTGTGTTTGCAGCTACTGACTTACCACAAACTAAAAAATGCTTTGTCCTTTATCTACTATTCCTTTATACTTGACACATAGCACTGTCTTATTTTCTCTGTGGTAGGCCCACAACCATTCATTCATTCAACAAATATATATTGAGCATCTACTGAATGTTAAGCACTGGAGATACACTGGTGATCCAAACAGGCATCATTAATTCTTGCCTTCATGGATGATTGCATGGTGTTGGTCCCCAGCACACCTCCTAGACTGGGAAAACACATTGGCAAACTGTAGCCATCAGCTGGTTTGTTTTGCCCAGGATGAAAATTACTAAGTGTCAAACATAAAATCAAGAGAAAAGACCATCCCAGTGTAATTTGATCCACCTACAAATCTTCACCCACTCAATTAATTTTTTACAAATATATATGTATCTTCATTCAAAACAACACTTCAGTCTAAATGGTGATTGGTTCCAGAGGTTACAGAGCAAATGTTTAGATCAATTAACTTGCCACTGATTGTCATGTAACTTCTGATGCGTAAGATTTTCAGCTATTGTGGACAAGAGTCACAGGGTTTGTAAAAATCTTTTGGGTGATGGTAGACAAGGGTCAAGATTCTTAGCAACTGCCTTTCTATTTTATTTTGGAGTAAAAATATTAAGGGGAGAAACAAGAGGAAATAGTGTAAGTAAACATGGTGATATTCTGATACTCTTATCAATTAGAAATTTTTGTTCAATCTCATACATTTACTCTATCCTAAAAAGAAAGAGAGAAATGAATATTTATTGGGTATCTACTATGTGCCAGGCCACACACTAGGGCTCTTATATGTCATCTAATTTAATTTTTACATCCATCATATGAGGTTCAGATGCTTTTATTATGCCCATTTTATAAAAATAGAAACTAAAGTTCATGGAATTTAAGTAAGTTATATAGAATTATCCATGAATAATAAGTAGATTTATGTTTTTAAACTCAATTCTGACTCTAAATTCCATTGTTTCCATTAGTAGAATTAGTAAGTAGATGCTATAAAACACCATCTTAGAGCTCACATATTACCTTGGATATTTTGGAACATAAATATTGTTTGCTAACTACTTATGGTAACCATATGTAGTCATTCAACAATAATTTCCTGTGCTTATGTTGTACTATCCATATTGAAAAGTATGTAGCTTTAGTACGCATGCCAGTGACAATTTAATTGTATTCTTTGATATTCTTTATCTCATTTCTATTTTAAAGTTATATTCCAAAATAAGCATACATTGCTTTTATAGTAAGAGAATAACAGCTGTGAACAGTGGGAAACTCAGAGCATACAGTCATATTTTGAGAATGGATACTGGAAGCTTGAGAAAAGTATTTCTCAGAGTGCAATTCTTCTGGGTAGGAACCATATTAGAAAGAAGATCCTGACTGGCTACTGCATTGTTATGTACTCTGTATTTCCACCCTTCTTATCACCTTCCTATAAATGTATATCTCTAAAGTAAGGCTGGTAGAAGAAGGGAGCAAACAAGGTGCAACATGAACCTAGGTTCTAGCCAGGTAGACCAGAGTTCAAATCCCATTGTCTCGTGTGCTGGTTGAGCAAGTTATTTAATCTCCCTGAGTTTCATTTTTCTTACTTGTCTAGTGGACATCATAATTCTCTTGCTGGCTTCTGAGAAATATAAAAGGTAATACATTAAATATCAAGAGCAGCATCACATAAAACTCATTAAATGGTGTCTATGTGTAGGATGAAATCTGCTCTTGGTTTGAGTGGGTTGTTTAAGGTAGCCACGGTGACAGACTATGGTTGCCAACAGTGGGAGGAATGATCTAGACCAGAGATGCTTTTCTCATCTTTCTTTATGTACCCTGGCCTCTCATACAACCCTCTGATGCTGGCTTACTTCATAGATTCCTAAAGCATCCAAAGCTTTGGCATTCAGGTTCGGTTGCTATTTTTATATGTGGTATATCTTCAAAGTGACACTTTAAAGTGACAAAATTAATATAGTGTTTAAATCACTCTCATTTCCCGACAGATCCTGAAATGCTTGAAACAGAAACCCCTCCCGTCCTCTCTGAATCCTCCATACATCTAGCAAAAAGCATGCAACCATTCATTTACTTAATAAACATGTATTGACCTCCTACTATGTGACAGGCATTGTATTAGGTGCTGGGGATACAGCAGGAAACAAAACAGATACATTTCCCCTGAGAGTGGCACTTATGTTCCAACTGGGGAGCCAGACACTAAAGAATTCACTGTACGATCATATAATTTGAAAGCAGCAAATACCATGTGGAAGTACAAGTGCTAAGAGAGGGTTCAACAGGAGGTTGTAGCTAACCCATGGAGCCAGGGAAGCCCTCTTTAGGTAATGATTTTATAAAGTGTGTTGTGTGTCAGAAATTATGTTAACCTCATGATGTGAATTAAAACATTCACCATGGAATCTCTGAGTTTCTTAGAGCTCAGCAGGGCAAACAGGAATTAACTAGGGAGAGAGCTGTGGGACAGCATTCAAAGCAGAGGGAGAAGATGCCTTACTTAATCTTACTCCGTTTTGAAAAGATAACACAATAAGCCCCTCATCTTGTCCCAACCTCTAAATTTTCTATGTGTGAGAAGAAAGGAAATAACTGTTATTGAACACATGTATGTGTCAGACTTCTAAGATAACATATGTCATGCCATTTTAACCCTAATGGAGTGAGATATTATCTAAATATTGCAAATAAGTAGGCTGATTATGTCTTGGTTTGCTCAATATGCTTCTATCCCAGGGCAATAATTTATAGTGCTCCCCTTTTTACTCTTGAAAGTGTTTCAGTTTGTGTGATGAATTCTATGGTCATAAATAAATGAAGCTCGGAGGGATTACTAATTTGCCTTGGGTCACCCAGCTAGAAAGTGCAGACGGTGATGTGATGCCACATCGGTGCTCTCTGATCTGAAGCCCATGCTCTTGACTCTGTATCACACACACAATTTGTTGGCTCTACTCCTGTATTCTTCTCTATGTAATTCTTCCAATCACAGTTAAGTAGCCCAAGACTAAACTGAAAAAAATTGGCTTCTGACATCTGCCTTCACTAATTCTGCTAAGTCATGTATTTCCATAAAGTACAAATGAAACGAAGCACTAAGATAAAATATGAAACATGTATTCTAAGAAGTAGTTCTTTTCTTGATATGCTTATATTTATACTTATATTTAGCCTATTCTTTATGTTGCCCAAGTATGTGGGAACTAATTTAAAATGCAATTGCTTCTGAAATATGTGACTCTAAGGACAAAACATTGGCTATCATTGTTCTTTTCTATTGTAGATACCTTGTGGGCTAGAGAGGTTTGTGACTTGCCCTGGTGAGTTGAGCCTGAGTGTAAGAAGTTTAGCACTTCTTAAAGTAATCAATTAAACCCTCTTATGTTTAAGGCATTTTAATTACACTTTCTAACACAGTTTTTATCTTGGTCAAAACTGAGTAATACAGATAAAGTTTTTTTTTTTCCTGTGGAATATGATAAAAACTTTTGAAAGCATTCTTCATATGTAAATATATCAAAAGCATGGAATAGGATGCTATTGCTTCCCCTTTTATTTTAAACAAAAATGTCAGATTATGCCAACATCATATTATAAGTAAATATTACATTGTTTTGTTCCTTTATGGAATATACTGTCACCTCAAAATGTGCTGGCATCACTTTATCTGCTTAGAAACAAGATTTTATGAAGTATATCATGTGTTAGAATTTGTTTCCTTTATAACGTATGTAAAAATGATTCACTATGGAATCTCTGAATATTTTTTATTAAATAGTATTCCTAACTGTTTGCTACATGCCTTATTAATACCTCTTTGAATATACTTTAAGGTCTTTCAGTAAATCTATCATTCATTTATTCAATTCATATTCCTGTGCCACTGAATATGTTGCTTGTGCAACTACTATTAGCACAACTGGATTTAAACTTAGTAGACCTGAAATATATACTACCTTCCTTCCTTGCTTTCTAACTCAGAGAACATCTCCTGATCTTCATCTAGCTCATTCTGCTCTCTTCCCAGCCAAGACGACAAATAGAATTTTATTTAGTAATTTTGTGGAAACTCCCCTTTTTTCCCCAAAACTGTCTTCTTTTCATACATTCATCAAGTATTATGGCTAAAAGAAGGCTCTGTGGACTGTGCAGTTCAGCACTTCTGTCACACTGTGAGTGGGATGACAGTGTGCATTATGAAAGGAAAGGGTTCTTTGGCCAAATAAGTATGGGAAACCATGGGCTAAACAAAGCTTAAAAGGCCTTTTGACTGTGAGACTCCTCCAAATATAGGATATGGAATATACCAATTCCTAAATTTATTTGACCACAAAATCCCTTGCTCACCATTTGTCTGGCAAGGATGATATTCTAAGAAGGGCACGTTGGGTAATGCTGATCTAGAACATCATTTTATAAACAATTGCTCCTGAGAAAATAAGTGGCTCACCCAAGACCTCACAGCTGTTTGGTAGAAAATCAGGAGACCAGAACCTATTTTTTTCCACTTCTGACCTAAGCAACTGAACATTTCACAGCTCTGAGAATCCTGCTGTCTCTTGCTGCATGCATTTGTGGGTGCGATTTACAAGACAGGATCTGATTGCTGTTACTTGCATCCTGCGCCTTTCTTTAGCCCCTATACATTTGACTCTTTGTAAGGGCTGTGAACGCAGGTGATTTCCTATTTCAGTGGAACTAGGAAACTTGAGGAGATTAGGTTGATTCCATTTTCTTCTGAACAGTCAATTCAAAGTTTACTAAACTTATCTTTTTCATTAGAAAAAAATAGGTTTATGCAATAAAGAGTTCACTTTCAGTCAAGAAGTTCATTGGACAAGTATTTATTGAGTGCCTTTACATGCTACATACTATTCTAGGTGCCACAGAAATAGCAGTAATCGAAACAAAATCCTTGCCCTCATGGTGTTTAAAATCCGATGAAGGAAGTCAGAGAAGAAACAAGCATGAGAGGTTGGTAAGTCCTTTGGAGAAAAATAACATGGGGTAAGAAGGATAGAGAGTGCTGGCAGGGGAGCAGGTATGGGGTTGCAATTTTATATAAGGTAGTAAAGGATGTTTCACTGTTAATGTGATATTTGACCAGAGACATGAGGAAACAAAGGCATGGTAACCAGCTTGGGAAGAACATTGTGGAGAGTAGGATTAGCATTGAAGGTCAGTGTGTCTGGAGTTGTGGGAGAAAAGGGGAGAGTGGCATTGGGCTATGGGTGGTTATGAGAACTGATACTCTTGGTAACACAGGAATCTAGTGGAGGGTTTTGCATAGAGAAGTAACATAGCCTGACTTCTGTTTTAAAAGGTTTGTTCTTGCTGCTATATGGAAGATATGACAGATTGGGTTCCCAGGAAGCAGGCTCTGAGATGGAGATTAGCATGCAAAGTTTATTAGGGAGTGCTCCCAGGAACTATACCTGTAGGAGATGGGAAGGAGGCAGAAGGAGAGACTGGGCTACAGGGTGGTCTCAAAGCCTAACTGACCTCATGAGGAGCTCTGGAATGGATTCCTCTCTAGAGTTGTTTCAAGCTGGAGTGAGAGGGGCAGGACTTTATGTGGATGCATCAACTAGCCATCCAATGCCCCTAAGAAAGCAGAGTGATTTGGGGCAAGAGGTTTTTTTGTTTTTGTTTTTCCAGCTGAGAGGAGCTCCTGAAGAGGACTGACAGTTAATCACAGTTATAGCACTCCCGCAGCTGGGGAATAAGTCCTTTAGCCTGAAGGGGATATGGATGGTTCATCAGAGCATCCACTCAGGAGTCAAAGTGGAAGCAGAAAGACCAGTTAGGAGGCAATGATTCAGAAAGAAGATGATGGCAGGTTCTGCTAATGGGATGTTAGAAGTAGAAGTAGTGAGATAGATTCATTTTTTTTGGATTTATTTTGAAGGGACAGCAAACAGGATTTACTAATACATTGATAAGCGATTCTGAAAAACCAAGAAGAAAAATATGAACTCATGATTTTTAGCCGAAGCAACTAGAAACAGATAGAAACTGTCGGAAGAAGTGAGGAAAATTTTGGGAGGTGGGGAAC
The DNA here is from genome assembly GCF_047675955.1 of Chlorocebus sabaeus. NCBI lineage: Eukaryota > Metazoa > Chordata > Mammalia > Primates > Cercopithecidae > Chlorocebus > Chlorocebus sabaeus. Next base: position 57,088,362 of record NC_132920.1, read on the forward strand.
AACTTCAAAGGAAATGCAATTAATTCAGATTCAAATGTGCTGATGTTCAGATATCTATGAGATGTTCCAATAATGATGTTAATTGTGTGAGTGAAGTCATCCAGAGAAGCCATCTAGGCTAGGGAAATAAATTGGAATTCATTGGCTTATAAATACTATTTACAGCTAAGTAACTGAATGTGATCACCAAGGAGTGACTCCTGGGCTACTTCAAAGCTGAGGGGTCAGATGGCACAAAGCACAGAGAAGAGTGTCCATGGTATAGGAAGAGGACTGAAAGGAAGTGGATTGCCTAAAACCAAGCTAAGAAAGTAATTCAACAAAGAGAGAGTGAACCACATACACTTATTCCTAATGGATAAATGTTTCTTATCATTGTCTCTGTGCCTCTTTCAAATTCTACCCTGTATAGGGCTTACTCATTTCTTCTGAATATCTTGTTAGGTCAAACAGTACTTTGAGGCTTTTGGTTTACTTTAATCAAGGATTACTAATACCTTTTTAAACTAGGAGAATATACCCCAGGGGAAGAGTAAGCAGTATAACCATATACTTATAGCAGTATATTACTTATAAGTTATAGTGGTATACTACTATAAGCAGTAATAACAGAAGTAGAAGTCTGTGTCCAATACAGATGAAGCCAAATTTAGACTGTAATGGAATTTCACATACCGTTGATGAGATGTCAGGACTCACTTTAAATATTGCACACTCAATTCTGAGCCTGTGAATCAATCAGGTTAGTGCTGATTAAGATCTCGGGAATCACCCATTACCTGAGAGACACGAATACAAACACCGGATGATTCCCATCTTTAGAGGAAAAATACCACCAAGGGTTGAGCAGAAGTGTCCCAGTGTTTGCCAGAATTAGGACCTAGGAGTGCAGAAGCTAAGAGTGAAATCTCCCTGAAAACAAACTGACATGCATTGCCTGTGCAGACTGTGTTCAGCACATGACTTGTCACCCTCCTCTGACTTCATTCACTGCTCCCGTCACGAGTGAAGGTGTCTCCTTAATGAGACTATAAGCCATGCTGAGAACAGGTTCTAAGCCTTTATTATTTTATGTCTTCAGAGCTTAGAATCGTGACTGGCGCTCAATAGATGTTTATTAAGATAAATAAATGACACTTGTAGTACCTTCTGTTATCAAGCCCAAGGCATAAAAACAGACAAATGGATGTCTGAATAGCCTTGGCAGCTGGATCTGTTTAATCACTTACATGTTTCTTGGCAAACTTTTGTGGACTAATCTATTTTTTTTCCTCAAATTTGTTTCGCATGTCAGAAAGAGAGATTATTTGTTCTGTATTATTTATTTTAAAAGCAATATCTTAAGAGTCTTTTGACTGAAAGGTATTGCAGTAGTATCTGTTTAGTAATAAGGGTGACGGATGCCTGCTTCAGCCATCAATAATGCCAGATTTTAAAGAGAATTTTGGATTTTATTCATCTATTGCAAACTTTGACAAACTTTATTTTCTTGTGAAAAAAAAAAAAAAGATGATTCTACAGAGCAGTTTGTGTTTCTTAGTGGGAGAGAGATCATTAAAAGTTTGTGATTATAAAATACTTAAAGGTGTTGGGCAGACCATAGATGACTCTCTTTGTCTATAGAAAAGTTGTTGTAATTAGCAGAGAGACTCTCTTCTCTTCTCCACCTGGGTAATTTATATGCTCTTTTGTCATCCAAGACTAGGACCCATTTTTTGACCAGGTGCCATCACTTTCTATTTAAATACAGAATGGTTTCTATAGAAATTATCCAAAATATATGCACTCTTTGAAGCTATATGTGGTTACTATCCAGATGGCTGAAGCATGCTGTTATAATGCATGACCATTTATGTGTTTTTAAGTAAAAATTATGACTTCTATTATTATAAGAAATAGTCTGTAACAGCAATTATTAGTTAATAAAACAAGGGAAAGAAAATGGTTAGAGGAAAGTTACCAATAAGACACAGAGGAAAATGTCAAAACAATACATTGATTTAATTGTTTTTCATGTTGTAAAATGATTCAGGAAAGAATCTGAACAGGGAAGAGTAGGGGCTGAAGTATTTTCTCTTCTAAATTTGATTATGCCAACTTGCATAAGTATTGCTTTATGATTTTGGGAGAGAATGAGAGAAAGAAAAGATCAGAGAGGAAAGGACAGAATGAGACATAGGAGAAGAGTTTCATAGCAGTTTGAATCCACTTGTAATAAACTGATTGACCACTGACAAAAATCTGGACTGTCACTTCTTCTTGGGGAACCACTCTAGAACTTTGGGATAAGAATGGTCTCTAAGATTTATTGGTACTACCCTTTGGTGTTTTGATTTATATATATATAACTTTATGTCTTCCTATATATATATCTTTATATATATAAATCAAAACACCAAAGGGTAGTATCAATAAATAAATATATATTTACATACATATATATTCATATATGTATATATGTGGATATTTCCATTTCTGTTCTTCACTGAATAAAGGTAAAACATGTTAACTCAAGATCTTTGATGACCTAGATTTAACCTACCTTATTTGTCTTACTTGCCTTTATTCTCATTTATGTTATTTATCACACTAGAAAACAATACTCACAGGAGTAACATGTATTAAGAATCTGCCTGGCACAGAGCTAAGAATCTGTGGAAATCTTACATGCTGAATTTAATTGTAATCCTCACAAGAACTCTATGAAATGAGAGCTATTCTCATCCACATTTCACAGGTGAGAGGACTGAGTTTTAAGAAGTTCAGTAACTTGTCTGAGGGCCCACAGCCAGTGGATGATCTGACTCCAGGGTCCTATGCTTTATGACTTTCTGCTCTTGCTGTCCTGATAGGTGCCTTCAATCCAGCCCTGTCTCTCTGCTTGAAATAAGTGCTATTCCATCCCACCTTCATAGGCTCCCTTTCCCCATCCTTCTAAGTGCAGCCCAAATGCCACCATCTTGAATTACTGCACTCCAGGTGGCTGTAATATCGCTCTCTGAAATTCCTCTGTCTTTGCTACTCAAAGTGTAATACACCAGCTGCAGATCTGGGGTGTGGCTCCCGGGGCATCTCCTGGGAGCTTCTTGGAAATGTAGAATCTGAGGCCACATCTCAGATCTCCACACTTAGAAAGTGCATTTTAACAAACTCCCCACAGGATTTCTGTGGGCAGTAGTTTAAGAAGAACTGCAGTATAAGGCTTTTTCTTGTTTTCTTTTTTCACTTTGTATCTCTGTTATTTGTTTACCTGTTTTATATTCTCAAACCATAAGTTTTTTGAGGGCAGGAGGGGATTACATTCTCTTTTGAGTATCCATAAATATGTGTAAAATAGAAGAAGGCACATAGTTTTTTTACAACACGGCACTTATATTCAGAAATTTAGACTATATTCTAGGTCTATGTTGTTTGGAATAGTTTCTCCCACTGTGCTAATAGAATCATTTGTAGCAATTATTTTACTCATTATGTTTCCATAATCTTAGGCTTTTGATAACATCGAAGATGTGAAGAGGCGTAGTCTAGGTTTCTAAAATAATAATTCCTTCCCATAGCCTTTGATCTATATCTAGTCCTTTGAACACAACATTTTTCACTTGCAAAGCACAAATGTAGATATCACAGATTTGGAGAAAAATCAATACTTGGAAAATAGAAATACTGAAAGCTAAAGACTCCAATCAATTTCACATATGAAGTTTTAAGGTTTGTCTGCAGTCAGGATTCTCACTGTCTTCCAGGAAGCTTGGAATGAAATTTTGTTTTGACAAGGATTTGATTCCAAGCTTTATTTTAGGGGTGATTTTGTTAATAGCATAACTTCAGTCACTACAGATGCTCCTGTATTGTTGCTTACAATTTATATACTAAGGATAAAGTTACTGATATTTTGAAATAACTGTGTGTTTTCTAGTTCTTTATTTGAACACAGTGTTTGCATGTATTTATACCTCTAAACGTTCTCTATGAGTGGGACCAACTGATTATTGAGATTGGCAGATGCTAGGGCCCTTCAATCAGCTTCTCATTGCTACACAATCTGGCTTTTCCCTTCCTTTCACAGAATATGTAATTGGAATACATGCATGAAAGGAAAAGAGGGCAAACACATATCAGTGGCTTTTTTTCTTTTTTCTTTTTTTCACTTCTACGGATTCCATTTCAGCAGTTAGTATGACCTCTCGTGATGTTCCAAATCTAAAAATGGTCAAAACAGAAATCTACTCTTTGGAGCTGGCACAATTCCTCAATTTAGGAATGATTCTGCTTTACCTCTTTTTAGAATTTCTTCTTTCTGCGTGAGTGTGTGTGTGTTGTGTTAGTATGAGGCTCGCTTCCCACCTCAGTCACTGGTTTGCTCGCTCCCTTATGTGATGAATCAATGCTTTCAGAACAGGGGCTTCTGAGTGACTGCGGGAACAATTACTTCCAAATGAACTCGTGCATCTTATCAGGGAGCATTCAGACCACACCCCAGGTAAAAGGAAGTCTTTGCTTAATGCTTTCAGTAACTTTTAAAAGCAGTGTACGGTGCTGGTGGTATTTGCTGCACGGATGTGAGGAAGAGCTGCCCGGTGTAGATAAATTTGTCTGTATATTGAAATGAAATGCTATCTTCACTTAGAGAAAAGGGCGAGCTGATAAAGAAAAAACTGCTCATTGGGCAAAGAAAATGCTCAGGATTGCCCTTGGCATGGTGATAATGCTAAGATACCCTGTAATGCCTTAACAGTAGGCTAGAGGCCATCTGTGAGTGTGGGTGTCAACATCTGAAGGAAGATAAGTTTTAGGGAAATATAAGAAAGGAAGGCATTACAGCGCAAAACTGAGCAAAGGAGCTAGCTGTTAGCCTGTGTGGCATGGGGGAAAACAGTTTCTCAAATTATTAGGCTATCCGGTGAGAAGATGACGTTCTTAGAGATTTTGAGCATCTCAAAGCGTATTTAGAAACAGATTTTAATCCTTTTATCTCATATTTCTATGATTAAAATAGTTTCCCGAGGATAGAAATAAAGATATTTAAATAACATTGACAACTGAAAGTGTTAATTGGCAATTAACAAGTCCAATGCTGTTAACATGCATCTGTTGCTGCTTTGTGTGGAAAATGATTTTTCATCACCATAGCAATTCATTCTTAGGCTACATTGGAACTTAGCCACAGTATGCAGTAAACAGTAAATATTATTTTGTTCTCTCCTAAACGAGGGATTAAATAGTCTACTGGCTAACGTGTGGCTCTTTATCTGAATGTTGTGTTGCATAGTTAGTGTAATTTCAAATTCTTTTCCAAATAAAATTCCTTGCAAATGAGTATTAGATTCTTGCTAAGTTAAGGATGCTAGGTAAAGGCAGTGAAAGGAGCTAACATTGTACTGTTAGCTTAAAAGTGAATACCAAATGATTGCCCTTTTTGTGATTATTCTTCTGAAGATATGTATGTAGACAGGAATTTATCTCTCATCTTGTTATTCTCCAACAGTAACCCAGGAAGATGAATAAGTCTTTAGTCTTAATAGATTTCCTGTTTCTGTGTTTTCTGGAATAACATCACATATTGGTTCAACTAAAATTAAAAAAAAAAAAATGTTTCCCTATAGTGATGAGGAAATTTTTTGTAGGATATGGATTTTTATTTTTTTAGGAAAATATAACAATAAATTAGAAAGAAATAGGTTTTCTTCTTTTTGGTTGCCTTTATTATCAGCATGTGGTTATGTTTAGAAAGTTTTTAGACAGTATTTTTGTAAAAGCATACCTTATTCATTGAAGCATCAGTTTTCATTCATACTTCGTTTCTACTTTATTCACTGAAGTTATAGTTGTCAACTTTTAAAAAGTCCATAGTGTGTGACATACCAGTTGTGGAGCTGTATTTGTATCTTAGATACTTAAGTAGCATTGAATTATACAAATTGTGCAAGGTGTTTGAAGAAGTAAATTTTTGTCATTATATATGCTTTAGAAGGTCAATCTACTTACTGCTTAGAATGATTATACGCATTTTTGTAACCATAGGGTGCTTATAATAAAACCTTTCATATATTATTATTTAAATTTTATTGGGATGGAACCTAAGATAGATCTATAGTCATGACATGGCAAGATAAGGGAAGGCCTAGTTATAGAACCTGGGGACAAGGCTGCAATTTCATCTCTTTACTCCTAAAGGATTATCTTTATTTCCTGCTCAAATGAAATTATGGGACGGATTATTTGAACTACTTCAGCAATTTCCTTGCCAAAACCACTTTCCTTTCTATCATGATATCGATGAGATTAGTCATGTGATGAAACGGCCCTAGAAGATAATACATCTAGAAAGTCTGTTGTATTATATACTGCTGATGAGACAAGTGGGCTCCTCAAATCTCACGAGGGATCTAGTGTTCCTTCCTACAAAATAAAGTAGTGATTTATTACTTTTTGATGATAAGGTGCCACTCAGGAATTTTGACATGGCTACAATGAGGAAATAATGACACATATCTTTAAAGGTGAAAAGAATATTGAAAATTAAAAGTTTTTAAAACCTTGTCAACATTCTTGTCTCACAGTTCCTTGATCTTCACAAGCTCAGTGCCTTTCCTTTCATATACTCAGTCTTAATGCCAAAGCCTGGAATTTAGAATCATCTGGAATTATCATACTTCTAATTATTAAGTTAGTAAACTCTCATATCATATTATGACCCCATCCATTCTCTCAAACAGTCATCATTGTATTAACTTTGTTTCCTGAGCACAGAGACCTCTAGTTCCTTCAGCTTGAGGGTTCTTCCCCCTTACCCATACAAACTGAACTCCATGGTCAATCATTTGCTCTGCTCTCACCAGTACCCTTGATTTCCTTATACTTGCCACATCCTGCCAAAACCAGCTCCAAACATAAACTAGCAATGCTATAATGCACTTCCTCTGTTCCTATAGTAGGCAGTTCAGCATTCCTTGAGAGACTATCAAACAGTCAAGCAAATTGCCTCACTGTTCCTGGTTTTATATTTGGACTGAGTCTTCAGTATAGACTGTCAGTAATTTTGTTTCTGGTCAACCCTCTTTGCCACTACTGTCAGTGATGTTTCAGCCTTTTAAAATCTTCCTTAAAACTCCAAGGCCACCTTGGCTAGTTCTTCCTCAGCTGGTGGATCACTCAATGTTGGCCTCTGTAGGGTTCAGCCTTAAGCCTCTTATTTTTCTATTTGTGTTTACACCTTTATTGATCTCATCTAGTCTCCTGCTTTTAAATATCATCTATGGGTTAACAACCCTAGCAATTTTATCCCCAGCACAGAATTTCCTCTAAACTTGACTCATATACTCACATTTCCACTTGTATGTATATTGGGCACACAAAATTTGACCTTTAACCAGCTTCAACCATTGTCTTCCCCATTTCAGTGAATAATATCTTATTTCTTGCAGTTATTCAGTTCAAAAGTTTTCCACCCATCTTGATTTTTGTGTATCTCTCATATTCCACCTCAAATTTTTCAACAAATTTTAAGTTTTTTCTTTAAAATATAGCCAGAATCTTAACACTTCTTACCACTATTACTGAAGCAAACTGCATTCAATTCACCAGTTTTTCTCCTATGGGTTATTGCAATAGACTTATAGCAAGTCTTCATAGCACTTATGAAGATTGTACTACATATGTTGTGTATTTATTTGTCTACTGTCTGTTTCCCTCCACTAGAATATAAACTCCTTGAGGGTAGGGATTTTTGTTCACTATTATGGTACCAACCCCTGGAATAGTGCCTAGCATTTAGTAGGCATTTAATAAGACCTCATTCAATAGATGAAAATAAGTAGGCCGGGCGCAGTGGCTCAAGCCTGTAATCCCAGCACTTTGGGAGGCCGAGACGGGCGGATCACGAGGTCAGGAGATCGAGACCATCCTGGCTAACACGGTGAAACCCCGTCTCTACTAAAAAATACAAAAAAAAAACTAGCCGGGCGAGGTGGCGGGCGCCTGTAGTCCCAGCTACTCGGGAGGCTGAGGCAGGAGAATGGCGGGAACCTGGGAGGCGGAGCTTGCAGTGAGCTGAGATCCGGCCACTGCACACCAGCCTGGGCGACAGACCGAGACTCCGTCTCAAAAAAAAAAAAAAAAAAAGAAAAAAAGAAAATAAGTAGAAGACAAAGTGTTAAAGTGAGGGTTGGTTTTACTAGGAGCATAATAGTAGGACTGAAGGCCATAAAAAGGGCAGAGATGCAGATGAGTCAATACATGTGGTGTTGGGGATCTTGAAAATACTTTTCTGATTGCTTCCATTATCTTAATGAAATAGGAAACAAAGTCATCAGCTCCAAGCAAGAATGCTGGAGAGATGTTAGAAGTTTGAAGAAAGGGGGAAAAGTGTGAAAGAGTTTTCTAGGCCAGCGGGAGACTGAATGGGCTATGAAAGTATAGTATGATTGTTGGGCAGCATTGAAAAGCCTTCTTGAGGCTCAGAGTCATATATATGAAGTGAGACCAGTCAGTGTGGTTGTGTGGTTTCCCCCAGGCATGTTTACCTTCCTGTTGCAGAAATAGAGTAGGTAGGGGGTTAGATTTAGTGAGGGCTATAATGTACTCAAACAGGATGATGATATAAAGGAGGACAAGGGATTTGAGGGGTATCCAAAAGAGTAACTGTGGTCAGCTTGGTTTTTGAAGCTGGTTAAGAAGACAAATGTGGGAAAATAATGTGGGAATAATCAGTAGATTTAAATCATGGTAGAGTTAGAAAACATTAGAGTTGGACTAAGGGGATGGTATGGAGAAATAGAAAGTGATGGTCAGAGAATGAAGAAACAAATTATGGAAGGTTTGCAGCTCTTTGGCTAGGCTAGGGATATGAGAGGCAAGGAAGAGTAGAGGTCAAGGAAATACAATATAAAAATTATCCATTGGGTTATAATACTGGGTATTATACAAAGCATTGGGTTAAGAAGAGTCGCATTGAACCAGAAACTGAATCTTTAAGGAAAGAAGCATTTAATATGGGTATAGGAAGATAACTGCAACTAAAAGATTGTGAAGGGTATAGACTGATGACTTGAGATTCAAAGCTGGAAGTTTTTAGGCAAGAGAGAAGAATAGTCTGAAAGCAGTGAAGATAAGCAAGGAGGACACCTCATTTACTTCCAGGCCCAGTGGTGCAGGAGTGTGAGAGAAAACATTTATCATTGAAATAGAGTCATTCAGAGAGAACCATGTTTTAGTTATAACTAGAAAGTGAAGGGAGTATTTTGAAAATAAGATACAGGTATGTAAGATTGTTTTAAATTGCTCACTGAATTCCAGAAGATATACAGTGAAAAGGTTTCGAGAGTTGGAGCAGGGTGCAAGATGGGAATAAAACTAAGAATGTGCATAGTATACAGGAATTGAGGGATGACACAGAGCCCAGGGTTTCTCATGGGCACTGACACGAACTGGGTTAAAAGGCATGCTCATAAGCGCATAAGGTCTGAGCGGTTCAAGGCATAGAAAGGTGGCAGGGCTTGAAGGGAGAGGGAGTGAGGGACTTGCTAGGACATGTTATATTTCTTCTGACATAGGAATGGAGGTGGCAAGGCAGTGTTACTTTGATTAGAAGGGACTGATTTTATCATGAAAATTAATTATAACAAAAGTGATTGCTCAATAAAGCAAAGAATTGGTTTTTTTGAAAGATAAATTTAACAAATCTTTAGCTAGACAAATAAATAGAATCAGAGAATAAAAGGGAGACATTATAATTTATACCACAGAAATACAAATGATTATAAAACACTACTGTAAATAATTACATACCAACAAATTGAATAAGCTGCCAGAAATGGATAAACTCTTGGACACATACCTACCGAGAATGAATTATGAAGAATAGTAAATCTGAACAGAACAATCATGAGTAAGAAAGTTGAATCAGCAATAAAATATCTCCCATCGAAGAAAGGCCCTGACCTGATGGCTTCACTGCTGAATCCTACCAAATATTTAAAGAAGAACTAAGACCAGTTCTCCTCTAACTATTCCAAAAATATTAAGGAGGAGGGAATACTTCCAACCTCATTGTATGAGACTAGCATTACCCTAATGCCAAAACCAGACAATAATGCAACAAGAAAAGAAAATTACAGGCCAATATCCCTGATGAACATGTATGCAAAAATTTCAACAAAGTGCTAGTAAACTGAATTTGAGAGCACATTAAAAAGATTATTTAACAAGATCAAGTGGGTTTTATCTCAGGGAGGCAAGGATGGTTCAACAAAATATGCAAATCCATAAATCTGATACATCACATTACCTGAATTAAAAACATAAAATGTATGATTATTTCAATAGATGCAGAAAAAACATTTGACAAAATTTCGTATTCCTTCATGATAAAAACTCTCAACACATTAGCTATAGACAGAATGTACCTCAACATGATAAAGGACCTATATGACAAATCCGTAACTAACATATTGAATGGGGAAAAGCTGAAAGGTTTTACTGTAAGATTTGGAAAAAGACAAGGATGCCACTCTCACTATTTCTATTCCGCATAGGACTGGAAGTCGTAGCTAGAGCAATTAGGCAAAAGAGAAAGAGATAAAAGTTTGGCATCCAATGTAGAAAGGAAGCAGTTAAATTGACCTTGTTTGCAGATGACAGAATCTTATATATAAAACATTTTAGACTCCACCAAAAACTGTTAGCTCTAATAAGTGAATTCAATAAAGTTTCAGCATACAAAATTAACATGCATAAATCAGGAGTGTATCTAGCAGTCATCTATCTGAAAAAGAAATGAAGAATACAATCCCATTTACAATAGCTACAAAAAAATAAAATCTATAGCAATACATTTAACTAAAGATGGAAAGATCTTTGCACTGAAAACTATAAATCATTGATGAAAGAAATTGAGAAAGACAGAAGTAAATGGAAAGATACACTGTGTTCATGAATTGGAAGAATAAATGTTGTTAAAATGGCTCTAACACCCAAAGTAATCTACAGATTCAATGCAACTCCTATCAAAATACCAATGACATTCTTCACAGAATTAAAACATAATAAAATTCTTTTGAAACTACACAAGAGCCTGAATAACCAGAGCAATTTGAGCAAAAAGAACAAAACTGAAGGGATCACACTGCCTGAATTCACAGTATACTACTACAAAGCTATAGTAACCAAAATAACATGATGCTGGCATAAAAAATCAACACATGGACCAATGGAACTGAGCATTCCAGCTGAGAGTCCAGAAATAAATCCACACACTTACAGCCAGCTGATGTTTGATAAGGGTGCCAAGAACACACAGTGGGGAAAAGTCAGTCTCTTCAATAAGTGGTATTGGGAAAACGGATATCCACATGCAGAAGAATGAAACTGGACCTCTGTCATTAACCATATGCAAAACCTTTTAAAGACTTAAATATAAGACCAGAAACTATGAAACTGCTAGAAGAAAACGTAGCGGGAAAGTTCTATGACATTGGTCTGGTCAATAATTTTTTGGATATGACTTCAAAAGTATAGGTAAAAGTAGACAAATAAGATTTTAGCAAATTAAAAAGCTTCTGCACAGCAAGAGAAACAATCAACAGAGTGAGGAGACAACCTACAGAATGGGAGAAAATATTTGTAAATTATACATCTAATAAAGGGTTAGTAACCAAAAAATACAAACAAAACCTCAAACAACTCAATAGCAAGAAAACAATCCAATTAAAAAACGGGCAATACATCTGAATAGACATATCTCAAAAGAAGACATGCAAATGGCCAACAGGTATATGGCCAATAGGTATGAATGAAAATGGTGCTCATAACGAGAAAGATTGTTACTAATCATCGTTGTTACTAATTGTTACTCATCATTGTTACTAACCATCAGGGAAATGCCAATCAAAACAGTAAGATATTACCTCCCTCTTATTAGAATGGCTATTATCAGAAAAACAAAGCGTAAGTGTTGGTGAGAATGTAAGAAAAGGGAACACTTACACACAGTTGGTGAGAGTGTTCATTGGTACATTCATTGTGAAAATGTTATGGAGGTTCCTCAAAATATTAAAAATACAACTACCATATGATCTAGCAATCCCATTACTGGGCACATAGCCAAAGGAAATAAAATAAGTATATGGAAGAGATATCTGCATTCTTAGGTTATTACAGCAGTATCTACAGTAACTAAGATACGGAATTAAACTAGGTTTCTATCAATGGATGAATGGATAGAGAAAATGTAGTACATATACACAATGGAATACTATTCAGCTATAAAAAGAATGGAATTCTGTCATTTTCAACAACACAGATGAACATGGAGGATGTTATGTTAAGTAGAATAAGCCAGTTGTAGTTGTAGAAAGACAAATACTGCATGATCTCACTCATATGTAGGATTTTAAAAAGCTGATTTAATAGAAGTAACGGGTAAAATAGTGGTTGCCAGAGGCTGTGGTCGGTAAGAGGGAGGGGGCTTGAGGAGATGTTGGTCAAAATATATATAATTACAGTTAGATAGAAGAAATAAGTTCACAAGATCTATTGTACAGCGTGGTAACTATAGTTAATGACAATATATTGTATTCTTGAAAAATGCAAAGATAATAGATGTTAAGTGTTCTCACCACAAAAATGATAATTACATGAGGAACTGTATTAGTTAATGAACTAGATTTAACTATTCCGAAAGTATATATATTTCAAAACATCATGTTGTACATGAGAAATACATACAATTTTCTCTACAACAAAAGTGGTTCTTATCACCTTTCCACTCTTTCCATTTCCACCACTTTACCACGTTTGTGAGCTCTTCTACATATTAGTCTATTTTCTCCAGTCTCAAAGGAGACCATGTTCCTCTTGTTGTTGCTGTAACTTATTTCACCTTCTTTCTTCAGGGTTTTGCTCCCCTTTCCTTCTCTACTCTCACCCATCCCCTAGTATATAGATATGTTCAAGTTTATTATAAGACAAACAAAAGCACCCTGTTGACTCTAATTTGCTCTTTAATTACTCTCAACCTCTCTTTTTACTTCTCATGTAAACTTCTTAAAAGAGAAATCTACAGTACTATCTTCTCTTTCTCCCTTTCCATTTAGTCCTCAACTTACGCTTTTGGCTTTTTATTCTTGAGTCTAGGTTTGTGACTTTTTTTTTTGAGACGGAGTCTCGCTCTGTCGCCCAGGCTGGAGTGTGGTGGCGCAATCTCGGCTCACTGCAAGCTCCGCCTGCTGAGTTGACGCCATTCTCCTGCCTCTGCCTCCTGAGTAGCTGGGACTACAGGCGCCCGCCCCCACGCCCGGCTAATTTTTTTGTGATTTTAATAGAAACGGGATTTCACCATGTTAGCCAGGCTGGTTTCAAACTCCTGATCTCAGGGGATCTGCCCGCCTCGGCCTCCCAAAGTGCTGGAATTACAGGCGTGAGCTCCCGCGCCCAACCGACTTGTGACTTTTAAAACTAGATTTTATCTATCTACAATTCTAATATGACTATGTCATTTTTCAATCAACAATTTCAACGGAACAAAATCCAAGCTTGATACACTCTCCGCTGCTGCTGCTGCTTTCCATGCTTCCACTCATCTCCTTTTCTCAGCTTGGAATCTCCCTAGCCTCCTCTTCACCTGAACTTAAATTTCAGGTGCTGCCTATTATGAAGCTTCCTGGGTTGGGTAGACACCCTGCATCACTGTTCCCTTAGTAGTCAGTTCATGTCTTTTTTCTGCTTGTGAGTAGTCTACTGTTTCCTGTTCACCGTTGTTTTCCTACCTCCTGAGTATCTGTCACACAGCAAATGCTTCATACAGTTATTTTTGAATAAGTTAAGAATAAATGAAGGAGAAGGTATATCTTTAAGAGTAGCATTGGTATTCCGATAGGCCTACTTTCTACTTTAAATTTGTATTTTGGCGTTTTTCTTAATGATAAATGTGGGAATTTTCTTGCATGCTTATTGATTATGAGTTAATAAATTGAATGTGCTAACCTAGGGTTAAATGGATGAAAGCCAGTTTTGAAACAGAACAGATGATGAGTTTGTGTTGACCCTACTGAGGCAGAGATGCTCTGTGAGATTCCAGCTGATCAGCTTGCCAACCTGCTGTTTTATGCCATCCCCTACAACAGGATCTTCCCGGGGTAGTATTGTTTTCTCTGGTAAATAGTATCATAAAAAAAGTTCTGATTCATTATGACTATTTTTATAGGTGTTTACTTTGACAGCCACATACATGATCACAGAACAATAGGCAATTCATCAAAATAAATGAGATAAATATTATGTAATATGGAGAATGAAGTCAAGATAAACCTTTGAGAAGGCCGAAAGTCTAATTAACTGCATGTCTCATAGGTCTCTGCTGGTGGTTCTGAAGCCAAACCTCTGATCTTCACATTTGTCCCCACTGTCAGAAGACTACCAACCCATACTCAGTTGACTGACACCTCTAAATTCCTTGTTAAAATTCCAGAAGAATCAAGTGATAAGAGTCCAGAAACTGTAAATAGGGTAGGATTATTTTTATTCTTTTATTATTTCAAACCATTATATTAAATTTTCGATAATGATGACTTGGAAATTTGTATATATTTCCTGTGCTTAAATTAAGGTGACTGTGACTCTAAGTTTGACTAAAAAATATATAATAATGCAACAGAAGCATAAATGTTATCAAATTGCATGTTCTCTCTAATGCGTTATCTTCAATTTTTTTCAGTTTGACATTCTATTGTTTGCTATTAACATGACAAATTCTGCCTACTGGCACCTTCTTTCAAATGTTTCTTAAGAAAATAAAAACAAAATTTAAAAATGTTTAAATTTATCTCAAAAGAAAATATAAGACAAAACAGTGAGATGTTATTATTTACAGGTAACAAATTAGAAACACTAAAAAATGTAATACCTGATGTTGGGAGAGTTGTGGAAATAGTGGCATGCTTACATTTTCCTGCTGGTTTTGTAAATTTATACAATTTTGGTGGAAAACCTTTATCTACTGTTATAAAACTGTTCATAACCTTTCAATAATCTAACTCTTTGAAAAGTATCCCAAGGAAATATTACAAAAGAAGAAAAATGTTATGTAGGAAAATAATTAGAGAAAAATTTAAAAAGCCTAATATCTAACAATCATAAAAATTAAGAATACAATAATATATCACTTTGACAAAGCTATGCTGATGGTAATTAGATAATTCCATGGAAAATGTTAACGTTACAATATTAGGTGATATAATATTGTGTTCATATCTTGACTGTATCTATCTAAAATGAAACCAGGACTGGAAGTGAAACTAAACAAATTTAAAAAACTTGAAAATAACTTGTGTTAGAATAATAAAATTTTGAGTAAAAATGTTTTTCTCTTTAAAATGTGTTTTGACATTGCTTACTTATAAATAAAATGAGATGGGGCAACTTTGTGTTATTCTTGATACAATTAGAAAGGGACAAAATAATCAGATTCACCTTGTCTGCAAGGAAACATCTTATCTAGAAAGTAGAAATATTTCCATGATCCTGGCGTTTGCAATGCTGCCATCTTCTTTCAAAGACTAATGGGGCCATGAATACTATACATGGCACTTCTAGATAGTTTCTTTCCTACAGCACTCATTTACATAATATTAATGAGATCCTTTGTAATTAGGCCCTATGAGTGGTGTGAAACTGTAGCTACATAAGCCAACCTTGGTTGCAAGTCTCCAGAGCTTCCTAAGATGATAATATTTATCTGCTGATTGCAATGATATATATACAACTGCATCTTTAAAAGATTAAAGATTTTTTCACCCTGTCTTTTAGACAGTTTAACATTAAAATAGTGTAATTCCTCATTCATTTATATTCTTAGCAACTGTTTACTGAACATATGTTGTTCTCTTGGTGATTGGATTCCAACTGAATAAAGACAATTCATATAGCTTAGTTGTTATTGGGAAGGCGGGCAATGAAAAAAATGAAAAGTGTGTAATAAAATCCCATATAGTGATAAATACAATGAAAAAAAAAAATAGAGTAAATAGGGAAAGATGGGCAGAGAAATTTTAATCAGAGGCAATTTGTGTTTTATCCTGACTATATCATCATTATCAGCTGAATAAAGTGGTATGAGTGTATAAAATCAACTTTTTAGTTATATTTAATCAGTGATTCGACTCCTGTCTTCGTACATACAACACATGCACATATAGGACACAGTAAATTGACCACCAGAGTTGAAATTGTTAGTTTATTTTCATTTAGTGGCTTAACTTTCTATTTTGAAATAACTTTAGCCTTACACAAAAGCTGCAGAGAAAAGAATAATAGTAACCATAGTGTAATTACAAAAACAGGAAAATTCACATTGGGTCTTTTAAACACAATCTTAGTATACATGGCTGTCATAGTTTTAGAAAAAGAAGTTTAGTAGCTTGATAAAGCTATCTTGATCCTGGTCTTGTAAACATATGTATTCACAGAAAATTGGATGGGAAAAGACTGAGAATTAGAAATCCAAAATAAAACAGTGAAAAATGCTTTGTACTAAAAATATCTATGTCTTCTTTTTTGGTGTTCTATTTATGAGTTCTCCCTAATTAACTTAGATTGTTTTGTCTGACTATGCATTTTGTTCCAATTTTATTTTTCCTTTCAGATTTTTAGAGAGATTTTGTATTATTTTAGAACCTTTCAATGGGGATTTCCTTCCTCCCTTGGCTTTTAAAGGATATACAGGTTGCTTCACCATTAACTAAACCCTTTCCCAATCCCCATTTTTTTCACAAATGTCTTCATGGAAAACATCGCTTTCTCCCTCTCTCTCTTTAAAATGTTGTATCATGACTTACTTGAAAACAGTTAGGTTTGCTTGTTGATGTTGATTACTATCCCAAAATTGTTGGGCTTAGACCAGGAAAAACAGGTGGGCTAGTGGGCTAGTAAAAATAAACCACTAACTTCAACCCAATCTCTTTCTTATGTCAACCTAATTTAATATATTTTTGAAAATATAAGGTGGTTAAACTTTTCAGTGTATGTGCCAAAAAAGAAGCATTTATTAAAGTAATGTCAATGCTTTTATATCTCTACATCTATTACAGTCTAAATCCAATGACTACTTGACCTTGAATGCTGGGAACCAACAGGAGAGAGACCAAGCGACATTGACTTGTCGTCCTTCAGAGGTCAGTGGAACCATTTTACAAGAAAGGGAATTTGAAGCAAACAAACTTCAAGGAATGCAGCAAAGTGACCTCTTCAAAGCTGAATATGTCCTTATTGTGGACTCTGAAGGGGAAGATGAGGCTACAAGCAGCAAAGTTGAACAAGGCCCCCCAGGGGGGATTGGTACCGCAGCTGTCCGGCCCAAGTCTCTAGCAATCTCTTCCAGTCTGGTCTCTGATGTAGTGCGTCCCAAAACACAGGGGACTGATCTCAAGGCCTCATCACATCCTGAAATGCTTCATGGGATCGCCCCTCAGCAAAAGCACGGGCAGGTAGGTTTTGTCTTCCTGCTGTCCATAAGGAAAAAAATAAGTGTTTATGCACCCTTTGTCTTGGGCGGTCTGCAAAGGCCATCCTGTTTAAGGCAGACAAAACTTTCAAAGAAAAATATATTTAAAAAAATCATTATCTCAGGTAATAAATCATCGTAGTATAAACATAGATAATAAATCTATAAGATAAAAAGGATTAAGCAACTATGCTGTGAATTGGCTGAAGAGAAAATGTAAAACATTTAGCTGGAGTCAATTTGGGAGAATACTACCTCTTTCTTTTAAATAATTCTTGGAGAAGGTTGATATGAGGAGTTTCTTTAGTCAAGAGAGTGTGCTTGGTGAGCTGGGTCCATCAAGATGCATATTTCAGACATAAGAAAGATCTAGTGAAAAGATAACAATTGGACACTAGAGGTAGATTCATTGATTTTAAATTGGTAAAAGACTAATAAAAGGATAAACTAGGAAATAAGAGTAAGAAAAATAATTTTCCCCTGTGTATCCTAAGGAAAACATCTTTTGTGGTCCTGGAAGCCCCTAGGGTGGGGCTGACCTCAGTGAGAGGGGGAAATTATACCACCCCAAAACTTAGTGGCAAGATTGAATGGTTCTTTTAAGGTAGAGAGAGTCTGGTACAATAGGTGAAGACCCATATCTGTGATGGCAGGAAAGAAAGGATGTGGACAAGGAGGCATTTTGAAGATAAAAAATAGAATAATTTACCATTGACTGGCTATTTGCCATAACGAAAATGTAAGGTGACTTACGAGGTGTAGTTAGAATGTTAGGAATGCAGATGCTGGCTTTGAGAGTAGGTAGTGAATGCAGAGCTCTAACTTCTTGACAATGACCATGAATTGGTACCCAGATATCCTGTTTAGGATCTAATAGATCAGGCATTTGCAGTCAACCCAAAGTCATTTAAAGGACATTTTTACTGGCATGTTGGTCTTTTTGCGTTACTAGGACAGGACCAACGCAAAATGGTAGAATAGGCATTGGAGTTTTGGTGCCACACCATCTTTATTTCTGTAGGCTTCACTGAGTTTCTGATGCTGCATTTTTGTTATCTTCAAGCATCTAGTTTCTTATATTGTCTTCTGGTAATAAAAGACACACTGCAGTACTCACATTTTTACTGGACTAAAACATTTATTTCTTCTTGAAGTTCTTTCTCAGCTAGGTATTGGAACAAAATGTAATCATATAATTAAAGGTATTCTCAATATGCTGTAATAGGTTTAAATATTTCTTGCTTGCCTCAGAAAAGATAATGAAGTAGTTGGAGATGTAGAAATGTGGAAATTTCCATTGTTAGGGGAGGATAGCTTTAGGTGACTTCTTTGAAAAGAAAATGTATTAATAAAAAAATTAACAAAGCAATTGTTAGGTCTTTGATTTGCTGTTTTCTCCAACTGATAGTTTTTTCCTCTGAATTGGCCACTTATTTTTATTTTTGTGTGTCCAAATATATAGAAGTGAATCTAGAGACTGAATATGTCCTTTAAAATTTTTTCCATAAAAGGTTATTTAGGAGCTCCAAATAAAAAAGCATATTATTAGAGCTCCAAATAAAAAAGCAGAGCTCAACCTCATATTAATTGTGGCTGAAGATTATGATTACCAGTAATGGTGGAACACTATATCCTAAAATGTTTGACCAATTACCAATTATTTGAACAATTACCATTGTTCTTGTTTCCATTTCCTATAATAATCCGTTTGAGTAAACAGTAGGTCATCATGAAATAAAAATAGGATGACTATTGCCACAAGTGTAAACTAAAGAGAAATGACCAGAGCCCCAAAGAGAGCAGTCTGGAAGTTTAATATAGTGAACTGTAATGTACAAAGTCTAAAAAAAAATTACACGATTGGGCTGCTTGATGCCAACAATATCAAGTTTTCAATCAGAAATACAGTCAAGTAAGTAAATTTCTAGTCTGCCTGGTGAAAATGAATTCATATATAGAACTGTCTATAAGTTAGATCTATTGTTTAGTCATTGAGAAGCTATTCCTAAGAAACGTCTTCACTTCTTAGTCTGGCCTTTAACCTTTCCACAACCTAGCCTAGGTGTCTTTTTCTATCTACATCTTTTAGCTCTCTTCTTCAGCTTTCCTGAACAATCACCAAAGTACATACTTCATACCTTCCCATCTCTGAGCCCTTGATTCCTCTGGTCAAACGTTTCCTTTTTTCCCTAGCTCTTCTCCATTTTGACCCAGGCTACTTGATAATTTAAGCTCAGTTCCAGTAGCATCCCTTCTTAAAGATGTTCCCTTTGGAAAGGAGTTAGTTCTTGTTCATCTTTGTGATTTTCTTTATTATGTTGTAGCTTTTAGTGGGGGAAAACTCTCCATTATAATTTCTTTTCATTCTGTTGTAATAATTTACTTTTATCTTTTTTCCTCACTGACTGAAAACTACTTGAAGTCAAGTTCTGGTCTCTTGTTAATTTCTGTATCTCTAGCACTTAATGCAGTGCCTTACACATAAAGGGAGTTCAATAAGGTGAGTGAAAAAACATGAAATATTCAAAAGATCACATATCTTTTCACCTGTGAAGTCCTTGCTCAGATATCGACACCTTCATGAAGCTGTTATGGTTCCCTCGGTGAAAGCAAACTCTCTCCCAACGTAATTCTGATAGTTTTTTTTTTTTTTTGTACCTATTTTATAATTATCATAGGCTGTACTATAGCTATTTAGATACATGTCTTATATCCCCTAACAGCTTGTAGAGTTTTTACAGGTAAAGCCCATGTTAAATTCAGTTTTATTCAACATTTTGTCCCCTACAGTGGTTAGCATATTATCTTGGACATAGTCAATATAAATATTGGGTTGAATGATAAACTCCCCAAGTGCTTCCTTTGAAGTGGCATGTTTAAGTAAAAGTATCTTTTGTTAAAAAAATCACTCAATAATTTTAAAGCATGTCAAAAGTAAACACGTTATGTAAAATAAGCTGTTGAATCAAAATCCTCTTAAATAAAATTCAGATAGAAAGGGACTTTAATGTTCATGTAAAAGTCTAAGAATTTTCTAGGGGTAATATTAGAGTTAAAGGAGAGGTGAATACACATAAAACACAGTGATTCATCTGAAAGATGTATGATAAAGTTTAGAGCTAAGATAGTGAGTGTCGGAATAAACAGAGAGCCTTATGAGGTAGAATTAGCTGAACTTGTTCATTGACGATATATGGGAAAAATTAAGCGTGAATGAAGTTTATTACCTAGGAAATTGGATGAATGTTGGCATCATTAATTGAAGAATGCATAACAGGTCTTGGGAGGGGATGGGAAGAGATTAGACATCTGATGTGGAGTCTGAGATGCCTTGGTGGCACTGTATGATGATATCTAGAAAGAAGTTGAAAGTATGAATCCTAGACACAAGAGAGAGAAGGGAGACTGGAGATATTTGCCACGTAAGTTAAAGTGATGGGAATTTACTCAGGGAAAGAAGGTAAAAGTAAGAAGTCAAGATTCAAGCCAGGAGACAGGAAAGTATAAAAGCAACTATGAAAAAAGAGAGCCAATGAGAAACCTAGGTGTCTTTTTCTATCTAAGAGGTGAACCAAAGAAGTCTGAGAGAGTGGTTTTATGCAGTGGGAGCTAATGGGACTTTCCAAAAAGAGGAGTCTATAATGGAATATAAAACAAGGTAAAACAAAGTAGGACCCCTGAGTTCATTAAATCTTGAAATTAGGAGGTCATTTGGTGACCTTGGTGGGAACAGTGTGAGTGAGACTATGGGGACAGAAATCAGGTTGAGAAATGGATGGGAGGTAAGGAAAGGGAGGTCATGCATTAGAGCGGTGATGTGGGAAAACCAAAATGAGATGGGCAATTTACTGGCTATGTTCCTCTGGGTGAGTTACCTGAAATCATAAACCTCAGTTTTCACATTTGTAAAATGAGTTGATAATATATCAACCTTACTTGTGAAGATTAAATGAGATAATCCATGCAAAGTGCCTAGAATAGTTCCTGGCCAGTGGTAGGCTCTCAGTAAATGGGTTACTGTATCTAAGAAGTCTGAGATGGCAGCATGTTTTTCTGGGGCACAAAGTAACGAACATGGAGAAGGAGAGTTTCACACCTTTTTCAAATGTAGCTCAGAAGTAAGAACTGGGGAGAGGAGCATGGAACATAAAAATAAGACCAAAAGAACTGACTGGGGCTAAATAATGGAGGTCCTGACATGAAATTCTGAGGAATTTGGACATTAGCACATATGTTTATTAAATAATTAGATTTCATGGATTCATAGAAAAGGGATTACAGTAAGTTATTTGGATGGGGCATTAGACATAGAAACCCTCCATATACCCCCAGGTCTCAACTTTATAATGAAATACCCTATTCATACCAGTATACTGTATTATAATCGCCTTCATGTGTCTCTCTTACCCCACTAGATTCCTGAACCCCTTGAACTTGACAAAAAATATTTTTCTCACTTCTGCTTCCCATCACCTAATACAATGACTGGAATACTGTGGGTGCTTAAAAAGTGTCTGATGAATGAATGAATAAATGAATGAATGATCCTCCTTTTCACATGATCTTGTGTTTATTAAATAGAGACTAGATATTACATAAACCCTCTTAGTGAGCATTCAAAGCTGAAAGAAAATGATAATAGGACTCCTGCCTTAGAGTTAGTGCTGAAGCAAGTAATCTATAGCTTCTGACCCCAGAGATTTAGAGGTTGAAAACCTTGAAAGAAGCTGGGAGGTTAAACGTTCATGTTGGATTCAGCTAACTGCTGGAGGACTAGCTTGGAATGCCAAAGTACTTGCTGAAACATGGCACGTTTCTATTAAGAAGCTGGGAGGTAAAGTGTTCAAGGCCATCAGCTGGATGGCTCTTTGCATGCAGAACAGAGCCACCCAGGGCCTGAGCTTGCATGAATAGGTGAGAGGTGACTGAGTAGTAATTCAGATTCTACATGGGCCTTCTTGGTCATATAATTGTTTTGAGCAGTTGGGTAGGATTACAAATTTAGAGACCCTACATTCTTTTAGGCAATGGACAAATCCCTGACCAAGTGATTTTATTTTTTTTTAACAACTTTTCTCCAGTGATCTTCCCACTGCTACCTCTCCATTTCTTTTCTTGCTTAGGGTGAGTATATGATTCCCTCCTTTTATCTTGTAACCTTTCATGGTGAATGAAACCAGATGCACTTAGGAGAATTTTTATGTATCAGTGAGAAGCTCCAGGCTCTGCTCTGATGCTGGCAGAATCCCTATAGTCCCTGAATGGTAGCTTGTTATTTCCTCTGGGTGGATTAATTTGTACCATTAACCAGGTACAAAGGAAGAACATATCTGGAAAATCAAGTCGCTTTGACAATTCCAGCAGAAAGATGATGTAGGCTTTTAAGAAGAGTCTTCTGACTTGTTGATGTCAAAACTTAAGACTTGTTGATGTCAAAACTTAAGACTTGTTGATGTCAGAACTTGGCTGGGGAGGTAATCACTGAATCAGAGGTCAGAGGCAGTGTTCTTCCTACACCTGCCCATCCTCACTGCCCAGAGTCTAGAGCAGAATAAAAGGGGGCAATTGCTGAGGGAGGGGATCAGACCCTCTTCAAGGAGAAACTATGTTTCTGCTTCTGCCTCCTTCTGTTTCTTGATCTACTAGACATTTTAGTTATCTTTTATTCCTGTATGAAGGTAGTAGGCTAGGCACTAGACACTAGAGGTACATGGACATATGATCTGCCTTTAAGGAATTTAAAAAGTGTATGTGCCTGGAAATAATGACAACAAAAGGTTGCATGCTCAGAAAACAGTGGGAAGCCTATGGGGAGGATGCCTAAGTCAGCCTGGACCATCAGAAAGGGTTCACAGAGGCAGTGTTGCTGAAACTTGAAGGATGAATACATTTTTGGCATTCCAGAAAGGTAATAGAGAACAAAGTACCAGCACATAAGAACAGGGTGGAAGATGAGAAGGAATATGAAAAGGACTCATCAAAAGACAGGAAATATACTAGGAAAGAGTAATTAAATAGAGGCTGTAAATAAAAGTTCTGAAAAGGAGGGAGAGATTAGAAGAGTCACACTTTGAAAAGAAATCAGGAAAGGTAAGCGATTCAAGTGCCTGTTGATTTAGGAAAAATAAACCATTGTAGATGGTAGTGATAACAGTTTTCCATGTAAGGGTGGAGGAGGAATCTGTTAAGAAATTAGTGGGAAGTGTATTAGTTTTCTGTTGTATAACAGCTTACCACAAATGTAGTGACTTCACAAATTTGTCTATTTCTCCTGGTTTCTGTAGCTCGGATGTCTGGATATGGCTGAGCCATGTTCTTTGCTCAGGGTCTCTCACCAGGTTGAAATCAAGGTGTCAGTCAGGTTGGCAGAATTTATTTCCTTGAGGCTGTGGGATTCATGGCAGCTTGCCTCTTAAAGCCAGCAACAGAGAAAAAGTATCTCTGCTGCTTTGAGTCTCTAATTCCAAAGGCCTTTTTTTATTTTTATTTTTATTTTTATTTTTATTTTTAAAGAGCTCACTTGATTGGGTCACACCCATGCAGGATAAACCTCCCTTTTAATTAACAAGTCACCTGATTAGGGACCTTTGTTACATTTGAAAAATTCCTTCACCTCTGTCATATTCTATCAGTTAGAAACAAGTAACCATTTCCACCCACACTTAAAAGGAAGGAATTCTACAAGGCTGGGACTCTGGGTAGTCATTTTGGGTGTGTTGACTACAAGAAATAAGAAACTCAAGGCAGTGATTATATTGTACAGACTTGACTGAGAAGAAAACAACATAGGCCTGTAATTATGGGAAATATAAGATCCAGAAAGAGCTTTGGATATGTAGGTATATATTTGTTTTTGTCAGTTAGCTTTCATTGCTTAACAAACCATGCCAACATTTAGCATTTTAAAACACAATATTTTATTTACCTCAAAAATTTCTTGGTCAATCATTTGGGCTGTTTTCAGCTAGGTGGTTCTGCAGATATGGGCTAGATTCAGTTAATCTTTGCTGTGACCTACCCATGTCAGTGATTGGCTGTTGGGTTAGCTGGTGGCTGGTTAGCGGTCTGGTGGCTGAGTAGTTGTCTGCTGAGATGTAGTCTTAAATCTTCCAGTAAACTAGCCTGAGCTCGTTCATATTATGGCAATGTTCTGCCCTCAACAAGCCAGTAAGTCTCAATGCACAAGTGTTTTTCAAGATACTGCTTCTTGTATTACATTTGATAATATTGTATGGGCCAAAACAAGTCATTTGGCTATCCAGATTAAAAGGTGTAACGAAAGACTTTGTGTTTATGATGGAATGAATGGAAAAGAACAGAGAATTGTGGGTACTTTTACTATTCACCACAATGATATTTATTATCATGGTTTTTAAAAGTTTGAGAGAATTTCTGTTTTATAGCTATGTTAGGATCAGGGAGCTAGGAAAAAATTAAAAAGGATAAGTACACAGGATATGAGGAATAACTGATGAAATGAGATTTCTAAGGGGGCAAGAGCTACTGTGATTCAGAGTACGCAAGGAGAATTCACCTTTTAAAAAGCGAAAGGTTTTTCATTCATCTTTCCTTAGAATGAAGGAAAGGGAATGAAGATGATACGATCAAAATTCGCTTTCCTGGTAATCTCAATTTTCCTTGGAGTAAAGAAATCTAGGCCATCTGTTGAGCATAATGGGAGAAACAGTAGGTTAAGGGTTTGTGGAGAACGTTAAGTTTTTGGAAAACTGTTCATCAGAACAGTAGAGGAAGCCAAGGTCCAAACAATAACAACAAAAAAGAAAACACAAATCAACCAACCAAAAAATGGAGAGGTGCAGGGCTGGGATGAGACTACAGACATCGAACCCGTGCTTTAACCAATCTACAGTGACTCACCCAGCCCATATGTGAATTGAGAAAGCCTCCCCTTCTGCAGGGAAATTCAGTACAGGGGAAACCAGACCCACTCGGCTGGGGCTGCTGCCCTTGTACGGATGCAGTTTGAAAAACAGGTGCCATGGTCCTGCCAATTAACAACTGGTATCAATTTTCTTTTTCTTATAGCAACTTCTAGTAGACTAGGTCTAGAAACATAATGGCAGTTGCTGGGATTGGTCTAAGAATAAAGGTTTGCCAAGTTGATTGGCAAGAGAGGATTGGCAAGAAACCACAATAGCTAGAATGCTGGCAATGCTGAGAAGAAGGTTGAGATTGAACAAAGTATTACTGAAACTTAAAAAATAGGGGATGAGGGGCATGAGACTGGATAGCAAGAGAGGGGCTTTGTCATGAAGGAAATATCTTTAGTTCATGGTAGACACAAAGAAAACAATGATGAGGTCTTGAGCATAGGTGATCAGATTTTAAAAGTTCAATCTGGTGATGGGTTAAATAGGGTGAACTAGAAGTAAGAACACCAGAAAAGATTATTTAATGTGTTCAGGTAAGAAAGGCTGAGAATGTGCCCTGTAGCATTACAAGCATTCATCAGAGAGAAGAGGACAAATCAATAATAGGTAAGTTTAGGAGGCCAAGCTGCCATAATATGACGATTGGTATGTGACGACAAGGGAGAATCTGGGGTTTCTGCCTCATGTAGCTGTACAGATTCAGGAGGAAGAGCACAGCTATATGTGATCCACATCTGGTGCTGTCAGAATCTCAGAAAGTATTCAGGATACTAGGTAGCAGATCAGTCACTTCAGTTTTTATTCAAATGCTTTGAAATATCATAGAAACATCAGGGAAAACTGAATATACACAGGAGCAGTTTATTTTAGATTTACAGGCAGTAAAAATACAAGGCAGTTCTACAATAGAGATTGGTTGTTAAAATAATTGATGGTCTCTATTATATAGGATCTGAGGGTGAATTTATGATTAGGATCATCTACTTACCTAATGATAGGAGCACATTGCATCTTCTGTTAGTGAGATTGTTGTGAATGTTTTCCAGAGTTCCAGATAGCCTTTCTAGGAGAAGAGAGTTTTGAAAATGACTTTTGAGAGAGTGTATGTCAAGGGGGGCTCAAGGAACCATAATTCTGGGGATTGGAAAACATGGTCATTGGTAGGTCTAGAGAGGTGTTTAAAGCAAAGAAATCAATAAAGCTGAGGTAAGAAATAAATGGTAAAGAAGACCTAGAACAGCCTTGAGGGAGAAGGAGTTAGAGTATCAGTAACAAACCTTGGGAACAACATAGAGGGTTATGAATGGTAGAGGAAGAAGAGATGGAAATAATTTGTATTAAATAGATGCCAATAGGGAAATTTGGGATCACTAATAAAGGGATTTACAGGAAGAGGTAAAATGAAGGACTGATTCTGAGCTACTGACTGAGAATTTGACAAGTGCCCATTTTTTCTTTCTGCATACATATTTTCATGCTTTTACTTCCTCTTTTTAAAAATTTATTAATTAGGGAAACTCAAAAAAATCAGTCTTTTTATTAAAAAATGAATCCTTCACTCCTGAGAATTTTAGAAAATATAGTGTCACATTTTTATATTAGTACAAATTAGGATAATATCGTGGTATATTTGCAAGTTAGAAATGAGTATGTTGCATATATTTATTAATATATTAAGTAAGAAAATATAATAAAAATTATGTGCAGATTAATATAAACATGATAAACATTTTTAGACTTTTCAGAGCCTTTCTCTTAGAAGTTCCTCAATAATCAATGTTTTAAATATGTTAGAAAGTATAATAAAATTCTGAGATACTTATATTAGGTAAAATATTAATTAATGTAGTAGAATGTTTGGTCATTAGAAGCCATAGTTTTGAGGAAGTTGGAGAGGTTAATCTTTTCCTCTGAATGAGACCCTAACGATTATAGCTCTATGGTCTCAGCATGGTGATAATTTGGTGAATTACCAGAGTAAATAATTGAGTTTGTCATATACATTAAAGTTATTTGGAAACAGCAGAACTGAAAAGGTAATGAGAGTTTTGTGACTGCCGTTATTAATTTACAGAATTCTTTACCAAACAGCTATTCTAGGCATAGTACAACATGCAAAGACACACTACACAGTCTAGAAATGTTTCTCTATTCTTTTCAATAGGAGAGATCAATCATAGGAAGCAATTAGAGAAGACTTTTCATTTGTGGTTAAAAAAAAAATCTGAATATACTATTTAACCTAAGAGAACAATTTCTTAAACATTAATTACATATTTAACTACAAGTGATTGTATAACTCCAGATAAGACATTGTCATGCTTGTAGTGACAGAAACATTCAGCTGCCCAGCTAGCAGTGTTTGGATTTAAATATATCTCTAACCACGTGAATCAGTTATATAAACATTGGCTAAGCAGAGTTGTTTCTAAGTAAAACTTATGAGTGAATTGCTAAGCTTTCTTCCTCCATTTGATTCAATTCTGCTTGTCTTTCAATTATATCTGATTTTCTCATATTCTGGGTTATGCTAAAATATTCAGGTATTATTTATGTAGCAAGAAATGTTTGTATTCTTCCATGTTGCAAAGATACATATAAATTTATGTATAAAAGAAAGGACTATTTTGGGTATGTTTACTTAGAAACTTGGAAGTTTGGGATGAGTTGTTTAAATTTGCCAGTTTTAAATTTTTTAGAGATTAAAATTATATGACATGAAAACCTCTGCATTAGGTCTGATGGAAATCAGAAAATGTTATAAGCAAAATCAATAAATATCTTTTACTTTATTTGTAAAGATTTTGCTTAGTTTGATTGTTATATTTATATACATTTTCCTGCTATGTGCTTAATGCAACATCTATATGTAAATCTTAATATTTATTGATATTTTAAATGATTGATATTCCCTAAATTCTTTATTAGACATGCATGTTTGTATTTCTTTTATATATTGACATAATGAAATCAATGGCTTTTAAGGGAAACCTCTGTTTAAAAGGTGTTCAAAGTATTTATAACTTCAGTACTTATCTTAAAGTACTAGATGATTTTTAAAATGGCACAAGGCTACCTACATCCAGTTGTTTCACAGGCTCTCCCTAGCTTCTCTTGTAAAATGATGAATTGTTCTTTATTTCCTCTTTATTTGGTTTCTTTATTTCCTCTTTATTTGGATTGGTGGGTTTCCTTGTTTCAGGTGGATTATATTTGTAAAGTGTTCTGGCTTCTTTTGATACAAGAGAGCCTATTTCTTCCAGCATAACCCAAATCATTTGTTAAATATTCATTGTATGTTCATGTTAAATATTCATTCTGGCAAATAATTAGGAAAAATAAGTTGAAACTTCCTGTCTAATTTGGAGTTTGCTTTCACTCCCTCGATTTATCATTCTGTGTTGATATTGGGTGTTTCATCTTTTGAATTCTAGGCACTTTTCCAAGTTCACAGCATGTAGGAGTTAAGTAGTAGAAACTCTTAGAATTTTAAACCCTTGAAGTGTGTTAAAATTTTTTTAAGGCTCGTAGTCGTTATTATAATATCATGCTTTATATTCTTACAATAGAAGAAAATAGTTTTCCAAAGTGAAATTTGCAATTTATACTGATGGTGATTTAAATCTTTCCAAATCACACAATTCAAAATTAAGATAACTATTTTAGATGATGTCGACGAATTATCTTCCAACTATGCAATATAATTTTATATTGATTTCATTCTGTGGGATAAATGAGATATGGGATGTAATACTTCACAGCTTATTTGTATCTTATTTCAAATTCAAAGCAAGGCCTCATTAGCAAAACAGAATTTCCTTCATTTTTATGGAGGTTTAAGTTGCCTCCTTTTGTGTAAATTGTTTGCGTAATTGCACAAGTGACAAGAATATTTTGATCGTTTCAGAAATAATGTCCTATTTCAATCTGTCTATTTCTCTTTCCTCTAGTTAACTTCTTCTTCCACTACCTCTGAGCAGCTTGCCTGTAAACCACCTGCTTTCTCCTTTGTTTCTCCAACTAATCCGAACGCACCACCCGACCCAGTTAACCTCGAGGGAGCCTCTGTCCTAGAGGAGTTCCACACTAGGAGGCTGGATGTCGGTGGGGCCGTGGTGGAAGAATCAGCTACGTATTTTCAAACT
This sequence comes from Chlorocebus sabaeus, assembly GCF_047675955.1. Taxonomy (NCBI): domain Eukaryota; kingdom Metazoa; phylum Chordata; class Mammalia; order Primates; family Cercopithecidae; genus Chlorocebus; species Chlorocebus sabaeus. The sequence continues at coordinate 57,117,893 of NC_132920.1, forward strand.
ACCGCTCACTCTACACCCTTTTCTGCATCGAAGGGCACCTCCTCGACGTTACTGTTTCCCCATTCCACTCAACTATCAGGTTCTAACTTACCCAGTTCAACTGCGGCAGATCCAAAGCCTGGACTGACCTCTGAAGTTCTCAAGAAGACAAGTTTAACCTCGCATGTCCTTAGTCGCGGAGGAAGTCCGAGAACCTCTTCTCCTCCATCGTCCTCCAGTGCTTCTCTGAAGTCGAATTCAGCCTTGTACATACCAGTCCGCATTGTCACGCATTCACTGTCTCCGAGCCCCAAACCATTTACCTCCTCTTTCCACGGCTCTTCTTCCACCATCTGCAGCCAAATGTCATCTAGTGGAAATCTTTCAAAGTCAGGGGTAAAATCCCCAGTGCCTTCCCGGCTTGCCCTTCTCACTGCCATTCTCAAGTCAAACCCTTCCCACCAAAGACCCTTTTCCCCTGCATCCTGTCCCACCTTCTCTCTCAACTCCCCGGCCTCTTCCTCTCTCACACTTGATCAAAAAGCAAAGCAGACCCCACCCACGCCTAAAAAATCTCTCTCAAGTTGTTCCCTGAGAGCCGGGTCTCCAGATCAAGGGGAATGCCAGGTTTCTGAGTTGACCCAGCAATCTTTTCACCTGCCTGTTTTCACCAAGTCTACCCCACTTTCTCAGGCGCCCTCCCTCTCTCCTACAAAACAGGCTAGTAGCAGCCTTGCTTCCATGAATGTAGAGAGAACACCATCACCTACTTTGAAGAACAATACCATGCTTTCCCTGCTACAAACCAGTGCATCCAGTTCTGTGGGTCTTCCTCCTGTTCCACCAAGCTCTTCTCTTTCCTCTTTGAAGAGTAAACAGGATGGTGACCTCAGGGGTCCAGAAAACCCCAGAAACATTCACACTTACCCTTCTACATTAGCCTCCTCTGCATTGTCTTCTCTATCTCCTCCTATTAATCAAAGAGCTACGTTCTCTTCTTCAGAGAAATGTTTCCATCCTTCCCCAGCTCTTTCAAGCCTGATAAACAGATCTAAAAGAGCATCATCCCAACTATCTGGCCAGGAGCTGAGTCCTTCAGCTCTTCCTTCACTCCCTATCTCCAGTACTAGCTCTGCCTCTCTTCCCAACTTGAGGTCCTCCTCTCTCCCTCGTGCCAATCTGCCCACCCTGGTGCCCCAGCTCAGTCCCTCAGCTCTGCATCCACATTGTGGCAGTGGTACCCTGCCTTCAAGACTTGGGAAATCTGAAAGCAGCACCCCCAACCACAGGTCACCTGTTTCAACCCCATCACTTCCCATATCTCTAACAAGAACAGAGGAGCTGATTTCACCTTGTGCATTGTCCATGTCAACAGGCCCAGAAAATAAGAAATCAAAGGTATTTTTTGCATGTTGCATGGTGCATGCTTATTTTGAAACAGGGAAGAATCTTTTTTTCCCCCCAAGGCAGAAATCAATAATTATAGTATTAATTGTGCTTCTACAAGAAAGAAGAAAAAGTGCAAGAGGGTACCAGGACTTGGTATATTTGAATGTGTAAGTGAATTATAATCTGTATAGAATTATGTGTTTCAGTCAAATTATTTGATTTTGAAAATCCTCTTTCTCTTCCTAATGTCTTATATCTATGACTCCAAGAGTATTATTTTTCCTCAGGCATAATATGAGTTATACCATTGGCCCTAATGACAGAATTAAAAGAAAATAGTTGAGATTCAGGACTATGATATGTTTCTGATGATTTATTAACAGGGACCCTAGCATCCATCCAAATATCCTGTACTGATGGAATAGTAGACGGGATTAATATAAAATGGAATATTATCTTAGATCCAGGTCTGTGACATAGTCAAGCCCATTCTCCTAGCAGAAGGCAACTCTACACTAAGGCATGCTGGCTTCCCAACTATTCTCAAGTAATTCAGATTGTGGATCACCCACACCCAGAATTTGATAGCTGTTATATCAATAAAATAAAACAATTAAAGTGCCTGCATAAGAAGGGGTGGTGATTTTCAGCTCAGTACATTGAAATAATGTAGTTTTAGAGCTTTGAAATACCATGGAGAGTATGTTTCACTGTCACTTTACAGATGATGAATGTCATGTTGAAGGGATAAAGTGACCCTCATTATCTTGTAAATGATGTCACAATACAATTCAAGTCAAAAGCATGCATTAAATACCTACTATGTGTGTACCACTACACTAGCTTTCTTTGGAGTGTGTGTGGTTTCTTCTAAAGGGAAGTAAGAGTTTTTTTTTTTTTTTGGTCTTAGAACAATTCAATTTTAATCAGTAGAAAAAACATACATAATTTGGAGAGGCTATATACAATTATTAAATCAATAATACAGCTAGAAAACCAATATAAGGCAAAATTAAATGTGTAAGTCAGATTATAAACAATCATCAACTGAGTTCAATATAACAGGAGTAATGTGATGGAACATGGTTAGTAAGGGAAGTTATAAAAAAATGTCAGGCCTGTCGGAAATATTTAGGATTTAACTTAATGAAGAGGAAAGAAGTTGGCATTTCAGAAATGGAAAACAACCTGACCAAATATACAGAAGATGATCCCAGAAGGCTGTGTGTGGAGACATAAGACGATTGGCCTTATAATCTGATAGTAATAATAGCAGCAATATCAAATGCTTTCTGTGAGTCAGGAACTATGCTAGTATATAAAATAGTTGAAAAATTAATTAAAATGGATTACATCAGTTAAGTTTTATAACTATATGAAGTTGATAATACTATTTTCCCTATTTTGTACACCAAGAAACTGAAGTTCAGTGAATAATTGTCCAGGTCATGGGTCTGTTACGGAGCTGACATTTATATATTAAGTCTGTTGATTCTTGAAGCCATGTTCTTTTTTACTACGATTTATTGCTACAAAGAAATAACTCATGTTAGCGATTTAGCCTGACTTTATAATTCTCATGAAGAAAATCATTATTAAGAAATTATAACCAGAATTCCCAATTTATATAATTTTGGGTTCATTTACAAAATGTATTAGAGATTAAGTCCTTGCATTTTAAACATTCAAAGCAAATGAGATGGATACAATTTAACTTTTTCTGTGATTCTAAATTGAAAATCCTACTTATTTGAGGTAAATTGACCTGTTTATTATATTTTAAATACATATATATGATTATAAAATGTATTTGTAGAGTATTTAAAATGAACTGATAATCTAACCGTTACTGTTTCCTGAGTGCATTAACTATCATTTTTTAAACCATGCTGCCATATACTTATTCTTTTTGTTTTGTGAAAAGTGATTTTACTCTAAAAACTTTTTCAAAGCATTTCTGTGTGTGTTTCATTGCACTTTATGCTTTCTCCTGTTTTGCATATAGTCAGAAAGTTGGAAGAGGGTGAGCCCCAAAGAGCTTTTGATACATTAAAGGCCTATTTATTGAAGACCTATTGTTTTTGGGCTTTCTTCTTGCACCCAACATTGAAAAATTTTCAGCATTTGCTTTTTACTTTGTAAAACATTTCCAAGTAAAGAAAATTCAAAGAAATGCAAGGTAAATTTGATGAACAGGAAAATAAGAAGAATGATTATAATTTAACTACTAGTAAAAATATCAATCGATTTCTTTGAACAGAAAAATAAAGCTTCTTATCATGGGTAAAATTTATAATAACTTCTGCAAAAATAGAATAGAATGGACTATGAGACAGTGCTATTCTTTTTCATGTTTATTTCCTCCTTGCATCTTGCTATATTATCTCTTTAGGTAAAAATCAGAAAGTCGGCCTACTTTTTTTATTGCAATCTATTATTTTCAGAAATAGCATCTTGAGTATAAAAAACGTATTAAAATGGATGTGGAACAGATAAGTCTTACCCCGATCTCTTTTGATGTTTGACTAGTGTTTAAATTGGTAACATTATTTTATAGAATGATAGAAAGAAAGAGACAAAAGCTGTGTGATGTCGAAGAATTTATATGCTTTCATGGGTTGTTTCTTGTCTTGCTCCTTCCAGTGTGGTGCTAAGCTGAGCACAGGGCTCTTTTTGAAATCAAAGAACTTTAGATTTAGGTCAGCTTTACTCATTCCCAGATTCTGAAATAATAGGAATCATAGAATACAGATGGCATCTAATTAAAACATGAATGCTTGAAGGATATTAGTTTGAAGTCTGGGCCCTACTGTCCTTTGATATTAAAATAAAATAGATCGACCATAGTCTGCTGAGCTAAATTCAGATATAAAGTGTGTTTGATATTTCATTTTCATAGATAAAACCTTAAGGTTCTGAATCTGCTTGCATTTGTGTGATATAATCGCTATGATATGTTAAATTCGGATGTAGTTTAAAATACTATTTCACATTATAATCATTGCTTTAGACAGGATGGGTCTGAATGCTGTTCAACCTGCCTTTTTTTTTTTTTTTTTTTTTTTTTTTTTTGAGACAGGTCCCACTGTGTTTGTTGCTCAGGCTGTAGTGTAGTGGTGTGGTCTTGGCTCACTGCAACCTCTGCCTCCTGGGTTCAAGTGATTCTCCTGCCTCAGCTTCCCAAGTAGCTGGAATTACAGGTGTGCGCCATTGCATCTGGCTAATTTTTATATTTTTAGTAGAGACAGGGTTGTACCATGTTGGCTAGGCTGGTCTTGAACTTTTGACCACAAGTGATCCACCTGCCTTGGCATCCCAAAGTGCTGAGATTACAGGTTTGAGCCACCATGCCTGGCCTACTGTTTGATCAACATCTATATTGCCTGAGACTGTTTTTTTCCCTTGGAAAAGACTGGATATTACAAAATTCACCCAGAGTTGTGTCTGGGTCCCCAGTCTGTTTTGCCCTCATTTATGAAGTAATTTAGATTTTTATCCTAGTGAATTATTATGGTGCTCCATATGGAAATTGGGATAAGCATTATATCAAAGCCTCATAGAGTCTGCCACTTACTGAAGATAGTCTGAAGATTAGTTCCAATTATAAAGAGTCTCCATTGATGGGCCTGCCCTGGGCTTAAAGCTATTTGGACACATAGCTTATTTAGGGAACAAGATTAGAGCTATTTTATATTTCATAAAACTTTATAACTGGTGTTTTATTCACAAAAGTCTCCTTCCTTTAAGACATCAAAACATTCCCAAATACATCACACTGAAAACTTAGTGGCAGCAGTCTGTATGTGACTTTCTCCATTTCTGCAGAACCACATGTAATTTGGAAAATGAGCAATATGGAATGTGTCTGCATGAGCTAAAATAGTTAATCTGGGTTCAAGCAAATCACTCATTCAATAAATATGCATTGTTTGCCTAAAAGGTGTGCTTTTCAAAGCTGTGAGGATATTGCAACAAATAAAATATGCAATGATGCCTGTTCAAAGACACTTTATATTCTTTGGTGGAAGAGAAACAATCAACCATAACCCCTCCAAATAAGTAAATTATCGTGTGTGTCAGAAGGTCATATGTGTCATGGAGAAATGGATAGCCCTGATTCTCAAGGGAAATAGAGAAGGGATGGTGTCATAAGTTATGTTGGGGTATTGGGATAGGTTTCTTTGAGAAGGTAATATCCAAGGAGGTGATACTCCTTAAGAGACTATAGCGAGGAAAATGCTCTGAGGCCAGAGAGTGCTTGACAGGTACAAAGAACATATTCTAGGCTAGCAGTGAGGAACAGGTTGTTGAGGTTGTCAGAGGGAGATGTAGGTGGGAGCCGGATCCTGTAGGAGAGTCTTGTGGACCACTCTTTAGTCTTTGATTTTTACTTTAAGTGAGACAGGAAGTCTTTGGAGGGTTTCAAATAGATAAGTGACAGTCTTAACTATCTCACTGCTAAATAAGAATAGACCATGAGCGGGTGAAAGTTTAAGTTGGGAGAACTTAGAAGTCTATTGCTACAATCTAGGTGAGTGACGATGGTGGCTATGGTCAAGTTATAGCAGTGGAGGTGCCGATAAGATTTCCATTATGTTTTGTAGGTAGAGTAACAAACATTCACCAAACATCAGAGCCACTATGTGAAATGAAAAAAAAATCAGCTGAAACTAGACTTATGTGCCTTCTTATTTTGTTTTTCTCTTTTTATCTCACTGTCATTTACTCCACTTCCTTCACAAAGTTCTTGGGAATCCTTGACTTCTCAGGCTTCTTTCAGCTATGCTATCTGTCACTCAGCCTCTATACTAAGAAGTTCTGTGTGCCACTCCTGTGCTTCTCTCCAGCTAGCCTCTCTGAATTGATCCTAGTAATGGTTCACAAACTTGTCTTCCTCTCCAACCCCGCAATCCCTGGGGGGATTTGGATTTTCTTTTTTTTTTTTTTTGTTTTGAGGCAGAGTTTCGCTCTTGGCATCCAGGCTGGAGTACAATGGTGCAATCTCGGCTCACTGCCACCTCTCTCTCCCAGATTCAATTGATTCTCCTGCCTCAGCCTTCTGAGTAGCTGGGATTACAGGCACCTGCCACCATGCCTGGCTAATTTTTGTATTTTTAGTAGAGACAGGGTTTCACCATGTTGGCCAGGCTGGTCTTGAACTCCTGACCTCAGATGATCCGCCTGCCTCTGCCCCTCAAACTGTTGGAATTATAGGCACGAACCACCGCGCGGGCCAGGATTTGCATTTTAATTGAGGGGAGGGTGCGGTTTAACTCAAGAGAATTGTCAAAGGAAAAAGCAGGGATCAAGATAATGCAGCAAATGTTACAGGTTCACATCATGAAGAAAAATGACTTCAAAAATCTGTGTTAGAAATGTTCTCAGGGCATGCTTGGAGTGGTGGAAGAGGGTCTTTAATTAGCAAGGCTTGTCTAGGACTTGAACCATAGACAAAGCACTAAGGATTTGTGTTTTTTCGTGTCTTTGAATCTTATTGTAATTTTCAATTAGATATTTCAAGTCAACAAATATTTGCTGAACATCTCTTCTCTGCCAGGTTTGTATTAGGTGTTGAAAATAAAAGGACAAATAATATAAAATCTTTCCCCTAAAAATTCTAGCAGGCAGATAGGGATGGCAAAATATTATAATAAAATGAAATAAAATTATGCATTTAAGGTGTTAGAGAAACAAAAAAATAAATGAGGGATGCAGAGGGGTCCTGGGAAGGAATTTGTTCTGGGAAGTTTTCTCAGTTGCTACCTTGCCTATCTGCTTTGCCAGGCAATTTTTGACAGTTATATCCTCTACCTCTAGCTTTTCCGTTATCAGGATCATTATAGATTGTGCTCTGCCAGTAATCCAGATATAAGGAAGTGTCTGGGCAATCTCCTATGAATTGGATTAGGGATTGGTTGAGCTTTCATCTCAAGACTGATGTCAAGGAGATTCTGACTCAGGTAAGACAGACATGATCACTGAGGAGCAGAAAGTGTACATGTAGAGTGATGCTCTCATCTCTGCCCAGGAATGCTTCTGGAAGAAGTTGGACATGATGGTAGTGAGGCTCTTCATCATGGTTTCCTCATCCTATTGTTTATATAATCCACGCTTCTTTCATTTACTGCACCGGTCCCCAACCTTTTTGGCACCAGGGACCAGTTTCATGGAAGACAGTTTTTCCATGGACTGGGGGGTTGGGGATGGTTTTGGGATGAAACTGTTCCACCTCAGATCATCAGGCATTAGATTCTTATAAGGGACATGTAACCTAGATCCTTTGCCTGTGCAGTTCACAATAGGGTTTGCACTCCTATGAGAATCTAATGCTGCTGCTGATCTGGTAGGAGGCAGAGCTTAGACGGCCATACACACTCGCCTGCTGTTCACTTCTTGCTGTTTGGTCCAATTCCTAACAGGTACTTTGTTGTGACAATTGAGTCTAGGGATTAGGGGCCCCTGATTTACTGCACTTAAAGTGTAACTGTGAGTCCAAATCTCTGATCCTCAAGACAACTAACAGTTCACTTTGAGATCTCATGGATCTTTATTACTAGAGCCTGTGGTGGAATTTTAGACATCAGCAACAGGATATATGACTTTAGTGGAAAATATTTTCTGAAGGGGCAGAATGTGTTCTTGCTATCCTTACCTTCTTGCTATCCTTACCCAGCATTTATATTGCAGCTAGCAACTAGCATTGCTTATAAATAGGATTAGCTCTGGTAAACATAAGTAATAAAATGCCATTTTGTTTTCCAAACCTAAATGTTGACCTGCACCATGCAGAAGATATTTAAGAAATATTCGTTGAATGTTAACTGAAAGCATAGATTAGAAATTGGAGGGAATCAATAGGTATTATTGCATCGTTTGCCAGATTTAGGTTTAGGCCCGTCATTTTTACCTCCTATGATTAGCTAATGTTTACTCTAACCCTGTAATTCCACATTAGAATGATTAATAATTTTAAGCCAAAAAGGAAAATGAATGAATTTGGTTTAGCACCTGGAAGCCTTGAAATGCTTAAGAGGAAATGTGTTCCAAATTAGAATAAAAAATTCATATTTATATCGAGTATATATTGTTAAGAGAACCCAGAGGAAAGAGTGGACTCAAAACATGTCTTTTTTGGCAACATATGGGAATTTTAGACTGAAAAGGAAAGGGTGCGTATGTCTTAGAGGAGTAGTGCATGTCATGTAGTAGGTACTCAATAAATGTTTCTTGGCCAGGCATGGTGGCTCATGCCTGTAATCCCAGCACTTTGGGAGGCTGAGGCAGGAGGATGGCTTAAACCTAAGAATCCAAGGCAAAGCTGGACACCATGGTAAGAAACCATCTCTACAAAAAAATTTAAAAAAAAAATTAGCTGGGTGTGGTGCTACATGCCTTTCCTACCAGACACTCTGGAGGTTGAGGTGGAAGAATTGCTTGAGCTCAGGAGGTAGAGGCTGTAGTGAGTCATGATCGCACCATGACTCTCCAGCCTAGGCAACAGAGAAAGACTCTGTCTCCCCACTCACCTCCCACCCCCCCCAAAAAAAAGAAAAAGAGAAAAAAATTCTTGAATAAATATGTTAGTTGAACATCCATAAACAGATTTACAGGATCAGTTAATGTCCACCAAGTTGAGAGAACCCAGTGGCAGGAGCTCCTAGTCCTTAGTATATGATTTGAGTGAAGATAAAAATGACACACCTAACAAAATGTTTCATGAAATAATCCAAAAATTCTTATCTTCATTGCTTACAATGACAAACCCAATCTAATCAGATAAAACTTGGTAAAGATAATGCCTGAAGCCCTATTTTTGGGTCTAAAAAAGTATAAATAAGCATAAATATAGGATGGAGTTAACGGCAAATGTTTTGAAAAAAGATGAAAGGATTAGGAATTTACGTGATAGCCTACTCAGTGTGATCCAACAATATGAAATAACTCCAACCTCCTTTCTTGCATATTTTAAAACTCTCCACAAAAACTAAGGCGATGATCCCAGTTATTATCTTCATTACATTAATTGAGTTTATTGTCAATATCATGGAAGTGATTATATTTTACTATGTGCTAAAAACACATCTAGTTAAACACTTTTTATAATTTTAAGGAATATTATCAGAGGAGAGCAATGAGGGTAGTGGAATTCTTCACTTGGGTATCAGGGAGTTGGTGAAGGAAGCAATATAATTATGTAGAAGAGAGCTCTTGGCATGAGCCATGATTTCAAGAGGGGGGAAATAGGACCAATGAGATAAATTAGTAGGAAGCATATTTTGGCTCAATGTAGGGGAGAATTTTGTACTAATTCTAACAATTAGACCTGAATGTGCTGCCTTGGGAAGCAAGCAAGTGTTCATTTGGCTACTAAACAGAACAGATTCATGTGTCAGATGAGGGGGTTGAACCAAATCACCTTCAATATCACTTCTTATTGTAAGATTCTGTGACACTTTGTGTGCAATAACAAGGTATGTCTCTGTACAGGCTTTCCCAGCTATATTCTTTAAGGAAGTTGAGGATAGGAGAACAAGCACTGTAAATGACTGCACATCCTGAAATGAGAGGCAAGGGCATTTGTAGATATGTGCATAGTTGTTGGGCTAGAGTGCCTGTGTCCAAATTCCAGCCATGACTTACATGTACTAGCCAGTGACCTTCAATTAGTTATTTAACATTTCTGTACCTCAGTTTCCATATATAAAATGGGGATAGTATAGTATCTACCTAATAGCTTTGTTGTGACAATTGAATGAGTTAATTCACATGAAGCTTTTAGAATGGTACCTGGCTCATAGTGATTGCTAGATACTGTTATGTTTGCAACTATAATTACAATTAACTGTTCATGAAGACATCATAGAGTGAGATGGTATATTTTATTCTGCATTACATGTATGCTTATGTATTCTTTGGAAGAAAATATTATAGAGAAAGCATGTATATTGGACACAGGCAGGCTCTTTATGGGCTGCGTGGTCTTGGACAAGTCATTTGACCTCTGCTTTTCTTAATAACTCTCTAGTTATAGGGCTCCTGTAAAATTAAGTGAGTAATAATAATAAATGTCAGCGTAGTAATAAATGTCAGCTCCTATTGCCCATGGAAAGATAGTATTTCAATTTCAATTCTTATTCAAATATCTTTTTATCTAGAGACCACAGCAGGGCAGGGTCAATGTAACAACTTAGGGCTTGAAGTGACCTGAGACATCTTCCAGCAATTGCCTCTCATGTAGAAGATGGGAGAGTAGGTTCCTTAAGAGTTGAGAGACTTGCAGAAAGCCTTATAGCTTCTTCCTATGGGAGAAGAGCTATATGGTGGAGGGAAAGTGGAAAATAAGTAAATATTCAGAGTACATTTTTTGGGAAAAAGTGTGTAGCTTCTGAGCTCTTGTACACTTTTAGCTGGGTGTTTTTGTGAAAGAGTGTGTGTGTGTGTCTGTATGTGAGTACATATATATATGTATATATCTATGTGTATGAATAAGAGTGTGTAAGTGAGCATGTGTTTGTGGGTGACTGATTATCTGGCTAGTGTGATAATGCCACTTGCTGGCATGCAGGCTTTTTCATTATCTCTAGCTCAGTATGCCAAGAAAAGAAAGAAAACAGTAAAAAAGAGAATGCATCCTGCTGTTAGCTGGATGCTGACTTTCTTTATCTGGATCTGGCACTTTGATTCCTCACAACTTCAAGTTTTTCCTAAGGAAAATGAATGTGTCTGTCTCTTACCTTCACCATCCCACTTTAATGAAGTTTCCTTTAATTACATCTATAAAACCCAAGGCTTAATTTTATTTGATGACACTGTCTTCTGCAGACATTTTGGTTTTCTTTTGAAGACACTAAGAGAGCCTGGAGCTCTGTGCCGATTTCCTCACTGGTACTGGCCACTGGGGAAGCTGCCTGAGACAAGGGCATCTGAAGGGACAGGAGCCTTGAACTCAGTTAATCAGCTGGAGACCCAGAGCAGTATCAAAACTGAGTTTTTGATTATGCATATTTATCCTGATTTCTACAGCTTCCTCATGCTCGCCCCTCTCCCCCAAATATTCTACAACACTGAACCATTTTATTCTGAGTTGTACTTAACACTTAGGAAGTCTTAATGTTTGCTTCATTAACATAACTGTTAGAAAGTGCAGGGGATGATGAGGTTTAAAAAATGAGTTTAAGATCAAGAGTGTGTACTTTTTGTTTTTCTTTATGGAGTTACATTGCTCATATTGTTTATGTTCAAATTATTGACTACTTTGCTGCTTGCATAAAAAAATGGCTGCTAATTTTTATGTATTTTGATCTTTGTTTTTATGGATGATGCAAGAAAATGATCAAGAGCTCAATTACACTTACTGGCATAATATTTGTTAATTGTGAGACTGTTAAAAAGAAACATTCCTTTGAGGATCAAGCAGAACCACCTCCTGTCCTCTTGTATAGAATAGTACTCCTATGAGGGAATGATGCTAATGAAAAATTTATATATAACTTTGTGTAAAGGAAGTTTTTAAGTTCTGAAACGGAGTGGCATATAATTGCCTGTAATCTCTAGGCTGGTATTTTACTGTGGCACTTCTTTGCTTCTCATTCTAATAAAATATTAACATGGTAAGCTAATTGTTTCTGTCAGAAACAAGTTGTTCAGCATAATAACCATTTTATTCATTTGATAACGTGTCGTTTAACTTGGTAGAACTGTCTGAAAATTATGTCATGTTTTTTCCCATTTTCATATCTACTCTTGCTTTCTGGTTGCCCATTCTAGCAATACAAGACCAAGTCAAGCTACAAGGCTTTTGCAGCAATCCCTACAAACACATTGCTTTTGGAACAGAAGGTCAGTGTTGGCTCAAAAACAGTGAATTTTACGTTTCTAATGTGATTTTTAAAATGTTTTCTAAAATTTCTGTTGGGAAGATTTCTGTTTTAAAGTTCTGCCTTTACTAAAATAATATTCCGTTCTCAGTTTAGGATGATGTGGTGAAAACATTTTGGTGAATATAATTGTAGTAGACGTTATTGGTTTATCGCTAGAGGCTGAATATGAGCCTAGAGATGTTTAATCCACTGTCAAGCTGCTTTGGGAAACTTGATTCAGATTTGGATAAATCCTTCTTCTTTGAAATTTTAAATAATTATTATATTCAAAAACTTTCATATCAAGAACTTTCATATCTATCCATATTGATTAAAAGAATTGGGGTAAAATGGGATTATTTGTGAACAGTTGGCCACATTGGTTGTTGACTGGTAAATACTTGGTGACTAACAGTGGCTTCCACCATTGTACTATACTGATACTTAGATATTATAACTGAGTATTCAACTCAGCCTCATAGATTCCATTGTGGACTAAACCTCTTCACACATCCATTCTTGCCATCCAGTGGTCCCACTTTCATCAACAGAAAAGACTGAGATGACGGTCAGTGACCCAACTGCTTTCACATGGCTCCAAGAGATTTTTGCTTTGCTATTAAGGGTCATTTATAATAAAATTATAGGTTGTTACGTAAGTAGGTAAATTAAATTAAAGCCTCCTGTTTAATAAGTATGTTATGCATGTTTAAATGAAAGCCAAATAGAGTTATATCAGAATCAAAGTGAAATGACTTACCAAGTCTGTGAAATTATCCATTTCATATATTACTTTTATGATTATGTATTTAGTCAATTTATTTCTCAATGCACTAAGTCTATTATTTTTTCTGTGTAATTATGGAGTTTCAAGACTGTTGCTATCATTTATCTAAACGTTGTTTGCCAACCAGGTGGTATTTTGATCACTGGTTTATAAATCTACATTCTTATTCTTTTAGCATGATCTGAAGAGTAAAGCCTTTGTATGAGCTCTTATCTAATAAGTAGGAATTGTTAGTGGGATAAGTAGTGTATAGGTAGACATTAATTCCAAATTATACACAGGTAGTGTCCAATCTATGTTCTGTATATGTAAGTGCTTTGAACTGTAGGTTCACTAGGCTGCAGAAAAATCTGCAGCTTTTTCCCTAGCATCTTTCCTGAATTTCTACCCCTTATTGCCCGTTAAAAGATGAGATGGGACTAAAATACAGATTTCAGGAGACTTCAGGAGGTTGTGGAAAGGGACACTTTTCCATTGCCCCTTATTCTACACTCTAGGGCCATAATGGTGGGAGATGGTGGCAGAGTTCCCACACCACAGACTCTCTGCCTATTTTGGATGACTATTTCTGGAAACTTGTCACAAGTGTGTGCTTTCACAGATGTGGGAGAATCACTCTCCATCAGCAGTGAGACAAAGAGGAGTTGAGGAGCCTGCTTTCATCCTCATCCTTCCCTCATACTTGTCTCACCTCATCTAGGCATATTTTCCTGGAACTATGTTCTGCTACTATGTAAATTTCCTATTTAGAAAAATGAAAGTTAATTCTTTCTGAAAGTCTTCTGTGAGATAAGACTAGATGTCAGTACTGTTTCTAGAATCTCTGTCCATTAGGATTGTTTCCAGAATTCTCTTCCAATTAACTAAATTATAGAGTTTATAATGTATTCATTAGTCAGTAAAGATGAAGAGTCATTAGTTTAATTTCCAATTTTATTAGAAACCCATTTCATAAATGTATATGGTGGTATTGATGTATATTTAACCTATTATACACGTTCATGTGTAAAAGATTTTGTGTTTTTAATTTTAAATAAAACGTTCTGTAGGAAAAGTATTTCTATTTTTAGTACGAAAATATAAACATGACATCTATATTTAAAATAATGTTATTCCAGAGGGGGCTGAATTACTGTACAAGTACTAATGTAGGTTATTGTCTCTTGGCTAGTATAGTTTTTGGACCATAAACATTTAACTTATTCAAAGGTCTCAGATGTGATGTGAATTTTTTTTTTCTTTAGGCCCTTTAAATTATTCCACATATTTTCTACAGGCTTTCCTATGTTATGTGTTCCTCAATAAGAAACTTAACTTTGTAAGAATTTTAAAATATCAAAGCCTTGTCTAAAGATTTTATGAGTTACCTCCATTTTCAATGGTATTTTTTGAATGATATTGTATTGCTCCTTTTGGTGTTACAGTTTTAAAAAATAAATCTGGCAGTTTAATCCTTTACACCCATCTGCATATACAATAGGCTTTATCTTAATGCCATTGAAATCAAAGGGATTTATTTCTGAATTGAGTGGGAAAATTAGGACTATCATCTTGAGGAACTCTTCTATTTAGGGAAGAATAAAAATCTTGCAATATTTTAAATCACAGAAGGTTTTCTGAGATCTCTTTGATAACACAGAACACCACAATTCAGGGGTAGGGCAATGTTGTAGATTCATTATAATACTTGGCTATGGTCCATGCTGTGGAATGCCTTGAAGCTGGAGCTAACAAAAATAATTCATGTCTTAGCTATTTCAACAATTATCTCTCCAACTGGATTATACCCATGGTAGGTATCTTATGCCACATTCTGTTCTACAGCATATAGTATAATTAATGAGAAACCAGATTTACTTTTTTAAAATAATGCTATTTTTAAAAACAAGATTTTCTCCGAATTGAAATACAAGCATCCCTTGTAATGAGACATTAAGCTCTCGTTGAATTACTGGATTGGTTTCAGTTTTAATCAACCCTGGATGAAGCCCATCATTTTTAAAAGAGTACACTTTGTTGGCAGGGAACATGAGGTTTCTAGTACTTCTGTTCTGTAATTTATTGTCCG
Organism: Chlorocebus sabaeus; assembly: GCF_047675955.1. NCBI lineage: Eukaryota > Metazoa > Chordata > Mammalia > Primates > Cercopithecidae > Chlorocebus > Chlorocebus sabaeus. The sequence continues at coordinate 57,132,975 of NC_132920.1, forward strand.
CATCAAAATTTAAATTTATATCTTATTCCATATTCTATCATTTTTTCCCCTGTGAACCTTTAAGAAGGAAGCATTTGTAGCTTAAGTCTTAAATAAGGATTTATAGGGAGAGATAAATGTAAGGTATGATTTTTATTGTGTTGGCTTCATCAGAGTCTTTGGCTTAATCTCCTGCCAATAATCATCTTCTCCAAGAATCACATGAGGATGAAATACAAATGACTATGAAGTAATCAGATTACTTTACATTGTGACTGTCCATAGACTTTATTACATTATGTTCAACAATATACTAACGTCTGTAGATAAAATAACTTTGATATGGACCTTATTTTTAGTCTTTGTATTAGTCTGTTTTCACTCTGCTGATAAAGACATAACTGAGACTGGAAAAAAAAAGAGGTTTAATTGGACTTACAGTTCTACATGGCTGAGGAGCCCTCAGAATCAAAGGCACTTCTTACATGGTGGCAGCAAGAGAAAATGAGGAATAAGCAAAAGCAGAAACCCCTGATAAATTCATCAGATCCTGTGAGACTTACTCATTATCATGAGAACAGCAAGGGAAACACCAGTCCCCATGATTCAGTTACCTCCCTCTGGGTCCCTCCCACAACACATGGGAATTCTGGGAGCTACAATTCAAGTTGAGATTTGGGAGGGGATACAGCCAAACCATATCAGTCTTGATGTGTATATTGCTCTCTTTTTCAGAGAATGTTAAAGGTCTCTCTTTCATTGACTAGTTTTTCTTCTTATCTGAGTCTGACAGCAATAGGTAAACAGTTAAAATTAAACTGTTTGGCACATACTAATATTCAAAATAAATAGATTATTATTTTTATCATGTAATTGTTAAAGGAGGAGAGAATGAATGAAGAAGTATTTCCATAAAATCAAAGAATATGCATCTTTATTGTCTTACTGATGATTAATATTTTTCCATGAAAATATAAATTTTTCCTTGAAAGTAATTTAAATTCTCTGTTTCCTTCCTCATAAGTATTTCTGAGCATAAAATTAGGGCTGGGGCTAGGTACAATGTTCCTAATAAATGGCGTTACTGTCTGCCATTTTCATGATACATTTGATTCATAAGAAGTGTGTACTCGACAGAAGAATTCTGGAGCAGCTCAGTTTTATATATAGCAAAAAATAATTACAGGTTTAATTCTTTAAATGGAAAGTTATAGGATAAACATCTTTCTTTTGGTGCAAGGAATATAAAATTTGTTATTTTAACAACTAATAAAAATGATGGCATAAAAAGAGAAAGGCAAACTTGTGATATATCCTGTCAGCTGTCAAGTCTATTTATTCTAAGTTGTCTCTTGGATTTTTTGTTTCCTTTTTTGAAATGGGGTCTTGTTATGTTGCCCAGGTTAGATTTGAACTCCTAGTCTCAAGCAATTGTCTTGTCTCAGCCTCTTGAGTAGCTGGGACTACAGGTACACAACACCACACCCAGCTAAGTTGCCTATTTAATTTTTTAAAGCATGAGTTGCTAAACTCCAATCTTATTAAACACATGTCCTTAGGTGAGAATATTTTAAAATCTCTTTATGTCTTGGCAGGGTGTAATGGCTCATGCCTGTAATCCCAGCACTTTGGGAGACCGAGGTGGGTGGATCACCTGAGGTCAGAAATTCAAGATCAGCCTGACCAACATGGTGAAACCCTGTCTCTACTGATAATACAAAAGAAAAATTTAACCGAGTATGGTGGCAGATGCCTGTAATCCCAGCTACTCTGGGGGCAAAGGAAGGAGAATCACTTGAACTCGGTAGGTAGAGGTTGCAGTGAGCCGAGATTGCGCCACTGCCCTCCAGCCTGGGTGATACAGTGAGACTCAGTCTCAAAAAAAAAAAAATTTGTTTATGTCTTAAAAATTTAACAAAACCTTATTGCTAATTTAGCACATGACCTATATTAGAGAAACATTGCTTAATTTAGATTTTAGTACAAGAGACAAATGTGTTCCCAATTTCTTTAATAATGGAGAAGAGTCCAGGACTCAAATCTATGGTAGATGGTTCTCGGGTAGTTGTCTACTGTGTGCATAACTTTAAAAAGTTATCAAATTGTATTTAATTATGCATATTTACTGCTTTCTTTCTTTATCTTGACCTTTTTGAGGAGATAGATATACAATATTCTTTACTAAACGTTCATTGAATAAATGAGTTTAGTTTGGGGCCATATAGGCCTGTAAAATTTCCAATTGTATTCCACAGGTTCTTAAGCATATAAAAATAAAGTAGACTACTGTATGCCAATCAAAATAACAATAGCAAAGGGTCTTTCTTTAGGACATAATAAGCCTCATCAATTCTACTTCCATGGAAAAGCTTATAGAATGGCCTTCTGCAAGAAGGGAAGTAAGCCGACACCTTTTGAAGATTAGACAATACAATCACAATGACTACCATATTGAATACTCTAGTGTATCAGATATTGAGCTAAGTGTGCTTTCATCTTCACAACTCTGTGAAGAATTTAATGCTCAAAGAAGCCAAGTAAATTCCCTAAAGCATCAAGAGTACTACATTGCTAAATTGGACCTCAGAGGAGCTCTGATTGGCTCTCAGCCTTCCCTGTTCCCTACCTTACAGTGACATCAGCTAACTACAGTGAATTATTGAGAGGTATGTTGATATGGGATCCCTGCCTACAATACTTGTTTTCATTACTTGGTAAGATATATTTATATCTTCATTAAATGAGAGCAACAAGAGTATTTTGTTTTTATGTAGAAAAATTTAAAGAAAATGGGAAATAATGTGGCTCTGAGATGACTTGAGAGAGTGATGGATTACAAACCAGCTCAATTCGTTGAGCTACTGAAAGAGATGAGGCAAATTACAGTGAAGGACGTGCTTCTGGAAATAAAGAACACCCTTCTGCCATCCTTAATTAAGTGCACAAAAGTATAGATTCTTCTACCATTGAGCTTTGCTGGAATGTGTTTGAAACTGGTTGGAATGGTTTGCAAAAACTCCCTTCTCTGTAGGAGGAACAAACTTTCCAAAGCTCTTGGGAGTAAAATCACCAAGTAGAGTTTCTTCAGTTCTTGATATTTTTAAACCAATCATGTAAAAATATTTTACTGGCAAATATTCCTAGATCTTTAAAGGAACCCTACTTTATATATCTGCAAGCTCCTTCGGTTTGCAGTGTCCTTTTTTCCTTTCCTTCAGAGGTGAATGTTATTCAGACCTGAATCCCCAACTAGACAATCAAAGTGAGATTCATTTTTCTGACAATATGTACTATCCTACAAATGGTTTTGTATTAGTCCAGTAAGAATTTTGTAGTCCTTGGGGGATTTATTCTACCAAATAGCGGGTCATATTAACAAAATATAGGAGAATTTAGGGTAAACATAATTTTGGGGGGTTGATTTGATCATTACTAAAATCTAATAACTCAGGAATGAAAACTTTGAAATTCAATCAAATAGGTAGTCTAGGTATAACAAAAAGTTTACAGATTCTGTTAGATCATTCTTCTTTTGGAGGCAGTTTACTTTCCAACTCCCGATTTTTAGAACTTCATCCTATATTTTAAGGGAGCAAATTAGACTAACAATATATTTGAGTAAAAAGTGTTTGCAGTTTCATCAGAGGCACTCATAATTGGGAATACCTATTACAGTTTATTGGCATAATTTTACACAAGGACTTTGATTCACAGTGCTTTTTCACATTTCTTGGCTCTGAATTTTAATGTAGTGTTAAGTTCAGAAACTATTTTCTGCTATGAGATTTATTTGGTGTCTTTTCAAAAGCTGGGCCCCAAAGTTGGCACTTCTGAACAAACTACCAACACTTCTAATGAGAGTATTCCTGATTATTTGTATTTGTTAAGAATTCTTTAAAATGAATGAGCTCAATATTGTGTGCTACCTTGACATCTGCTATTATTGAGAGAGCCTCCAATGGCCTAATTGCAAGTTCCCCTCTTCATTCCGCTCCTGCAGATATGGTTCTGTAGCCAAACAACCCTCCTTATCCAACTGACCAGGTGCAATTCCTGAGTATACCTTAGTAATAGGTTCCAGTTCAAACAAGCCAATCATATCCTTTGGTGGAACCAGGGGCACATTACTCTCTGGATACCCACAACCCCTGGTTGTTCCTTATTGTGACGTCCATGTGGCCCCGCATGTTTTGTGGTGTCCCCCTTCCCTGGACTGTAAGTATATGTGACTAATAAACTGTTGTGGATTTGATCTGTATAGTGTCAAGAGTTATGTAACCATCTATCCCTGTAACACAAAGAAAGGAACTTCACCCCCATTAACAAGGTGAACAGGAGGTGATTGATACAGCATGCCAGGAAAATATTAAACCATCTGAACACCAGTGAAGAGTTATTTTTGTGAATTTTCAGTTCCCTGCCAATCATTTCTCATGATTAATCATAATTTTAAAGAATGAAGAAAGAAAGCACAAAATAGATTTTTGTTATGGTAAGAAAGAAGCAATCTTGAATGTTTTTATTAGGTTATCATAACAAGCCTTCCAAATTTTCTTACCTAATACAGAAAAGTGGATTTTGAAAACAAAAATTTCCAGACAATATTTACCTGTATGAGCTATTAAAACATAGGATAGTAAAATTTTATCTTTTAAAGTCACTTTTCTGAATTCTTAGGGGTATATCCCACACCAAAATGGCAGTTCTAGCATCTGGACCTGGTAATTCCCAATTCTTAGGGAGTATGTCCCATGCCAAAATGGCAGTTCTAGCATCTGGACCTGGTACCTCTTGGTCAAGGCTAATAGTTCTGGATGGAGATCCCTGGTTGTTAGAAGGGGAAAATAGATTTTGATGAGCAATGGATTCCGTGGTTTCACAATTGGCATAACACCTTCTATCAGGATATATCTACCTCAGAATGGGAATAAAGAAATGAGAAATAGGAGGTAAATCTAAATAACAGGAGAGGGGAACCTGTAATTCTAAAAAGTTATATAACATATGATAATAGAGAACTGAGTCTTTCATTTGTCTGTTTACAAATCTGCCAGAACATATATATTCAAGTGATGATATTTCTCTTGAAAATAACTGCATTGTGCCTACAATTGCTTATTGCATTTTTGGTAACCTCTTTTATAACTGTCTTCAGAACTCATGGCATATATTTTTTCTGTAACCTTTCTGGCTGTAGATTTTCAAACTTTGAAAGTATACTGAAACTAGATTGCTTGAAAAACTTCCTGTTGTAAAATACCTATAATCAAGGATCAATTTAGAAAATGCATTAAAAAACAAGTCAAACCACATGAAATTGCCATCTTGGCAAGTGTTTTTCAGTTAAATACTGACAATTTTGTGTGTGTTCAACCCAGGATAACGCTGAGTTCACCAAAAAAAAAAAAAAAAAAAAAAAAAAAAAAAAAGGTGGGGGGGAATCCCCAAGGGTCAAATATTAAAAGCAGGCTGAAATTCAGAACGTTTATCATGGTGCTGATGCTCTGGTAAGACAGAGAATGGGAATTGCATCCCCATTAAGAAGTCAAGATTTTTGAATTGTTACACTCTCAGTTGCAAGAAGAATGATAACTTTTTTTTTTTTTTCCAAAGGGAAATGACAATCCTGCTTTTTTATTTTTATTTTTTTAGAGACAGTGTCTTACTCTGTTGCCCAGGCTGAAGTGCAGTAGTGTGATCAGGGCTCACTGTAGCCTCAAACTCCTGGGCTCAACAATCTTCCTGCCTCAGTCTCTCAAGTTTCTGAAACTACAGGTGTATGTCACCACATTCAGCTAATTTTTAAAATTTTTTATAGAGATGGGATCTCACTGTGTTGCCCAGGCTGTTCTTGAACTCCTGGGTTCAAGTGATCCTTCTGCCTCAGCCTCCCAAAGTGCTAAGATTACAGGTGCGAGCCACTGTGAATGGTCATAACATTTTCTTATAGCAATCTAGGCTTAGGGTAGGAAAAAATGACCTTTAGTCATGAGCCTACCCTGAGACAGGTTTGAGATTTAATTTATACAATCTCTGTGACAAAGAAAAATATGTGCTGAAAATCGAAATTTGATTTAATTTTAAATTAGCTTGCCTTATTCTGTTTCTGCAAATATAGAAGTAGCTTGTATTGGACCAACTGTTTTACAGATAACAATGATAAACTCTGGATAAGAATATAAAAAAACTATCTGAAGGTACTGAAGCATGACCAAGGCAGGTAGAAACTGCAGTAGAGTCAATGCTTGCAAGAAAAATATGGCACTAGGTTGGTTTCTAGATTTTATAGTTTTTCACCTTATGGGTAGTCCCTTGTCTGGTCACAATGAAGTAGTGAAAATTCAGCAACAACCCAGCAGACTTATTAGATAAGGAAACAGAGAACAGTGTAAGGTCATACAGAAACTAGAAAGTGAGGGGAGAATCTGGAAAAGAGAGTGCCAAATGGAGCCCTAACTGTTGTAGATAAACTCTGCCCAAATCTCTGGATGACTATTGAATGTGCCCATTAGACCCAGCAGAGGAGAAAACAATGAAATAGAGATTTTGCCTAGTTCCCATCATTAGGGAGACAGGGAGTTTGAAGCCAAATTGGCCATATAAGCAAAAAGAACAAAGCTGGAGGCATCACACTACCTGACTTCAAACTATACTACAAGGCTACAGTAATCAAAACAGCATGGTACTGGTACCAAAAGAGATATATAGACCAATGGAACAGAACAGTGGCCTTAGAAATAATGCCACACATCTGCAACCATCTGATCTTTGACAAACCTGACAAAAACAAGCAATGGGGAAAGGATTCCCTATTTAATAAATGAAGTTGGGAAAACTGGCTAGCCATATGCAGAAAACTGAAACTGGACCCCTTCCTTACACCTTATACAAAAATTCAGTCAAGATGGATTAAAGATTTAAACTTAAGACCTAAAAGAAAAATGTCTTCATGTTAAAGAATAGTTCATCAAATACTTCAAATATTTTTTCTTGGAATATTAATACATACAAGGCTTTCTTTGAAGAGACTTTTCTACTCCAGTTGTATGACTAGAAGCCTCATATAAGAACTATTTCATTTATCACTAGGCACTAGATGAACCAGCCAAGACTGAAAGTGTCTCCAAGGACAACACATTAGAACCACCAGTGGAGGTAATAACTTCAGATTACCCCTGCTTTTGGTATGCAATCCCAAAACTTATTGCTAACCCAGTACCTGGTTTCAATTCTTCCAGCTGTATTTCCCTGCACAGCTCAGGCAGCAAACTGAAGAGCTCTGTGCTACCATTGATAAGGTCTTACAGGATTCCTTGTCTATGGTAATGCCTTAGACTAGAGTGTGCAATTCAAACATTTGCTTTGCTTCTCTTCATTTTCCTCTACTTTAGTATGATGCCTCACAGGCTTGTTCTTTTCTTTCCTTTTCTCTTCTTCCTTCCTTCCTTTCTTTTTTTTTCAGCATTCTTCTGATTCTCCTTCAAGGTCCCCAAAGACATTGTTGGGTTCTGACACAGTCAAAGTATGTATATATTTAATATAATTTATGGAACCATAAGATTTATTAGATCAATGATTTCCAAACTGCAAGTCAAGGTCCAATAGTGAATTGAGAAATAAATTTAGTGAATAGCAATCAGTCTTTTTGTAGAATTTTAAAGATAGAAAATATTAGACTTGATTTCAAGTAATGTATAGGTTTTGTTGACATTTGATTACATGTACACATATAATGCAAGGTAAGTGTATACAGGGTTGCAAAGTAAAATCTATTTCTGTGGGTCAAGTTCAAAACAATTTGAAAGCCAACATATTAGACTATTTTTTTTTATGTTGACATTTAGAATGTATAATTTGTGGCTCATTCTCACTCAAATTATAGATTCAATATTTATGGAATTTATAGTCACTGAAAAATAGAGAAGTAAAAAATGAAGTAGACTAAAGTAAAATTAGCCTAAGAGGTTTAATATAAGTATTATTTCTAGAATTATTTTCTTTTTGCTGATTGAATTTATTTCATTATTCTTTGACTCAAAGGGAAATAAAACTGGATATTTTAGATTGTTAGAGTACTACTAAACTATTAATTTTTGTAATTGTGTATGTATTTCCTTTTTATAAAATAGTTATTTTCATTTGTTATTATAAAATACTACATTTCTCCAAATTATTTTTTTCAAACACTTAAGCTCTACTCATCCAAATTTCAAAATGCCTATGATTTTTCTTTTGCTGATAATTGTTAGTTATTAGTTACTGTTTTTCTTTTTTTGGTCAGCCTTATTTATTTCCTTGGAATTAGTATACTTTTTTCCTGTCCTTTCTTAAAACATGGGACACTGTGCATCTAAAGTAATTTTCAAATGTACAGAACTATACATAACTAGAAGAGTAGTCCTAATTTCAATTGAAATATTATCAATAAATATCCATTAGTAATGACATATAAAACCCAGTAATCAATTATTATTATATTAATTATATTTTAGCAGAGGACCCACAAATGGATAATTATAATTTCTGTATTTGAAGTCTATTTTGTTGTATATCCTTTAAGCCTTTTAATCTAAAACTTTGATTTGTCAAAGATATTATATCAATTTTAAAATATATATTTTTTCTTATTTCATTTGTTGAACATGTAAAAGACCTGTAGTATATTAAATATGATGAGAATGGGATTTAAGAAGTTATATATGAATAATAATCTACATTACTGGTTTCTTTAACAAATATTTAATCCTTATGGTGTTAAAAAAAAAAAAAAAAACCCGGTATTTTAGGCCACTTCATTCAAGGCAATTTTTCCTTCAACAGGTATTTATTAAGCACCTACCGTAAGTCTGGTGCTGCAAGGCACTAGGAACATAAGCAAGGCTGGATAACCTAAGGCACATGCTTTGAATGTAGTGATCAAGGGGTAGAATTCAAGCTGAGACCCAAAGGTGGAAAAAAGCCAGCAACAGAAATTTTGATCAGGAATAATAGCTTTCAGGTACAGAAACAGACATGTGTAAATTTCCTGAAGCATGAAAGAGCTTAGTGTGTATGAAGATAAAGAAGACAGCCAATGTGCTTGCTGTACACTGAGCTAGGGATGAACAGTGCAAATGATGTTGAGAAACTGGGTTAAGCACAGTAATTTAAACACTTATTTGCCATGGCATGAAGCTTTTATTCCAAAGAAAATGGGGAGACATAAAACCATGGTGGGAATAACATGAAACTATAGAAGATGATCAATATGGCTGCTGTGAGGAGGCTCCTGCAGTCAGGGAAACAGTCAGTGGGGATGTGGTCTGAATAGGGTGGGTTCAGAAGAGCTAGAGAGAAGCATGACCGTTTGAGGCTTGCCGAGAGTTTGGGTGCAGGTAGTGAAGGAGAGAGAAGACTCATGAATGAACTACAGGTCTCCGCTTTGAGGACAGACAACAATGAAGGAAGAGCTGTATAGTGGCAGGCAGAGGGTTATGTCAGTTTTAGACAAGGATGAGTTTGAAGTGCTTATCAAGAAAGCTTAAACCTGTGTGTTTGAAGCTGAGGGTCATTTGCACATAGACATTGTAAGTGTCCTGTACAGAGCTCCAAGGAACATAACATCACAGGTCTGAAAAAGGAGATGGAGAACCAGTAAATAATAACGAGAAGGCTTTTATGGTAAGAGGAAAGTTAGAGCAGTGTGATATCATGGAAACTATAGAAGAGAGTGTTTCGAATATAATTATGTTGATTGTGGCCAAGGGTCAGAGAAAGATAAGTCTAAAAGAGTGTTTATTAGATTTGGCTTGTGTATTTTGGAACCATATTGCTGGTGCTTGTGTGTTGGCATTCATTCTCGTTTTTGAGTTTTTAGAAGCTTTATCGGCATATATAATCATTTTTTAACTTAAGGTTTTCCTCTTGAGTATTAATATAGTGACTTTTTATTTATAATTTCTAATTGTTGTTTTCCTAGATGTATCATTTACTGTTATTTTACTTTTTTCATACCCTTTTGTCTTATTTTCTTCAGAACAGCATATTTCTGGATATAATTTTTACAGTCAATCAGATTCTATTTACCAGGGACCTTAAGCCACTTATAATTATTGCAATTCTTGTTATGTTAGGATGAATTTTTGCTATCTTATTTCGTGTTTTCTATTTAAAATGTTTTTATTTCTCTTGTTTTTTTTTTTTTTTTTTTTTTTTTTTTTTTTTTTTTTTTTTTTTTTTTCTGCTTTCCTTTGGCAATTTTGATATTTACTAGTTTAAACATCTTGAAAATTTTACTTTATATCTTGTTACTTCTGGTAGTTACATGTACATTCTTAAAGACAATTATTATGCTTAATTTTGTATCAATTTTAAAACGTATAAATGTCTTTCCCCAACATTTTGTAAGCACTATAGCATTTTTCACTTTCTACTTGTTTTTAATCAACCTGTATATAAAAACACAAGCACATACACATACAATTTATTAGTATTGTTTTGAACTTTATGTCTGAACACTTCTTGATCTTTCCTTTGTTTAGATACTTATTTCTGATTTAGAACCTTATTTTGCACACATTCAAAGCTTTTTCCTGGGTTTATTGTTTTTCTTGTTGGAATCTTGCTTCAAGTTGTACAAAGCAAGATCTTTTTGTGTAGATTTTGTGAGCTCTGTCCATGATAACATCTTTATTTTGCCTTTTCGTTTAAATTATAGTTTTGCTGCAAATAAAATTGTAGGTCCTCTTTCTTCAACATTTTCCCCCTAGGTTTCTTTTTCTTCAACAACATACTTATGAATTATTTTGTCAGCATGATACTTGTTCCTTGGCTATAGAGTGATCATTTACAGAATTGCTGTATAAGCTTTTAAAACTTTATCTTTATGTATGATCTTACAGATATTTTTTATGATGTATCTAGGCATGCATTTTTTTCTTGTATATTTTGATTGTTACCCTTTATGACCTTTCATATGAAGTCTTCGATCTTTTCTTTCCCTTACATTCTCGGTAATTTTTAATCATTATTTTTGCAAATATTTACTCCCACATGGGACTCTTATAATACTGATTTTGTCACTTTTGATTCTGTATTTCATGTCTCTTACTCTTCATATTTTTCTATTTATTATTTTCTAATTCCTTCAAGAGGAATCCTTGATCTAATATTCCAGTTCAAGATTTTGTTCAGTATCTATTCTTTCCTTCAATTCCTGTCTTACATTCTTTGTTGAAGCTGATGTAATTTTTTCTTCTAAATAAGATTTATTGAGGCATAATGTAATCACTGTAAACTCCATCCTTTTAGTTTACAGTTCTGAGTTTTGACAAAAGAATCCAATCATATAATTACTACCTCATTCCAAACAAAACATTTCCATCAACTGAAAAAGTTCCCTGTGCTCCTTTTTAGTATACACTTCCCTCTAACCCAAGTCCTGGGAAACCACTTATCTTTTCATGTGTTCCTATGCTTTTGCCTTTTCAATAATATCATATAAATGTAATTATATAGTCTGTAGTCACTATAACCTTTACTTAGTAGAAGGCATTTGAAATTCATCCACATATCATTGCGTGGATCAGTAGCTCTTTTTTTTTTTTTTTTAAATTGCTGATTAGTAGTCCACTGTGTGGATGTTCCATCCTTTGTTTATCTATTCACCAGTTAATAGATGGTTGGGTTATTTCTAATTTGGAGCTATTACTAATAAAGCTGCCAAGAATGTTTGTAAACAAGACTTTGTATGGATATATGATTTCACTTATCTTGGGTAAATACTTAGGAGTGGAATAGAGGAACCATTGTTTTCTTTTATAGTATTTACGTTTTTCAGATGTCTTATGTTTCCATGGAAACTCAAATTTCCCTGAGCATGTCAACTAAGTTGGGTGTATATATGCCTGGTTCCTGGGGTGGCAGGTCCTGAAGCCCAAGTCCTAGCACTTGCCAATTCTGGTGAGGTTTATTTATTTATTCTTTAAGAGCAGGAGGAGCATGTGCTTCAGAAGGGAGAAGTGCCATAGTATCAACCAGTTCCCACTTGCCACTTCCTCTCCACCCTGGTGACCCTGACCCTCCTTTCTGCCTCCCTGCACCTCTGCTTATGGTATATTCTTCTCTTCCAATAGCTGTCCCAGTCATCATTGCTGAGCAAGGGATCAAGGGAAAGATTCATCAGAAGCTGGCCAGTTATTGAAACCTATAGTTAACTATTTTCTCCCAGAAGGCTGAAGGACCACTTTGATATTGTCTTCATTGTTATCTCTTTTTACTACGCTCAGATTTTAGTAGTCCCTCACTTCACCCCATTGATCTTATCTCTGATGTTTAAATGTGTTGTGGCATGAGAAAGCAGGGATAGAATATGTAAAAACAAAACAAAACAACTATTTTGAAATGTTTGGCTGTTAAAAGGAAAAGGAAATTAGGTTGCTATTAAGGTCAAGAAAGAATTTTTTGTTTTGTGAAGCTGAAAATGACAGATCAAATTTGCATATGGTGGCATTGGTCTCAGCAGAGAAAGAAGTACTAATTCTAGAGAAGAAGGGGAAATAAAGGTCTGAATATTTGTGCCCCACCCACCTACTGAGAATTCATATGTTGAAATATATGAAGGTATTAGCAGATGGGGCCATTAGGAAATGATTGGGTCATGAGGATGGGGACCTTATGAATGGGATAAGTTCCCTTACAAAACAGTCCTGAGAGAAACCTCTTACCCTTTCCACCATGTAAAGACATGCAAGATGGCCTCATCTATGAACCAGAAGTGGGCCCTCACCAGGCACCAAATCTGCTAGTGCCTGGATTTTAGACCTCCCAGTCTCCAAAACTGTGGAAAATAAACTTCTGTTGTTTATAAGCCACTCAGTCAATGATATTTGTTATAGTGGCCCAAATGTGCTAAGACCATTTGATAATAAGCTGGAAATGTCCTTCATTGTAATAGAATGGAAAATAAAGGACATGACAGCTACAGATGCAAGAATGTTTGTAGTTTGGTGGAAGAGAAATAATTTTATAACCAATATCTTTAGTTATTTCATAACTAACACCTTTCAATGAAGTAAAATATAAGATCATTAACTAAGATTAAGGGGAGAAGCTGTGATGGGAATGAATTTTAAAAAGTTAAAAAAAAGTTTATATATTCTACTTTCAATTCCTTTTCTCCAGTTTCCTTTTAAATCTCCTTTTTTATGTCACCAAAGCCACTTTTTCCAAGGTTTCTGAAGTCCTCTGCATTGCAATAAACCCAGTCCTGAGTTGAGATGACAGCAACAGAATTTGAGACAGTTGCTCACACCCTCCTCTTTGATACATTTTCCCTCTAGAGTATTTTAGAATGCCATACTCTATCTGTTTTTCCTCTATCTCCCTTTTTGTTATTATTTCTTAGTCTCCTTTGCTGGTTCATCTTCTTCTTCCCAAACTGTTAATGTTGGAATGCTCTGGTCATGAGTCCTCAAACTTCTCTTTTCTCTGCATATTCATTCCTTTGGTGATCTCACCCTGTTTTATGTTATAAAAACTAACTACATATGTGCTGACAACTCTATTTCTAGTCCATGATTCTCTCTCAAACTACCGACTTCCAAATACCTACTCTTCATTTCCATTTAGACTTCTAACAGATGTCTTATCCTCAATATGCATATAAATAAAATCTAGATTTTCTCTGACAAAATGATTCCCTATGTTGCCTTCTCATCTCCATTGGTAGAATTTCACTCTTTCATTTGCTCAAGGCCAAAAACGTTGGTGTCATGTTTTATTCTTCTCCTTCTCTCACATTTCACATGTCTTCTATAGAAATCCTGTTTCTACAGCTTCAGAATATGTCGACTATGATTATTTCATGGCTTCTGCACTACTGAGCCACTGTGTTTTGTTGGATAGTACAAGAGTTTTGTCCCTATACCTCTGACTCACAATAGTTTATTCTTAATACATGAAATGCAGAGAAGCTTTTAAAGCATAAGTCAGATCATGACCTTCCTCTATTTAAAGCCAGAAGTGCTTACACATTTCCCTCAGAATATAAGCAAAGTCCTCACAAGGTCCTGGAAGGGCCTGTATGGTCTGGTGCCCCAATGCTTCTGTGATTGCCTTTTTCTTCCAACTCTCTCCTTTACTCACTCCATCCTAGCCCACTAGCCTCCTTGCTGTGCCTTGGATGTGTCAAGCATGCTCCTGTCTTAGCACGTTAGTTTCTTTTCAAATCAGTTATATCACTGATCATTTTATAGTTTCTATCATACTGTGAAAAATTTTCTGCCTTTATCTCCAAAATCATGGTTAAGTATGGTTGTTTTCAGTCTGGTTCTGAAAAGACACATTTCTTAATCTCCGTGAGTCTTTTTTTTTTTTGGTTGTTTATTATTTCTGCTCATCCTCATTAACATTGTCTTGCCTTTTTGTGTGTCTGAATCTGATTGTATGCTAGATATCCTATTTGAAAATTTCTTAATAGAAATGGAGACTTCATATGATATTACCTTTCCATAGAAAGTCTTTTCTTTGTTTCTGTCATACACTGGGAGCACTAGCAAGAAAAAACTACCTGAATTTAATTTAAGGTTTTGAGATGATTTTTTCTGGACAGTCATCTTCAGATGATTTGATACCAGGTTGAAGACTATGTGAGTCTTCTGGGTCACTCTTATTCCTAGGGACCCAATCTGTTCTTGGCAAGTCCTGGTTGACTTTTCTCTATATATACCTGTGAGATATCAAAAGTTTGGGTCAGCTTCTCAAGCAACTCATCATTATTTGCAAGCATCCCCAGGGCAAAAGCAGTTCTGAAATGCTGAACTTCTCTCTTCAGGTACCCATCCTCTTTTGATTTTGCCCAGCAATTATTCGCTCTCTTTTTAGTTCATTGATGTATTTGATTAAATATTTTTCAATATATTGGTCAGATTTTTTATTGTCCTATATGGAAAGATTACTTCCAGTTTTCTATCCACAATTCTCAGTGGAGCAAATCCACTTTAGAAACTTTGCACTTGTTCCTTCTTGTTGGAATGCTCTTTATCTAGAATACCACACAGTCAACTCCCTTACTCCTTCAAGTCTTTGAAGTCTCCTTCAAATGTCACCTTCTCAACACTGATCATCTAATTTAAAATTGTAAACTCCCAGCACTCTTGACCTCCTTAACATCTAGGTGGTCCAGAAAAACATGAGGTATTTTATAGAAGCAAATAAATTTTTATCTGGAAGCACATATATTGCCCTAGGCTTCAAATTATTTCTACTCTTTTTCATTGCATTTATTCCTTTCTAACATATAATTTACTTATTTATGATTTCATTGCTTATTTCTCTTCTTCCAGAATGTGAACTCCTCAATGGTGGGACATCTTTGTCTCTTTTGTTTACCAATAAGTCCCAGGGGTGTAGAACAGTGACTGGCACACAGTAGATGCACAATAAATATGTGTTGAGTGGATGAATGAATCAAATAGCTATTTCATCTCAGAAAGTGGGCCAACAAAAGAAAAATTTGGGACAGTACCAAATGCACATTTGAAATTGATAATTATTAATTTAAAATAAAATTAATTAATTTGTTTGAAAGAGTTTCTCCAACAATGTTTTGCATCTCAGATACAAGTATGGAGAAAAATGGATGGCAAGGCCAATTTAGGGTTGAGTTCTTTTTTTTGGAAGTGAACTTGTCACAGGAAGAGAGGAAGATAAAAAAATAAAAGTATTAAAATGAC
This sequence comes from Chlorocebus sabaeus, assembly GCF_047675955.1. Classification (NCBI taxonomy): domain Eukaryota; kingdom Metazoa; phylum Chordata; class Mammalia; order Primates; family Cercopithecidae; genus Chlorocebus; species Chlorocebus sabaeus. The sequence continues at coordinate 57,148,667 of NC_132920.1, forward strand.
TTATAATATTAAATAATACGAGCTAAGAGGTAAAGCCAGAATAAAGCTGATGAAGGTCAGTGATTTGGAAGTCCCAATGATGTGGATGTTGTACTAGCAGCACTAGAGAAATAAAGATGGTGGATAGGAGGTAGAGGTCTGAGTGTGGGACATTTGTAATTGAAATTTCTGAGAGTTTCCGTTTTACTGGCGAAGGTAAAATTAAGGAGCTTTCTGGCAGTGAATGATTGAAATGGAGTAGATGAGAACATCTTTGGAATTGAGGAGCTCAAAAAGTTGAAAAGACAGAGATTTCTACATGAATTTTGAAATAGGCAAAAATTACAGAAGAAATGTGAGGAAAAAACTATTATGATCTATGAGTTAACATCATCAATAAATAAGGAGAAATTAGCAGAAAGTTGATAGATAAAGTCAGTGAAAAGAATAATCAAGTGATATCATTTTATAAAATAATTTTCAAAAAAAGATATTGTATAGAGAGAGCAATGTTTAGAAAATCTCAATTGAGAAGAAGGTGAACACATTCTAGAAGTTGAGTCTATTATTATTTACTTTGTTATTTCAGAAGTATAATTGTTTTTATTTTCATACAGACTCCCACAACTCTTCCAAGAGCAGCTGGTCGAGAAACCAAATATGTAAGTACCTTTATAATTATACACACTGCTTTTCAAACGGGTGCCTGTGTATGCTTCGGAGAGAACACAATTATACAGTAATTTAAATAGAATTAATTGATTTTTTTAATAAGTTGAAGGGTAGGATGATATGATTGGCTCAGAAACAGAAAATCAGATTATGTCAGAGAAAAAACATCAGGTATGCTTATCAAATAAATTTATTCTTAACTGAGATCTAGTTGGATTAGTTTAGCTAAATAAAACAGAACTGCCACACCTGCTTCCTGATTTTCTAGTTATCAACACTTAGATGACATTTTCATTTTTGTAATGGTTTATTATGCTTACAGAATAGTCAACTCATATACTTGAAACATTAAGATTTGTCCATTTCTAATGGGATTGCCAGTTTAATCAACTTTGACTATTTTGTTGCTTTCCTGCATTTAATTTATTAACAAATAAACCAATTTCCACTTTTGAGCAAAAACAGATTGATCATGGATAGATATAGACTCACATTCAAGTCAAATAATTATGAGTAGCTGGCTCTGAGTGTGTTAGACACACACATGCATAGCCTTATCCCAACTCCAGTGTTCACTCACCTAATAATTGTGTTTTCCATCATGTGGTCAACTTCTGCTTCTGACCAAATGTATTCTAGTAGAAACAAGATTAACTCCTTAGTAAGTGTTTAGTTTTAAGTCTAAAACAAATTAGTAAACTATTTCATTTAAGTTACGCATTTGTACTTTTTATCATAATTATGAAGAATAAATAGTTATTAAATGTGTATTTTGTGCCGTATCATCATTGTAATTTGTACAGTTCTTCCACCATTTTAATCTCCCCAAGGAAAGTAACAAACTGGGTGAAATTACTAAATTTTATAACATCCAGAAAATTGTGTTCAGAGGATGTGGGTAAGAATACTGCTTAGACCATTTTCTGGAAGTTTCACTGTTATTTTTCATTATTATTGGAAGCCATTGAGAGTAATACTTAAAAATAATGAAGGCATTTAGTAGACTAGACCCAAGTTTAAAATCAGTGTTGCTTTTAGATAGCTATCTGATTCTGGGAAAATTACCTTTCTGTGCCTTTGTTTCTTCATCTATGAAATGGGGATACTAATAATTTTCTTATGTAAGATTTATATTAGCTAATCTATGAAAAGCCTTTAATGCAATCCTGATACAAAGGAATTGCTCGATAACTAAAAGCTTTTCCTTTCCTTTCCCTTTTTCCTTTATTCACACCTCCTTTCTTCTCTTCCTCTTATCTATCTTTGGAAGACTAGAAGTATCTTGATTTAATTGAATTCCTTGATTCGTTATTGGGTACAAGAAAAGAAAGTTTCCTAAAGGTATTTCTATACTTTTTGTGACTAATACATTTTACAAGAGCCAGACCCCCAAAAAAGTCACTGGAATTTTTGCTCTGTCACTCACCTTCTTATCTTACCTACTCTTGCCTTTCAGCAAAATGTCTCTAATTAGATTAGTTTTCAATAGGTTCAGAGAGTTGTTGTCGTTATCCATTCCTCTCTGGGAGTGGTTAATTTGGTAGCAATTGAAATGATTCTGGAGCGGCTTCTTCAATCTCCATAGTTAGAAATTATTTGAAATTATTCTTTACTTTCAATCAATTATCATACTTAATTAAAGCATGTTAACTTTCATGCCCTTAATGTTGTGAGAGCATTTAAGTCATTCAAAGTTAAGAATGAACCATCAAACAGCTTCAGTATAGGCTAGAACAAATATAAACTCTAATTCAGATAAGATTCTTGACCTTAATTAAAATTCATTTCTTGAGTAAGAAGCTTTGTTTTTACTTTGTTTTACAACATGACATTTGAATTGTTGTTTGTGGCCCTTAAAATACGTCCATGTCTTTTGGAAGATCATAAGGGAGCATTTTACAACTAAAGGTCAAAACTAGTTTGGCGCCGACTCTCGGATTAGTCATATTTGTACATATTCAGCTGTAGTTATTACAATTTACTAAGTGATGTCTGATACATTTAGTTTGAGGAGAAAAGATTAAATTTTAGAGCAGAAGTCCACTTTAGCTATAAGCTTTAGTCTTGAGTGAACAAGAGCTTATCTTGTATGTCTTGAATATAATGTGTTCTGATTTTTTAAAAAGAATGACACTGTAATATTTTCTTCTAAAAATTCTAATATTCGTGTTGACTCAGTTATGGGATATCTCACTTTAAGTATGAGTTTACTAGCTGTGATTTAATTAATTCATTTATCACTATATATTTCTCTCTTTCCCCTGAAAACTAAAAAGTGACTCTGAGAAGTCTATTTCTGTAACATTTCAATATTTCACCATCTGTCTTCAAACTTTGGAGAAAGTTGTCATCTTCAGAGCATATACCTGCTGGGACTCAGTGAGTCCTTGACTTTGTAGACATTCTTAGGTTAAATTCAAAGGCGGGGATCATGCAGGTTACCAACTCCTACACCACAGAGGAGGTTGAATAAAGGGAAGACATAAATTAGAGCCAAGAAAAAAAAGTTTGGTTACACTTGAGGATATCCTGAACAAGTTAGTACTGACCACCTAAAAGTCCTATTTGTAGAGGCTCTTTAAAAGTATATCTGATTACTACACATTATATATCTCAAAACACCACTATGCATCCCCTGGATATGTACAATTATTATTTGTCAATTAAAAAATAAAATTAAAAAGATATAGTATATAATCTGTGGATCAAGACTAGTAGAAAAGCTAGTCACTATTTCTAGCCCTGGTATTCAGTTTTCCACCTCTATTCATCGATTCGACAAATATTTATTGAGTGTCTACCAAGTACCATTCACTGAGGAGTCACTGGGGTGAGAGGAGTGAACACAATGACAGGATGCCAATTTCTGAAGCATATATTCCAATGATGAGACAGATAGTAAACAGTTAAAATAGTAAATGAGCAAGATACTTTATTACAGAAATAGAGAGGAGGTAGCCAGAGAACCTATTGATGTTAAAACCAACTTACAAATTTGCTAGTTTTCAATGTATTCGTAGGTTTTCCAGTTTTCCTCGGATAATTATAATGGTTTAATAAAAGAATAAGAAAGTGTATGGCTAATTCCGCTTTATAGGCCTTTGGTGAAAGACTGTCTTCTCTGGGAAAAAAAAAAAAAAAAAAAGAAAAATAAACAAGGAAAATCAACTCACAATAATGTTTCTTTCTTTGGGTCTTTATTGCACATATTGTGACATTTCATACAGTCTGTTTTTTGGGATGAGCCAGGTGCAGTAAGAGCAACACTAATTCAGACTAATTAAAGTAAAGGTTTTCTCCAGTCTGTGGTGTTCTTATAATGCAGGTTATTTTAAAATAATATAATTGGGATTCTTTTAAGTGTAATAGAACTGAAACTAGGCTAACACTATGTTGAATAGGGAGTGAGCCTTTGGTCACTTGCAGGTTTGATTAATTTATCATCAATATTTCATTCGATTATTTTAAAAAGATGCTAAATTCAACAATAATAATAACTAATATTTTGAGCTCTTACCTTGAAAATAAAGCTTAACTATCTCATTTAAACTGTATACTAAACCTATGAGGTGGGTATTATTATTTTAAAATCTCCATTATACAAAGGGGGGAAAACAAGTCTGAGAAGTCAGAGTAGGCAAAACCCAACCCAAGTTTTCTTCATGTCAAAGTTTCTGCCATTGATACTTCTATATACTTGTAGAAGTGTAAGTACATACCGGAAATAGTTTGCATTCTTTTAATATTTTATCCATTCATATTTATACCCTGGCTCCAAATTATTTCTTCATGCCCAATAACCTTCAACCTAAACTTAGAAAGAATAATTTCATATTTGGTCATATTAACATCTAAAATGATAGTGATTTACTGTTTCCAGGGTTTTAAATCATGTGCTTAAATGTACATTAACTCATAATATATCAGATAAGGTATAAGAGAGTTATTTCTTACTGACAATCATTTTTAAAGTTTATTTCCTTCATGTAAATAAATAGATTTCCTTTCTAAACAAATTTTTAATATATTTATTTTTGTGGGTATATAGTAGTTATGTGTGGAGTGCATGAGATATTTTGATATAGGAACACAATGCATAATAATTACATCATGGAAAATGGGGTATCGGTCCCCTCAAGCTTTTATTCTTTGTGTTACAAATAATCTGATTATACTCTTTTAGTTATTTTAAAATGTACGATAAAATTATTATTGACTATAGTCACTTGGTTGTGCTATCAAATACCATGTCTTGTTAATTCTTTCTATTTTTTTTGTACTCGATAACCATCCCTACCTCCCCACCCCAAAGCAACTCCCACCATTCTCAGCCTCTGGTAACCATTCTTCTACTCTCTATCTCCATGAGTTCAATTGTTTTGATTTTCAGATCCCACAAATAAGTGAGAACATGTGTTGCTTGTCTTTCTGTGCCTGGCTTATTTCCTTTAACATAATGACCTCCAGTTCCATACCTGTTGTAGCAAATGACAGGATCTCATTCTTTATAATGGCTGAATAGTACTCCACTGTGTATAAGTACCATGTTTTCTTTATTCATTCACCTGTTGAAGGACACTTAGGTTGCTTCTAAATCTTAGATATTGTAAACAGTGCTGTGGCAAACATGTGAGTGCAGATACCTCTTTAATATACTAACCAGCAGTGGGATTGTTGGATCATACATGGTAGTTCTTTCTTTTTCATTTTCTGAGGAACCTCGAAGTTGTTCTTTATAGTGATCATACTAATTGGTGGTGTACAGTCCCACCAACAGTATGTGAGGGTTCCCTTTTCTCCACATGCTCATAAGCATTTGTTATTGCCTGTCTTTTGGATTAAACCCATTTTGACTGGAGTGAGATAATATCTCATTGTAGTTTTGATTAGCATTTCTCTGATGATCAGTGATGTTGAGCATCTTTTCATATGCCTGTTTGCCATTCGGATGTCTCCTTTTGAGAAATGTCTACTGAAATCTTTTGCCCATTTTAAACTACAATTATTATACTTTTTTTATAGAGTTGTTTGAACTCCTTATATATTCTGGTTATTAATCCCTTCTCAGATGAGTAGTTTGCAAATATTTTTTCCCATTCTGTGGATTATTCCTTCAGTTTGTTGTTTCCTTTGCTGGGCAGAAGCTTTTTAACATGATGTGATCTCATTTGTCCATTTTTGCTTTGGTTTCCAGTGCTTGTGGGGTATTACTGGAGAAATTTTTGCCCAGAAGAATATATTGGAAAGTTTTTCTGATGTTCTCTTGTAGTAGTCTCATAGTCTGAGATCTTAGGTTTAAGTATTTAATTCATTCTGATTTGATTTTTGAATATTGCAAGATATAGGGGTCTAGTTTTATTCTTTTGTATGTGGACACCCAGCTTTCCCATCATCATTTATTGAAAAGACTATCTTCCTTATGTGTGTTCTTGCCACCTTTGTCGAAAACGAGTTCACTGTAAGTGAGCAAATTTGTTTCTGGGTTCTCTATTCTGTTCCATTGGTCTATGCGTCTGTTTTTATGCCAGTACCATGTTGTTTTGGTTACTATAGCTCTGTAGTAGTATTTGAAGTCAGATAATGACTCCTCCAGTTTTTTTCCTTTTTCTCAGGATAGCTTTGGTGATTCTGGGTCTTTTGTGGTTCCCCATAAATTTTAGGATTGTTTATTCTATTTTTATGAAGAATGTCATTGATATTTTGATAGGAATTGCTTTGAATCTGTAGATTACTTTGCGTAGTATGGACATTATAACAATATTGATTCTTTAAATCCAAGAACATGGGATGTATTTCATTTTTTTGTGTGTGTCCTCTTCAATTTCTTTCATCAGCGTTTTATAATTTTCATTGTAGAGATTTTTCGCTTCTTTGGTTAAGTGAATTCCTAGGTTATTGCTTTTACTTGTGACTATTACTGTACATGATATTACTCTTTTGACTTCTTTTTTAGATTGTTCACTGTGGGCATGTAGAAATGCTACTGCTTTTTGTATGTTAATTTTGTATCCTGCACCTTTACTGAATTCATTTATCAGTTCTAATAGTTTTGGGTGGAGTCGTTAGGTTTTTCCAAATATAAGATCATATCATCTGCAAACAAGGATAATTTGACCTCTTTCTTTCCAATTTTAGGTGCCCTTTATTTTTTGTCTTGTCTGATTGCACTAGTTACAACTTCCAGTTATGTGTTGAATAACAGTGGTGACAGTGGACAACCTAGTCATGTTCCAGATCTTAAAAGAAAAGCTTTCAGGTTTTCCTCATTCTGTATGATTCTATCTGTGGCTCTGTCATATATGGCTTTTACTATGTTTAGATATACTCCTTCTGTACCCAGTTTTTTGAGAGTTTTTTTTTCTTTTTATTATGAAGGATGTTGAATTTTATCAAATGCTTTTTCAGCGTCAAGGATCATACAGTTTTTGTCCTTTATTTTGTTGATATGACATATCATATCAATTAATTTGCATATGTTAAACCATCTTTGCATCCCTGGGATAAATCCTAGTTGATCATGATGAATAATCTTTTTAAGGCATTGTTGAATTTGTTTTGCTAGCATTTTGTTGAGGATTTTTGCATCAATATTCATCAGAGATATTGGCCTGCAATATTCTTTGTTTGATGTATCTTTCTGGCTTTAGTACCAGGGTAATACTGGTCTCATTATAGAATGAGATTTGTAGTATTCCCTTCTCCTTTTTTTTTTTTTTAATAGTTTAAGTCAAATTCATATTAGTTCTTTAAATGTTTCATAGAATTCAGCAGTGAAGCCACTGGGTCCTAGGTTTTGCTTTACTGGGAGACTTTTTATTACAGCTTTGATTTCATTAGTTGTTATTGATCTGTTCAGGCATTGGATTTCTTCATGGTTCAGTCTTGATAGGTTGTATGTATCTAGGAATTTATCATTTTTCTCTAGATTTTCCAACACATTGGCATATAGTTGCTCATAGTAGCTACTAATGAGTGGTTTCTGTGGTTTCATTCCATGCTGGATAGGAAGAATCAATATTGTGAAAATGGCCATACTGCCCAAAGTAATTTCTAGATTCAATGCTATTCCCATTAAAGTACCATTGACATTCTTCACAGAATTAGAAAAAAAAAAAAAAACTTAAAAATTCATATGAAACCAAAAAAGAGCCTGTACAGCCAAGACAATCCTAAGCGAAAAGAACAAAGCTGGAGGCATCATGCTACCCTACTTCAAGCTATACTATAAGGCTACAGTAACCAAGACAGCATGGTACTTGTACAAAAACAGACACATAGACCAATGGAACAGAACAGAGATCTCAGAAAGAAGACTGCACATCTACAACTATCTGCTCTTTAACAAACCTGACAAAAACAAGCAATGGGGAAAATATTCCCTATTTAATAAATGGTTCTGGGAAAACTGGCTAGCCATATGCAGAAAATTGAAACTGGACCTCTTCCTTACACCTTATACAAAAATTAACTCAAGATAAATTAAAGACTTAAATGTAAAGCCTCAAACTATAAAAACCCTACAAGAAAATCTAGGCAATATCATTCAGGACTGGCACCGGCAAAGATTTTATGACGAAAACATCAAAAGTAATTTCATCAAAAGCAAAAATTGACAAATGGGATCTAATTAAAGAGCTTTTGCACAGCAAAAGAAATTATCACGAGAGTGAACAGACAACCTAGAGAATGGGAGAAATTTTTACAATCTATCCATCTGACAAAGGTCTAATATCTAGAATCTACAAGGAACTTAAACAAATTTAAAAAAGAAAACCAAACAACCGCACTAAAAGGTGGGCAAAGGACTTGAACAGACAATTGTCAAAAGAAGACATTTATGCAGCCAACAAACATGAAAAAAAGCTCAACATCGCTGATCATTAGAGAAACACAAATCAAAACCACAATGAGATACCATCTCACACCAGTCAGAATGGCAATTATTGAAAAAATCAAGAAACAACAGATGCTGATGAGGCTGTGGAGAAACAGAAATGCTTTTACACTGTTGGTGGGAATGTAAATCATTTCAACCATTGTGGAAGGCAGTGTGGTGATTCCTCAAAGTCCTAGAACCAGAAATACCATTTCACCCAGCAATCCCATTACTGAGTACATATGCAAAGGAATAATATAAGTCATTCTGTTATAAAGACATATGCAAGTGTATGTTCATTGCAGCACTATTCACAATAGCAAAAAGGTGGAATCAATCCAAATGCCCATCAATGAGAGACTGGATGAAGAAAATGTGGTACATATACACCATGGAATACTGTGCAGCCATAAAAAGGAAAAAGATCATGTCTTTTGCAGGAGCATGGATGGAGCTAGAAACTTTTAGCCTCAACAAACTAATACAGGAACAGAAAACCAAACACCACATATTCTCACTTATAAGTGGGAGCTGAACAATAAGAACACATAGACACGGGCAGGGTGGTGGGGGAACAACACACACTGGGGCCTCTCGGGAGGGTAGGGAGAGGGAGAGCATCAGGATAAATAGCTAATGCATGTGGGGCTTAATGCCTAAGTGATGGGTTGATAGGTGTAGAAACCGCCACAGCACACGTTTACATGGGAAACTAATCTGCATGTCTTGTACATGTATCTTGAAACTTAAAATAAAATAAAATAATAAAAAAAGTGCATGAGGAAAAAAAATTCTGTAGTTTCAGTTGTAATGTTTTCATTTTCATCGCTGATTTTATTTGTGTTTCTTCCCTTTTTTTCTTTATTGGTCTGCCTAAAGATTTGTCAATTTTATTTATCTTTTCAAAAATCACCTTTTTGTTTCATTGATCTTTTGAATTGCTTTCTTTGTTTCAATTTTATTTATTTCTGTTCTGATATTTATTATTTTTCTTCTGTTAATTTTGGGTTTGGTTTGCTCTTGCCTTTCTAGTTGTTTAAGGTGTTTTATTAGGTTATTCAAAGTTTGTTTTTATGTAGGCACTTACAGCTATACATTTTCCTGTTAGCACTGCTTTGCTATATCCTGTAGGTTTTGGTATTTTGCATTTCCATTATCACTTGTTTAAAGAAATCTTTCAATTTCTTTCTTAATTTCTTCATTGACCCACTGGTCATTCAGGAGCATATTATTTAATTTCCATGTGTTTGTATAGTTTTCAAATTTCCTGTTGCTATTGATTTCTAGATTAATCTCCTGGTGGTCAGAGAAGATGCTTGACATTGTTTTAAGTTTTTGAATGTTTTAAGACTTGTTTTGCGACCTAACATACGGTCTATCCTTGAGAATGATCTATGTGCTAAGGAGAAACATGTGTTGAAGCATGTATAGCTGTTGGATAAAACGCTCTGTAAATATCTATTAGGGCCATTTGGTCTATAGTATAGATTAAGTCTGATGTTTCTCTGTTGATTTTCTGTCTGGGAGATCTGTCCAATGCTAAAATTGGGGTGTTGAAGTCTCCAGTTATTATTGCATTGAGGTCTATGTCTCTCTTTAGCTCTAATAGTATTTGCTTTATATATCTGGGTGCTCCAGTGTTGGTTGCATACAAGTTTGCAACCATTATAGCTTTTTGCTGAACTGACCCTTTTATCATTATATAATGACATTCTTTGTCTCTTCTTCAGTTTTTGTGTTGGTATCTATTTTGTCTGATATAAGCATAGCTACTTGTGTCTATTTTGGTTTTCATTGGCATGAAATATATCTTTTTTCCATCCCTTTATTTTCACTCTGTGAGTATGTTTATAGGCTAAGTGTGTTTCCTGTAGGCAACAGATGATTGGGTTGTTTTTCATCCATTCAGCCACTCTATGACTTTTGATTGGACAGTTTAGTTCTCACACATTGAATGATATTATTGATAAGTAGGGACTTACCCCTGCCCTTTTTTTATTAGTTTTCTGGTTGTTTTGTGGTATTCTCTTTTTTCTTTCCCTTTTTCCTTTCTTTTCGTGAATGTGATTTTCTCTGGTGGTATGCTTTAGTTTCTTACTTTTTTATTTTTTGTGTATCTGTTGTATGTTTTTAAATTTGAGGTTACCATGAGGCTTGTAAATAATATCCTATTCATTATTTTAAACTGATGGCAATACTTGACACTAATTGCATAAACAAACAAACATAAAAAAAGAAAACTAATAAAAACCCTACACTTTAACTTCATGTCCCTGCTTTTTTTTATGTCTTATTATCCTATGTCTTAAAAAGTTGTTGTTATTATTTTTGACTGGTTCATCATTGAGTCTTTTTACTTAAAAGTCATTTACATATCACAATTACAGTGTTATAATATTCTGTGTTTTTCTATGTGCCTACTATTACCAGTGAGTTTTTGTATCTTCTGATGATTTCTTCTTGCTCATTAACGTTCTTTTCTTTCAAATTGAAGAGCCCACTTTAGCATTTCTTGTAGACAGGTCTGGTGTTAATGAAATCCCTCAGCTTTTGTTTTCCGGGAAGGTCTTTATTTCTCTTTCATGCTTGGAGGATATTTTCACCAGATATACAATTCTTTGGTAAAAGTTTTTTTTTTGTTTTGTTTTTCTTCAACGCTTTAAATATGTCATGTGACTATCTCCTGACCTGTAATGTTTCCACTGAAAAGTCTGCTGCCAGACATATTGGAGCTCCATTGTGCATTATTTGTTTCTTTTCTCTTTCTGCTTTTAGGATCCTTTCTTTATCCTTTACTATGGGGAACTTGATTATTAAATGCCTTGAGGTCGTCTTCCTTGGGTTAAATCTGCTTGGTATTCTATAACTTTCCTGTACTTGATATCTTTCTCTATGTTTGGGAAGTTGTCTGCTATTGTACCTTTGAATACACTTTCTACTCCTATCTGCTACCCTTGTTTCTTTCTCTACCTCATCTTCAAGGCCAATAACTCTTAGATTTGCCATTTTGAAGCTATTTTCTAAATACTGAAAGTGTGCTTCGCTGTTTTTTATTCTTTTTTGTCTCCTCTGACTGTGCACATTTTCAAATTACCTGCCTTCAAGCTCATTAATTCTTTCTTCTTCTTGGTCAGTTCTGCTATTAAAGGACTCTGATACATTCTGCAGTATGTCAATTGCATTTTGCAGCTCCAGTATTTCTGCTTGATTTTGTTTTAATTATTTCAATCTCTTTGTTAAATTTATCTAATGGAATTCTAAATTCCTTCTATGTGTTATCTTGAATTTCTATGAGTTTTCTCAACACAACTATTTTGATTTCTCTGTCTGAAAGGTCACATATCCCTGTTCTTCCATGATTGGTTTCTGGTGCCTTATTTAGTTTGTTTTATGAGGTTATGTTTTTCTGGATGATCTTGATGCTTGTGGATGTTTGTCAGTGTCTCGACGTTGAAGAGTTAGGTATTTTTTGTAGTCTAGACAGTTTGGGCTTGCTTATGCCTATCTTTGAATTGTCAGGCAGAGACTTTTAGTTTATTCCCTTACTTTCCCCCAGAGAAATAAAGTCTCTCTTTCTGTACTGAGCTGCCTGGAACTGGGGGTGAGATGCATGCACCCCTGTGGCAAGTTCCCGCAGGCCCTCTGCAGTTCCGCAGATGCTATCTGGGAGGCAGGGTTTAGAGTCAAAAACCTTAGAAATTTACCTGAAGTTCTATTTCTCTGAAGCTAAGCTAGCACTCAAGTCACAATACAAAGTTCTTTCTGTTTTTCCCTCCCCTTTCCACAGGCAGAAGAGCCTCTCCCTGTGGCTACCAGCACCACTAGCACATGGGACGGGGCGGCAGTCTGCCAGGCCACCACTGATGTTCACTAAAAGCCCAAGGGCTCTTTAGTCAGCTTGTGGGAAATGCTTCCAGGCTGGGGACTCACTCTTCAGGGCAATGGGCTCCCTTCTGGCCCAGGGCTGGTCCAGAAATGATGTCTAAGAGCCAATGCCTGGATTCAGGGACCCCAAGAGCCTGTTTATTGCTCTACCTCCCTGTGGTCAACCTGGTACCTAAGGTGCAAGACAAAGTTCCCTTTACTTTTCCCTATGCTTTTCTCAGACAGAAGGAGTCTGTCACTGTAGCCACAACAACTGAGAATGTGATGGGTCACACCTGCAGTCAGCCCATCTCAGAGTCCAAGGCCCATGGTGTACTACCTGGGTATTACTGCTGGTTATTCAGTACCCAACAGCTCTTTAGTCAGCAAGTGATGAGTCCTGCCAGGACTAGTTTTTCACTTCAAGGCAGTGGGTTCTCTTTTTGCCCAGGATATGCCTAGAAACATCATGAGCTAGAGCATGTAATGGGGGCATCATAGCTCTGCTTGGTACTCAGTCTATCTGTGGATGAGATGATCTCCAAGATGTAAGACAAAGTCCTCTTTACTCTTCATTCTCCTCTCCTTAAGCAGAAGCAAGGAGTCACTTTTGTTGCTGCGAGCAGCACTGTGTGGAGTTGGGGAAGAAATAGTACATGTACTCTCTTGGCCATGCCAGTTGGTATCTCCCTAGGTCATGTGCCACCCTAGTCTACTGGCTCTGAACTCAGTGCAGTACTAGGAGTTGCCTAGGAATTGCAGTCCTTATTTCCTAGACTTTCAAGTTTGCCTAGAATCCCAGAGCACTTTTGCCCATGGTGATGAACCTTGCCAAGAAAGTCAACTTCTAACTGCTGGGATGGGCAGTTCCCCTCTGGGTAGGCCTACTCCAAATGCTCTCTCCGTCTGTGGGCACTGGCTGAGCCCAGCATAGTTTTGCTTTCTGCTGTTAAAAGGCAGCACTGAGTTCAATGTAATGTCCCCCAGTTGCTGTGCTCTCCCTTTCCCAAATGCTCAGACTCTCTGTGCTGCATGGCCACTACTGGGGAAGTTGGGGGGAAGGGTGGCATCAACAATTCAGGACTGTCTCTCCAACCCCCTTCAATGTCTCTTTCAGCAATATGAAGTTAAAACTAGGTACTATGATTGCTCACCAGATTTGGTTCTTGAGAGGGTCGTTTTCTCTGTGCAGATAGCTGCTAAAATGTGGTATTCCTGTGGGAGGTATGAACACTGTAAGTTTCTATTCTACCATCTTGCTCCAGCCCTCAGGAATGAATTATCTATTAAAATTCAATTTCATTCTATTTTCATTCTATGAACTTTGTAGAGGGAATTTTTTGTCTTTGCATTATATGTGACCTTCTAAATGTTTATTATGTTTTATTAACTACCAGTATAAATTTGTCACATTTATATAATTCAAAACCATAGTATGCTTTCTTAATAAAGAACAACCTCTGAAAATAGGGTAGTATTTGGTCCTATTACTAATGCATCAAAAACTCTTAGTTGGAATCACATTCTATTGATAACAACTTATTTTATAAATCCTCTCCATTTTATGAATTACTTTTAAGTGCAGAGGAAATATCTGAGATGGAGTTATTAAATATTAGATAGCATACAGGTAAGATGTCATTTTAATGAGCTTGAGAGAAAGAAAAATATCGTTACAATGGAAGTATATTCCTTCCAAAATATCAGAATATATTGAAAAATGTGTCAAACTTTATTAATAATATTTTCCACTATATATACAGATATCCAAATAAAGGTCATCTCCAATTTCACCAGCTCACACACTCTTCTTGTTGCTATGCTTGGAAACGTTGCTTTGCTGTAGTGTTTCAGAGGTGATGTGCAATAATGCAGCCATAGATCTTAGGACGAGAGGTGAATTAATCCAAATCAGGTCCAGATCTGCTTTGCTGTAGGATGAGGCCAGAGATTTGATGAGTTATAGGAAGAATTGGGAACAATTTAAGCAATGATGACTGATCATTACTTATTTCCTTTTCTAATTGTTCAGAAATATTTCTGCAGTACATGTATGTATGATAGGGTTAAGGAGGAAATGGAAGATAGTCTTCTGCATTCTGCTAGATGAGGAGGCAGAGAAGAGTGAATGAGACAACCTTCTGCCTTGTATCCTTTTCCTTGCCACTTTAGATTTCATCAAATGGGATGGTGCCTTATTTCAGACAAACTTCTCCTTGATCTGATCTTTTATTTCCCTATTTGCACATATAAACTATGACTTTCACTGGTCACCTATGCCCACTTGTTCTGTCTACCAACTGTGTTCATGACAAGTTAGAATCATCATTCCCTATCTTAAAGAATCAAACTTTAAAAAATTTCTATGTCTACTCTCTATATATTATATATTACAGGGAATATATACTAACTTAGAAAATGGTCTTTAGTGAGATATTTAGACAGGGTAAGTTCTTTTTTTTTTTTTTTTTTTTTTTTTTTGAGATGGAGTCTCTCTCTGTTGCCAGGCTGGAGTGCAGTGGTGCGATCTTGACTCATTGCAACCTCCGACTCTTAGGGTAAGTCCTATAGATAGTAAGAAAAAGCAGTTCAAAGTAAGGAAGACATGATGTGTCATAATATATCAAATGGCCTTTGATATATTTTCAACATGGATTTTCAACATGGATTCATTTTTTTGAGTAGTGCCTTATGTACAAATAATAGGAACACTCTCGAGGTTAAGAGTAAGACAGTGTCTTTATCATTTTATAATTTTATATGTCCTCAATGCTAAGCTTAGCACTCAGTAATAACTAACTGCCCAATTCGTATTTTGAGTGTTGTCTTTCTGCTTAACTGTACATCAGTCTTGACTGGGAGAAATAACGTAATTCAATTAGCATGTTATCACTGATTAGAGCTCTCTGAGCTTTGAGAAAGGAAGATTCAGGACAGTTAGAGTCAACAGAGAAAAAGGGAAAAGAAGCATCTTAATGGTATCAAACCTGACATTATATTCAGGTGGAAGGGACATGACTACTGAAAGGGAAAATAGCATGCTAAAAGTAGAGTACCAGAGTACAGAAAGAAAAGGCAACTAACTGTTTGACACTTTTTATTGAATCCAGCTTGACTTTTCCCCCAGGCCCCCAAGATGGTGTCTGTTAGAGTGATGCCGACCAAAAGACACCTGTCATGAATGTGAAATGGTGCAGATTGCAAGGAATGGGAAATCTAGATGATGAATAAGGAGCTTGGTTGTTCTTTGTGTGCCTTTGGCGTCAAGTCTTTGGGAGATGAAAAGGTTTATCCAAAGCTGGCTTGGGACAAGTGGTGCCTTATATGGGAATTTATCTTTCTATGGATTTCAAATCCTTACCTTTACTTAGTCTCTAATTCTTTTAGTTTCCATATAACTTAATTCTTAAATTGATTTTTTTGAAATAAATTTTTTTTAACCTTCATTATTTTTTTGACTGTTCTGTTAGTTTTTTAAGTTTTTTTTTTTTTTTTTTTTTTTTTTTTTAAAGGATACAGTAATGGCTAAAGCCCATCTCTCTCTTTCTCTCATTATTTTTTCTTCTATGATTAAAACAATGTCAAAGGCTGTAGAATATAGATTATAAAATTTTATTTCACACAAGAGCCATTCTTATACTTACCTCAAATGTTACTCTTCCCAGTTAGTGTTAACCTGGAGAGATATGAATGACCAAAATTTTAATGTTGTTCAAATCCAATTTCAAATTTATTTTTAGGTATTTCAAGTTTCTCCTCCACCTTTATTCAGGTGATGCAAGTTTTCAAATGTAGCAATCTTTTCCCATCACCTGCTTAGTTCACCACACAATCTCTCCTCACATTTTGGAAAATAATTGCTACAATATTAATGACATAATTATAGCTATAACTTCTAATAATAAACAGCATTAACCTGCATTAGACATGCATAGAGTGGCTTCTCAAAAGACTGGATGTAATTGGCTTCATTGAAAAAACTTGGTTACTTTAGTGATAAAACATATAAGTCACTATTCTTCCTCTTTGCTAAGGACAAATCTGTATTAGTATTATGCATATCCACTCCACTTTGTGGTTTGCATTTAATTTTGCACTTTCTCTGGGAAGTTTCTGATAGCAGTGATACAGAGTTCATAATACTGGATGAAATAAAAAATGTCTAGTGGTGTCTAAAGCATCTTATTATTATGTCATGATTCCCAGTGAGGGAATTTGGGGGACTTACAGAGACTCGATAAAAAGATATTTAGATATTTTCCTAATTTAATTAATATGTTTGAGCCTTTTCTCCCTTTTCCCTATGATAATAATTTGGTATTATTTAGTACAATATACTGAAAAATATTAGTAATACAAATTGTATGAATACTTTGTTGTTAATATGTAACTTCTTTCCTGTAATGATTCAGGTAAAAATTTAACCCTTTTTTTCAGTTATGATGCATTTAATTCAGCATATTTCACAGAAGCTATTCATTTAACTTAGGGGATCAGTAGAGAATGCCTTCATTAGTGCAGTAAGAAAAAATTGTTAAATGGTAAAAAACCTAATATTTTAGAAGAAATCATTATTATTACCTGTATTCGATTATGAGGTTTAATGAAATCTTAGGTGAACTGACAAAAACACCATGATGGATATTCTGAAGGGCAATTTTCCTAAACCTCAGGGCACACTAGCCTGGCCCACAGCAATTAGATAAGGGGAGCACTTAGCCAAGATACCCTACTGCCATCAAGCAGCCAGAAATGGCAGCAAACAGTGGCACCTATAAGAATGGCATGAGTCAAAACACAGAAAACAATGTTAGACGCTGTGTACAAAGGACTTCATGTGCCTTATCATTGTTTGGTGATTCATACTTGATGATAACATGGAACCATGAGGCTTTCAGTTTTCAGTTATTGTTGATCTCTCAGAGATTAAAACAATGATACATCAGAATAAGCTCTGAAATATTTGCGATTTCAAAAATAGAAATATTTTAGGAACATAACTTATTGTACTTTAACCAAGCATATTTATAATTATTCATCTGTATGCTGACCGGTTCCTGTCGGAATGGAAGGTTAGGCTGCTATGAAAGTTTAACCTCCCATGTAAATGCAGAAATGCTTGATAAAACATAACTAATCCCTGGATGCCATAAATGAAGTGGGACTTCAAAGTTTGCATTAGTCCATTTTCATACTGCTATAAAGAACTACCTGAGACTGGGTAATTTATAAAGAAAAGAGGTTTAATTGACTCCCAGTTCTGCATGGCTGGGGAAGCCTCAGGAAACTTACAGTCATGGGAGAAAGCGAAGGAGAAGCAAGGACTTTGTTCATATGGCGGCAGGAGAGAGAAGTGTAGGCAAAGGGCAAAGAACCCCTTATAAAACCATCAGCTTTTGCGAGAACTCACTCTCCATCATGAGATTAGCATTGGGGAACTGCCCCGGTGATCCAATCACCTCCCACCAGTTCCTGCCCTCAACATGTGGGGATTATGCAGGTTATAATTCAAGATAAGATTTGGGTGGGGACATAGAGCCTGACCATATCAAGGTTAGAATACTAAAAATAACCTAAAGTTCTTGTAGAACATGTGTACGTCAGATGCTAGGTGCCAGGACCCAGGAACTTAGGTTATAACTTTCACTGTGTAACAAGTTTAAGACATATGTGGGAATCTATTGCATAATTCTATAACCTACAAGGCCGTATTGACCATGAAGCATGAAAGAGAAAAAAGATAATTTAAAAAACAACCCCTACTCCACATTCTTGGGTGATAAGAAAAAGTCACCCATGAGAAAATGGGACTCCAAACCTATGATAATGTGGGGGTTATGTGATAATGTGGGGGATCTGCCACCTTGAGATATAGGAAAATCAGGATGAGGCAATAAAATGGTAACTGGTCCAGAACCTGTGCAACTCCTACGGCCCTGATGAGGGCAAAGGTACTGCAGGGATGGTTTCCCAACCAGGGCTTCTTGGATATCTAAAGAAATCCAAATTACCAAAATTACTCAAAATAGAAAATTGAAACGCACACAAAATAACTGAAGAACATCATGAGGGAGAGGCATGAGGGAGAATCAGCAAATATAAGCAATATGGTATTTAACGAGGGGGGACTATAACAAATCTGGAAAACTATCATATAAATATATTTAAAACGTTAAACATTACAATGAGTTATAGATATTATAAGACAAGATTTGAAGAAGACCCAAGTAGAACTTCTAGAAGTGAAAAGTCAATTATTAAGACATTAATTTCAATTGTCATGTTAAACATACTAATATGCAGTTAAAGAAAAATAAGTTAACTGTCAGGCTTATATGCAAAAACCATCCAGAATACAGTATAAAGAGACAAAAATATAAAAACAAGTTTGAGATAAATGGGAGAGGATTTCAGAAGGCCCAAAATACAGTCATGTTTCACTTAACTGTGGAGAGACAGTCTGAAAAACACATCACTAGGTGATTTCATCATTAAGTGAGCATCAAAGTGTATATACCGAGACCATCTTGGCCAACATGGTGAAACCCTGTCTCTACTAAAAAAATACAAAAAATTAGCCAGGTGTGGTGGCACGCACCTGTAGTCCCAGCTATTCCAGAGGTTGAGGCAGGGGAATCACTTGAAACTGAGAGGCGTAGGTCGCAGTGAGCCGATTGTGCCGCTGCACTCCAGCCTGGTGACAGAGGGAGATTCCGTCTCAAATTTTTTTTAAAAATGTATATACATGAACCTAAATGGTATAGCCCACTACACACCTAGGCTATATGGTTTAGCATATTGCTGCTAGGCTACAAACCTATGCAGCACGTTACTGTATTGAATACTGTGGGCAATTGTAACACAATGGTATTTATATATCTAAACAAAGAAAAGGCATGGTAAAAATACAGTGTAAAAGATAAAAAGTTGTGTATCTGTATAGTGCACTTGCCATGAATGGAGTCTGCAGGACTGGAGATTTCTCTGGGTGAATCAATGAGTTAGTGGTGACTGAATGTGAAGAACTAAGATTATTACTGTACACTACTGTAGACAACACTGTACACTACATTATGTTTTTTCTTTCTTCAACAATAAACCTTAGCTTACTGTAGATTTTTTATTTTATAAGCTTCTTAATTTTTAAAACATTTTTATTCTTTTGTAGCAACACGTGGCTTGAAACGCAAATGCATTATACAGCTGTACAAAAATATTTTTTACACCCTTATTCTATAAATTTTTTCTATTTCAAATTTTTATTTTTGATTTATTATACTCTTTAAGCTTTTTTTTTTTTTGTTAAACACTAAGACACAAACATACACATTAGCTTAGGCCTACACAGAGTCAAGATCCTTAAGACATTACTAGGTGACAGGAATAGTTTTATCTCCATTATAATCTTATGGAAACCCTGTCATATATGAGGTCCATCATCAACTGAAACATCATTGTGTGGCACATTACTGTATTTAATAGAAGCTCAATAACAAGAGATTAGATAGAATGGGAGAATGGCAGCATTTGAAGAGATGGTCATGTAGGATTTTTCAGAAGATATGCATGCTGAGAATAAAGGAACATGACAAGACCCCCCAAAAACCATAAAAAGAAATCTATACCAAGGCACATCAAAGTGAAATTACAGAATGTCACAGAGATAAACTTCAAATGTTAACCAAATTTGAAGACAGTTGATCCTCCAAGTTATAACATTTAGGCCAACAACAACAAAAGCCAGAGTCTGTGGCACAGCACCTGCAAAAGACAGAAATGCTGTTACCCTGGAATTGTGTGTCCAGCTGGACTCTCACTTAAGAATGAGAACATGATAAAAAACATTTTCAGACAACATCCAAGACAGTAAGATCTGAAAAAACCACCAAAACCTTTACTTTAGTAAGAAGGAAACTAGGGAGCAGGGGGAAGTGGTAAGTTACTAATCAACATGAAGTTTCAGTTAAATAAGATGAATAAGTTCTAGAGATCTGCCATACGACATTGCACCTATAGCCAACAATACTGTATTGTGCACTTACAAACTTGTTCAGACTACAGATTTCATGTTAAATGTTCTTATGACAATGAGATAACATTTTTAAAAATGAAAGAAACTAAATCCAGATGAAAGGATTGAAATACAGGAGCCAATGACAAAGAAACAATATTAATCTGCTCTTTAAACAATTCTAAAAACCAAGTCATTTTTATTCTCAAATCATAAAAACTTTGTTATGCTTTACTTTTTATATAACAATACTTTAAAGAAATATATGTTATTTGTTTCAATTTGCTTTAAATAAATAGAAATAGCAATGATGCTGGTATGTTTGATTAAAACGTGAAGTATGCAAAGAATGAAATGTTATGTAACCTTGAAGAATTTTTGATGCCATGTTATAATGCTTATGTTAAGAAAATGAGAAGGAAAAGCAGCATATAAACATCATATTCACTATTATGTGGGCTGAATAAAAATACATAGGCAAAATATTTATGGCAATATACCAAAAATATTAAAAATCATTTCTTTGGTGGCATAATGATATTTTTCCTTTTCCTTTATACTTTTCAAAATCCTATCATGGACATATAATTCTTTAATACTAAACAAACTTCAAAATACTTAAACACACAAATATTTTAATAAATTATGAGTTTCACTAAATAAACACCATGTTTATGTTTTGCAGGCAAATCTCTCCTCACCATCTTCTACAGTATCTGAGAGTCAGCTGGTACGTATCTTCTAAGTCACAGATCTACTTCTGCAAATTCTGATCTCTCAAGAGAGCTTTACCTGAGCAAAAGTGGAAAAAAGAATGCATTTACTACATATCTTTTTATTCACTTACTTGTCTAATAAAATTTTACTGATACTTTCCAAAAGCTCCATGGTGGTTGTTTTGCAGGTGACAAACATACGTAAAACTATACATATACTTTACTTGCTAGTAACTTACAACCAAGTAGAGGCATTAGAAGAGATTGTGAGGTCAGGTGAAAGATGTCATTAGAATTTAAAGAAGAGAGCTCACTCTTTAAAGGAAAAGATCCAAAAAGAGTTTAAGGAGAAGGTCGTGATTGAGTAGGATTGTTTTGGATTTAAGAAATAGATATTTCACACAGGAGAATTAGCATGCAAATGGTCTAGATCAGTGCTGAGCAATAGAAATACAACATGAATGACAAATGTAAGACACATATGTAATGTTAAAACTTCTAGTAGCCACATTAAAAAAGTAAAATGGAACGGGTAATGTTAATTTTCATAAAATATTTTACTTAATGTTATATAAATATTATCATTTCAATGGATAAGCAGAATAAAAATCGAGATTTTTTTTACATTACTGTTTTGGAGAAGAGGCTTTGAATTATTGCGTATTTTATATTTACAGTAAATCTCAATTCTGCCTAGTTACAAGAGCTCAAGAGTGGGGCTAGTGACTACACTGGGCAGCACAGATTCAGACTCTAGAATCTGTTATTTGAAGATAAAATTTGATTAAATGGGAGAATTATTTTCTCTTATAGCATTTTGTATTTCTTATTCTTACAGTGGTTACCAAATTTAAGTCATGAAATAAGTTTCCTATATATCACTGGTCAAAGATTTTCTTAATATCTTTGGATGTTTATTGTCTAAAACTGTAAATTCCTGAATAATAGATATCTTCACTAAAATTAATGGAAATTTCTAGTAAAACAGTTTGAAACATTAACGATATTCCCCTTTTAAAGAAATGGTTTTGGTGTCCTATAGCCACAGCCGACAAATCGTCTTGTCATTATTATCCCAATAGAAATAATTACAATATGTTTATTTGTAATGCTGAGAAATCATAAAAAGCATTGTTTGACTTTTAAAATAGCTTGATTCAATCAATCCCATTGGGTATACTGCTGTTTATACATATAGTGTGTATATGGCATGTGTTTGAATGTGTGTGTGCATTAGTTTCTGTTGGTTTAGAACACTGGGAGGCGGGGGGCAATATAGTATACTTGAAAGAATCTGGGATGAGTATCAGAAGACCCACCTTATACTTCCTGCTCTGACATTAACTAGCTGGCTGACAGTGGGTAAGCAAAAGTCTGGGAGTCTGGCTTTCAATTTCTTAATTGAACAGTGAGAGCATTCTATTGCGAACTTTCCAAGCCCTTCCAGGGCTGTGAATTGATGGTTACTAACATAGTGAAGTTGAAGGAGTTGCCATGGAAACAAGCACTGCAATAACATAATGAGGCTGAATGACTTCCCACTTTAGATATGGAAATATTACTACAATTATTTTAATATTTAAAACGATATATTTGTTTATTTAGAGTATGGAAATAAAGAATGTTTTACACATTGCCATATATAATTTCACTCAGTATAGTATATAAAATACAGATTTTAGATGTTGGTGGACTATATATACATGTGTAAGTGTGTATTTTACATACATGTAAGTTCTTGGTTTAATACTTTAAGAAATGATTTCAAAGTGGCAAATATATATATATATATACACACACATACATGTATATATATGATGATTTTATAAAATGAGATATAGTAAAACAACTCATTGTGAATGTAATTAAAACACACTTACTTTTTGCCCAATAAAATAATCTTATTGTTTGTTTTCTCTAGGGGCAAAACTACAAAGCATTGCTTTAAATGACTTTTATAATAATTTCCTTTCATTTACTTAAGTCCTTTTCCCTAAGGAGTTCAAGGCATTTCTTAACCAAGTTTTAAATTAAGTTTTAATCTCAAAATGCCCTTGAGATATAGGTAGGTTTGTGAAGGGATTATTATCAAGCAAGCAGATCATATTTAAAAAATGAACATGTCTTGTACTGATATAATTATTTAATTCAATAACTTTGGTTTCTATTTCATGACATTAACCCTGTGTTTGTAATAATACTACCTGAGAATGGAACAAATAGTGGAAAATGATTGTATGTAAGACGTGTTACAGGGCATGTACTTCACTAAGGGTTTAGAATATTTTTACACTTAAGTAACACTATAAAGTTATAATTTTTTCATTTTTATGAATGAATTTTCAATATTTGCCATCATGAACTCTTTAAGTTCTGAATAATATGAGTAAATAAGAATGCCTTTGATAAACAAAACTTTGAGAAATATATATTTATATTTTTATATATGTATGTGTTTACAATATACACACACATATAGATGACATATGAGGTAATTCTGATTATATATACACATCTTTGTTTATATGAGTAAATATGTATGCATGTATAACACATAAAAACAAAGTTATTGGAAATGTATGATATTTTATAGTTAAATTACATAAACAAATATTTGTTTTGTGTAAAACCAACAGTAAATAGTTAAAATTATTTGACTCCTCTTTTAGGAGGTAAGTGTAGTAAGTGTGTTGAAGAGAAAATATATGACAGATTGCTATGGTACCACAAGCTTAATGCAATTCTCAAATTGCTTTTGAGATTTAACTTTTTAAAGATATATCATTTTCTCATGCTTTCAAATTTTTAACTTGGCTGATCTGTTTGCTTGCTTTTATTGCAAGTGTGCCAATTCAGAATTCAAAGGGAAAGAAGAAATAGAATAATGACCCTTACTCTTAAAATATTTCCGTTGTTTACTCTGGAAGCCAAATGATTTAGAGTTGGGCTTGGGAGACTGTTTTGGAAGCCCATGTGAAGCTAGTTCACCAGTCTTAGCTTCTCTTCTTCTATTAAACTGCACTGCAGTCAATCAGAACTGGAAAGGAAA
This sequence comes from Chlorocebus sabaeus, assembly GCF_047675955.1. Lineage (NCBI taxonomy): Eukaryota > Metazoa > Chordata > Mammalia > Primates > Cercopithecidae > Chlorocebus > Chlorocebus sabaeus. Next base: position 57,172,834 of record NC_132920.1, read on the forward strand.
TTAGAGATGAAAATATCGGAAATTCCCACCTATTCACTGGCGATTGGAATAACGACTCTGTCAACCTGAAGGGATTATTGTAAGGCTCACATATCATAAAATGTGGAGTCGTCAGTATACTCCTATAGACAGGGAGAGGTTATTTTTGCACATAAAATCTGTGAATGATGAAGAGATAATATGAGCAGCCATTTTTACAGAAAAAGAAACAGAGGTTTACAGAGTTAAATAGATTATCTCGGATCACCAGCATCAGTGTTCATCCTTGCTTTGTGTAGCTTTGGAAAAGGAATCGTTATTATTGATTTTAGATAATTCAAGGAAAATAAGAAAGGAAGAATTAAAGAGTTTGGAAACAGGGCCTCTATGGAAGCATTACTTTCACTGGGTAGCTCCTGTGTCTGACTCTGCCTAGTGTTTTTGCACTGCCTGGAAAATGTGAGTACTTACTGAAGACGAGACTGGGTAGGGTCAGTTAGAGTATTGAAGTTTTCACAGCTGTGAATTGTGCTTCCTGTAGCATATTAAAAGGAGCAAAAGGAAAGGAAATATCTAGGATCTAGGTTAAACCTTCACAGAGCTTTCCTAGCTGTTGGGCTGAATCATCACAAAGATATTAACAAAGGCCAGTGGGGTCTTTTTCCCTGCATAAGATAACACACAAGTTAAGCTCCCCAAGGTAGGTAAACCCTGGTCTTCTTTGGCAGTAGGGGAGCCTGGTTTAGATGATATTTGCCTTTTGCTTTTGAAATTTCATGCCGTTACAAAATGTTCACTGTTGTCCAGGATGGAATACTTAATCTAGAGAGCACAAAACAACAGATTTTAAAAATAAGTCACATGGCTATATACAGGTAAAAGCAAGATGCTATTTACTGGAACACTATTAAGAAGAGTGCTTAAACTTGCAAATACTTTGTTCCTAGTTCTGAATGCCAGCTGATGCGTCCAGCTTTAGTGATACGTGACTCATCTTTCTGAGGGCCCTTAAGGCCTCTGTTGTTCAGAAAATGCAACCCTGAAAGCTTTTATGTAGAACCGTTGTCTCCTTCAAGCTCAAAGACAGTTTCTCCTTGACCAGTTTTTCCTTGACATAACATACTTAAGTGCCACAGCATTTATCAGGTACGCCCCCTCAGGTTTGAGTCATGCTATTATCTTTTATTTAACCATTGAAATATTTCAATCTGGCCAATCTGTATTGTGTATATTCCATGAAATGCTTCTTGAGCCATGAGATGCAGCCTATAATTATTGAGGTCTTATGTATGTTTATTTTTATAAAACTATTGTAATCATTATAAAACACTTTTTGGAGGAACACGTCAAGTAGGTACTTTTGTGAATAGTCTAGATCATTTAGAATCAACATGCCATATTTATAAGTGCAAAGTATATATTCTGTTTTTCCTTTCAAATGTATTTTATGCTGTTTTTTCTTTACCAAGTTTTGTCATGCATATTATCTCATTAGGTTCTCATAATCACCTTTGAGTTAGTATGACAGGAATTGTTATTTCCATTATTCCGATGAAAGAACTGAAGTTTAAATATTGAGAATGCCATGTCAATAGTTGCTTGGTAATAAGTGGTATAAAAATCTCTTTTGCTTTTTCCAATCTTGGGAGCTTTACCCTATGCCATAGGGTAAATTTTGAGATTTAGGATATTTGTTTAAGGGGAAAACATAGCTTAAGTGTTTGCTTCAAGTATATAATAATGTTTGTTTAAAACAAGAATTAGGGTCTATAAACACGTATTATCTGAATAAGTAAATCAGGTAAATAATTTAGATAATATTGCTTTTGTCCACAATTTTGCCTGGTAGAATGTATTGAGTTTGCACAAAGTTTTTGCCATGAAAATTCTAAAGGCAAAGAAGCACTGGAGAATGAAGACAAAACTGCAGCAAATGGGTCAAAAACAACCATGGCACTTTCACAAACTCTTTGAGTCCATCGAATTAGTAAAATTTCCAGCCAGACTCACAGAATTTGCTGTATGTTGTTTTATTACTTTCTTGCAGTTTCGTTACATATCTTACCTCTCCAGAAAGATCAAAATAAACTCTTGAAAGCTGGCACCCTATCCTTTATTTCTTTTTTTCTTTATCACACCACCCTAGAGCTTATTTCTATAGTCAAAGGCAATTAAAAAACATGAGTCCATTAGTATTAGTTGAAGTTATTAATTTAAGAAAGATTTTGCTGGCCAGGCGCGGTGGCTCATGCCTGTAATCTCAGCACTTTGGGAGGCTGAGGGGGGTGCATCACGAGGTCAGGAGATCGAGACCATCCTGGCTAACATGGTGAAACCCCATCTCTACTAAAAAATACAAAAATATTAGCCAGATGTGGTGGCGGGCACCTGTAGTCCCAGCTACTCTGGAGGCTGAGGCAGGAGAATGGTGTGAACCTGGGAGGCGAAGTCAAGATCACCTGGGAGACAGAGCGAGACTCTGTCCAAAAAAGAAAGATTTTGCTGTAAAATATTGGTATTTAAAAATATTAGTAATTGATTCTCTAGGTCAGTGCTGGTAGTTAATCTTCAAGTTTGGTATCTAGCCCAGAAGCTGTACCAACTTGCTGTCATAGAATTCTGATTATAAGTTCCAAAGGATGGAAATAGTATCTGTTTATATAGTGCCCCAAGTGACAGTGTTCAAGTATGAGTGTATACTTGATAGATTATAAACACAAATCAATAGCAGGCTTAGATGAGTGTCTTATAGCCCATTAAAACCTGCCACTGGGCTTCGGGGAACCCACATACTCCCTTGAAGTTTTTCTGTCCTCAAGACTAATGTTACCATCAGATATAATATCCTCTTCTCCTCCCCACTCTTGAATTCTCTAAAAAAGATGACATTGTTGTCTTTTGGTATTAAGGGTTTTATTGCATATCACTATGAATAGAGGGAGAAAAACAACAATTTCTTTTAAATGAAGAAGATTAAAATCTTGTAAAGTCCCTAAAGTGGCCTCTTTCCTTGACTTTCTGTAGTTGATAACTTTAGCTTTCTACTCTTTCTCCTGAGGGCGGAACTCACCAACCCACTTTCCTTCTTCTCCTCCTCTATTGGAAAAATGCCATATGGCTCTTCTATCCCTCAAAGTTCCCTCTTTGTGAATTATATCAAAAAGTTAGCCAATTCAGGAAAAATAATGGATGACCTCAAGGAGTCAGTCAGCGCCACTTTTTAAAAAAAATTTATTTTAAGTTCCAGGGTACATGTACATGATGTGCAGGTTTGTTACATAGGTAAAAATGTGCCATGATGATTTGCTGCACCTATCAAACCATCACTTATGTATCAAGCCCAGCGTGAATTAGCATTTTTTTTCATGATGCTTCCCCTCCCTGCCCACAACAGGCCCCAGTGTGTGTTGTTCACTAGCATGTGTTCATGTGTTCTCTTTGTTCAGCTCCCACTTATAGTAAGAACATGCAGTATTTGGTTTTCTGTTCCTGCGTTAGTTGGATGAAGATAATGGCTTCCAGATCCATTCATGCCCCTGCAAATTACATGATCTCATTCCTTCTTATGGCTTCATAGTATTCCACGGTATATATGTACCACATTTTCTTCATTCGATCTATCGTTGATGGGCATTTGGGTTGATTCCATGTCTTTGCTATTGAATCAGTGCTTCTTATTGACTTCATATTGAACTATAGTGAACACACTGAGCTTCTGCCTGTCAATTAACTTATTCATTCTGTAAGTGTTTATTGAGCACCAACCAGGTACAGGCACCATTCTAGATGTTGGAGATATAAGAGTGAATAAACCAAAGATCTCTGGTTTCACAGAACTTACATTCTAGTGGAGAAAGAAAAACAATGAACACAAACAGATGTCAGGTAGTAATAACTGCTGTGGAGAAAATAAAGCAGGTAAGAGAGGTGGAGATTGCTATTTTATATGGCTCATTAAAAAGATCTGTCTGATAACGTGATTTTTAAACTGAAAAAGAAGGAATGAGGGGGAGTTCCAGACAAGGGAAGAGCAAATACAAACTCCTGGAGGAGGCAGTATCATAGTGTATAAGCTAGAGTAGAAAGAGTGAAGGGGTGGAAGGGAGAGTACTGGGAAATAAGACTGGAAAAAGAGAGGCTGGTTAGGGATATGAAAGATCAGGTCATACAGCACCCTTATAGGTATTGCTTTGTAGGCACTACAAGGGCTTTGAACTTTACTCTCAGTAAAAAAGGTGAGGCATTAGAGAGATTTCAGAGCAGAGTTGACATGACTTGATGTAGAATTGACGGACATCATTTAGGAGATGAGTGACATGACTCAACTTACACTGTGGTTATCTTGTGATTTACTCAACTGGATTGTGAGCCTCTGAAAACAGGGGATATATCTTATTTATCTCTATAGACGCTATTGTTCCTGACATAGACTAGATCTTAATTGGCAAAATGTCTCCAGTGAACATCTGGTAGAGGTGTGCTTCAGAGTTGCAGAACAGTTATTTAGTCTTTCAGGCACTTCAAAAATGTCTATACCCAGTGTAAATCAATTTTCAGTGTATTCATGAATTGATATTTTCGATTTGGAGAATCTTCTCATTTTTCTTCTTGTGCCCTTTGTGCTGGCTATGAGAGTCATTACCTTTTTTATTTTTCCACATAGGCTGGAAAGAAAATACAAAACTGCTTTTTCTGGCATCATTAGAGGGTCATTTGCATCTATCAGTCATGAGTCTGACTATTCTATGGATTCTATAGTAGATAAAAATGAAAGAAGGGCCTCTTAAGGCTAGTTTAGTTGTAATATTGCTGCACAATGGCAATCTCACAGTAGTTCAGTTTTATAGACTCCCCAAACTTGATAAATCTAATTTCCTCTGTGTTTGTTTGGACACAGATGTAACAAATTAGATTATTCGGAATTAGAGAAGTTGTTCAGGAGAACCTTTACTTGAAGTTCAAAGGTACCAGCAAAGATGACTACATGCAAAGATGCAATATAGATTAGGAATTAATAAAGCATAGTCTATTTTAAAGCCTCTCCTTCAGTCTGGAGACAGAAGACAAGGCCAAATGGATGTCTCTGGAATGATAGACTAAGAAAGATCTATCTCTACATGAGTTGCACATTTTAATGTATTGAGTTCAAGTCTAGTGTCTTTCAACTTTTAATGTGTACATGAATTGCTTAGGGATTTGTAAAAATGCAGATTCAGATTCAGTAGGTTTAGGTCGGGCACTGAGCTTTGGCACTCACAACAGGTTCTCAGATGATGCTGATACTGGTCTACAGCCTTCATTCTAAGGGTCAAAGTGCTAGCAGACAATGTCTTAATTGGATAGAACATTAGTTAACTTTTTGTTGCAAATGTTGATTGCATCACCATTTGACATTGTGAAACAAGGTGTGAGGAATAATCGAGGGGAAGTTAACTAATATTCCAAGAGAGACTTATGTGTGATGACAACAGTGCCAGTTGCTTCACATATGCTGTTTTATAGACCTTCTAAGTGGCACTTTGAGACCTTTGTTTGGATGATGGATTTGAATATGCAGAAATGAGTCTTTTGCTGTTACTCTGTGTGGTATAATTCCTGAGGGGTCAGAAAGGTAAGTAATAAAATGTGTCATTACCCATTATTAAAGGACATAGTCATGTATTAGAATTACAACCCTTCAACAGAAGTTCTACACAGGTTGAATGGCTTTTCCAAAGTAATACGGTTTATTAACAACATTGCAGAAACTAAAATCTATGTCCATGTTGCTCTCCTTCTACAGTATTATGCTACTTCATGAGAGTAAATTTTTAACCAAATCCAGAGACACAGTGGAAATTTGATGTCTTGGCCATGCAAATTATGGAGTATTTTAGGAGTTGGTGAAGAGGTGTGTGTGTCTGTGTGTATGTGTGTGTGTGTGTGTGAAGAGAGTGGATGTGTGGATGTGTATAGTCGCCAGGAACTGAAAACATTAGAAAACATTAGGTCCTAAATGTTCTGAGAGTATTTAGGATGGCTAATGAAAAGAAAGTAAAATGGCACAGAATGAGTTAACAATGGCCAAAATCAAAGATGAGACAGTTGACCGTGGAAATAAAATAGAGAAACAATATATTTTAAAGGCATAAGAAATATAAAAATTACAGGAGCTTTGTTGTTGATTAGACAGGATAAGTTACAGAGAGGTGGATATTTAGCAATGATTTCAAGCTTCTATCTATTCTATGATGTCACTCTTCCTCCCTGGAATAGGCACAGAAGTGATAAAAATCACAGGCCTGATGATCAGACCAAACATGGATTTAAACCTTAACTTCGCATGTTAACTGCATGACTTTGGCATCTGACTTTTTACTTTTAAATCTCCCATAGAATTTATAAGAAATTGATGAGATGATCTATCTAAAATATTGAGTTCAGTTTTTGATTCTATATTGATAGAATATAAAACCTGTATCTATGAGACAATGATAGTGTCATTAGCTGCAATAGGTTCTCAAGGATTTTGAAGCTGGTTTTGAAGCACATGAAAAAGCATGAAGAAGATGCAGAGGCTACCATGCAGATGACTTGTTAGTATACCAAGGTCTGTGGAGAGTGCATGAGGTTCAGAATTGGGACACTAGGGTTAGATTTTTAACTGGACCATCACTGAGAGATGGATGGGTTTGAAAGGTATGATTAAAGATTATAGAATGAGAAGTATGAACAATGTCAAAGGCAAACTATGTGTAGTCATCTTTTGCCTAGAGTTGCCTTTCATATCTATGAAATATTGACTACTGGGTAACAACAAATTAAGGTTGTAGCAGCAAAGAACAGGACAAAAGAAAAAGGGAATAAATACAATGTAAAAATCAGGGAAACCATATGAAGACCAAGTAAATAAATAGAATGAGGAAGACTCAGAATCTTCATGTAGTCCAAACCTGGGAACACAGGGTCCAAGAAAAGAACATGTGGAAAATCTGGCAGAGTGGAGGAAATGGAGGAAAAATCATTGTCTAATTGTCAGAGACAACCATTAAATCCAGGAAACTCATAAGAACTAAAGAGCATAAAAACTGGTAGAGAAGAAAATATGAAGCATCAGTAACAGACTCTGATACTGAATGTATCTGATATCCAACCAACCAGAAGAGTCTGTCTTCTGATGTCACCCTGGAAAGGACTGATCCCAAGACAGATGATCTGAGTGGAAGCCTCTAGGCCAGGATAACCCCAAACATCTGCCTGCTTACAATAAAAGGACCCAGGCAGTCATGTTTCTCTGGAAGAGATTATCCTACCATCCGAAGTGCTCCTGGTTAGATTTCTTCTCCCTGCTTTCATCTTTCTGCATAGTGACACCAAACTTAGCCCCTAAAGTACCATGTTGGTTTTAGAGCCTTGTAGCCCCTGAGTCCTGGAGTTGCTTTTATTTTCTGCCTCACAAGGGAGTAGAAGAGAAGGAGAAAGTGCAGGAATAGGAGAAGAAGAAAGAAGAAATGAAGCAGGAAGTCAAATAAAAAAAAGAGACAGAGGTGTGGACAACTTTGATTCATGGCCCAGGTATCAGGCATCTCTGTAATTACAGGTGGCTATAGAAATAGGGAACTGCCTGGACTTTTTTTTTTTTTTTTTTTTTTTTTTTTTTTTTTTTTTTTTTTTTTGGCAGCACTTAATGGAAGAGTATTGCTCTCATGTGTATGCTCTATGGCATGACTTCATGCACAATTGGATGTTACTTGTTCATTCTTCCCCTTGAGAAAAATCAGAGTTTCTTAAGTGGGAGGTATTTCTCAGTCTGGGGAAGATAGAGACTTGTCTCAATCTGTATTTCCCCAGTTGTCATAATACATGAAAGACCAAATATCTGTTGAATAAAGTATTTCAGAGTGACATTTATTCAAGACTCAAAATATATCAGGTGCTTTATAGAGCAGAGAGATTGATGTAGTCCCTTAAGGCTTAACTTGTGAGCATCAGAATTGACTGAAAAGAGCTAATTTACCATTTTCCAAAAGGAAATGGGGTTGAGAAGAATGATTGTAGAAAAGTGCTTAAACAGAAAGAGCATCACAGCACTTTATTAAATTATTGTTTGGGATGATTTTGCAAACATCAATCTTTCTGTGACATTTTACAGGGTAACAAGATTTTGGTGTTTGTGAAACATCATTTTGAAATTACCCCAAACTAGAGTTCTCTCCCGTCTCTCTTTGTCAAATCGACACTGGGTACAAGCTTAAGAATCTCGAGTGACTGATGTATTAGCTAAAATTCTTTTGATTGCAAGTTACAGAAGTAAAGTTGAGTTAAATAAAAAGGTGTGTGTGGAGGGAATCTAGTGTAAAAGAAAAGGAAAGAACCTCAGGACAGGAAATTCATGTAGACCCCTGGAATGTTTTGGGAGTAAATTCTGGAAAGCCCTCTGGTGTCTCTCCTTTCTGGGCTGCACCTCCATGCACTTTGCTCTATCCTTCTTGATCTCAGCATATCTACCTTTTAGGTCGTGTTAAGTCTTTCCTGTAGCTTCTACATGCCATACTTTAATTTCAGTCTCCCACAGTTACTGCAGAGCAGTTTAAATCCCTGTTCCACGTTATTGGGAGAGACAATCTCTTTGCCACCCATTCTCCACTCTTTTAGGTCAGAAAGCCAGCCCAGTTTATAATATGAACATGGCATCTGGGGGCCCAGCTTTGTAGATTTTGGGGCATGGAGGGTGAGCAGTTTCCAGAAAAAGAAAGTTGTCGTGGGCTTGGTGGATATACCAAAGTCATTTATGCTATCATGCCCAGAATGCTGCCTGACACAGAGAAGACTCTCAATAAATATTTAGCAAAGGAAGTATTTGTTGACCAAATGCACCAGCAAGGGTAGAACATGTCTGCATTTCGAATGTTACAAGAATAGATCTTTATGAACTGATGAGCTGTTATAGTTAAGTTTTAACTAAACTTATATTAGTTAAGATCATTTGACTTCAGGCTGTTTTTATGCATTTGTGAAATCATTTTAAAATTAAAAAATATTATTTTCTGTGAGAACAGCACTGAATGACTTAACAATACACATCTTTGTTCATTTTAATATTTTTTTTCCTGTTTTTTAAATATTTATTTGACATTCATGAAGACTAAGCCTGGAGTAATTCGCCCAGTACCTGTAAAATCCAGAATATTACTGAAACAAGAGGAGGAAGTCTATGAACCCAACCCTTTCAGTAAATATTTGGAAGATAACAGTGACCTCTTTTCTGAACAGGTGAGCGTACACAAGAGAAAATGTTTGCTATTTTGCTAAATGACTATATAAAATAAAGATGTCTCTATGAATATAGTATGTGTAAGAACATGTTCATTTGACTGGAATATATTTGGTAATGAAAATGCTTGCATAATAAGTAGAATTTCCTAAATAATTCAAGAATAATATTTTGAAGCATTTTAATGTATGTGTCTTTTTTTTTTCTTCTAAAACGTGTCTATTTAATGCTGGTATTGTTTTGGGGACCAAGATGTTACTCTCTATAAAGACATCATGAAATCACTGATTGGATGGGTCATATAGGTGTGGCATTCTTATTTCTAAAATCCTGCTTCCAGCTGGGTAAAGTGGCTCATGTCTGTAATCCCAGCACTTTGGGAAGCCAAGACAGGAGTATTGCTTGACCCCAGGAGTTTGAGACAAGCCTGGGCAACATGGTAAAATCCCATCTCTACAACAAATTAAAAAAAAATGGCTGGGTATGGTGGCATGTGCCTGTGGTCCCAGCTGCTTGGCAGGCTGAAGTGGGAGAATTGTTGGAGCCCAGGAGGTCGAGGCTTCAGTGAGCAAGTGTTCATGTCACCGCACTCCAGCCTGGGTGACAGAGCAAGACCTTGTCTCAAAAAATAAAATGAAATCTTGCTTCCTTTTGAAGAGATGGAATATTTTAGATTTGATATATTAAAGTTGACAAAAGTCCTGTTTAGATCCATATTAACACAGAGACGATGCAGTCTCCCAAATTGGGCAGTAATAGTAACAGAATCAGGGCTCAAGTCATACTTAGGATTTGTTGTTCATTTTGTTTATGTTTGAAAAGTCTATACTAGATTCCCCTTACATATTATATATGTTGAAGGAAGTATAATGGAGAATTGTCAATGGTGCTTTATATTTGTGAAAAATATGAAAATACACATTTATGCAGTATAAAACTTCATAATGAATAGCAGAGATTTTAAATCTTTCTCATATTATAATGCAACAAATATGGGCTATATATTTTATTGAGAGATTGAAATATGAAATTAATAAGCAATGTAGGATATTCAAAAAACTTTCTGAATACAGTCAGGACATGTAAGATCATCATATTTTGTAATCTATAATAAAATAGATTTATAGAGGAATATAAGGTGTTATGCTCTTTTAAACTTTTAGTTTGAAAATGATAACTAACAATATTCTTGAAAATATAAACTATATCTAAATTTATATTTATAAAACATAAAGAATCTCTTATCTGACGTGTTAGCTCTGTGACCCTGGGCAAGTGGTTTCATCTATCTAGGCTCCAGTTTCTTTCTTTCTCTCTTTCTCTGTCTCTGTCTCTGTCTCTCTCTCTCCCCCCCCTCTCTCTTTCTCTCCTTCTCTCCTTCTCTCTCTCTTTCAGATGGAGTCTCACTCTGTTGCCCAGGCTGGAGTGCAATGGTGCCATCTCGGCTCACTGCAAATTCCGCCTTCTGGGTTCAAGCGATTCTCCTGCCTCAGCGTCCCGAGTAGCTGGGATTACAGGTGCCTGCCACCACTCCCAGCTAATTTTTGTATTTTTAGTAGAGACAAGGTTTCACCATGCTGGCCAGGTTGGTCTCAAACTCCTGACCTCAGGCGATCTGCCTGCCTCAGCCTCCCAAAGTGCTGGGATTACAGGCATAAGCCACCGCGCCCGGCTGGCTTCAGTTTCTTAATGCATAAAATGAGGTGTTCCGATTAGGTACCTCTTAAGAATCCTTTAAACTCTAAAATTTGCATTACTTGAAATCTATGATTAACCCTAACTGGGTCTGAAATCCCTATGTAACCTTGAAAAAGTTCATTACAAATGGTTTTTATTATTAATTCTAGTTTTTATTTACAAAATTCAGATGAAAATATTTTCCATTGATTTATATACACTTTGTGAGAAGGCTATGATTTTGGTAAGTCTGAATTTTTTAGAGGGCATTGATATGATAAAAAATGATAATTAGAAGCAATATTTTAATTTTGTGGACTAAAATATAGACCTCAAATTAAATTAAACAGGGAAATCTTGTTGATATATAAGGTTGCCTTCACTAATTCCGCACATAACAGAAATGGAAACCCCTGTGGGGAAAACATTTTTTTATCATTAACAAAAGCACTTATGAAATATCTATTGCTTGCATGATACTAATATTTTAGTGACTTTTAATATGAAGTTTTAGACAGTATGGGGTAATTATAAAATGTTTATAAAAATAATTTAGCACTTATATGAAAATCAAACCACTAACAGTTAAATTTCACATATTATCCATGTAACCTACTTTGTTCAAAATATGATCCAATGCTGGAAAATAATAACTTTATTCTTCTGTGTGAGTATAAATTCATGCATTTTACTTCAAGCAAGATTCTTTGTAGAATATCGAGTTAATCTACCTGTAATTTACAACATGTATGGTCTACTGAAATGATAAATCCTATTTTCAAGTGCAGAAAATCCTTGTCATTAAAAATAATTGCCACTTCTTTTCATTGCTTTTTCTGACTATAAAGTAAGTTTAAAGCTCTTTTTACATCACAACATAAATCTATTTATTTCTAAATACTTGGCTGAAAATTTGACCTATTTTGCAAATCTTAACTTACCACAGACCTAATCTTATTTATATTTTCTTTCAACCAATTTGTCCTGGTTTGTATCCCCATTTGAATGTGGAACATGAGAAGTAATAGCAGACAATGCATTGTCAGAATTGAAAGAAGCCTAGCATACCACTTAAAAGTGAATTCCAAAGGTCCCCTGGCCTTGTTCATTGACCTGGCATGAAAGGGAAAGATAAGATAGAACCTTGGGGCCACTGAACACCTGGGAAATGGCATGCATTATCAACTGGCCTTTTTATGTTGAGCTTTAACTGTCATCTCATTGTGTCCAGAATCTACAATGGAGGCAGATACCAAAACAGCTCTCAAGGGTAGATGCTTATATCTACTTAAAAAATAAATTGAATAATAAAATGTATAATTTCAGCATTGCTACTTCATCAGAACCTCAACAGAAGAAAGTGTACTCAAATTCAGTTCTAGTCACTATTGTCTTCTCTTACACTGTTGCCACAGAATAAATTGAATGGTTCCAAACTCAGCTGATCTCATCCACCCATGTAATGGAAAATTCTTTAGCCAGACAGTTGGGCCAAATGGAAGTAGCTCACATTCACTAATCTGCCTTGTACTGGGGACAGTTCCACATGACAGGAGATGTTGGATGGGATTGTTAAGTCAATAAATTTTTCCTAGCAGCTTCACTGCCATAAAATATGATTTCTCAACTCTTACAAAATATCAGACAATAAAGATGATAATGAGACTAGACAGAAATGTATTTACTATAGTTCAAAAAGGTGCAGCTGGGCAACCTTTTGACCTGATTGTGACCTGAAAATTTGCCTGGAAACAGCTGCTGAGTTCTGACAGCCAAGTTTGAAACCAAATGCATAATCAAGTAATCGAAACTTACTAGCCAACAACTTTTACATCAAAGTGGCATAGGCCAGGAAGCATCATTGCATATTAGATGGTTGTTTAAAAAAAAAAAAAAAGCCTTCAAAATGAAGATTATGCTTTGCTGAAATAGTCTTCATTCATTATTAATTAATCATTAATCTTCATTCATTATTCAATTAACTTATTATTGTGCCAATTTATGGTGCTTTTCAGTTATTACAAAATGTCCTCACACTTTGCCATAAATCTATGGATTTAAAAACTATGGTGGTGTGTTTAAAGCATATTTTTTATTGATAACTAAAGGTAGAGTTGGAAAATAATTAGCAAAATTCATTGGACTAATGGGCATCCAGAAGACATTCAGACTCAGAAAAGCAATTTGCTGATGAGAATGAAGATACTAAAGAGCTGAATGGTATTTAGTTTATTCTGACTATTTGTGAGTTTGCAAAATATATTGATTGTTTTCTGATCATTTAATATGTGTAATTAGATAAGAGGATTTCATTGAAGATTTGCGGTTTAATACAAAAAGGCAATAATTCACCTCATTTACATAAAGTGCTATGTAAAAATCCTCCCTCTTTCTTTTTTTTTTTTTTTTTTTTTTTTTTGAGACGGAGTCTCGCTCTGTAGCCCAGACTGGAGTGCAGTGGCCGGATCTCAGCTCACTGCAAGCTCCGCCTCCCGGGCTTACGCCATTCTCCAGCCTCAGCCTCCCAAGTAGCTGGGACTACAGGCGCCCGCCACCTTGCCCGGCTAGGTTTTTTTTTTTTTGTATTTTTTAGTAGAGACGGGGTTTCACCGTATTATCCAGGATGGTCTCGATCTCTTGACCTCGTGATCCGCCCGTCTCGGCCTCCCAAAGTGCTGGGATTACAGGCTTGAGCCACCGCGCCCGGCCCCCTCTTTCTTTATAAATTAATAATGCAACCCATATAATTAGATATATTGTTACTTTCTTAAAGCCCTAAGGAATTGTATGAAAAAAGGTTTTGGATAGAATTAAAGGGAGAATATTGTTTCATCTAATTTTCCCGAAATATTTTTCTTTTTTTTTCCATTTGTGAGAAATAACACTTTCCAGCATGTATGCCTCTTAAAATTTATTTTTCTTCTACTCTGTTTAAATGGGAGAGAGAACATATTTTCCATGAGGATGACCATTTAGAGAATTTCCTCCATGCTACCTCACAGAGAACATAAAAGGGTAATTATAGAGAATTTTCTTTGTTGTAGTATTTCATTCCGCTTTTCTCCTGAGTTTTTTTTTTTTAGACGTCTGACTTGCCTCTCTTCCCTACCAAAATGACTATGCTTGACATTCAACTTTGATGATTATGTCAGTGACTTTCAGGTTTCTATCTAATGATTCATCAAGTTGTATTTCAACTGTGACCTTCAACTTCCCTTCTTTATGTCACCCACATGTTACTATTATAGGGCAAATACCTTTGTTAAAGGGGAAACTGACAATACTGCCTTTTACTTTCTCCGAAAAACCCTGGCTTTGCCACAAACTACCACTTTTTCAACATTGGTTTCTCAATCAAGATGGTCCATATTCTTCTGTCATAAAATTATATTTTGTCATTGCTAACATTTTATCAAGAAAGACTTTGGGGTAAATGTTTAAATGAACCTTTTTAGGTGTAGAAATGACTAAGTGGCTTGCTAGATTGTTTTAACGAGAGGAAAGCTGCAATTTCTTGCAGTGTTACATTGCTTTGGGAAGGTTTATGAACACAGATTTGGCTTCTCTAAGTTTTGCTGTTTTTTTTTTTTGTTGTTGTTGTTTATTTAGGGAGTGAAATCCTTGTGAGTTTTCTCTAATTTGCCTTGCTTTCTTCCTTTATAGGAAAGAGATAATAGACAATTAGCATAAACAAGTTATGTTCTATACATAACAGACAAATTACTGTCAGCACAATAAACTAGTTTCTTAGTATATATCTTTTTTAAAAATTATCTTTTTGAGACAATATTTGCCTTTTCCTCCAAAATATAGTTAGATAGGCTCACTTCTTTATACATAGAATCTCCAGCACCTCTGCGCCCCCCTTTTTTTGACATTTATTTTCTCTTGATTTTATGTATACATCAAGATTGGAAAATTGTAACCTATGCTTTAGATTATTCTGTTGCAGTTGTCAGTTAACGGGAATTTCTTTTCCATGCCCCTCTTCAGTTGCCTTACGTAAGAGTAAAAATCTTAGAGATTTTTATTTGCTTTTAAAACAGCAAACACCCAAAGACCTATTTGTCACTTCTATCATAATGGTCTGAAGCATTATTTGCTTAACAAATAGTTGGTGAATATGTAGTGTCTGATCATATCCCAATGTACTGGGAAAATAATGACCTTTTGAAAGTTTTATGCAAATATGTTCTGTGTTTTGTTAACACAAGATGTTCCTATGTTTTTTATTCAAGGGAGATTGGCCACTGCCATATTAGAACCTCTCACATACAAAGTACACTCTAGTTTAAAAATAGGTCTTTGTTAAATAGAATTTTTTAATTCTTTATAGGTTTTATCTGAAAGTATTAAACATTTCCAAACAGAGAGAGGACATCTATGTAAAAATAATTTTAAATAATATCCAAAATAAATGTTCTTCTGAGATTAGAAATTTAAAAATGTTTTGTTTGTTGGCTGCGTGCAGTGGCTCATGCCTGTAATTCCAGCTCTTTGGGAGGCTGAGGTGGAAGGATTGCTTGAGCCCAGAAGTCTGAGACCAGCCTGGGAAACATAGGGAGACCACATCTCTACAAAAAATTTAAAAATCAGCCAGGTATGGTGGCATGCATTTGTAGTCTCAGCTACTCAGGAGGCTGAGACGGGAGGATGGCTCGAGCCCAAGAATTTGAGGTGGCAGTGATCTATAATTGTGACATTTCACTTCAGCCTGAGCAACAAAACAAGACTTCCATCTCTTAAAGAAAATTGTTTGTTTGTAAGAAAAAAATGTGCATTCATATGTTTTGTTTCACAAGAGTCTCTATCTCAAACCTTCTCCTCAAATTTTGAAACGAGATTAGTCTGTGTATAGAACCATAGAGGGTAACAATTACATACCTTTGGCATGTGGGTGAGAATCTTAAAGACATTTTTATTTGCCAGTTTAGGTACCAAATTGTCTTATAATACATAAGATATTTTTGATGAAACTGGTGCCCCTCTCCAGATACACTCTTTACAGTAATCCCCTCCCTCCCTCCCTCTCTACACAGTTTCAATTCTACAACTGCCTTAAAATGTTTTGTGTGATAGCTGTTAATAAGTATGCTTAGGAAATGCAATAAAAGATATTGGCTTGTGATTTTCTTTTCTGTGCTGTACATTTGTTTTGGCTCATGAGACGTGAGATCAAGGTAGAATGAATAAAGGAGAACATGAAAATTGGGGGTATTCTTTGAATATGAATACTAAGTGTCATGTGCGTCCATGTGAAGAGACCACCACACAACATTTGTGTGAGCAATAAAGCTTTTTTTTTTTTTTTTTTTTTTTTTGAGACGGAGTCTCGCTCTGTCGCCCAAAGCTTTTTAATCACCTGGGTGCAGGCGGGCTGAGTCCGAAAAGAGAGTCAGCAAAGGGAGATAATAGTGGGGCCGTTTTACAGGATTTGGGTAGGTAAAGGAAAATTGCAGTCAAAGGGGATTTGTTCTCTGGCGGGTAGGAGTGGGGGATCGCAAGGTGCTCAGTGGGGGAGATTTTTGAGCCAGGATGAGCCAGGGAAAGGACTTTCACAAGGTAATGTCATCACTTAAGGCAAGGATCAGCCATTTTCACTTCTTTTGCGGTGGAATGTCATCAGTTAAGGCAAGGCAGGGCATTTTCCCTTCTTTTGTGATTCTTCAGTTACTTCAGGCCATCTGGATGTATACGTGCAAGTCACAGGGGATGCGATGGCTTGGCTTGGGCTCAGAGACCTGACATTCCTGCCTTCTTATATTAATAAGAAAAATAACATAAAATGGTATTGAAGTGTTGGGGCGGTGAAAATTTTGGGGGGGTGGTATGGAGAGTTAATGGGTGATGTTTCTCAGGGCTGCTTCAAGTGGGATTAGGGGTGGCGTGGGAACATAGAGTGGGAGAGATTAAGCTGAAGGAAGATTTTGTGGTAAGAGGCGATATTGTGGGGTTGTTAGAAAGAGCATTTCTCATATAGAATGATTGGTAATGGCCTGGATGAGGTTTTGTATGAATTGAAAAACTAAAGGGAAGACACAAGGTCTGTATAAGAGAAGGAGAAAAAACAGGTATTAAAGGACTAAGAATTGGGAGGACCTAGGACATCTAATTAGAGAGAGCCTAAGGGGGTTCAGCGTAAGGAGTGTCCACACAGGAGCTCAAATGTACCCTGTAGCATTCTGAGGACAGACGGAATTCTGAGAAGGGAAAGTGGTAAAAGTATTCTCTAGTCCTTTTTAAGTTGGGAATTGAGCTTGGTGAGGTGTGTCTTTAAAAGACCATTAGTCCGTTCTACCTTTCCTGAAGATTGAGGACGGTAAAGGATATAAAAGTTTCACTGGTCAGGGTCAGTCCAAGTGAAAGCGAAGAGAAGCTGGGATGAAGGGTGCAAAGGAATAGTAAACAAAGTATGTTTGAGATCTAGAACAGAACAATGGATTGTGGAGGGAGTATTGAGGACAGGAGAATATATGGCTTTGGCACCACAGGGTGGATAGGCAAAACAACATGGTTGATAAGGTGCAGATCTTGAACTAACCTGTAAGCCTTCTCTGGTTTTAGGACAGGTAAAATGGAGGAATTGTAAGGGGAGTTTACAGGCTTTAAAAGGCCATGCTGTAGCAGGTGAGTGATAACAGGCTTTAATCCTTTTAAAGCGTGCTGTGGGATGGGATATTGGTGTTGAGTGGGGTAGGGGTGATTAGGTTTTAATGAGATGGTAAAGGGTGCATGATCAGTCGCCAAGGAGGGAGTAGAGGTATCCTATACTTGTGAGTTAAGGTGGGGGGATATGAGAGGAAGATACAAAGGAGGCTTTGGGTTGGGGAGAAGGGCAGCAATGAGATGTGGCTGTAGTCCAGGAATAGTCAGGGAAGCAGATAATTTAGTTAAAATGCCTTGGCCTAATAAGGGAGCTGGGCAGGTGGGGATAACTAAAAAGAAGTGCATAAAAGAATGTCGTCCAAGTTGGCACCAGAGTTAGGGAGTTTTAAGAGGTTTAGAAGCTCTTCCCACAACAGTTACGAAGGCAAGGGAAACAGACCCTTGAAAAGAAGGTAATGTGGAGTGGGTAGCCTCTGTATTGATTAAGAAGGGGACGGACTTACCCTCCACTGTAAGAGTTACCCAGTGTCTGTGATGGTCCAGGAGGCTTCTGAGGCAGTGGGGCAGCATCAGTCTTCAGCTGCTAAGCCAAGAAGGTCTGGAAAGGAGTCAGAGAGGCTTGAGCCAGAGCTCCAGGGGCTCTACGAGTGGGCGAGTTGGACAGTCCTATTTCCAGTGGTGTCCCACACAGATGGGACATGGCTTAGGAGGAATCCCAGACTGCGGGCACTCTTTGGCCCAGTGGCCAGATTTCCAGGACTTGTAGCAAGCTCCTGGGGAGGAGATTCTGGAGGAACCTCTGGCAGCTGCGGTTCAGGCATTTGGAGTTGTGTGCTGGAGATGTGGCTGGGGTTTGTCTCACAGTGGAGGCAAGGAATTGAAACTCAGAAATAAGTTGCTACTTGGCTGCCTCTACTCTATTATTGTACTCCTTGAAGGCAAGGTTCATTAAGTCCTGTTGTGGGGTTTGAGGGCCGGAATTCAATTTTTGGAGTTTTATTTAATGTCAGGAGCAGATTGCATAATAAAATGTATATTGAGAATAAGACGGCCTTTTGACCTCTTAGGGTCTAGGGCTGTAAAATGTCTCAGAGTTGCTGCTAAATGGGCCATGAACTGGACTGAGTTTTTCATATTTGATGAAAAAGAGCCTAAATCCTAACTGATTTGGGGAAGTTCAGATAAAGAAAAAGGAGCATTAACCTTGACTATGCCTTTAGCTCTAGCCACTCTTTTAAGAGGAAATTGCTAGGCAGGTGGGGGAGGGCTAGTCGACGAATGAAACTGTAAGCCGGACTGAAGGTGAGGAGGGGAGATAATAAAAGGATTATAGGGTGGGGGAGCGGAGGCTGAGGAAAAATTGGGACCTAGCTTGGCCTGGTGAGGAGGGAGAGGTCAGCTGGGTCTGTAGAAAAGGAAGATTAGAAAGACTCAGCGATGCTTGGGGTTGGGACTGAGGGAACAGGCAGGAGGGAAAGAAGGAAGATTTGGGATGAGTTGCATTGGGAACAGAGACTAGGGAGGGACCGATGTGTAAAAGAATGCCTGGATGTCAGGCACCTCAGACTGTTTGCCCATTTTATGACAAGAATTATTTAGATCTTGTAGGATGGAAAAAATCAAAAGTGCCGTTTTCTGGCTATTTGGAACTACTGTTGAGTTTGTATTGGGGTCAAGTGGCGTTGTAGAAGAAAATAAGGCATTTAGGTTTTAGGTCAGGTGTGAGTTGAAGAGGTTTTAAGTTCTTGAGAACACAGGCTAAGGGAGAAGAAGGATGAATGGAGAGTGGAAGGTTGCCCATAGTGAAGGAGGCAAGTCCAGAGAAAAGAGAGAGTAGAGACATGGACAGAAGGGGTTCGGGGGTTCTTACCCTCCAGAAAAGCAGGAAAGGGATCGGGGCATGGAGATAAGAGGTTGGGGCACAGAGATAAGAGGTTGGGGCACAGAAATAAAGGGTTGGGGCACAGGGATAAGAGGTCAGGTTGCGGAAATAAGGGGTTGGGGCACAGAGATAAGAGGTCAGGGTGCGGAAATAAGGGGTCGGGAGGTTCTGGCCCCCCAGAAAAGTGGAGAAGGGGTAGAGACAGGGAGAGAAGGGGTTGGGGTTATTCCCCACCCCCAGAAAAGTGGGACTTGATACTAAGGGTGAAGGACAAAGGCAGGCGTCCCTGTGTGGTCAGACACCTCTGAAATGTGGGTGAATAATCAGAGAAGCATCCCCACAACGATTAAACACCAAGGGAAGGCTGCCTTCCTGAGTCCGTGACTGGTGCCAGAGTTTTGGGTCCACGGATAAAATGCGTCTCCTTCGTCTCTACCAGAAAAGGAAAGGGACTGAAATTAAGAGAAGGGAAAGATTGAAGTGTGGTGTCAAGATTGACAGGAGAAAGAGGTTGAGGGATAGAGAGAGAGTAAAAAGGGGCGCTTACCTGATTTAAAATTGGTGAGATGTTCCTTGGGCTGGTGGATCTGAGAACCTAAGGTTGTAGGTGGATCTTTCTCATGGAGCAAAGAGCAGGAGGACAGGAGATTGATCTCCCAAGGGAGGTCTCCTGATCTGAGTCACGGCACCAAAATGTCATGCACGTCCGTGTGAAGAGGCCACCAAGCAGGCTTTGCGTGAGCAATAAAGCTTTTTAATCACCTGGGTGCAGGTAGGCTGACTCTCTTTTCGGACTCAGCCCGCCTGCACCCAGGTGATTAAAAAGCTTTATTGCCCACACAAAGCCTGTTTGGTGGTCTCTTCACACAGACGCGTATGACACTAAGTTTAATGTGTTTAAAAACATTTTAAAATCTCTCAACCTTGGAGATATTGGCATGTATTTAAAATGTGTGTTATAGACAGATTTTGAATGAGGACAAACCTAAAATATGACAAGATACATAAGTTCGAAGATGAGTTATATGAAGATAATTGGGAACCTTCTCTTCCTCTCTGTGACCTAAGATAAACTATCTTAAAATAAGCAATTTAGGCAGGAAAAACAATAAATCCTAAAGAGAAGAGCAACCAAAAGAAGGCATAGGAGAAGCAAAGAGCTAAAGCTGGTAATCAAACTGTGTTTTGAATTCCACTAAAATAAAACAAAAGACAGCTTGTGAAGTTCAGCCTATGGAGAACAGAATCAAGCTAGTAATGCAGATCATTCAAAATAAATGTATAGAAAGAAAACCCCAAGAATTATTTTTTAAAAAGAAATGTATTTTTGTCTATTTCAAAGACTTCATGGAAAGGGAAACCTATATTAAGTTTGTAAGTTGAAAGTTGGGTGTTTCTTTGGGGATGGGATTACTGGTAGGTTTTAGAGTTTTTAAAAATAATGTTCTAATTTTCACAAAAGGGCATTCTAAATGGAATTTAATCTATTGTAGCTCAGGCATCCAAATATCAATTTTCCTTATGAACTATAAGATCTTTAATTTTTTTAAACTTTACTTTCTCTTGAAAATAAAAAACTACCTTTGGTAGTAAATAAACAGCTTACCAGGAGTTGACTTGTCTAATTATTTTTATTTCAAGTTGGGAGGGCTGGGTGCAGTGGCTCAGGTCTGTAATCCCAACACTTTGGGAGGCTGAGGCAGGTGGATTACCTGAGGTCAGGAGTTCGAGACCAGTCTGGCCAACATGGTGAAACCCTATCTCCACTAAAAATACAAAAAATTAGCTTGGCATGGTGGCAGGTGCCTGTAATCCAGCTACTCAGGAGGCTGAGGCAGGAGAATCACTTGAATCCAGCAGACAGAGGTTGCCATGAGCCAAGATCATGCCATTGCACTCTAACCTGGGCAACAGAGTGGTACTCTGTCCCAAAAAATAAAAATAAAAATAAATGAAAAGAAGGTTGGGAGGTTTAGCATATTTTATCTGCAAAAGGAAAGCAAAATTATATGATGTTTATTACACTGGGTTAAGTTCAAAAAAATAGAGTTGGTTTTCTTTCTCTTAAGCCTAGGTCTCCATGAATTGCTTGTGGTTGAAGACTGACCCACTGCAGGGCATGGTAGAGTCAAGCTAGTTTAAATTTCCCATGTCAAAAACTACATGCAGGCAGGATCTGATGACTTGATTCATTTTTATGTATAATAGAACCAAAGGAAAGCTAGGGCAGCTTGGTTTTGCAGAAACAGTTTTGAAATGTGTATTCTGGTTGTGACATGGTGGTTAATCACCTTTACTCTGTGCATTTGTGAAACCTGAATCTCATCAGTGAAATGAGGGAAGGGAACCAGATCAGTGATTCTCAACCAGAGATGATTTTACAACCGAGAAAGTGGGGTGCTACTAGCATTTAGTAGGTGCAGGCCAAGGATACTGCCAAAAATCCTACAATACCCAGTACATTCCCTGACAACAAAGAGTTATCCAGCCTCAAATGGCAATAATGCTGGCATTGAGCAACCCTGGATGAGAACATCTCTTGGCTCTCTCTGCTCCAGTACTATGAATCATGAAGCTAATTACTTTATGCCTTCCAAGGGCAATTCAGTCCAACCAACATTGATTAGGTGCCTTCTTTTTGTGTTTTAACTAAGAACTTTTCCCTATTTGACATACAAAAAGAAGGTAAAACTCTATCTCTGGAATTCCTCATATTCCAAATATTTTCCCATGTAGCTTCTACTCATGGTAACCCTGTTTGATAAGGAACATACATTTTCATTGATTCCAGATATATCGGCAAAATTATGGCTTTTCACCTTTCTAGACATTTCTTCTTTCTTACTATGTTTCCCCAATTATTAGGCTCCAAGACAATCAACTAAAAGAGAAATTTGAAAGAGTCAGATGGTTTGTATAACTCTTAAAATCCATATTGTTGGATTAAGTCATTCCTGATATTGGACCTTATTGTCTTCACCTGCACAATGAGAGTAGAGTACAATGCGCTCCTTGTATCCTGAAATTCTGTGTTTATGTCTTTAAATACTATTGGAGCCCTCCTGATATTTGATGATTAGATAATTCAAAAAAGAGGGGGTAAAACAAGTATTATTTAGGTCACAAGTTTGGAGAGATGGAAAATCTTAATTTATTGTTTAAGTCAACATCATGACAAATACCCACCTCTATAGGGTTTACTATGATGTGCATGTGTGTGTGTGTGCCTGTGTGTGTGTACGAGCACCGGCTTGCCCTTACCCCTGCAATTTGGATACAGCAATCTGCGGTAGAGAATATTTTTTCCCCTTTCTTTAAAAGTCAGTTTCTATTCACTTCCTATGTGTATTGCGAAATCATCAATATGATTTATTGCCACTATTTCCCTTTGAATAACTATAATTTTGTTTTGCTTTGACTTAAATTAAAACCCCTAAGAGATCATTTATTTTCAAAATTAAATATATGTGTGTATGCAAAAGATGATTAAATACACACATACATCCTTAGTAGTTTTTTAAAGGGTCTTGGCATTTGCTACTTAAGTTACTTTTTATTGCTTTTTCACATTGGTAAATTTGTCAACTATTTCTGCTGCAAATATACTGAATAAGAAGGCTAACTAGGCAACCTAAAATTTAAATGAAGATACTTTTAATAATGAAAGTGAACATGCCTTTGCACTTCCCTGTTTCTGGATTTACTGTCTCAGCATTCTTCAAGCGCAGAAGACACCATGTTTCATTCATGTGTTTTATAATTATAAAAGACTCTGGGTTAATCCTTGCAATAAACTTTGGGGATAATTTTTGCCTTTTAAATCTCTCTCTGGGAAGTGATGTGGGACTTACAAAGGCTCTGTATAAGAAAATAATTTAGTTGTAGAACATCAAACTTTTCACTTAAATCCCTTGTTAAAACAATAATAGATTCAAAGAACATAAGGTCAATATATTAAAAACTGTAAGATCACTTAAAAATATAATACTCCTTAAGTGTGAACAATATAAATGCTTCATATAATGTGTCTAAATGTATAGATTTGGTAACACCAAAAAGTTGTAATGCTATAATAAAAGCATATCTCAGGCCAGGCTTGGTGGCTCACACCTATAATACCAGCACTTTGGGAGGCCAAGGTGGGTGGATTACCTGAGGTTTGGAGTTCCAAACTAGCCTGGCCAACATGGTGAAACCCCGTCTCTACTAAAAATACAAAAATTAGCCAGGCATGGTGGTACGTGCCTGTAATCCCAGCTACTTGGGAGGCTGAGGCAGGAAAATTGCTTGAACCCGGGAGGCGGAGGTTGCAGTGAGCCGAGATGGCGCCACTGCCACTGCACTACAGTCTGGGCAATGGAGTGAGACTCCATCTCAAACAAACAAACAAAATAAAACAAAAAAAACCCCAGCATGCCTTGTATGTATGAATCTGTTCAGAATTTCAAAATTTTGAAAGTTTCTTTTTATTTCAAAGATATCTACATGCTTTTCGAGTCAATAAAGTCATAAGCTGATGTTTATATGCATTGTATCTCCACTTGAAAATGTTACACCAAAATAATAAAACCAGGGTCTATTCTGTTTTCCTAACAAAGATATGGTACTTTGACTACCTGACTGCCATAGGAATGAAGAAGAGCGTAGCCATTTATTTTTTATGTGCTTTCATAAAGATAATCCTATTTCTTTACAGTAAGTCACAAATCTGCAGGCAGCAGTCAAGTAACACATTTTCAAGGAACTTTTACTTATTCACTTGGTATAGTTTTCTACCATTCTCTGAAATGGAACAGCTCTTATGCTCCGAGCATCTCTTACAGTTTTAAAATCCACCTAGTTTTTGAAAATCTTCTTTGAGATGTCTCAAAATGACATCTGTCAGAGTCCCTTCTGTAAACGTCCCCTTTGTAAAAGGCTTTCTGCCAAGACACACCCAGCAGCCATTTCTAGTCTATGATTTCTGCACCAGACTAGTCACAGGGGAACTTGTGAATTGGTCCATTTATTCTAGATTTACTTGGCAATTGCTGGAAAAATTCTCTCTAATCTCTTATTCCCCAGATTTATCAGGGATTATCTTCACCACCACCACTTCCACCCTGGGAGTCAGCTCAGTGCTGACAGTGGTCACAGGGACCTTGCCTAGTGCTATCGAGGCTTCTGATCTTCTTGTTTTCCTCCATTCCCTCCATCCGCCTGCTCTCAGTCCCAGCACAGTTCATACGTTTGTACTCTGATTAATTATGTTCTTTTCCAGAGGTTTGATGTCCTAGGTCCTAGGCTTTTGAAACCCAATTTTTTTTTGTCAAAGTATTAACTCTGCCATGGGTTTCCAAAATCTATTTTGAAACCCAAACTCTACTTTTTCCTTACTTTTTTCAATTCTGCTTTAACATTTTAATCCAGAAACACGAGGATGGAATTAATCTTTAGCTGCCTGGGTTGACAGAAGGAACACAGAACACAGGACTATGAGTAAGACAAAACTAGAAAACATTTACAAGCATGTGGTCTCCACAGTGCTGAGTAGTGAGTGCTGTGGTTTTATGCTGAATGGTGCTGCTACTTCTCTGTCTACTTAGCTCCTTTCCTCTACACTTAATATTCAGGCATTTAACATTTGTACCAGGATCTGCAACAGGCCTGGGTGATTTCCCAGGAAATAAAGCAGACAATATCCCTCCCTCATGGAACTTAGATTCTAGTAAGTTCTCAATATTCTGGACCTTGGTCTCTGTCTTTTTGCTCCTATTTGTAACCTTTTCTGCACCCTGTGTACTTCCTCACTAAAAGCTGTCTACTTAACACTCAGGCTGCACATTCTGTGGCCTCCTACTGCAACAGAGGTGACACGTCTGGTCCTTGGGTCCTCTGATCATGGAGGAACGCTATCCTGGTGGCTAGTTACTGTAGCCTTTGACTTTCCTACTTCCTGAAAAAGAGAAAAAGACGATGATAGAATTCAATGGCAAGAACATGGGCTCTTGGATTTTTGAAAAAAAGCAGTCCTTACTGAACTGATTTTGTCCTACAAAAATGGGGCTACTAATCACCATTTCTAATGGAACCCATAATAATGTATATTTGTGATTTTTTAAAGTATAATTTCTTTAAATTTTTTCCAAGTGCTTTCATCTTTATTATAGTATAATTGACAAAAATTTTACATATTTAAGGTATAAAATATGATGATTTGATGTATGTGTACATTGTATAATGATTACCACAATCAAATTAATCAATGTAACTATTAATGTACTAGTTACTCTGTGTATGTATATGGGAGAAGAGATGAGGACACATAAGATCTATTCTCAGCAACTTTCAAGTAAAAAGTAAAATATTAACTGTAGTCACCATGCTATACATTAGCTCTCCAGAACTTATTCCTTTGATAACTGAATGTTTATACCCTTTAAACACCAGTTTTCCTTTTCACTTAAATCCCTTATTAAGACAATAATAGATTCAAAACAACAAAACATCCATTTCAACCAAACGTCCATTCCAACCTCTGGCAACCAGCATTCTACTCTTTGCTTCTGTAATTCTGACTATTTTAGATTCCACCAAAGTGAGATCATGCAATATTTTTCCTTTTGTGACTGGCTCATTTCACTTGGCATATCATCTTTGGAGTTCATTCATGTTATTGAAAATGGCAGGATTTCTTTCTTTTTTAAGGCTGAATAATATTTCATTGTTTGACACGTTTTATTTATTCATTTATCCATCAACAGACACTTCGGTTGTTTCCATATCTACTTGTTAACAATGATACTGCAATGGTTAAATGAAGTACTCACTATCAAAGGGCTCTAAACACTTAAATGTTTCTTGTTATCATTTCCTTTAGAATCACTGCAGTTTTGGAAGAAAGGAGTTGATTTCCTGCTAAAGGGTCAACTGAATATATT
Organism: Chlorocebus sabaeus; assembly: GCF_047675955.1. Lineage (NCBI taxonomy): Eukaryota > Metazoa > Chordata > Mammalia > Primates > Cercopithecidae > Chlorocebus > Chlorocebus sabaeus. Next base: position 57,199,151 of record NC_132920.1, read on the forward strand.
GTCTTCTTTCTCTCTTCCATTATGAGAAATTGTAGAAGCCTATTCTTTATTTTTATTTTTTATTTTTTTTTTGACTTCTTCAATTTTAATTGCTGCTCTCTCCTAAACACCTCCAGATGGGAAATGAAAGACCAGAATCAAACTATATGTGTAGAAAAACATAAAACTCAGCATTGTAGTCCTCTGCTGCTCACTGTGATTGATTATGGAGTAGCTTTCTTTCTTTTCCCTTGAGTGTACCTCCATCAGATACTTCCATGCTGATCCATGCCATCTGCTCTGTGAAACTCGCTGTCAGACAACCATACACTTTAAGCCCTAAGTTATCCGAATTCTATCTTTGAAATTATGTTATGATTATTAAAAATCTTTTTTATATAGAGGATTTCAAATAGCTAAGCATATGCTAAATTTTTCATACTTCACAAGTTCGAGTTTTCTTGGTTCAAATCAGGATTCAAAATAGATGTGTTGCTTTAAATATGTGTTTTAAAAATGCATATGGATTCTCCAAAATTTGGGTTTCTAAGCAAGAAGATATGCCATATAATCAAAACCAATTTATATTGGCTTTATCTTAGTGAAATGTAGATAATCAGAATCTCTTATTTCTTAGTAACATGGGGTTTCTGTGATGCTGTCTATAGTGTTGATATATCTTTAGATAAAGGGGTTGCTCTTTAAGAAAATATTACTACTTTTCATGATTTTATTAACAAGGTGTTGATTTAAATTAAAACTGTAGCAAAAATGCTGTGACTCTGATTTTAAATTGTTATAGGTTCTAGACAGCAAAGGAAAGCTGAAAATAAATGCTGCATTTAAAAATAAATGTTGCTTTACCAAAGAGGTGGGAAGATGGAAGACAGGATGGAGTGAAAGGCTCCGGTAATTTTACCTATGGTACTCTGAGTTCACAAAGGTGTCTTGTACTCAGACAGAAAACTGCAGTGTGAAGAGGGGACAGAATGAGTGAAGAGAAAGTGGATTTACACCCTTCACTTCCAAACCACAGGAAAGAAAGTGACTAAAATGCCAGGATGGAACAAAAGCATCTCAGATGTGCAGGCTTTAATGAGAAGAGCTCAAAATACCTTAAAATGTGTTTGATGTTGCAATGGAAACAGCTTTTGAAGTTAAACAGTATGATTTGATGGTTGAGTAGAAAGTAGGCTTTTTCTAGAGCACCAAATGCGTCAGATATGGCTATAACACTAATTTTCTGATGTGTCTGTCAGTTAAGCAGAGCTAAATTAATTTATTCACTGCATATTTGTCTGCTAATTTTTCTCTAATGAACAAAGATATTACTTGCTTCATAAGTTCCTGTCTTCTTGAAGTTTTGTAGAATATGATAGTATCAACAACAAAAATAATTAATTTTTTTCAAAAATTCAGGTCCTCAGTAAGGCCTTTTTTAGAAAAATTAGTTCTATGTATATTTACATTGAAAGAGGACAATTCTCAAGTGACTGAAAAGTGTTTAAAGCATTTTATTAGAAATAACTATGTTCTGAATGGTACTACCTAGGTTTTCTTCTAGGGTTTTTATGGTATTAGGTCTAACATTTAAGTCTCTAATCGATCTTGAATTAATTTTCGTATAAGGAGTAAGGAAAGGATCCAGTTTCAGCTTTCTACTTATGGCTAGCCAATTTTCCCAGCACCATTTATTAAATAGGGAATCATTTCCCCATTTCTTGTTTCTCTCAGGTTTGTCAAAGATCAGATGGCTGTAGATGTGTGGTATTATTTCTGAGGACTCTGTTCTGTTCCATTGGGAAGGGGAACATCACACACCGGGGCCTATCATGGGGTGGGGGGAGGGATTGCATTGGGAGTTATACCTGATGTAAATGAGGAGTTGATGGGTGCTGACGAGTTGATGGGTATAGCACATCAACATGGCACAAGTATACACATGTAACAAACCTGCACGTTATGCACATGTACCCTAGAACTTAAAGTATAATAATAAATAAAAAAAGAAATAACTATGTTACCTATCTCATTGATAGAAACATGTCCAAGTCTGTTTTATAATCCCTGTACATCTGTCAAAAACTAGAATATTAAAACATTCATCTATTGCATACTAAAGCAGGATAGAGTGGTGTTCATTTCAAGAATCATTTAGAATAGTGATCTCTAAAGTATTAGGTACTAACCTCAATATAATGCAGTGGGGTGGAAGTAGGGCACAGGTTAGACATGATAGAGATGTCGTTAGTGTGTTTTGAAACAAATCTCAAACAGAGGTCACAAACTATGGTCTGTGGGTCAAACCTGGCTCACCAATGTTTGTATAAATAAAGTATTATTGAAACACAGCCTTGCCTATTTCAGTTATGTGTCACTTAACAATGGGGATATGTTTTGAGAAATGCACCTTTTGGTGATTTTGTCATTGTGCTAACATCAGAAGGTACTTACACAAATCTAGATGGTGTAGCCCACTACACCCAGGCTTTGTGGTGTAGGCTATTGCTTGGCTACAAACCTGTACAGCACATTACTGTATTGAATACTGTAAGCAATTGTAACACAAGGGTAAGTATTTGTGTATCTAAACATATCTGATCATAGACAGGGTACTGTGAAAATATAATATAAAAGATAAAAGAAGGAACACCCGTATAGTGCACTTACCATGAATGGAGGTTGCTCTGGGTTAATCAGTGAGTGGTGAGTATATGTGAAGGCCTCAGACATTGCTTGTACATTATTGTAGATTTTAGGAACACTTAGATTACGCTAAATTTATTAATTATATGTTTTTTTGAGATGGAGTCTTGCTCTGTTGCCCAGGCTGGAGGGCAGTGATGCGATCTCGGCTCACTGTAACCTTCGTCTTCTGGATTCAAGCAATTCTCCTGTGTCAGCCTCCGGGTAGCTGGGACTACAGGTGCACGCCATCATACATAATTTTTTGTATTTTTGGTAGAGATGGGATTTTACTGTGTTGACAAGGCTGGCATTGAACTCCTGACCTCAGGTGATCTGCCCACCTCAGCATCCCAAAGTGCTGGAATCACAGGTGTGAGCCACCATGCCTGGCCACTTTTTTTTTTTTTTTTTAATAATAACCTCAGCTTACTGTAATTTTTTACTTAATAAATTTGAATTTTTTAAACTTTTTGACTCTTGTAATAACACAACTTAAAATACAAACACATTGAGCAGTTGTACAAAAATATTTTTTATTTATATCCTTAAACTATAAGCCTTTTCTCTATTGTAAAATTTTCCGGAATTTTTTTTTTTTTTTTTTTTTTTACATTTTAAACTTTTTTTTTTTTTTTTCCTCCTCAAACACAAGTACACACATTAGCCTAGGCAGGGTCAATCACTCCACAATAGGAATTTTTCAGCTCCATGTTAATCTTATGGGACCACTAATACACGTATGGTCTGCTGACCAAAACATCATTATACAGGGCATGACTGTATGTATCTATTGTTTAAGGCTGCTTTCATGTTACTATGTTAGGATTGAGTAATTGTGACAGATTTATGGTTTGCAAAGGCTGCAGTATTTACTAATGGGAACTTTACAGGAAAACATTTGCCAACTTCTAACATAAAATAACAAGAAAGATTCTAAGCTTTACTGATTTATATGGGTTTACACGGGTCTCCTTTGTAGGTCTAAGTGCTAGGTCGTTACAACCCATATATATTCTAAATGAGATTCCCTGCAAAAGTGTCAGGCCTTTCTAACTTGGGGTGATGGGACAGTGAGCCCTCAGTTGGCCATTATTTAAGCCTGTTGTATCTTATCACACTATATGTGCCCAGTTAGCTAGACATACGATTTATCATTTTTAACTATTTTTAATGAAAATAGTCATCTTAAAATGAGCAAATGAGTTTATTAAAAAAAATCCTTCTGCAAAATATGCAAAATAATCTAGATTGACTATACCACTGCTGATATAAGCATAAGCAACAAGAAATAGCAGAGGTGACACCATATCTATGTCTAGCATAAGCTGGTCATCAGCCATACATATCAATTTTAAACCCTGAAAATCTACTTGAATTTGATAAAAAGTAGGTTATTTTTTGAAATGATTAAAAAATTTTAAAATATATTTTTATATCTGCTTTTATTATGAATACACCTATCCTTAAGTTTATATTTTTGCCTTGAGTTTTAACTAATAATTGCATTATGGCATCATAGTTGATAAGACATTAACAAAACCGGCATCCAAGGCCATGCAGCTGTGCGATTTTCAGTACTGTTTAAAGACACAAGGTACTCAATATTATAATGTGTGAAGTTTTACTGAAGTAAATGATAAAATTCTCTTTTGAAGAATCTAAATAGGGAAGAAATGGAAAACCCAGTTCAGCTGGGGATACATGTGTTCTTCCTGTTGAAGTATTTATTCCAGAATAATAACAATAGAATGATGAACTGAAATTTATAATTTTGTAATTAAATGCCATTAGAAAATGCATAGAAAACACCTGTGAAGATTTGAAAAAAGTGAGTAATGAGCCAATTACTCCCAATGAGGGAGTTTTATTATGCAGTTGGATCAAAGTATAGATTTTAAAATAGTCTCATTTATAACATTTGTTTTCTAAATATGAAATATACAGAAAGCGTCATTTGAAATACATGAAATATACAGAAAGTGACATTTTGGATTCTTAAGGGAAAAATAAATAATAAAAAAATTTGTTCTCTAAAGTAAGTGACTTCTTTAGTAAAAGCACTGTTTTATGAGAAAATTCTGGAGGTATAATAGCAATGGGCTACATTAATGATTGTACTATGAGGTTGCAGTTATATCAACATTTATAGGTAACCTATAATGACAAAGGAGATATACACACACAAACACATACACATGTAGAGGACTCTTTACAATAATAAAACTGTCTTTATGAGAAGGACTATGAAAATCTTTGGGATCATTCAGAGATTCTCAAGTTACCTCAAATTATTTTAAAAAGTAACAAACTTCAAGATGCATTAAGAATATTCATTTTTGAAAAATACAAGTAAGGTTCCTGGTTTAATGTTCTATCTTTCTGTGGAAGCCTAGGCATAGACAAGTTGCCATGGAAAGTACTATATAGCTGATGATAGTCTTCATTATTTTAGAAGTAAAGGCTAAACCAACTTACACCCCAAATTCTGGGCACAAAGATAATCCCAGGTAATGGTCCCTTCCCTGTACGAACCTGCTGGAAAAACGTCTCATCCAGGAAATTCATTTGCTATGGAAATAAATAAAATACAAAAGGAAAAAAAAAACCCTCCAAATTGAATAACAAACAATATTAATATTTAACTTGAGACTTTTAAAACAAAGTGTAGTGAACAGTTGAAAAATGACAGAGTATCCCAGGTACCTACCACATATTTAAAAAAAAAAAAAAAAAAAAAAAAAAAAAGGAGAGAGCATAATCTGCAAAATGGGTAGGTTGAATTCAGGCTAAAAGTTCCTTAAGCAAGACACGTTATAAGCAAGACCTTATAATGCTAAAAGATGACATTTACAAGGAAAATACAGTCATTAGGATATGAAAAAGTCAAAATATAACATCAACCTTCATAAGACAAAAGCAGGAGATAAGATTTGAAAAAAGTGAAAATATATTACTGGTAAAATATTTTGTTAACAATTTTTCAGTTTATCATAGTTTAAATAAAAAATAGGTAAAAGTAGATCATCCTGAGTAAATCTAATTTACATATATTCAGATTCTATCCTGCAAACAAAGCAAAATGTTACTCTCTTTAATATCTGTGGAACTCTCACGAAAACTGACTATACATTAACCTAAAAAAGAAAGCCTATTAATTGCCAAGATGGAAATAATATACACAAATTTATCTGATCACAAAAAATTTATAAATTAATAACAAAGTTGAAAACATAAAAAGTTTCTGACATTTGTAAGTGGAAAATTTGCTTTTTCATGAAACGTTGATGAAAGAAGAAATTCAGAATAAAATTTCTGTGTTTTGCTTCTTTTTTCTCTTGCTTTATTGAGGTGTAATTGACAACTAAAAATTGTATATATTTTAGATAAAAACTTGATGTTTTGATACATGTATATATTGTGAAGTGATCACCACAATCAAGGTAGTATATTTATCACCTCATGCAATTACCATTATTATACTATTATTGTTGCGGTAAGAATATTTAGCATCCGCCCTCTTAGCAATCAAATATACAGTACACTATTGTTAGTTATATTAATATTGCCATTCATTAGATCACCAGAAGTTATTCATCTTTGGTAGCTGAAACTTTGTACCTTTTGACTAACACTGACCCATTTTCCCCTCCCCTCTGCCCCTGGTAATCACTATTCTACTCTCTGCCTTCTATGAGTTTGACTATTTTGGATTTCACACATAAGGTAATGCTCTATTTGTCTTTCCATGTCTGGTTTACTTCACTTAGCATAATGTCTCCCAGGTTAATTGATATTGTCACTAATGGCAGGATTTCTTTGTTGTTTAAGGATGATTAATATTCCATTATATGTATTTATGTATTATACCACATTTCCTTTATCCACTTACCTATCAATACACATCTAGGTTATTCCCATTTCTTGGGTATAGTTCTGCAGTGTATATGAAAGTACAGATAACTCGTGATACTGATTTAATTTCCTTTGGTGATATACCCAGACGTGGGATTGCTGGATTTTTATGGTAGCCATATTTTAAATTTTGGGGGGAACCTTCATACTGTTTTCCTTACTGACTTACCAATTAACATTCCCACCAGCAGTGTACAAGTGTTCTCTTTTTTCCACATTCTGGCCAACACTCATTCCTATTGCTAATACTCATTCCAACAGGTGTGGTATGATATCTCATTGTGGTTTTGATTTGCATTTCCCTGATGATTAGTGGTGTTGAGTGCCCTTTCATATACCTGTTGGTCTTTTCATATGCTCATTGCCATATCTTCTTTTGAAAAGTATCTATTCGGGTCCTTTGCCCATTTTTTAATTGAGTTATTTGTGCTTTTTTGGTATTGAGTTGTATGAGGTTATTTTTTAATATATGTATTTTGCATGTTAGTGTCTTATATATAGTTTGCAAATATTTTCTTCCTATATTCTGTAGGTTGCCTTTTCACACTATTGAATGTTCCCTTTGCTATACAGAGATTTTTTTTAAGTTTGTTGCAATCCCACTTACCTATTTTTGCTTTTGGTGTCTGTGCTTTTGCTGTCAAATCAAAAAATGGACAAACAAGCAAAAACATTACCCACAACTATCTCAAGCAGAAGCTTTTTTTCTTGTTTGCTTCTAGTAGTTATACAGTTTTGGGTCTTATGTTTATGTGTTTAATCCATTTTGAGTTGATTTTTGTATATTGTGTGAAATAAGGATCCATTTTCATTCTTCTGCATGAGGACATACAGTTTTCATCACACCATTTATTAAGGAGACTATCCTTTCACCTTGTCAAAGATTAGTTGTCCAACCATAATGGGTAGATTTATTTTTGTTCTCTTGGTCTGTAGTCTACTTCTATGACAGTGCCATACTGTTTTGATTACTGTGGTTTTGTAATATACTTTGAAGTCACAAAATGTGATCACCTCAAAAAAGGGTCTTTGAAAAATTTCTTTGGATTCACAGATTGAGAGTATTTTTAATATTGTCTTTTTGGCTTGCATATGTCTTCTGATCTTTCTATAATAAGCTTATATTACTTTGTAATTATATTAAAACTAAGCCTTTTAAAATAATAAAAAGAAGATCTAACTTGAAAAAATAGAAAATAAAGTTTCTTTCTGGAAAAGTAAGCTAATGCAATCATTGTTTTTCAAATTATTGTCTATTAGAACGTATAAGATATAGTTAAAACAGTCCTTGAAAGGAAATTGCATAATGTAAAAATGCTAAATAAATAAGAAGATTAATAAAGGCCAACCAAGTAAGCATTCAATTTGGAAAATTTAAAAACAAAAATAAAACAAATATTTAGAGGAAACATTATTTAAGGAGAAAATCATTATTCTTTGCAAAAGAAAATAAATGAAAAGGAGTTTATAGGATTAGAAAAAGATAAATAGCTAGAAAGCAGAACAGTTGTAAAACTCCTAAATATAATAAAATGTATTCATTGAAAAAAGTGTAAAATAGCAAACTGTTAGCTAAACAGATCAATAAAAAGGGAGAACATATAAAATAGAAAATGAGAAATAGACATGAAAATAACTAAGAATATAGAGGACACAAAATATGACACTGCTTCTCTCACACTTATGCAAGTGAATTAGGAAATCCACAGGAAATAAATACTTTATAGCAAAAATACCTAGAAAAATATAAAAATAAAATTCCAGTAAACCAATTACCAAAAGAAAAACTGAAAAAAAAAAAAAAAAAATGAAGTTACCCTCAAAAAGTTCCAGGTCACAAATAGATTCACAGGGAAATTCTAAAAATCTTTTAAGGAACAAATTCAGTTATGTGTTGCTTAACAATGGAAATACATTCTGAGAAATCCATCCTTAGGGGAATTCTTTTATTATTATTATTTTTTTTTTCATAAGTTATTGGGGTGTGGGTGGTATTTGGTTACATGAATAAGTTCTTTAGTGGTGATTTGTGAGACCCTGGTGCTCCCATCACCCGAGCAGTATATACTGCACCATATATGTTGTCTTTTATCCCTTGACCCCCTTACACTCTTCCCCCCAAGTCCCCAAAGTCCATTGTATCATTCTTATGCCTTTGCGTCCTCATAGCTTAGGTCCCACATATCAGTGAGAACATACGATGTTTGGTTTTCCATTCCTGAGTTACTTCACTTAGAATAATAGTCTCCAATCTCATCCAGGTCACTGCAAATGCTGTTAATTCACTCCTTTTTATGGCTGAGTAGTATTCCATTGTCTACAGTGTATACATACCACAGTTTCTTTATCCAGTCATTGATTGATGGGCATTTGGGTTGGTTCTACGATTTTGCAATTGTGAATTGTGCTGCTATAAACATGTGTGTGCAAGTATGTTTTTCGAATAATGACTTTTTCCTCTGGGTAGATACCCAGTAGTGAGATTGCTGGATCAAAGGGTAGTTCTACTTTTAGTTCTTTAAGGAATCTCTACGCTGTTTTCCACAGTGGCTGTACTAGTTAGGGGAATTCTGTTTTGTGCAAACATCATAGATTTTGCCTTACACAACCCTAGATGGTATAGCCTATTACACACCTAGGCTATAGGGTATAGTATAGCCTATTGCTTCTAGGCTACAAACCTGTACAGCACAGTACTGTACTGAATATCGTAGGCAACTGTCACACAATGGTAAGTATCTGTGTATCTAAGCATATCTGAACATAGAAAAGATTATATGTTCAGATGTGGTATAATCTCATGGGACCACCATTATATATGCAGTTTGTTGTTGGCTGAAATGTCATTATGCAGTCCATGACTACAACTCTAATAGCAGAGAGTTGTAGACTATAGTAATGCAAGGATATCTTCTATATCATTTTATGTAGCAAGTGCAACATTGTTATGAAACCCAACAGAAGTTGCATGTAAAGGAAACTTCAGCCTAAACTCAGTTATAAATATCAATGCAGATATCTCAATTTAGTAGGAAACAGAACTCAGTGGAACATTAAAGAATGCTGTGTGCTTACCAAGTAGGATTTAATGCAAGTGGAAAATAACATAGTTGTCTCCTTAGACTTTAAGTGCCATCTTTATTAAATGAACAAAACAGAACTCTTAAGGACTTTCAGTAAGGGATGGTGGATTGAACAATGCCTCTAAATATGCTCCTTCCAATATTTCCTTTAAATTATGGTAAAGATGTATTGTAAAGATATAATCTACAAGTATAGGAAGTAAGAAGAGGAGACACAGCAATAGAATTTTAAAGGCAGAAAAATATCCTGATGAGGAAAAACTGACATAGCAACCCAAGAAAGTGAAATCCTAGGCTGGCCAGGGAGAAAGCCAAGTACTGATTCCATTTCTATCTTAGAGTTCTCAAAAGGCTTAGGATTTGGAGGTGCTTGATACCTCTGAAGGGAAAGTAAAGAAATGTTAGCTGAAAAAAGGAAGATAAGGTAAAAGCTATTTAAGAAGTAGCTATCCCCAAATTCATGTTTCTTCATGACTGATTAACTCCCATTTTAAGAGAATAATTCTCACGACTAGAGAGAAGAAAACAGGATTTCTGGCTTGGGGCCTCCCGGCATAGTGGAGAGCAGTGGAGCTCTTCTGAAAGCAGGAGACTAAGTGATGCTATGAGGGATTAATGCTGACATGCACTATCTCTTCCATTCACATATCAGAACACTTGTAGGCAGGCCTTTGCCTTCTAGCCAGGAGATTGAAAATGTCTTTTTTGAGGAATCTGACCAATACAAAGAGGAAAGCTCTCAAGTTATTGAGATTGGGTTACACTGTACAGTGAAACTCAAATAGCCTGATCCATGTGCTCAGAATTTCCAAAGTGCTCTTAATTCCTGACTCTAAAATATTAGCAGATAATTAAAGATATCCAGATACCTGAGGAAGACTTCCAATATGAAATAAGAACAGAAAACCAAACCCAAAAAAATGACCAAACAAGAAATAAACAAACAAAAAACACAGGAAACACTATTTAGAGAGGAAAAAAACTCAAGAACATCAATATTTTTACAGATAGATAAGATAGTGCCTCTATAAAATCAAAACACAATACTAAAAAAAAGAAAAAAAAAGAATACTTGGAAAATAAAAGGACCTCTTGGAAATTAAGCACAACATTGCAGAAACAAAGAATGCAGTATAAAAGTTGGAGGTGGGGTGACTAACTCACCACAGTTTGTCTTAGCACTAAAAGTCCCACTCCTGGGAAACCTCTCTATCCTGGGTCACCTTAGTTGGAGGATGATATGGTTTGGCCCTGTGTGCCCACCCAAATCTCTTGTTGAATTGTAATCTCCCGTGTTGGGGGAGGGACTTGGTGGGAGGTGATTGGATCATGGGGGCAGATTTCCCTCTTGCTGTTGTCATGACAGTGAAACAGTTCTCATGAAATCACGTTGTTTAATATGTGCAGCACTTCCCTTTCACTCTCTCTTCTGCTCCGCCATAGTAAGATGTGCTTGCTTCCTCTTCGGCCATAATTATAAGTTTCCTGAGACCTCCCACCCATGCTTCTTGTACAGCATGTGGAACTGTAGTCAATTTAACCTCTTTCCTTTATAAATTACTGAGTATCAGATAGTTCTTTATAGCAGTATGAGAACAAACTAATACAGAGGACAAATTAACTAAACCTCTCAAGCTGATGAGCAAAAGAAAAAGAGATGAGAATTGGACTATCTTAAAAAGTCCAACATCCAGAAAGAGAAGAGAGAAGAAAAGGAGAAGGAAATGATAAAATAATTCATGAAAATTTTCCAAAATGTTACAGAAAAAGGGCATCAAGTTCCTACAAAAGTAGATGAAAATATACCCATGGCAAAGCGCATACTGGGGAATTTTTGGATTACTGAGGACAAAAAGAAATCCTGTGTGCTTCCAGAGGGAGAGGACAACAAAAAGTGTCATTTACAAATAATCGGAAATCAAAATGGCTGGGTTTCGAAACCACGCTGGACAATACAATAATCCAGTATAATAATGCTTTCAAAATTCTGAAAGAAATTATTTTCCAACCTGGAATTTCATATTCAAACAACCAAATGTAAGAGTAGAAGAAAGTCAGTTTTCAACATGCAAGTTATTGGAAATTGGCTTCCAATACTCCATTTTCCCAGGAAGCTCCTTTAGGGTCCAGTAAATATGAGACAAAATTTAAAAAAAGTAAGACACAGGCTATTAGAAACAGGAGATCGAGGCCAGGCGCCGTGGCTCAGGCCTGTAATCCCAGCACTTTGGGAGGCAGAGGCAGGCAGATCACGAAGTCAGGAGATAGAGACCATCCTGACTAACACGGTGAACCCCCGTCTCTACTAAAAATACAAAAAATTAGCCGGGCGTGGTGGCGGGCGCCTGTAGTCCCAGCTACTCGGGAGGCTGAGGCAGGAGAATGGCGTGAACCCGGGAGGCGGAGCTTGCAGTGAGCCGAGATTGCGCCACTGCACTCCAGCCTGGGCGATAGAGCGAGACTCCATCTCAAAAAGAAAGAAAAGAAAAGAAAAAAAGAAACAGGAGATCGAACATGGGAGAGAGACAAATTAAATACCCAGGATTATGCTAAAGAGAATCACGGGATAATAAAGTATACAAACATAGAAGGCAATTAGCACAGATTGAAACATACATATTGAAGCTGTCACCACCAAGAATCCTTTCACCTTTGTGTTGTATTCCAACTGACAGTACTCAAGTGAGCTTGGCCAAGGTTCTTAGCTGTCTTTTGCCTGTCCAAGTGCTGGTAAGACTCTGCTCTCCCTCGCTGCCCAGCTGCCTGGATAGAGTGAGGACAACACCTGATCCTACAGAAACATTCATGTTTGACCTACTCCTAAGAGCTGGGGATTGGCAAAGGTAAACTTAGAAGCACAAAACACAGAGTAGCACACTCTCTGCTAACATTTTCCTCTTGATTAGATAGAACTTGATTCTGCCAGATAACTGCATTTGGTGAACCCGTTGCTTTCCATGGATGACCATGGACTTGCCCCCGACAACCTGAGAATTGATTTTTACAACCTCCAAGAAAAAAACTGAAACCTGAATATAAACCAGAGACTGTTCAAACCACTTTTCCTAAGCATCTGCAACTATCAATAATAACACTGTTCTTTTCTCACATAGTTAGTCTTGTGTTTGCTACTCGGTTGTCATATTAATCACTTTTACACTGATTAATAATTTATTTAATTACTTGGTAAAACAATGAAATGTCTGATTTAGAAATAAAACAAAATTATAAGTCAGAATCATCTTTAATGGACAATTACTGCATATGTTCCATTAAAGCCACCCACTGACATGGCTTTCATTTCATTTTCATTCAATGTTAGAGGCATTAACCAATGAAATTAGACAAATGGAAGAAATGAAAACTATAATAACTGGCAAAGAGGAGACAAATTTATCACTGTGTTAGGTGAACTGATTTTTTTTCATGATAGACCCAAAACTGCTAAGAGAATCAAGTGAACGACAATTACAATCAGTACTATAATTCAGTAATGTGTCTTGGTAGAAAATAAATAGCTGTTGTGTACTGATACAGAACAATTCCAAAACTGTCAAATAAAAAAAAATCAAACAACACACAGAATATTATAAAGAGGATGTTATCTTTTTAAATTTTAAATTTAAGTTTCTATTTTTCCTTCAGCTTTGAAGTTCCAGGGTACATGTGCAGGATGTCTAGGTTTGTTACATAGGTAAATGTGTGCCATAGTGGTTGGCTGCATGGGTCAACACATCACCTAGGTCTTATGTCCAGCATCCATTAGCTATTATTCCTGATACTCTTCCTCCTCCCACAACCCTGGACAAGCCCCCGCAAGTGTTGTTCCCTCACCATGTATCCATGTGTTCTTATTTTTCAGCTCCCACATCTAAGGGAGAGCATGTGGTGTTTTGTTTTACTGATCCTGAATTAGTTTACTGAGGATAATGGCTTCCAGCTCCATCCATGTCTCTGCAAAGAACATGATCTTGTTCCTTTTTATGGCCACAGAGTATTCCATGGTGTATATGTACCACATTTTCTTTATCTAGTCTATCATCAGTAGGCATTTGGATTGATTCCATGTCTTTGCTAGATGCTATCTTTTAAATATAATAAATGTATGCCTGTGCTGAGTGGGTAAAATAAGATATAGATTCGTTTTGCTTGATTTGTAGAAGACACATACCTGTATGTAGGCCCTTTCTGCAACTTTTCTTTGTAGCCTCAAGACTTCGTACTCTTTTGATTTCCTTGCTCCATTCACATAATTTATGGCCTCATGTAGTAGTTCCTACTTCCTCAAAGGCATTCATCCTGTTTCCATGTTAAAGAGTCACTCTAGTTTAGGCCTCATAACCTCCTTTCTTTGTAGTTGCACTCCTCTCTTTGTTGCACCGTGAGTTTCTCTCCAAAACAACACATTGCCTAGAATCAAAGACCTCATTCATTCTTTCCAGACCCACCTCTCCCTGATTCCTTATCCATGACAAACTCAACTCCGAAACTTACTATGTCATGAACTAAACCTTGTACTTCTGCCCCTGCCCTCACGTGTTAATATTCTGCACAATGCCCTCCCCGTGACTCCCTGATTTTTTCCAGACAAAAATCACAAGCATCTTTAAATTAATTTCCATGACTACCTACCTCTTCCATGATGATGTTCCTTTGGATGGATTTCCTTTGGATGGATTCTCTTCTTCCTTACACATATCTCCCCTTAATACTTTCAAAAATAAACCTGGTACGCTTCAGGAGACATTCTGCAGGCACTTGTTTTGTTCTGCTGAAGAGGCTGGAGGTGGGGAATGAAAGGAATTTTTGAAAGAGACACACACTATACGCTGAAAGCAGGTGTCTCATGAGGGACACCTCCTCATGAGGAGAGGTTTTCTTCTTACTGGTAAGAGATTCTGATCTATGTCTATCATAGACCTGATTCCAAATGTGCTTGACTTTTTTACACTAACATCCTCTTATGCCTTTCTTCTTCCCCCCAGGATGTAACAGTCCCTTCCAAGCCTGTCTCGCTCCATCCTTTATATCAGACTAAACTCTATCCTCCTGCTAAGTCACTGCTGCATCCACAGACCCTCTCACAGGCTGACTGTCTTGCCCCAGGACCCTTCAGTCATCTGTCCTTCTCCTTGAGTGATGAACAGGATAATTCTCACACCCTCCTCAGTCACAATGCATGCAACAAGGTGAGAACTCCTCCCCAAAATGAGGATTATTCTGTGCTGTGAACCTTCATTACACTTGACTTTTAAAACTTAAATGTGGAGAAAACTTATGTGTTAGAAATATTTAAATATTAAATATCTAAATGTATAAAGAATATTAAATATTTGTGTGAAAGCATATTACCTTATAAGCAGATAATAATTGAACTTGGGAAATAATAACCATTTATATATTTTTCCAAAGTCATTCACTGATTTGTATTTTTCATTGTTCCATGTTCTAACTCCATGGTGGAAATTCCAAGACATTTTTCAAAACCTCACAAAATGCCATTATTAATTTATATTCTAGTCTTAGTTCAGTGTTCCTAAAAACCTTCCTTAAATTACAGTGCCTTGTTGAGGAGGCACTTATAATTAGAGTCAATGGGCAAAAAATGACTTAGAATTACTGTGAGTATCTGCAAAATAATATTCACATTTTACTGTAAAATGTACCTATCTGCTTCACTGTGTATAGTAATAGGATATGTAAAAAGTAATGAAGTGTTTCATACCTGAAATGTGTATATGTGTGTGTGTGTGCGCGTCTGTCTGTCTGTGTATGATACAAAACAAGTAAAAAATATTTATAGTTGACTTTTGAATTCAATCATAAATGTTTTCTAGGAACAAGCAGTTAAACTATATGGGGCTTACTTATAAGTGCCCTTTGCTCTTCCGTTAAGGGCATTCTGGCTAGTACAGGTGCTCAGACCCTGAAAATTTCCTAAAATAATGGACTGGTTAAACTTTAATTAAATCTTTTTGTGAAATTCAAAATCCTGTTTAAAAGCATTTATTCTACAAGATATCGATCTCCAATTAAATACATCTCTAAACTTAGAAATCAATCAAGATCATCTTCCAGAATGTAGTTGGATAATACTCCCTGGAGCCTGAGGCATTTTTAAAGAAAAAAATGTCGGTAAACTCTGTCTAAATGCAAACAGTTATCTAAAAGCAAACACTATAATACTATTACATAAGGAAAAAATAGATTTTTATATTTAATAGCTTCTGTGACAACTGCATGATCAATTTTGATTAAACGAATTTTATAATATCAATTTTTTGCCAATAAATGTTTTTGGGCAACATTCAATATGACATTTATCTGACCTTTGTTTGTGTCCCACTCTTGGACTAGAAAATAAGTATATGAGAGAAAGTATAATATTTTAAAAATTATTTCATATTATTTGAAATTCTTTCTGATTTAATATTTACCAACAGCCATGAAATCCATTTAGTTATTTGAGTTAATAATTCTGATAATAATATTACCATTTTCTTATAAATTGTCATCTATGATAAGGTTATGATTTAATTTACAGATATCAATTACGTGATATAGCTCGTTCTTTTGATATTTTGAGAGTGTTTTCTGGAACTGTTCCGCAAGGATAGACTCTATTTTATCCATATTTCAGCCTTTGTTTAGTTAGGCTGAGAAGAACAAAAGCTGTGTGAAATTGGACAACTATTTTCAGTCCACATAATCCTCATAATAGATCTTGTCTTTTTGAGTGTGAGGTTTATTGATACTGAATAAAGAACCATTCAGAACCAAAATAATGACAGTAATAATAATAAGATAGCAATACAACATTTTTAATGGAATGTTCAGTTCCTTAGTCTTGAATCTGTATTGTCTTATTAAAGAATTACCAATTTGATGTCTACATTTATGAATATTGTTTGTTAGATACTGGGTCAATAGCATACTAATTTATCAGGAATTTTTCTTTTTAATTGAAATAACTTAATGCCCTTAATTGTAAGACATAATCTCTTATTTAATTAACTTTTATCTAATACCCTAACATCATTCCCAAGTCTGACCTTACAGCTTTGCCTACTGGGTTATCTCCAAACTCAAATCTTCCCATCCTTCCCTCTGGACAACCATGCTGAACTTGTCTTACAAATCTTTAGAGTCCCTCTTTAACTGGGTACAATAGGTGTTCAACAGGTTTTATTCTTCTGCTGCTGAGTCTGCAGTGTGCGCTCTTCTCTTCTAAATTTTCATCAAACTCCTCATGTCCTAAGTCTTCATCCTAATCCATCCCTTACTTTTTTACTTTCAAGATGGAACTTTATAACTGGGTACATCATATTGTATAAGGATGCTCGGGTACTTTCTTTTCATCCTGGAATAAAACAGTACAACTGCCTTCTTCACTTCCTTGCAGCCTCATGAAGGGGGTCATTCCTTTTACTTTCTTTTTTTTTTTTTTTTTTGCTTTTAATTATACTTTAAGTTCTAGATAC
The DNA here is from genome assembly GCF_047675955.1 of Chlorocebus sabaeus. Lineage (NCBI taxonomy): Eukaryota > Metazoa > Chordata > Mammalia > Primates > Cercopithecidae > Chlorocebus > Chlorocebus sabaeus. The sequence continues at coordinate 57,216,294 of NC_132920.1, forward strand.
ATGTGCAGAACATGCAGGTTTGTTACATAGGTATACATGTGCCACGATGGTTTGCTGCACCCATCAACCCATCATCTACATTATTTCTCCTAATGCTATACATATTTCTCCTAATGCTATCCCTCTCTGAGCCCCCCACCCCACAACAGGCCCCAGTATGTGATGATCCCCTTTCTGTGTCCATGTGTTCTCATTGTTCAGCTCCCACTTATGAGTGAGAACATGCAGTGTTTGGTTTTCTGTTTCTGTGTTAGTTTGCTGAGAATGATGGTTTCTGTCTTCATCCATGTCTCTGCAAAAGTCATGAACTCATTCCTTTTTATGGATGTGTAGTATTCCATGGTATATATGTGCCACATTTTCTTTATCCAGTCTATCATTGATGGGCATTTGGGTTGGTTCTGGGTCTTTGCTATTGTGAATAGTGCTGCAATAAACATATGTGTGCATGTGTCTTTATAGTAGAATGATTTATAATAATTTGGGTGTATACTGAGTAATGAGATTGCTGGATCAAATGGTATTTCTGGTTCTACATTCTTGAGGAATAGACTCACTGTCTTCCACAATGGTTGAACTAATTTACACTCCCACCAACGGTGTAAAAGAGTTCTTCTTTCTCCACATCTTCTCCAGCCTCTGTTGTTTCCTGACTTTTTAATGATCACCATTCTAACTGGCATGAGATGGTATCTTATTGTGGTTTTGATTTGCATTTCTCTTAAGACCAGTGATGATGAACTTTTTTTCATATGTTTGTGGGCTTCATAAATGTCTTCTTTTGAGAAGTGTCTGTTCATATCCTTTGTTCACTTTTTGATGGGGTTGTTTGTTTTTTCTCTTGTAAATTTGCTTAAGTTCTTCGTAGATTCTGGATATCAGCCCTTGACAGAAGGATAGATTGCAAAAATTCTTTTATCCTTGAAAGTGAGATAGCCCAGCACACAAGCAAACGATGCCTCTAGTTCCTTTGTCTGAGTTTATTTCTTGCCCCAACGCTTTTTACATGGTGATATTGGGCAAGTCATTTAACTTCTGAATGCCTCCGTTTACTCGTTTTAAAAATAGGAATAATAATAGTATCTACCTTATTAGAGTATTATGAAAATAAAATTGACAAATATGTGTAAAAGTGTCTGAAGATAATGAAAAACATATAAAAATTAGGTCTTATTATCACTAAGCTTTCAGGGATTGTCATTCTTACTGCTTTCCAAAATCGTCCATTCTTCTCCATTGGATTCCTCCCCTTTGTATCCAGAAGCCTAAAAAACAAAATAAAACAATACAAAAGGAGGACTTCATCCTTTTCCTTGATGATGCTGCAAATCTATCAGTTTCAAAATGTTCTTTCTCTCAAAGTGGTCAATAGCCACTATCTCCATCCCCTTTCTATAAACTCATTCTTTAGCCCATTCTTGAAAGCATTCTGACTTTCACCTCTACCAGTCTACTGAAATTGCTGTCAAGGGTAAACTGGTTGTCAGCAAATTCAGCTGAATTTCCTGACACAGTTGATCATTTCCTCTTGCATTTCTCTCCTCACTCTGCTCTTGGGTTAATACGCACATTCTAACTTTCTGACTGCTCCTTCTTTGATTTCTTTGTGGACACTTCTTGCTCCTCTACCTCTTCTTTCTAATTGCCTCACTTCAGCTATTTACCCATTCGCAGGTCTTAGTGATTATCTTAGTACTGATAAGTCTTAAATCCACACTTCCTGTTCTGCTTCTCCACTGAGATTCAGTTTCATATCTTTAGCTGCTTGCTTATCATTTCCCCTAGGATGTCATGTTGTCACCTCAAACTCATCATTCATTTTGTCTCAAACTAGTTTTGCACTGGCTCTTCTACTTCTGTTATTAAAACCACAATTCTCAGTCCCCAAACTCAAAACTTGATTCATCTGTTATGCTTTTTGCTTTTTCTGTTTTGTCCTAATATTGAGTCATTCACCAGGTTGAATGCATTCTTATTTTTTTTCACACTAGTCTTTATTATTATTATTTTACTTTACTTAACCGATAATCTTATTTTCCTCTAGGCATGCCTTGGAAATTCCTTACTGTTCTACTTGTTCATGCATTTTCCCATATAAAATACTCTTCTACGTTCTCCTTTTTTATACAAACCATTCTTGTACTTTAAGTCCGCATTAAATTATCCCTCCTCTTCTGTGACATTTCTCCGTGCATCAGTACTCAAAGTGATTTGTTTTCTCCCTTCAATTTCTATACTCTTTTCCTGTGCCAAGGCATCTCCTGCATGTTATAGGTCATCTTGTATTTATTTGTTGTGCTTGTTTTTATGTCTATCTAGAGTGTGACATAATATGCTATTTCCCACCTTATAGGCAAGGTATTCAATATCTATTAATGATGAACAATTTGTACAATTACCTAACTTTTTCACCAGGAGCCCCAGATGCTTGAATTATTATGATTATTTCTATGTCAAGTAAAGACTAAATCTGAATCAACTTATGGATTTACTAGTTCATTTAGAATAACGTCACTCAGTTGAGGATATTTCTTTTATTGAAGGCTATATCCGGTTTCCACAGATCTGATGGAGTGCGTTGGGAGCATAGGTAGGGTGGGGTTGTGGAGGCAGGGGGCATCCGACCTTCTGAGGTGTTCTCATTCCTTTCTGTTATACAACCGCGAGTCATATAATACATGGTTACATCCTTTTTACTTCACTAGCAAGGTATGTCCTTAACAACTGTAGGTCAGCTACTTCTCTGCCCCTACAGCTGACATGGGAGAACATTATTACCTGCTTGCTGGGAGCAGGGTGAACTTTGTGAAGCTATCTCAGAACCATTCTCTTGGATGCCCTACATATCTTTCTCTGTTCTCCTGTTCATGTCCTCTTTGCCATAGGGAACTCCAAAACAGTCCACATTTGGGAGTTCATCTACTCACTAAAATTTATTTGTAACCCCAAATCAGCACTCATTGTGTTTGCTCTTCTAGTCATTTGTGGAAATTCACAGAACAGGGAGAAATTAGAATCTTCTATGCTCCCAACTCAGGTTGAACAAGGCAATGCTCTGCTTTTTTGTTGTCATGCCGTAAACTTTAATCGTCCTTTTTAAAAGCCGGTGCAGTGTCTCACGCCTGTAATCCCAGCACTTTGGGAGGCCAAGGCGGATGGATCACCTGAAGTCAGGAGTTGGAGACCAGCCTGACCAACATGGTGAGAACACGTCTCTACTAAAAATGCAAAAAATTAGCCGGGTGTGGTGGCGCACACCTGTAATCCCAGCTACTCAGGAGGCTGAGGCAGGAGAATTGCTTGAACCCGGGAGGTGGAGGTTGCAGTGAGCCGAGATCACGCCATTACACTCCAGCCTGGGCAATATGAGTGAAACTCCGTCTCAAAAAAAAAAAAAAAAAAAAAAAAAAAATTGTCCTTTTTGCGTTCTCTCTGGTATCATGTTTTTGTTTGCATCTCTGTATGTTTGGTTGGTAATTTTTCTGTTTAAAATGGCCCCTAAGCACAGTGTTGAAGGGCTTTCTAATGTTCCTACACTCAAGAAGGTTGTGATGTGTCTTAAAGAGAAAATAAGTATGTTAGGTAAGCTACTCCTAGGCTTGAGTTATAGTGCTGTTGGCCATGAGTTTGGTGTTAATGAATTAATAATATATTAAATATGTGTCTTTAAACAGCAACACCCATAAAACAGGTTATTTATTGATTGGTTGATGAAAATGTAACTAGAGACTTGCAATAACCTAATCCAGGTTTTCCCCAGGAGAAATGGTTTAGTATTCACAAATTCCATGCTCATGGAGGCTTTAAGGACATAACTACTGTGAATAATCAATAATGAGGGTGATTGCACCTTTGTTTGGTTTTCTCTGAGAAGACTGTCACTTACGAGTAGTTATTTTGGGAGGGGGTTCCAGGAAATACCTGTTAGGGGAGTGGGGACTGAGACAAGGAGGAGAGGCATCTAATAGAGGTGGTGTGAGCAAGCAGGTGACCACTGTGGGGAACTGGAGCTTTACATCACTGGGGAACTCTGGGAGCTGCTGTAGGGACACACAGCTCAGAGCCCTGCTCTCTGAGGAGGGGAGGAGGGAAATTCTGGCAGTCATTAGTTGAGGAGAGGGGTTGGGGCAGCATCAATCCCAGAAAGAGCCCTGAGGCAAAGAAAAGTAGAAGCAGGTAGTTTGAAGTTCAGAGGATGGTTGCTGCTTAAATGTTAAGGACTGAGAGGATATATGTGGCTCAATGACTTATGTTATATGTATGTGTATAAACATGTATATATATATATATATTCACGAAATTTTATGTTTATGGTCTAATTTTGAAGTCCAGTCTCCTGCAGATCAAAACTTTGGCTGTTAAAGCTTAAGGGGCTGGGAGTGGTGACTCATGCCTGTAATAACAACACTGAGAAGCCAAGGTGGGAGGATTGCTTGAGCCCAGGAGCCAGAGACCAGCCTGGACAACATAGGGAGACTCTGTCTCTACAAAAAAAAAAAAAAAAAAAAAAAAAAAAAAAAAAAATAGCTGGGCATGGTTTCATGCCCCTGTGGTCCCAGCTACTCAGGAGGCTGAGGTGGGAGGATTGTTTGAGCCCAGGAAGTCGAAGCTGCACTGAGCCATGATTGTGCTGCCACATTCTGGACTGTGCAACAAAGTGAGACCCTGTCACAAAAAACAAACAAAAACAAAATAAAAGTCTTCAGGATATTTTCTTTATTTTTGATATATTATGCTTTGGACTATGTATATTGCTGAAACAAGAAAGGATACAGAGGAAAGATGTATCTGTGTGTGGGGGTTACTATTTTAAAATTGTATCTAATCTACTATAGTCATTTTCTCCATTTTTCCCCCATTTTACAATGCATTTAAATTATTTTTTATCTTTGGAGGTAGCAAAGTACCATGTACAACACACCTGTTTATGTCTAGATTAAGGCCTACTGGAGTCTATTTTCTATTTTTAAAAATTCAACTCATTTAGAAAAATAATATTCTTCCTATGCACCATAAATACGTGGCCACATGTGTCTCAGCTTACTTACCTGGCCCTGAGGTGAGAAAACTAACACACACATAAAGTATCTAAGTAGAAAGCTTATCACTGTCCATGACTTTTCTTCTTTCCTCCATTCACCCCTTCTCATTTCTTCTATCTTCTACTCTCATGATGTCAAAGGTATACCTCTCTTTATAAGTCACCCTAAAATTCCAATTTTTCTGGCCTACTTTCAATATTCCCACTTAATTACTCAGTTTTATGCACTTTGTTCTCTTTTCTTATTCCAACTACATTTTCTCCCTTTTATTTAGCATAGCTACAAGCCATGTAGATAGGAAGTTATCACTTATTGCTTTCTCCCTTGAGTCTCTACCCTGCCAGTTTGCACCCGCAAACAAACGAGAAACACATAGCCAGTCTATGAATAGAAACTAGAGGAGTGAGGACTAAGCCTTCACAATCAGGATGACTTTTCTGATCTGTTGGCAGAAGCAAGGTTGAGATTTCCTAAGCAAGAAGGCTGTATTTACAGTGAGAGCTTGAGAGGTTTTACAAGCAAAAATAGGATCTTTATAGACAGAGAGACAGCTTTAAAGCCCCAGGAGAAAATTCACAGCCATCCTTGAGGATATTTTTTCTTTCGTTTAAAAAATATTGTTTTGGTGCCAAGTTTGTGACAGTGGAGCCATTTTATTTCACTTTTAGTTTTCTAAAAATGTGTGATCTTTGTGTGTTGTTTGTAACCATACACTATTTTATTTCAAGTCTGCTCTGTCTCATGAAAGAGATAAATAAGTATGACAGATTTCTTCACATGTACTGTAGATTCTCCCCTTTCTTCCACTGCTATTAAATCCTATTGTATGTTTTTATGCAAGGGCTAGCTCTAGATTTCTCTAGCCTTTCCATTTGCATATTTCAGTATTTATATCTGGAGTAGTCTCTCAAAAAATCTCTACCACCATAGCTTTCACTTCATAGCTAGAGCAGGCTGTTCATCTCCTACCTCTCCATTCTCCTGGCCGAGAACCCCTCATAGCCTGAGCACTCTCACTTGTAGACCCCAGGCTGTTGTCACTGCTGGAGGTCAAGGCACAACCTTTAAGATCTCTCATATAGACAGGAAAATGTATACTTTTATGTAGATGATCATGTGTTCTGATGAGTCTGGGTCATTTAAACATACACACACACACACACACACACACAAATAAAAACATTATATATGTATGTAATGTTTTGTTCTATTTTTTGAAGAATTTTATTTTTTAAATAGAGTTTTGAGGCTGAGTGTGGTGGCTCATACCTGTAATCCCAGCACTTTGGGAGGCCAAGGCCCAATTGTTTGAGGTCAGGAGTTCAAGACCAGCCTGACCAACATCCAACATGGTGAAACTCCGTCTCTACTAAAAATACAAAAATTAAATTAAAATATATGTTTATTTTTTATATAATAAATACTGGGCGTGGCGGTGCATGCCTGTAGTCACAGCTACAAGGGAGGCTGAGGCAGGAGAATCACTTGAACCCAGGAGGCAGAGGTTGCAGTGAGGTGGGATTGCAATATTGCACTCCAGTCTGGGTGACAGAGCAAGATTCTGTCTAAAAGAATAAAAACAAAATTAAAAAAAAGTGTTTGAAAAGAAATACTTATGTCTACCACTATAATAAACCCTTCCAGTCAATAAATATTTTTAAAGTTTATGATTTCAGTATTTTTAGTACCCCCTCTTTTTATCAGAAGTGTCCTGTTTGATCAGTAAGCATAAAGTCACTCTACTTATAGTGAAATGCAAGTTAAAATTCATCTGCAGAGTCTATTTGTAATGAGGCATCAATTCCTGAATTTATTTTGTAGAATCAATGACTTGCGTGCTTATACTTGAAAAAGTAATTCAAACTCTTGCTATAGCTTTCTGAACTGTGAAATGACAAACAACAACAACAGCAACAAAATAGAATCTCTGTCATAGAATTGTTACCGGGATCAAGTGATATATGAAAGTAAAACTGTCACATTCCATCTTAAGTATTCAGCTTTATACATTTTTTAGCATCTAGTTATTATAGTAGAACTTTGGTGCTGAAGTGAAGAAACAATCCATCAATATAACTCATAGGCCATTACTCTCATCTTAAATAGCTTTTTCCTTTTATTACGGCTTTTTGTTTTTATTGCTTTCTGATTTATTCACATATGTATTTCCTTTAATTCTCATTTCTCACTCTTCTTTCCTTTCTGCCGCCAGAGAAAAATTCTGAACTATGTCATGTGTATCCATCTGTTTGTGTATTTTCTTTCAAAAGTTGCATTGTTATTTTGTGTGCATATAACATCATTTACGTAAATGTTACTGTGCCACACATTTCACTCTCTTCCTACTGGTTTCTGTCTCTTCAGCTGTAATAGTAGGACATTTAGTTCGGTTTCAAAACCCTAACTTTAGGACTCAGATTGGGCTGTTTGCTTCAGAATTATCTGGAGAGCTTTAGAAAAATGCAGATTCCTGGCCAGGCATGGTGGTTCATGCCTATAATCCCAGCACTTTGGGAGGCCGAGGCAGGCGGATCATGAGGTCTGGAGTTTGAGACCATCCTGGCCAACATGGTGAAACCCCATCTCTACCAAAAACACACAAAAAATGAGCCAGGCGTGGTGGCACGCACCTGTAGTCTCAGCTACTCAGAAGGCTGAGGCAGGAGAATCACTTGAACCCAGGAGGTGGAGGTTGCACTGAGCCCAGATCGCGCCACTGCACTCCAGCCTGGCAACAGAGTGAGACTCTGTCTCAAAAAATAAGAAAATAAAATAAAAAGAAAAATGCAGATTCCTAAGCCTGCTTACAACTTAAAAAATTTAGAAATCTCAGGAACTGGGTGATCTCAAAGTTTTTACCTCATAGAAAACGCTATGCTTTCACTATAATAATGGACGTTTGTTTTTTTGCCTTTTTATTTTTATTTATTTTTTTGTATTTTTTGTATTTTTTTGTTTTTTTTAAATTATACTTTAAGTTCTAGGGTACATGTGCACAAAGTGCAGGTTTGTTACATATGTATACATGTGCCATGTTGGTGTGCTTCACCCATTAACTCATCATTTATATTAGGTATATCTCCTAATGCTATCCCTCCCTCCTCGCCACTCCCCACAATAGGCCCTGGTATGTGATGTTCCCCTTCCTGTGTCCAAGTGATCTTTTTTTGCCTTTTAAATTGTCTAAAATTGTCTAATAATGTCATTTTCAGCAAGAAAATGAACTTTCCTATAAAAAATCTTTAAAAGAAAAACTATATCGGCATGTTTATAAGTACTAGATTATAATTATTTTTTTCCTCATATAACTCCTAGTAAGTAAAACGAAACACAACTGTTAAATTAAATATGTATAGAGTATATGTATATATATTATAATATATACATAGTATATACTGTAATGTATCTAGTATATTAGCTTAGGAATTTTTTATTAGAATAAGTTATGAAATACTGGGTTTAGCTGTTAATCAAAATTGTCCCCACGTGCTTGTAATGTTTACAGTTGGGCCTGAGTGTTTACACATTCGGTATTCATAGACTTACTGAATCAGAAGGTGTATAACATTTTCTGGTATACTACTTCAATTATTAAAAGTCCTTTCTCTTTGAAAAAAATACCATAGCTGCCAACATATACTTTCTTGTGATTTCCTTTTTTAAAAAATTAAAGTGCCCTTTTCATAAAGAGATTTTAAATTATAGCAATTATTTATATTAGAATTATGTTTTTGCTAAAAAAGATGAAGTATTTGCTTATAACACATTTTACCTTTATGATATGTCAACAGAATATTTACTGATCATTTTTTCTTAGCCTTTTTTCTAAGCAACTGCTCTTGAGATTGTAGATTAAGAATAAAGAAGGAATATAACTTGTCTGAAATGAAAAAAAGGGAGGAGAGTGAGCAAATGGATGTCTTTTCAGTTCAATTATACGCATTATTTCTGTCTTCTATGACAGAATCACTATGTAAAGAATGTAAAGAATCTATGTAAGATTCTATGTAAAGAATCACTCCACTTATAATAAGGCAAGGGTGAATCATCTATTAGAATAATGGGGGAACCTACCTAGCAAAATGTATTCTGAATGAGAAATACACATGTAGGAAATAGGAAAATGAAAAACAATAGCAATAGACAGCTAACTCATTTTGTTTTCCCATCATAGAGGATTAGGGGTTGGCATGCCTACTCTGGAACCTCTGGTGAGTTTTCATGGTGGTCTGATGTTGTGTGAATGAGGTAGGAGGACAGAGAAAGGAAAGAAACTTTCATGTCCAGAGTGGGTAGGTGGGAGAGGCCCCTTCACAAGCTGAATTTAGCCTGCTTCCTAGGCCACGAGCATTCTTTCCTTAAACTCCTTGGATATTTCACCCTGTAAACATTGAAGGTTGACTTTCCTTGTACATTTTTTCTTCTACTTTTTTATTTTCAAATTTAGTGCATGTGTAAAGTTTATATTGTTAACATTTTTGAAAGCCTGTAAATTGGTATTATCATTGCATTGCTACTCAGAGAATTGACCTAGTAAATCTGCAGAAATCCAATAAAAACCAAAATATTAATATCATAGGCATATTTTCAAGCATGGGTTGATGTTTTTCAGTAGCTCCTCTGACATATTTTTTTGCCAGAGGTTTCTTCTGATGTTTTAAACAAAGATCAATCACCAAGAGTTAATAGAGATTATAACTTATCTGGAGAAAGGAAAATCTAAAGTAAGTCTAACCTTCCCCTGCTGCTTCAAAGGCTGAGAGGGTTTTGAAATAACAATTTATTTTTCTAATATATGCTGTAAATATTTAAATCTAAAGATGTGAAAAATCTTTTATGAGTATGCGTTAAGACTAAAGAAACAGCTCTTTGAGATAAGCAGTCTAAAATTGTACATAGCTTCAAAATTAGAAAAATGAACATTAAGTGATTTGGTTCAAGGTTACCAAAACCTTGACTAACTAATAGCCTAATTTCTCACTAAAAACAAAAAGCATAGACTTTGCAACCTTTTTGTTCCAACATAAAGTCTAGGAACTCAGGAGTCTGGAAGTTGACGAAACACATTTATTCATTTCATAAAGATGTATTGAATATCTGTTAGGTGCAAAGCGCTGTGTTTGTGCTGGCCATGCACCGGAAAGCCAGCAGACAGGGACATGGGGGCCTTTTCTAGGTCCTTATTTTCTACATAGGGAAAACAGAAATTAAAGAAGAAAAAAATTCAATACTTAGTGATAACTGTTACAACTGCCATGCAAAAGACATTTGGGCAGGTATGAGTATGTATATCAGAGGTCCTGATCCAGTCTGATGAATCAGGAAAGACTTAATGAGAAAATGGTGTTGAATCTGAGGCCTGAAAAGAAGTGAAGGTTGGGGATGGGCTGGGCATTCCAGCTAGAGGGGGGCAACAAGCATAGACAGAAAGAAAATGAGCAGGGCAAATTTGAGGAAATGAAAGCAGGCCAGAGCATTGAAGAAGCAACTGGAATCAGAAACTATAATGTGAAGTTAGCGATAATTAAGATTACTAGATAGCTTCCACATTCCCAAGCATAATGAGTTATCTGAACTGGGGGAAAAAAAGCAGTGAGTGAGTTGAGGAGTCACTGAAATTTTATAAGGGACATATTTAGAAAAAGTAGACAACATGCCGCTTTCTTCACATGCAGCATTTTGTTTAGATTCAAAAACAATCATAAAGTAGGGTTTACTGTTTCTTTTACATATGAAGAAACTGAGGTTCAGAAAATATATATAATTTGTACAAAATGTTGCAGAATAGCTTAAAAGCTGATGCTTGATTAATTTTCTCTGAGACACCCCCCTAACATCTATCAATAAAGCAGCATTACCACCTTCACCATCACCACCACCCTGGAATCACGCACAGGCTTCCATTTGGTCAAACGCAGCACTACATATGTAAATCAGGTCTAGAACTGACTGTTGAGGCCATCTGACTTCCTTCAGTCTACGGATAAGAAAACTGAAGCCCAAAGATGCAAAGTGACATGCCCAAGGCCTTGGCATGAGTTACTGGCAGAGCCTGGGTTGATGAATTCCATAATGCTTTTCACATTTCATCTCCAGGCTCCACCATTCTTTTGGTAGAACTGTCCACTTTGCAAAGGTTAGTGGCTAAGAGAACCACTAAACATTGAATACTCTGACAAAATTGTACTGAGGCAGCCACATTTATTGAAAAAAGTAATCTAGTATTTTGGAGGCAAAAACATCCCTCAAACCTCCTGATTAATAATGTTTGTTTATGTTCTACCTGTATGTATGATTAGAAGTCTGTGTGAATAAACCAAGGTAATTTATTTTCAATCATCATAGAAATAAAAAGCTTTGCTCTCAATTCTAAAACTTTTCTGACAAGTTTTAAAGATAATGGAGATTAGATAGCTATTAAGAATGATTTCAAATATAAAATATTTGAGATTGTTGGAATTGGAAAAAAGACTTTATCAAACTTAGAATGGGTTTTTAAAAATGTTTTAAAATTTTTCAGGAAACCGAAACATGTACACTATTTGATGATGCTAAATTGTTTTCAAAATGAATGAATGTGTTTAATACATTCACAAAGAACGTTCTGTTCAAAATGACTAAATGCAAATTAATTGGACTTTTAACATTAGAAAATGAATGTCAATGAGCAGATATTTTAAGAGAAGTGGTTTTGCAAAATAAAGTATCAATCATTTTTAGCTAAGTTCTCCACTAGAGGGCAAAAAGAGCATTTCAACCGAATACATGCCTTAATGACAGGCTGGAATTTGAAACTGGGCATGTTTCTGGTTATCTAATTGCCAGTCTTAAAGTATACTTAATTTAATCATAAAATAGTTGACTTTTAATTTTTTTTTCCAGGAAACTGAGAGCAATGAATCTCTTATTCATATTTCTCTTTTTGGCTTAATCTTAGTAGCAAGAACACCTGCCCTGAGCTCATGTGTTGTCTGGCATTGGACATGTAGTATCCAGTTGAAATTTTTCATTGTAACATTTTTAAATAAAATCATTTAAGAAATTAGGAATTTGATAATTAGAAAGAGATGTATTGTTGCACGTAGGCAGGATAACATTTTTAGTGAAGAAAAGTATACTTTGAGAAACATGATTTTTAAAGCTCTTGTAAAATAACATGCTGGCCTTTGGAATGTACTGACTATGCTTGTATTTTATGGACACAGAGAAAATAAACTGCCATCCATTTGCACCTTGTTACGATGGAGGCACTAAGGGATAATGAGCTCTCTGTATTTCACCACACACATCTGCCACCTGTCCCTTTTCCTTCGTGTGATATTTTAAATCAGGTTCCTTAAAAGCAGAGCCTGAGACAGGGGTTCAGATATTGGTGATTTGTTGAGGGAAAGTTCTTCAGAAAAGCTTCCTGTAAAGAAAGGAGTGGATTCAAATTGAGAGGGGCAAAGAGCTGAGCAAATGTGGCTTCAGTTCAAGGCCAGTCTTGGCTTAATTCATAGGGAGAAGGTTCTAGAGAATAAGTTGCAAAGTTATCCACAATTTATGCAAATGAGCTACCCTTTTATGCCCTTTACCAGTCAGACATTGACTGTTGGCGGTAGGATGGGAGAGAGTCAAGTAACTCAGGGTTAGGACAATAGTCTCAGCTGAGCAAATGCGCAGTAGGAGAAGGCAGCTGTGACTCATGCATTATTAACCCTGAAATAGAATGAAAACCTGGATAGAAGCATTTTATCTTTGCAAATTGAGTTTTAAAAATATATATTTTGTCTACCTTTGAACAAAATTGCTTGTCTAACCTTCTTGAAAAGCTATTTTTTTTAAAAAAAAAAAGTTTCTTTAGGTTGCATCACATGAAATTGCCATTATTCAATCATTTTTTACCTACACAAATATCAATTTTATCAGTTTCATATAGTTCAACCTAATTGTCTCATTGCCTTAATGTGTTTTATGATCCTTTTACGTATCCCATGCAACAAAATATATTTTCACCATGTAATATTTGCATAGCCAAGGAGTCTCTTATTTTGAAACTTCAGGGCAAAATTTTTCTGTATTGCTTTATCTTGCCTAATGTGACCACTGTTTTATTCCTTTCACCAGAATATGAGCATAAAATTCTTTCAGATTACTAAATTTGTTGAAGTTTGTCGATGTGTGACTAATGAAAGCACAACTCAGACATTTAACTTACAGCCATCAAGTAATGATACCCATTCGCCTTCATATAAGCCATATGTTCCATAAGTTCTGTGAATCAAATGGAAATCTCTTTTGGGGAACAAGGATATGACTGAGAGGTTGAGCCCTTCTTCAGGTTTTATAAAAATATTTATCTAGCCACCATTAGACATCAAACACTTTCTTAGCTTTATTAAGGCATTCAAATGAAGTGTAAGACCACAACTTGCTTTCAAAGCATTAGAAGTCCAACACTGGAAAATCTTAATACTTTGAGGCTCTATTTTTAGGAATATATGTTTATGATAGTCATATTTTCTGGTTCATTGATTTTATTATCAGTATATAATATCTTTTTTCTGTCCCTTATAGCATTTCTTCTTGAATTCCACTTTTAAGATAATAAAATAACTATTCAAGTTGTAGTTTGGTTCATATTGGAGAGACAAATCTTTTTCCTGCTTTGATTTTCAAATTTGTATAACTTTTATTTGTGTGTATGTCTCTTGTCCAGATATTTTCTGATCTTGATTTTTTTATCTTGAGAGATTTCTCTTCATACCTGAAATTATCTCATTACATAACCTTAATTCTGCCATATTTTCACATTTTTCATAACTTATCTGTTATTTCTGCTTTTCAGGTTTTTATTGGAAAAGTGTAGTTTTAATTTACTAGTTTAAAATGTATTCAACCTTGTTTTGTTGTTGATGGTCCTTAACTTAAGGTCTGTATTTGTATTTATATGCCTGTATCAATATCTGTATCTTCTTTTAGTAAGACAAATCCATTTGGTCCCTTCCATTGCCTCCCATCATATGGATAGTGTTTAATTCTAGGTGTTTATTTCTGACATATTATGGTTATAGTTTCTCTCTTTCTTTTTCATAGTAATTCATGGTTTGTTTTGTTTTGTTTTTATGGCAACAGCACACTTAATCAGATTGCTTTATTACCGTTTCTTCCCATATTTCCTGTAGCATCCTCCTGTGTGTCTTTTTCTTTTCCTTTAAGTCCTTGTCCCAAGAAAGTTTTTAAGATAGGTTTTTATTTAGCAAATATTCCAAGACCTTGAATGCCTGAGAATATATTTTAATGATCCCATATTTGAATGACCTTTTAACAGTTTATAAAATCCCAGGTGATATTGTAGGCAAATTTGGCAGTACTAGGAGCATTTTTCTTCTAATTCTCAAAAGATCTCACTCTGGGATGGCTGAAACTGACTGATGGTGCAGAGGGTTTTTTTTTGTTTTTTTTTTGTTTTTTTTTTTAAGGGCTTCTTAGCATCAGTAAATACCTCACTTATTTTATCGTTTGAAGTTTGAATAAAAAACCATCGTATCTATTAGTTTGTGGTTTTAGCAAGAACATAGCTGGAAGTAAAAGAAGACAGATTCTTCAGAAGGAAGATTTTAGACTTCATCAGGTGGCTCAGGAATGGCCACAATCTAAGACCAAATTAGAGTGCCTGGCAGGACCATACAGTTAGACCACATAGGGCAAGGAGTGGAGGTGGAATAAAAACACTGGGTGTACTGACAGTTTGAAGGCATTATATATAAAAGAGATGGTAAAAGGGTTAGGAAAAGCTTACATAATTTTAAAGTGTGGTTTGAAACAATGCATAGGAAGGAGTGGGAATGGAGGAATGTGGCCCAATGCCAAGAAGATGGGGCTGGCAGGCACCATATAGAAAGAAACCCTTCTGTTACCTATTGACATACAGTCCTTAGCTCATCTGCCTGCCAACCAACCACATACCCTTTCCCTCCTCATCCAACTCTCAGCCCCCACATCCTTAGTGATGCTCTTGGGGGTGTACTGTTAGAGGAGAGTGGAATGGGATCTGGTAGGGGGTCTAAAGTGAGAGGGGATGGCTTGACCCTATCACAGTCATACCTATTTCTTTTCTTAAATACTCTTCCAAATCCTTGCAATACATCAATTGACATCTGCTGATATCACACCTGGGACCTGGGATACCTTTCCTGCAACTTAGAGGTAACTGGTGGCAAATTAGGAAGACCTTGGATGGGAATAAGGCAGGGACAGGATTCCAAAAATATTTATGAAGTCGAGAGTATTAATACATAGCTGTTTATATTTGATTTTATGTCACACTGGAATAAAAGGTACAATACGCCTTATAATCTATAGAAGACAAAAAATGGAGACAGAAAAATATTCCACCAATATTTTATTTTGTGAAGAAATAGACATTTCATTTATGATTGTACTAGACTGGTATGATATTGAAAACAATTGAAAATGATGTTTTGCCTGTGGTGCTAAGTAACGAAGTGTTCTCTTAAAGGATAGACAAAAAGAACAACAAATATGCTTCCTTGTCAATTCCAATTTCAACTTCTGGGATTTGTTTTGAGACCTAAAATGGTGTTGGAATACACGTTTTACTCTGTTTTCATTATAATCTGGGAGCTGTGCACTGAAAAAACTGAATGGTGTAGTTAATCCCCTTAGGGAAGTGGTTTTCTAGTTGAGAAAGAAACAAGTCTAGATGAAAAATGTAAGTCAACAATGGGATGTGGTATTTGTTTTTAAACAGGCTGGATATACAATAATGGACAGACAAAAATTCCCTTACACTGCTGTCTAGAAAGTGGTGTTTGGAAGAAGAAATTCTAACATGCCCTAAGTCTTTATCTCTTGGGATGGAGGAGGAAAGGCCAAGAATAAAAATAGTATAATTTGGGAGTTTTCAGCCATATTTCAGATCTATTACAAAGATCAGGACAGAAAATTCCTATGTTGTCTTATTAGTATTCTTAGAATTGAGACTCCAATATAACAATATTAATGACCAACATTCAGCAGTGAGTGTTTGGTAGGCTTATGAAACAATTACCATGCATTTCAATAGAATATATCAACTAACATTATTATCAAGTGAACATATAATAACCAAGGGAATACACAAAAGAATGTTGTGAACTTAATACTTTGTAACAGTTCATACAAGGAATAAATGAGCAGAACTAAGAACCGACATTAAGGATTCTGGTTAAGGTTGGGGAGTTCATTTTACCATCCCCATCGGCATAACTTCTACCTCAGCTATGGCTCGGTGCAGGAGATGCCATAAAGAAGACCTTTATTTCTGAGATAGCATCATTTATTTATCAGTAGATTTTTTGCTTAAGCATCATGGAACCATTGAATTATCCAAGTAAAAGAGGAACTGAAACTCATCTATTTAGGGCCCAGACTTTAAAGATGAAAAAACTAAAGCCCAGACACAAAGTGATTTTCCCCACATCACAAAGGGAATTAATTAGATAGACAAACTTGGGAAGCTTTGGGCATCGCCACAAATAGATGCTCTACTTTTAAATTCTAAAAATAAATATTTAAATCCTAAAAATAAATATTAATAAATGTTGTAATATATTTTTTATATTTGGCCTAATACAGCTTAAATCTTTAAGACATATAGCCAATTATTTTTCTGATATGAGAGGCATATTTCTAACTTTCATAGAGAGGAGCTTTCTCCACGTAGCAAGTATTATGAACTGGTCTCAATAAAGAAAAAACTCAGAGCATTGCCTATGTTTTATTCCAAGGTATAGAACTGTGAGCAGTAAAACCAATCAACTAGTGTTTGGTGAACAACTGCTAGGATATGATGAGACCTATTCTCAAGCAGCTTGCGGTCTTTTGGGGAAATGAGAAAAACACACACACATATATATATATATATATATGTATGTTTATTTACTTTAAGTTTGGGGGTCCATGTGCAGGTTTGTTACATACGTAAACGTATATTTTAAGGAGATTTGTCATACAGATTATTTCCTCAGCCAGGTATTAAGCCTAGTATTCTTTAGTTGTTTCTCTTGCCTGTCTCCATCCTCCCACCCTCCACCTTCTGATAGGCCTTAGTGTCTGTTCCCCTTCATGTGTCCATGTGCCCTCATCATTTATCTCCCACTTACAAGTGAGAACATGCAGTATTTGGTTGTCTGTTCCTGTGTTAGCTCACTAAGGACGATGTGGCCAACAATCACATGATAAAAAGCCCAGCATCACTGATCATTAGAGAACTGCAAATCAAAACCACAATGAGATACCATCTCACACCAGTCAGAATGGGTATTAGTAAAAAGTCAAAAAATAATAGATGCTGGCGAGGTTGTGGAGAAAAAGAAACACTTATACATTGTTGGTGGGAGTGCAAATTAGTTCAACCATGTGGAAGACAGTGTGGAGATTCCTCAAAGACCTAGAGGCAGAAATACCTTTAGACCCAGCAACCTCATTACTGGGTATATACCCAAAGGAATATAAATCATTCTATTATAAAGACACATGGATGTGTATGTTCACTGCAGCACTATTCACAATAGCAAAGACATGGAATTAACCCAAATGCCCATCAATGATAGACTGGATGAAGAAAATTTGGTACATATACACCATGGAATACTACGCAGTCATAACAAGGAATGAGATCATGTACTTTGCAGGAAAACTCATATTTAACAGTGTTCATTCATTTAATAAGCATTTTCAAGGGCTTACAGATGACACTGAAGTGAAGTTGATGCGTACAAATTCCTCACAGTAATTCTCTATCCTCCATTTCTGACATCGCTCTCTCACTCATTTTATCCATCCACTAGAATTTTCTCCCTGTTTTTCAATCATCCCAATTGTGAGTAATTTGCTCTCAGCAACAAATTCCGTATGCACTCATCATGCTTCTTATTCCTATGAGGTAGCATCCCTGAAATTTCAGCCTCTGGGAAAAAATATGCCTTCATCCTTTTAGTTTAGGTTAGATTCATCTATTATGAACCCTGATAAGATTCAGTACTTTTACTTCCTAACACATTATTTTGTGTTTGTACCCATATATTCCTGATTATATAATTACTATCTGTCTCTCCTGCTAGACTGTAGTCTTCAAGGCAGGTGACAATGTCTGTTCACTGATTGTGACATCCCTAACATCTAGCCAAGTGCCTGACCTATTAGCAGGTACTTAATAATCAGATATGTGGTAAATGATCTAACTATACAACTCCAATGTATCAGAATTGATCAGGACATTTTGAGTATAGCTAATTTTAGTTGTAAATAGATAAATATTTGAAACAAATTCATTTCATCAATTCATACAAAGATATTGGCAATGGCTTTACTATTCAACCTGTGGTAGCATCAGCACCAGCTGACAGCCTGTCAGAAATGCAGAATCTCAGGCCCCTCTCCATACCTACCCTGCCAGAATCTGAAATTTACAAGATTTCCTGGGTTCCTCTAACACACTCTGATATGCTGTAAGTCAGGGATTAAAAACACAAATACTTTATTGGGCTAGGCATATCTCCAAAGTGAATGAAACAAATATATAATGTATATAATGATAATAAATATAACCTATAACATATTATCATGATATGTATATAATCGTGATTATGTACATAATCACAATAATAGGTAACCCCTGACCTTTGGCCTCCTCATAGGAGTGGTAGGGACTGTATTTACATGGAGATCTTTAGCTTCATCTAAAAGGCACAAGCTACTGTCCAGAGTCACATAACTGCAAGGTTAGTGTTGGAAGATCTTTGAACAGTTCAAGAGAAACCAGAAATACAAACCTGCATGTATAATCTGTGGACTTAGACACTGATAACTAAATTCAATTCTTTTTCAAGCAAAAGAAATATGAGAATCAAATAGAACTCACCTGTGTGATAACTTTACTTGAAGGATCTTCAGTTTTCAAAATCTCATACAAAGAAGGATATCTTTTAGGCATTCAGTTAATACTTCCTAAGGCTTCACTAATTCAGAATTCTTTAATTTTACAAGTCAGGAAACTGTTTCTTTTCTTTAGCCATCTAATTCTTCTTTTCTCTTATTAATTTGTTTATTCAATACTCATTCAGTGTCTACTCTGTGCTGGTTGGGTCCTATGCTAAGTACAGAACAACTAACAATAAGTTAGTTTTAGTTAGTTATAATCTATGACTTCCAATGGCATCTAGTCTCGTAATGACAACATTATACTTATGAAACAGATTTGATGTGGGTATTGTTACAATAATTTGTAATGTGTGCTTTTGAGGGATAGTATTGAGAAGGTTATGCTCGATCTTAGTAGTTCTCAAATCTAAGTGGAGAGACAGAAGCAGAAGGTACAGATGACTGAAGACAAATGGTGTGAAGGAGGTTGACAAGAGGATGTAGTTGAACATAAAAGCAATCCCAAAGAAGTGAATTCTGGATGGAATGTATGGCACCCGTGGTGATTTTAAAATGTTAAGACTTCCTGTAACACTTCCTCAGCTTCATAGTTTCTGGCACTACAGAAAACATACTTTATCTCCACTCAAGAAGGGAGAACTGTTTCACAAAAGCTAAAGCTCTGAATTCCATTTCTTGTGTACATTAAAGACTTAATTGACTGATTGAACCACATTTTGCATATTTTTTTCTAGTTGTTACATTCTCATTTCTTCAGTTGGTCTGAGGGGATTTTGTCTCTTTGGGGGAGTGGTTTATATTTCCTTGGGAGAGGCAGTGATATTTTTGAGAAAGTCCCATACTGGTAACAAACTCTTCACAAGGCTTTATGTTAGTTTGGTGGCAGCTGTGACCAAAAGTGTAATAAAAATCAACTGAACGTTTTATTCAAATGTGCTTTTCCCAGCAGTGGTGAGTGAACAAAGGTTGAGTTAATCTGTTATACAATATCTAGGACAGGATTTTCTATCCAGGATAAAAGTATGCTTTGTCTCATTTCACTTGAACTTCCCATTTCATTCATCTTTCCATGTTGAATAATGCTCTGATGCTAACATTAGTAACTTTTTAGTTAGCTTTTTCTTTGAGGCAACATAATCGTTTGTTTTCCATGGTGTTTACCATCAAGTATGCCATCTTGGATGACTCTCTGCCCTGTAATATTCATCTACTCTCTGCATAGCAAGCCATTCACCTACGTAGAACTAGGTTTTTTTGTTTGTTTGTTTGTTTGTTTGTTTGTTTTTTATGTGGAGTGTTGCTCTGTTACCCAGGTTGGGGTGCAGTGGCACGATCTTGGCTCACTGAAACCTCCGTCTCCCGGGTTCAAGCAATTCTCCTGCTTCAGCCTCCTGAGTAGCTGGGATTACAGACACACACCACCATGCCCAGCTAATTTTTGTATTTTTAGTGGAGACACAGTTTTACCATGTTGGCCAGGCTGGTCTCAAACTCCTGATCTTTTGATACACCCGCCTAGGCCTCCCAAAGTGTTGGGGTTACAGGTGTGAGCCACCACGCCCAACCAGAACTTGTTTTAATGCTTAGTTTCACTGTTTCCATTCTGACTGGCAAAATTTTCATACTATGTGTTATTGTCCTCCCCATTTGACATCTCTAGACCTCATGCATTACAAAGTCTCTGCATTCTGCAGATGTTTTAGCATTCAACATTTCTCTCTGTTCCCAGTTTTTCTTCCTTAATCAACAAAATAGCAACATATCTACCCTCTGCTTCTTTGTTCATCCTAGAAAGTAAGAAGGCTAGAGTTACCCAGAAAACTTGAGTCTATTGTATTTTTTGAGATGATATTTTTAATAAATTCTTCTTTTTTTCTTCTCTCCCTCCCTCCCTCCCTCCCTCCCTTCCTTCTCTCCCTCGCTCCCTCCCTCCCCTCCCCACTTTCCTGCCCTACTGTCATATCTTTCATGCATTATTTAAATATCTTCCAATCCACGTATTTTCATATTTTGCACATCAGCCACAGTGACTTTTTTAAAATGAGAAATCTGACCACATGACCACACATGTCCCCAACTTAAAGTACTGGAATGATTTCTCACTGCCTAAGAAAATTAAGCTCAGATTCCTCATCTGACATATAAGCTCCATTATACTGTGTCTCTTGTGTGACCTTTCATAGCTATACCAGCCACCCCTGAGATTCTCCTGGTCTCTGAATGGGACCCCCTTGACTTTAGTGCCTGGCTTTTCCCTTTGCTAAATGTCATACTCCATTCCCTTCCCCTGTCTTTCTGTCTTCCCACTTCTTTTTCCTGCATATCTTCCCATGGGCATATTGCCACATCACACTTGCTTTGAGAGCACAGTCTCTGCACACTCTCAGGCTAGATTCCAGCATGGGTGTTCCACTTACTAGTTTTGGGCCTTGAACAAGTTATCCTACCTCTCAGTGCTTTCATTTCCTCATCTGTGAAACAGGGTATTACTAGCTCACCTTACCAGGTTGTTGTGAAAACTAAACGAACAAACCATATAAAGAATTTATTATGTGAGTATGTAATACATTATTATGACTAAATCCATAACTCTTCACAACACATTAATATCACATTTTTAGTCAGCTTAAGAATATTAAAAAGGCAAACCTTTTGTGATGAAAGATCATAAACAGAAGAAAGCATTCCAAAGCTAAATATAAATGATTTGAGGATTACCAATTAACTAGGATCGGTCATTTTCCGTTCTCTTTCATTGATTAGGATAATCAACACATAGTTTTTGAAATTCAAGATTAAAATAAAATGGATTAAAATTACTGAATACCTGTATTGGAAAGGAAGAATGGAATATAACAGTAGGCATCACATAATTACTCAATTGCTTTTCTAATCTCAGTTAAATGCTTTATTGGGATATTACCAAGATTTTAAAATTTCAAGATGATTCTTCTTTTCTGTTTTAGGAGATTAGGAGGTTGAACATTTGACATTGTACAAACTCCAATGATTCATATAGATATTGTACTACTTAACCTAGGTATACCAATGACTGTGCTATTTCCAGGATAAATCACTTGGGTTTGAAGTTTGAAGCAGTACCTAGAGTCTGATCCTGAGTCATACTTAGGATCTCAGGAGACTCTGATGAACAGGAAAAAGTAGGTGCTTCCAGCTGCTTTCTGGAATGCTATTTAGATTTCTAGTTGGCTCTAGGGCCAGATCATGCTTCTATTTAAAGCAATGGTCTCAGGCAGCTAGAAGGAGTCCTGTTGCTATGTTACCCAAAGGATTTTATAGTTGGGAATACAATATAAGGGCTTGGATTTGGTGAAGCTATAACTTTAAACAAAAACTGGTTCCATTCTTGAATATCTGTTGGAACGAAGGCAAACCTGAGGAAATGTCACGTGGAAACCTCCTTGCCCTCCCTAGCAGCCACGGTTAGAGTCTTCCCCAGGGCAGCCTAAATTACTGGCCTCCTCCAAATTGCTCTAGGGGATTAAGAGCTGGTCTCTGGCAATAGACGTTTTGCCCCAAGCAAGACCCTGTTGAAAGTGAAAGGGGTCCAATCATTTCAACAACCCTGGTTTGCCCAGAATGATGGCAGAAATAAGAAATGTTACTGTCAAACTGGATCTGTGGTTATTCTAAAGCTGGAGTTAGGATAAATGGTTAATACCGAAAAAGGCTAAAGAGATTTCATTACAAATATTTGCTCTCCCCTTCTCTTTGTGTGTGTCTCTTAGTTTATTTCTCTCTTTCTTGCATATCGATAACTTTCTTCTAACTTATGAAGTTTACATGTAGCTCTCAGAAGACCTATGCCGTAATAAAAATTCCCACATAAAAAAAGAACTTCTCTTCTGTTAAAAGTGTCACTATGATATAAATTACATTATAATAACATCACCTGGTGAGATTGCAATGTTTATGAAGTTCGTGTGTATTGAGATTATTAATAGTCACAATAAAGCACAATAGTTTACATTTCCAGTAAGTACTGTCTATAGATGCATCTACATTTACTGTGGGTCTGAACATGATTTGTTGCTGTTGCTTTGGAGCTTTTCAACTAGAGGCCTATATGTGAGGGGTGAAACTTAAATTTAACTTTGTTTCCTCTCTGTGAAATCTGTTAGTGCATTTTGACAGTTCCTTCATTAGATACATAATTAATGAGGGCCTATGCTATATGCTAAGCACTGTTAGAGTTGATGTGTGACACAAAAATAAATAAGATGTGGTCTTATACTGAAAGTACTCACTCTCTGCCAAAATATCTTCCTTTGTCTTTTAGTGACAATTGAATCTTAACGTTTATATTTGGTAGAATCCACTGTTATCTGAAATAAAATATTTATGTCATTGTCAATCTATTTAAATGAAATTTTAACTTTTTTTTTTTTTAATCACTTCTACTCCGGATCATATCCTGGGCATCTTTTCTGTGAAGCTGAGTCATCCAATGGCGGCTATTCCTGAACATGAAGCTCTTGATTCCAAAGAGGTAAATGTAAGATAGGACTGGACATCTAGTTCTCCATTTCTGTGTGATTGTAGAAATAAACCAATCTAATTTTTTTAATGTTAACAAAATTGTGCTTTTATAAAAAAGGAAAGAATTGTTACTAACTGTTCCACTCTGTCGGTCAGAAGGATTTGATAGTGAAATAAGTAAATTCTTGCTGACTCTCAATGCAGAAGGTAGCACTAGAGTTCCCCGTGTGTGATACCTGGACCAACAAACCAACACCTACCTCGAGTGCCTGTCTTTGTGATTCCCTTTTTGGGTTCATATGTGAAATCACTGTTGTCTTCTTTCTCTAGAGGGTAATGGATGTCCTATAATCCATATGGTGTGTTTTCAGGGTCAGATTCACACTATCTCATGATATCTCAGTTTCAGTTCATAGGAAGATGAGTGCTAGGCTTACTGAGCCCCACCAACCCCACCTTCCCCAAGTGAATTTTATATATGGCATGCAGCTTTTAGACAAAGGCATATCAGCTCAATCGTAGCCTCTACATTTCATGTAAATGTTTATCTATTTTAATGTTTTGAGCTGATAACTGAAAAGTAAGTTCAAACAACTTTCTTTAAAAAAAAAAAAAAAAAATGCTATACCATAGAAACAAAGGCAAAAATTCTGTAAAGACATGTTTTCTTCAAGGTTTGCTTTTGTATTTATCAAGAGCAAGAATAACTGCTGAAGGTGTTTTCTTCTTCTACATCCTCTCAGATAAAGTGGAAAATGGGAGAAAAAAAGTGATTTTAAAAAACTTGTCTCTGAGAAGGGACTGGGTGAGCTCACACATTCATTTAAAATACCCTTACAAAAGAAGTATGCTTAATTTTGCAGCCTCCAAGTTTAGAAAGAAACAAGCATAACATAAAAGAGAGTAAGAATAATAAAATTCCATGTATAATTTGAATTTTCTTTTCCAAGCCATATTTTCCACAATTTAAGGCATATTATCTACTTTTCCTAAATTGGCATCCCTATTTCTGCAAATTTAAAAAGCTCTGTCATAATATAAGACTGATGCGGCTTTTGGCTGTAACATTAGTCATTAAAATATAAAGTTGTGTTATGAATAGGTATGCATTTATATCATTGACCGCATCTCTGGTTACTTTTTAAGATAATATTGTAAAAATAGGATTATTGGTTTTATGAATATAAACATATGGAAGACTCTCAACACATGTAGCCAAATTGCTGTTCTGGAAAATTGTAGTAATTTACCCTATGAGGAGTGCGTTCTAAAAATATCTGCCTCCATGCAGTCTTGGCAGCATTGAGAATTACTATAATTCCCAATCTATTGAGAGGTTACTATACGTTACAAACAGTGTTATGCACTTTGTTTTACTTTATTTTCATAAAACATTCTTAAGTTAAGTACTATTATTATCTTTTTTAGAGATGAGGAAACTAAAGCTGCAGGAACTTAATCTATTGCCTAAAGTCAAATAGCTACAAAGTGTCTCCACAATCAGAAATTGAATCCAAATCTGACAGCCTGCAGTCTGTGCTTCTTGGGCACTCTATTATTTTCTGTCTAGTGTCTAAATTAATCTAAATTAGGATTTTTAATTTAGATAAAGATATTTATCCAAATTTCTCTATTTTTAATTTATATTTCTATCTATATGATCTAATTCTTTCTCTTTTAAAATCACCTTTTAAAATACTTGCCAAATTAAAAGGGAAAGTTACTTTTTAATATTAACTTGCATGTTAAAATTCTGTATTTCTTCTGTTATTTTTGTCTTTATTTTTTATCTATTTTGTTTTTGCACTATCTTATGCATTTATTGGTATGGTGATATATTTTGTTAAGTAGTAAACTCCCTTTTTATATATTACAGTTAATAACTTTTTGTCAAATGTGTTAGCTCTTTCAGTATGATGGTGACAAATTGTATAATAGTGAAAATTTAGAAAAATATATATGTTCAGAAATAGAAGAACGATTAAATAAATTTTGCACATTTCAGATGAATATAAAAAATAGGAAACTTTGTATTTCTTTCAAATACAATAATTTTGGTTCAAGTTCACATAGGCTATATCTATACAATAAGAGTGTTTCTACACAAACAAAGAGAAAATCAATTGGTTATTAAATTACAAAAACAGCCAGTTCGGATAACAAATTGAGAACTACTGAATGTTAGGTAATGCAAAAGACTTTGTGAGCCAAAGAGAATGGTATAGATGTAGTATTTGCATTTTTTTACACCGATTATCACAACCCTTGAGACAAAACTTAAAATTAAGATAGTGGATAAGATTGCCATAAAATGATTTTGATTCAGGTTTGGAATATATGAAAAGTGTCATTTACAGTTTGAACTTTAACTTCGTGAGAGAAGACTCTCAACACACGTAGCCAAATTGCTGTTCTGGAAAATTGTAGTAATTTACCCTACGAGGAGTGTGTTCTGATAATATCTGCCTCCATGCAGTCTTGGCAGCACTGAGAATTATTAGAATTCCCAATCTATTGAGAGGTTACTATGCATTACAAACAGTGTTATGCACTTTGCTTTACTTAATTTTCATAAAACATTCTTAAGTTAAGTACTATTGTTATTCTTTTTAGAGATGAGGAAACTAAAGCTGCAGGAACTTAATCTATTGCCTAAAGTCAGATAGCTAGGATGTTTAACTTTGTGAGAAATAGTCGTAAAAAAATATAAATAATTAAGCAAAAGGCCATTTTGTGCTTCCAGTGTGCTGTATTTTACTTCTTAGTAATATTGGCACATTTTGGAGCAATTTAGCAACTTTTTACAACTTCTTATGATATGTGGTCAGACTCTATTGACCCGGATATTTTCCCCAAATCTTTTCTCTGGTGTTATTTACTTACCTTCAACCACAACCAAGAAACATCACTTTTATAAAGCAATTCTGTTCTTATGAGTATATGACCTAAAGGAATAAACCATTTCAGTTACAAACACAGTGCAAATAAAGAATTATGGAAGAGCCCTTGATGGCATCTCAGAATTTTCCCCTTGGTTTTTCTTTCATTTCCTAAAGACATTAGTTTGTCTTGCTTACTACCAGATTGTCATTTCTTGAATCAATTCAGGCTATTTGTAGATACTACCTTTTTAAAATTAACTCAGTAATTCATTTAAATACAAACAGATGTTAGATATATCTGATTTGACTTACCCATCATTTTTATAACTCATCATTTCTAAAGTTCATTTAAAAGGAACGAACTCAAAAAACGAACAAACAAACAAACAAAAAAACAATTCCACTTATCATCTAGCTCAGTGGTTCTCAACCCAGGCTGAACATTACAATCACCTGTAATTGACTTTTGAAACACACCAATGACCAATATACTTCCTTGTCATATGACAGGGATCCACTCCAGACAAATTAATAAATCAAGAAACTTTACAGGTGACAAAGGTATTGGTATGTTTTAAAATCTCTTCAGATTATTCAAATATGCACCAAAGGTTGAGATTTTCAAATTATAGCTCCTTCACTGGCAGTATAGGAAGGCCAATCAAATAAATCGGTCATTCAACCCTGAAAACACAAAATAGAAAGTAAAAGTAGGAGGATCATAAAAGAATATGTTCCAGTGAATGATTTCAATTACTGAAAACTTGGATAGCAACAAATTCCTGTCCAATGGCTTAAAGGAATAACATGTGCTTTAATTTGTGGTAGATTAATTTTGAGAGATCTGTTCTATGTTGAGATTCACTGTAATTTCATTAGCAAAATTTAATACTTTATTTTTGTTTGCCTTCACATTCCATACAAGGTTTGGAAATTGCTTAGGATGGGGCTGGCATAGTATTTGGTGCAAGCTGAGTCTGGAGGCTTAGTGCATTCCAAACAATGTTTTATTTGTACTTTATATAACACTTAAAATACATGGTCACTGATGAACCTCCATACAAGCAGATGGGATCTGTAAATAATTGGTTTGACCATTGTATCATCTAAATGATTTTCAAAGAAGAATACTTTCAGAGATTTTTACTGTTCACACCAGTGCAGTAATTTCTAAGTAAGTGAATATTTAACACCATACAGGCAGAGCATACTCGTTGACTAAGATAAATGATTTCTGAGTTGAGTTACTTAGGAGAAAATTAAATTCTAGTAGTGACAATTATTTTCTTATTGTATTTCTCATCTTGTGAGTTCAGCAACTCTTTTATCCACAACTACTCCATAACCTGCTTCTCCTTCTGCAGACTTATTTGTGAATGTCATACTGCAGAATGAGATATAAACAGACTGCCCCTCTTTGTATTACCTGCTACATACAGCCCTATGACTCCTGCATTTTATTTTCAAATTGAAGATCAATTGATTTCCCAAAACATGATTAGATTCATTTGGTTCTGACCTTTCAGGTTCATTTGTTATTAACACAACTTAAGAGCTAATCATTCACTAGCTGCCCATAAAACACATACTAGGCAAATTCTTGTCTTTTCTTATTCCTTCTCTTTGCAGATTTTTGATAAACATTTAAGGGTTTACAAGACAACAATTCTGTTAGCGAGGTGACTATCACTCATTTGCCACTTTGGTGGTATATAAGCTTTCTGAGTTTATTTTATTTTGAATTTCAGAACTTCCACTGATGTCTAAGGTTCTAATAGTATAAAGCAGCCATGCCATTCTTCTGACTTTATTCTTTGGGTGGGAACATAGAAAAGAGAAAATAAATTACTTGCCCGTGGAAGCCACTCTCATTTTCTGGTTTGATTTAAGGGTAAAAATAAAATTATCAAGAGAAAAAGGCCCACTCTCTTCTTTTCAGGCAATTTTCCAAAACATTATTTCTCAAAATGAAGCTTTGATACATCTTGGATTGCTGAGAGTTGAAGGTTGTAATCTCAGGCAAGAATTTGGAATCTGGATATTATTACCAGTTGATTAAAAGAAGATTCCTATGCATTGATACACAAATGGCTACAGGGCCAGGGTAACTTTGTCTTATAAAAATAAAGACACCTGATACAGGTACCTGAGTAGATAACCACCTTTCCCAGGCATCAGGTGGTCAGGGAAATAATAAAGGAAAGGATATTCCTATATCCAGATTTGGTAGCAATGGGTCCATCAAAATGATTTTCTTGTGTTGTAAGCCTCCAACCTGTGTTGAGGAAATGTAATTTAAAAAAAAAAAAAACAAAACAAAACCTTTCTTCTAACCCAGAAGTTCCCTTCACAAGGGTAGTAGAGAAATAAAACCCTTTTTGTTATTGAATAAACATTGAACCAGAATGTGATGTGCATCATAGGCAATCTGCTAAGAGATTGCAGAGACAAGAAGAAATCTCAGACTTCATATCACCAAGGAGACAGACCCCATTGCATACATGTTCTCAAGATCAACAATAGTTAAGTGGGTCCTCAAATAAGAAAAAATGAAAGCATCATTAATTATACATAGTTCATCCTAAATTTACCTGAAATTTGGGATGACAATCTGTGTCTGGCTTTACACAAGGCAAAGTAAACTTCGCATACCTTTACGACATGGGGTCATTTTATAACTTTGAGCCAGGCTTGAGCTAAAGTTAGAGTCTTACCCTCCCTGGAAACTGGCAGATAGGGATGCTGTCTTTCTTGGCTGTTTACATTTAAAGGAGATGATTCTCAAGTCCTTGAAAGAAACTCTTCAGGGCCTGACAAAAGGCCCACCTGTTTTCAAAAGAACTTATATACATTTCAAAGAGAGGAGAAAGTACTTACAATGATGAGTTTTCTAAAGTAAATGCTTTAAGAAAAAGAAGGGAGAGGGAAATCTCTCCCCTTATGCTCAGCAGCAAGAATTAAGCCTTTCTTTTTGAATTTCCAATTGTTCTTACACTTGGTTGGCAAGAACCAGAATTAAAATCAGGGAGAGTCTGGCTCTGAAGTAGCCAATAAAAAGAAACGGCTCTCATTTATTTTTCATTTCTAGAAACTCAGTTAAATCTACTATAGAAGTGGGTGTTTGACAATTTTGGGGTCTCTCCTTCAAAGTCATCTCAATAGATTCAAGTTAGGTTTGAATCTGTAGTGAGTCATTGTCAAGTTGAGCAGAAGTCAGGAACTAAAAGGATCTATGACTCCTCTGTGTGGTGGCTTGTGAAGACTATTTCTAGCTTCCAAGAGAAACAAACAAAACAATAAGGTCAGAGTTAATAATTATTTGGAACTCACATCATCCAGATGTCACATGGTTTTGACCCCAGATTCAACATTGTACTCTCTAGAATCCATTGTACCTGCATCCTTTATCTATGAGGTTGCCTTTATAGGACCTTAATTACTGAACGTTTTATACCTTCTGGCTTATGGATAATAAACTCTGATACCAGATTTTGTCTTTTTTTCACCAAAGTCAATAGTTACATAAATGCACAAAACATTTGAAATCTTTCAGGAAAAAAAATGAACATGCAGCATTTAATCATATTATGATACACATTTCTTGGAAATGGCTTTTCGTTCTCAATACATGCATCCTGATTTCATATTCACAAGAACACATATGTAGGTTATTTTGTTTTCATTTTGCAGTAAAGAATATGCATATTTGGTTTTGCTTTTAATGGGAATGAAAAACTAACTCACACAGCACATTCCTTTAAAAAATGCTTTCTGTAACATTGGCTTAATGTTTCACAAGAATATATTACTTATTACCCACAGTTAACTCTGAATTAAAAGAAAACAAACAAACAAGCTTTTGAGTTTGACTGTGTTCCAGGATTATGACTTCCAAAGCACCTTAAGTTCTTTCTTACTTATATTTTCTTATATCCAAAATAAGTGTGTTATTTCATTGGCAATATAATAAAATACTGAGCCTTAACTGCCAGGGTGCTAGTTTGAAAATAGAATTGATGTATTTGTTGATGATTCTCACTTTTCTTACATGTCCACCTTTGTTATTCCCAAGGTTTGTTTTTTGTTTTTTGTTTTTTTGTTTTTTTTTAACTCTTTACTTATACTGAGATTGGCAAAAAAAAAAAAAAAAAAAAAAAAAAAAAAAAAAAAAAAACAACCACGTAAAAACTTCACAACGTGTCTAAAATGATGGCTGTAGCTGTCATAGCATAGTACATCTTTTCCAACTGACTGCTAAATTGTGGGGGCAAACATTTATTTGATGTGCTGGTGGGCTTGGGAAGAGCTGAGACATAGTGCTAAAGTTGCCGGCATGGTGTCAGAAGATGATTTGCCTATGGTGCTTCAATCTGATTTAATGATTCCTATTATAATAAAATTTTATATTCGAGAGGGAACTTAGAAGGCATTTATTCCAATATTTTATTTAATGTTATAATCCCATCTACGTAATATATGCTCATATATCTTCTATTGAACCTCTCCTGGTAACAGAGTTCACCATTTCACAAGCCAGACTCAGTGTATGTTTTAGTTTGACTAAGACAAACTAAGTAATGGCTATGTGAACAACAAAAGCAAATAGAAAGCATGAAATAAACTGGGGCTTAATTTGGAGCACTATGACCTTGGGTGTGATATTGAATCTTTCTGAGCTTCAATTTTATTCTTTGTAAAATGGAATCAAATGATTGTGAAGATCTGCCTAAATGTATGTAAAGTGCTTAGCATATAAAATACATGGCACTTAAAAAGTATTAGCCAAATGATGATAATTTTCTTAAACCTCTTGTAAAATTAACTACTACTAAATGCTGGTACTTTAAGAAAAATTATGTTGGTGCTTTCAGAAAAAGCAAAATAATGGTAATTTTTATTTATTAGAAATATTAATGAGGAGATGTACTTGAATCATTTCCTCCCTTCATTCTAGGGCTTCAGAGAATTTTAGATGATGAAAGCTACAGTTTACTTCTTACTTTTTTGCCTGTTGATTTTCTGTGGCCAGAACAAACCAGAGCAGTCATGAGCCACCGCGTTTGTTAGTGCTTTTTATCTGTCTCCTTCTTCTAGTCTAAAATGTACTTTCTCCTAATAATGCAGATTGTAACCACGTTTCACAATCCTGTTTAGCTGCTTGGCCAAGACATATGCTTGCACATAGGAGCCAACTCTAAGTCACCACTGCTTCTTCACCTCATGATCTGGCTGAGGGCAAAGCACAGACAGTTGCCTGTAGAAAGGCTCCCATATTAGTCATGAGTTGGAAACTGGAAATAGAAAGTTCTGGTCAGTTCCTCCATTGGTGTTATTCCATCACATTGTTCTATCAGTTATGTCTTAGAACTAAATTTCTCTTCTTGCTTCATCTCTAATGCTTTCTTTTATACTTTCTTTTGTATAATCTGCCTTCACAATGCCAGTAGCCATCTTCCACTCAATTAAGTTTATCTTATCTGTTCCAGATGGTCCAAACCTATCACATAGGAATAGAGAGATTGAATGAGTAAAGAAATGATTGGAATCACTCCTCTACCACATAGCAAAATTGTAAGATCAAGCAAATCAATATATGAAAAAAAGCAAGAGGTTATTTGGTCTTGGTCTTTTGTAATATTCCCTTTTGCAAAAGCTGGGACTTAATTCAATCCCTATTCACTTAACCTCCTTGTTAGATGATGCATTTTAGGGAATGATGCAGTCAATGCTAAAGTGAAGTTAAGTCATCAGTCAAGTAATGGAAGGGTGAGGGTGTGGGTGAGATATAGCAGTGCTGTTCCTTAAGGCAGCCCCAGCCCCTCAAAACCATCATGGTACTTTGTAGGAGGCCGGAACTGCTCTGCTGAACTGTCAAGAGATTGGAGTCTGATGTAAAGGTATAGCTGTGTGTCTTTATTATGCCATTAATAGTGAAACAAGGAAGGATCTACTTAAGGAATAAAAATAAGCTTTTCCTATTATAATATAAACCATTTTTTTTGTAGGATATGCTATGACCCAATATTAATGTATAATTTTCAGGTGTATTTTTTAACATTTATTCATCTTAACCTGACTACTATATTCTCTTATTTTACAGTAATGAAGTTGGAGCAGAGGCTGAAAACACAGGCTGCTGAAGTTTTTTGGAATGCTGGTGCTAACCACTTGCTAAATTTAACCTTTTTTCCCCCCAGAATTAGTGCTCCCTTTATGAGCTGCAGTGCAGCAGAACCAAAAAAAAGTTTGCTGCAGTTATATAGCATCACAGTGCTCTGCTAACAGCCAGCATAGGAGAGATTTACCTACAGCTTTTTGCACCACTGTCCAAGCCTTTAATGCCTTCTACTTAATATTAAGCTGACAGCAATACTAACGTGCCCCTATATTTAGCAGCCAAATAAAGAAGAATCATGGGTAAATAGAAGAATGGCTGTGACTATTTTTCAATACGTATTTTATTTAATGCATACATTACTAACTGCATCAGGTTTTTATTCCCCATTTTCTTACATGAAAATCATCACAACTTTTAAAGTAACTAATTAGCTTTCAGAAGATGCTGATATTCAGACGTTTACTGGTGAGATCTTGAACATGAGATAGTTGGTATTTTGTATGACACACATTACTTTCCTGTTCTGTTGGGGTTCGGTGCTGCTGGGACAGACTGTGTGCCAGGAGTAGCCCAGTTCTGATGAACATCATGTTACTGGAGTGCCTGGGATACCATTGTCTCTCTGCCTGTCACCACATGATTCTTGTGAAGACTACTTTAGAGTTGGTTTGTATAAAAAATTCTGAGAGCAGCAGAGACCATAGAGCAAGACGGTCCTGAGAGCCCCCTAGAGGCACACCGTGTGTCCACCATGTTAGCCATTTTCTATTTATTTCCTAGTTGTCATCCCCAGCAGTCTGTCCTAGCGCCCTCTGAGTGACTTCCTTCTGCTCATCTGGGAAGCCTAAGATAACACACATGAAGAAAGAACAGCAGTCTGGACAGTGAGCCCCTGATGGTAAAGAAGTCTTGAGAAAACCTGCTTCATTCACTCTGCACATTGTCCGTGTTCTTGGTGGAGCCAGCTGTGAGCTACAGTGTCCCTAAACCAAGCTTCCTCACCCAATCCCATCACCCAAACCCAAGCAGGGAGAGTGGCCTATAGAGGAGCAACTAGGCTCCTTCATTCTCCAATAGCCATTTTAGAATGTTCCACTTTCAGCTATTATTTGACAACAGGAAATATAAACTTCTTAATGTCTCCTTTGTTGGTGTTAGAGAAGCAAAGGAGACTCAATAAAGCCATCTGCTCATCTCTCCTTCCCCCAGCAAAAACCATTTCTCCATCAACCTGCTAAATTGTGTGAAGTATCACTTTAGATTACTAATAATGATCTCTAACATTCACTGTGCTCTTATTATGAGCAATGCACCACACCAAGTGCTTTACATGAATTTAATTTAACCTCCACAATGAACCTGTGAGGTTGGTAATATTATTATCCATATTTTATTTTTGTAAGAACAGCCTCCTCCAAGTGGTTAAATTAAGCTAGTAAGTGGCAGCAGCAGAATTCAAGTCCAAGTAATCTGATTCTAAGATGAAGCCATTTACTTAATCATTTGTGTAGTCATTTATGCCGTCATTTTTGGATCTCCAGTGTAAAAGGGTGACATGATTACACTCCTCAGCTCATGGCAGATTTCTATCATAAATTTGGGCAAGCTCCCCCTTATGTATGCTTGTTGATTAATGCTCATCATTTATAATAATTTCCATCTTCCCTTCCCTGCTGTAGGCACATATCAGGGAACCAGCCCCCAATATTTCAATGTAGGTTCTTTTCTATTTTCCCCAACTGTCAACCAGTCTGAGAAATAAAGAGAAAGAGCACAAAAGAAAGAAATTTTACAGCTGGGTCTCCTGAGGTGACATCACGTGTCAGCAGGTTCTGTGATGCTCCCGAGCTGCAAAACCAGCAAGTTTTTATTAGCGATTTTCAAAGGGGAGGGAGTGTATGAATAGGGTGTGGGTCACAGAAATCACATGCTTCAAAGGCAATCAAATATTACAAGGCAAATGGGGGCAGAGCAAGATCACAAGGCCAGGGTGAAATTAGAATTACTAATGAGGTTCCATGTCCCACTGTGCATGCATTGTCATTGATAAACATCTTAACAGGAAACAGGGTTTTAAGAGCAGAGAACTGGTCTGACTAGAATTCAGGTTGGAATTTCCTAATCCTAGCAAGCTGCAGGAGACCAGGGCGTATTTTATCCCTTATCTTCAACTACATAAGACAGACACTCCCAGAGTGGCCATTTTAGAGGCCTCCCCCTGGGAATGCATTCTTTTCCCAGGGCTGTTCCTTGCTGAGAAAAAGAATTCAGTGATATTTCTCCTATTCGCTTTCGCAAGAAGAGAAATATGACTCTGTTCTTCTGCCCGGCCCTGCAGGCAGTCAGTCTTTATGGTTATCTCCCTTGTTCCTTGAAAATTGCTGTTATCCTGTTCTTTTCACGGTACCCAAATTTCATATTGTTCAAACACACATGCTTTACAAACAATTTGTGCAGATAACGCAATCATCACAGGGTCCTGAGGTGACATACATCCTCAACTTACAAAGATGACAGGATTAAGAGATCAAAGTAAAGACAGGCATAGGAAATTATAAGAGTATTGACTGTGGAAATGATAAATGTCCATGAAA
Organism: Chlorocebus sabaeus; assembly: GCF_047675955.1. NCBI lineage: Eukaryota > Metazoa > Chordata > Mammalia > Primates > Cercopithecidae > Chlorocebus > Chlorocebus sabaeus. The sequence goes on from NC_132920.1 coordinate 57,251,356, forward strand.
TCTTCACAATTTATGTTCAGAGATTGCAGTAAAGACAGGTGTAAGAAATTATAAAAGTATTAATTTAGGGTACTAACAAATGTCCATGAAATCTTCACAATTTATATTCTTTTGCCATGGCTTCAGCTGGTCCCTCCATTTGGGTTCTCTGACTTCCCACAACAGGCACACATTCTTATTTATTTAATGTATATCTTTTGCTCATATATGTTTTGAAGATGTACACTGTTTTGTCTGCATACATACTTAATAAATGTAAATGGTAATGTTTATATTCTGTTTTTTTCCCACTCAGCTCTGTTTTTAAAGCTTTATACACATTGCTCTATAGACATATATTATATTGTGTTCTCACAACTGCGTGGTGGAGTCTCATCACATTTTATTTATCTACCTGCCCAGGCTTGGTCTCTCAGGTTGCCTTCCTGTACCAACTGTTGTGATGCACATTCTTGCATGTGGCCCCTTGTGGAGCTTTGTGAGAATTTCTCTGGAATATATACATAAGACTAGAATTGTTTAATTCTAAAGTTCCCATGTACTTAATTTGATGAAATCCTTCCAGATTGCTTTCTAGAATAACTGCACCAATTTTTATTCCCATCAGCAATGCATTAGGTCTCTTATACCTCCAAGTATCTCTCCACCTTTGAAGGTCTGAGCTTTGAAACATTAGGCTCCAATGTCATCAGAGGCAACTTTTAAAATGGGAAGGTTGCTTGATGTGGTGTCCTATTCATCCTATATTTTCTAATTCTCTAAGACTTTTATACCCTTTAACTCATAGCAATATTCAGTCAAGTATTATCATCTTCATTTCATTTGTCAACCTAAATAACAGAAATAAAAGAAAAAGAAATTTATTTGGGAATAGAGTATTGCAATGGGTATAGATATGCTATAGTAAACCATCTGCATGCATATTAAGGGAAGTAAAGGACAACAAAGATTTTGAAATGAAAAAATGAGGAGAATTACGTGATAATTTTGAAATAATTATCCTTAGCTACAAATATCAGTAACAACGGTGACACTAGTTCAAGGTTGGATAGGCAGTTGTCGTCCTTGTAGAAATATTTTTTTTTGTATAAAGTTCCCATGGCTTTTTCAAAAGATTGTGATTTTGTATAGTTTTCTGTAATAACTTTTATCAAGCATAGTAGCAGGAGAACCCTCTCTTTCATGGCCATTTCTGGCTCTGTCAGATTTTTGTTTTTAATTGTTTGTGACTCCATTTTGATTCTGAAACTCTTACATGTTGCTGAAACATTTGAGCCCAACAGGTTATTTGACTGAGGTCACCAAATTAGTAAATGACAAACCTAGCACAAGGTCTTTTGATTTACCTACTCTGTTATTTCTACAAATTGCTGCATCTAAACATCATGGTCTAATTTATTTGCTCAGTTTCTCAGTAAAGAACAGAGTCTTTATGTTGATTGTTTGGAGAACATGGAACATGAATTAGTGATTTTTCAGGTTTGTGAGCAGTGCATTCAGTGCACTAAGGAGGCACTTGGGGGCACTATGTATGTTTCTGAAGAGGAAGGAGATGAGGACAGATGATGTGGAATTGCCAGGTACGAGACTGAATCTTTATTTGGGTTCTCCCAGAAGTGAACTCTAAGGCAAGGATTTAGTATAAGTAGTTTATTTAGGAGATGATCATCAGAAACACTGATAAGGAAGTGAGGAAGTAAGCTAGGGAAGCCAGTTATTACATTGGGCAACTACTGTAGTTTATTTCTGCTAAGAAATTTGAGGACACAAGGCTGAACAGTCCTCAGACTTCATTCAATTTAGAGGAAAGGAAACTGGAGTAGTAATTCTAAAGCCTGACTATTAACCTTTACGTGACTATGGCTGTGACTTCCTTCTTTATAGAGCTTTTGTCTTTTTCGGACTTTTTATTACACATCACCAGTGGGACCCACTATTTTCTTGTGAAATTTTAATTTGGTGAAAATGGAAGGTCTTTTGAATATTGTTCTTCCTAGTCTCGGAAGTAAAGTGCAGAAACAAAGAGATAATTGAAAGCTTAAGTAACAAAGGAATATTCTCAGAATATTCTCAGAATTTATCTATTGGGCAAGCAGAAAAATCTGCAATTAGGACAGGGAACAAAAATTCTACTTTAACTAGACTGCTGCAGATTTCTACATGTGAATCAATTAGAAATTAAATCAACGGTGTGAGATGATAACTTGATTTATAAGAAAAGATTGTTTTGCTTAGAGTAAATCCAGAGGTCTTAGAATAATCAACTAGTAGTTAGAAAATATTTCTGGATTTGTTTAAAGTATATAGTACATTTGGGGGAAATTTCATATTTTCCTGTGGTAGGTTGTAAAATTAAATGTTATATTCCCTTCATACTTTAAAATGTATTATTTTCAATTTATCTGACTAGAAATAGGCTTTTCTCTTCATTTTATAGTTTAATAAAAAGGCTTTCGTTTCTTATAAAAGTTTTCTAACAGATGTATATGCAATTTCTCAACATCACTTAAGCACCTGAGTCCATATTTTCCTTAATTGGAAATTCTGGGGATAAATTCGAAAAATAAACCCACACAATAGACAGAGGAAGACTCACAAATGCTAAAAAAAATTTAAAAAAATAAAAAAAATAAAAAAAAATAAAAAAATAAAAGAGAGAGAAGGAAAGTAAAAAAGACAAATTTTTTCAGGGAGCTTTAGATTGTGATTTAAAAACACTGAACAGAATATCTAAATTAAAACAATGGAAAACTCAATTAAAAAATAAGTTTAGCCAAGAATATGTTCTGTGGAAGTACTAAGAGAGAGGCAAAATGTTCTGATAATAATGTGAATCACAGGCTTAGAAGCCTTTTCAATTTTGAGCTGAGTTAAGTCACTTAAGGGAGTAGAAATTCTAGAGATTTTGTCAACTCTGCTTTTGAGTCACAGTTCAGTCTTTTTGTTTTTCTTTTTAAATCAATACTAGTTTAGTTAAAAATAGCAGAAGTTGTGGAGAAATTCAAGTTAGCAGCTTACTTCTCTTTTCCAATGAACAGATAAAGTTTGTAAAACCTTTTACTTAAGTCATTTAAGATTAGAGAAATAAGTAGATTTTGAAGAATGTGTAGTAGGCCAGGCTCTGAACTTTTAAGAAATGGTGCTCAGTTAATATTAGGTAGGTTCAACAGAATGTAGGAAAGTATACCAACAATGACTGAAGCTTGCATTCATTATTCTATACTAAGGCAGTAATCTTAGAGAGAAAATGCTATTTTTCAAAATTTGTTTTTGCACACAACTAATAATATTTCCATAAAAGGGAGCAAACAAAAATGTATACTTTCTTCTAAGTTTCCAGTCCTATCGCTGCTCACAGATTTTGCTTGCATTATTATCTCAGGAGTAATAATAAGGGAGATTAAATGTTAAAGTTAAGATGTGGCAGAATTGGATTGGAATTTTGGTCTTTTTTGCTCCAAAGGTCTTTTTCCTCTACAAGTGTTTTTCCATTTTTTCTTCTGCCATGAGTCAAACATTTAACACTCCCTTGGAAATCACATTCCCTTCTCTAAGGGTACATCCGTAAGAGCTATGAATGGGTTATGACAGGTGGGAGCCTCTTTACCAGCTCGGGCTGCAAATAGCTTCAAGTCTGATTTTTCAGATTATTGGTTCAAGTTTCCACTTGCCCAACAAGCAGGAAATCTGAATAACTACGTTTGGATATTGTCCTCTGAATCCCCTTGCCCAAGCCTCCTTTATGCAAGACGAAACTCCTTTTGGGGAACTAGGCTCCACTTCTCTCAGACAATCTTGACGGGCACCACACTAATCAAGCAATTCTTTCTAAATTAACAAAATCTGCTTTAAGAAGACTGTTTCTTGAACTATGGACATAGTTCTGTATTTTTGATTTCTCTTTTCAAACTTCTGCCTTACTTGACACTCCATCACAATTGAAGAGGATTTAGAGATTACATCCATTTCAGTGGCATGCCAGCTGCTCTTCGCCTCTTCTTCTGTAAGTGCTAGTGCTTTACCCCTCTAATATTGAAAACTTCTGTTATATCACCCTATTCCCTGAAGAATCGAGAAAACCTAGTGTGATTTGTTCACCACTTCAGAATACACTTGCTAAATCATTCTCAATAGTAACATGTAGAATACTGCCTCTAGTTAAGACTGGCTTAACACATCCCTGCTTGCTAAGATAAATTCAATGTACTCTCCAAGATTTCTGTGAATTCCCAAAGGTTATATTTTTCTTAACATTCTCCAGAGCAAATTCCTAGCTTCTATGGAACATTCATGTTCTACTTTGTATCATGCTGAAACACTCTTAACACGCCCAAAGTGTGGACCACATTCCCTTTACTTGAGAATCCCTACCTACATGTCCCCTCTACCAAGGTATAAGTTAGACTTTTACTGGAGATTTGTGAGCTATGGTGATAACTGAGAGATGAAGACTTATTACATGGTAACAAATGACAGACTATTTAAATTGGATTTTAGACTTCCTAGTTCTTAAAAAGGAATGAGTCATTTATGACAAATTGGCATCTTCCATATCCACCTTGTTGTTTGGAGTCCTTCTCTCATCTTCTCTCTCCTTAGCTTCATTCTGTACACAAATTGCTTCTTAATTTTTATGCAACTGTTTTAATATCTCTTTCTTAAATCTTCTATCCATCTAAATAGCTTATTGATTTTTCTAAATAGAAAGCTTCTTTCCTCAGAGCTGCATCAAGAAGTACAATAATAATAAGTAATGCCATCAGTCCTCAGAAATTAGTAGCCAAAATTTTCAGCTAAAAATCTACCACAACTTTTTTCGCCTTCTTACTTTAAAGAAAGTGAAAATATCACAAAACTTCAGCAAATTGGAATCACCACAGTAAAACAAACAACAAAAGAATCCCCAAAACCCAACCCAAAAAACAGTTGTGTTGGTCCCTTCTGGAGTTGCTCCTCAGGCCTTCCCTGCCCAAGGTGAAACAACTGGAAACAGAGCTCCCACGATGGGCTACTCTTTAGCCCCTTTCACCTACTCAGATCTTCTATCTTCTCAGCTACTCCTGGCCACTAACATACCTGGACTCTCCCTCATTGCCAGGACCCTTTCATATCAACAACTTGAGTTTGGACCACATCCTGAGCTCTGATATGACACTCCCCTGAGGGACTGATCCCTCAGCTTGATGGTCTTCTATCCTGTTCAAGTCTCTGGTACAGCTGTGAAGGTCTCAGGTCTGAGGGCCAACCTATACATGAAAGGAGTGGGTGTTCACTAGACTGGAACTGCTTTGGAGTCTCAGTTGGTCGTCATGCATTCATTAATAAGCTATGGTGAAGGTAATCAATGCTTACTACTCTTAGCAGTAGACAGTAATATTCAGAGAAACCCTGAAATGTGCAGTTCACTAAAAGTAAGCTTGACTTTCTGGGAAAATGACTAGAAAAATGTTTAGTTTCTATTGGCTATGTGAAAGTTGTACTTACTTTAGAGGATTTAAATAGAGCAGAATATATGAGGCCAAGGTTGCAAATCAGCTCTAAAACCCAAAGTCATTTTGGTTACATAAGATACATTTTTAGGCTTACGAAAATTTTACATGTCAGGCCATTTCCTAAGTGAAGGCTTTATCTCTACAATTAATAAAAGATATAAATGGAAACCTGCAGCTGGCTGAATTGTCCTTTCAGTTCACATCGTATTTCCATTTATGCCTAGAGCTGGAATTTAACTTAAAAAAATATGCTTTGTACACCTGATAAGCTTCTGCTTTATTGTACTCCCCTGGGAAAATAATTTCAGATATTTGCAACAAAGAGAGCTTCCTTTTGCTGTCAGAGCCAGCTAGACACAACCTCAGAGAAGGCTTTCCTGGAAAACACTTCCCAGTTAACTCTTGGACATGACAGCTGATTAGGCAGTCATTTCAGGCTTCTGGCCTTGGAAGTGTCACAGTCTGCTAGCAACTTCCCCGATTCAGGGCTAGGGGTTGGGCAAGGAAATAAAAATAGATGGGTTGTCAAATCATTCTTTCATTTTAATCCAGTCACATTTCTCCAGCCTCTGAGCTTCCCAACGTACTTCCCAATACATACACCCTCCCGACACACACATACTTTTACACACACACACCACACACACCGCACAACCACTTTTCCTTCCTCACATACATACACCTTCACACAAATAGACACACTTCTGTACCTGATAACTACCAGGTGAATTATAAGCATGCTCTTTTCCTTCTGATGGCTCCAGAATGATCTAACCTTTTGAATATTTTAACACAGACTAATGAACACCAGTGTGGTGGGATATGCCTGCTTTTACAGAAACTCAAGGTGTCAGGGGCTAAGACAACTCTTCTCAGTCAGAATGGCAAGCATTTAACATCAGTCTTCCCTACCCTTTATCCCATACTCATGCTAAAATCTTTTTCTGATCATGGTCTTGAGCTATGGAGTCTAGCTTTGGCTTCAGAATCCTCCACACAGAGTTCTAGGCAGCCATAATCATAAGGTAGTAGCTTATGTTCCAGCTGAAACCTGTTACCACCCCTGTCCTGAAGTGTTGCAGTTTGGCCATTTGACAACATTTTCCTTTGTGCTCTTATTTTTCCTCCCCATTTATCATTCTCTCTGGAGGTCTGAACCAACTCAGATTCTCAGTACTCCTTCTATCCTCAGGCAAGTAGTGTTTATGCTCAGGGTTCTGTACTTCAAGGGGCCGTTAGCTTTGGAGTGCCTTCCATAAAGTGTCTAAAATCCCCTTTGATTACTGTAATGAGCCAGAATTGGCAGTGTTACCCAAATGGGGCATCCTGAGTTGGCACAAGGAACTGCATGGGCCCTTGTCCCCATTTCTCCCATGCAGAGTATCTTTACTCTTTATTTTTTGCTTGGGTCAACCAGGTACTCTAAGATGCTCAGAGATCTATGCCTAGAGGGATGTCCCAAAGTCAGGCCCCAGTACCAGGAGAATGGTCTGAGAGCAGACCACACTAGCTGCACTGTGTTATTTCTTTCACGCAAGATTGGGCCTCCACATAGTCCTGATATGTCAATTCTTGCCAACTTAAGAATTTTTGCTTATATAGACAGAAATTCCACAAAATATAGACTTGCTGCAATGTTAACAGCATTAGTGTTCTACTTATCTTTCATTCCTGCCAATTTCTCAGAACTCATTTATTTTATTATACAAAAGAAATAAATATCCTTGCAATATTTGCAAAATTAAAATTTACTTGTCCTAGTTCCTAGTGCCAGTGGGACACAATGTCATTGATTGATCTAACAAGGGGGCTGTCTGAGAGACCTAATTTTGGTCAGTGAGATTTAAGAGAAAGCCTACATAGGGGTTTCTAGGAAGGATTTCATAGCTCTTAAAAAGAGACATAATAGGACAGTGATGTAGGCAAGATAGTGGAATAGGAAGGTCCATATTCTCTTTACTCCCATGAAAACACAAATTTAAGAACAATGCATGAACCAATTCCTTTTTTGAGAAATCAAGAAGCCAGTTAATAGGTTCCTGCACCCAGACAAGCATAGAATAAGGCTCATTAAAGAAAACAGAAAAACTTGTGGCAGTTTTTTGTCATAGTTCCTTTCCCTAGCCCAGCGTTATGCAATCAGGAGAAAACTCTAAGTGATTAGCTTCTCTGGGTGGAGAAAGAGAGAAGACTCTGCCTTATTGCTTTATGTACTATGTTCTAACTTTTTGTGGGACTGTTCAAGGGGCTGACACCTTCTTTTCTGTCTTGAAGCACTGATGGGACCTAGCATAATCCAGATATTTGGGGTTCAGTGGGAATAAAAAAAGAGTTATGCAGGGTACTACTGGTCCTGAGGATCTATTATAGAGCAGACAGAGCCTGACACAGCATGACAGTCTCTCCCTTAGCAGAATAGAGAAGAGGAGAATGTACATCCAACATTCCAACTTTTAAAGAAATTGTATAAGGAGCTGATTTCTGTCTCTTCAGTGTAAGAGTATGGATGGGACCTGGAATGCCTTGGGGACACTTGGAACAACAATAACAAAAAGAATTGGGCAGCATGCTACTTCTTCAGAGGGCCTGTGTACAACAGATGGACACCAACAGGAACAAGAGATTATAAGATCCTGAAACTAAAAAGAAGCTGGCACATTCCTCTAATTAGGAATATACACACACAAGTCAAGAGAAGACATGTTGACAGAAAAAGTCTGAAAGGCCTCAAAATCTTTAGCCAACGTGAGTGGTAAAAGTATTTTCCTGCATGAGGCCAGTTTGTAAAGACTAAGAGAGGTGGATCTTTTTCCCCCAAATGTATGGGCATCAATTCAAAGTTATAAGAAACATGAAGAAATAGAAAAAAAGTGGCCCAATAAAAAGAATAAAGTAAATCCGTAAAAAAGTGACCCTAAGAAATTGGAGGTATATAAGTTACCAGACAAGAAATTCAAAATAGCCATCATAAAGATGCTAAATAAGTTCAGGAGAAGGATGCATGAACACAATTTGATAGAAAGATAACAATTAGATAACAAAAAGAAAGTATAAAAAAAGACAAAAGAGAAATTTTGGAGTTGAAGCATAATTGAATCAAAAAATGAATTAGAGGTAATCAACAAGAGACTTGATGAAGCAGAAGAAAGAATGATAAACTAAAAGTCAGATCATTTGAAATTGTCTTGTCAGATCATCAAATAAATAAATAATAAAAAGCGTGAACAAATTATGTGTTATGTAAACCCTGTGGTAACTACAAAAAATAACTATAGAAAACACACAAAGAAAAATACAAAAGAAATCAAAGCATGTCACAACAATAAAAATCAACAAAATGCAAAGGAACTGAGCAACAGAGGAAAAGAGGGGCAAAGAGCTAAAAGACACATAGAAAACAACAAAATTGAAATACTAACTCCTTCCTTATCAATAATTACCTTAAATATGAAGGGATTAAACATCCTAATCAAATGGCATAGAGAGGCTTATTTGATAAAAGTAAACAAGCAACAAACAAACATAAGTGTCAGCTATATACTATCTATAACAGACTTACTTTAGATTAAAGAACACATATAGGCTTAAGACAAAAATATGAAATAATATATTAATTTCAAGTGGTAATCAAAAGAAAGAAGGGGTGGTGGTACTTACATCAGACAAAATAGAGTTTAAGTCAAAAAAATGTTCACAAGAAACAGAGAAGATCATCATATAATGATTTAAGCATCAATTCACCAGGAAGCCATAACAATTATAATTATACAGGTACCCAATATCAGAATACCTAAATAGATGAAGTGAACACTGACAGAACTGAAGAAATGGGCAGAAACACAATAATAGTAGGAGACTTCAATTTCCCATTTTTAATAATGGATAGAACATACAGACAGATCAATAAGGAAATGGAACATCTGGATAACACTATAATCCAAATGGAACTAACAGACATATGCAGAACATTCTACCCTCAAATAGCAGAATACCCATTCTTCTCAAGTGCACATGAAACATTTTCCAGGATAGATCATATGTTACATCCAAAAACAAGTGTTAAGTAATTTAAGGAGATTTAAATCATTCCAAATATTTTTTTTCCAACAAAAGGAATGAAACTAGAAGTCAATAGCAGAAGGAATATTGAAAAAACTCACAAATACGTGGAAGTGAAAAAAAAAATCACCTCTTGAACCACCAATGGATCAAAGAAAAAAATCAAAGGAAAATTGAAGAATATTTTGAGACAAATGAAAAGGAAAACAGAAAATAATGAAACTTATGAGATGCATCAAAAACAGTACTAAAAGGGAAGTTATAGTGATAAATATCTATATTAAAAAAAATACCTCCAATAATAACTTTACACCTCAAGGAACTAGGAAAAGAAGAACAAACTAAGTCTGAACTTAGCAGAAAGAAGAAAATAATGATTAGAGCAGGAATAAAGTGCAGAACAGAAAAACAAAGAAAAAAAAGATGAAACTAATTTAATATTTTGAAAAGATGAACAACATCAATAAAACTTTAGCCAGGCTAAATAAAGAAGGGAAAAAAAAAGACAGAGAGAGAGAGAGAGAGAAAAAAAACAAAACCTCAAATAAATAAAACCAGAAAAGAAAAAGGAGACCTTACAGCCGATACTACAAAAATACAAATGATCATAACATGCCAACAAATTAGACAACCTAGAAAAAAAAGAATAAATTCATAAAATATACAAACTATCAAGACTGAATCCAGAAGAAATATAAAGTCTGAATAGACCTGTAACTCCTAAGAAGATTAATCAGTAATCAAAAACCTCCCAAGAAAGAGAAACCTAGAACCAAGTGACTTCAATGATGAATTTCATAAACATCTAAAGAATTAGTGCCGATCATTCTCAAATTTTTCTGTAAATTAAAGATGAAACACTTCCAAACTTATTTTATATGGCCAACCTTATCCTGATGTCAAATCTACGCAAAGACATTACAAGAAGATAAAATTACAGTCCAATCTACCTGATAAATACAGATGCAAAAATCATCAACAAAATACTAGCAAACTGAATTAAATGGTACATTAAAAAGATTACCCGCAGTGGCTCACGCCTGTAATCCCAGCACTTTGGGAGGCCAAGGCGGGCTAATCACGAGGTCAGGAGATAGAAACCATCCTGGCTAACATGGTGAAACCCTGTCTCTACTAAAAATACGAAAAATTAGCCAGGCTGGTGGCGAGCACCTGTAGTCCCAGTTACTCGGGAGGCTGAGGCAGGAGAATCATTTGAGCCAAGGAGGATGAGGACGTTGCAGTGAGCAGAGATAGCCTCACTGCACTCCAGCCTGGGCGAGGACAGGGCAAGGTGCCATCTCAAAAAAAAAAAAAAAAAAAAAAAAAAGAAAGAGAAGAAAGAAGAAAGGTTATATACCAAGTGAAATTTAACTCTGGATTGTAAGGATATTTCAACACACAAAATTCATTCAATATGATACATCGCATTAACAGAAGTAAGGATTAAAAATTAGATAATCATCTCAATAGGTTCAGAGAAATTATTTGATAAAATCCAACCCCTTTTCATGACTAAAAACACTCAACAAATAGAAGGAATTTGCCTCAACACAACAAAAGGTCATATATGTAAATCCCACAGCTACTATCATACTAAATGGCACAAAAATAAAAATTTTTCCTCTTCGATTAAAAACAAGGGTTTTCCTCTCAGATTAGGGCAAGAATGCCCACTCTTGCCACTTCTATTCAACGTTGATTTGGACACAGAAAACTATAAAACATTGGAAAATAAATTTTAAAAGATAAAAATAAATGGGAAGGCATCTATGTCCATAAACTTGAAGACAATAACGTTAAAATGCCCATACTACTCAAATAAATCTACAGATTCAATTCAATCCTTAACAGAATTCCAATAACACATTCTACAAAAACAGAAAAAAATCTTAAAATTCATGTGGTGTCACAAAGGACCCTGAATAGCCAAAACAATCTTGAGGAAGACAACCTACAGAATGGGAAAAAATTTTTGCAATCTACCCATCTGACAAAAGGCTAGTATCCAGAATCTACAAAGAACTTAAACAAATTTACAAGAAAAAATAAAACAACCCCATCAAAAAGTGGGCAAAGGATATAAACAGACGCTTCTCAAAAGCAGATATTTATGCAGCCAGCAGACACATGAAAAAAATGTTCATCATCACTGGCCATCAGAGAAATGCAAACCAAAACCACAATGAGATACCATCTCACACCAGTAAGAATGGTGATCATTAAAAAGTCAGGTAACACCAGGTGCTGGAGAGGATGTGGAGAAACAGGAACACTTTTACACTGTTGGTAGGACTGTAAACTAGTTCAACCATTGTAGAAGACAGTGTGGCGATTCCTCAAGGATCTATAACTAGAAATACCATTTGATCCAGCCATCCCATTGCTGGGCATATACCCAAAGAATTATAAATCATGCTGCTATAAAGACACATGCACATGCATGTTTATTGTGGCACTATTCACAATAGCAAAGACTTGGAACCAACCCAAAAGTCCATCAATGATAGACTGGATTAAGAAAATGTGGCACATATACACCATGGAATACTATGCAGCCATAAAAAAGGATGAATTCATGTCCTTTGTAGGGACATGGATGAAGCTGGAAACCATCATTCTTAGCAAACTATTGCAAGGACAGAAAACTAAACACCGCATGTTCTCACTCACAGGTGGGAATTGAATAATGAGAACACTTGGACACAGGGTGGGGAACATCACACACCAGGGCCTGTCGTGGGGTGAGGAGGGGGGAGGGGGGAGGGGGAGAGATAGGATTAGGAGAAATACCTAATGTAAATCATGAGTTAATGGGGGCAGCACACCAACAAGGCACATGTATACATATGTAACAAACCTGCATGTGCACATGTACCATAGAACTTACAGTATAATAAAAAATTTTAAAAAATTTGTTGAAGGTAGGTCTCATGATATGTGTGGCTTTTAAAACCACAATAAAAAATGGAGATACAACAAAATAATAGCTCACTTTTCTTCCTTTTTACATTGATGCAAGAAGATTACCTGACATATTGCAGTCACTTTGTAGCATTGAGAAATCAATGACAAAGTGGAACTGTAGATAGCTTGTGGGAAAAAGGAAATTAGATTATCCTCTGAGATTTCAACATTCATGTTGGAAAATTTAGAATTCCAGAAGAAAATGTAGTACCATATAAAACATACTCAAGGAAAGAAATGTGACTCAAGAAACTTATATTCAACAAAACTGTCCTTCAAGTATAAATGGCATCCACAAACTGGTCAACATGCAATAACTCAGGAGACATTGTTACTAGGTTCCCTTTTAAATACAATGTGTTAGTGAATGAGCTTCAGACAGCCAGAAATGACTAGAGTGATGTGGGATTAAGAACATGGAAGTGGTAAGTATTGCATGTGTAGTTAGGTGTATGATTAAGGCCATATGAAACTTGAAGTGGCTTTATCCTTTGAGAATGCAGATGTAGCAAATCATTTACAAAATGGCAGAAGAATGGGGAGTGCATGTGAAAAATTTGTTTTAGCTGTTTTTAATAATAATATTAGTTGTAGAAGTTTTAGTATTTTTAACTATTTTAATAATCACATTAGAAAACAGTATTATTGGTATTGTTATTCTGAAACTTTATCTGTGTGTAATGTGGGATAAAGCAAGTAAGTGTGGAATATTTTAATTCTATTATCCCCTGGATCTTAGAAGTTCAGATTCTCAGTGTGAGAGACAGGATATATAAATGCAACACAGAAAATGAAAAATCCTTGCAATTCTGAGTCTGAATTGGAATATTAGTACAAATACCAAGATTTGTCCACTGAAGATACCAAGAAACGATGGCTGACCCAATATCAATTCGTATCTACATACCCTGATTTCAGTTTTCAAATACGATATCCCATCAAAAGAGAACAGGGATTTCTGGACAAAATGGTTGATTTGCATTCTGGGGCAAAAGTGTACATGACGAGCAAGAAAGCTATCAAAGACCACCAGAGTCATGTCAAAGGACCCAGAAGCCAACTTGAAAAGACTTTCACTCACCAAAGATAGAACAACTTAAGTTTCCATAAAGATGAAACTGAAATGGATGGAAACCCATGCATTTATAAAAATATTAAAAAGTACATTTATCATGTCAGAAGATGTCAGAAAACTAACTTATTATTTTGAATTAGTTTTAAATTAGGTATCTTGAAAACTGGGTAAATAAAAGGAAAGAATAAGAGCTCTATCCTGTCTTTCCTATGTGATTTGTAACATGGATAATTAAGAAAAGCATCTCCTTGTAAAATTATTTCAGGTAATACATAAAATAATAGAATATTATCATTTTTCCAATTCCCAGTGAATGGGGAGATCTAGAAATTCAGCATAATTGGCAACAAACTTCAAAATGGAAGAAAATCCAAATAAACTCTAAAGTTTAGGCAATAGTAAAAAAGAAAAAAAGGAAGAAAAATTGGACATAATGTGCCTCCTGATTCAAAACCACACCATAACCCTAGAGTTTCATTGAATGGATAGGTGCTGAGTCTGATCAAGCTTCTGCAAGCAGCTGCCAGTTTCCAAGCCAAACGGGATAGAGGAAGGAGTTGAATGGTTCCACGAGGATGCAATTAACAAAATGCTGGCAGTGAGAAACTGTATAGGACAAAAAACGTGAGCTCTTTAGCATATTTATTGTAATAAAAAGAGACAGAGAAAGAGATAGAGAAGGAGTCTATAGATTAAAATAGACTATAAAAACGTTTTTAAAAGATAATAATAGGATGTATAAATAAAAAATTGGGTGACAAAAACATGAAGAAACACAAGGAAGCAATGACTACGGAAGTCTGGTTACTCCTGGAGGGAGACAGGAGGCTGTGATTAGAATGGAACATGTAGAGAGCAGTCTAGTGTGGCTGTCAAAGTTCTGATTTTTGGCTTGAGTGTTTATAAGGGTGTTCATCTTATAATAATTCTGTAAGCTTGGAAAAAAGGAAATGTTAAACACATTGTAAATTCTAAGTATGTCACACATTCATAAGAGTAATATTACCACTACCACAGTAATAATAACAGTTAATGCTAATTGAATTCTTTATTTGTGCCATACATTACACTAAGTTGTCTATTTAATTATATTATCTCGTTATTTACTATGGGTTTTTTAAATTATTTTATTTATTGATTGATTTTATTTCACAGATGACAAAACTAAGGCACAAAGATGTTAAGTAACATGACCTAAGTTCACACGGATACTAAGCCACCTTGGAGTTGAATGTTATTTACCTAAGAAAAACTTCTGGCTGACTCAGGTAGCAGAAGTGGCTTTCAACGGGGATGGTGCAGAAAGATTGTTTTGGGTTTATTGGTTAATTTTTCAAGGATTCATTTCACAAATTTGTGGTTGTTGTGGTTGAGCATCTACTCTGTGCCAGGCACTGTGCTGCAGCGGCACTTGGGGGCATTACTATCAGTGACCCCATGTGCTTTCACACTGCTGCAAGACAGAAGACACCACAGGAGTGGTTAGCAATGAGATGGGTGTGATTTTAGTGAGGAATGGAGGTTGAAGCTGAGACAGAAGAGTGAAGACAAGTTCTCCAGGCCGAGGAGGGTGGAAGGCTTAGCAGAGAGAGAACTGCATCTGTGAAGAAGGCCTTGTGATTGCTAACGAGGAGGGTACATATCAGAAACATGGAAAAGGGTTTCTGAGTTTTTCCAGTATTTAAACCTCAACTCAATTCACACAGATCCTATATAAGGATGAGTGACATTTGAACAACGAAACCAAAGCAGACCAACACTAAATCCAAACATTTGCATCCCAAGTAGATCTAGAATGAATTGAACTTACAATGAACAAATCTCTCTCTCTCTCTCTCTCTCTCTCTCTCTCGTTTTAATCGGATTACAACAGAGTTAATAAATTTAAGGAAAAATGGGTAGGTGGCTCTAAACCAATGTGAACTAAGATTAAACTACATCTAGGTTTGTTCGCCATAGAACTAGAAGGCTGAATTAGTGCCAGTGTGAGAGAGTTCAAGGTATCATGTTTTGTTGCACTATCAAAGTTTCAGAAAATAGGAGTAACAACTTTCCATCAGGAGAAGGGTTTGAGAGACTAGATTACTAATGTGGCAATGATGTCTGTGTTGAGGAGGAGGTTGGCCTTGGTGAACTTCTCTTTCTAATTGTGTGTGTGCGCGTGTGTGTGTGTGTTTTATAAGAATATTAAACTATTCTCAGACCTGAACAACAATTGAACATGACTATATTATTAGGTCTGAATACATCTGGAGGCTCTGAGCTATGTTTTGATAACTGACTTTAAACCCACAGCCGATGATATGAGGAAAGTCCCCTTTGACCACATGAAGGCCCATGGGTCCAAGAGGCCCCTTGCTTGCTAGCACTGGCCTCTATTTGGGGCCATACTGGCCTTGCCCTAAACTCAGCCCTGACTGTCTAGAGCTCATCTCCCAACACTTGACAGCTTCATCCTCTTCTGTCACAGTCACTGCCCCTCCTTGGGCCTCAGTTTTCTAATCTGTAAAATGAGGATTCCCCAAACCTCCCTACCAATGGTCTCTCAGAAACCCTTTTGGCATTTACACTCTTAGATTCTCTGATTAATAAGTACCAACCAATATTAAACTAAGCAAAAACGATTGAGTGAGGTTGTTGACCCTGACCTGTAGCCCAAGGAATTGTAGTCAGGACTTCACAGTTCACTGACAAACCATTCATTAACCAAAATCTTCAAGTCCTGATTTATATGATACTATTTTCCTAGGAAATGGGCAATGGAATTTTTCAACTGTGAAAAAAGTGCATTTTCCAGATTTCATCAATGCACACAGTTACCTATGTGATAAATCTTGTTTTTCCTCTACTGGTTTATGAGCTTTTTTTTTTTTTTTTTTTTTTTTAATTTATTTATTATTATTAAACTTCAAGTTGTAGGGTACATGTGCACAACGTGCAGGTTTGCTACATATGTATACTTGTGCCATGTTGGTGTGCTGCACCCATCAACTCGTCATTTACATCAGGTATAACTCCCAATGCAATCCCTCCCCCCTCCCCCCTCCCCATGATAGGCCCCGGTGTGTGATGTTCCCCTTCCCGAGTCCAAGTGATCTCATTGTTCAGTTCCCACCTACGAGTGAGAACATGCGGTGTTTGGTTTTCTGTTCTTGTGATAGTTTGCTAAGAATGATGGTTTCCAGCTGCATCCATGTCCCTACAAAGGACACAAACTCATCCTTTTTTATGGCTGCATAGTATTCCATGGTGTATATGTGCCACATTTTCTTAATCCAATCTGTCACTGATGGACATTTGGGTTGATTCCAAGTCTTTGCTATTGTGAATAGTGCTGCAATAAACATACGTGTGCATGTGTCCTTATAGCAGCATAATTTATAATCCTTTGGGTATATACCCAGTAATGGGATGGCTGGGTCATATGGTACATCTAGTTCTAGATCCTTGAGGAATCGCCATACTGTTTTCCATAATGGTTGAACTAGTTTACAATCCCACCAACAGTGTAAAAGTGTTCCTATTTCTCCACATCCTCTCCAGCACCTGTTGTTTCCTGACTTTTGAATGATCGCCATTCTAACTGGTGTGAGATGGTATCTCATTGTGGTTTTGATTTGCATTTCTCTGATGGCCAGTGATGATGAGCATTTTTTCATGTGTCTGTTGGCTGTATGAATGTCTTCTTTTGAGAAATGTCTGTTCATATCCTTTGCCCACTTTTTGATGGGGTTGTTTGTTTTTTTCTTGTAAATTTGTTTGAGTTCTTTGTAGGTTCTGGATATTAGCCCTTTGTCAGATGAGTAGATTGCAAAAATTTTCTCCCATTCTGTAGGTTGCCTGCTCACTCTGATGGTAGTTTCTTTTGCTGTGCAGAAGCTCTTTAGTTTGATGAGATCCCATTTGTCAATTTTGGCTTTTGCTGCCGTTGCTTTTGGTGTTTTAGACATGAAGTCTTTGCCCATGCCTATGTCCTGAATGGTACTACCTAGGTTTTCCTCTAGGATTTTTATGGTATTAGGTCTAACATTTAAGTCTCTAATCCATCTTGAATTAATTTTCCTATAAGGAGTAAGGAAAGGATCCAGTTTCAGCTTTCTACTTATGGCTAGCCAGTTTTCCCAGCACCATTTATTAAATAGGGAATCCTTTCCCCATTTCTTGTTTCTCTCAGGTTTGTCAAAGATCAGATGGCTGTAGATGTGTGGTATTATTTCTGAGGACTCTGTTCTGTTCCATTGGTCTATATCTCTGTTTTGGTACCAGTACCATGCTGTTTTGGTTACTGTGGCCTTGTAGTATAGTTTGAAGTCAGGTAACGTGATGCCTCCAGCTTTGTTCTTTTGACTTAGGATTGTCTTGGAGATGCGGGCTCTTTTTTGGTTCCATATGAACTTTAAAGCAGTTTTTTCCAATTCTGTGAAGAAGCTCATTGGTAGCTTGATGGGGATGGCATTGAATCTATAAATTACCTTGGGCAGTATGGCCATTTTCACGATATTGATTCTTCCTATCCATGAGCATGGTATGTTCTTCCATTTGTTTGTGTCCTCTTTTATTTCACTGAGCAGTGGTTTGTAGTTCTCCTTGAAGAGGTCCTTTACATCCCTTGTAAGTTGGATTCCTAGGTATTTTATTCTCTTTGAAGCAATTGTGAATGGAAGTTCATTCCTGATTTGGCTCTCTGTTTGACTGTCACTGGTGTATAAGAATGCTTGCGATTTTTGCACATTAATTTTGTATCCTGAGACTTTGCTGAAGTTGCTGATCAGCTTAAGGAGATTTTGGGCTGAGACAATGGGGTTTTCTAAATATACAATCATGTCGTCTGCAAACAGGGACAATTTGACTTCTTCTTTTCCTAACTGAATCCCCTTGATTTCTTTCTCTTGCCTGATTGCCCTAGCCAGAACTTCCAACACTATGTTGAATAGGAGTGGTGAGAGAGGGCATCCCTGTCTTGTGCCAGTTTTCAAAGGGAATTTTTCCAGTTTTTGCCCATTCAGTATGATATTGGCTGTGGGTTTGTCATAAATAGCTCTTATGATTTTGAGGTACGTTCCATCAATACCGAATTTATTGAGCGTTTTTAGCATGAAGGGCTGTTGAATTTTGTCAAAAGCCTTTTCTGCATCTATTGAGATAATGATGTGGTTCTTGTCTTTGGTTCTGTTTATATGCTGGATTATGTTTATTGATTTGCGAATGTTGAACCAGCCTTGCATCCCAGGGATGAAGCCCACTTGATCATGGTGGATAAGCTTTTTGATGTGCTGCTGAATCCGGTTTGCCAGTATTTTATTGAGGATTTTTGCATCGATGTTCATCAGGGATATTGGTCTAAAATTCTCTTTTTTTGTTGTGTCTCTGCCAGGCTTTGGTATCAGGATGATGTTGGCCTCATAAAATGAGTTAGGGAGGATTCCCTCTTTTTCTATTGATTGGAATAGTTTCAGAAGGAATGGTACCAGCTCCTCCTTGTACCTCTGGTAGAATTCAGCTGTGAATCCATCTGGTCCTGGACTTTTTTTGGTTGGTAGGCTATTAATTATTGCCTCAATTTCAGAGCCTACTATTGGTCTATTCAGGGATTCAACTTCTTCCTGGTTTAGTCTTGGAAGAGTGTAAGTGTCCAGGAAATTATCCATTTCTTCTAGATTTTCTAGTTTATTTGCGTAGAGGTGTTTATAGTATTCTCTGATGGTAGTTTGTATTTCTGTGGGGTCGGTGGTGATATCCCCTTTATCATTTTTAATTGCGTCGATTTGATTCTTCTCTCTTTTCTTCTTTATTAGTCTTGCTAGTGGTCTGTCAATTTTGTTGATCTTTTCAAAAAACCAACTCCTGGATTCATTGATTTTTTGGAGGGTTTTTTGTGTCTCTATCTCCTTCAGTTCTGCTCTGATCTTAGTTATTTCTTGCCTTCTGCTAGCTTTCGAATGTGTTTGCTCTTGCTTCTCTAGTTCTTTTAATTGCGATGTTAGAGTGTCAATTTTAGATCTTTCCTGCTTTCTCTTGTGGGCATTTAGTGCTATAAATTTCCCTCTACACACTGCTTTAAATGTGTCCCAGAGATTCTGGTATGTTGTATCTTTGTTCTCATTGGTTTCAAAGAACATCTTTATTTCTGCCTTCATTTCGTTATGTACCCAGTAGTCATTCAGGAGCAGGTTGTTCAGTTTCCATGTAGTTGAGTGGTTCTGATTGAGTTTCTTAGTCCTGAGTTCTAATTTGATTGCACTGTGGTCTGAGAGACAGTTTGTTATAATTTCTGTTCTTGTACATTTGCTGAGGAGTGCTTTACTTCCGATTACGTGGTCAATTTTGGAGTAAGTACAATGTGGTGCTGAGAAGAATGTATATTCTGTTGATTTGGGGTGGAGAGTTCTATAGATGTCTATTAGGTCTGCTTGCTGCAGAGATGAGTTCAATTCCTGGATATCCTTGTTAACTTTCTGTCTCGTTGATCTGTCTAATGTTGACAGTGGAGTGTTGAAGTCTCCCATTATTATTGTATGGGAGTCTAAGTCTCTTTGTAAGTCTCTAAGGACTTGCTTTATGAATCTGGGTGCTCCTGTATTGGGTGCATATATATTTAGGATAGTTAGCTCTTCCTGTTGAATTGATCCCTTTACCATTATGTAATGGCCTTCTTTGTCTCTTTTGATCTTTGATGGTTTAAAGTCTGTTTTATCAGAGACTAGTATTGCAACCCCCGCTTTTTTGTGTTCTCCATTTGCTTGGTAAATCTTCCTCCATCCCGTTATTTTGAGCCTATGTATGTCTCTGCGTGTGAGATGGGTCTCCTGAATACAGCAGACTGATGGGTCTTGACTCTTTATCCAGTTTGCCAGTCTGTGTCTTTTAATTGGAGCATTTAGTCCATTTACATTTAAGGTTAAGATTGTTATGTGTGAACTTGATCCTGCCATTATGATATTAACTGGTTATTTTGCTCATTAGTTGATGCAGTTTCTTCCTAGCCTTGATGGTCTTTACATTTTGGCATGTTTTTGCAATGGCTGGTACCGGTTGTTCCTTTCCATGTTTAGTGCTTCCTTCAGGGTCTCTTGTAAGGCAGGCCTAGTGGTGACAAAATCTCTAAGCATTTGCTTATCTGTAAAGGATTTTATTTCTCCTTCACTTATGAAACTTAGTTTGGCTGGATATAAAATTCTGGGTTTAAAATTCTTTTCTTTAAGAATGTTGAATATTGGCCCCCACTCTCTTCTGGCTTGAAGAGTTTCTGCCGAGAGATCTGCTGTTAGTCTGATGGGTTTCCCTTTGTGGGTAACCCGACCTTTCTCTCTGGCTGCCCTTAAGATTTTTTCCTTCATTTCAACTTTGGTGAATCTGGCAATTATGTGTCTTGGAGTTGCTCTTCTCGAGGAGTATCTTTGTGGCGTTCTCTGTATTTCCTGGATTTGAATGTTGGCCTGCCCTACTAGGTTGGGGAAGTTCTCCTGGATGATATCCTGAAGAGTGTTTTCCAACTTGGTTCCATTTTCCCCCTCACTTTCAGGCACCCCAATCAGACGTAGATTTGGTCTTTTTACATAATCCCATACTTCTTGCAGGCTTTGTTCATTTCTTTCTCTTCTTTTTTCTTTTGGTTTCTCTTCTCGCTTCATTTCATTCATTTGATCCTCCATCGCTGACATTCTTTCTTCCAGTTGATCGAGACGGTTACTGAAGCTTGTGCATTCGTCACGTATTTCTCGTGCCATGGTTTTCGTCTCTTTCATTTCGTTTGTGAGCTTCTCTGCATTAATTACTCTAGCCATCAATTCTTCCACGTTTTTTTCAAGATTTTTAGTTTCTTTGCACTGGGTACGTAATTCCTCCTTTAGCTCTGAGAAATTTGATGGACTGAAGCCTTCTTCTCTCATCTCGTCGAAGTCATTCTCCGTCCAGCTTTGATCCGTTGCTGGCGATGAGCTGCGCTCCTTTGCCGGGGGAGATGCGCTCTTATTTTTTGAATTTCCAGCTTTTCTGCCCTGCTTTTTCCCCATCTTTGTGGTTTTATCTGCCTCTGGTCTTTGATGATGGTGATGTACTAATGGGGTTTTGGTGTAGGTGTCCTTCCTGTTTGATAGCTTTCCTTCTAACAGTCAGGATCCTCAACTGTAGGTTGTAGCTGTAGGAGATTGCTTGAGGTCCACTCCAGACCCTGTTTGCCTGGGTATCAGCAGCAGAGGCTGCAGAAGATAGAATATTTCTGAACAGCGAGTGTACCTGTCTGATTCTTGCTTTGGAATCTTCCTCTCAGGGGTGTACTCCACCCTGTGAGGTGTGGGGTGTCAGACTGCCCCTAGTGGGGGATGTCTCCCAGTTAGGCTACTCAGGGGTCAGGGACCCACTTGAGCAGGGAGTCTGTCCCTTCTCAGATCTCAACCTCCGTGTTGGGAGATCCACTGCTCTCTTCAAAGCTGTCAGACAGAGTCGTTTGCGTCTGCAGAGCTGCTGCGTTTGTTATTATTTACTGTGCCCTGTCCCCAGAGGTGGAGTCTACAGAGACAGGCAGGTTTCCTTGAGCTGCTGTGAGCTCCACCCAGTTCGAGCTTCCCAGCAGCTTTGTTTACCTACTTAAGCCTCAGCAATGGCGGGCGCCCCTCCCCCAGCCTCGCTGCTGCCTTGCCGGTAGATCACAGACTGCTGTGCTAGCAATGAGGGAGGCTCCGTGGGTGTGGGACACTCCCGGCCAGGTGTGGGATATGATCTCCTGGTGTGCCTGTCTGCTTAAAGCGCAGTATTGGGGTGGGAGTTACCCGATTTTCCAGGTGTTGTGTGTCTCAGTTCCCCTGGCTAGGAAAAGGGATTCCCTTCCCCCTTGCGCTTTCCAGGTGAGGCAATGCCTCGCCCTGCTTCAGCTCTCGCTGGTCGGGCTGCAGCAGCTGACCAGCACCGATCGTCTGGCACTCCCCAGTGAGATGAACCCAGTACCTCAGTTGAAAATGCAGAAATCGCCGGTCTTCTGTGTCGCTCGCGCTGGGAGTTGGAGACTGGAGCTGTTCCTATTCGGCCATCTTGCTCCGCCCTCTCTTATGAGCTTTATTATCTGGAGCTTTTCCCCTTTTGTTCTTTGTCCAGATACCATTAATATTTTCTTCATCTATATGGTTTACTATGTTACTTACATTTTATATTTTGCCACCAAACTTCTTCTATGCTTGAGTTCTTTTTTTTCATATTCTAAAATGCTTTTCTGTGGTAAAAACAAAAGAACTCAAGCTTTGGAATAAGACAGACTTAGATTTAAATGCTCTTTTCGACTTATTAGAATTTATTTGGGGAAAATTATCTTTTAGAGCCTTTGTATTCACATCTGAGAAATGGAGATATAATACCTACTTTACAGTGTTGCAGTGAGAATTAAATGAGATAGTAAGTGAAAAGAGCTCATGTAACATCATACACAATAAATATTAGTTTTCTGTTTCTTCCTTTATATTACTAAGAATAAGCCCCAAATGTGTCTTTATCCTTTATTTTTCTTTTGCCTTATTCATACTCAGCCAAACTGTGGGTCCAAGTGAAGGAAGGAGTATATCACATATATACCCATTAATGTTCAATTCAACTGAGTGTTTGTGATTTAGAATACTGTTTTTTTTTTCTTTTTGCCTTTAAGACCTATGACATACTCAGTGTATGTTAAAAAAATTATAGCTATACTTTCTTCCCTGTTTGAGGTGAACATCTGATAATTTATCACATACTAATTTTTCTAGAAATTCCCCCAACTAGTCCACCTGCACACTGATTCACCATCTACATAGCCATTAAGAGAGCTATGGTGTAGGTACACTTCTTACGCAGCCCACAGGCCACAGTGAAACTGTGCGGAAATGAAACCCCAGCTCAAAAATCTAGCCTGGTCAACATTTAATTGGTCATGATGAGCACATAACTCAGGCTGAACCAATAAACTTCCCCTAGAAATTTGGATTTGATTTGAGATAATTAATTCCATCTCTCTAAATAGGTGGCTGGATATTGAATAATCACGAAGCTTTCATAGCTATCTTCCACAGCAGATATAGGTAAACTGAGAGGTGTGATTTGCAATGAGAGAGACAAATGAGGGAAATGCATGGAGGGAAATAGAGATGAGATGGCCTAAACTGAATTCCTCCTGGCCTGAAGCCACTCATTCCATTAGTTCCAAAGGGTCACTTGCTTCCCTGCCTTCACACACCCTTCCAATAAATTTGCTCATTTTTGCTGAAAATAATATGAGTTGGATTTTGCATATATAACTAAATGAAGCTTAACAGACTAATAGGATATTAAAGCTTACAGCATGCAAATCTGATTGGCTACTGTAGCACTTAGAGACAAAGAACTTCTTTGCAAAGCTTTTGTTGTGTCTGTATTTCCTGCAGCATTTTTTTACTCCTGACAAGCCTGTCCATGTTCTAATGATGTGTATACATGGGCTTTCCAGTTCACTTTTAGCTTGCTTGGACATATTGAAAAGTGTGATTCATTAGAGTAATTGGAACATTTTGTGGGAACTTCTGTCAATGCACAGTGTAAGAAAAGTTTGGCTAGGTTTAAAGTAGAGGATTCCAGATGGGGATCAAGTATTCAACTCTTAGGATCAATTTAAACAACCTCAGTGTGACAATCATAACTCTTTGGTCACATTAGACAATTAGTGTGTATAGTAGAAACAGTGTTTCAAAGCAACAACCAAAAGATTACTCAGCTATTTAGAAAGTTGGAAGTACTGTCCGTAAGTGAAAACATGAATTCTAGATGAAACTCTCTTAAGTTTAAATCATGATTCCGACACTTAGCAACTGTGTGACTTTGGGCAAGTTATTTAAACTCACTGTGTCTCAGTTGTAAACCTGTTAAAAGGGAACAAAATTAGTGGAAACCTTGTAAGATGTTGTGAAGGTTAAATGACGTAGTACATATAAAACAAGCTGTCTGGCTTAGAGTAATAGCTCAATAAAAGTTAGCTGTTATTTTTATTGTTATAGCTGTTTAGCCTTAGCCCAATTAAAAAATTATTGTTTGTGTCAATCCCTAATTGAAATCAATATCCTGAAATTATGTGTAATTCTAAAATCTCATTCTTTTACTTACACATTTTTGCATGCTAGTTAGTATTACATTTTTAATTATATGCAGAAATTTTTGTATATGACAAAGGCAAGTCATAGAAGAAAATAATTTTATTTCATATTTTTTATAGTTTAAAGGTTAATGAAAGAACTGGAACAATCCTTAAGAAGATGAAAAATAATCAATAAACATCAAAAAAGCAATTAGAATATATACTACATATCAGATCAATACCAAAAATAACAGTATATTTGAGGATCTAGCCTATTCTTCTTCTAGTAAATATACAAATGTATGGATTACTGGTGAACACAGAAAAGAAAGGTATCTCAGGAAATAAATTTTTGTTGAAACTAAAAGTGAGTAGAGGCATGAGTTAAAAGATGAACCAGATGGAGCTCTTTAGTAAAGGAGAAGAATCTTAATAGATCTGGCGGAGGAGGTAAAGATGTTCTGAGTGTCTTTCAACAAATAATGTTTGAGCTCTTTTGATGTGTTATGCAGTATATTAGTCACTGAATTTGCAAAGATAAATAAAAATGCTTATTACTGACAGAAAATCCACTCTAGAGCAGCAGATATGTGAATAGCTACAATGAGAAATGAAGGACAATTCTTTGCAAATATTAAACTCACATGTTTTCATGACTTTCCTAAGTGTGTTTTCTTGCAGCCTTCTCTTAAGCTGAGCCACCAGGGTTGTTTTTTTTTTCCCCCCCACAAGAAGGAGAAGAAAGACACTGTTCAGAAAAGAGGTCACTAATTCGTCTTAAATATTAAAGCTGACTTTTGTGACCTGTTTTGGGATTCAGTAACTCTAAAATAGGTCATGAGACAGGAAATAATTTTCTAAATTACTTTGTCCTTCCTTAGAACACCAAGAGCTAAGTAAAAGACTGGATTGAAGAGGTAGTGCCAGGGCTAGGGAATTCTCAGAATATAAGGAAAGAGCATGGAAAATCAGCCACTGTAGTCTTGAGTTTGGTGACAGGAGAGAAAGATGTAATGTAGGAGATGAAGACTCCTGAGAGAATCCTAGCCTTTGGTTTGCTGCCACACCCAAACGGACTCCCTTATGGCTGGATGAAGGAGCAGCAGAAGGAAGCCAGGTAGCCCTCTAGACTCCCAAGGTCAACATTCAGAATTCAGGTGACCCATAGTTTCTCAGGTCAATCAGTGGTGTCAATGAGCTTGGAGAGTAAGAAGAGGTCTGTGTTCAGAAGGAAGGGGCTAAGTATTCTGGGCTTTGAGCCTGAGTCAAATAACTGGGGTCATAGATTTTAATCATGTGTCCATCATATCACCCTAAATGAATTTTCATCGCGTATCTGAGGATATTCATGATTCCACTACACAGAAAGTTATAATGTGGTTTGACAAGAAGAATAAATTTCTCTGAGTCTGAGTAGGGATGAGGGAGAGAGGATATACATGCAGTGCCTAATATGGGATTGATGAGAGGGCTTCTTTGTGGATGTCATGTTTAAGCCCAGTCCTAAAGGATAAGTAGGAATGACCTAAATGAAGTTAGGAAGGTGGGACTGGCCTTCCAGGCCTCAGATACCACGCATGCAAATGTCTGGACAGGAACAAACACACAAACATGATTAGGTGGTGCATTTCAAATGGCTGTAGCACAGAGAGGGAGGCACTCCTTGGGTTCCCCAGCAAACAGACTCTAGGACAGAGATTTTACTGGAGAAGATTATCTGGAAGTTCTTCCAAGGACAACACTCATCAGGGAGTAAAGAAGACAGGGTTGGACAGTGGGAGAAGTTGGCCTGGGATGCAGTTACAATAGAGATCTCAGAAAACCCTATAGTGAGTTCTGGAGCTGGGATGGCCTTTCACATTTGTCCCAAATTGAGGTGAGAAGTCCTTTTTATCCTCCACTGACCTTGGATAAAAGTCCAAGATGAAGTAATCATAGGTGCGACAGTTTCTTTTTGTTGATGGTACTTCTCAGAAAAGGGTTTCAGCTATAAGCCATCAGCCACTAGCAACATCCGGTGGCTGGAGACATGTAGGCCTGACTAGGATGGGAGTCTGGGAGGCACAGCACGCCACCCACTACAATGTATACATTTGCAATAGATGAAGTTAGAGAAGTAAGAATATAACAGGGAATAAAAGGTCTTATAAATCACAGTTACAGGTTTTGACATTGTTTTTTAGAAAGCAAAGGCGAGTTCCTGAAGGGTTTTAAGAAGGAGGTTAAATCAGTATGATCGTATTTGTACTTTTAAGAGATTGCTATCGCTGATGTGTAGATAATTGATTCTAGGGAAAGAAGGGAGACCCGGTAAAAGTTGTTGCAATCATCAAAGAGAGACATGATGAGAGTATGAATTTAAGGGAAGGTGGGAATGAAGAAAGATGAACTAATTAAGGAGATATAGTAAAAGCGGAATGAATGGTGTCCACTTATCAATGGTATTTTATTGGATGTGGGTTGATAAGAAAGATGGATAAAAATCACAGATTCTGAACCAGGAATCTGAAATAGGAAACTTGGCCAAATACAATGCTGTGTAGTTTTTGTTTCCTATTCTTTCTTTCTGGCACATGGAAAAACTATACTTGGCAACACCCTGGCAGTTGGGAGAAACCACTCAGTGGAAGTGGAAGTGACACATGTTACTTCTGGGAAGAAGCGATGGAAATTCCTATACCATTCTTCAGTCTTTCTCTTCTTCTTTGGCAGGAAGCAGGGAGACCGTATGTTCAGATTGTAGAGTCACAGAATCAAAACGGCTGGGAACCCTGAGTAACGTCATGGAGCAGAGCTGCTTTGAATTGTTGCTCAGTCAAGAGAAGACCTTGTATGAGCTAGAAATAAACTTTATATGCTATGCTTTTGAGATTTTAGAGTTATTTGTTCCTGCAGAATAAGGTTAGCCTATTCCAAGAAATGCTGAAACATAGAAGAAATTTGTGTGCATGTTGTGTGTGTGTGTGTACAAAGAAGAAGGGGACTGGAAAGGACAAAATATGAATTCAGTTTTAGAAATGCTGAATTTAAGATAACTGAAAATATTTAAGTGGACATGTCCAGTATGTAGTTAAAAATATGGGTGAAGAATTCTAAGCAAAATCTAGACTAGAGCCAAAAATTTAAAAAAATATCATAGTCCATAAGTGAAGCCATGTGAGGGATGATTCTAAACACTCAGGTGTAAAATGATCGGGAATATTTGTTTTCCTGGCAATGTTTTTTGTTTGTTTGTTTATTTTAAAGAAAGCAATGGAATTCCAGGAAGCTTTGCCCTTTGCTTTAAAAATTGCATTTATTATGCAAGTGACCCTAAATATCACCATACATTGTAAAGCCACTTTCCTTTTCCCCCCACCTCCTGAGATTGTGAGGCATCAGGGTTCCCTGCCTGAAAAGTAGAGGAGCCAAGTTCAACTTCATAGAAGAGCAGAGAAGCCAAACAAATATTAAAAATCTGCACCCAGCTTCTGTCTCCCTTAAAGTGATCTCTCAAACTCAAATTAAGAGTTGTTTTCAACAGTTAATCTAAAGGGGCTTATTGTTTACATAAATGTAAAATAAATAGTACATTATTGTATGAATCTGAATGTTGTTACTTTGGAAACAGAAGATGTAAAAGGTATTTGGTAATGGAAATTTTATATGGTTGAATCAGACTTCATATTCTGCAGATTCTGTTGTTTTGGGGGGATAAAAATATGACAGAATATAATATGAATTCAACTTGCAGTGTGCTTGAGCAGTTTCCTATTCTTGTTCAGATAAACGTGTGTGTTACTGCTTAACAGTTAGTTGTTAGATGCCTAAACTAAGACTCTGAGTTCAGCAGCACGAGGTTTGCACCATGGTGAAAGAGATGCAGAAACAAGGAAGTATGTTGTTCTTGGCTCAAACTAATGTGGTCTAGACTGTGGATGTCCTTCATACGAATAACCTAAATGTGAGAAAATATACTCAACCAGTATACTTATTATAATTTCACCCATAAACTGAGTCAAAGAAAGATTAAATAACCTCTAAAAAGAGTACTTCAAAAGATAAGGATAATGCCAGAACCCACATTCAATTTTCAGATTCCAAATCCCAAACTCTCTCTTCTTGACCACACTGTTTTAAATGAGATCATTTCAGACATATTATTTACATCCCTCTGCATTGTGTAAGGAATGCACTTCGCACCGCATCCCTATTTTTTTGGTCCTTGGAACTCTGAAACATTTCAGAAAAGGTATTAGTCTTCATTCTCCCTTTGTTTGCTTGTGAGAGTGGAAACACTTCTCGTTTCTCTCTTCTGGTGTTCACTAGAGCAGCTGCTCAAAATGACTCAGCTTTTCTAGTCAGCTATGGTTCCTGCCTCATGGAGGGGAGGAAAGGACATGCCTTCTCTGTAATAACATACCCAAAGGTGCCTGCTTCTGGTGAGAAACAAGGGGCCCTGTCCTTGTCCAGACCATCATGCTTTCCTCAACCCAGGTGCATCCGTCTCATGTAGTGTGTTCCATCTCATTTTCCTCATTCTGTTATGATTGAACATCAACATTTTTTAATGGTTGTTATCATCATCTCTGTGAGCACATGGGATGAAAATACCCTGAGGATTCCCACTCATGAATGCAAATGATTTTTTATTCTACAAAAGAAAGAAATATGATTGCTGAATATTAATAGCCCTCTGGGAATTAGAATTTAAGATTACACAAGATCTGTTTAATGCACTTATTATCCAAAGGTGAATGATAGGAAAGGGAGGGGCAAATCAAGGAAATAATTTGGAGAGTAAACTAATATATATTGAGTGCCTACTGTGTATCTGGTATGGAAGCTTTTCAACTTATATATTTTCAATTTATGAAGTCTCACTATTTGAGTAAAATTAGATGAAATTAAAAGTGGTCACCACCAAGAAATGGATTACTAATAATGTTAGGTCATTTTAGTCATTGTGTTTCTTGAGTTATAGGAAGCTGTTCTCCATGTGTTAGTTTCAGGGTAGTTAAGGTGATTTAACACAAATGACCTTCAAACTGACACATGGAGAGCAGCTTCCTATGACTCAAGAAACACCTCCTATGACTCCGTGCTTGATAAGTACAAAATAAGTGCCAGGAAGAAAAGGCATGGTGGGATGGAAAATAGTGATAATTTTTATAAGTTAAAAGTGATGAGGAAATGAATAGCTATTGTACAAGTGTACGGGATAACTCATTTTTCAATAAGAATAAATCCAAATGACATATCACAAATCATGAAATAATACATGAAGGCCCTGTGTCTGTACTATTGAAATTAATGGGAAGAGATGAGGAAAAAGTGACTGGAATAATGAAATTTTTGAGAAACTGCAATAGTTGCTTTTCAACCTATTTCATCTTGTTCTATACAAATGAAATCACAGATTCTTAAGATGAGATACAGAGAAGAGTTGAATTTTTATTTTTTACCATTTTTACTTCCAGGTGATTCTAATCTTCAGCCAGCATGAAAAACACTGGATTAGGAGTACTAGAGTGAGATTATGAGTTTCGCAATAAAAGGGTTTTTAAGTATTGAGAGTGTGCTAATGACACACATGTGGGATGATTCCCCCAAGTTAGTGATGATTCCATAGGTTAAAAGCCCCTTCAAATTCTCACATTAAAACCAGTGACAAGGCAATAAATGCTGTTATCATATGTCCATGAGTTCCCTTTCACTTGTGTAGAGATCATTGAGAAAGTGTCTGATCTTATTTATACATTCGTTCTTCTTTATTCTGTTAATGTGGTGAATTACATTGATTTTCGTTTTTATTTTTTAAGTTCATTTTAGTTTCAGGGGGTACATGTACAGGTTTGTTATATAAATTGCATGTAATTGGGGTTTGGTGTACAGATTATTTCATCACCCAGGTGATAAGCATAGTCCCTGATGGGTAGTGTTTCGATCTTCACCCTGCTCCCTTCTTCCACCCTCAAGCCGGCCCTGGTGTCTGTTGTTCCCTACTTTGTGTCCTATGCCCTCAATGTTTAGCTCCCACTTATAAGTGAGAACAGGTGATATTTGGTTTTCTGTTCCTATGTTTTTTTGAATTTGCTGAGGATTATTTTATGTACAATTGTGTGGTCAATTTTAGAGTATGTGCCATGTGCACATGAGAAGAATGTACATTCTTTTGTTTTGGGGTGTAGAGTTCTGTGGACACCTATTAGGTCTATTTGGTCAAGTGTCAAGTTCAAGTTACGGATATCTGTTAGTTTCCTGCCTCAGTCATCTGCCTAATACTGTTAGTAGGGTATTAAAGTCTTCCCACTATCATTGTGTAGTTATCTAAGTCTCTTCATAGGTCTCTAAGAACTTGTGTTATGAATGTGAGTGCTCCTGTGTTAGGTGTGTACATATTTAGGATAGTTAGGTCTTCTTCTTGAATGGAGTCCTTTACCATTATGTAATGTCCTTCCTTATTATTTTTTTTTATTTTTGTTGGTTTAAAATAACAATCTCTGCTTTTAAAGATTAAAATAACAATCTCTGCTTTTTGTCTGTTTTACATTTTCTTGGTAGATTTTTCTCCATCCCTTCACTTTGAGCCTATGGGTGTCAGTGTATATGAGAGAGGCTGTTGAAGACAGCATACCCATGGGTCTTGTTTCTCTATCCAACTCGCCACTCTGTGCTTTTTAATTGGGGGCATTTAGCCCATTTACATTGAAGGTTAGTATTAATATATGTGGATTTGATCCTATTGTCATGTTGTTAGCTGGTTATTATGCAGATTTGTTTGGGAAGTTGTTTTATAGTGTCACTAGTCTCTGCACTTCAGTGTGTTTTTGTAGTGGCTGGTAATAGTATTTCCTTTCTATATTTAGCACTCCCTTCAAGACTTCTTGTAAGGTAGGTATGGAGGTAATTAATTTCCTTAGCATTTGCTTGTCTGAAATATTTCTACTTAGTTTATGAAGCTTAGTTTGCCCGGATATGACATTATTGGTTGGGACTTCTTTCCTTTAAGAATGCTGAATATAGGCCCACAGTCTCTTCTGGCTTTTAGATTATGACTGAAAGGTCCACTGTTAGCCTGATAAGGTTCCCTTTGTAGGTGACCTGCCCCTTCTCCCTAGATGCCTTTAAAATTTTTTCTCTCATTTCAGATTTGAAGAATCTGATGACTATGTGTCTTGAAGATGGTCTTCTTATGTAGTATTTCACAGGGGTTCTCTGCATTTCCTGAATTTGAATGTTGGCCTCTCTAGCAATGTTGGGAAAATTTTCATGAATGAAATCCTGAAATATGTTTTCCAAGCTGTCTAGTTTATCTCCCTGTCTTTCAGGTATGCCAGTGAGTCATAGATTTAGTCTCTTTACATAGTCCCATATTTCTGGGAGGTTTTGTTCATTCTTCTTTATTGTTTTTTCATTATTTTTATCTGACAGCTATTTTAGAGAATTGACCTTCAAGCTCTGAGATTCCTTCTTCAGCATGGTTGATTCTACTGTTAATACTCACAAGTATATCCTGAAATTCTTGAAGTGAGTTTTCAGCTCTATCAGGTCAGTTTGGTTCTTTTCAAAAATGTCCGCGTTAGCTTTCAACTCTATATCATTTTATTATATTGCTTAGAATCCTTGGATTGTGTTTAGACTTTCTCCTGAAACTTGATCTTCCTTCTTAACCCACATTCTGAATTCTATTTCTGTCATTTCAATGATTTTGGTCTGGTTAAGAACCATTGCTAGGGAATTAGTTCTGGGGAACTTGTTTTGAGATAAGAAGACACTCTGGCTTTTTAAGTTTCCAGAGTTCATGTGATTTTTTTTCTCATCTTTGTGGGCTGATGTTCTTTCAGCCTTTGAAGTTGCTATCCTTTGGGTGGGTTTATCAATGTTTTTATCTTATTTGATTTCCTTGGGGGTTTGCTTGCAGTATTAAGTGGGTTCAGTCAAGTGGCTTGATTTCTAGAAGATGTTAGGGGGAAAAGGTTCAGATCAGCACTCTTGGACTGCATACCCTAACTCTGGGGGACTTGTATTGGGCCTGTGGCTTTGTTCTCAAAGTCCCTTGAGTTTAGGAACCTGCTGTGCTAGAGGGGTCAAAGTGTTCCTCGACCATTGACCACAATCCTCTGATGGGTAGTGCCAGCTGAAGTGCTTCATTGGGTGGTAGCAACAGGATCCATGCTCTTTCACACATACCACCAGAAGCAGCAGTGATGTGGTGGGCAGCTCGCTCACCTGCTAGGGCAGGGCCTAGCTGGTTCAGAAGGCACCATCCTCCATGCTGGTGTTCACGGAGGTATCAGTGGCAGCATAGGAAGGCATGGCTGCTGGCATCCATGTGTGCATTTGCACCAGCAGCAGTGTCGGTGTGAAGCGTGGATCATTAGCCTCCATGCCTGCGTTCACCCCAGTGGTGGTGGTGGTGGTACAGAGTTGAGGGGCCGGGCTGTTGCTGTCCATGTGCATGTCTGCACTGGTGGCAATGGTGGTGCAGGGCAGGGGTGGGCCACTGGTCTCTGCGTGTGTGCATGCATTGATGCTGGTAATGACAGCGAGGCTGGGAGAGAGCAAGGTGTGCTCATGGTGGCAATAATGGCATTGAAAGGTGAACATGCCCATGTGTCCTGGTAGGGAAGGGGAGGTGAGATCCTCCCACACCCATGTGTGCTGACAAATTGCTGTGGGGGGTGACTGTGGGCGAATGTGTGCTGGCAAAGCAGCACGGGGGAGGCTTCAGTTGGGGGAGGCTGCCAGTGGGCTGGTGCACATAGATGGGGGCCATTGTGCTGGAGCTCCTCAAGGTCAGGTATGGTCTGCCAGCACAGGAGCTATGATGTGGTGGGCCTCTGGGAGACACCCTGATTGGGCATTTGAGGCTGCACTGCAAGTAGGCTCAGCCAGGCTAGGATCCCAGGAGGGGCCAGCAGACAGTGGGGCCTCAGGTTAGACTGGTTGCCATCTCATGGGCAAGATCACCCTGCTCTGTTCAGGTCCAAAAGTTCCACTAAGACTGAAGTCTGCATGGTGAGCCTTTGGGGAAGGACATCCTTGAACATTCTCCCTGTAGATGTTCCCATACCAAAACTTCTGGGCTTTGCACAGGCTGGAGTCCTGCCCTTACCACCATTCTAAACAGCTCTATCTGGCAGCTCAAGAGTCTATGGAGGGTGTGGGGGGTCTCTCGCTGCCAGGATTCCAGAAGTCCATGGTGAGAGTGGGTCCTTCCTTGCCTTTTCAACTCATTCTTTCCCCAGGAGTCACTGGGGGCCAGGAATGAGTCCCAGAGCATGGTAGCCCCATGCAGGTTCCCTGTTCTCTCCCTTTTAAGTCCGGCATCTGTGTCCACCCCCCATCAATTCTCAAGGTCTCCCCTCCAAAGATCTGCTCAGAGTGCACCAGTCTCCCTGATGTCCCCATCCCTCAGTGGCAGATGTTCCTCTTGGCTGCATATAGTCAGCCATTTTACCTGGCACACCTTTGTATGTAGATAAAACAGTCATGTTTTGCAAAAGATTCCTTATTCCTAATTGAACATATATCAGCAAAGAGGAGAAGCTTATGGTTGGTTTTAAGTCCTTTTAGGGTAAATGCTTCTGGAAGTCACATGCCAATACATGCCAAAAACCTTCCAAGTCCCTTCAGACTTTGAAACTCATTAATTTAAAATCAACCTTTGGGAAAATATTCCCTTTGCAAGTAAAGGAGCTTCTGCATGATTCCAGTACTTTCTCATCCATTATGTTATTTAATCCTCAAAGCAACTATCTAAGTTTGGTATTATACTTCCAATTTTGATATTTGAGTTAACCAAGCCTATATGAAAATAACTAACTTGACCAATGTCACATGGCTAGGAAGGGATTTCAATCTGATTTGATTTGAATCCAAAGCTAAGGATCATTCCATTATACCACGATGTCTCTCATAAAACAAATACACAAGGGATGGTTGGAATTTTCAAATAGTTTATGAGAGAAATTATTTTTTAAAACCAAACTTATAATAGAGCCCATAAAGTTCTAAAATTAAAATAAAACTATTTATTGAAGACTTACAAGGGCATTTAGACTATTCAACCATCTTACTGACAGAGTCATGCTTCAGTCCTGGCTGATGATGGGTAATGTCATTCATTTCCATGGCTTTTACCATCAGCTATGTGTTGATGACTTCCAAATCTAAACTATAGCAATAATGGAAGTCAGTTTTTCATTAGACATATCCATCTGGGTAACCCACTAGAATATCAAACTTAATAGGTTTCAAACTGAGCTCATCTGTGCCTTAAACTGCTTCTCGTAAGCTAAAGTTACTATGTAGTCATCCAAGAAAGGAAAATGAAACTCACCCTAGGCAACTCTTATTCCTTTATCCCCATAGCCAATTTGACATTATGGAAGTATGACCCACTTAATATTTTTCTTATTTAACTTTCTATTCCAGAACCACTTCTCAAGGACAAGTTATCATGATCTTTTACCTAAACTATTGCATAGTTTCCTGACTCATCTCTTAGCCTCCGATCCCACTATCATCCAATGTGTCTTTTATTCTGGTAACATAATGATCCACTGAAAAATGCCATTCTGACCATATCCCTGTCTTGTTATGAATCTGAAATAACTTTCTATTTCAAGGATTCTTTGGTTGCAAAAAGCAGACTCAAACTCTGGTCAATTTAAACCAAAAGAAAAAAAAAGGAACTTGTTAGAAGAATACTAGTACTCATAGAAATTAAGGAAAAGTTGAATAATCAAGGATCTCGGTCTATAACTCATGATCAATTTTGGAAGTGCTGGTGTCTGAATGACTCAGCTCCTTCTGCTTTGTACACTAGTCACTCCACTGAAGATTCAAATTGTCAGGAAAGAGTGATTGGCTTAGCTTATGTCATGTGCAGACACTTCTGGGAAGTGATAAAGGTAAGGACTGATTACTGATGGTCTCACCAGGACTTTGGCAAAGTGGGAGAAGAACAGATCCCCAAAGAAAGCCATGTGCTGTTATTTAAAGAAAAAGGGAGAGCAAAAACACATGACTCACTTTTTTTTTACATTTTTAGAGTAAAGTCTATATACTTTATACTATATCCTTGTCATTCAAGGCCCAAAATGATCTGGCCCCTCCCACCTTTTCAAATATGCTATATGTTATACTCTGTTTCTTGTCTAGAAATTCTGTCTACTTTACATGGTAAATATCCTACTTACTCTTTAAGATTCAACTGAACTGTCATTTCTTTAGTGTTGTCTTCCCTAATGCTACCAGGAAGCATTGACTACTCTTCTTTGTGCCCTTGTTTGCCCTCTACATATGCAAGTAATAGCACTTGTCAAGGCTCAATGCAATGATTGTTTTTATAAGTTGGCATCTCTGGCCATACTGGCTTGGTCTTTAAGAATTAGAATCAGGTTTCATTAATCATTATATTCCCAGAATATAGCATAGGGCGTGAAATACATTTGGAGTTCAACACATGCTTTTTAAATAAAAGAATGAGTAAATAAAATAAACTTCTTTCCTGAAAACATTATACTACTAGAAGCATGTTAAGAGAATGACACAGCAGGCCTATTCCTTATTTTCCAGTGCCTCTTGTGAAATAAAGCACTAATTAAAAATTGTTATTAGCTCTAGAAGTAATGTTTTTGTATTTCCCATAATGTTTCTTGTTTAAGCACATTAAAATTAGACTTTTGATGTGAAAATAAATATTCTTACTTATATGCACAGATTTTTTTCCCCATAACAACTTTTTTTCTGTTAGCTTTTTCTCCATTTTAGTCTGTTGCTAGTTTCTTTGCCTTCATGCATTTTCCTTCATTTTTTATTTGTTACTTTTTGGTTTCTTTGGGGTTTTGTCATTAGCAAGTTTGAATGGCTCCTCCTCTGTCTACATTGAGGCAAAGAATTGGCAACATAATCTCTGTGGGAGGTCCATGCACCAGAGTGGAGATTGATCAGGTGGGCGGTGAAATGAGGTTTTTGTCAGGGCCTCTCTTTCTCTTCCTTTCAGGCTTAAATGGATGCATCATCTTGGCCCATTAGAAGTTTTCTTTGGGGCTTGATGGTGTAAACCAAATGTCCTCTCTAGGCTGTCTTAATTTGCAAATGCACACTACATAAATCACCATACTGTGCAGTTCTGTGTTGGGAAATAAAAAGTGGAAAAAGATGTTGAAATTGCTATTGCAAAAAAAAGTCAAAAACAAGACGAAAGTAGAACCCAAAGTAACTGTTTAATTATAATGAGAGGTTCGAAGGCCTTGAGCAAAATTGCAAAAAGCCTGGACCTAGGCCCAGCATCCTGAACTGTTGTCAATTGGGAGCTATTGCAAGAGCCTCTTTTCCATTTCATGAGTCTGTTAAGTTCTTCATTTTATTTTCAATTTTCTCAGCCATGTATAATTAGAGATCAAATTTGCATTAACTACTAAACTTCCAGAGAAGGGTGGAGTTTCACTTGAGAGCATAACACACAACCAATCAGTGAAAAGCTCCACAATCTTTACCTAGACCTTACCTTTGCCCCCTACTTCCCTTCCCGTACTCCCTCTACCTGACTAATACCTGGATTTGAAAAGGTTCTGGAAAATTTATTCTTGTCATGGGCTAAGACCAGACTTCAGACAAGAGGCCAGGGTAAATTTGTAGACAGAAACAAATGCAGGAGGGGGCAGGGAAATGCTCACTGAGCTTGCTGTCAAACACATCATTACTGGTTGTGTGACACTGCTTAGTCACTTGAGCCAGCCCTTCATCTGTAAAACCTAAAATAGGAATAGTATTCATACTGTTTGCCATCACAGACTGTTGCAACGATCACATGAGATTATATACACACACTAATATATAATATGTATTGTGTACAATATAGGCATTTATATGTCTATATATAGATGTATATTATAACTGTAATGTGCATAATCTTCCAGTCTCCCACAGCAGCTTAATTCAAAGATAAATGCATTCTATAGTCAGAGACTGTTTTTTTGTCTTATTAAAATTATTTATTCTAAAATTTGAATTAACTCAGTTGAATAGAAATAAGAAGGTAGCTTCAAATAATTAATGGATGGCCCCATGTGTGAGGAATGAGCACTTGGTGTTCAGCAAGCATTTTCCCTACTCTTTTTTTGCCACCCCCACCAAGCCTCACTGCTTCATGAAACCATCCTAGATCTCTTGTGACATTGAAGAGATCAAGCCTTGACCTTCATAAGTGAGTTAATATTACTTAATCTATCTTACCAAATAACACTTGCTACTGAATAACATTTTTGCACACTCCATAATTTAAAGTAATACATTTCTAGTAATGGAAATTAAGCCAATCCAATGAATTGCTTTTAGAAAGCCTATCTTCCTGTTCTCTCTGTGTCTCCGTCTCTTTCTCTCTCTCTCTCCCTCACACACACACACACACACACACACACGCGCGCGCGCACACACACCACTTTGCTCTACATTGAAAAAGGGACTGTACTATGTCCCCCAAAAAACACAGATCAGAGAGAGTGGTTTGGCAGGACATAGTATTTCCTCTTTAAGGTTTACATTTTTCCATATTTAAATATACCTGAAAACTGCCAATTATAAGCATGACTGCAATTTCCAATTTTTAGTCCATTTTTGCAGCATCTAGCTAAGATCTTATGTCAGGAAGGTTATTTGACAAGCTTCATTCTTCCCAACATACAATCAGGAGGCTGCTGATCGCCATTCTTTCTCGTGCAATGGAGGTAGTAAAAGCAATCATAAGACAGACTGTAGCACTTTTCTTCTCCCCTAAAATGTACCTCACCCAAGGAGAATGATCAAATTGGAGGAGGTTGTGGCATGATGGACTCTAATATTTTCAGTCATGTATGTACTGCACACAAAATTTTTGAGGGAGCAGCCCCAGTATATATGTATTGCCATCATTAGTTAATATCTCAAAGCAACCACTTATTGGAGGCCCATCTTATGAACCTTTATATAAATCAGAATAGCAAATAAGTTTGATAATTTTAGCTTTTATCTGATGTCTTGTTAATTAAACAAATTTTTTATGATATATCTAAATCGGCATTTATCAACAATGATATTACTGCCATTTTGGGCTATATGATTCTTTGTTATGGGTTCTGTCCTGTGTATTTTAGAATGTTTAGCAGCATTCTTATTCTCTACCCATTTGCCTCCAGTGGCATCTCTCCAGTATGAACAATAAAACTGTCTCCACACATGCTAAACTTCTCTTAAGGTGTAAACTCAACCCCTTGTTGAAAACCACTGGTTTAAAGCAATACATTATTTGTAGAATTTGTGTCAGATTTGTCACTTTCAATGAGAAGTTTATTTGCAGAAATTTTTAAAAGCTTTTGTCAATTTAGAGTAGGTGAATGAGTTAAAGCAAGATACTATAATCAGTAGATATGCCTACCAGACACTGGTAAACTGCAGTATTTAATCATATAAATAAATTGTCGAGGGTACAATTGTCAATCCCTCTCACTATAGAGCTCCTATTCTTATCTCAAGACATGGATTATGTAGATGTGGATAGCAGAGATTGCTCAACCAAGGATGGGGGATGGGCATGTTTATATGCCAGATCCTTTAGGTATTATTCAGTTTGCTTCTGAAAGCTTGGTGACATTAGTCAAGGCAACAATTTTTTTGATATGACCCCAGAAACACAGGCAACCAAAGCAAAAATAGGCAAGTGGGATTATATAAACTAAAAAGCTTCTGCAACAGCGAAGAAAACAATCTACGGTGTGACAAGACAACCAATGGATTGGGCACACATATTTACAAACCACACATCTGATAAGGGGTTCAAATCCAAAATATATCAGGAACTCAAAACAATTTGATAGCAAGAAAACAGTCCCATTAAAAAATAGGCAAAGGGCCTGAATCAACATTTCTCAAAACAAGACACTCAAATGGCCAACAGATACATGCAAAAATGTTCAGTATCACTAATCATCAGGATAATGCAAATTAAAATCACAATGAGATATCACCTCACATGTATTAGAATGGTTATTATCAAAGAAACAAAAGATAACAAGTTTTGGCAAGGAAGTGGAGAAAAGAGGATGCTTACACATTATTAGTAGGAATGTAAAGTAATTCAGCCATTATGGAAAACAGTATGGAAGTTCCTCAAAAAGTTAAAAATAGAACTAACATGTGATCTAGCAGTTCTACTACTTACTATATTTTAAATGATATGAAATCAATATATTGAAGAGATATTTGCACTCCCACGTTCATTGCAGTAGTATAGCCAAAATGTGGAATTGACTTAAGTGTTTGCTGGTGAATGAATGGATAAAGAAAATGTGGTATATATACAAAATTTAGCCTTAAAAAGAAGGAAATATTGTCATTGGTGACAACATGAATGAACCTGAAGAACATGATGTGAAATAAAATAAACCAGACACATAAGACAAACACTAAATGCTCTCGTTTATATGTGGAATCTATAAAAGTTGAACTGGTAGAAGGAGAGAGTAGAATGGAGGTTACCAGAGGCTGGGTGATAAGGGAATTGGGGAAATGTCAATCAAGGGATGTAAAATTTCAGTTAGGAGGAGTAAGTTTCAGAGCTCTATTGTAAATTACTGTGACTATAGATAATAATAATATATAGTTGGTGCTCTGTATCTGTGGGTTTTGCATTGATGGATTCAACCAATCTCAAATTGAAAATATTTTTAAGAGCTACAAAAGATAGCAATACAACAGTAAAAAATTTATACACATTAAAAAATATAGTGTAACAATTATTTATGTAACATTTACATTGTAATAGGTATTGTAAGTAATTTAGAGATGATTTAAATTATACAAGAGGATATACAGTAGGTTATATGCAGATACTTTGCTATTTAACATAAGAGACTTGAGTGTCTGCAGATTTGGGTATCTGTAGGGGGTCCTGGAACCAATCCTCCATGGATACCGAGAGACAACTGTATACTTGAAAAAGATAAGTATGTGTCCTACTTTATATTTTAATTAGCTTGATTTAGTCTTTCCACAATGTATACATACATACTACAAGGCATCAAATTGTATGCCACAAATTATACAATTTTTAATTTTCAATTAAAAATAAAATAAAGTTTGATTCTGGGTTGGGGGAGGGTTTTAATTCCTCAACATATCTGGCTTGTTATTCTGGGAGTAGGGGAGGGAGAAGGAGGAGTGGGCTTTGGCCAATAAATACTTCATATAACTGTAGTTCTAATTAGCTTATACTAAAGTGGTAAGAATGGTGAGAATATGAGTGGGGTGACAATGGTGTCTGCTACTATCCTACTAATGGACTGAAGGAACTGGCTGAGAGGGAGGTTGATGATGTATGGGACCTAAGAGGCAAGGGAAGGAAGAGATAAATGGTGTCAGACTGAAAATCATAGACGGAAGAATTATCTGGGAACCCTGGTACCTTATCTTCAGAGTCTGGAAGGAAGAAAGGAAGATGGCTGCAAATGTAGACAGGTTTATGGTTTTTATGACAGGAAGGTGTGGGATTAACATTTGCTTTTTTTGTTTGTTTTCTTGGCAACCTGTGGGAAAGGGTCAGCTCTAGAAAATGAAAGAATGAGTTAGGAAGGCAAAGAGATTTGTAGTAGTCACCAAGGGAAAGAAGAGACAAATTAAAGAAATATGAGCAGCATTTAAGAGCTCTGCTAAGGTAAATAACCCAAAATTTATGGTTTCACAAATTTTATGGTCTAGTAGATCATCTCCAGCAGCCCTCAGTAGAGAAGGTAGAGGGGAAAAATGCAAATTGCAGAATTTATTTATTTATTGAATAAATATTTATTGAGCATCTACTATGTGTTAGGCACTGTCTTAGGAGCTTGAGATAAAACCATGACAGAATAGACAAAATTATCTGATCTTGTAGACCTTACATTTTGGAGAGGAAGTGCAGAAAATAAAGCCAATGAATAAAATTATAATATAACGTGATAAGTACAGAGAAAGGGATAGAGGATGTTGAGACAGAAGAGGGTTTGTCATTTTGTATAGAGTGTGTGGGAAAGACCTCCCTGAGAGGTCGAAAGAGATACAGCTATTTGGTTATCTGGGAAAGCATGATTCAGACAGAGGAAGCAGCAAGTGCAAAGGCACTGAGACAGAAGTGTCCATGGTATGTTTGAGGAATGGGCAAGAAACCCAGTGTGAGGACAGGATCAATGTATGCAAGGTATAAATGATATAAATTAAGTTCAGAGAGATAAAGCTGGAGGTCCACCTTGGATATGATCTTGTGGCCCATAGCTTTTAAACAGATTCAGTGTTGGAAGTTTGAGGGAATATGAGGTGTGAGGACTGGAAGCAGGAGTGTTGAGAATGTCAGTGAAAGTAAATTTCAAATGATCATTGAGAAGGGCAGGAAATGAATCCAAGAGTGGGCAGGTAAATTGGTAGCATTGTGAAGAATGGGAAGAGAATCAGGAGAGAATGAAAGCATAGAAAGCAAGGGAGGAAGAGTTTCTAGGTAGTGGGTATGCTTATTAATGAAAATTAACATTTATTTAGCATGTGTGATGTGCTAAGTACTTTGTGTTGTTATTGCATTTAAATTTCCCACCCATCTGATGTGGTAATAAATATTATTATCCAAATGTGCAGATGAGCAAATTGCAGTGTAGAGTAAGCCACATACCCGAAGACATGCTACTAGTTAGTGGCAGAGCTAGCATTTGAATTCCATCAGTCTAACTTTTATGCTCCCTTCCTCCTTCTCTCTTTCATCCTTTTTTTTTTTTTCTTTTTTTATTGTGAGCACACTTAACATCCACTATCTTTGAATGCTGCATAAGACACCTCTATGACAAGGATAAACACAGACCCATGGGGGAGTGGCTGGTAGGAGGTCATTGGTGAAAGCAGGTGGGAATGGAGGCAGTACTTTGCAGTAATTTAGTGACTCAGTAGATGGCAAGGAAGTGGAGGCAGCAGGTGTTGGATGGAAGAGACAGGGTCATTATGGATAGTGACATCAAGATAATGTAGAATTTTTTTTTTTTTTTAAAAAGAGAGACTCAATTGGTTTAAAGCCTGAGAGGAAGGTGCCAGAAGAAAAGGACACAATGAAGACAAAAGTGTGAGTTGAATAAAATATAGAGCAAGGTCAAGGAGCAAGTTTGTAGGGTTGGAGTTATGAAATAGCCTGGGAAAGGAATACCCCATTTCATAGACAAATAACTGAAGATCAGAGAAGTAAATGGTGAACCCCAGGTTATAGAACCAATTAAACAGTAGCTCAGGGACCAGAGTCCGGGTTTTCTGATTGTCAAGACAGGTGCTTTCCACTAGTCCACCCAGCAACTCTTGCTGAATCATCCTCTACTGGTTACTTATCCCCAAGCCAAAGGAAGTTATTGTAGTTAATAAATAAGTACAGTGTAGCCAAAAACCAGTGTAAACACACAGCTCTATAAAAACACTAATGACACCTTGTCCTTCCAGTTTCCTTCACAACACCCTCCCCCCATAGCTCATTCACACTGAGTACTGACTTTTCTTGAGTATAAGCTTCCTTCAAGATACTGAAGGTTCCCAGTATTTATGCTAAGCAGGGACTCAGGTGGAGAGAACTAAGGTCACCCTCAGGGAATTTCTTGCTGAATTAGGTTCCACTAAGCCTTGAAATCAAAACGCTTCTGCTAGGTAAATGGGGTGCAGATGGGAAATCAAACCAGTGTGTGACTGGGCATGATTTAGAGCAACTGTTATTGATGTGACAGATCCTAGCAGGCAACCTCATGAGAGCCTGCATTTTCATTGCAATGCAAGCAGATAAAATGAATAATTACATTTTTGACTTTTGAA
This sequence comes from Chlorocebus sabaeus, assembly GCF_047675955.1. Lineage (NCBI taxonomy): Eukaryota > Metazoa > Chordata > Mammalia > Primates > Cercopithecidae > Chlorocebus > Chlorocebus sabaeus. Next base: position 57,294,845 of record NC_132920.1, read on the forward strand.
TTTCCTGCACCTTGCCAGTGTTTATTTTAGCCATAATCTGGGTCATGTATATTCTAAGGAGGCTTTTGATTTAAGAACCTAGATTTTTTAAGAGGCATGCAATATTCAATGTATCTCTATGCATAAGATTTTATGTAGATATTTTGATGATGCAAAATTTCTGCATTATATGAAATATAAGTTTTTTTTAACTTTGGGGGAATAACAATGGTTTCTTTCTAACATACATTATCTTGGTCAAACATTGAAATTCTTGATTAATGTTTAACTACAAGTATACTCATTTCAAGTAAAGGATCAGTTTCAGGGTTCAGGCTGAAGTGTCTTGATGACAAGAATTCAGGTTCCAAGGAGAAGCCCATAAGGCTAAGGGTATTGGATATAACGGAAAGTGGAAGCTATACCTGACTTCCAGAGAATGTGGACTGGATATAAGATCTTAATCTTCTCTTATCTTACTACAGAAATCTGGATGGAGAAGCAGTATTTACCTCAAAGAGAAGTGGACCTAGAAGCTTATTTCACTAGGAATCACACCATTTTTCAAGGTACTCGATTCAAAAGAGCCATTTTCCAAGGGCAATACTGTAGAAATTTTGGCTGTTGTGAAGACAGAGATGATGGCTGTGTCACTGAGTTCTATGAGGCGAATGCGTTGTGCTACTGCGATAAATTCTGTGACAGAGAAAATTCTGATTGCTGTCCTGACTACAAGTCCTTTTGCCATGAAGAGAAAGAATGGCCTCCTCACACACAGCCTTGGTATCCAGAAGGTAGGCTTTGGGAATGTGTTTCGACATTATCCTCGTTCATAACAACAAGATCTGACAAACTTTCTCTCTTTTTTTTCCTTCTTTCAATTAAATAAAAATGATTATTGCAATTGAGAAAATACATTTATTTGGATTGTTAAAGTGCTTTGGTTTGGATGTGGGGTTCCTGTGTAATACAAGCACCTTCAGGAAAGTTCTGATCTGACAGTCCTGAGTGCTGATCGGAATCCTGACCAGTGAGTTTTGAACACTCACTCAACTTATATAAGGATTACTTAAAACTCTTCTCTCTCTCTCCTTTGTATTGACATCAGGTTTCTCAGGACTTTTTGTCTGTAACCTCTTAGATAGTCTCAAGAAAGTCACAAGATTTACTATCTTGTGATAGTAAGTAGAAAGTCACAAATCTACTATCCGTAGATTTTAGTTGTTATTTCAAGGGGCTAATGGATGCACAAGCATTAGAAACTGTGGTATTAGTAATGCTATTAAAACTAGGACAAAATAAAATAAAGTCAGTCACCCACTCTGCCTAAGTCATACCAAATATATTCTTCATGTGTATTTTTGTTTTGCTTCATTTGTTTTTCCAGTCTGGGACTTTTAAAATTATTAAAAAGAAAGGAGGAATTCATATAGAGTAGTTGAAAAAGTCTAAGGTTAAATGGATAAATACAACATAAGGAGGATGATGGTATTCATTATATTTATCTAATTGGAGGAGAATGACTATGGATTTTGAGCATTTGATACAATCAAGCTCTACAACAAAAACAAAACAAAATTCTATAACTACTCTTAGATGAGGCTTTATTTTTCTGTCTCTCATTGTATGAAATCTCCTCAGCAGAACTTCAGGGTTAATCAGACTTCTCCGTCACACTACTGTAAATGGGTGATGGTGACTAGAAATCCCAGTTAGAAGACATTTTAGGGTAAACTAGGGGCTTGGAATCCTTATTTCAAAACCCAGATGTCATTTAAAAAGTCAGAGCAAGCCTCTGTTTAAAAAAAAAAAAAACCCAGATGCCGTAGATTTCATTCTTAATAATGCCATCTTGCTTGTAAAATTGAGGAGATGTCTCTTTATGTGTTTACATATGTATTATTTTAAATTTTCCACATAATGATAATTTATCCTTAGTCTTTACATTTTACCTATAAACAGCGTTCCCTTCTTCCCTCCCTCCATCCTTCTCTCCCCTTCTTTTATCCTTCCTTTTTTTCTCTTTTGTGTGTGTGTGTGTGTGTGTGTGTGTGTGTGTGTGAGAGAGAGAGAGAGAGAGAGAGAGAGACAAACAGTCTTGCTCTGTCATCCCGACTGGAGTGCAGTGGCAGGATCATGTCTTACTGTAGCCTCGAACTCCTGAGCTCAAACAATCCTCCTCCCTCAGCCTCCTGAGTAGCTAGGACTACAGATGTGTGCCACTACATCCAGCTAATTTCTTTTCTTTTTTTTTGTAAAGATGGGCTCTTGCTATGTTTCCTAGGCTCGTCTTAAAACTCCTGGCCTCAAGCTATCCTCCCACCTTGACCTCCCAAAGTGCTAGGATTATAGGAATGAACCACTGTGCCCAGACTTTCCTTCCTTTCTTCCTTCCTCTCTCAGTTCCTCCTTCCTTTCCCTTTCCTTTCCTTTCCTCTTTTCTTTTCGTTCGTTCTTCTTTCTTTCTCTTTCCCTCCCTCCCTCCCTCCCTCCCTCCCTCCCTTTCTTTCTTTTTCTTTCTTTCTTTCTTTCTTTCTTTCTTTCTTTCTTTCTTTCTTTCTTTCTTTCTTTCTTTCTTTCTTTCTTTCTTTCTTTCTTTCCTTTCCTTTCCTTTCTTTTTTTCTCTCTCTTTCTCTTTCTTTCCTTTCTCCCCCTCTCCTTCTTCCTCTCCCTTTCCTTTCCTTTCCTTTCCTTTCCTTTCCTTTCCTTTCCTTTCCTTTCCTTTCCTTTCCTTTCCTTTCTTTCCTTTCCTTTAATTTTTATGAGCCATTCCCATCTTTCTCCAATGGTAACCTTCTTTAAAAAAAAGTTTGTGTACCCTTTTACAGCAGGTAGTCTTGTTTTGTGTGCTTGAATTATTAATTTTATAGACCATATTATGCTACAGACCTCATGCTTTTTCTTGATTTTCTCAGACAGCAGCATGTTTTAAGACTCTCTCCATGTCTGCACAGACTACTAGGACTAGTTTGTGGCTTCTGACTGATGCTTAATTTTCTGTGATGTCCCTTCATCTCATCTAACTCCCTGTTCCCTCCATGGTGGGTGGAGACCTAAGTTGTCGACAGCTCTTTGCTATCATAAAGAAGTCCATGATGGACAGCCTCATGCATGCCTTCTTATTGATTTGCATGATACAACAAGACTTGAATTGCTGGGTCCCAGGTATGCAGGTAATCTGCCAGATGGCTCTCAGAAGTAGCTGCATTAGTTTATGGTCCCCTAGTACTATATGGGGACACACCTCTAACAATTAATATTATGCAGAGAAGTAACCTTTAGTTATGTAATCAGTAACACATGATTTCTCATTGTCATTTTAATTTGCATTTCTCTAATTTCTAGTAGGTTTGAGCTTCTCTTCATATGCTCATTAATGTTTGTCTTTCTTCTATGACTTACTTTTTCCTATCCACAGCCTTGTAATACAACTTAATATCCGGTACAGCAAGTCAGCTTATTCACCACCCCGTTTTTTGAAAATGGCTTAGGTCACATAGACATTAATCTTCCATAAACAGTTTTTGAATAAGTTTTTCTAGTTCCTCAAAAACCTTCAGCTAGAATTTTGAATAGAATTGCATAAAATTTATAGACGTATCTGAAGATAGTTGAACTCTGTAATGTGATGACATCTCATCAAAGAGTGTAGGATATTTCTCCACTTACTCTGATTTTTAAAAATATCCTCAAATAGATTTAACACTTTACTCTATAGTGGTCTTATAATACTCTTTGTTTATTCCTGGATATTTTAAGATTTATTTTGTATTGCTTTTTTTTTTTTTTTTTTTTTTTTTTTGACAGGGTCTTGCTCTGTCACCCAGGCTGCAGTACAGTGGTGCCATCATGGCTCAATGCAGCCCTGACCTTCCCTGGGCTCAAGTGATTCTCCTGCTTTAGACTTCCAAGTAGCTGGGACTACAAGTGCCTACCACCTTGCCTGGCTATTTTTTTTTTTTTTACATTTTTAATAGAGATGGGGTTTCTCCATGTTTCCCAGGCTGTTTCAGACTCCAGAGCTCAAACATTGTATTGCATATTTTAAAAATATATTTTATAGTTGGTTGACTGTTGTGATGAATAAATGCTATTTATTCATGAGAGCTCATATCCTATGTGGCAATTTTTCTGAATTCAGTTATTAGAAACAAAAATGTATTTATTTATCGCAGTAAAGATGTCTACACCAAAACTCCAAAGTAAACATCATACATAATGGAGAAATGTAGGTATGTTCCCTTTAAGACTAGTAATAAAACATGGATTTCTACCTTTTTTGCTACATTTAACAGGGAGATATTTGTTATGCTTTAACAGAAAAAAGGAAGTAAAACAATCTGAAGAGAAAAAGTAAAACTTTTATTATTTGTAGATAATGTGGTAATCTATATAGAAAAAATAAAACCAACAGAAAATAGCATTAATATGAGTTAGAAATATTTAAAAACCAGAATTTTTTATTAAAAAATCCAGATGTTTAGCTACTCTTGAAAAATTGAGAAATCTGACAATTCTGCATCCAGGGTCTCGCACGAGGTTGTCATTGGTTAGAGAGATGAGTGGTGGATGCCACTTTTGGTAACATGTATTTTCTATTTCCCCACATACCTTACCCCTTGCTGTTTTCTCTCTGACTCACTTCTCTCATTTCTGCCAGGGGTCAATATGTCTGTAGTTTCTGTAAGTGGAACTTACCTCAGTTTTGCTCAATATACAACTTACACAACTGTACATGGACCCTTGGGCCATTACTATTGCAGGTATTTTGGGATTGAAAGAAGGTAATTTATTTGAAAATGGAAGGTATATTTTTATTGAAAAATAGAAAATACATGTATAAAAATAGAAAATACACTTTTAAAATGCTAATTTTAACTTCTCTATTTCGTCATGTTGGTATGATCCTTAAAATAATAGGTGAAGTTAATATATATTAGTAACATGATGAGAAAACATAAGGCATCATAAGGAGCCCTGTGCCCAGGATTAGTTAGGGATCATATTCCTGTTATTCAAATGTAGTTTCTAATAGTGACAAGATTGGGCAGTCAAGGGAAATTCACCCCTCATAGAACCTGCACTCACTACATATTTAATTAACAGACCCTTCCGTAACATACCCTGAGTAGCATGTTTTTTCTTGTCTTACTGAACATACTCTTCCTCCTCCTTACAAAGTAAGATTTATTGAATACTTACTATGGAGCCAACAACTGTTCTAAGCACCTTTCAGGTATTAACTCATTCATCATTTAATTCTACATTGTTTAATAGAATATTACTTTACTTTAATTATACAGCAACTTTTTGAGAGTAAACATGGTGATTTACTTATCACATACTAATTATGGTGCCATGAAGTGGGAGGCCTAGTAAATATTGGTTGAATTTGGATTAATTGGTATTTAGAGGATTTTAATTTTATTTCAAATTTTGTATTTGTTGAATTAAATAATTTCCTCATATGATTTAAAATAAAATATTTTCACAAGTATACTCTTTCATACATAAAGTAGTTTTAAAAGATTTAGAAAGTATCAAAGTATTATTGTTTATGGTTTAAATGTGCAATTTCTATATTATTTTGGATGTTGGAATATTAACAGGAGTAATTGATAGTATTTAAAACTTTTTATATATCCAAGATTGCAGTAAGCATTGAGGGTCATAAGAAAAGAGTATTATAAAGTCCCAGGCCTTGAGAAACTTAGGATCTACATGGGTAAGGAGACTTAGGTATATGAAACAATTACGAAGCATTGTGTGACTTGTATGCCACATGTAGACAAGAATATCACCCAGGAAAGTTGAGTATATTAAAATGGTTAACGTTTATGTGATAAAAACTGTGTACCATATAAGAATATGTCAGATTGGTGGCAACCCTAACTAAAGTACATATTTTTAACGCATAAGATATTTTGCCTGGATTCACTTTGTCATTAGTGATGAGGCTGCATGCAGCCTTCTGCTTCATCATTGCTGGAAAATGGCCCTTGTAGTCATGAGCTAGTTTGGCTCTTCATGCTCCAAAAGTAATATTTGAGTACCAATAAAAAATTGGAAAATAGAGTTATAGTTTCCACATTTTAAGAAGACATTCTAAAGCATAGACGAGCACCTCTGTTTTATCTCTTTGGCCAGAATATAGTCACATGCCATGCCAACCATCAAAGAGAGGTTTTGCTTAGCTGTGTGGTAACGTGTCTAACTATGAATGGGGTTCTGTTACAAAAAAAAAAAAAAAAAGGAGAGAATGATATTGGGAATAACCAACAATCTCTGACAAAAATTAAGAATGCAGAATCACCTAAAAACACAGCGACTATTTGGATGTCTGCCTTTCGATTGGTTATTATATCAATCTAAATTTTTTCAAGTCTCAGTTTAAAAGTATGAGTTGTAATGCTTTTAATGTGCTGAAATGTACTTGAGCTTTTTTATTTGAGACACACAGCTCATACAAAAAGTAGTTGCTACTTCTTCAATATCCATTTTTGCTTGAGAGGTAGAATTTTGCTAAGATTTTAATTTAGGGTCATAGTTAATGTAGAACTTATGTTCCGGGTATAGTTTTTACTCTATTCACTATGAAAGGAAGTAATTAATCATTTTATTTTGCAGCAAAAAGTTCATATTAGACTACAAGTGTTCTAATACAGATAATTTTTTTCTTTTATCTTGCTTTTGAAAGTAGCTACTTGAAAAGAAAATAGTACTACACAATATTGAAAAAATGTGCAAAATTAGTTAAGATAAAAATACAATGTATATTATTTATACTATTGTTTGCATGTATAAAACAACTTTCCTCTGAGATTCTGTGATCACTCACTGACCTATTAGATATTATTTTTCAGAGATTTAGTTACATGGGTATTGTTCAGTTCTTCTTATTGTGCCTGTTTTAAGAGCTCTTTAAATGTACATTATCTTCAGGATTAAAAACATAAATATATCCATTTTGTACAAATTGGAAGTAAAACATACCGGTAAATATCTTCTTCCTGTGTTTTCTTTGCCATATCTGATGGTAACTTCCAGTAAATGATTTCAAATGTCAGGCTGGGTGTGGCGGCTCACACCTGTAATCCCAGCACTTTGGAGGTCAAGGTGGGAGGATCTCTTGAGGTCAAGAGTTTAAGATCAGCCTGGCAGTACAATAAGACCTCATCTCTACCAACAAAAGAAAAAAAAAATTAGCCAGTCATGGTGGCATGCACTGTAGTCCCAGGTACATGGGAGGCTGAGGCGGGAGGATCCCTTAAGCCCAGGAGTTTGAGGCTGCTGTGAGCTATCATCCCACCAATGCACTCTAGCCTGGATGACAGAATAAGACCCTGTCAAAGTAAAAAAAAAAAAAAAAAAAAAAAAAAAAAGTAAAAAAATTCAAATGTCAGATGTGGAGAACCAATGATAGAGTTGAAAACAGAGCTCGAGTGGATTTTCCAGACATAACCTTTTGGTGTAGCGGATTTTAAGAAGAAAGTCTAGAAGACCATCTGTTGTGAACAGACCTAAGCTAATTTGATTATGCACAATATGTTCACGTTGGTAAAAAAATGTATGTGAGTCACTGACATGTTTGAATTTGGTGAAGTTTATTTACTTCTTCACAACCTCCTTAACTATATTACAATGAAGATAAATCACAGTCCATACTTTACCGCGTATACTGACAGTTACAAAAATATGACACAGACCAATTCATACAACCTCTATAAACTTCAGGAAGTCTTCAGTTCCGGTCCTTTTAGGTGTTCCCACATCTACGCTGCATGAAAACTTTATTAGAGGCACACGTGATAACATTACAGAGGTAGGATTCTGTTACCTGTACAGTGGCTATCAGAGAATGACAATTCTTCCTTTCTACTTGGCTGGACACAGTACACAGGACAAATATCAGTCTTAGAGCACCAAGTCTAAGAGTACAGGTGCTTTTGAGTTTAAGAGATACATATAAACTATGGGATACAAGGGTGGGATGTGACTTTGAAATATTTTAGGTTAGCCTCATAATTAAAAAAAAATAGAATTTAACCAATGGGAATTAATTATTTATCACAATTATGCTGATAAACAAGTCATGAATTTTAATAATAAAACCCATTTCTGACATTTATTATACTAATACTCTAGGGTTGATCAAAATATGGGTAATGGAAGAACTTGTAGCAGTTGCTCCAGTCTGGTCTTTCAGAATGAAAGCCACTGAAGGGGGATGGATTCCTGATTAGAGCAAGCAACTGCCTTTCCGACAGTTTAGACCAGCACAGATATTTATAATACACTGTGGTGAACTATTTTAAAATAAATTATAGACAACCTATCATTATCTTTTCACAATTCAAGAAGTGAAGTTTAGACCGGCACAGATACTTATAATACACTATGATGAACTATTTTAAAATAAATTATAGACAACATATTATTACCTTTTTGCAGTTCAAGAAGTGAAGTTGGCCAGGTGCGGTGGCTCACGCCTGTAATCCCAGCACTTTGGGAGGCTGAGGCAGGTGGATCACAAGGTCAGGAGATTGAGACCACGGTGAAACTCCGTCTCTACTAAAAATACAAAAAATTAGCTGGGCGCAGTGGTGGATGCCTGTAGTCCTAGCTACTCAGGAGGCTGAGGCAGAAGAATGGCGTGAACCCGGGAGGTGGAGCTTGCAGTGAACAGAAATTGCGCCACTGCACTCCAGCCTGGGCGACAGAACAAGATTCTGTCTCAAAAGAAAAAAAAAAAAAAAAAAAAGAAGTGAAGTTTAGACCAGCACAGATACTTATAATACACTATGATGAACTATTTTAAAATAAATTATAGACAATGTATTATCATCTTTTCTCAGTTCAATCAAGAAGATAAACTATTTCATTCTCCAAATATATGATTTGCCTAATATTGCTTTAAATGCTGTTAAAGTTGCAAAAACTGCCTTAATTTCAACAGTCATTAGTTTTGGCTTTGTTTTATTTTGTTCCGTTGGTCAAGATGCTGTGTGTGTAACCAATTAATTAACTCACTCTGAGGAGCTCTAGACATATTTTACTGAGAAAGTATAGCTACCAGACAGGAATTCTTTCATATCACCACAATCATAGTTTTCAACCTACAGTAATCTGGGTTACTGCTTACCTTGAATTGATTCTCCCTTTTGAGTTCTGAATCCCATCTTTTGTCTTTTCAATACCTCCATCTCTACCATTCTCTCTCGCTTTCTTGCTCTCTCTTTCTCCTCAAGCATCATTTTTTTTGTTTTCTTTTCTCCTGGTGATATGGTTTGGCTGTGTCACCACCCAAATCTCATCTTGGATTGTAGCTCCCATAATTCTCACCTGCCTTGGAAGGGACCCAGTGAGAGGTAATTGAATAATGGGGGCAGATTTTTCACATGATGTTCTTATGGTAGTGAATAAGTCTCATGAGATCTTATGGTTTTATAAATAGGAGTTGCCCTGTACAAGCTTTCTCTTGCCTGCCACTGTATAAAATGTCCCTTTGCTTTTCCTTCATCTGTTGCAATGATTGTGAGGCCTCCCCAGCCACGTGGTACCATGAGTCCATTAAACCTCTTTCCTTTACAAATTACTCAGTCTCAGGTATGTCTTTATTAGCAGTGTGAGAACAGGCTAATACATGTGGATTAACCATTAATTTCCAAAATGTGTTTTTGCCTTTCCCAACTTTAAAAAAGCTCTCCCTTAACTTCATGTCTTTAACCAGCTACCATCTCATTCCCTTCTTTCCTTTTATGACAAAATATCTGAAAGAAAAATTTACTTTCTTATTCTAAGTCTCTCATCAACCCATTCCTACAGGATGTCAACTCACTGCTACTTCACTGAAATTTCTCTTGGCAGGGTTATTGGCAGTTCCTACATTACTAAATGCAATATTCAGATGTCTGTTTTCTTGTTCTTGGCCTCTCGATAGTACTGTATGCAGCTGACCACCTAGAGCGTACGAAACACTTTCTTAACCCTGTTTTTCATGACACCACCCTCTCCTCAATTCTATTCTCCCTCACAGGTCACTCCTTCCCAGTTTCCTTTTCTGAATGTCTGTCAGATGCAGTGTTTTGAGCTCAGTCCTGGACCACTTTTTCTTCCCTACATACACTCTCTCCAAAAGACCCTTATGTAGTCTTGGGTTTGAAAAAGTAGATATGGATGTTTGTGTCTCCCAAATTCATGCTCCAGCCTTGGCTTAACTCTGGTCTTTTATAAACTGCTGTCTACTTGATATCTCTGTTAGGATGTCTAGCCTAGGTTTTATCTAAATCTAAAATATATACAGTAGCAGTCTTGATTTCTTGACACAAGCCTGTTTCTTATTTTAGTGGTAGCTGTACCGCTTCTTTATTACTCAAGCCAAAGTCCTAATGAGATATCTTTGATTCCTCTTTTCCCTCATTCACCAAACTCAATCCATGAGTGATTCCCTTTGAGTTACCTCCAAATTATATCCACCTACTTCTCTCTATCCTCACTACTATTATGCTAATCCTTCATCCCTCTGGGAACCTCCACCCCAGTCAGCTCAACAGGAGTGATAAGTGCAGAGATTAGGGTGGAGACATTTTGGATAAGGCCTTACAGGTTACAGTAAGAAGTTTGGTCTTATTCTCAATTTGATGGGAAATGACTTGAAGATTTTAAGTAGGAAATGACATGATGTATATTTTTTGAAGATCTCTGTAAATGCTGTATGGGAAATGAGGGATCCATTGGAGTTGGGAAGGATTGTAGCAAAGGAGTGAGTGGACTGCTTCTGGGTATTGTATATAGGCTCATGCTTTACTATGTCAGCACCTTGACGGGGTCCGAAGTAACCGATTATGCCTTTTGTTAAAGAGATTAATTCTCATGCAAGATTAAAGTGAATACAGTGTCTCATAGTTATCTCTTACATGACATTAAGGAAAGATGACCAAGAAATGGAGTTTTTGTTAACATTAAATTTAGTGTTGAATTTTGTTAACATTAAATTTAGTGATTTGGGGTGGCTTGGTGATGGCGTTCTCCTGACTTCAAAATTATTAGCTGAGTGTAAGTCAGAGAAGGGACAGTCTTTTTTCCTTAAGGATGCTTGAGACCTCTGTTCCATTCATCCATGGAATTCATATGTTGAACACTCAAGATTCATAGGGTATGATTATAAATCAGCTTTGTTTTTATTCTACACGCTCAGTTTTTATGAATGGTCAGGGAAGTACTTCTCTTGGCTTTGAATGAAAACTTTGATTGTTGCATGGATTTTCTGTTGTTTCTGGGTGATAAACAATTTTAGGATCTCTTTAAATTAGAAACATACTGTGGATTCAGTTATGAAAGGAGTCTAATCTTATGTAGCAATTAAAACCATGCATTTGATGTAAAGTTCAATCTTCCCACATCTTGGGTTTGCTGTATTAGGAAAACTGTGGTCAGGAGACAGGTGGTTTCCTTTTCTTACCCCCATGATTGTAAAGTATCAAAATTCCACATGAAAGGGATGCATAGATGCAAATACATAAATAATTAGATTCATTAAGTAGAATATTGGACTGCAAAACATCCAGGGGAGGGGCAGTTGTGAAATATTTTCTGTTAAAATATTAGCTTTGTAACGTTGTGGCTAGAAGTTAACAAGGTCCCTTGGAAATCTTTCTAAACCTATAGTTTGCCCTATGCTTTCATGAATAAAAGGTTAAAATTCATTTTGTTTAATTAGAGGCCATTGGCATAAAATTTCAATTACATGTTTCTATCGAAAACAATTTCACCAGACAATGTTGAGTCTCTTTTGCAAATTTAGTGTTAATTTTGAATTTAAGCAGATTATATATTCAAAAGGAATTTAAATTTTTAAGCAGAGTACTATTTTTACAATATGTTACTAATGGTTTTTATATGATAATGATTCACCAGTCATCTCTTTTGAGTAGTTCATATAATCTCATAAAGCAGTTAACAACCAGTTTCAGTTAATAGTTAAGAAACACTTGGATTTGGAAGGCAAATGGCTACAATCTTACTGATTTCATGAATTTTTTCTCTTATTCAGGTCCTAAAGAAAAAAAATAGAATTTGTCTTTGTAAGGTAAATTCAATGAAGTGACCTGGTATTTTGAGCAAGTATGGGCTACTTGCTCCAGTCATATCCAATTAATTATAAGCACTTATGAGACTTAATTAGTTGTTTTTTTAAATGAGAAATGCCATAAATCAATTCAAATAGTATTATATTGCTGACTTACTTAAAAGCATTAATTATTTTTTAAGCATAGTGATTAATTCCTTGGTAATCTTGTTTTCATGCTTTGCAAATCCTCCCTGTTGGAACATAATATGCAGTTTAAAGATAAAAGCGTTGAAACAAGCCCAGAAGATTTCGATATACAAACCTTAACACAAACCAGACACGGATTTCTATCAGCTTTTTTGGCACCAAGCATGTCTGCATATTTGAAAAGCTAACTACAATTTTTGATTACATTTTATGTTAATGCACTTTATTACTTAGTTTAGGATTTTCATTTCTTTACATGTTACTTTGACAGGTTGCTTCAAAGATGGTCAACATTATGAAGAGGGATCAGTAATTAAAGAAAACTGCAACTCCTGGTAATAAATTTAAGTGGCACAGAACTGAGTTCTACTGTGTGTGTATGTTTTCTTCAAATAAAAGAAATATTTGTGAAACAAAGCATATATTTATGTATGTATAGACAGAATCATATGTCATAAGACATCATATACCTGTAACTTTGTATAAGCATATTTAATTTTAAGGGATTTTGAAAATTTAATCATGAATATCTTTTAATGTTTGAGGTTGATGTCCTTGACAATGAGTCTTCATCATACAACAGGTCTGCATTAAATGTACCTCTTAATTATAATATTCTGATACCCTACTGACAAATTGTGTTTTTTGAGCACAATAACTATATAAAAACAGGCTGCTTTAAAAGGACTAGCCTGCAAAAAGTTTCCAAATACAAGTACATGGAATCTACCGTCCAATTTGGCTTATGTTCTCAAACTTCAGTGGATGTGTGATCATATCATTTGTTAATTGCCTGGAGTAGAGGATTACAGCATATTGAATGGTAGCTAACGTATGTTTTACAATTTATTTTTGCCAAGAATCAAATAACCATATGGCTAACATTAATCAAGACATTATGTTTTATGCCTTAACAATGTATAACCCTTTTTACTAATTGAAATATACTTCATAAAGACCAAGCCACTTTTGTAATCATCATATCTTTACAGCACATGCTCAGGACAGCAATGGAAATGTTCCCAGCATGTATGCCTTGTTCGTCCAGAATTAATTGAACAGGTCAATAAAGGAGACTATGGGTGAGAGAAATCTTGCTTTATATGCTTCTTGACACTGCCATTTACTATGCAGGTTTCAATGTATTGCTTGGTTTCTATAAATGGTCATTCATTATTTAAAAAGAAAGAGGGGGAGAGAAATAGAAAGGGAGATAGAAAGCATATAAAACTGGAATGCAAAGGTAAACATTAAGTAATTAAAATGATCAAATAAGAAATCTGGGGCATAGTTAAGAAAGAGCAGTGTCATGGTGTAGGTAAGGGAAGTGGAGTAAAGCTACTTTGGATAAGTATTTAGGCAAAATCAGAAGGTCAGCAAAATTCATTTATTCATACTAACCATCTCTTCCTCTGCTACTGCCCTCACCAAGTCAATCAAATGCTTAGCTATCATGGGTAGAATCTGACCTTACAAGGATGATATTCAAATAACAAGCCAATCTAAATAATTTCACTGAAATGATGGATATCTAGCCGATGTCACTTACAGTTGAATCAAAAGACAGATTGAGCTACTTTACTTTAATAGTACACTAAAGATAGGGATGATTGACACTGAAACATTGGAAATAACTGATGCTCTCATATAGATTGAAAAATTAGATGGCTTCTCCATTTACACAGAGGAAATTAAGATGTAGGCACTGGCCTGGCAAGGTGGCTTATGCCTGTAATCCCAGCACTTTGGGAGGCCGAGGCGGGTGGCTAGATCACTTGAGGCCAGGAGTTCAAGACCAGCCTGGACAACATAGTGAAACCCCATTTCTACTGAAAACACAGAAAAAATTAGCTGGGCATGGTAATGCATGCCAGTAATCCCAGTTACTCAGGAGGCTGAAGCATGAGAATCACTGAAGCCTGGGAGGCAGAGATTGCAGTGAGCCGAGAATGCGCCACTGCGCTCCAGCATGGGCATCGGGGGTGAAACCCTGTCAAAAAGAAAAAGAAAAAGATACAGGCACCAACACTGACTTTTATTATAGAATTAAAAGGAAGAGGAACAGGCCAGCTGGTATCTGCTTCAGGATTTCTCCACTGCCATTGATCAAATCTCGATATATCCTTGATAACATCTTCCACATTTCTGGAAAAGACTTCACATAAAAAGATCTATTATTGAGCAATTAGAAAAGTGAAATAATCTGGAGATGTATTTTTATAAAATGGAAGTATAATCTCCTTCCACATATAACATGTTGTTTCCCAGCATAATGGGGATACTAAATTTCAACGTATTCAAAGTTTTTTCTTGGAAGATACAAAACATATAGAAAGTAACATTTGTTGATATTAATATCCTTAAACCATTCTCAGTTCCTCTCTGTGTGTGTGAGTGTGTGTGTTTGTGTTAAATCAATATTTTAGAAGATAACTTGATGACATTTTAAGTATTTCTAGGGAAGACCAATTATAATTTTCTGTGGCAAATCATATTTAAATTATTCAAAGAACATGAGAGTATGTGCCATCTTGAAAAATTGAATCAGATTCCTAAAAGTGTTCAAATGCTAAATCTAATTAACATACACTTCCAAGAAACCAAAACAGAGGAGCCTAGCTTTCCACTATTAAAAGTACATGAGAAACCACAGTCTAAACCAATGTGGTACACTTAATAAAACACACTTAGGAGTACAGAGGTTGTTGGGAATGCTATTAGGTTGGTGCAAAAGTGTATGGTGGTTTTGGCCAAAACTACCGTTACTTTTGCACCAACCTAATATCTTCCTTGGAAGGAAGAACGTTCTTTCCATGATTTATTTATTTTGAGCATGCCCTAGGGCTACTTAAGAGGCATGGGCTTTGCATTTTAGTAGCAAATATTAGACATCACATAACTTTCAAAGAGTAGAAAATGAAGTATAATTGGAGCAAAAGGAAACATACAAAAACCAAAGGAAAAAAAGTTAAGTAAAAGGAACAAGGTATAAAGACAAGAAATAAAACTAAAATTATTTACCAGGGCAAAAAAGGGGGGAAGTCTTTAAATTTAAAAGAAAGTTCTAATTCTCAGCTATTCTCTTTTCATGATGCTCAAATTGTTTTTACATGTAAAAATATAATCATATTATATCATTCAGTATTTATTAAGTGCTTTTAAAAATAGCCTACACCAAATATGCAATCCTGGCTTTAAAATATTTCTTTCCCACATCTTGACAGTATTTTAGATCCAAGTCTTTATTTATTCTATGTAATGTACTTCAGTGCTTATTTATTCTCTGTATTATTTTTTAATGTAATCGGTTGATATTAATAAAACATATGTTCTACTGGTGGCATGGCTGAGGATACACATAAATAATTTCGGCCTGGGAAGTGGCTTATGCCTGTAATCCCAGCACTTTGGGAGGCCGAGGCGAGCAGATCACTTGATGTCAGGAGTTTGAGATCAGCCTGGCCAACATGGTGAAACCCCATCTCTACCATAAATACAAAAATTAGCCGGGTGTGATGGCATGGGCCTGTAGTCCCAGCTACTCGTTAGGTGGAGGCACTAGAATTGCTTGAACCCAGGCGGTGAAGGTTGCAGTGAGCTGAGATCATGCCATTGCACTACAGCCTGGGAAACAGAGTGAGATTCTGTCTCAAACAAAACAAAACAAAACAAAAAAATAATTTCTATGTTAAGGGAATTTACCATCTAGTTGAGGAGCCAACACTGCCATACCTTTATAAAGGATTTCTAATAATAGGGGAGAATATAAGTGCTACATTAGTGGCACAAGTAATAATCAGCAAGTTAGTGGAATAAAGGGAGATATGTAAGTGTTTCAATTACCTGCTGCTGTGTAACAAACCACTTCAAGATTCAACATTTTAAAACCATAAACTTTTCATCTTTTCACATCAGCAATTTGGAATGGGTTCAACTGAGGCTCTTTTGCTGCTCTCTTCTGGAATTACTCCTGTGTCAATAGAGCCTCAACTGAGGTTGAATTGTCTGTGATGGCCTTACACTATATCTTGTGGTTGGTGCTGGTTGTTGATTGGGCCACGTTTCTCCAGCAGGCTAGCTTTGGCTTCTTCTCATAATTACTATTCTGATGGGGCCTATGTGGAAGCTGCCCCAGTCCTCCCTTGAAGCTTATGCTTGAAAGTTTCACGATCTCAATTCTACTGCTTTCTAATGGGTAAGGCAAGTTACTAGGCCAGTCTACGTTCAAAGGCTAGAGAAATAGATTCTTTCTTATGAACTCAAAATTTGATTTACTGGATAAGTTGGCTCTCATTTTTCACTGTTTTCTCAAAACCCGCTCACCCCAAACTGCAGTGATTAACTTCTACCTATTCTTAATTACTGGCATCTTGCTCTATCTGGTCAACTTGAAAATTTGAAGTTAGTTTGATTTTTCCTTCCTTTTATTCTCAGTCAGTAGGTATTGCTAACTCCCGCACTAAAAGTTTCTCTTAGATATTTACTTCTTCCATTCTAGACTATATTCTAATGCATTTCTTTATTAAGCCTAGTTTGAAATTATCTGACTTGTCTCTGTTTCCAGAAATTCTCAATGGAACCCCATTGCTTGTGAAACATGTATTGCCCTTAGCATAAATAATATGTTGGCCCAAAAGCTTTTTTACTACCTTATCTTTTGTACCATTTTCAGCCCCTGTGTCCCTATCCTCTCTCCTAGTTTAAGCATTTAACTTATCTGTCATTCCCTACACATGCCACCCAACTTCAAACTTGCATGCTTTGCTCAAGAGTTACCTTTACTTTAAACAAATGCTCTCTTCTTTCATATGTGGTCACCAAACTCATTCTTATGCTTCCAGATAGAGAACTAAATTTGCTTTATGTAAAAATTTTGCCAACTCCTTTAGTTATGTTTGAATCTTTTGATCATCTTTTGATCTACTGCTGATAGATGACACACGCTGAAGTCATTTCTATCTTTGTATTTTTTCTTAAGGTATGAGCTTCTTAAATGTAGAAAAGTTTATTCATATCTATGTTCTCAGTGTTTATTAGAGACTATGACACATCAATTAAGAAAGTTCAATAAATGCTAAATTGGATTAAAATGAAAATTATGAGTCTAAGTCAAGAAGGATGTTATAGATTAGTCATACCTTTCACACTTTTGAGCATATCTCACAGCACATACATCTTACTTTGTGATCTAGTACACACACCCATGCACAAGCATCAACACACACACACACACACAGACACACACACAGAGTTTATTACCCTTAGTATTTGTAATAAACTCTATTTCCTATTATTTCTCCTATCTTTTATTTTATTTTCTTAAACTATCACCCTACTAACCCAATTGAGTGCTCAATTAAATAACCTATGAACATCTCTGACCTGATGTTGGAAAACTACTAACATACGGCAACGAAAACATACTTTACTGATGTCACAATTTTGCCCAATTTTGCCCTGTTAGCCTTTTGAATTATACTACAACATCTTTTATATTCAGAGGTTCTCTTATTGAGATTCCTTGGGTAATGAAGATTGCACTTTAAATTGTTGCTAAGTTTCTAAGGATTTTATGAACTAACAGATCTTATACGAAAGACAAACATTAACTTGTGAAGTATATTATTAAAAATTAAGTTGTGCTTTCAATGATTCATAGGAGCCTATCACATTATAAACGATTTTGGTGATAAACATAGCAGGACAGGGTTTAAATTTGACATAAGTACAGAAAATATATTGACCTCAAGTGGTAGATAATTCAGAATAAGCAATGATTAAATTACTTGCATCTTTCTAATTTTTTATCTACTATCATCTAGTAAAAAAATTTTGTTTGTCTTCAAATTTCAATATTGAATTTTGAAGAGAAAATTTCTTTTCTAATTAAGAGCACAAAATACGTCTCTATGAAAATACGCACTTTTGTTACCTAATTTCACATCAACTGATTTTTTAGTATTATTAATAACTAAGATGATTGAGCACTTAACACAAATGAACTCATTTAATACATAATAGAATATTTCAATATCTAAAAATTAGCACTGATGTCATTTTTTAAAATTATAACTATTTTGTCCTTCAGTATTCATGCATACATTTTTACTTTGTCCATTTCTTTTCAAATACAAATTTTAAAGAAAATGTATTAACCTATTTAATGTATCAGTACATTTCTGTATATTTAAGCTTCTTTCTAAGCTGTATTTAATGGCATTTAAAGGAAACTACATATATTGGCCTCATTAACACTTAATCTCTTTGTGGTATGTAAACATTTCATATTCTTAGCATTAACCTACATTAATATAGTCTTATGTTCCTCATATGAATCATTAAAATACTTGAAATGTACCTTATTTAGGAAGAGTATCTCATACCTTTGATTATTAAAATAATCAATAATGCATCATTTATATAAACAATAGCCTGCGATAATTCTTATATTGTGAGATTTGTTGCTGTTGAATTTTGGAAATATAAAGGAACATGTATTTGTAAAAATGATGTCATATAACCTGTGTATATTTTTCTTCTTCATTTGTAAGGCAGATGGACAGCACAGAACTACAGCCAATTTTGGGGAATGACTTTAGAAGATGGTTTCAAATTTCGCCTTGGCACTTTGCCACCTAGTCCCATGCTCCTGAGCATGAATGAAATGACAGTAAGTGTTCCTTCTGATTCATGTATGTGCACGTATTTGTAAAAGTGTGTTCATGTGTGCATTAAAAGCAATTACAAATCACTAAAATAATGAGTTTTGAGCTTTCAGAGTCATAATTTTGTCACAAAAATAAAAAATCCTTTCCCCAAATGGTTGTTAAACCCCTCAAAAGTTTCATGTGGGCTTTGCAAGTTTACTGTTACCAATTAGACATAGTCTCCTTTAGGAATGATTGAATGGCCTGGCAAGATGGTGGAATAAGAACAGCTGGTTGGCAGCTCCCAGCGAGACCAACGCAGAAGGTGGGTGATTTCTGCATTACCAACTGAGGTATCTGGTTCATCTCATTGGGATTGGTTAGACAGTGGGTGCAGCCCACGGAGGGCAAGCAGAAGCAGGATAGGGTGTCACCTCACCCAGGAAGAGCAAGGAGTCTGGGAACTCCCTCTCCCAGTCAAGGGAAGCCATGATGGACTGTGCTGTGAGGGATGGTGCATTCTGGCCCAGATACTATCCTTTTCCCATAGTCTTTGCAGTCCACAGACCAGGAGATTTCCTCAAGTGCCTACGCTACCAGGACCCTGGGTTTCAAGCACAAAACTGGTGTCCATTTGGGCAGACACTGAGCTAGCTGCAGGAGTTGGTTTTTTTGTTTTTTGTTTTTTGTTTTTTGTTTTTTTAATACCCCAGTAGAGCCTGGAATGCCAGTGAGACAGAACCATTCACTGTCCTGGAAAGGGGGCTGATGCCAGGGAACTGAGTGGTCTTGCTCAGCATATCCCATCCCCACAGAACCCAGCAAGCTAAGATTCACCAGCTTGAAATTCTCACTGCCAGCACAGCAGTCTGAAGTTGACCTGGGACACCGGAGCTTGGTGGGATAAGGGGTGTCGGCCATTACTGAGGCTTGAGTAGGCGGTTTTCCCCTTACAGTGTAAACAAAGCCACTTGGAAGTTCAGACAGGGTGGAGCTCACCACTGCACAGCAAAACCACTGTAGCCAGACTGTCTCTCTACATTCCTCCTCTCTGGGCAGGGCATCTTTGAAAGAAAGGCAGCAGCTCCAGTCAGTGGCTTATAGACAAAATTCCCATCTCCCTGAGACAGAGAACCTAGGGGAAGGGGCAGCCGTGGGAGCAGTTTCAGCAGACTTAAATATTCCTGCCTGCCAGATCTGAAGAGAGCAGTGGATATCCTAGCATGGTGCTCGAGCTCTTTTAAGGGACACACTGCCTCCTCAAGTGGGTTCCTGACTGGGAGACACCTCTCAGTGGGGGGTCAACAGACACCTCATACAGGAGAGTTCTGACTGGCATCTAGTGGGTGCTGCTCTGGGATGAAGCTTCCAGAGGAACTCTGTTAAGGGACGGACTTTCTCCCAGTGCCTCTTGACTGGTAGACATCTCCTAGCAGGGGTCAACAGACACCTCATACAGGAGAGCTCTGGCTGGCATCTGGTGGGTGCTGCTCTGGGACGAAGTTTCCAGAGGAAGGAACAGGCAGCAATCTTTGCTGTTCTGAAGCCCCGCTGGTGATACCCAGGCAAACAGGGTCTGGAGTAGACCTCCAGCAAACTCCAGCAGATCTGCAGAAGAGTAGCCTGACTGGTAGAAAGAAAACTAACAAACAGAAAACAATAGCATCAACATCAAAAAAAGGATGCCCATGCAAAAACCCCATCCAAAGGTCACCAACATCAAAGGCCAAAAGTAGATAAATCCACAAAGGTGAGGAAAAACCAGCACAAAAAAGTTGAAAATTCCAAAAGCCAGTATGCCTCTTCTCCTCCAAAGGATCACAACTCCTTGCAAGCAAGAGAACAAAATTGGAGGGAGAATGAGTTTGACTAATTGCTAGAAGTAGGCTTCAGAAGGTGGATAATAACAAACTCCTCCAAGCTAAGGGAGCATGTTCTAACTGAACGTAAGGAAGCTAAGAACCTTGATAAAAGATTACAGGAACTACTAACCAGAATAACAAGTTGAGAAAAGAACATAAATGACCTGATGGGGCTGAAAAATACAACACGAGAACTTCAGGAAGCATACACAAGTATCAATAGCTGATTCAATCAAGCAGAAGAAAGGATATCAGAGATTGAAGATCAACTTAATGAAATAAAGTATGATGACAAGATTAGAGAAAAACAAATGAAAAGGAACAAACAAAGCCTCCAAGAAATATGGGACTATGTGAGAAGACCAAACCTACATTTGATTGGTGTACCTGAAAGGCATGGGGCAAATAGAACCAAATTGGAAAAAACACTTCAGGATATTAGCCAGGAAAACTTCCCCAATCTACCAAGACAGGCCAACATTCAAATTCAGGAAATACAGAGAATACCACAAGATACTCCTCAAGAAGAGCAACCCCAAGGCACATAATTGTTAGATTCACCAAGGTTAAAATGAAGGAAAAAAGTGTTAAGGACAGACAGAGAGAAAGATCAAGTTACCCACAAAGGGAAGCCCATCAGATTAACAGCAGATCTCTCTGCAGAAACCCTAAAAGCTAGAAGAGAGTGGGGGCCAATATTCAACATTCTTAAAGAAAAGAATTTTCAGCTCAGTATTTCATATCCCGCCAAATTAACCTTCATAAGCAAAGGAGAAATAAAATCCTTTACAGACAAACAAATGCTCAGGGATTTAGTCACCACCAGGCTTGCCTTACAAGAGCTCCTGAAGAAAGCACTAAATATAGAAAGGAAAAACTGATACCAGCCACTGGAAAAACATACCAAAATTTAAAGACCATTGACACTATGAAGAAACTGCATCAATTAATGGGCAAAATAACCAACTAGCATCATAATGTCAGGATCAAATTCACACATAACAATATTAACTTTAAATGTAAATGGGTTAAATGCCCCAATTAAAAGACACAGACTGGCAAATTGAATAAAGTCAAGACCCATTGGTGTGCTGTATTCAGGAGACCCATCTCACATGCAAAGACACACATAGGCTCAAAATAAAGGGATGGAGGAATATTTACCAAGTAAATGGAAAGATAAAAAAAACCCAAAGGTTGCAATCCTGATCTCTGATAAAGCAGAATTTAAACAAAGAAAGATCAAAAAGACCAGGAAGGGCATTACATAATGATAAGGAGATCAAGGCAACAAGAAGAACTAACTAACATGAATATATATGCACCCAATACAGGAGCACCCAGATTCATGAATCGAGTTCTTAAAGACCTACAAAGAGACTTAGACTGTCACATAATAATAGTTGAAGATTTTAACACCTCACAGCCAATATTAAACAAACCAATGAGACAGAAAATTAACGAGGAGATTCAGGACTTGAACTCAGTTCTGGACCAGGCGGACTTAATAGACATCTACAGAATTTTTCACCCAAAATCAACAGAATATACATTCTTCTTGGCACCACATAGCATTTATTCTAAAATTGAACATGTAATTGGAAGTAAAACACTCCTCGGCATATGCAAAAGAACAGAAATCATAACAAACTGTCTATCAGATTAGAATTCAGGGATAAGAAACTCACTCAAAACTGCACAACTACATGTAAACTGAACAACCGATTCCTGAATGACTACTGGGTGAATAACAAAATTAAGGCAGAAATAAGTTCTTTGAAATGAATGAGAACAAAGACACAACGTACCAGAATCTCTGGGACACAGCTAAATCAGTGTCTAGAGGGAAATTTATAGCACTTAATGCCCACTGGAGAAAATGAGAAAGATGTAAAACTGACACCCTAATGTCACAATTAGAATTAGAGAAGCAAGAGCAAACAAATTCAAAAGCTAGCAGAAACAAGAAATAACTAAGATCAGAGCGGAACTGAAGGAGATAGAGACAGGAACCCTTCAAAAACATCGGTGAATCCAGGAGCTGGTTTTTTGAAAAGATTAACAAAATAGATAGACCACTAGCCAGACTAATAAAGAAGAAAAGAGAGAAGAACCAAATAGACACAATAAAAAATGGTGAAGGGATAACACCAATGATACCACAGAAATACAAACTACCATCAGAGAATACTATAATACCTCTATGCAAATAAACTAAAAAATCTAGAAGAAATGATGAATTCCTGGACACAGGCACCCTCCCAAGACTAAACCAGGAAGAAGTTGAATCCCTGAAAAGATCAATAACGAGTTCTGAAATTGAGGCAGTAATTAATGATTTACCAACCAAAAAAAGTCTAGGACCGGACAAATTCACAGCCAAATTCTTCCAGAGGTACAAAGAGGAGCTGGTACCATTTCTTCTGAAACTATTCCAAACAATAGAAAAAGAGTGACTCCTCCCTAACTCATTTTATGAGGCCAGCGTCATCCTGATACCAAAACCTGGCAGAGACACAACAAAAAACGAAAATTTCAGACCAATATCCCTGATGAACATTGATGTGAAAATCCTCAATAAAATACTGCCAAACCGAATCCAGCAGCACATTAAAAAGCGTATCCACCATGATGAAGTTGGCTTCATCCCTGAGATGCAAGTCTGGTTCAACATATCCAAACATCACATAAACAGAACCAATGACAAAAACCACATGATTATCTCAATAGATGCAGAAAAGACTTTTGATAAAACTCAACACCCCTTCATGCTAAAAACACTCAATAAACTAGGTATTGATGAAACATATCTCAAAACAATAAGAACTATTTATGACAAACCCACAGCCAATATCATACTGAATGGGCAAAAGCTGGAAGCATTCCCTTTGAAAACTGGCCCAAGACAAGGATGCCCTCTCTCACCATTACTATTCAACATACTATTGGAAGTTCTGGCCAGGACAATCAGGAAAGATAACAAAATAAAGTGTATTCATACAGGAAGAGAGGAAGTCAAATTGTCTGTTTGCAGATGACATGATTGTATGTTTAGAAAACCACATCGTTTCAGCCCAAAATCTCTTTAAGCTGATAAGCAACTTCAGCAAAATCTCAGGATACAAAATCAATGTGAAAAAATCACAGGCATTCCTATTCACCAATAACAGACAAACAGAGAGCCAAATCATCAGTGAACTCTCATTCACAATTGCTACAAAGAGAATAAGATATCTAGGAATACAACCTACAATGGATGTGAAGGATGTCTTCAAGGAGAACTACAAACCACTGCTCAAGGAAATAAGAGAAGAGACAAACAAATGCAAAAACATTCCTTGCTCATGGGTAGAAAGAATCAATATTGTGAAAATGACCATACTGCCCAACGTAATTTATAGATTCCATGCTATTCCCATCAAGCTACCATGGACTTTCTTCACAGAATTAGGAAATACTACTTTAAATCTTATATGGAATGAAAAGAGAGCCCATATAGCCAAGGCAATCCTAAGCAAAAAGAACAAAGATGGAGGCATCATGCTACCTGAGTTCAAACTATACTACAAGGCTACTGTAACTAAAATAGCATGGTACTTGTACCAAAACAGATATATAGACCAATGGAACAGAACAGAGGCCTCAGAAATAACACCACACATTTACAGCCATCTGATCTTTGACAAACCTGACAAAAACAAGCAATAGGGAAAGGATTCCCTATTTAATAAACGGTGCTGGGAAAACTGGCTAGCAACGGGCAGAAAACTGAAACTAGACCCCTTACTTATACAAAAATTAACTCAAGATGAGTTAAAGACTTGAACATAAGACCTAAAACCATAAAAACCCTAGAAGAAAACCTAGGCAATATCATTAAGGAAATAGGCATGGGCAAAGACTTCATAACTAAAACACCAAAAGCAATGGCAACAAAAGCCAAAATAGATAAATGGGATCTAATTAAACTAAAGAGCTTCTGCACAGCAAAAGAAACTATCATAAGACTGAACAGGCAACCTACAGAATGGGAGAAAATTTTTGCAATCTCTTCATCTGACAAAGGGCTAATACCCAGAATCTATAAGGAACTTAAACAAATTTTCAGGAAAAAAACAAACAACCCCATCAAAAAGTGAGAAAAGGATGTGAACAGAAACTTCTCAAAAGAAGACATTTATGCGGCCAAAAAACATATGAAGAAAAGCTCATGATCACTGGTCATTAGAGAAATGCAAATCAAAACCACAGTGAGATACCATCTCATGCCAGTTAATGGCAATCATTAAAAAGTCAGGAAACAGCAGATGCTGGAGCAGATGTGGAGAAATAGGAATGCTTTTTTATTGTTAGTGGGAGTGTAAATTAGCTCAACCATTGTGGGAGGCAGTGGGGCAGTTCCTCAAGGATCTAGAACTAGAAATACCATTTGACCCAGCAATCTTGTTACTGGGTATATACCCAAAGGATTACAAATCATTCTACTATAAAGACACATGCACACATATATTTATTGTAGCACTATTCACAATAGCAAAGACTTGGAACCAACCCAAATGCCCATCAATAATGGACTGGGTAAAGAACAGGTGGTATATATACACTGTTGAATACTATGCAGCCATAAAAAAAGATGAGTTCATGTCTTTTGCAGGGACATGGATGAAGCTGGGAACCATTATTCTCAGCAAACTAACCCAGCAACAGAAAACTAAACACTGCATGTTCTCACTCATAAGTGGGAGTTGAACAATGAGAACATATGGGCACAGGGAGGGGAATATCATGCACTGGAGCCTGTCAGTGGATTGGGGGCTAGGGGAGGGATAGCATTAGGAGAAATATCTAATGTAGATGATGGGTTGATGGGTGCAGCAAACCACCATGGCACATGTATAACTATGTAACAAACCTGCACATTCTACACATGTATCCCAGAACTTGAAGTATAATAATAAAATAAAATTGATAATCCAGAAAAAGAAGAATTGAATATTCATTTACGTTGCTAATGACTTCACACAAATACGAATTTCAGATTATTGGTTATTCAGTGTGCCAATGCTTCAGCAGGTCATTGTTCCAATTTTTCTTTTTTACCTAAACACAGTTATTTTGTCCTGTCTATAGGAATATCCATTATCATATTGGAATAAAATAAATGTTGGTATCTTTAGACATATATGCTTTGATGATTAGTAAAGGTTGATCCTCAAAAATCCTCAAGATTTCTGTTAAAAGAATATCTTCCAATTTTGCCTGATGACCTGGCAAACTTCCTTGTAAAATTACCTCAAGTTTTCTAACATTCTTATGCCTTGAACTATCTTATTGGGTTTTCCCTTTCATTTTTAAGAGGTGTTATCATCTGCTAATAGGTATCTTGTACAAAAAGTTACTACCTCTCTTGTTTTTACCAATCTCTTACTCACAAATCTGCAGTGTTACCACCCAATGTGTGGTGTTCTCCAGGCACATACACTTTCCAGTTGAGATGCTGATTGTATTTAAGGCCTGTTATGAATGCCCAGGGTAGAGTGGTGCTTCCAGGCTGCTGGAGTGTAGCCTCTCCACCCTCCAATGAAGACATCCAGTCTCAGCTGCCTGGAAGCTCTCAGCAGCTTTAGCAAGCAAGATTGTTGTTTGCTGTTGGATGAGTTGTAAATGCACAGGTTTCTCTTCAAATGTTTAATGTACTTTGCTTTTGAGTGTTGTAATCACCTGAGTTATTGTTACAATTCAGATTCCAGTAGCAGGGCCCTCTAAATTATAACTAGTATCAGAGAACATCATAACAGGTGTTTATTAAGAAGTTGTGTGTTAAAGCACTTACAGTTTCATACATGATCTCATTTAATTTCCCCAGCAGAATGATGTAGTGGATACTATCATTACTCACATTTTAAAGACAGGCAAATTGAGGTCGAGAAGTTAAGTCACGTCAAGATTGAGAGACGTTAAGAGCCACCACAGAATTATTTACAGTGCATAGACAGGACATCTAAAAAATCCGTTCCCCTAAAAGTTATTAGAGTTCCTGAATTGGCCAACACTAAATGGAACTACTAACTCTACTTACTCCAGTTAGTAGAGTTCCAATATAGCTTTGGCCAATTCAGGTTCAAAGTAGTAAAAAGACTTTTAATCTCTTAACCAAAGCTAACTTCTGAAATATTCAGCTTTGATATACTTCTGGGTCTCCCCTACAATCATAAGACTTAAATCTTTAGAGATGTGGCTCTGATTTATGATTTTGAGTGACCTAACTCTATGATGAACTGAAAAAGAGGTTTTTTTCTGTTTTATTTCTCATTTTTGTTCCTACCCAGTGAGAAAAAATAATAGGCAGCATTATTTAAGAAAAGAGGACAGACCTTTATAAGGTTTGCTCTTTCACTTGCTTTTATTGAGGGCCACGGTGGGCTACACACTCATTTATGTGTCTCTATATATTTCCTGAAAAGTATTTCTAACATATCCTTTATAAACTAATTTCTGCAGCTTGGAATATTATATGTTCTAGAGAAAATGAGTTACATTTCTTTCCCAAGTTTCCACTCACCATAGCAAAGAAAAGGAAATTTAATTCAAAATCATTTATTGGCTCCTGGGATTTGTTTGCATAAAAGTCACAGTGGTGATGTTTAAATTAAAACTCTTAATGATGAGTTGGGAAAAATTTAAATTACCTAGTGCTTTGAATTACAGCATAAGTTACAATGCCTGGAATTGTCGAGTAATTCCAGGAAAGCAATAAGAAAAATTCAGCGGAACCAGTAAGAGTTCTATTACACTTACGATGTAAGTCAAGGAAATGCATCTTATTTCTAGGGCATAGTAGTTAGGACTACATTTCTGAGTGTTAGAGATGTTTTAATATGAAGCCAGGTAGAATAGAATCAGAAATAATAGCAAGTGTTTCTAGAAAGAACATGAAGTAAGTATGAACTGAGTTGAACTGGAAGCTTTGGAAAGCTATAGCTACCAGTTAGTTTTATAACTAGTTCTTATTCTGTTGACTACATAGAAAAACCCAATATATGATATCAAACTACCTCTAATTACCGTGACAATGAATTTCTTTTTGTGGGAATTCTCGATTACTGGTGCATCCCCCTCACCCCCCCATACACTTTTCCCTAACTTTAAAAAAATCATTTTCAATGTATGATAGACTATACATACAGCTAGGGTGGGCAGTAGCCAACAGTGGTATGATTTCAAGCATACTGAAAATTTCCATGCACCTCCGTCCATAAACATCTCCTTGGCCATATTGCTTGGGTAAGAGTTTAGATTAGGGAAATTATTTTCCCTGGATGGGAAAAATAAACCATGAGTCATCCTGAATTCCTGGGAAAGCTCTTTCCTTCCCTGGCTGGTTTCCAGGCTTCATTCCTTAGCTTAAGTCATTATTCTCGTAACGTGTCTACTGGCTCCTTCACTTATTACCTCAGTCTCCTTCTGCACAAAATGGCAATGGTTGTAGTATCTAGCTCACAGGGCTGCATAAGTCCCATGAAATACTGGATGCGAAATGCTTCACACAGTACTTAGATATAGTAAAGTATTAAATAAATGTTATTATGTAGTATATAAAGATGTTCTTTCTCCCTTGTATTGACCTTGGGAGAATAGCAGTGTTCTGAGACAAGTTAATGTTGTAAGGACTAAGTTAGTAACACCTTCATTATTTGGAGCATTTTCTTTTATAAAGAAAGGTGTAGGCCTGGATTTATTGGCTCTGATAGAGTTTATATATTTCTGGTGAACTGAGAGTTCTATGATGCACTTATATCAAATCAAATCAACTCTGTACCTGATTGTTTTTCCAGACATAATGTTCAAGTGCTTGTGAATTGCGGGGTGGAGATAGCACCAAGAAGCTTCACTGTGTTCTATCCTATTATAAATATTAAAAATGTTGTGAAAAAGTACTATTTTCACATAGAAATACGAAAATTAAGACTTCATTTGTATGCTTGGCTCCATTAAAATTTTTTTCTTTAACAATTTTGAAATTATTTTTATTTACTTTCCAAGGAGACTAATTAGGTTACTAAAGCTATTACAGGTGAGTATTATGTGTAAGGTGGAACTATTTGGAAACAACTAAAATACTAAGAAGGCTAGTATGGCACTTAAAACCTGTTGGTGTACTATATTATATAATATCAAATTGCTGTAAGTAAAATATTCTAAAATTGTTTGAGTCAACCTCAGAGCTAACCAGAACAGCATCCTTTCTCAGTCATCCAATATATATGAATATGTTGGCATTAACTAACAAAGAAAAGAATTTTATACTTTCTATAGTTTGTTGGAAGTTAAAATAAAATAATACTTTTTTTATAATAAAAAGTCTTTTAAAGCCAATGATTTTTGAGGTGAGAAATGGAAAATTTTTTTAATCATCTGGATACTTTATTATTCTCTAGATAACACATAACAGTTGATAGCCTGGATTTTTTTCTCTAGTCATTAGTAATAATATAAGGATTTTTTTTTTTCCTTTCAGAAATATATTTCAATGACGGCCAAGTACTGTGGCATAAGAAATATCTTTGAAAATCTTAAAGTAATTTTCCAAGTTTAGTTTTTATTGTTCATGAGATTTGAATATATATATATTTGAATATATATGTGTGCATATATATATATATATATAATTTTTTTTTTTTGAGACAGAGTCTTGCTCTGCCCACTCTGGAGTGCAGTGCTGCTATCTCTGGTCCCTGCAACCTCTGCCTCCTGATTTCTGAGGCAATTCTCCCTGCCTCAGCCTTCTGAGTAGCTGGGATTACAGGCACCTGTCACCAAACCCAGCTAATCTTTGTATTTTTAGTAGAGACAGGATTTATGTCATGTTGGCCAGGCTGGTCTTGAACTCCTGCCCTCAGGTGATCCACCCTCTTCAGCTTCCCAAATGTTGGGATTACAGATGTGAGTCACTGTGCCCGGCTGGGATTTGAAATTTTTGATTTGACTAGGAATAACCCTGTCTGAACAAACATCTCCTACTTGATTGCAATACCATATGTCATATATAAACAGAAGCCTCTGTAGAAACCAAAACGTTGAGCATAAAAGGGAAAAACACAGTTATATAGTTATATACTTTATATAATATTGAGCAATAATGATCATTTTCTCCATAAAATTGATGTTTAGCTCCCACACACATGAATGTAAGGCAAATGGCATCAGCCTTCTGGAATACAGGCAGGGCTGATGGTGCAGTAGAAGAGAGGAAGAGGGGCAGGACCAGATGCTACGGTGGAGTCTGTGTTTGTACATGTTTCCTTCAGCTCATCTCAGAATTCTTTCACCCACGTAGGGAAAAGCTGAGGACACAGTAGGATGATAGTTGTTCTTGCTGTCACTGAATTAAGAATTTTAAAATTCAAACAGCGTCAAACTTGTGTTTCTTTCTTCTTACTACTTCTGTCCCTCTCAGAATGGAACCTCACACCCTTTGGTAAACTTCAGAAAATATACACCTGGCCTCACTCCTTATTCACCCGCACTTGTAGCAGAATGAATGTCTTATCGCTCAAATCAATTTTCACGTTTTCAATTTGATATTTCTGCACTAGTCACAGTCTGATGAATAACACTGTGGTAAAATTGAACATGGCTTGAACAGTACAGTGGAACCTAATTGATCACTGGAGGACAAATCTTCAAAAATAAATGTAAAAATGTATTATTTTCTTCTCTATGAATAGATATTTTAGGCTGTTAAAAAGTAGATTCCTAAAATCATTTTGTGTGTTCATAGTACAGGCACCTATTCTCTGGCCTCTCCATGTCTGGCTCTGTCTTGTCCTAAAGTATGTTCCATAAAACACTAGTTCGGCCGGGCGCAGTGGCTCACGCCTTTGGGAGGCCTAGGTGAGCGGATCGCAAGGTCGGGAGATTGAGACGATCCCAATTAACACGGTGAAACCCCGTCTCTACTAAAAGAAAAATTAGCAGGGCATGGTGGTGCGCACCTGTAGTCCCAGCTACTCGGGAGGCTGAGGCAGGAGAACCATTTGAACCCGGGAGGTGGAGGTTGCAGTGAGCCTAGATCCTGCCACTGCACTCCTGGGCGACAGAGCAAGACTGTCTCAAACAAACAAAAAAAGATTAGTTCATTGATCTGCTTCACAATAAAAATGATATGAAGTAAATAAAATAAAATATTTTGCATTGTACCAAATCCTGAACATTTAACATCATGAACATTATTACCATGTTTTAGAGCTCATATACATTTAGCAGTTTGTAAAAAATAATGCAGTGAAGATAAAAATCTAATTTTCAAAACCGGTGTTTCTCAGAACGATTTTATTCACTCCTTTTGTAATTACCTATTAAAATACCTCAGAACTAGTGTTTTAACGAACTCATTTAAGGAAATATCACAGTTCATCCATTTTCAGATGCATATTTTTTCACTCGTTAACACATCTGAAATTGAGATGCTTTCTTACATTTGAAGATGCCTTAGGTTCAATGAAATACGACGTTGCCCTAAAAACTTTAATGGCAATTATGCATGCTGTTTTAGTTATGATTAGGCTCAACTGAGAGTGACAAAAATTCAAAATGACAGTTGCTTAAAGGAGATAGAAACTGAATTCTCACCAGTAAATCTGGAAGTGGGTAGCCCTGTGCTGGAATTGTACTCTGTGGTGTTGGATACCCACACTTCATTCTTCTTGTTGCTCCATTGCCCAGCACTTTTATTTCCAAGGTCACGTAATGGTTCAACAGGACTGTTCTATGTCCATCTGTAATACCTACATTTCTGCCAGCAGAAAAATACAAAAGATCAAGACAAAGGAGCAAAAGTCAAGCGCCAGCTGTCTCTTAAGGAAAGATCTCAGAAGCTACCAAATGATGCTTCTCCTTACAGTCCACAGGGTAGAACTTAGTGATAGCAGCCTGGGTAGGGGGGTTGAGGGGGGTGCAGGGTGGGGTTGGGAAATAGGCAATTACTGTACATATTGATCTTTATAAGAAGTAGATTATTAAAATATTACTCTAATATATGTATAATATATAATAAAAAACTAGAGACTTATCAAAGAATATCTCTTTTAAAGGTAAGGCATAAAGACAAATATTGTTGAAGATGAGAAATTCATTTAGTCATTAGCAACTAGAAAATTAGCCCTTTCATCCCCAGTATCAAATAGTTCCGAAATTTCTTGGTATTCATGGCCACTGACCTTAGATTGTAAAGGTCATAACAGAATTTCATTCTCTGTTGCTTCATTTGGTTATCAGGTCACTGTGAGCATCCAAGTTTAAATGGGTGGGGGGAAATACAAATAGAGGGGCTGATGCATGCAGAGGATATTGTGTAGATATAGACTCAATTGTAAGAATGTTTAGAATTTATTCTGAGGTTCCTGAGAGAATTGATCAGTTTATCTCAAGCTACGCTATGATTACATTTCCACCACTCTTTTAGAGATTTTAATTTAATTAAATGCAAATGTTATACAATTCTCCAGTGTTTACTGCTGTATTTAATTCTCATATTTGCCCACAATGTCTTTAATTTCTCATTTTTAAATGGAAATACTGAAGCAGGGAGACTGTTCACATTGAATATCAAATTTGGCTAATACTGATTTGGAAATACAGTTAGATCCTGATTAAAATAGTTTTCAACATTACAATTAAAAGAATTAAGCATATCTATATGAAATCATGTAAGTCTTTCTCAAAAATGAATTTCTACCTACTTAAGCCAGTGTCATTTTGGAATTTCTGTCAGTATCAGCTGATCTTCTTGATTCTTTTGCTTTACTAAGCAAAATAAATTAAAAACAAATGTATCATTCATTAAAGCCAAACTTCTATTACCAATTCCTTACAGCTGTTATTCTGTGATGCTTACCTTTATTTACAAACTCTAAACAATTTACTTGACAGAGAAATACAGTAATTATGAAATAATGAAATAGAAAATTTTCTGTGGTTTTATAGTATCAGATTAGCTGATATCATGAGGCAAATAAAAAAAATACATACCTGCTGGGCCTCAAATCCTAGGAGCTCATTTTTAGTAAAAGCAGTAATAAATAAATGGTAAAAGTCTTGAAAATCCAACAGGTGATCTTCATAAATTGATCTGGCTTAGTGGATTGGTAAATAAGTTTTTAATAAAAATGTTATTTTGCTTGTTGTTTCACTATTGTCTTATTGAGAAGGATTCACCATTTATATTTTTTCATTTTTAAAGAATAAATCATAAAAGCAACAAATGCATGCTGGTATTATAATTTAACTTAATGTGCCTATGGAGGAAAACATGCTTTTACCTGATAGATATGTATTTCATTACTATTATTAAAAATTTATTGAGTATCTCCCATATGCAAAGAACTCTGGTAGGCTTTCAAATGTGGAGGTCAATTTCTAAATAACCGAACCCTGCTGAATTATGTTTAAAGTAATAGTTACATGTTTATTGTATCAGTAGAAGAAAAGGAAAATATCCTAGCTTTGTCATTAAATTGAAATTTTAAAGTGATAAAATAACAATTGACACTCCACCTATTTTTCTGAAAACATGAGGCAACTTAGTATTATAAATACTTAAAGGCACACTGACAAACAAATAATACAAAATTGGAGGGTATGAGTTTTAAGATATGTATATTTCTGCCCCAGCTAGGAAGGCACCTTTCAAAAGTGAGTCTGTATCTCTCAAATTATCTACCCAGAGCAATAAATGTATTCTGCCCCAACCCTAAGATTCTGCAATGCAGTCCATCTGATGACATCGAAACCCCCAAATCACTTAGCTGTCTATGATACCATACTTGAAGTTATCATGCAAGCACTTCACAATGATCTGCTTGGTGTTTTTTGGCACTTTGTTCCATCATCTAAACAGCAGTAATGGACCTCAGGATATAATAATTTTCTTATCAGGTGGTAATAGTTTTTGAAGTAAAAACTGAACTCCCCTAGTAAAATACAAATTTATAAATTATTTTGGATGAAAACATTTTCAAGCAGATGTGTAAATTCTAAACGCTCCTTGTTTTAGTCCTGGAAGCTATTATGTACTTATCAGAAGTAATTTTTTTTTTTTTTAATGCAAGATACCAACCAGATCAGTAATATGACTGGTTCAAGGCACAATCATAAAACTTTTAAATTGGTAAAGATTTTTAACATTTTACTTCTGCTGCAAATTAGCCATTTATTTCTGATAAAGCAGGGAAACAATAGAAATGATGCAAGTTAAGAATTTTGAAGCCTGAGTGTAGTCCTAGGAGCATTTCTCGTTTAACTAAGGGACTCAACATGCCTTTTAACTGTTAAAAGTTAGTTTTCTCATTCATAAAAAAGAGTTAATAATGTTTGTCCATGAGTATATCACACAGGAATATTGAGAAGACAAAATAAAATAATGAGTATTAAAACATTAAAACACTTTCAAAACTTTAAAGAACTCTCAGAAATGATTGGTGTGTGCGTGTGAACATATATAAACAACTGATGAAAAATTAATAAACAAATCGTTATTTGATTTAAGCCCGATTATTTTTGAAAGTGAAAGTCATCTCTTTAGAAAGTTTGGGATATAACAGGTTATTGGGCTCTAGATTTTTTTTAATGAAATGAACAGAACAAGTTTCATACAATTTAATTGGCTTCTTGGAAAGATGGCAGCCAAAACTGACTTTGCCAGGGCTTTAACCTGGACTCTTAAGACATCATACTTTTGCACAGTTGCTTTTACACACTTCCAGAAGTCCTTTTTTTCTTTCTTATTTATTTATTTATTTTTTTTTTTGAGATGGAGTCTCGCACTGTTGCCCAGGCTGGAGTGCAGTGGCGATATCTCGGCTCAGTGCAACCTCCTGCAACCTCTGCCTCCCAGGTTCAAGCAATTCTCCCGCCTCAGCCTCTTGACTAGCTGGGATTACAGGTGCCCGCCACTATGCCCAGCTAATTTTTTGTATTTTTAGTAGAGACAGGTTTTCACTATGTTGGTCAGGCTAGTCTCGAACTCCTGACCTTGTGATCCACCCGCTTCGGCCTCCCAAAGTGCCGGGATTACATGCGTGAGCCACCGTGCCCGGCCCTGAAGTCCTTTTTAGTCTTCAAGTATTTTATAAATATCAACCAATTCATCGCAGTTTTGTTTCCTAATAGCTGGTGTAAAATTGATGTGTTCCTTGGGGGACATACAATATATAATTATCATAAATAATTATGATAAATGCACCTTTTCAAAATTAATTTCATCTCAGAATCACATACACTCTTTAAAATAGAGACAGAGAAGTAAATGTTCTTTATGAGGACAAATTTGAATAACACCATGTGGTCTTCCTATGGATGAGCAAAACGCTGATTCAAGGTGATAGAAATATTGGCTGATATTACTGCACTGAGTAGTAACCCAGAAAAACCATTCTATGTGTTTTTCTCATGACTTTGTATTAGGTTATGAGTCCCCATATTGCATTGTTATTTTTAACCATATAGTGAAATATAAATCCCACGTAGCAATAGTTCATCTGGAAACTTGAATGTATAAAATAATTTAAAAAATAATTACAACTTTATAAAAGGGCATGACATTTTCCTATTGAGACATATTTGAGAAAATCTCATAAATGTACCTCTTCTTCCTCTTTAGGCTCCTTTACCTGCAACAACTGACCTTCCAGAGTTTTTTGTTGCTTCTTATAAATGGCCTGGATGGACTCATGGCCCATTGGATCAAAAAAATTGTGCTGCATCCTGGGCATTTTCCACTGCAAGTAATAAAGTCATTTAAATTCCTTTCTTATAAACTACTCCTTTTGGCTCTAGAGACTGAGAGAATAATTAAACGATTTTAACAATTAGAATATTTAAATATTAGCATATGATCAAATAAAATCTCACTGTGACTGAAGAATATAACCTAAAGATTATATAAAAAACCCATTTTTAGTCTAAAAGTTGTTTTTTATTTTTAGGGTGCAATTTTAAATAGAGAGTGAATCACAAGAGTGACAAAATAAAGTTGCTAAAATGTGTTTGTCTATTCGGAGTTAAGGCCAGATAATAAAAAAAGGATTAAGGTTCTTCTTTATTCATATATTATTTATAATTCTAATATACATGTAGACACACCCACATAATCCTCATATTCTTTACTCTTTATACGATTTGCAAACACAGTTGTTAATCTAATTCGATGTAAAGTAAGACTTTAAACCTAAATAATAATGGATCAAATGGATTTTTATTTCATTTTAAATAAATATAAGCAAATACATAGGTTCTGACTCAAAAGTAATGTAACTGATCTTTTAATAAGAATAGCATCCAAATTAAGTCTACTGTTACTCAAAAAGTATAAGCAATGACTCTTTTATAGTTACTTTCATATAAATTCACAAATCCAATAAATTAGTTACAGGCTAACCCTCAAATTACGTCTCCAAAATTATCCTCAAAGGAATGTTGAATGTATTTTAGCAATTAAATGAAACCTAACATGATGATGATTGGCTGTCATTCAATTATCTTCACAAAACCATGCTCTAGGGTTTGCAGTTAATTTCAACAGTGTTCAAAGACAGTTTAAAGCCATTGAAGGATTGTGAACAAGTACATAGGCTCTTCGAGAAGCCAACTATGAAAGGCAGCATAGCCTGGGACAGAGAAATGCTGACGTCTGTGTCTAAGTATCATTGCTCCAGGATATCAATCAGACAACTCCAGAAATGCCTTTGTTAGAATCATAATGGTAGCCAAGCTCACCCCAAGTGGCTACATTTGCTAATTCATTGCTGTCCACACTCCCTCTCTGGCTATCTTATGCTGTACTTGATGTGTCAGGGACCCACATGGAGACCTTTCTGCGCTAAAATTTGTTTGTCTATTGATTGCTAAGGCCAGATAATAAAAAGAAGATTAAGGTTCTTTCAAATGGGTGGAGAAAGGTTTAATGTAATAAACCGTTTGCCATTTTGTGTTCATGTGGTTAATGTGTTACACCTAGTGGGTGATCTATAAGAATTTTGCTTAAAATTTACATTATGCCAGTATTTCTGAAGATGTGTAAGGAAAAACATTCATGGTGAAATACTGAAAGCAACTCGCTAGAGTGGAGGATATATTTTGGTGTTCCCAGGTCTCAACCCCACAGATAGCCTCTGCACTGCGCCAAGTCAGGATTGTTCCCCTACCTAATACACGGAACACCAGAGACAGGTTTCCTTTTGTGATTCCAAAGGACATAGTTTTGTGTCCTGTGAATTTAGTATGATAAATTAGGGCAAATTTTTTTTTTTGTTAAATAAAGAAAAAAAATGAACTAAATTATTGTAAAGATCCAAGAAATTGTGTCGAGAAGTATTAGTTACTAAAAAAGATTCTCTCTCAGAGAAACTAAAAGCTATAAAATGGAATAAATAAGACTGTTAAAAATAGGCACTATATTTTTAAAAGTTGTTTTATCCAATCAAATTCAAGCTATTTTTCAGAAGCCGAAGAGATACAGGTGTTTGGAGCAGTGGGAGTGGTATGTTTCACATACATTTGAAGACGGAATAAAATAAGCAAGGGAAAGAATAGAGTGTGTCTCAGAGGTACCGTCCAGTGAGAGTTTTTAAGAAGAGAGTGGAAAACAATTGGTTGAACTGAGTCATTCTTAAATCTTCTGACCTTTTCTAAATATTTCAAGTGAATTTTGGCTAAACCATCATTGAGATTCAGAAATGTCGGTATAAAAGCAACATATTGAATAACATGATGATTTAAAACACTTATCTTTTATTTGAAATCTACAGATTCGTGAGGCTGGAAGAGATTTTAAAGGTCACCTTTTTCAAGCCTCTAGTATTATAATGGAGGCCCAAATAGGTAAAGTGGCTTATCTGAAGCCAAAAGATGAGAAATATCAGAAATAATCCTAGAGACCAGGCTTCTTACTTCTGGATTACTGTTTTCTCTACACTATAAAAGTATTTTCTGAATGAAAACACAGTTATACCATTTTTAAAAATTTCAATTTCATTCTAAACCCCTGTGCTGAATGTCAAAGCATTAAAGAATTTCTCCTTTCTTTAATGAAATAGGGAATTATTTTCTTGAGACTATCAGAAGTCGTATAATGCCATTTGCTCCTATGAAATATATCCTACTATTTGCAATAGTAGATTGGAATTTAGTAGGGAGTTGGAGGTTATAGATTTAACACATATTGAGCATCTAAAGAATGCCAGCAATTGCCCTACAGCATTGTAATATGCCGTAGTTACATTAAAACCATGTGTATACAAAGATAGATATGTAAATGAATTAAATGAATTATTTTAGAAAAATTTTTAATTAGCACCTTGAGGGATTTCAGGACACTGACAATTTTGATGAGAAAAAAAGCTAAAACTTTCACTAAGAAAAGTGAACGAATAGAAGAAAGGTTATTATTTTGTTGCCTTTAATTAAAAGTGAGTAAGAAACTCACTTAGAACAAGACTGAACAAGACTGTACCAGATATTCAACAAGACTGTACCAGATTTTCAACGAAAAAGTCTGTACTAAAATGGTACCACCCCAATTTTTTCATAATCTGATCACTCACATTAGTTTATTTTGGTACCATGATCAAAATGACGGCATCTGTAGGATTTTGCTACTGGTTGATTAGTTTTCCTGGTCTGTTATTCTAAGAGGGTAGAACTATGTCTCCCTTGTTTCTTGTTCATCATTGTAATTTCCAGTGCTACAGTGCCTGTCAGTTAGTAGGTGTTTAATAAATGTGTTGAGGAAAGGAATGAATCAATAACAATTACAATTCTAGGAAATCATATAACAAATGAATAGAAGTTTTAATAATAAAAAGTGTGTGTGTGTATATATATATATATATAACTAATGATATTAGTTAGTAATACAATAGTCATAG
Organism: Chlorocebus sabaeus; assembly: GCF_047675955.1. Lineage (NCBI taxonomy): Eukaryota > Metazoa > Chordata > Mammalia > Primates > Cercopithecidae > Chlorocebus > Chlorocebus sabaeus. The sequence continues at coordinate 57,333,534 of NC_132920.1, forward strand.
CTATATTATTAGTTGTATATAGCATTACATATCATCAGTTACATATATAGCTATTAGATTGTATATATATAATTACATATATAGCTATATATAATGAACTATATTATATGTAACTAATGGTATTAGTTAATAGTAGTTACAACAGTTAGTAATTATAACTGAATAAATATATTCATTTCATTTTATATATATGTATAATCAAGCTGAATTCCATGTCTGCTAAAACAAGATTAAGATAATAATTTTCATTTATATTATGAACACAAAAGTGTGCTATGTAGCCTTTAGATACTGTATAAGATTGATTCATGTTAGTCAGGATTAGCTTAAGTATGGCCTCCTGGGTAGTTAAACTAGATACCAGTTTAAAAACAAAGGATTCAGTTTTACTCCAATATATCAGATGACTGTGGATGAATTTCCAACGAATATTTCTATGGTTAGTTTTCTCAATTGCCCCAGTTTAGTTAAATTCATTAAGAAAATATGTATTTTCCCATGACTATATGCAAGATACTGTTTTAGGTACAGGAAATAGAAATATAAGGAACATATGGCTCTTGCCCTCCAAGAGTTTCACTTGACAGATTCCCTAATGAGGAGTGTTCAGGAATATATAGAACATCAAAGGAACAAGAAACTGGAAAAATCTTTGAAGTCAATAGGACAATTGAGTAATATCAAAATAGGACAAAAATTATGACTGAAAGTATGACACAGTTCAACTGGCTGGTATACATAAATATATTAATGCTCTTTGGCTTTAATTATAAATTACACACAGTTTTAAAGACTACGTTAGGGTTCAAATAAAAAGGTTATGTATCTTATTAGAAATACCGTGTACCATTTGAATATTAATTGATATTCTATTTGAAACAGGTGTGGCTGCTGACCGAATAGCAATTCAGTCTAAGGGTCGATACACGGCCAATCTATCCCCTCAGAATTTGATCTCTTGCTGTGCCAAGAACCGTCATGGGTGCAATAGTGGAAGCATCGATAGGGCTTGGTGGTACCTGAGAAAACGTGGGTAAATAGCTGCTCAACATGTGTTTCTAGGATTTTTACGAGTGGTTCATTGTGTTAGAACAAGGAAAACAATTAATCCCAAGATTTTTACAAAAAAGTACTTAAAAATATATATACTACAGCTACATGAATATAAATATTATGCTACATTTAAATATATACTGCATTTGTTATGTATTGAGATTAGAAGCTATTAGAAACACTTGAGAAATGTATACGTTTCTAGCTAAATTGATATGAATTTTAGTTTTGAAGACTCAAGTAAATATTTTTTTCTTGTTGCTCTGAGCCAAGTGAGTCCCCACAGACAGAATAAAGTAATCACGGTTGCTGATCTCTCTGCTGTACTTTTCAGTTACCAGATTGAGGAATAGATAATATCAGGTAAAATTAGGCTAAAAATAAGAATAATAATATAAGGAAATAATCTACAGTTGTTTTAACTCATCAGTATGGTTCATTGTCTCCACCCCATTTGATGAAAAATGGGAGGCTGCATTTCCTCACTTTCAGGTAGGCTGATACCCATATAACATCCTTATGTCTGCTGTAAGAGCTGATCTACTAAAAAGCTGAGTTATTCAGCTAAGGAAGCTGCAGCTGATAAACAGTAGTGTCTGTATGTACCGCTTACCTGCTCTTCATCATCCACTCAGTGCTCTGGGTCTGCTATAGGACCAGTTAGATGCTATAGAAAATAGTGGATGTCAGATTTTGATGGGTTGCAATAAATTGCTTTAAATTTTTTCATATGTTTTGCCTAAAATGTCGTACTTTGAATAGCCAACTTGGGCTGATACTTTCCTTGTGTACTAGTGCTGTATTATGATAAAAAAATAACAGCCCTTTAATAGCTTGAAAATGTAAATTATCGTGAAGACCCAACTAAATCTCATTGTATTGGACTGCTTGGGGTGCTGTAACAAAATTCCGTAGACTGAGTGGCTTCAACAGCAAACACTGATGTTTTGGAGGCTGCAAAATCCAGGACCAGGCTGATCTGGTTCTTGGTGAGGGCTCTCTTTCTGGCTTTCAGATGGACACCTTCTCACAGCGTCCTCACATGATGAAAGAGAGCTCTGGTTTCTTCCTTTTCTTATAAGGTCACTAATCACATCTATGATGGCCCTACCCTCATGACATCCTTTAAAGTTAATTATCTCCCAAAGGCCTACCTCCAAATATCATTACATTGGGTATAAGTGCTTCAACATACGAATTTTAAAGTGACACCATTCAGTCCACAGCACTCATCATTTAATACAAATGTAATGCATTTAATACAATATTTTTTAGGTTGTTTGAGTGTTTTCAATGGTTTTGCTTTTGTCATGTTCTTTCCTCAGATTCTCATATTGTGTTGGAAACTATTACATTTTCATGAACCAATCCTAGTGGATACTTCTATGGTCATTTCAGCATAGAGTATCTACAATGCCATTACCACGATTTTATTTCCCTTACAATTTACCTTTTTATTCAATATTATCATGTTTGAATTGGTGCCAAATAATTTGTGCTTTGCTATGTTTAGTTTCAAAATCAGAAATCAAAATCATTTTCTCTTTTAGATAATACATGTCTGATAGTTTTCTACTTTATTAACTTTTAATATTATATTAATATTATACTATTTTCCCCCAAAGTACCACAAGCTACAGATATATAATAGTTTGTATTATGTGAACATATTACAATTATAAAAATGCAAAAACAAAACAAAATAAAAGCTTTAACGCTACAGCTTACATAATTTTAATATTCCATCTGGGAGTAGTCAGATTCAATATCTTGTTTATATTAAATTTAGCTCTTCCAAATTATAATTATATATACAGGTTGAATGGGGTCCTTTCCCTATTAATATTACCACATACTTAATATTGACAACCACTTTTTATCTTCAGGAAATTCTATACTACAGATAGAATTATTTATTAAAAATTGATCAAACAAGATTTTTAAAATTATAATGAAGAAATAAGAGGAGGGTAGGGAAGAGTATAATGTCACTGAGCTTCTGTGTTGGAGCCAGTCAGTATTTTGAAAATTATGTATGTAAGTAACCAGAATAATTTATTAATGTTGAATTCAGTAAGATTAAATATAAACAGGATATTATAACATTCTCCTAAATATTACCTTTGCTTCTTTGCTTATTCCTCATAGACTGGTATCCCATGCATGCTATCCACTTTTCAAAGACCAAAATGCCAACAATGGATGTGCCATGGCAAGCAGGTCTGATGGGCGAGGAAAACGGCATGCCACAAAGCCATGTCCCAACAACATAGAAAAATCTAACAGGATCTACCAATGTTCTCCTCCATACAGAGTCTCTTCCAGTGTAAGTATAAATGTCAAGAATCAAGAATAGTTGACTTTCTCAAACGTATATACCTCTGCTGTAGCTAAAACAATTTAAAAACTACTTAAAACTATCATATTCTAAAATAAATGTTATATTTTCAAGTATAATTTTTAAAACTTTTAAGGACTTTCGATTTGGGTATGATGTCTTATCTTTGTAATATTAGCAGTGTAAAGAACTGGCTGAAATTAAAAAAAGTCTAAGGAAATAGGGTTTTAAAATTATGTTTCATAATATCTGTATATAAATATATTTGAACTTGACAATTAAAAGCTAAGTTAAACACTGCTTTACTGACTTTTTTGTGTTATTAGCTCGTTTTATCAATCCTTTGCCTCACTCAACAAAATAATTTAAGAGGACATGGGTCTGATATAAAAAAGACTCCCTTGGATTCCAGTTTGTCTGTTAAAAGCCTAGGCAAATTTACTTCATCATATCAGTGTTCCCCAAGCCTGCTCGTTTTCAGAATCTGTGAATCTCCAGTCCTCCTAATTATCTCCAGAGTACAATTCAGTGTTCTAACCATAGCACACTGGCCTTTCATGAGTTGGTTTTGACGTACTACTTTTATACACTCATGTCCTGCCAGCATCTGCCACTCTACCCAGCCATAATGCTCCTAATATATAAAACTAGTCTCTGTTCCCCAGGTACACCATGCTCTGTTATACTTTTCCACTTAGCTAGGTGATAATTCCTCTGATGCAAATGGTTATCAAGTCTTTCCATCTAGAATGCCAAACAAATGTCAGGTAAAAACTTCATATCTCTGAAATTTTCCTTAATTTCCATGCAGAATTAATTTCCCTTTTATGTTTGCAACAATAACGCTTTGTGCTTGTCTCTACAATGGATCTTATTATATAATAATGAAATTAGTAGTGTCATTCAACCAAAATGTAAATAATTTGAGTATAGGTTCAGGGTCAATATTTGTTCCTGTTATAGTTTCTGGCATGTACTTTGTGCTCAAAGGTACAGAAAAATGGATGAAATAGTGCCCTGCCTCCCTATAGAGGGCTGCATTATACATTAGGAGACATCATAGAAATATTTGCACTAAGGTTACTGAGACATCTAACTAAACAATCATTTGGGATAGCTCTTGTGAGAAAAAAATTAGAGGTACTATTAATCTCCACTAATTAAATACTGTTTTAACTTACCTTGTTTATTTTTTTCTTTATAATCATGAAAGGCTATTGTATTTTCTCTCCACTCCAAATTTACTGTTTAGTGATAAGTGTCATTAAAACAAATGGGTGCATCTCATCTTTAACAATTTCATTAATGTAGCGTAATATACGTGAGTTTGCCAAAGTACGATTGAGAGTAAATTGCAAACACTTAACATTGTACACCAGTCAATAGGTTTAGTATGCTCTGATAACAATGATATTGCTCATTCATGTTTTTCCATCCAGGAAACTGAGATAATGAAAGAAATTATGCAAAATGGACCAGTTCAAGGTGAGCTTGGATGAAATACGTTTTTTTCTTATTCATTCCTTTAATGAACAACATTACATTGAGCTCATGTAATAGGAGTTTAATAAAAGTAAGAAAACTTTTACTTAAAGAGTATCCAAAAGGCTTCAACAGTTCTAAAATGAGTGCAGTTATGAGAAGTATGCTTACCTATATCTTAATTAGCTGCCATTTTATTTTCAGAAGATAGACTTATTTATAAATTGAACTCTTAAATATTAGTGACGCATTTGATGAATGACTCCGAAGTTTTTCCAAAATGATCATGGACCAACAGAAAGTCCAACATGAAATGCCAACTGACTAATTTGTAATGAAGCTTACTTTAGTTATTCAGTCATATTTAAGAATCATACATACAGTTTTCTTATCTTCAGTTTAAGTGGATTAGGTAGTGGATTGAAAAAATTGAGGGTTAATATTTTCCTTCTATTAACTCAAAATAAATCGAGTAAACCAGTGTAATTTTGCATTTTACAAAAGGTTTTCAATTTTGATCAATTTTGTAAATGTTTTATTTAGAGTAACAGTAAATAATGAAGTCATATAGTTACTTGTACATTGCCTTTGATTTATCTCATCTCTTGTAATAATTTATTCTGCTTGCCTGTTGAATTTTATTTTGCATCAATGGCCTGAATACGGGTAAATTCACAGAGTGTATTCCCTGTGTAAACATTGGTTTGAAGTGCATGGAAGAATCAATCCAACGAAGCCTAAAATGAAAATTTAGGTTGTGAATACTGAAGGGCCTGGAATATATAATCAATGCAGTGGAATAAAAAATAGGCCAAAATTAAATGTAAAACATTTGGTACATACTTAAGGAACCATTGCCAATTTTAATTTTTCTGAACACTGATCTAGTTAGTATTGGTTAAATATATATAGGCAGGAATCATGGATTTTATAATTGTGTTGGATGAATTTTTATTGATCATTATTACCACTTAGCATTTATTGAAAAACCACAGCCTACATAAACATGTCCTGAATTTAATTTTTAAAAATTATGGAACATTACCCAAAACGTGAAACAAATGAACAGAAATTTTCTGTTCCCCCTTACAGCTGTGTAATTTGTTGGTCATTTGAGGAGCGAGGGAATTAATCTCTAATTTCAATGTATGCTCCATTAAGTGGTGCTTCTGTGACAAATTTAAAAGATCACAGGTATTTAGAGTCAAGGTTACGCTAAAATATCCCAAATTTGGCATTTGCTATTTAAATAACTTTGGACAATTTACTTAACCTTTCAGAATCTTCAAGTCATTGTATTATTATTTCAAGTGTTTTTTTTCCTTTTCCCCCCTCTCTCTCCCTCTTTTTTTAATCAGTCAAACAATTTTGAATTGTAATTATTTAAAATTGAGAAAATTTAAATACTTTAGGTTTATTTTATGGCTATTACTGAAATGCTCATAATTTTCACAGAATGAATCAAAAATAAAGGCGTAACATTTCAAAGCAATAAAACAAAAATGCAAGTTATTCAACATTCATTTAACAAAGGTTTCTTGAGAACCTGCTTCCCGCCAGCCTAAGCCAGGAGCAAGAGATGAGCAACAACCAAGCCTCTCATCCGTGTTATAATTCTGTATCATGAGTTTGCTGTAGTTTTCCAAAAGTAAAATTGCATGATCATAACTTACATTGTTATATATTCACGAATTTATCAAGCCCGTTTGGTATCAGAAACTTCAGAAAGAAGCCACCTTTCAGGTAATTAGGATGGCTTCTCATCATTTTTCTTCAGTTGGCAGTGTTTTTCAGGAATAATGAGTATATTTTATTCATGATACTTAGAGGAAAGTTGAATCATAAGACCCAAAAGAGTCAATGGTTCTACAGAAAAGAAAAGCTAGTAGCAATATCTTCACATTTTTATAAAGGGATAGAATGCTGGTTGACTCTTCTTGCTATAAATGTTACATGATTGCCTGCTTGTTATTGCCTGGTCTGGCATACAGCATTTCCCCTGTCTCAGTACGAAAGAGCGTAAAAGCCAACAGAACCCTGAATGAATAACTTTGTGTACATTCTTCTAAAATCTGTAGGATTAAAAGTAAGTATAGGTGATGGATAGAGAACAAAAGCAGAGATCTCCATAGAGTACAGTTACATAAATTCTTAAAACCCTATAGGAATGTGTTTTAGAGTAAAGACGTTTTAACTTCTTTTGCGACTATTTGTACAGCATCAGAGAAGGCATGGAACATTAAAAAACGAAACAAAAACAGGAACATTGAAAAGTTATATTTAACTTTGGAGTATAAGGTTTTTTAAAGGATCTGTCAAACACTAGTTACCTTCCTGTTTTATTTAAAATGCTTGTCAAATTAAGACAAGTATTGTACACAGTTGTCAAACTATACATATGTAATCCCAATTAAAACTTTTTAAATTCATATCTTCTACAAGAGAAGTTTAAAGTCTTCACCCTGAATTGCCAAAGTCCTTCAACAAAGCAGCACACAATAGAGAGATGAAGTAATCTAGGTGAGGGAATGAAGGAGAGCTTTCTAAAGTATAAGCTCTACTTTTTAAAGTGTACAACATTGCTCATCTCTCCAGAGCTGGGAAGATGAAATCCTGTCAAAGTTTTATTTTGCCAGGAGTTTGCTTTTTTATTCCAACTCACAAAAGAAATGTTTGTGTTTACTTATGAGGATTAACGACAATTGCTTTAAACCCAGTTTGCTAGGCTCTGCTAGCTTAATTGGGGTTTTAAGAGGCTTGTGGTAAAGCACAAGGTTAACGGAGAAATAGTAATCACTGACCAGGTATAGTGTACTTTTGTTGCAAGGGCTTAATTTTTGGTAGTAGTGTCTCTGTTGATTAAGACTAGATGGTGTTTTAAAAGCATAATGTGTACTTAATATTCTAAATAGCTAAAAGTTGTTTTTATAGGATGACAAAAAATATTGCAACTAATTAAATTAAGTAGGAAAGAAAATTAGGCTCAATTGCACAGCCCCTTCTTAGATTCAGCTCCTTGCAATTTACCCATTGGTTGTTCCGTGAAATTTTCTGGTGGTTCTTAAAGATGGTATTTTAATACTGTGCCATTTGTTCTGTTGGATTTTATTTTAGCCATAATGCAAGTCCGTGAGGATTTCTTCTATTATAAGACAGGGATATACAGGCATGTTACCAGCACAAACAAAGAGTCAGAAAAATATCGAAAGCTTCAGACACATGCAGTCAAACTTACTGGGTAAGGCAATTAAAAAAATTCATTGAATTCTTTTGGTAAATGAAACTGAAAACAAGAATATGCAGTGTTTTAAATGCTAGAATACCCTTTGTAGGAGAGATTGTGATACAAATGAAAAACGATCTAAACATTGCCACTGTTTAGTCATTATTTTAAAGTCCAGTAAAAGGCTAACTCAGCATTCTGGGAAAAAAATGATCATTTCCTGTCTCTCACTTCTTGTGACTATGTCCTTAAGAATCTGTTCTAAGGGCAAGGAAAATATATTATTGAAATAATTCTACATGTGGCATAATCAAGGGAAGAGAGCAAATCCAAGGCATATTATGGCTTGGGGAGATGGTTTTGAATAGAATTGCAAATAGCAAAGATTAAGCAGGAAGAGAAGTAAGGTCACCTATAATTCAATGTAAGGTTATTTTATATTTATGTGAGAATTGTAGAAATTAGATTGATCAATTTTTAAAGTAAAATATATTAATCTATGCAACGGCAAGAGAGAAGTTCAAAATTTGGTGGTGGCATTTCAAGAGTAATTTTATAAATAGGCTGTACTCTGAAAGACAGTGTGGTTATGAGACCACTTTCCGAGTGCCTTCTCAATTTTATTCTGACTAAAACATCTTGTAATGTCTCACTCTAATCCAAATGAAATGCTACAAAGTTTTCTTTTCCATCTAAAACTCTCAGTCTTCTCATATTGCATATTATGGTAAATAACTTTATTCCCATTGAACATGTGTTTTTAATGACTGAATTTTATTGAGCCTACACAAAGCAACCTCGCCTACAATCAAATTGTTATCTTCTCCTTACTGATCTTTCAAACACCTTTCAGTTCTAAGCTATGTAGACAAGCTATCCTGTGTGATGCCTCCTTAGTTGATGTTTCAATTACAAAAGTATCACATTTCTCTGAATCTAAGATAATACTAATTTTGTGACATGTTGATTTCATGAATGTGAAAATACATGTATCTTAGGATCGAAGAATGTGATGTTTCATGTTAATGTAGGATACTGAATCTACAAATTGGAAAAAATGTGATGTGTGTGCGTGTGTGCATGTGTGTGTGTGTGTGTGTGCGTGTGTGTATTTATAAATGTTTTCACTATTCCTGGATAATAACTTCTGTTGAAATCTTGGAGTATTTTTAATGAATCTCCTAGATATATAACTATTGAGAAACAAATAAAGAAAGAAAGAAGAAAGGAAAGTAGGAAGGAAGGAAGGAAGGAAGGAAGGAAGGAAGGAAGGAAGGAAGGAAGGAAGGAAGGAAGGAAGGAAGGGAAGGAAGGAAGGAAGGGAAGGAAGGAAGGAAGAAAAAAGATTTTACAGAAAAACAAGATAGTGCAGTACTTCAAATTTTTTGAAAAGGAAAATTTTGCTAATGTTTTTACTAGCAGTATACAAAAATGCCAGTTTCTCAACATTCTTTCAAACACTAGGTTTGAAAGAAACACTTTTCCATTATAATAGGGTTATAAAACTGAATAGTTTTAATTACTCAGCATCACTTGTCTTTAGAAGCCTATGGTAGCTTCCTATTACCCTACTTTTTAAGGTTATATGGAACAAGGTGCTTGCCTTAATTTTTAAAAAATGTGTCATTTTTAATAAAATGAAGACATACTCTACTAAAATTAACAACTTAAAAAGAAGATAGTAAAAAATTACCAAATCAGGCCAGGTGTGGTGGCTCATGCTTGTAATCTCATCACTTTGGGAGGCCAAGGTGAGTGGATTGCTTAGGGCCAGGCATTTAAGACAAGCCCGACCAACATGGTGAAATCCCCTTTCTATAAAAAAATACAAAAATTAGCTGGGCATGGTGGTAGATGACTGTAATCCCAGCTACTCAGGAGGCTGAGGCAAGAGAATTGCTTGAATCCTAGAAGTGGAGGTTGCAATGAGCTTAAATCTGCATTCTAGTCTGGGCAACAGAGTGAGACCCTGTTTCAAAAAAAATTTCCAAATTATGTCATATTAATGCTCAAAAATCATTATTATCATGTTTGGTAAAAAACATGTCAGGTAAGTCTTCTCTTTCTCTCTGTGTTAGTGAAAAGTTTGACAAACAAAAATAGAAAGACAATATAGGATATGACATTTAAAAACATTGCTATTCAGGCTAACTTTACTTGAATTTAATAAAATTTAATAAAATGAGATATTTTTGATTCTTCAACAAAGGATATGCTCTATTCTAAATCTCTCTTCATTTATTTTAGACTCCAGGCCCTCTTAGCTATTCAAGGACATGAAGAAGCAATTTTTCCTTTTTCTTCTCTATAATCATTTTTATTTCTACCACCATACAAATAGTGTTGTTATCTCTCAGATTAAAAAAAAAAAACAACAAAAAAACTCAACACTTTTTTGGACTCTGCTTCCCCCACACTCCATTTGTGTTCACTCTTTACAGCAAACTCCTTGCAAGATTTTCCTGGAATCACTTTCAGTTCTCTTTCCAATCTTTCTTAAACTGCACCAATCATGTTTTCATTACCCCCATCCTCTTCATAAACATATTTATTTCAAGGTTATCAAAGGCATCCACATTGCTAAATTCATTGGTCAGATCCCAGACCTACTCATCCTCTTCATCTGATTTTTTTCTAATTGGCCACAACTTTGCAGTGTACTTTGCTGTATTTTCCCCTGTACTTCTACACTTCTTAATGTTAACATGCCCCAGTCTCAGGTCTTGGTTATTCTCTTGCTTCTAGTCTCGCTCTGTCTCTGGTGAGCTCATCATTCTCTGAGTTCATCCTGGCTTTAAGTGCCATCTAAAAGCTGACATCAACTGAATTTATATCTCAGCTCAGACCTCTTTCCTCTCCAGACTAATATATTCTATGGGCTATTTGACATCCTCACCTGGATACCTTATTAGGGAGGTAAATGCTTCAAATTCAGCACTTCCAAAACCGAACTCCTGATCTTCTCCACTTATTCTTGCTAAACAGCATCAGTCTTTTCTGTCTTAATTAATGACAGCTCTGTTCTTCCATATTCTCTGCTGGAAGCCTTGGAGTCATCCTTTATTCCTTTACTTCACAACTTACTTTCAATATGTCACAACCTCTCTTGGCCCTTTCAACCTATATCCAGAACTCAACCACTGTTCACTATCTGAACTACCATCACCCTTGCCTAAGCCACCATTACCTATTATTTTGTACCTGGATTACTGAAGTAGCTTCTAACAGATTTTATTGCATTTATCCTTGCTCCTTGACAGTCTAGTCTTAACGTAGAAAACAGGGTTTTTCTTTTAGAACCTTAGATCTTGATATTCTTTGTTCAGAATCTACAATATATTCCCAATTCCATCAGATTAAAAGCCAAATTTCTCACAATGACTTATAAGGGCCAGCATTTTCTTAGGACTCACCTTCTCACCGACTCCCACTCCCATTAACTTTCTGATCTCAACTCCTACCCATCTGTACCTTGATTTCCTGCTCTAGTGATTATTTAATGTTTCAGCAACATGTACCCCAGTGCCTTTTCCTCTGCCTAAAATGCTCTTCTACTGTTTATCCAGTTCCTTAGTGTCTGTGTCTCCACCCAGTCTCTGCTCAGGTCTCACCTTCTTAATACGTCCTCCCTGGCTGCCCTATTTAATTTGTGACTTGCCCTCTGCTCCAGCAATCCTGAACCCCCTACCTGCTTTATTTTTAAAAATTTTATACAATTATCACTTTTTAACATAATGTATAATTTAATTAGTTTTTTCATGTTGATTGTGTATTGTCTGTCTTCTTTACTAGAATGAAATTCCACAAGAGCAGGTGTCTGTATTATTTACTGATGTAGCCAAACCACCTAATACGGCACTGATCTGCTGATCAGTAATGCACTGTTTTCTCTTTTCAATGAATCAATGAGTTTTTTCCTTATGTTGTGCACTAGTTTTCCTTTGCTGTTACTTATCTTTACATGGAGAAGTTATTTGTCAAAAAAAAGAAAAAATAGAGTAGGGAGAAATTAGAGGAGAGAGTTGAGGCACTCTTCAGCTTTGATTAAAGTTTGTAAATGTTGAACCTGTGCTCATCAAATCAAACTTTTCTGTTATCCTGGGAGTTCTGCCCTTAGTTCATAGCTCAGATAGTTTCATGGGACTTATAATAAATCCCTTACTACTACTCTTTGCCTTTTTTTTTTTTTTTTTACTTCACCCTGCTGCATCATTTAGCCATCAGCCATGAAGGGCTGGCCTGGACTTTGACAACTCAATTGACTTCTAGTACGGGATTTCCTTTTCAGCTGACCTCCAATGGGTAGTACGGGAAGGGATTGACATCTGATTGCTTTAGCTTGCAGATGGTCCTCATTACAAAAATCTTATGGGGTGTTTCTAGACTGTGTTATGTACTTCTAAGGGGAAGTTTTTCCTATTCAGGTCCAGTGGTGCAGGGGGATGGTTGTGGTGAGTGCCGTCTCAGCATCCGTTCTTAACTTTGGTACAGAACAAAAGTTTTTTTTCTTATTCTTCAAAGTTGTGTTTTGAAATTACGGCCATTTGTTTGAATTTATTAAAGATAGAAATCACTAAGGTCTTAATATTCACTCCATTTTATTGTGCCTTTCCATTCTTAATTGTTCAGGGACTTTTCAGGAAGGTAAATGGAATAAAATGTCTTAACAGTGTCACTGTAACTGAAAATTCAGCTCTACCTAAGTTCCATTTCCAATAAGTTCAAAAGTCTAATTCCTTCTAAACTTCTTCCTATATATGTTTCATTATCAATTTTTTGCCCAATCTAGGGGCATCCTTGATCTAGAAAAAATTTTCTACCACACACTAAGTGATTGATCTATACTTTTCTATTATTCATAGAACTAAAATTGCATTCACTGTTTGGAGTCTCCCTTGATTTATTAGAACTGATCATTTATAATTTCTACCACCTATTTAGTCATACTGGTCATGTTTTCTTTTCTCTAATATTATATTCACTCATGCTCAGTTTGAACAAAATGTAAATGTGTTTACATTTAATCCTCTATCATTGTATATTCACATTTGGTGTGTCAGTTGCAATAGTTAATTCACTTCTATAAACTCCTAGAAAATTGGGATCTTTATAAATTTACTTTACTCATGTAACAATTAAGGCTAAGTCTGCTAGTAGGAAAATTAGTTTTGGAAAATATATACTTTTTAAATTTTACAAATATCTTAGGTCACCTGCGCATTGGTAGGTGCCCTGGAGCAGTTAAATTTTAATTCATTTCTCCATCAGGATTTCCTGATTTGGTAATGACTACATTCAATAAACTAATGCATTAATGAATTAGAGAGTCATCAAATAGCTCAAGTGAGTAAATATTCCTTATCAGAGAACTTAACATACTCCTAAGAATTACCTAACTAATGTATCACAGCAAATTCTGTTTGCTGCACTTTCTGTAGAAGGTGAAACTATTAGATTTAACTTATTGAACAAATGAATTTGATCTTCTATCAAGTGCCAAGAACTAGGAAATACAAGGAGGATTGATTTACAGTCTTCCTCTTAAGGAGTTTAGCAGGTGAGGCAGATACATTCACAATTGATTCTAGCATAGGGCGATAAAGGCTGTATATTCCCATACATGTAACTCACAGGACTGTGGGAGGTAGATACAAACCTGTAACACATATATTTACTCCTAATAGTCTTATTTCCCTCCTCTCTCTTCTCAAAAACTCTGTCATCCTCATCTTTGATGCTGTGGCTATAAATGCATTTAATTGAGTAAATAACACCATTTATTTTGAAATATGGCCTTATTTTATATGCCAATAAAAATAGGAAAATATTCTTGTTTAAACTAAGAAACTCCATTGATTATGGTATGAATCCCAATTTTAGAGATGTTAAAATGTCAAAAAATTGTGTTTTACAATCAACAAAATATGGTATTTCAGATTTTTATCCCAGCCAGTATTCTCCATATTATAGTCCTATTCCATATCTCTATGCCCATTAGAATTTGCCCTGTGTCCCTGTCAACTGAAGGTTTAAGTTTTATTTAATCCCCAAGTCTCAAGTTGGTTGTAATGCATTAATGCCATTTACTTTTGCTTATAAATCGTAGGAATTAGTGCAATAAGTTAAATGAATAAATTCAACAGTAAAATTTTTAGAAAACTACAGGAAAGAATTAGTATAAACATTGACCTTTTTTCATCTTGTCATTCCTGTTTGTGGAGCAGAATTTTACTGAAGATACACAGTCCTACCTCATCTTACTGTGCTTTGGTTTCTTGTGCTTCACAGATACTATGTTTTTTTTGTTTGTTTGTTTTGTTTTTTTTTTACAAATTGAAAGTTTTTGACAACCCTACACAGAGAAAGTCTAAAGGGACCATTTTTTTTTTTCCAACAGCATATGCTTGCTTGAGTCTCTGTGTTACAATTTGTTAATTCTCACAATATTTCCCACTTTTTCATTATTACATGTGTTATGGTGGCCTGTGATTGGTGTTCTTTGGTGTTGTTATAGTAATTGTTTTGGGGTGCCACAAACCATACCCATATAAGATGGCAAACTTGATTGTTAAATATTGTGTATGTTCTAACTCTTCTACCAAAGGGGCGTTCTCCCATCTCTCTCCTTTCCTTAGGCCTTTATATTCCCTCAGACACAACAATATTAAAATTATGGTAATTAATACTCCTATAAAGGCCTCTAAGGGTTCAAGTGAAAGGAAGATGTATTAGTCCATTCTTATACTGCTATAAAGAACTACCTGAGAATGGGTAATTTATAAATAAAAGAGGTTTAATTGACTCACAGTTCCATAGACTGTACAGGAGGTATGACTGGAGAGGCTTCAGGAAACTTACAATCGTGGCCAAAGGGCAAAGGAGAAACCATATCTTAACATGGCGATAGGAGAAAGAGAGAGAGAAGAGGGAAGTGCTATACACTTTTTCAACAACTAAATCTCATGAGAACTCACTATTACAAGAACGGTAAAGGGGAGATCCACTCCTGATCCAGTCACCTCCCACTAGGTCCCTCCTCAAAACTGGGGATTGTAATTCAACATGAGATTTAGGTGGGGACACAGAGCCAAACCATATCAGAGTAGTCACACATCTCTCACTTTAAATCAAAAGCTAGAAATGATTAAGCTTAGTGAGGAAGGCATGTTGTTGGAGACTGGCCAAAAGTTAGCCCTCTTGTACTAAAAAGTTGGCCAAATTGTGAATACAAAGGAAAAACCCTTGAAGGAAATTAAAAGTGCTAATCCAAAAAATATACAAATATTAAGAAAGCAAAGCAGTCTTATTGTTGAAATGGAAAAAGTTTTAGTGGACTGGAAAGAAAATCAAATAAGCCACAACATGTCTTTAAGCCAAACCCTAATTCACAGCAAGGCCCTAACTCTCTTTAATTCAATGAAGTCTCACAAAGATGAGTAAGCCTCTGAAGAAAGTCTTGCAGTTAGCAGAGATTGGTTCATAAGGCTTAAGGAAGGAGGCCATCTTCATAATATAAAAGTACAAAGTGAAGCAGCAAGTACTGATGGAGAAACTGCAGCAAGTTATCCAGAATATCTAACTAAGATAATTGATGAAGGTGGCTACACTAAATAACACACTTTCAATGTGAGTGAAACAGTCTTCTGTTGGAAGAAGATTCCATCCAGGACTTCTATAGCTAAAGATGAGACATCAATGCTTGGCATAAAAGTTTCAAAGGACAGGCTGACTCTCTTTTTAGGGTCTAAGGCAGCTGGTGACTTAAAGTTGAAGCAAATGCTTATTTACCATTCCAAAAACCCTAGGGCCCTTAAGAGTTATGCTAAATCAACTCTGCGTGCATTCTAGAAGTGGAACAATAAAACCTGGATGACAGCAAATTTGTGTATAACGTGGTTCATTGAATATTGTAAGCCCACTGTTGAGATCTGCTACTCAAAAAGAAAAAGGAGAGCATAAAATAATGCGTTAGTATTGAATTTTAATGTATTTTACCATATTTTCCATGCAAATAAATTTTAAGAAATCCAAGATCTTTTAAAATATTACTTGTCATTGAAAATGCACCCAATCACCTAAGAGCCCTGATGGAGATGTACAAGGAGATTAATGTTGTCTTCATGTGTGCTAACACAATACCCATTCTGCAGCCCATGAAACAAGAAGTAATTTCTATTTTCAAGTGTTATTACTCAAAAATCCATTTCATAAGGCTATACCTGCCATAGATAATTATTTCTCTGATGGATCTTGGCAAAGTCAATTGAAAACTTCTGGAAGGTGTTCTGTATTCTAGATGCCATTAAGAAAACTTGTGATTCATGGAAGTTCAACATATCAACATTCACAGGAGTTTGGAAGAAGTTGATTCCAATCCTCAGGGATTACTGTGGGTGGATTCCAAGACTTCAGTGGAGAAAGAAACTGCAGATGTGGTGGAAATAGAGAAAGAAATAGAAATTGAAGTAGAGCCTGAAGTTGTGAGTGAATTTTTGCAATTTTATTTTATAAAGGCAGGGTAGAAAGTGGTAAGAGGACATATGATAGATTTGGCCCAACTTTGAAGATCTGAGAAATGTCACTGAGGAAGTAGTCTGCGCTGAGATTTATGGATTGTATAGAAACATGCAAAAGGGGCAACTTGTGTGAAGTCCCTTTGCATAGGAGACTACACAACACTGTGTGGACACAAGGACGACTGTATTTGCTGAATCACAAAAGGCAGGACTTGTAGACCATATCACAGATTTTTGTCAAGGATGTTAAGTATGTGGTTAAAGATACAAAGAGCAAAGGAAAGTAATTGAAGTTTTTTAAGTAGAAAAGTGGCACAATCCTTGCTTGCATTATTTAGATTGCTCTGAGTGTGTAAAGTGTGATATAGTGGTAGATTTCAGTATTGCAAGTAAAAGATAAGAGTTTGGGCTTGGGTAAGGTGGTTGAAGAGCTGGGAGACATGAATGGATAAAGACATATTTAGGGAGAAAAGCTTTAAGACATGATGTGAGTTTGTAATGGGGCATGGGGAGGGAGAAGTCAAGAGTGATCCACCTTTAGAATTATGACTTGATGGGGAATGGTGACATACAATGAGATGGATAAAAAGTCTACTGTAGGACTTCATAGTTTTGAGATGTTTTTGAAACATAAAAGTGTCAATGGATATCAGAGAAGATAAGCAGATTTGCTGATCTCACAGGAGAGAGAAAAGTTGAGCATGGATAGGGCTACCCAGAAAAAGAAGAAAGACAGACTGATTGAGACTAAGCCATGGGAAAATTCAGTATTTATTTACTGACTAGAAAAAAATATGAATTTACAGAGACAGAGTGGGAGAGGCCAGTGAGGTTTAAAAAGAAAAAAGTAGAAGAGAGTTGCTAGTGTAGGGTTTCTTAGAAAGCTAGAAGCCTGGAAGGGTTGGGATTTAAAGAGCATGCATAGAGGTTGGTCTTAGAGAGGGGACCAAGTGGTAACTCTATTATACGTGTAGAGAAAACAAGGTTAGTTGGATATATTTTGGTGTTTAGAGTAGTGGTGAGTTTAGAAAAATTTCTGTTGGATTGCCTCTTTCATCTTTAGGAACTAGAAGTTTAGGTTATCTGTAGAAAAAAATGTGGTGGGAGGAGAGGAATGTATATTTAGAAATGTGAGGAAAATTAGATGGTTTGCGGTGGTCATCTAGGTGTTTAGGAGGGGACGATGACCAGGGGAACCCAAAGAGATCATTAGGCATTAGTAATGGTACCATTCTGCTCTCTTGTGTGTGCTTTCTGCAGTTGTGGTCAACTGCTCAGCTGTATGCAAAGAGAAATGGGAAAATGAGTTCATCCAAGACTAATGATTTTCCAAATGGGTGCAATAAAGAGTCAGAAAAGAAAAAAGAGTTTAGGATATGCATAACACATCAACTCAAATATTGTTATGTTACCAAAATGACAGAAAGAGTGACAAATGATGTAAGACTGATAAAAGGAGAGAATTGAGGAATTTGGAGATTATAGAAAAATGATTGAACCAAAATAGATTCAAAATATTTAATAATTCAAATATATTAATAGAAGTTTATTTTTTGTTCACATAATCATTTGTCATGATAATTTTGATCTCAATCATTTTAGGATTCTTTAGTTTATTTTTTATTTATAAGATTTTAAAAATCATTATGAGAAAATAAAAAAGTAATTATGTAATAATAAGGAAATAATACTTTACAGGTTAAGAATATAGTTTTATGAAGTGATTAATAGCCATGATTTTCTACATTAGGTGCCTCAATACATTGCCATACTTTGTAGTCATAAACTATTGATATCTATCTATCTGTCTTTCTATCTCTCTATCTATCTATCTATCTACCTACCTACCTACCTGTCATCTGCCTATCTAGCTTCGGTTGAATATATTTGCCTTTTAGGAGAGCATAAAATAATGCATTAGTATTGAATTTTAATGTATTTTACCATATTTTCCATGCAAATAAATTTTAAGAGATCCAAGATCATAAATTATTATTTGGGGCAATTACAAATTATTTGACATAGTTTTATTGGGGCCACCACTTGTTTTTCCCCATTTATCTTTTCTTTTTACTCTGTCTTTTTGAATAACAAGTGAATGCTAAGTCTGAATTTTCATGCTATGTTATGTTTAACTCCTGGCAAATTGATCAATTCAGAGCAGATGTTTTAATTAGAGGTTCTTAATGCATGGGGAAGTCTAAGACAGTTGAATGAACATTTCTACTATGCTTATTTAGCAAATGCAAATAAATGTGCGATAATTAGTATAGACTTTGCAAAAACATTTAATTCAGGTGTTAGAAGGTCTTTTGATTGCAAAAGACTTCTCTCTTCCTTGCACTTTTCTTTTTTGATGGGGTGCACTGGTTTGAATAACAGCAGCCGCTACCATAAATAGACTCAAAATATTTGATAATTCAAACATATGAATAGAAGTTTATTTCTTGTTCACATAATAGTTTAAGATGGGTGATTTTAGTTGTTGGGTGACTCTTTGTTATATGGTTTCAGGGCTTTGACTCTTTCCATTTTCTTGATCTATCATCTGTGACAGTCACATGTTGTGATCTCATCCAGCATAGGGACAATGAAGAAGAGCATAAGGAAGGCTTCTTAAATGCAATTCTTAAAGCCTTAACTCAGAAAAAATCCACAATTCCATTCATATTCCCTTGGCTAGAACTCATTCAATGGCTCTGCCCAAATGCAAAGGTGACTGGAAAATGAAAAGATTTGATAGGAACATTTTAATAGAGTTGTATTTTGGAGTAGAATTCCAAATTTGCATAAATTTTAAAGGAAAAAACCATTAGAGATTCAAATTTTGAGTTTGTAGAGAGTTACCTTGGTCTATATCTCTCAGGGTCTCTGAGATTATATGTTCTGTCTTTAGAGAGTCTTCACTGAGAAATTTAGAGAATCCCTGCTTTATAAGCTTGAACAGCCAGGTGCAATGGTGTGTGTCTGTAGTACCAGCTACTTAGGAAGTTGAGGCAAAAATCTTGTTTGAGCCTAGGAGTTCAAGAGCAGACTGGGCAACATAGAGACCTTGTCTCAAAATTATGAATAAAGTAATGCATGCTTTTGATACCAACTATATCCATAATCACCATAGAACTATCACTAAACAAATGTAGTAGAACTGTCACGAAACACAACCCTCATACTTTTAAAACCCTTATGAGATGGGAATTATTTCATTTTGTCAGAAATAAAAGACTGAGAATGTTAAGACAACTCTTTAGGTTATCTGACTTCAAAATTAATGGTCTATGAATACTGTATTTATATGCATACATGTATGCGTACATGTGTGTGTATGTACAATCCAGTGTCAAGAGTCCTCAAAATCTGGTCACCTCTGAGGTTTTCTCAAGCAATTGCTGTATTCCCTCTTTTACTAGAAAATTATTTACAATAAAAACAAATGCAGCTTTTTTAATATCTAAAATTCTATTCTTACTTGCTTTGAGCTATGTGTTTAATATATAGATTAAAATATTTTTGCTTTTTTCTTCTTCAACAAGAAACTCTCTAAAAACACATAATATATGTCAAGTACCATGGTAGGCTTTAAGAATACAAACATCAATAGAATAGTGCCTCTGTCCTCAGTGTGGAGAGAGAGAGAGAAGAAGAGAGAGAGAGAGAGAGAGAGAGAGAGAGAGAGAGAGAGAGAGAGAGAGAGAGAGAGAAGCAAGTGCTAATGTCCAATGTCTTAAGTGTGTAGATGGAGATAGGATAGGAACATACATTGAGTAGTGAAGACGTGCATTATCTAAGAAGGCACATAATTCCAAATCTGGGGACCAGGAACGGTTGCCAGGAAAAAGTGACACCTACTGTGGAATATAGCAGGGCAAATAGAAAGTATAAATGATATATGAAAACAGAAGCCTGCTCCAGGAAATATGAGCCGGAAATGCCTAATCTCACAGTGAGATAGAATATGACATATGAAAGGAATCTGAAGGAACTTATGGGTAAGTGTAGAGCAAGGAGGAATCTAATAAAAAACGATACTAAGAGGTAGCCAAGACAGGGGTATATTCTTCTCCTTAATGATGACTACTTATTGATCTTGGAGCCTATCCTGGCTTTCTTCACTGTCTCTGAGTTTTCTTCACATTCTTCCATTATTTCTATATTAACTTACATGCCTTTGTAGCAACATTGTTTGGTTTACAGTGTAAATTCTAAGATGTGTTCATGTGACATCTCTTTTCCTCATATCCTGTGAAATGATGTTCCCGATAAACAGAACAATATTTCTTTCACATTTGCAAGCAGTTCAGTTCAGCATCCTAGTTCTGAGTCATTCTACTTTGAGATACATTTGAGTCCAGAAACTGTGACCAAAGAAAAGAAAGAGGATTTCAGTAAACCGTAAGACAAGTAGCGGAAGCTGAATAATATTTAAAAAGTAAAAGGAATATTTTCCTGATGCACTTTGGCAGAGATGAGCTCCAGGAAATACATACATAAATTTGCCTGACCTTGAAGTGCACATCATCTAATAGTGGAGACAGCTACATAGACATGTAATATTGTAAATTCATTGGTTTAGAAATGAATGGCATAAAGGTATATAGAAGCAAAGAGAAGAACTCTACCTGAGCATGTGCAGGTGCTGTAGAGATGGTACAAGTGAAAACTGGAGTAGAAAATGGCCCTAGAATTCAAGGTGAACATGTTAATTATTCATTTGAACATTCTCTACTGTGAACTCTTTATTGTTGTTCTTTGTTAATTTTTCTAGTAGAGTGCTAGTTTTAAAAACTTGTGTATGAACTCATTATGCATTGGAAGCTGTCTTAGTTCCTTCAGACTGCTGTAACAAAAATATCATACACTGTGTGACCTACACAACATTTGTTTCTCACAGTGTTGGAGGATGGAAAGTCTAAGATTGTCGTACCAGCATATTTGGTGTTTGATGAAGGGCCTGCTTTCTTGTTCATAGATGACTGTCCTGCTATGTCCTCACATGGCAAAAGGACCAGGGGAGCTCTCTGTGGTGTCCTTTTTAGGGGTTAATCCTATTCATGAGAATTCTACCTTCATCAAGTAATTACTCCCAAAGGTCCCACCTCCTAATACCATTGCATTGGGAGTTAAGATTTTAACATATGAATTTTAAGGTGACACATACATTGAGGCCACAGAGAACAAACATCCCTTTAGAATATTGACTAAACTCCATTATTGTTCAGTTTTGTAATTTTATTTCTGATGGTTTTGACCTGTATAATATTTTAACTTTTATTCTAGATTTTTAAAAGTTATATATTATACTAAATATTATGTCACATATGTGTTATACTAGATAACATATATTATAATGTATTATATATAACATATTATATAATTATAAGTTATATATTAATGTAATTATTAAGTAATAATAATCAAATAATCAAAATATTAAATATAGTTATTAAATTATTATATTATTATACATTATTAAATTATTATGTAATTATGTCAAAAGTGTGCCTGAAAGATACTTGGGCATATGATGTGTGGTGAAGCCCCAAATTTTTTCTTCAAACTCTGAATTAAAAGCTTCAATATGGCATAATTAATAATGTACCTCTTCCTCACTCTTTTAATGCATTTTATTGCTTATTAAATTCTTACATAAATTTATTAGGGTTTGATTCTGGGGTATCTTGTTCAAAATACTCACTATTATAATTCAACATCTTCCACTTAGTTTTACTATCAAGTATTGTATGCATTGCTTCGTTGCTCTCATTTTTTTCAAATTTATGTAGTGATTTTCTTGTTTATTTTTCCAAGTGAGATTAAAAAACAAAACAAAAACCTCAGAACAACTTAAATTGAATATGTATTTTTAATTTATAAAGAAGATAATATAAATCGTTTTACTTTTCAAAAACTAGTATTAAGTACCCTGCATTTTGTTTTCTTCAGAGAAATGCTAATTTTCAAGGATTCTTAAATAGAAATTTTGAAGGCTTGTACATTTTTTATTACACATTTGAAGTCTACATGTATATATATGATATACAATATATGAAATATATTCAGATATACTTTTAAATAATGTTTACTGTTTTCTGATCACAAAAGTAATAAAGTAGATATTTGACATTTTTGAATTGAACATTCCTGGTTCTTACGACTTACAAGATAGCCCCAGAATTCAAGAGCTATTTCAATATGTAATGTTTGTAAGACAAACTTGAAACATGAGCTGTAAGGCTGGTGTTTGAAAGTAAGTCACTTAATATGCTTGCTCCTCATGAGCTTACTCATCTTCCCATATGCAGTAACTCTCACGTAATTTTTAGAAAATCACCTTTTGCTTGCAAAAAGATGACATTCAGTGATAGAGAAATTTAGTAAAATTTAGAAAGGAAAAGAACTTTGGTCTATCGATATGGAAAGAAATACACTATTATACACATTAAAACAAGTCAAAAGAAATCCAGAAGCTTGTTTCATGCTCACTAAATTATCTGGAACTTTTAGAATGTAGGAACACACATATATATGATAATCTCTATATGTATACTATATAAATACATTTTAAAACTTAAAAACCTAATCCAGGATTTTTGAGCTAAAACATTAAAATCTTTCTATTAAAGTATACTTTAAAATTATAAATTTTATCTTTAGGAATATTTTTGGCTGTATTAGGATTAGGAGCATGGTGTTGAGTTAGTGTATGGAAAGCAGTCAGAACAGCGTTAAATAATTGAAGCACTATACACAGAGTTAGCAACAACTATTACTATATAAATATCATCATTACAATTATTGCCATCATGATATTATTAAAACCAACTCACCAATCCTTATGATCTAATTTTCTGGAAGCACATAAATTTAATCTGAGTTGAAAATTAGATTAAGTAAATGATTATAGGGTAAACCATTGAGGAAATAAAATAATACTACCCCATATAGCTTTAGGGCCAGATAGTTTAATCAGAATGTTTTCAATGACAATTACTTTATAATTACCTCCAGAAGTTTTTAAATTACTGAAGATTATCAGAAAATGGAAATGAAATGGCCAAACAGGGAAGAGGAAAAGAAGGAGAATTTGATGTCACACAGACCTAGGGGAAAGAAAGTCCTAAGAAGGAAGGAATGACCTGTAGTGTGGAATGTTGCTGAGATGTCAAATAAAACCAGGACTGAAAAAATGCCCATTGAAGTCTGAAGAAAAAGAAACAAATAAATGACAGTTGGTTCTTCTTGCTGAATCTTTGAATTCGTGTCTGCTGTTACAAATGCATGCACAAGTTTCATTACAATATTATTTTATGCCCACCTTAAGTCCTGACAAATATGATTTCTGTTATGTGGGTTTACTTGGCATTAATACATTTCTATATTGTGTGTGTACTAAAGGTGGTGAAAAGCAAAAATTATATGAAGGCTAAGAAAATCCTTTGGCTGTCATGTTGAATGACTTCCAAAAATATTTGAACCTTACTACAAAGTGAAAAAAAAATTCAACTAATGTAAATTATAAATTATGAAATGTGTAATATGAAATAGAAATTATTTCATTTATTTTTGTACTCTCAAATTTATTCTTAATTCAAACTTTCAACAAATTTTACTGAGTGATGGTTGTGTACCAGGCATCCTGTTAGTTCTGGAGCTATGGAGATGAATAACATGGAGAGCCTTGATAAATAAAATAAAGTAAATTATGACCCTCCGATTTGTTGCAGCCATCAATCAGTCACTCAAGGAAGCCACCGAGAGGTCCCACAGGACTGTTGGGATCTTTTGAGCTGAACTCACTGTCAGAAGAGCAGAGGTGCAGAGGGCCCTGGGGATGTTGAAACTGATAGATGGGCTTTATTTTTTTTCTGTTTTCAGTGCTGATTGAATCATGTTGCCTTGTCTGTCAGTACTGAATCAACTTGACAGAACAGTTTGTGCTCCATTTGTTTTGTCTTGTTTGACACTGGTCCTTCATTGATTCATCATCTCAAACACTGATCAGGTCTGTTCCACTCTGTAAGTGCTATTGCTATGAATTGACTTATTACAAAACAAAGCAAGACAAGGCGAAAAACAACAGTAAGAAGGAAGAGCTTTCCTTTTATTCAGGCAAATACATTGTAGGAGTGTTGTTTCTAAAAGAATTCTTAGAAAGCTATCTTTACATTCCAAAAAAATGTCACGTACAAAACCTGTGTGTGTGTGTGTGTGTGTGTGTTTGTGTGTGTGTGTGTATCAGAGAGAGAGAGAGAGACTCTTTTGACTTGAGGTCAAGTGTAGGACTAGTCTCGATTGTGAAGGAACACCTTATAGCATAAAGAACGAGGATACTGGGGTCAAGCTTAGGTTCCAGTGATAGTTCTGTCCTCGCTGGGTGATCTCAGGCAGGTTGTATGATGTCTCTGCATCACGGTTTTCTCATCTGTTGCACTGGGATAATAAGTTTCCCTCTGTCTTATTGTGAGGATTAAATGAAACAGTATGTCTGCCCCCTCATGCTCACTTTATACTTTCTTTAATTTTTAAAATTCAAACATTCTTTAACTTTTTTATTACTCTGAATGTATTTTCAGATTAAAAAATAGAATTTAGATTGATTCTAATTATGATATTAATGAGTACTTATCTATGATGTGACACAATTTTACATTTATTTTTAAAATGTATTATTTATTTATTTAATTTTTGACCTACCTTACCTTGATTTCACAGGTAGATGAATAAAGACAGTAAGGAAAAGAGAAATGTAATGACAGGAAGAAACAATTTCTTTGGTAAATGCAATAAAACTTTTTATGATCTTAGATAATGTGATTCTACTTGTTCTAAGAAAGCCACTTAAGTGGTAGGAATTGGGTCATTTACATTTAACTTCTACTGGATTGCATTAAATCACTGTGGTAGAAAATAAAACTTTTTTAGTGGGAAATATCAAAGACAGATGTGGTACATGAACAATTGTTCAATTAAGGAAGGGAATTACATGCAGTTCCTTAAATTTGTAGAGATCTGGGAGCAATGGATTATACAAAGTTTGAGATTATGCTTTAGCAGGTTTATAAAATGGCTTTCAACTGGTGTTTTTTTTGTTTTTGTTTTTGTTTGTTTGTTTATTGTTTGTTTGTTTTTTTGTTTTGAGACGGAGTTTTGTTCTTGTTGCCGAAATTGGAGTACAATGGCATGATCTGGGCTCACTGCAACCTCCGCCTCCTGGGTTAAAATGATTCTCCTGCCTCAGCCTCCTGAGTAGCTGGGATTACAGACACCTGCCACCATGTCTGGCTAATTTTTGTATTTTTAGTAGAGATGGGGTTTCACCGTGTTGGCCAGGCTGGTCTCGAACTCCTGACCTCAGGTGATCTGCCTACCTCAGCCTCCCAAAGTACTGGGATTACAGGCGTGAGCCACTGCGCCTGGCCTCAACTAGTTTTAATGTCTATAGACTTCAGGTTTGGGGATGCCTGTGAAATAAAATGTTATTAGGCCCTGGTACAGTGCTACCTTCCAAAGTTAGCTTAATAAATATTTTTTGGTTGATTTTATTTTATAATCTAATACTTCTGTCATAGGTGTTGCTCTCAAGTTATAAAATACAATAGAATTCACATAGCGATTCAGAAAGTGTATGTTTGTGAATTTCCAGAGATGTGGGGGTCGAGGGAGAGGACATCGGGGCTAAGAGTAAAGTGGCTCCTGACTTCTCTCTGTCAACGGAAATATGGATTGGTTGTCCCATGAAAAAGAGAGCACTTGCTGGAGTATATATATATATATATATATATATATATATATATATAGAGAGAGAGAGAGAGAGAGAGAGAATTCTGATGAATGAATGAACCAAGAGTTTTGTTAAAAGGCATATGTTGCTATGGTTTGCAATGTCTTCTCTGTACAGAAATATCTAGGATATTACTGATTACTTCAATAAGACCAAAGAGAAAGTCAGCCCAAGTCTGTGCTACAATAAAAAGGAAATGGTTGCAGAAAAAACAAATTTTGCACATGATTAATGAGTACTAACTGTGGCATTAAGTGACAACTTTGATTTATTTTGATCCTTAAGATAAATGCATTAAATATTACTCTTCTCCATTCCCATCAATGTAACAATTGTGTTCATTACATTTCTTGATACAAATGAAACTTGGATGTGATAAATGAAATCCTGGTTAGAATATTGCTATAATGACCCAAGTGTTTCTCCTACGTCCAATCCCACACTTTTCCATTTATTAATATGTCTCGTTCAGTATCACTAGTTTTATCTTCCTATGGCTGCCTAAAATCCGTCTTTCTTCCAAAACTTTCACGATTTCTCTGTGAATGCATGAAGGCCGGCTCCTTACATTATTTGATGCTCTTTTCTCTCAGATATACATTCATTTCCCCCGGCATCTCCTACAGATTACCGAAGGCCTATTACGCCTTTCCTCTTCACCACAGCTAGAAATGATTCTACTCTTTTCTGCCTTTTTCTAGTCCTAATTTTTATTGCTTGTGTTATTATCTGCTTCTAAGACGCTAGTGATAATTCAGCCACTTAAGCATATAATCTTGAAATGTTATTTAACCTTTTGAGCCTCAGTCCCTTTATCTATGAAATATATAAGTTGAATTAGAGTCTGACTGGTTTCGTGGGCCACGTGGTGTTGGCTACTCAACTCTACCATTAGCTGACATGGACAATATGCAAATAAATGATCATGGATATTCCATAAAATTTTATTAACAAAAACAGGCGTCCCAGGCTAGATTTTGCCTGTAAACCATAGCTGGCCAACCCTTAGAGTATGCTATAATTTCTGAGTCTCCGTCCAGTACTAAGATTCTATGAGAAGGTAAAAAGCCATTTCTATTTCTAACATCAAAGGGATAAAGTTTTCCCTTAAAGTTTCTCTTCATAAGATATTACCCTAGTCGCGCGGTGGCTCAAGCCTGTAATCCCAGCACTTTGGGAGGCCGAGACGGGCGGATCACGAGGTCGGGAGATCGAGACCATCCTGGCTAACCCGGTGAAACCCTGTCTCTACTAAAAAAAAATACAAAAAACTAGCCGGGCGACGTGGCGGGCGCCTGTAGTCCCAGCTACTCGGGAGGCTGAGGCAGGAGAATGGCCTAAGCCCGGGAGGCGGAGCTTGCAGTGAGCTGAGATCCGGCCACTGCACTCCAGCCTGGGCGACAGAGCCAGACTCCGTCTCAAAAAAAAAAAAAAAGAGATATTACCCTAGTCAATTATCGTTGATCATGATACATGATTTTGGTCTTTGTTCTCTCTTTGCTCAGCACATGTAACATTGTTGTAGATGTGTAGATGTTTTAATGCATATTCTGTCAGCATAATAAATGCAGAAGGACAGTTCTCTCAGTTCTACAGCAGGTCATTCTGACCAGAGTATGAACTGGGCATACACATTTATCAATTTTCTCCATACTTCTTTTCATAGGTCAAATTACATGTGATACTACACTTGTAATCTTCTTGCTTCCTGATACATCAGGATATAGGGAATATGGTAGGCATGGTATAGTGTTGTTTAAATAATTAACATTAGGTACACAGGATCATGTGTGATATTAATATTTTCATGCAAAAAATGATATTTCATGAACCATCATCTGCTCCTCAATCTGTGATAAAATTTGTAGCTTCCTGGCAGAACATATTGATAAAAGTACCTAATCTTAGATATATTGAACCCTAGCTTGATTAACATTTGGCTCAAGTAGAAAATTAAGGGGTGGTAGGGAATGCCCACATTTCATTTTGCTTTCCCATGGAGTCTATTTTTATCCATCTTTGATGTAGCATTAATTAGCACTTTCTCATATTCAATACCACTTCATTTACTAGGCATGAGCTTTCTTAAAAATGAAGTTCCTAAGCATCTCAGGTAGAACATTTATAAGAAAATAGAAGCCTGCCTATCTTTGCCTTATTCTTCCTGCAGTTATCTTTCAAATCTCTGTGTAATGGGAACTAAGACTCTATCTGCAGTCTTACCTCTAAAAGCAAAATCCTATATCCAGTGTAGTCATATCATTGTTATTGACTTGAAACCCATCGAGTGGTTTCTTTATCCTGGTAGCCTATCTGACTTTCATTTCCTTAATAAGAAGGGTTGGAGTTCCATATCAGGTTATATGATATATTTGCTCCTTGTTTTGCTCCAAAATTTCCTGTCCAAGTATGGTGTCCTGCATAAAATGTCTTTACATGTCCACTGTTTTAAAACTGTTTTTTTTTTTTTTTTTTTTTTTTTTAATCTGTCTGGATCTATATTCACTACTGCAGAGTTTGTCTGCTCAGAAAACATGAATTTGAATCCCTGATATTAGTCTATTGGGTACATGCAGAGATCCCAGAAATAGCAAATCTTCCAAAATATTGCAACATTTTGGTCTGGGTCATTCTGCTACAGTGTAATATACCTACCATCATAATAAAATAAAACTATTTTTCTTTTTCTTCTAACTCCAGATTCTTACATGGTTGTGAGGCTGGCTTTAAGGAATCCAATCCCTAAGCAAATGTGTTCTTCCCATGTGAGTTAGGAAATCATTATTCTCATCACAGACGAATTCCTGTAGTGAAAGATTGTTTCAGAATTTCTTTTGGAAATTAGTTTTTCTTCGTTCTTAGGCTTATGGTTTGTCAGAAACACAGAAAACCCATTAATTTAAAGGTTTATGTGTAGAACCATATCAGCAGAGAAAATCCAAAAGAAGGTGAAGCAATTCTGTAACCACTGTCTCAGGCAATGATAAACCAACCTGATAATCAGAAACACATCTCTGTACAATATGAAGTATTATACAAATGTGTAATTGTACAAGTACATTGCTACTTGAGGTGTACAAATGTGTACCTCAAGTAGTGCACATTTGATGTACCTATTCATTCAACTTTGAAATGCTGTTGCTAACCTCGACTCTTTCTCATCCCTTCCTTTCCATATAAATTGGCCAGCAAATCATCACTTTTACCTTCTAAGTAGCTCTCAAACTTGTTCCATCTTATTCATTCCCTCTGCCAAGGTACTTCAATTCACTGGCTCAACAAATATCTATTTAGGGTCAACTATGTGAAAGTCATTGTCCTAGATGTTGAGGATACAACTGTTAAAAGAACAAACAACATTACTTTATGGGTCTCACATTCTTATTCAGAATTTCATTATTTCTTGCTTGAACTGCAAAATTAATCTTTTGCTTAGAGCCTGCTCTCCCTGGAGACTATATCCTACGCTAACACCAGAGCTGGATCATGTCACATTCCATATTCAAATGGCTCTTTATCACCAACTTTGTAAATGCCAAGTCTGGTAACCATGAATACTCTTGGAGGCCTGAGTCACACCTGCCTAACTTCATTCCCCACCACTCTCATCCCTTTCCTTCAGTTACACTGGACCAAGTGCTGCTCTTGGAATAGGTAGAGGTGAAGTTTTCATGGTTCTATGACTGCACCTGCTGATTTTGCTGTAAATTCTACACTCCTGTGTCAAGAAGAAATTTCTACTCTACTCTGAAGAAAGTCATCTTTGCCTCTGGCACAGAGTTAATGTTTTCATCTGTTAACTTGTAGAAATTTTCAAAACATGCTTCTTTTTTAAAGTGACACTTGTATAATTCTATTTATTTATATTCTTGTTTTTCATTCCTCAATATCACTCCCATTAGATTGACAGTTTCTTGAAAACAAAATATGTGTCTTTTTGGGGCTAACCAGTAATTTGTTGGAAAAAAGTAGAAATTAACAACTGTAGTATACAGGAGAGATTCTGTGCTTACCTTAAAAGGGTTACTTATGGGAATATAAATATTGCTTTAATAAAGTTATATTTTCAACCCTCTCTTATTTACGACGTCTAATCTGACTTCACTGGGTGTATGGGCCTCATTGACAAAATCTTCCAAAACCAAGGAAAAGAAAAAAAAAAAAATCATTTAAAGTCATATGCAAATTATTCTGTTACAATAATTTTACTATCTAGGCATAACTTAAAATAGGGTTTAGAGAAGTTTAGTGTTTAATACACTTATCTAAAAAGAACAATATCCCTTTTAAAAGGAACATGTGTGGAAATATTAATAACTGTAGAAGTACAAGATCTTAAATCACTGTTTTATGGGTTTTAATACCTTACTCCGCAGGAACTTTATGGTCTTTCCATAAAGACTTTTCATATTATATATAAAAAAGTAGTGTTTCTGGAACTCATGAAAAGTGGGCATATAAAATCTGTCCTGGAGGAAGAGCTTAAATAATTATGTGCATTGAGTGAGAGATGGAAACCCAGTCTCAATGCAGAGAGACAGAAAGGCTCAGGCAGCACTCATGCATCCTTAGGGAACGTGATAGATGGGCTAAGAGCTGCCCAGATTTTTTTCAAAGCCAGCGTATTCCCAGATATTACTACATTTTGAGGGAAAATGGTATTAATGGGTCTTAACAAATAATTGAAACAATTTAATGGGAAAATGGTATTAATGGGTCTTAACAAATAATTGAAACAATTTAATGAAGTAAAAACAATTCCAAAGAACCGTATTAAGTGGATTTCCTTGAGGAAAAACAAAAACAAACAAAAAAACAAATAGCCAGTATTAAGATCTCTCAAACTTGTGAACCTAAGATACTCACAAAGGTATAGAAATAACCTCAGTAGGCCGGGCGCAGTGGCTCACACCTGTAATCCCAGCACTTTGGGAGGCCAAGGCGGGAGGATCACTTGAGATCAGGAGTTCAAGACCAGCCTGGCCAACATGGTGAAACTCCGTCTCTACTAAAAATACCAAAATTAGCTGAGCGCAGTGGCAATTGCCTGTAATCCCAGCAACTTGGGAAGCTGAGGTAGGAGAATCACTTGAACCTGGGAGGCAGAGGTTGCCGTGAGCCGATACCATGCCACTGCACTCCAGCCTGGGCAACAGAGTGAGACTGTGTCTCAAAAATAAATAAAATAAATAAATAAATAAATAAATAACCTCAGTAAAATAAAGTTCTGGTCGGTCTAAACAAATGTTTGTAAATAATCTTCAAATTAAGAGGTAAATGTAAAAGGAAATAGAGTACGCACAGTTATATTTAGAGCAAATATGAATATAATGAAGATCTTCATATCCTCAGAGACAGCCACTGACTTATAAGAGAACATTTGTGAAAATATGTGCATATTTCTAGAATTTTCAACCTGTTGGTATAATAGCAAGCAAAGGAATAGTACCACAATTTAGGAACATACATATATTAGGAAAAAATGCCCTCGAGAAGATGGGAACTCTTTCCTGTAAGTGAATAAAATAAGTAGCCTTCTTGTTTTGCACTAGTTAACCTTTATTTTAGTTTAAATAAAGGTTTTAAGCATAGGAATTTGCTATGATACCATTGGGGAACAACCCACAAATCTTTTTTTTTTTTTTTACAAGATCCCATTATTACAACTCTATGAAATATGTGGTTACCATCTTAGAAACTTTCTAGAGAAGATAGAGGAGAGAAGAGATAGCTGAAGGTTGCAGTGCAAATGTTAAATCCTGTGATGAATGGACTTTGCTCATCATTTGACACAGAGGCTGTAACATAAGTGAACTAACTGCACAGTAGCTTCTGTGGTGGTATTTTCCATGTGTAATATTTTCTTTTCATTTGAATTTCTCGTAAAGGTTAACACCTTTTGTTAATCTTTTTATACCAGCACCTTAGTCTCTGAAACTATTAGACTCAGTTGCCTTGCTTTCCTTTTACTCTGTCACCTCTAGTCAATGACATGGATAATTGGTTTGGCTGCCCATTTTGAGAAAGCATATAACAATCTGAACGCTGTTATTCTCTCTGGGTTTAGAATGACTGGTGTTTTAAATGAGCATCTTAAAATTATATATAATAAACACGTTTCTTGAAAAGAAACTTAGAGCAACTCTAAAGAGCTGAAATATTTGCAGGATTGTTGTTGTCTTTTACATCATTGAAATTATTGTTTGGAAAATTGTAACAAAATATACAGAAACATAATGAAAAATAATGGCAGTTGAACAAAAGTAAAAATAATAGTTCGTACTTCTTGAAAGTTTCCATATTAAGGGATTTTATTTCACTTTTCATTTATTCAGTAATACTAAAATAATAAAAAGTATACACTACATTCGGAAGTTCCTCTTCTCCTTTGTATGACTTTTCTATTTCTTCTTCTTCCCGTGCACCATCCTCAATGCACTGAGCTCAAGAAGTCTGAAAGATCTTATAAAGTAGGAAGGAAACCTTTATCACTTTGCTTTATCCTCTTTTTAAGTACTTTTAAAGTGTTTTATAGAATACACAAACTTTTTATAAAATAGCTTTTTGAGGTTTTAATGACAAGCCTGACTTGCCCCTTTCCCATCTCCGACCTCAGCTGAGTCCAGTGTAGTAGTTGAACTTGGACAGACCCAAGGGAGCGAGAACAAATTATACTCAATTGCTACTTGTCTGTTTTGTTCAAGGCTTCATTACTGAGTCCAGCTTGTCATGCCTGAACCCTTCCTTCTTGATAGGGAATTCTTTTGTAGGAGGCTCCACGGTGGCTTAAGCAGGACTGTCTCTACCTTCTCACCATACCTGGTGGGATCTCAGATATTGGATCCCTCCTGTGCCTCTAATCTTAGAGTTAAATGATCCCTTAGATTCTTCTGATTTAGTCTTGGATTTCGTATTTTGCATGAATAGCTAACATAAATGATAACCAGACCACCCTCAAGGAAGTTTGATTGAGTGGTAAAGTCTTTCTGAAATTGTTATGACAGCTTTTATAAATGGGTAGAAAATGAGTGCTTGAAGATATCAGATGTGATCTACTACTTGAAGAAGGTAATGGACTTTGAATATTTTGGGGCACTTAGTATTGGTAAAGTTTTTTCAGTGGTGATGGCTGTTTAAAGAAAAGTTACAAGAACATAAATGCAATTATAAAACTGGAAAATGTCTTTGGAAATTGAACCAGTTTCAACTTACATAGTTAACCACCCAGAACATTTGGAGCACTGTACCCTTGTATGCAGCAGAGAAAAAAATGAGACGGCAGTCAGTGCAAATACCACTCCTAGTCTCTATCGGGAACAGGAGAAAGCAAAATTATTCTTTAGTGTTTTTGCACACCCCAAATCACTTTTTCTTCCCTCCCCCTCATGCCAAAGGATCCAAATACATTATATGATTATATTATATGATGTGTGTGTGTGTGTGTGTGTGTGTGTGTGTGTCACAAGAGCCCTACCATAAACTTGTCATCTTTAGGCAATACCTCCATGCTGTGATGCCATCATTCTATTCGGTACCCTATTAAAAATAGCCTTCTGCAAGCTGACCATGTTGGAAATTTGTATCTCTCCTAGGTATGTTTGTTTTGTAATGGCAGACCATAGTTTAGCTTAAAGGAACCCTGCTGTTTGAATATTAGGTTTAGGTTAATGGGGTAATATGTAGGCAGAATTAATTATGTGCTCATAATTCACCAAATTACATGAAAGTAAGTACACACTGCAAATGGGGCCCATATGTCTGTAAAAGAAAATCAATATAATGTATTAAGAAGAATGTGAGACTTGGAGTCTTGGCTCAACAATTCCCAGTGTATGATATTGGACAAGTCTCCATTATCTCGGTAAATAAAACAGGTTAATAATACCTACTTCTCTGGATTTAATCATGAAGAAAAATGAAATCATGTAGGTTTAGGTCTTTTATGAGCTGTTAAGTGCTATATTCAGAATGGACCAGTAGTGGGAATATAAGCTTCTGTATTCACACACACATGTGTTTACAAAAATTCTACGTTAGGCACAAAGCCACTTTATAAAATAATATGTATATACAAATATTTTTACATAAACTCCATCTTCTACAAAATTGTCTGTGTTTCCATTATGGTTTATAACAGTAGTCCTAGAAATGTTTAGTTTATGTCATTTAAGGTAGAGTGGTAGATTTGTTTGGTAGAGTTTCAAGGGACTAGACATAAAGAGGACAAGTATTTTTATCACTTTATGACTTTTAATTTCTTCTGTAATATGGTTGTACCTTCTTTTTTATTTTTTAAATTTAATCTTATTTTTTCTTTTTTTATTATTATACTTTAAGTACTGGGGTACATGTGCGGAACGTGCAGGTTTGTTACATAGGTATACACATGCCACGGTGGTTTGCTGCACCCATCAACCAGTTATCTACATTAGGTATTTCTCCTAATGATATCCCTCCCCTAGCCCCCAACCCTGAACAGACCCTGATGCGTGATGTCCATGTGTCCTTCCCTGTGTCCATGTGTTCTCGTTGTTCAATTCTCACTTATGAGTGAGAACATGTAGTGTTTGGTTTTCTGTTCCTGTGTTAGTTTGCTGAGAATGATGGTTTCCAGCTTCATCCATGTCCCTGCAAAGGACATGAACTCATCTTTTTTTTATGGCTGCATAGTATTCTATTGTGCATATGTGTCACATTTTCTTTATCCAGTCTATCATTGATGGGCATTTGAGTTAATTCCAAGTCTTTGAGGATAAGTATTTTTTAAGTTATTTTAAATATTTTGTACCCCAGTTGCCTTAGTCTTTCTCTCCTGTGATCAATGAGTTTGATTTCAACGCATTTATATATAGATGAGTCTGTTCTGTGCACATAAATAATGTTATGGTAAAGAAGAAAACTATACGAGCACATTTCTGTAGGGCAATAGTGATATTTCCATTGTGAAACAGGATGGGACAGAGAGAAAACACAAAAGTTGTAGGAATGACAATAATCTGCATTCTCTCAAGAAGCAAACCAAACATTTTAACCATACCAATCTTTATTATTGTTATTAATTGCAGATGGGGCACACTGAGAGGAGCACAAGGGCAGAAAGAAAAATTTTGGGTATGTATCTCTTTCCAGTTGAATTCCTGCTCTGAAGTGAATATGTTTGAATCTTCTGTTCCTCTGCCTGCTTTGTATTATTTAGTCACATCCTCAGTTGTGTAATATTGTTGATAACATCAGTGTTTTCACCAGCACAAAACTCATTATAAACATTTATATTGTATTTATAGTTTTCCTCAACTCCTAGTATTTCAAATTGTAAAAGAAAAATCAGTGTTTATTTTTCTCCAAGTTGAGAATCAACAGGGTAACTTTTTGTTCTATTATCTTCTATCTTAAACTTAAAGTATTGATTAAACTTCCCTCATATATATTTATATGGCAATGAACTTGATGCTTTTGTTATGTTAGTATATATATCCTATAGGTTAAGGCTTTTTTTTTTTCTTTTTGCCAATTATAACATGCACATGTGTCTTTACTCAGAAAGAACCAATATCCAGTCTCAAAATAACAGAAAGTTTCAGGCAAGAAACTATTTGAAGAAGATTGGAACATATTATATCAAATATTCGGTTTATTACAACAAGTTGGTCAATTGTCCAAAGTCCTAATATTATATACCTTTTTATACAGATAGAATAAAGTCTAGATGGTAATACTTACCATGGAATTTAAATTTAAATGTACACACTAGAGGGCATATTTTGGCTTACAAAACACTAGGTGCTAGAACTTGTACTCATCAGAATGACTCTTGGTATATTTTTTCATAAGGCACTCACAGAATTCAATCACCCAATTGTGTGTTCATACCTTATATTTGTGTTGTTGATATATGGAGGTATTAAGCTTTTAAGTAGAAGGGTTCTTCTTTATAGTTAAACTGAACTTTTAAAAATTAATTTTTCTCATTAAAATAAAATAATGAGTAGCCAACAATCAACATTAATGTCCAATAATTAAAATAAATAAGTTATATACTCGGATATGTTATTTGAATGCCTATTATTAAGTTGCTGCATAGGATTTTTATTAAATAAATTTGCACAGTTATTTAATCTCATAACAATGTAATATTTAGAGACAAAACCAAGTTCTTTGATTAATGTATTTAACTCACAACAGTTCTTAGCATATAGCACTTGATGGCCATTTGCTGAGTGAATATGAACGAATGTGCAGAGGAAAACATTTTATGACCCTTTCATCCTCAACCTGATCATTCCCACCCTAGAGCCATACCTCTAGGTAGTGTACATGTGTACACACACACACAGTCACTAAGTATGATTATGTACTCACTCATTTTCATATATTTAACACATACATGCACACTATCCCTTTTAAGTACATTGTTGTACTTACTGTCAATTCTGAATTTACTACTTATCAAACATCTTCAAAGAAAATTTTATTTCATGGGGCTAGGGGTAAGATTTCTTTCTGCTATGATTTGTTTGATAAACTATTGAATGTGAGCAGTAGAAATACAATAATCAGACTAAAATTTATAATATTTTGCACATTAATTGAGGCTTTTTCTCTACTAAACTATGTTCTCCTCATGAGTCAGGATCATATTTGACTTATTTACCAATGTATGTCAAGGGTAAAGTATTGTGACTGGTACATAGTGAGAATATAAACAATACTCATTGAAGGAGCAAATGAATAACTTTATGCATTCAGGAAAAACTAATCAAGTAATTAAAATAATTTTATTTTTTATAAAACATACTAGTGGTTTAATTAAAATATGAAATATTTAAGTACTGTTGTACCGTTTTGTAAAGAATTGTGAAAGGTCTGAGATATTATCCCACAGATATAGACTATATAGATATAGTTATAGATATAGACGTAGCTAGAGATATAACACCTGGGTCAGAAGTAAAGAGTTCTTAACAGATACTCATAACTAGATCGACAACCAGAGTAATATAGCAGCATGCATCCCCCACACCTTAGTCCTACAGTGATGTGATAAGAGTCAATAAAATTTGTCTACACAGGTAGCAGTTTATAGCTCATAAATGAGGGACAAGGAACAATAGATTTTCTCCATTTGTTTACAGGAGAGAGACAAGCAGATTCCTCCTTTCCCAACAGGAAGGAAAAATTTTTCATTCCATTATGATGAGTTGAAGAGGATCCTGTGTTCTCACTATAAACTTTAGAAACATAAACATATCTTTCCAAGGGCCAGATAAACAGCAGATAAAGTCTCCAGATGATGGGCTGCATATCTTTTGAGATGTAAATACCGAAGGAGATAACATCCCCATACTTCTGACACCTTAGAACTTACTTTAGGACCTTGTCTCTGCTCTCTTTGAACCTCTAGAAGAGATAAGAGAAGTTTTGTTATCCCTTCAGATCAGATCATTAAACTAAATGAACGGCTACATATCTAATTCTCAAGGTATGAGAAGAGTAGAATATTTTTAGGAGAAGTGAAAGAAAACATTCCCTATCTTTATATTATATACAATGCTTTGTGGGTCAGGGAAGCAGAAACTTTATTCAAGAGCACTGAGAAATCTAGGAAAGTTTTATTTCTTCACAATTATATATGGATGTTTCAAAGTATTTACAAATAGTCCTATGACATAAATCTATTTTTATAATAAAAATATTGGATGTCTTTCACTACTAAGTAAAATATAATACATAGCAGCAAGCCACAGATTCTACTACATAAGTAGAAAATATCAAGATTTTTCCAAAATTTTGTTTTTAAAAAAATGAGAGTGCTAAATCTGGAGAAAATTTTTTGGCCTAGGAGTGTTTGGTAGGTTTGGGCATAAAGTGAGGACTGGGTTTGTAATAGGCATGCTATGATTTGTTTGAGTTAAATGAGACAAGTGAAGCACAAAGATGTAACCAGCAACCAAGGGAAAAATATTATCAATAGAAGCAATAGATGATACTTTAGATGCAGGCTTTAAAATAACCGTTATTTTAAAAAATTAAGAAAAATCCAGATGGAGAATTTCAATCTATAATTAGTTCAACCATTGTGAAAGAGTGTGGCAATTCCTCAAGAATCTAGAACTAGAAATAACATTTGACCCAGCAATCTCATTACTGGGTATACACCCAAAGGATTATAAATCATTTCACTATAAAGACACATGCACACACAGGTTTATTGCAGCACGGTCCACAATAGCGAAGACTTGGAACCAATCCATATGCTCATCAATGATAGACTGGATAAAGAAAATGTGGCACATATGTACTATAGAATACTATGCAACCATAAAAAAAAATGAGTTTATGTACTTGGCAGGGACATGAATGAAGCTGGAAACCATCATTCTCAGCAAACTAACACAGGAACAGAAAAACAAACACTGCATGTTCTCACTCATAAGTGAGAGTTGAACAATGAGAACACATGGACACAGGGAGGGGAACATCACACACTGAGGCCTGTTCAGGGGTGGGGGACTAAGAGAGGGATAGCATTAGGAGAAATACCTAATGTAGATGACTGGTTGATGGGTGCAGCCAACCACCGTGGCACGTGTATACCTATGTAACAAACTTGTACGTTCTGCACATGTATCCCAGAACTGAAATTATAATAAAAAATGAGTTCCTGAATTCATGAATGCAAACATGGCAAGAAAATCACACTCAAACATTTCATGATCAAATAGCTGAAGATAAAAAAAAACATAAATTTAAAAACAGGCACTATTTAAAATGACACATTACTCTCAAAAAAAGCAGCACTGACTGACAGCTGGCATTTCAACAATAACAATATAAAAGGAAAGTAGAAGACCACAAAATGACATTGTTAAAGTGCTGGATAAAATAATAATATTGATAATGATGATGAAGATAACGTGCCAACATAGAATTTTATGCATGGTGACATTTTTCTTCAAAATAAATACAAATTAAGACATTTTTAGACAAACAGAAGCTCAAATAACACAGTTCCAAAAAAACATACACCAAAAGTTACAGAAAAAAAGTAGGCAAATATTTAAACATGTCTCAGTATCTCATAGAAATAGCAGCTAAAAATAAGTAAAGGTATGAAAGATTGAAAAAAACTATTAGCCAGCTTTATGTCATTGAAATTCATAGATTATTACATATAAATATTGATGAATATACATTCTCTTTAAGTACACGTGAAATTATTTGCCAATATTGACCACATACTGGTCCATAGCGCACATTCAATAAATTTAAATAATTGAAATTGTACAGAATATACTATGATGAAACTTTTGTTATTAGGTAAAGCAGTACTAAATGTAATAGTAAATGCATGCATTGAAAAAGAAGAAAGGTTGAAATTGATGCACATATTTTTTTAAATGTTGAAAAGAATAATTCAATAAGCTGAAAAATTTAAACCAAAGATAAAATGAAAGAAATAATAAACAGAAGAGCAAAAAAGAAAAAGTAAAAGAAAACAGACATATTATAATATATGAAAATCAACAAAACAAAGAGTTGATTCTTTGCAAAGAAAGATTAAATGTCTAGGAAGACCGAAAAAGAAACGAAGAGAGACAAATTACCATAGAAATGAAAAAAGAGAACGTTGCTGCAGATTCGATAGATATTAAGTAGGTAATAAGAGGATATTATTAAAAAGTTATACCAATATAATTGAAAATATAGATGAAATTGATAAATTTATCAGAAAACAAAACTTATCAAAAACCCACACAGTATGAAAATATCCTAAACAGTTATGGAACAATTTGAAAAATAATTGAACCTATTTAAATTATTCTCACAGTGGAACTCAGGCTCAAAATGCTTCACTGGTGAATTTTTCCAAACATTTAAGGAATAAATGAAACGAATTTTACAACAAATCCTTTCAGGGAATAGGAAATAAGGAACAGTTACTTCCAAACTCACTTTATGAAGCGGTAACACCAATACCAAAACTTGTTTAAGACGAGGCAAAAAAGAAAAATTATAGGCTAATATCTCTCATGAGCATAAAATTCCAAACAAAATATTACAAAGGGATAACACTCCATAAGTGAAACTTACATTAGGAATGCAAGGTTGGTTTCAAGTACTAAAATCAACCAATATAGTTCATCAAATTATGAGAGTTAAGGAGAAAAAAAACACATGAATACCTTTTTTTTTTTTTTTTTTTTTTTTTTAAGACGGAGTTCCCTCTGTTGCCCAGGCTGGAGTGCAGTGGCGTGATCTCGGCTCACTGCATCCTCTGCCTCCCGGGTTCAAGCAGTTCTCCCTACCTCAGCCTCCCGAGCGGCTGGGAATCCAGACACCTGCCACCACACCTGGCTAATTTTTGTATTTTTCTTAGAGACTGGTTTCACCATGTTGTCCAGGCTGGTCTTAAACTCCTGACTTCCCGTGATCCACCCACCTCAGCCTCCCAAAGTGCTGGGGGATTACAGACGTGAGCCACCGAACCCGGCTTGAATATCTTAATTGGTGCAGAAAATGCATTGATAAAATTCAGCACTTAACTGTTCTATTAATGTGTAGCAAACTATCACAGATTTAGCAGATTGAAACAACATACATTTATTATCGCAGTGTTTCTGTGGGTCAGAAATCTAGCGAACCCAGCTGGATCCTCTGCTCATGATCTCACAAGGATGCCATCAAAGTGTTGTCTGAGTTGTGTTCCTTTCTGGAGCTTACGACCCTCTTCTAGGCTCACGTGGTTGTTGGTAGACTTGTGTTTTTGGTTGTAGGTCCAAGTCCCCGTTTTCTTGCTGACTGAGGATATTCTCAGATCTTAGACGATGCCTGAAATTCCATCCATGTGGCTCCCTCACACAGAGTTTTACAGATCCTCTCTCAACAGAGTACCTTACATCTTCAAGACCATTAGGGAAAACAAAATTTCTGACTTCTAAATCTGCTTTTAAGGGGCTCTGTGAGCCATATTTGGTTCTCGAGCCATGGTTTACCAATGCATAGGTCACAGAAACTTTATATACATAAAAAAAAAAAACCCTAGATCCCTTTGTTACTAAATACAGACAAAAACAATTTGAGATGGAGCAGAGACCTAAATGTCATTGCAAAATAATACAGTTTCTCAAAGAAAACATAGACAAATACGTTTTGTGATATCTATTAGAAAACACTTTATTAAATTGGGCACAAAGTCAACTTTTTAAGAATAAATTATCAGACTACATTAAAATAAGAACAACTATTTAAAAGACAGTGATATCTATTAGAAAACTCTTTCTTAAATCGGGCACAAAATCAACTTTTAAAGAATGAATTATCAGACTACATTAAAATAAGAACAACTATTTAAAAGACAGTATTATAAGAAAAAGAAAAATGTATCTATAACTATGTATCTGGAAAGGTATCTGACAAGTCCTCACATATATAATACATAGACATTCTTACAAATATATAGGAAGACCAAGATAACTCAATAAAACAAAACTCTTAAACAGAAACTTCAGAAAAAGGGGATATCCAAATGGCCTGAACAGCCATGTGAAAAGGTGGTCAATGTTACTAATTATCAAGGAAATGCAAATTAAGACCACAATGAAATATCACTTCATATACACTAAGTGAGCTAAAATTAAAAGGACTGATAATATCCAGCATAGATGAGGATTTGGAATAAATAGAATCTTACACTACTGATACATGTGTAAATGGAGCAGCTACTTATGTTCATCATGTTTATCACCAGGAGAGTGAATAATCTGTGGTATAATCACACAATGAAAATAAACAGTGATAAGATGAATTAATTTCTTACATATGCCAAACATAGATGAATCCCAGAAACATTATTTTGAGCTAAAAAAAGTCAACCTCAATATATTTTGCATTATTCCACTGTTGTAAAGATCAATTATAGGAAAAGCTGATGGGGAGGGGAGGGTGGATGGATGTTGACAGGAAGGCAACATGGTGGACCTTCTGGGGTGCTATAAATGGTTAATATCTTAATCTAAGTGGAGACTACATGAACATAAACTTCATCAACACATGTGTAAATGTACTAAATTGTATACTTAAGATTAATACACTTTACACATGTGACTGTATCATGTATGTCAATAAAAAAGATAAAAAGTTTATCTTTAGAAATTTTCTCCCCTGCATTGCAATCATTTCCTTTATAATGAAATACAAACAAATGTAGGCATTTGGAAGAAACAAACAAAATAAATGCTGAAATAGAAGAAATGAGAGTAGGAAGATGCAAACCTATGGTTGGCTCTCATTAGCACATAAATTCATATTTGCTTATACAATCTTTATATACCTTTCCCGTATTTACCAAGAATGTAATTATGAAATTTGGGATAGTAATAATCTTCAGACATTCCAATGAGAATGGGTACGGTGTTATACATCATATTTGCAAGAATTTGCAAATATTACTATTCCTAGCCATTTGTTAGGTTGTGACTAATTTTATTTGTTATATAGATATAGATATATGAACTGACTAAAAAATATGAAAATTGGCATTTAGTGTATTTCACTGGTGCTAGAACTCTCACGCACATTGATGCTGTTTCCGTCTCAGCTATTCAAAGTCCATTTCATCTTTGAAATAATAAATTGAATTTATAATTTTAGACATAGTTTTGAGAGTGCTCCTTTAAACTGTCAGGGTTGATTAAGGAGGCAAAGAGCCAAATCTTAAAAAGAAATGCTGATAAAAATTGACTATTTCTTAAGGTTGATGTCATGACAATTTCTGATGCTGAGTCAATCTGCCCCTCTCTTACATTGTAGAAAACAGTGAAAGCTCAATTTGACACCTTATGCCTTGAGAATATTTTCTTAGTCCCAGTGTAAGGTAAATGGGAAGTGAATGTGAGAGCTGTTGAGATGAAGCTGCTAATTTACTGGGCTTTTCTGCTGCATTTAGCTGTGGAACTAACTCCCTTCTGTGTCTCCTTTGGCCTTCATGATATTTTCCATGTACTCCATTGATATTTTAGCTCCATCACACACTTATTCATTCAAGCTTTTAAACCAGGAGTCATTTTGGACTTACTCCAACCATCCAACCATTTTGCATTTTAGAAAGAGGAATTTAAAAACAAATCTAATTCCTGTTGATTTTACTTTCTGAAGATTTCTCAAGTATTTTATTTTCCCTTATCCAGTTGAATTATTACAGGAGTCTACTAGCTAGTCACTCTGCCTCTTGTCTCTACCCTCCTAAATCTATCCACTTCATATCATATAGGATAATCTAATCACAGCATGAATTTGCCCACCTTTCTTTCCTGCTGGAATCAACTCAATGGCTTGTCATCATCTTTCCTATTATTGTCTCATTATGGATGGTTCTTTCCTCCCCTTCCAGCCTCATAACTTACCATTCTGCTTCTGTCTCATGATCTAATTATAACCATTTTATTGCTTCGTTTCACTACTTCATGCTATTTCATGCTTTGGTGTTTATGATTTTACTGTTTCCCTTTACTTGAATCTCCCTTCCTCCTTTTATATCTGGTGAATTTATTTTCAGGCTTTAATATGCATCCCATGTGACACTGCTTCAACGATGTCTTCCCTGAACCATCCAAGTAAATGAGATGCCCTTTGTCTGACCTCAAAAATACCCTGTACCTATTTCCACCTTAGCACTTGCCTTATGTTGGTCATTCTTCATTAGATTAGAAACTTTCTGAACATAAGCTAATGTGTTATTCATCTTTGATCTTCCAGCACCTAGCACAGGCTGTTGTTCACATAGTAGACACTCTATAACTGCAGCTTGCATGACATCTTCTGATGTGGCATTTCAAAAGCTCATGCATATGTTACCTTAGTACTCTGGGAAACTCAGAAGAGTCATATCAATTCTGGCTATTGCCAACATGCCTGCATATTAGTGTAACTGATACATAATACAACCATTATTTAAAAATAGGTAGGTTCTTGATAATTATAGTCTATGATAAATCAAAGACATTTAAAGTTACAAATGAGTGTCCCATAGCTTTTTGTTTTAATACCTAAGTATGTTTCTCAACTTTTTTTGTTTGCTTTTCTGCAGATTGCTGCCAATTCCTGG
Organism: Chlorocebus sabaeus; assembly: GCF_047675955.1. Classification (NCBI taxonomy): domain Eukaryota; kingdom Metazoa; phylum Chordata; class Mammalia; order Primates; family Cercopithecidae; genus Chlorocebus; species Chlorocebus sabaeus. The sequence continues at coordinate 57,378,027 of NC_132920.1, forward strand.
GGAAAGTTATGGGGAGAGAATGGCTATTTCAGAATTCTTCGAGGAGTAAATGAGTCTGACATTGAAAAGTTGATTATCGCAGCTTGGGGCCAACTGACAAGTTCCGACGAACCATAACGTATCATTAAATTTCCATAAGGCCATGCCTTTAAGTAACCCCCTAAATTGAAGTTTAGCAATATGACATTCTTAGTGACAATGGAATCTTTGTCTCTTCACCGTGTTAACATAATCTATCTATTTTCTTATTCCCCCCCACCCCCCGGTCTATGCTTCTGCTTCCTTCATATTACTGAGCATACAAAACACCAATAAAGGACAGCAGAGTGCCTAAGTGCCTTTAAAGTTCCCAGGTTGCCTCATTTTTCTGTCATGATGGTGTCCCTTTTGCCTTTAATTGTTCACAAACAGTGTGATGGCATCTGTCTCAACAGTTTTTAGCACTCATTTGTAGAAATGGTGTGGTTTCTCTCTTTGATCAATGAGGATCTCAGACAACAAAAAGCAAATTAGAATTTCAGCAATTTGCCATCTTTATAACTTTCTTTTCATCCAAATAACACTTTCTTAGTTCAAGCCTTGCTTATGTTTTGCTTAAGTAGTGGAAATAGATAAGTTGTTTATCTCAATAACTTAACATTTTGTTTCCTCTCATTTGCCTAAACCTACCTTGTAATGTATTCACAAAATGAAAAGCAACTCTCCACAGGAAATAACTACTCTCTGCTGTACTCTGCAATGGCCTGTGAGGTGGAGATGTTAAGCAATGGAAAAGCTTGGAGGCTAACAATAGAAGTACAGTTCTGACATACACACAGTCCTGTTTTTGGAAGCTGGTATATTTTATGTAAAGTCTATTAAAATCAGCTGCAAAACAGTATTTGGAAAGATAACAAAAGATTTACCACCCCAAAACAGCAACATGATGCCATGATTCAGAAAGAATGTATATACACTTTTATCATAAATATACTTTTATCACAGTTCACTGCTTGAAATTCTAAAAAGTAAGCTAAATTGGCACTCATTTGCATGTAATTTTTAGTTCTGTATAGTCAGAGAAATAAAAATAGCATCATAGCAATGGCTGAGAAAGGAGATAATCTTTTAATAACTCACTGACATCTTAAATGGAAAACTAATAAACACAGAAGCAAAGCTATCAGTAAGTGAACACAATTGATTATAATTACAATGGTGGGCTCTCCATGGCCTGAATTTCTGGTCACTATCATCTTAATTTTGATCATTGGGATATTTGTTCTGTTATTGTGTCCAAAGATACCCTGATTAGAGAAGCTAGACATGATGAAAATGTGAGGGAACGGAGCACAGAAAGGTGAAGTGTTGTTGCAATTGTTGACTTCTTCATTAATCACTGTAGCTTTATCAGAAGCAGCATTTAGTCACTTGGTTCTCCCCTAGAATATATGCATGAGGGTGAGTCACCTTGTTGGGATTGGCTGACATTTCCCCAGAGTTGAGAAATAATTTATTTTTTTCTCTGTTTGGGGTCCTCTAGAAGCAGCCCATAAGACAAAGTTTTGAGCACGAACAATTTGTTTAGGCCATGAAGAGAACACTGAGAATGCAGTGAGGAATGATATGGGCTAGCGATGGTGGACAGTAAAGGGTATATTGACCTAGTTCTTATCCCACTGAGGACTCTTTCTACCTTCTTCAGATCCATAACACCTGAGGAAAGAAGTGTTCTTTGGTTGAGGACTGTTCCTGGGGTCCATGGATTCCTTGTTCTTTCAAGTCTGGCAAAAGAGGGGGAATAACAGGTTCCAGTGTCAGAAAAAACTCACAAGCAAAGAAAGGCAGGTTCTGATAGTTTGATGTCCGCTGAAATGGTACAGGTGAGATAATGTGGGCAGGGCACCAACAGTGTCTATAGTGGATGTTAAAATACTTTTAAAACGCTTTTAATGCTGAAGACTGCTGAAGTAATAAATTCTAATGCACTAAAATGCCAGATGACTAACATGCCTATAAAAAACATGGGATTATGTTGATGCCCTTTTACCTTTGTTGTGCAAATGGATGATAGATATTGGAATTAATGTTTCACTTTGTGGTTTGTGAGCTTAGGTTCTGCTGTTTCAAAAAGTCCTGACTTTCTAATGACACCAAATGGTGAGGAAATTAAATCCAAAGGGAAAGAGAAAAGAAAAAGAAAATACCACATTAGTAGGACCCATAGGAAAGCACACAGTGTGTTCATCTAGCAACTACAGACCTAAAGAAGATATAGAAACTAGTTGGGACAGAAGTGTATCAATGGAATAGGGAAAATATTATTATTGAGGTTTGTTGAATCAGTGTCTTCCCTTGAATAGTGTTATCATTTTTACAACTTTAAAGAGCTTGTTTAGTTTTACTTATTATTCAAGGGCTCTGAGTCAACTTTCAGAAACTAATGATTAGTATATTCCTTGCCCCACCCTAGGGACTGAGTAAACATTTGCAGAATTAATTTAACTGATGCCTCGATGGTTTCCTCCCACAAACTGAAGTATGAAAAACCTTGAAGATAAGGGTGTATGGCCTCCTCTATTTCATGACGTTTGTATGATCTCATTTTATTCTAAATAACAAATAAACTTCCCCAGTTTTTTTTAAATGAATAATCAAAAATTATCTTAAAAATACATAAAATGGAATGAAGTTTATTAGTCGGGGTTCAATCATGAAAAAGGAAACCTCTGTAAGTGTTTTGAACAGAGGGAACGTAGTGAAAGAAATTGCTTACCTAGGCAGTGGGGAATCTGGGGGGCAATGGGGAATGGTGAGCCAACCCAGAGCTGAACAACAGTAGAAAGCTGCCATCACCTCTAGACTGAGGGACAAAACAAATTCAAAGGTCTGTAACTGGAATCTAGGGGCTGGTGTTATCCCACCAGTAGCTGTAAGCATGACTGATTCAAACTGGAGCCATGAAAAGACATGGCGCTGCCAAATTTGCCAGCTGAAGCAGGGAGGAAGTTGTGGCCTCCCCCTCTCTCATGCCGTCCAAATGCTCATCAATACTTCTCACTGGCTGACTCAGCTGAAAGACAACTGGTATCAGAGGTTCTAAAATTGAGCTGTCAGGGTCAACCCCAACCCTTTACCAGATACACGGGAGAATAGGATAAGGGTGAGGTATAAAGTAAAGGGTAAATGTAGAAAATGAATTTTTGACTCATCTCATGTAGATATTGGAAATTAAAGATTACAAAAAAGAATATTCTATCAAAAGTTGCTTTATAAATAATAGTTTATGGACTTGGCCCCTTAGTTAATGCATATGTCTTAAGTACTATAATGCTTGCTATTATGCATCTCGTTTGGTTAATCTCTCTTGACTTACAGAAAATATATCAATCTATGCAAGAAAAGGTATTTTTCCACTTTCTTCACAATAGTTCATAGAGATCTGTCTGAAGTTTACTATCATTGTGAAGTGGCTACCTTGTCTGGGGTAAATACCTGGGGTTTGTTGTCTCGCACCAAGAAAACTTGGGACATAGACACACATATGAGAAGTTTAAAAGCAGAGGTTTACCAGGCAGAAAAAAGAGAAAGGAGAACAGCGCTCTCTCTGGTGAGAGACGGTGGCTTCCAAAAGGGAAAAGGTCAGCAGGTGGTAGTTTTTCACCAGATTTTAGAGTCAGGCTTGAGGAGGCGGTGTCTGAATTACATAGGGCCCACATATTGGTTTGATCAGGTGTAATGTTTACATAGCATGTGGGGAAGACTGGCCACCCCATCCTTTTTTTTTTTTTTTTTTTTTTTTTCAGACAGAGTCCTGCTCTGTCTCCCAGGCTGGAGTGCAATGGTACAATCTTGGCTCACTGCAACCTCCCCCTCCTGGGTTCAAGTGATTCTCCTGCCTCAGTCTCCTGAGTAGCTGGGATTACAGGTGCATACACATGGCTGATAAGAGGGAAAGATGGAGCTGCCATTTTGAACATGATTGGCACAACATCTATGTCTGCAGCTCGATTTTATAGGCTGCTCTTTGTTAGAAAGGAATATGATTTGGGGCTGCTTTTCATTTAAAGGAAAACCTTACTGAGGACTTCCGTATCTTCACTATGTGCCTAAGTAATTTCTTCTTAACTCCTACATCAATTGCCTATCAAAACAATTATGATAATCTCATCTCAGGACATTTATTTTTCTTTGGGTGGAAGTTCATTTAATTTCAAAGGGAAAAAAGGGAAGGAAAAGAGAGCAGTATCTCACAAACGACCATTTTATGAAATGTGTCAAGAGAGAAGAGCATTAATACCTCAGGTGTCACCATGTCAGAAAGGAGACTTCTAAACAACACACAGACATTTCTTTCCCAGAGACATCAATGAGAAAGGAAAAAAGTATCAGCCCAACACTGTCAAGAATGGAAGATTGAATGAAGGGAAAAGGCTTCTCCATTTCTAGCCAAGAATACTATTGTGATTATTTTGATATTATATGTGATAGAAATGTTTAAAAAGTAATTGATAGGTAAATCAATAGAGTGAGATTTCTCCTCAAAGACATCACCAGTAAGAGCCCCAGTAGTTAGAAAAAAATGGCAAAAACTCTCACCTCTCTATACATCTCCTCTGTATAACCTCCACCCTCTGGCAAGCAGTTTAGCTCCATGCTTCCCAAGTTATTCCGTGAAAGACTTGTTGATATGATTAGGCTCTGTGTCCCCACCCAAGTTGCATCTTGAATTTTAATCCCCATAACTCCCATGTGTCAAGGGTGAGACCAGGTGGAGGTAGCTGAATCATGGAGGTGGTTTCCCCCATGCTGTTTTATCGTGAGTTCTCAGGAGATCTGATGGTTTTATAGGGAGCTCTCCCCACTTTGCTTGGCACCTCTCCCTCTTGCCATCTTGTGAGGAAGGTGCCTTGCTTTCCCTTCACCTTCTGCCATGATTTCAAGTTTCCTGAGGCCTCTCCAGCCATATGGAACTATGAGTCAATTAAACCTCTTTCCTTTATAAATTACCCAGTCCCTGGCAGTTCTTTATGAGCAGTATGAAAACAGACTAATACACTTGTCTTCGGAGATCATAAGGGGGAAAATGTCTAGTTATATTGAATTTGAGCTATACATGTTGTATTGTATTCTCTATTTGAAAGATGCACAGTTCACAGGTAGGCTGTTGGGGAATTTGGCAAGTCTAGCACGGCTGGATTTCAGTCCTCACTCACATCAACCATGCATCCTTTGTGGTGGTCACCATGTTCAATTATACACAATGGCTCCACATATGACTGCAGACTCTTTTCTCCTAAAAATTCCCATAACATCACACACTATCTAGTCAATATTATTATATGCCTGCAGGGTGTTAGTTACTGTGCTAGGTATTTGAAATATAACAGGAGACCCCCAAGGCAGACAATCTCTGCCCTCTCTTAACTCACAAACTACTCTTTTGTAAAACGCATTTTGGGAGATACTGGCCTAGATATAGTTTTAAATAGAAAGTTACATAATGAGCTTTTAGAGAGAAGCTAGAGTACTCTGAGTTTTAATATAGCAGTGTGCATTTATCCTTATCTGTAAATCACCTTTGGTGCCACTATCAGAATGTAACCTTAGGCTGGCTATAACTTAGATCTGAGCCCGTTTGAAATTTCTTGTGACAGTGCACTGGTTTATAAAGTCAAATGCTGTGCCATGTTAATGCCATGAAAGTATGTGAGAGAACATTTTCCACTTTGTCCCAGGACTCATTTATGTAAATAAGTTACCCCAAGGTTTCAGTCTTTGTTCAACACAGGCTATTGTGAGTAATGATTCCTGACTTGCCAGCTTTTGTTGAGCCATAGGTAAGCCAGCTACAGTTCCATGGATAATCATTTCCATTGTGTCCAATGTCCCTGCCCACTAAATAAGAGGGCAGGAGAAAATTTTGGAGGTTATGGGTGAGTTTATGGTGATGATTTTAGGGGTATATACTTATCTCCAAACTTACCAAGTTGCATACATTATATATGTACAGCTTTGTGTATGTCAATCATACTTCAACAAAGTGGTTTAAAAGGAAAATTCACTTTATCTATAAAAGCTTGTCTTATTATATTAGTGACTGATTGAGAGAGCCTCATACTGGCCAATATTTAGTATTTCATAGTATCTTCTGTAGCAATCTTCTAAAATGATTTTATTCTATTATATATAATAGAATATTTTTAACAAATGCATGCCTAATGAAGCATAATAATAAAAGGAACACTTGGCAAATAAAAGATAAAACACTATAGATATAGTTTTACCTACTTGGGTACTCTTTACCTATTCCATTGCTTTGCTTCAGTTACAGAGAGAAACACTGTCCAAAATTTTCGTTTATCATTTTAAGTAGATTTATTATATATTTACAACACCTAAACAATCTATTGTTTAATTTTACTTGGTTTTAGTTCTTCAAAATTGCAGTCATTCTGCATATAATATTCTTTAACTGTCCAAGATTTACCCTTGTCATTGCATATAACTATGGTTTATTTGTTATGGTATTCCATGTCAGGGAACATTTAGCTTGCTGCTAGATTTATTTTCTATTATGAACAAAGCTGTTACGAACATTCGTGTGTATCTCTTGGCAAATGAATATATTTCTTGAGTGTGGTGATTCTACAAGTGTCCTTCTGGGATCAGAAGAATTGATGCCAAGCACCCATGAGCTGTCAGAAATCAAATCCATGGGTCCCAACCTGAACTAATAAATAAAAATCTCTGGGAAGGGGTACAGAAAACTTTAATAAGCCCTCTGAGTGATTTTGATGCATGATAACATTTAGCAATCATTACTGCATGACATATATACATATATATTAATATGTATAATATATATGCATATAATAAAATTGTTGTGTTATACCATATCTAGATGTTGAATTTTGTAAAATAATGACAATTGCTAACCAATTTGTATGGGTACCAGTAATATATTTGTTCTCATTAATTCTCATTCTAACAATGGATATTTTCCAATCTCTCAATGTTTTCCCTTCTCTTAGGTATAAAATTATATTTTATTATGCTTTTAGTGGGGAGACACAGAATGAGACAGAAAGAGACAGAGACAAGAAATCAAGCACTATTTTGGAAGATCTTATTGCACATTTTTGAAATCTGTTATTTTTTACTTAATAATCCCTATCTTATATCAATAATCTTCAATCTTATACTTACTTCATATTTAAATCTCCCTGTCTTCTTTATTCTTTAATTTTTAACTACTCCTTTTTTGTTGGTATATAATATTTGTACATACAGAATACACGTGATATTTTCTTACATACATAGAACGTGTAATGATCAGGTCAGGGTATTTAGAGTATCAACTTCCTTGAACATTTATCATTTCTATGTACGGAGAACATTTCAAGCTCTCCTAGTTGCTTTATCCAAACTCAGATCAAAACCAGAATGATACATTTTACTTATAGTTATATCACTTTAGGCCACCTTTTTAAAACGACATTAATTGTTAAGAGACAAGACCAGTCATCCCATGGCTAGGGACTTTTTTCTTCTTCTTTTTAAAAATAATTAATGGGGGCCAGGCGCGGTGGTTCACGCCTGTAATCCCAGCACTTTCGGAGGCCAAGGCAGACGGATCACGAAGCCAGGAGATCCTGGCTAACACGGTGAAACCCCGTCTCTCCTAAAACTACAAAAAAATTAGCCAGGCGTGGTGTCGGGCGGCTGCAGTCCCAGCTACTCAGGAGGCTGAGGCAGGAGAATGGCGTGAACCCAGGAGGCGGAGCGTGCAGTGAGCCGAGATCGCTCAACTGCACCCCAGCCTGGGCGACAGAGCGAGACTTCGTCTGAAAAAAAAAAAAAAAAAAAAAAAATTAATGGGTGTTCAATTTTGGCAGGTGAGTTTTTCTTGAGTCAAATAGTTACGCTACACGTTGTTCCTAAAGATTTTTTTTCTTTATCCTTTCCTTGCCAGATTTTGATAGTAAGATTATTTGAAGGAGCTGGGGGAATTTTATCTCTTTTGTTTAATTATTTCGGAGAGATTATGTAAGGTCATAATAATTTGTTTATTGATAGCATACTCAATAAGCCCATTAAACCACCAAGACATGGTGTTTCCTGAAAGTAAAAATCTTAAATTCCTTATTGAATATCTTTACATAAGTCTTGCCAAGCTATCTTTTCTTCTTTAGTGAGAAGGCATATATATATACACACACATATATGTATATACACACATATATACACAGATATTTACACACACGTAAATATGTATATTATATATATATATATAAATTTGCCCATTTCATGTAAGTTTTCATATTATTAGAATATATTAAGATCATATATTGTGCATAATTATACCATAGTATTATTAATATTGTTTTAATCTTGCTGGATCTAAATTTGTTTCTCGCCATTACTTCTAATGTTGTTTATTCTTTAATTTGGGAATTCTCCTCCTTTTTCTTAATTTCTGAACAAGCTCATTGGAGATTTGTCCATTCATTTTTCTTTTCAATGAAATAGGTTTTAGTTTTATTGATACTCTCTATTGTATCTTTGTTTTCAGTTTAATTAATGACTTATTTTTATCATCTTTCAAATTCCTTAGAATATATTCTGATAATTTTTTCAAGCTTCATATGTTGGACTCTTGGCTCATTAATCCTTAGCTTTTCTTATTTTCTAGTCTAGATATTTATGTAGGTTGCTCTCTAAATGATCCCCTCAGTATAATCATTGCTTCCTGTAGCTCTTTATAATTGTCATTACTCAATTTTTAATAAAAGAAAGCACATTTTCTGAATAGCTAACCCTGGAGAAAAGTTGTGTCAGTTCTAGTTATATTTGATTTCTCATGTACTCTCTCAGATCATCTTTGCTCAGTAAGTTTCCAAATACAATGTAGAAATAATTTAATAGTATAAATGCAAACTATGTGATTTGATTACCTAACTACACTGATGTACTTTGTGTTGCAAGAAACATATTTTATTTATTTAGGTCTCTGATATCTATTTGAAACTGGAAAATTCACAGTAGGCTACTTCAGGGGCTAGTTTACTCATACAAGGGATGTTTTAAATGACGAGTCACTCACTGTGTCCAGACTGCTAAGTGGTAGTTCATTAATTTTAGGTAAAAACATTCTTTTTTTCAAGAACTGCAAGATATAGATTTTTTTTCTTAGCAAACCAGGTTCCCACAGAGACAAAGGAAGTAGAGTAGCAAAATGCTACCCAAGATGTAAATGACTTTCCCATTTAAAATTCTGTTTCAAATTTTGTAGCATATTATATTTCTCTTTAAGGATTTTTAGTATTTTGGTATGTTAATGAACAAGTATGTTACTAGTGAAGAGATATTTGCCTAAAATGTAAGGTTTATTCATATCATTGTAATAATGTAGGTAATTGCCATTTATAATCTTTTTAGCATTTAACCAACTCAGTCTAATTTATGCTTTTGGTTTATGATTTAATATGGCGTGAGGTATCTTTCTTAGGATATAAATATTAGTTTAGATTTGAAATAGTTCCACGGGTAGACAAGATCTCATTTTTATTATTTGATAGAATATTTTATATGTTGACATACATACAAACAATGCTTAAAAAGATTATATGCTTAAAATGATTAATGCTTAAGATGATGACATAGTTGAAGTAATAAGAACATTTTTCCTACTTTAATGCAGTGGTGAAAGACACTTGTGAAACACATAAAACTGGGCTACAATCTTCTTTATGAATATTAAATTACCAGGTACAGTAGCTTTGAAACCTTATGGAAGTTGCTAAACCTCTATGCCTTTATTTATTCATATGCAGTTAAATTATTATATTAATCTTACATTTACTGAACTTTTGCTGTACACTGACTGGTATGTTAAGAGCTGTTCATACAGTCTCTCACTTAATTTAGGAGGCATTCATGGAGCTGAATAAAGTATAATTTAAACAGTAAAGGAGTAAATAGCTCCTTTACTAACCTTGGACTTTTCTCCTCATCCTAGCATGATGGTAAATGCAGTGAAGGCAGAAGGAAGAGAACAAGATGTTTCAAATAAGTCTTAGAATCTGTTCTCTCACTCCCTACAATCACATCCTTCAGGTGACAGTTCGTCCTCCAAGTCATCCTGTGTGAAGCCAGCGTCCACATTTTCTAAACCAACCATCAGGATGCCTGGTTGGATATGTACAAACGTACTTAGGGAGACACGAAGTTGTTCTAGTTGACATTACGACTGCTCTGGAAGATCTAGGACCGATGAATACTCTGTCCATAGAGGTCTCTAAAGAGAGAGAGATCTACTTTCCTCTGGTTTTTAAATAATTCACTAAGGAATGCCAGTGGCAGGGAGGTGGGGTGGAGAATGAGGGTTCCCAATTGCCAGACAAAGTCTGGAAGTAATTATTTATGATCTTATTTTAGGAGATGGCAATGGGAGTGTCTGTCTTCCAGGATTCTCAGGCTTGCTGCAGTGAGCAGGAGGGACTGAGCTTTAATTTGCTGCCAATGGTTTTAATAATTCAGTATCTTTTATGGTGAGAACACACATATGTGTGCCCATGCTCACACACAGTCTTTTTTGGAATTTTGGAAGTAGAAATCTTTTTCATGTGTACGTCTGGAATTTTACTGAAGTTGGAATTTATCAAGGGCCTGCTCTGTGTTACATTCTCTGCTAGGTACTGGGAATATTTTGGACGAAAAGTCAGAATTCAGCCCTACTCTTACGTAGCTTTTGTTCTGGCATGAGAAAATAGATATTAAACAAATAATTATAATAAATTTTAGGGATGTTATGATGGAAGAAGTTCACGGGACTCTACGTAGCTGTAGCAGGAGGAATTGGTATGGTTCAGAGGGTTGGTGAAGGCCCTTTCAGGAAGAATGCTTAGATTGATACATGAAAGGAAAGTAGGAGTAGGCCAGAGAAAGCAAGGCATAGAGAGCAAGTAGTAACGTTTTCAGGAGGTCTGGCTGAAGGAGTTATCTGAAAGAAATCAAACAGAGATTCATTCATAAGTGAGTGAGAGAGAGTGGCAGGGAGGGGGCTAGAAATGTGGGCAGTGGGCCGATTGTAGAGGGTTGTATCGACTGTGTTAAGGAGTTTTGCCTTTATCCTAAAAGAAATGAGCGACTACGAAGGAGCACAATGGGGTGACGTAGGGTGTCATGGGGTGGGAGGAGGAAAGGACTAAGGTAAGTTTAGAGAAGTGGCAGAGGACAGGTCCATGCCAACCATAAAGGCCATGGTGAGGAACTCAGCTTTTATTCTCAGGCAATGGGAAGCCATTGAACAACTATTATCTTAGCGACTGCTATGTGGAAAATAGGTTCTAGGGGACTAAAGAGAAGGCAAAAACCAGTATGCAAGCTATTTTATTAGTCTAAATAAGAGGTAATGGACTCAGATCAGGGCAGTAACTAAGGAAGGAGCAATAAAGAAACTAGGAAGAACGGGGACATAATTAAGAAAGATTTTAGGTTTTTCCTTGATGAAATAGCCTGATGATGCTGTCATTTATGGAGATGGAGAAGAATGAGGAAAAGCAGGTAATAAGGATGAAATTAAGAGATCACATTTGGACATGCTAAGTTGATATGATTTCAAGTTTTCCACAGTCCTAAAATGACATAAGAGATTGAAAGGCCATAATGGTTGAACTAGTTTACAATCCCAATAGTGTAAATGTGTTCCTATTTCTCCACATCCTCTCCAGCACCTGTTGTTTCCTAACTTTTTAAAGATTACCATTCTAACTAGTGTGAGATGGTATCTCATTGTGGTTTTGATTTGCATTTCTCTGATGGCCAGTGATGATGAGCATTTTTTCATGTGTCTGTTGGCTGTATCAATGTCTTCTTTGGAGAACTGTCTGTTCATATCGTTTGCCCACTTTTTGATGGGGTTATTTGTTTTTTTCTTATAAATTTGTTTGAGTTCCTTGTAGGTTCTGGATATTAGCCCTTTGTCTGATGAGTAGATTGCAAAAATTTTCTCCCATTCTGTAAGTTGCCTGTTCACTCTGATGGTACTTTCTTTTGCTGTGCAGAAGCTCTTTAGTTTAATTAGATCCCATTTGTCAATTTTGGTTTTTGTTGCCATTGCTTTTGGTGTTTTAGACATGAAGTCCTTGCCCATGCCTATGTCCTGAATGGTATTACCTAGGGTTTCTTCTAGGATTTTTATGTTATTAGGTCTAACATTTAAGTCTCTAATCCATCTTGAATTAATTTTCATATAAGGAGTAAGGAAAGGATCCAGTTTCAGCTTTCTACTTATGGCTAGCCAATTTTCCCAGCACCATTTATTAAATAGGGAATCCTTTCCCCATTTCTTGTTTTTCTCAGGTTTATCAAAGATCATATGGCTGTAGATGTGTGGTATTATTTCTGAGGACTCTGTTCTGTTCCATTGGTCTACATCTCTGTTTTGGTACCAGTACCACGAACAGTATGGGGATTCCTCAAGGATCTAGAGCTAGAAGTACCATATGACCCAGCCATCCCATTATTGGGTATATACCCAAAGGATTATAAATCATGCTGCTATAAAGACACAGGGACACGTATGTTTATTGCGGCACTATTCACAATAGCAAAGACTTGAAAGCAACCCAAATGTCCATCAGTGACAGACTGGATTAAGAAAATGTGGCACATATACACCATGGAGTACTATGCAGCCATAAAAAAGGATGAGTTTGTGTCCTTTGTAGGGACATGGATGCAGCTGGAAACCATCATTCTCAGCAAACTATCGCAAGAACAGAAAACCAAACACCGCATGTTCTCACTCATCGGTGGGAACTGAACAGTGAGATCACCTGGACTTGGGAAGGGGAACATCACACACCAGGGCCTATCACAGGGAGGGGGGAGGGGGAGGGATTGCATTGGGAGTTATACCTGATGTAAATGACAAGTTAATGGGTGCTGACGAGTTGATGGGTGCAGCACAGCAACATGGCACAAGTATACATATGTAACAAACCTGCACATTATGCACATGTACCCTAGAACTTAAAGTATAATAATAAAAAAATTTAAAAAAAAAAAAAAAGATTGAAAGTCTGCTATTTACCAAACACAGACAAATAAACGGTAAGAGAGGCCTCTAAGCTTGAATGAATTTGACAAAGTAAAATAGACTAGAGATTGACAATCGCAATGGATTAAGGATGGTTCTGCCCTAAACCAGACAGGAGAAGTAGCATCATGTTCGCAGATGCCAGTATGAGTGGGTATAGATAATGAGCTCCCCCTGCCCTGCTAGGATCCAGTGAATGCTAAATAAGTCCAAAGAATTAGCTGCCTCCTAGAATGCAATTAGGGAAGAAATAAAACTTCAGTTAACTCATTTTGAAATAGAAATGGCAATGTTTAACCAAGAATTATCTAATATCGTATTTTTTTGCTTATAATACTGAATGAACAATTAAAATAGAAATTAAGTCTTATTATAAAAATACGAAAACATACATTATATGTATGTATTTGTGTGCATATGTGTATGTAGATATGGACATGTGTATGTCTATACACGCATACATACACAAATACGTGTGTGTGTATATTAGCATTGTTGATTGAAATCTTCTGGAGAGAGGATACTTGCATCCTCAATAATGCTTACTTGAGTGATTGTTCTCAACAGATATTTAATATATGCTTGCTGATAAATAACCAGTATTTTTAATCACAGACAAGGTAAATGAGCTGCTGCAAGGTTTTGGTGAGCTTCCAGTGTTTGGTCAAGTTTAATATCAGTAATGTCTGTAGAATGAAGTAATTATAATTAATAAAAATACCAAGAAAACAAAAACATTGGGTTTTAATACACCAGGAATTTAAGCCTAATATGATGCAAATAAATACACAGACAATTCTTACTAAAATGTAGATGGCCCATTCCTTGGCTACATATATAAATATTATAAATATTTCAGGTTGATGAAACTATGTGTTCTTTTGAAATTTGTGCAAGAATAAAACGTCTAATGACATAAATAATCAAAACTGACCACTTCTGCTATTTTTGGTCTAAAAAGTGCTAAATCAACTATAAAAGGTTGATTTTAAAAAAAGAAAAGAAAAAGAAATCAAACTTCTGAAACGCCATGCTTCTTCGTTCATATAAACACTAAGTAAAATAGCAGAACAGCATGAGCTCTGCCTTTTGACTTTGTAATGCCCTGTATGAAACCTAATTTAGACTTGGGAAAGATTATATCATCACCAGAACTAGCTTTGTACTTAAAGCATTAATGAGAAATGGAGGACTTTTCAGTGAAGTGTAAAGAAAAGATCCTTAGAAATGGGAGCAAAATAAAAGATGAAAAGACTGATTTTGGCTCTGTGGGGGAATTGAGAGCTCATGCAAAGAAGGCATTACTTACTGTGTTAATTACCTAGCAGGATCATCAGAATTCTTCTCCTGCACCTTCTCAGCATTACTCTATGTCTTCCTACTTCATTTTCTGGAAACAAATTTAAACCTGTGAATAGCTTCTCTTGTTGGAGTCACTCAATAGTTAGTAAAATAAATAGTACAAACACAGAAATGACAGTTTCTCCCCAGTACGGGTATTGCCCAAGCAAGAGTGCTGGAAGTATGTTTATAAGTAAGTGAGATATTATGCTGCCCCTATATTATTATAATTTGAACTCCTTGATGAGCTATTTCAAAACCCAATTGAGAGAGATGTGCATAGAAAAAGCTGTGCTGCAATTAAATACCATCTTTAATGATAATTCAAAATAAGTATGTGTTATCTATTTCTTAGGAAACCAATCATCAGTGAACTGATACTCTGTACTATCTCATATATTCTAGAGTGTGACACATGAAAATGATGAACCTATTTGAAAAATGACAAATGACTTTGGTACAAAATATTGTGTATATATATAAAATATTGTTTTATACAAATATAAAATACTGTCATAACAATATATATTGTTTTATATATAAAACAGTATTTTATATTTACATTAAATAATATTTTAGATAGATAGATAGATAGGGATAGATAGATAGATAGATAGATAGATAGATAGATAGATAGGGATAGATAGATAGATAGATAGATATGCCTGAACATCATCTTCCTGAAGAATCAAACAGGCCAAATGCGATGCATTTTTCTGGGACCTTTCTTGAATGAAATTTGTATCATTTAATGATACTGTTATTAAATTAAATTTTCCTTTATTTTTTGAAAACTGGGTAAAAGTAAATTTTTTTGCTCTCAAAAAACAGAAAGCTATCTCAAATTAGGGTAAGCTAGCTAGGACAGTTATTGATTCATGAAACTGGGATAAATAGAGGTGGAGACAGGCCTGTGCCTGGGTCAATTGAATGCAGAACCTAAGTGCTGACATTGTCATACACTCTCTCACTCACCTCTTTATTGCTGTCTTTCTCTGCAACTCTTTGAGCTTTGGCTTCATTACAGACAACAAATAATAATGATGATGAAAATAATAATAAGCAGGCTTTATACATATTGCAGGGGAATTAGTCACTCGTGGCTTCAGGCTTTCAGCCTTCTAACTTAGTGATCACAGAGGAATAATTCTTAAAAGTGTGGTCCTTGGACTAGTGGCAACAGCAACCTAGAAACTTATTAGAAACGTAAATCCCAGGATCACATCAGACCTGCTCTGAAACTCTGGATCTGGGGCACCTCACCCAAGTCTGTGTCTTAACATATATTCCAGGTGATTATGAAGGATTCTAAAATTTGAGAAACATTGCCCTAGAGAAAAGAATGAGTGTCTCTTCTTTCAGCATGCAGCAGTCTCAGAGTGGGATTCTTATTGGTGTGGCTTCGATCATGTTCGAAGCCACTTTTGAGTGAATGACTAGATGCAGAAAAGTAGAAAATGGTAGCAATGTTGGCCCAGAGCATATGTTCACAACTGTGGACAGGAGAATGACATGCTGTGTTTAGAAACCCCTTCTGAATCACATGGGTAAAGCAAGAGTAGAAACTATTCTCAAAGTCAGGCAGTGTTGTTACGTAATAAAGGGGGAAAGTGTGCAGGATTGATCAAAACACAGTAGACCTTCTCCAACTCAAAAATGACCACAGTTTAATATTTATCCCATAACATTTCTTGCAAGAAACACAGAACAGGTACAGATGCTACTAATTATATATTACTAACATTCTTGGGAAACAAGAGTCATGTATTATTAATGTTACCTTTTACCACTGTGGAAAATTACAACATATAAAGGTTAAATGACTTGTTCAAGGTTATTCACTAATTATAAAGGCAAAACTAGACTAAATTGTACAAATGGGCAAGCTGGGAAATGTACTCTGTTGCTCAATATTTTGCTAGTATATATTTTTGTAATTTTAGCGAAACAAAGTTTTGCTAGTAGTTTTGCTAGTGTGATCCTATGGTTGATAACACCTGGATGATAACATTCTCCCCTTTACCTGGTTATTTAACTTTATGTAACTCAAACAAAATATGAAGAAAAGAGAATAGATTACAGGTTAAATTAATTAGCCAAGGCAAAAGAGTATGTCTTTATTGATGAAGAATATCTCCTAAAACTTGAAGCTATTGAAGCCACCTGGCAATAACATCCTTTGAAAAAGTTGTACCACAAAAACCCCAAAAGCTAGAAAGCCTAAATTAAAAGAAAACAAATAGTGTTTATAATCGTACCTTAAGTCTAATGAAAGTTCAACTCTGAAAGCACAGAGAGCAGCAGCCTTCATTAATCATGTCACTGTCAAACAGATGTATTTCAACTAATTCCAATGATACTTTAACTCTTTGAAGAACATAATTTCAGAAATCTACTTTTATTACCTTTCCAAACAACTGTAACTAAGATATATGAACACTTTTAACTTTACAGTTAAAAAATAAAGCTTGCCTGAGAACTTCTTTACAGGAAATTGCCTAAAAATCAATAAGCTATGGGACATCTCCATGCAAAATCTTAGAGGATGGTTAGGATTTATTTTTCTCTCCTGACTTGCTCTATAGATTTTTACAAATAAGAGTGATATTTTTGCAAAGGTGTAGTAATCATCTATCATTCAGAGATGTCCAAAATCTTTGGAAAATTCACTTCATGTTTTAAGAGGTCTCTCTATATAAATATACCGGATTGAATGCTGCATTCATTCAATAAAGGTAAAATTAATAAAACTGTATTCCCCAATTTCCCTTCCCAGACAAATGCTTTAGGTTCCTTCAGTGAGATGCAACTTCCTTGAACTTTGATTTGTAATTCAGCTATATGAAGAAACAGGCTCAACATGGAAAATGTACTTTGCTGGTCTGAGTAGAATCAGAAACTCCTGTTTGCATGGTTGAGAGCAGTGACAAATTCCTAATCAAATCAGTTCAGCATGGTATTTCTGGGGCTGGTAGTAGGTAATGTGACAGTTTCTTGAATTACAAATCTCAACTGTGGCAGAATCAAAGTTGTTCTGGTGCCATTAGGGTCAGGAGAATCCTCCTCAGCCC
This sequence comes from Chlorocebus sabaeus, assembly GCF_047675955.1. Classification (NCBI taxonomy): domain Eukaryota; kingdom Metazoa; phylum Chordata; class Mammalia; order Primates; family Cercopithecidae; genus Chlorocebus; species Chlorocebus sabaeus. The sequence continues at coordinate 57,395,523 of NC_132920.1, forward strand.
AGTTCTGTGGTAAGAAGTGCTCCTGGCAATGGAGTTTGAAGCTGAATGATTTTGTGAGCATCCAGTATGGCTTAATCATTTCTTTTCTACTTAAACTAGCTAAGGGTCCAGAAACTAAGGACCCTGAACAATCTAAAAAAGTAAGGCATTCTAAAAGATAGTTGCAGATGTAACTGTATTGGAATTAATTTTTACCTTCTCCAGTACTCTGTAAGTGCATATGTTGAGATTAATTGGATTGAACATTAGCAAGGATACTAAGGTGACTCATGTTTTTCAATGTGTCCTACTAGAAGAAACTTACCTCTACTCTACCAAGAAGAAATATATTGTGTTATTTTTCTTTCCTCTTCTATTGGACTGGTGTAATATTTCTTAATGCTTATTTTTTCACAGGTAAGGATAAAAGGGAACTATGTTAGAAGGGAAAAAACAAAGTATTTAAGGTTTAAAAAGAAATGAGATATCATAAAATGTTTGTTTAGGAATTACAAAGTTCCATATCGCATTCCCTACTACATGATTTTGGTGGGGTCACTTTATTATCTGGGAGTTAGTGTGCTCTTCTATAAAATAAGGAAAATAATTCATTTTTCTATCATATTGGAACATTGTGATAAAAAGTGGCTTTCAAAATATTTGGCATTGAAAAGAAATATGACTTATCCTTGTGTCTGAGCAATGTGTCCTCCATAAAACAAAAGTCTCTTTCTCAAAAACAAGCAAATGGATGGTTCAAAAAGAAAACTATAGGTCAATACCCCATATCGTCTTTTGAAATGTAAATAATTGTTATAAAGAAGGAGAATACAATCTATTTCCAATGGAAAAAAGTAAAAATTATTTTGAAATGTATTTGAATGTAAGAACTGAATAGAGCCAAATCATTTAGTCTACAAGAAAAAAAAAACCTAGAGTTTTTTGAATGCTTTTATTTGATTTCAATTTTGAAATCTTGAGCTAATATAAAAATGCAAATCAACAGTCTTCCATTTACTTATTTATTCTTCTTCCCTAAGGACTAAAATCTTCAGACTTATACGCATGGCTCAAGGTAATTTATGTTTAGGGATACAATTCATCTACAAGGAATGATAATTACTCAGGATTAACTGAGAGTATATGTAGATCCAAATTGGTGTGGTGGCTCATGCCTGTAAAACCAGCATTTTGAGAAGCTGAGGTGAGCAGATGGCTTGAGTTCAGCAGTTCCAGACCAGCCTGGACAACATGGTGAAACACCATCTCTACTAAAAACACAAAAATTAACCAGGCATGGTGGCATGCACCCGTGGTTCAAGCTACTCGGGAGGCTGAGCAGGAGGATCACTTGAACCTGGGAGGTGGAGGGGGGTTGCAGTGGGCCAAGATCATGCTGCACTCCAGCCTGGGTAACACAGCAAGTGAGAGACTGTCTCAAAAAAAAAAAACAAAAACAAAAAAAATATATATATACATAGATTCTGATGGCCACTTACGAATAAATAGAAAAAAATTAGCTACACTTAATGTAAAACTAAAATAACCTGAGTTACACATTACTGTAAGTCTTGGGATTATGAGGTTGATCAGGAAAAGTGAGAATAGAGAAAAAATATTAAACATTCATTTTCTATATTCCTTAAAAATTTAAGAAAGAGAAAACTCTGGTATAAAAGCCAAATATTGAAGGTTAAGTTATATTAACACTAAATTTGAAACTTATTTCTAAGATATCATAAAAAATGAAAAACTCTAACAAAAAGCAGAATAAAACAGAGAAAAAAATGACAGGTGGTAAGGATGAAAAAAGAAGAAAGGAATAAGAGTGAAGAAAGGGAGCTGAGTGAGAGTGGAATGGAAAATAAATATGGTGATAGGGAATAACTCAAATTTTCTGCTGCTCAGCTGTAAGTCCTTCCACTGATTTTTATCCAGCCTATTCAGTAAACATTGATTCAGTAAGAACTCTAAATATTGGGTGTACAAAGACTTCGTGAAAGTGAAGATGGGAAAATAATAACTCAAATAAGTGTTCAGAACAAAATTATTTGGCTCCACAAAGGAAAAAAATGATTATCATTTAGGGCGGAATGAGGTTCATTAAGGACAGTCTCACTGTGGAGAAGACATGCAAACTAGGCATTGATTTAAAAAGTTGGAGTCCTACAGATTGAGAAATGGAATGGAGGAGGACCTGCAAATGAAGAATGTGGCAGAAAGAAAAAATAAAAGAACAATCAACAAACTATTTGACTCTTTTCACCTCTACCTAATCCACCTGATTTCTGTGTCTATGTTGCATTCTACTACATTTTGCCAAGTCAAATAGACATACCTAAGGAGACTACAGATTAAATATTTGAAATTGAGCCTTTTTCAAAAAACTCTGAGTTGATCCTCAAAATGCATTAATTTTCATCACTCCTTAGCCCCTAAGGACCTCATTTTGGTATTTAAATACATTATTGTTAGGCCATGTAGGGATGTGTGGATAGGAACTCTTTCAACAACCAATGCAGATTTGATTTTAGAAAATATTCATGGCACAGGTGAAATTAACATGGGTTGTTCTTATAAAAATATTTCTATTTAGTGATATACCATGGTATCATTATGTATTTCTTCATAAATACGTTACGTATTATCAAATGTAACTCTATTGGTTACTAAGATTACCCATGTTAATGTTCAGGCCATACACAGTGTCATCTGTTCCCACTTGCCATTTCCTGTTTGTTCACACTAAGGTGAATATTTAATAGAAGAGCATGTGAACAGATATGTAAACTCACATTACTTCTCATTTTTTAATGTTATTATCTGTTCTTGTGTTTTGACTAATAACCAATATCTTCTATTTTAGGGGATAGGCAAATTTCTTCCCACATTCTCTATCGTCCATCTCTCAAATCCTGTTCTGGATCTCTCTACTTTTTCTCTTCAAACAGGTATTTATTGGATGTATGGATGCTTATTGGACTAGAAAAAAATGTTTCAACCTTGTTTCTGTAGGGGAAATAATGTAGATGTCTTCCCCTTCAGATATACTGTGAACAAGGAGCAGTTGCTGGCTGCCTGCAGAGCTTTTCATTTACCATCCAATGTAGTTTCTTTCCTATGTTTGATATATTCTACACTTCAACTATGATACAGAGATTTCCTGGGGACTTGACACTTTTAAATTGTATTTATTTAGGCATATAGGCTTTTTATGTGTTCCTGATATGAAAAAGATTTTATTTATTGACAATTACAAATTTTTTCAATTTCTATGTTTAAAGATTGCCTTTCCAACTTTCAGAAACCAGAAACAGTTCAATAAATGTTACTAATATACTTACAAAATATTCTTCATTTTATGCAACTAGGTGGACACCATGCATTAGAAAACGCAACTAAATGGACATTGATTACCTGTAAACATGAGGAGAGAGAACGGCATGGGTTCCTGTTTGCCCTTTGATGAAGTTCTATTTCTCACAGGGTTCAGGATTTATATGGAGCTAAATGGTCCACACAGTTGTTGATATGGCCTTCAGCACAAAAGAACAAAGTGGACACAGTTAGCGCCCTGTAGACCAAAGAAATCTCAATCAGGACCACAAATACTCATCACTATGGGTTTGGCATTCACTAACTCTGAGACAGAAAAGACAGCTGAGTCCCAGTTAAAATTTACACAGCAGTGTCGAAAGTCATATCACAGTTTTGGCCAGTACCTTATCAAAGCACAGTCCACTCAATGAATTCAATAATTTTTCATTTAACAGTCTTGAAAAAGTTTCAATATTTTTCTGATATAATTTTAAGTTAAGACATGTGATTTATTGAAATGATTTATGCATTTTCCCGAGGTAGGCACAAAAAAGTTATACTGAACTGTACAATCAGCTCCTTTTCACAATTTAGAATAAAATCTGTATAAATGTGCCATGGATTGGATTACATTAGGATTAATTAGAATTTTTTTTTTTTTTTTTTTTTTTTTTTTTTTTTTTTTTTTTGCTAATAACATGATGGACTTTTTTCCTTTCGATGTCATTGAAATATAGATGTTTCAGATGGCTTAGTTTGTACCTCCTGAACACAACTGAGAAGAACTGGGATGAGAGTCAGTTACAAAATTTCATTTGACTTCAAAGATTATCAGGAGACTTAACAAGTTCTCCAAGTTAAAGCTGAAGAAAATCTTAGATTAGTGCCAGCACATTTCTTATCTTCAAGTAACTTAGTTGTTATTATTCAGATTTAATAACAATTGCCATGGCAAATATTATAAGAAGTTTATTATTATATGTTTTGGTAATGTAGCCAGCACTATGTTAAGTAAGGTAAAGGACTTGATACATCTCTATTAATTCTCACAACACCTCTTCCTTAATGATAACTATTTTACTGATGAGAAACATGGGGCTAAGTGATTTAACACATTTGACATGACTTGTATGTGACAGGTCACGATTTGCACCTGGGTTTCCTTTGTTTTAAATCCCATGTGCCTAATCACTTTGATATACTAGGAATTTTGTATTATGAGGGCTTGGTATGATTATACATCTTTGTTATTTCTCCTAATAGTTCTCTATACGTATTTACCATTTAAGTATATTAACTTAGGAGGTGTTTACACTGAAGAGCTCATCCAAACCTCATTACTGGCCTGTGATTCACTTGGACCTTGACCATCTCACAAACTAGCGCTGACACAGACCACATGTATCAAACATATATGCACAAAACATGCAATACTACAAAATCTTCTCTCATTATTTATCCATTCGCCCATTCCTTCATTTTCCTCTCAAGAAATATTATGCGCAAAGTACCTTTCTATGCAGAGAGGAACTTATGTGTTGCAAAGTCCCTGACTGTCCTCAAAGAGCTAGGACTGTATTGACAGAGATCGTCCACCAAGCAACTGTCATGCAAGCACAATAGAGGAACGCTTCACTGAAAATCAAAACTTACCCTACTGCTTTCTGCCTTCTGAGATGAGTAGCAGGATTTATGACAGTGAAAAACCACATGTACCTGTTGCTCTTTTTTCTTAGGCAGAAGCTGATGAAGAAAGGGATAAAGAAATGTATCTGCCAGTTATTCTTTGCTGATAAAGGAAAAAGTGGGTCCTTTGCTAGAGAAGCCATTAATGAGTCTTTGTCTCTACAAAAGTGAACCCAGCACTCATTAGTTGATGAAGAATTAAATTCCTCACCTATAACATAGAAAGAATTTTCTAGCAGAGCCCAAGGGTGTTGAGGCATGGAAAAACAGAGATATGAGGAGAAGATTGATAAGAAGAGGGAGTTATGCAACACGTAGCTATGGAACTCCTTTATTGCCCTAAAGCATCAGCCAATGTACCTATAAAATGCTCTGCATGCAGTTGGTATCCCTTTTTGAGAAGGGTAGACAAAAGAACAGGATGACAAAAAAGTGAGCAAATTCCTCACTGAAGTCAGCAGTGAAAGGAAGGAAAGTGGATGGGAAGCATATGAAGCTAAAACTTCATCTAAAACACAGACTGGGCAGAAGTAGCCATGAGAGATTAAACCCTAGGTAAACACACAGGAGTTTCTGTGATGGGGTTATTAGACTACACACTGAACGTGGAATGACAAACATATCAACTTTCTTTACATTGTAAAGGACAAGCTGACTTCAAATGACATATACAAGTTACAGATGGTAAGTGCCAGAGGAGAAATATAAATAAGGTACTATATCGGGGGAGCACAAAAGTAATTAATGTTCTTTAGACCATAGCTTAGACAGTTCTAAATGTAAGTGTGGTCTACATCAGGCAGTACAAGGAGATTCTGGAAGTCCTGGTGAACTCCTAGTCCCAGGCGTCAGCTTCACCAGGAGAAACTGTCACTAGGTGACAAAGTGACAAGCTCTTTATATTCTTGCAAGATAGTTATGATTGTTTGTACTTCACAGGAAGGTGGGCTGAAAATTTAAGCAACTTTTTCAGAGTTTAGGACAAGGTAACTTTTATATCCCGGATTAAAGGCAGATTATAAAATTCCTGTTTTTAAAAGGACATTTTGCTGATTCCCAGCAGTTGTGATGCATAAATTTCTAATTTTTATGTCACGCAAACATGCTAAAAAGGGCTTTTACCTGGGTGCATAGAGATAATTAATGGAGTCCAGGAACTTAGATAAGGGAAAAAAAATTGCATCCTCATTTTCACTAACACCTACCTCAAATTTAGCCACTTCATTAATTTTGAATATAAACAACAAACTTGTTTAAAATTAAGCAATGCTTGTGACTTTGTCACCCAAAGAAGTGTGGGTATCCTGATAGCTCATTAAAGTTATTGTAGTGCTTAAAAATATCATTTATGTTCATCGCTACTTTGAAAATATGGCCTTATTAGATCTCTCACTAGATATGCCATTTAATATGTTAATGAAGAAATACATATACAATTATATTATACTTTTATTTCAATAATACAATTTCAATATAACTAGCTTCCTCATCATACACAGAATTATATTACGTACATTTAAAAACCTCATCCTGAGAAGAGGTCCATGGTCTTCACTAGAATACCAAAGGCGTCCATTGCACAAAAAGTTGAACTCATGGGCAAAGGCATTTATTTTATTCAATTTTCTGATTTTATTTTATTTTTATTTTTTTATTTTTTTAGAGACAGACTCTCGCTCTGTTGCCCAGGCTGGTGTGCAGTGGCGTGATCTTGGCGCACTGCAAGCTCCGCCTCCCGGGTTCACGCAGTTCTCCTGCTTCAGCCTCCTGCGTAGCTGGGACTACAGGCGTCCGCCGCCACGCCCAGCTAATTTGTTTGTAGTTTTAGTAGAGACGGGTGTTTCACCATGTTAGCCAGGATCTGATTTTTTTTTTGAGATGGGGTGAATAACTTAGGAGAGTGAAGGCTGTGTAACAATTCTCATTAACCATTTTCTCCTAGTAGGGAAAAAGAGAAAGTGTAGGGAAGGGGGAATGTCGAGTCTTGAGCTAGGACCCTAGATTCATAAACCTGATTTTAAAAAAAGAAAGAAAAGGAGGGACCTGGAGCCAGGGCAGGTCTGCATGGGACCAGTGCTGCATCCCAGCGCTGGGTGGGGAGAGGCACCCTCCAGCATTAGGAGGTACTAAGAGAATCGTGGAGAGATTTCAGTACTAAACTAGCCCATGTTCCACATTAGGACTAGAAATTGTGCCTGATACTTTTTAAATTTCCTTTAATGTCAAAATGTATATTAATATTTATTTCCCTATACAAATAGGCTACAACAGTTGATTCTCAATAATCAAGATAAATATTTGATTTACGTCGCTTTAAGACCCAATGTGTCGTGATTCGTCTTAATTTGTTACTGATAAAATTTCTGCTTTTATTGAAATACTTCTCCTTTGACCACATTTATAAGGAATTGAAAGCTTTCACAGTTTTAAATACTTTATGTGTCTGTTAGAAATGTGACTAGTAGAAAGACAGTGATCTGACACATCGGATTGCATATTCATAAAGCATCAATACTGATCCATATTGTATTTTAGTAAAACTTTACAATTAAAATTATAATTGCATTTTTCAAACACATTTTTAATTTCCCTGCTAGCAAAATTTGGGTCGGGATGTTTAAATTAGTAAAACTTACCACAAAATCATTATTTTTTAAGGTGAATCATACATTTTAATAAATCATTACATGTGAACACACCCAGAAGGCTAACAACAATTTTATCATCACATATGTTAGGAACATTTATTACCTCCTTAAGAACTGTCCAAGCAATATTATACTGATCATTCTTCAAAAACGCCTATGTTCTCCCAAATACTTAAGATCATCTTTTAAAAATGCTATTCCCCAATTCACTTACTTTTACTAGTAAAATCTGATTATCTTACAAGACTCAACTTATATGTCATTTCCCTCAGCAGTACCTCCCTGATGACTGTGGTGCAAGATTGACTTCTAATATGGTCTTGGTCAAGTCTCTGCTTTTTTTCTTGAAGGAAATAGATACTTAGCTCACAAAGCAAGGTGTCAAATAACATAATATGCATAGAAACACATTATGAATTGCGTTTATTTTACAAAGATAAGGTTTTTTTCCACATCCTCATTATTCATGTGTGTAGGTGATGTGTGGTAAGATTCATGTTGCTAGATTGAGGGCATGGGATAAGTGTCACACTTCAGATAATCTTTACTTTTTGATTGAAATTTTGACTCATTAAAATTTCAGAATCAATAGTAATAAAAAAAACCACCACTGTAAATGTCATAGCCAGATTGCCTGAGGAATTATTGAATGGAATAGATGAGCTAATTGCTCTTGAAATTTTTCTCCAACTCTAGTGTCTATTATTCTTGCCAAGTATTGGTTAAGAGTTTGGAGAAAGAGACAAAGTTTTACTCTTAAAAATGTTGTAATCCTTTAATTTCTTTAAAGACTTATAGCCAAAATAAGAGATGCTAGTATTTATAGCTGTAATAAAATATATGTTTATGGTAAAATTTCTGACTTTTTAAGAAATTCCTATCACTTATATACCCAGTCAAAACAATTATCCTGTGAAGTATATCAAGATGCTAGATAGTTTTAGAAATGGTAATTTTATAGGGTATCACATTTGGAATCTGATAGGAATTAGAAATCATACCTGCTAGAATATGGGCAGCTGCTTAGTGGCTGAAGAGTTGAATTAATAACATGGACTGTTTGAGTTTTAGCCCCAAATTTGCCAGTGACCAGCTGTGTGACCTTGGGCAAATTACTCTAAGCCATAGTTTCCTTTATTAGGAAAAAAGGGCGTAATAACAATAAGGAGTATTAATAAGATCTGTGATATCTTGTAGTGATTTTGTGTGGTTTTGATATTAGGGTAATACTGGACTCACAAAATAAATTGAGAAGTATTCCTTCCTTCTCTATTTTCTGAGAGTTTGTTAGTTGTTGTAGCTTTTTTGATTAATTCTATCAAAAAAGCTGAGATTTTTGATAGAATTAATAGCGAGACCATCTGGGCCTCGTTTTCTTTTTGAGAAGAAGCTAGATTATAATTCAGTTTCTTTGATGATATAGGGTGATTCAGATGTTCTATTTCTTTTTATGTCAGTTTTGGAAATTTGTGTCTTTGAAAGGATTTATTTATTTCAACTAAATTATTGTATCAATTTTATTGGTTCAAAGTTGTTAGTGACATTTCCCTTTATTATTTTAATATTTTTAGTTTCTACATCCAAGTTGCTTTGCTTCATTTATTTTTTTTTACTGTGATATGAACATATAGCATGAAATCTACTTTCTCAATACAATTTTAAGTGTATAATACATTATTGTTAACTGTAGGTACAATGTTGTAGAGCAGATCTCTAGAGCTTATTCAACTAGCTTGACTGAAATATTAATTTCTGCTTTAATCTTTATATTTCCTTCCTTCTGCTAACTTTGAGCTTAGTTTGCTTTTTTCTTCTAGTTCTATAAGATTTAGAATTTCGTTCTATATTTGAGATCTTTCTTATTTTTTTAATATAGGCGTGTACCACTATAAATTTCCCTCTTAGTACAACTATTGCTGCATCCCATAAGTTTTGGTTGTTGTATTTTAATTTTTGTTTATCTCAAGATATTTTCTGATTTTTCTTTTTAATTTCTTCTTTGACTCATTGGTCCTTCAAGAGCATTGTTTATGAATTTCCATATGTTTGTGAATTTTTTATTTTTCAAAATTCTGTATATGTTTGTTGGTTTATAGGTCTATAGTGTTATTTACACTGTCTTTTTCCTTATTGATTTTTTTGTCTTGATGTTCTGTCAATTTTTAAAAGTGGGACATTGAAATTTCCTACTATTATTTTGTTGATTTCTGTTTCTCTCTTCAGTTTTGTCAGCATTTGCTTTACATATTTAGATGCTCTGCTGTCGGATACATATCTATTTATAATTTATAGAACTTCCTGGCGGATTGACCTTTTTATCATTGTAAAACATCGTTTCTTATCTCTTATGACAGTTTTTGGCATAAAGTCTATTTTATTTGATTTAAGTATAGCCACCCTACCTCTATTTTGGTTACAATTTAAATAAAATGTATTTTCTCACCCATTCCCTTTTAGCATACTTAAGTCCTTAAGGCTAAAGTAATTTTTCTTGTAAGCAGCACACAGTTGAGTCTTTTTTTAATCCATTCATCCACTCTATGACTTTTTATTGGGAATTTATTTCATTTACCTTTAAAGTAACTATTGATAGGAAAAAAAGTAACTATTGCCATTTCGTGAGGTGTTTTCTGTTAGTCTTGTTGTCCTTTTGTTTCTCTTTTTCTCTTTCTATCTCTTTGTATTTTGTTGATTTTATGTATCTCAAATGCTTTGATTTCTGTGTGTGTGTATGTGTGTGTGTCTGTGTGTCTGTGTATGTATGTACCTTCTATAGGTTTTTTTTTTTTATGGTTACCTTGGCACTTAAGTAAAATATTTTATAATAGTTCATATGAAGCAAATAACAGCTTATGTTCAATTATATCCAGTAACTCTAACTTATTTTCTCCCTATACTTTATATTAATGTTGGCACTATTTTCATTTATTCATATTGTGTATCTTTTACCATATTTTTATTTATAGTTATTTTAACAACTTTTGTCTTTTAATGTTTACATTTGAATTAAAAGTGAGTTACCTCCCATCATTACAGTAATATAATATTCAGTATTTGTCTATATATTTATATTTACCAATGAGTTTCATACTTTTCTGTGCTATCATGTTGCTGTCTAGCATTTTTCTGTTTCAAGTGAAAAATTCCTTATAACATTTTTAAAGGCAGAGTCAGAGATGATGAACTTCTCAGGTTTTGTTTGATTGGAAAAGTCTTCATCTCTCATTCATTTTTGAAGGACAGTTTGCCTAATACAGTGTTATTATAGTATTATTGATTGGCAGCTTTTTCTATCAGCTCTTTTGATATATCATCTTACACACTTTGCTTATGCATTGTTCTTTTAACCTTGGTGAACATATTTATGAGTTATTTTTAATTATATTTCAAGTAAACAATATAACTTCCTTTCATTAAGACCTGTTTTTGGAGGTCATTTTGTTCTTTTCTTTGGAACATTTCTCTCTAATTTTTCATTTTTCCTGACTCTTTTTTTTTTCTTTACTAGTTTCTGTGCATTACCAAAACAGGTCCCTCTCCAAGTCTTTATGAACTGGCTTTGTATAGAAGTAACCCCTATCAATATGTCTTGTCAGAGATTCTGGGGGACTCTACCATCTGTTTCCCTCCCTAGGAAGAAGCACGTGGCTATGGTTTTTGTCCACTCACTCTGCTGAGCCAGAAGGGGAGCTATAGCATGTACCAGCCCAAACATCTATCTCCAGTCTTCCCGGGGAAGCTAGACTGTAGTGGCTCATCTGAGCTTCAAGACTGGTGAGATAGATGCTAGTTCATGGATACCCTCAGATAAATTGGCATACTCTATGTACTGATAAACTCTTTCCTACCCAAGAGAAGACTGAGAGCTGAGATTTTTTTATCCACTTTCTCAGTGCTGAGCAGTAGCAAAGATGAAGATTATCTACTATCTCAAGCCATTATCTACATTCTGCCTGGCTAGCTACATTGTGCTGGACCCATCAGAGCTCCAGGACTGGTGAGACAGTTACTAATTATTTGGACAGTCCTTGAGAAACTTGAGGTGCTAGACAAAGGGTTTAACTTTTTCCTCCTCAAAGGGAAGCTGAGAACTGGAATTTCTCATCTCCCTCCTCTGTGCTGAGCAGAAGGGAGGATCAACCATGTTTATCAACTCAAGTTGCTATCTCTACCCTCCCCTGAGTGACTAGACTATGCCACACCTATCAGAGCTCCAAGGCTGGCAAGACAAAAGCCAATCCTCTGGGGAGGCCCCTTAGGAAATATGGGGAACCAGACACACATACCAACATGTTCATTCTTCTGGGTGAAGCTGGGCACTAGGAGGTCTCTTCCTGATTGTATGGTGCTATGCAGGTAGTAGGGATTCTAGAAGAAGATGTCATAAATCTCCCTACTAGCTACACTGAGTCTGGTTTCACATTCTCCTGGGGTACAAGAGCCTTTAAATTGGTTTGTTTTCTCATAACAAGACTATATCTGTGAATTGCTGTGGAACCAGTATGTTTGTTGGGGAAGGAGAGAGTTCAAGGCTTCCTTCTCCACAATCTTAGCGACATCACTTGATTCATTCATTCTTAATATTGGTATCATTCATAACTTGGCATTGTGCCTTCTTTTTATAATAAATCTTATTTAGAGTTTAATAAATTTTACAGATCTTTATAAACAAGTTTATGTTTCACTGATTTTTTTCTTTAATATTGTCATTTTTCTATATAATTTACTTTCATTCATTTTTGTTTCCTTACACTTATTTTTGGTTAAATTTGTACTACTTCTTAGTTTCCTAGGGTAGAAGCATGATCGATAATTATAAAACTTTGTTTTTATAAAATAAGCACTTACAGTTATAACTTGTCTTTAAAAAGTATTTTAGTTTCATTTTACAAATATTGCTCTGTAGATTTGGTTTGAAATAATTTCTAACGGTTTTTAACTTAATCCCAGCCAACTCCTGGTCAATCTGCAAGTTGACTGGGAGAGCAAGTACAAGTTTTTTAAAGCTATTAAGCTATGGCCTGCATTTCCTCAATTTCCAGTTATCGAAATCAATCAGTCAATGATTAATCCTTTCATCATTTTTTGCTGTTAGGTTTCTATTAAAATTAATGAGATATGTCTCCTTTCTTCTAAGTTTTATCTATCCATTTGTAAACTAGATCTTATTTTCTTTAACCTTCTCAGGCACTTTGTTCTAGCTGTTATAATAATTTCTTGTGCATCTTCAATCTCTCCATTTCTGTGGTGAATTAATATTAGCATATCAACATGCTCGAGTATGCTTTGTTCTAAAAAAAAAGTTCCACATCCCCTTCCATCTACTTCTCTTTATTCTTATATTTTCTTCATAATCAAATTTCTTGAAAGACTTATCTATATTCATGGGTTCCACTCTATCAAACTATTCAGTCTTCAGTTTACTGCAGTCTGGCTTCCACTCTGACAAGTCCACAATTAGCCAGAGATTTAAATCCTTGCATATGAAGTCTTGATGTAAAAAATATGTGTACAAACCCCCACAATGTTCCATAAAAGCTTCCAAAACAGACAGAAAAAGAAAAAATAAAAACTACCTACAATTTCCTATGCCTATATCGATAGGTTTTTAAAACAAACTTTTGAAATACTTATAAAATTTAAAGACTTTTTAGAGAAAATTTAATCAAGACAATATGGTCTAAGTTCTCTTTACAGGAAAAGAATCAACATTCCATAGGGGTAAAAAATTGCGTAGTTATACAGTGAAAAAAATCAGGGCCATAATTTTTATTTCTAGAAATCTGGATAAAATGTGTTCTTACTTTCAATCCAGACATGTTCATTAGAAATATTCATAAAATATGAAACAATCATTGACAACTTAACAGATTTATAACATACACTATACTTACATAGACTGTAAGGCAGATAAATCTATTATAAAAAAAGAATTTAACTAGTATGCAATGAGAACACTTCAGAAGATGTTTAAGTGAAAATATCTGCCTTTTGCCCTCACTATCCTCACACACCAGTGTAAAGATACACAAAAGAAATTAACTCATAATGGCAATGAGAAAATGATAAGTTGAAAATCATCAGTGAATAAGAGATTACCAGAATATTAAATTAAAATGATCAGAATATTAAGTGAGAATAATACAATGACCAATGAAACAAGCAGAGCAAACAGCTACTGAGAATATGCCGTAAGAAACTATAAAAGAGATGAGAGCTAAGCATGAGTGAAACTCTGGCATTTTGGGAGGTAAGAATCAACACACAGTTAGAGATGTGAGGCTAAAAAGAGGTGATTAATGTAAGTTTGTTTATGCAATAAATGAATATTGGAGTCCCAAGAGAAAATGTGCAAACATCTGGGGGAACTTGGTTTCAAATGTAACTCCTTGGCCATTGTAGTATTTTGGAAACTCATAGCATGATAACCAACTTCCTATCTTGTTATTCTACAGTAATGCCTGATTGTTGACATGCCTTACCATATTGAGTTTCATGACTCCTTAAAGATGTAAACAGGTCATTGAACAGAAATGATGGTCTGAGCAAGAGGAAGTGATGGTGGAATCACTTTGACTCTTGGTGTTTAGCATGCCAAGGACTTGAGATTCTTCAGATACTTACTTGAGGACGGTAAATATAGGAAAATAGGTGAACGTGGATTCACTTGTGTGTACTTAATCTCAGGCAAGCGCTTATCTAGCAGAAGAGCCCAGCATCAAGAAGCTGTCTAATTCTAGCACAGAAGGAAACTGGTATGAACCTACCTCCTAATCCAGAACAAATAAAGCATTACACGAAATATACAAAATAATTGTTTTCAGACATTGAGACCACAGATGGTATAAGAATATTTCCCTTGAAAAGAAAAACAAAATTAATTCAATTATCTCTTTAACTTTCTGTCTAAAGGCAATTTCTTGGAGAGAGAGAGAGAGAGAGTGTGTGTGTGTGTGTGTATGTGTGTGTGTGTGTGTGTGTGTGTGTGTTGGGGAAAGTCCAAGCAGAGCATGAGGCTCTTGCTGAAGTGAGGAGACAGAGAGTAAAGTTAAAGAAGCTGGACCAGCTAGAGTTTACAAGGCAGAGACACAGAAATGAGGGAGTTATACATACTAAGACCTCCAGAAATCTACATGCCAGTCTTCTTGAATCTTTGGTTGAACACTAATCTGTGCATACCTAGGGTAAAACTTCAGGAGACTTGGCAAGAACAAATGTCGGGAAGTTATAAGATGATCGGTTTCTCAAGTTTATACAGAATTAGGAGATACTTAAATTTAATCCAATCAAAATAGAAAAAGCTCATTGAAAAATTAGGCAATCAGTAGAGTTCATAGAAGTGTCCTGTTTTAGTAGGTATAAATTTTCCCTAGAATAAAGACTACTCAGACTACAGTACTTAAAAAACAAGTCTTTTTAAAAAATACTCATTTTAAGTTCAGGGGTACATGTGCAGGTTTTTTATGTAGGTAAATTATGTGTCATGGGGGTTTAGTGTATGGATTATTTTGTCACCTAGGTATCAAGCTTAGTATCCATTAGTTATTTTTCTGATCCTCTCCCTCCTCCCATCATTCACCCTCCAATAGGTCCCAGTGTGTGTTGTTCCCCTCTATGTGTGCATGTGGTCTCATCATTTAGCTCCCATCTACAAGTGAGAACATTTGATTTTCTGCTCCTGCATTAGTTTGCTACAAATAATGACTTGCAGCTCTATCATGTTCCTGCAAAGGTTATGATCTCATTCTTATTGATGGCTGTGTAGTATTCCATGGTGTATATATGTATCACATTTTAAAAATGCGGTCTACCATTGATGGTTTTTTTAGGTTGATTCTAAGCCTTTGCTATTGTGAATACTGCTGCAATTAACATATGTGTGCACATGCTTCTATGATAGAATGATTTATATTCCTTTGGATATATAACCAGTAATGGGATAGCTGGTTTGAATGGTAGTTCTATTTTTAGGTCTTTGAGGAATCTCCATACTATTTTGCACAATGGTTGAATTAATTTGCACTCCCACCAACAGTGCACAGCATTCCTTTTTCTCCACAACCTTGCCAGTACCCATTCTTTTTTGACTTTTTAATAACATATATTCTGACTAGTGTGAGATGGTATTTCATTGTGGGTTTGATTTGCATTTCTCTAATGAATAGTGATGTTAAGCTTTTTTCATATGCAGTTTGGCCACATGTATGTCTTCTTTTGAGAAGTGTCTGTTCGTGTCCTTTATCCACGTTTTATTGGGACTGAAAACACGAGACTCTTAAGGATTAATCTTATCTACAAATAACTTTCTGCCAAAACAAACTTCTATACTCTTTAAAGAAACATAAATATATGTAAACACTCAGCAAGGTGGTATTTGCTATGTTTGATATTCAATAAATACATTCTAAATATATTAAGAGGTAGTAAACTGCGATTCAAAACTGAGAAAAAATTTAGTTAATATAAACAGACCTAGAAATGACAAAGAGGGTGGAATTAATAGACGTGGCCTTTAACATAGTTATTATTAATGCCATCCATAAATTAAAGCATTGAAAGAAAAATATAAACATAATGAAGAAAGAAATGTATGATAATAAAAACAACCAAATGGAATTTCTGGAGATGAAAGTCAAAATATATAAAGAAAAAAAAGCACTGGATGGCATTAACTGCAAACTAGACTCTACAGAATAAAAGGTCAGTGGACATGAGAAGAATCTATTCAAGATTAGGTAGATAAATGAGAATAAAAAAATAGTGCCTCACTGACTTGATATTAAGTGGGCTAATATCTATGGGATTCAAAGTACAAAAAGAGAGGAGAAAAAGGTAGAAGCCAAAAACGCTGAAGAAATACTGGCTGGAAATTTTCTAAATTTTATGAACAATGTAAATGCATCATGCTCAGAAGACTGACAAACCCCAAGCAAAATAAACACAAAGAAAATCGCATAATAGCATATAATAATAAAATTGCTGAAGACCCACGATGCCCCACTCAGGTATCTGTACTCAACCAGCAGGTCATCTGTGGCTTAGCTTGCTCATCTTGGCTGTGTTCTCTCAGACACCTGCAGCTTGGCTAGCATGAATTCACTACTCAGATCCATGTGGTTGTTTGTGCTTCAGCAGGCTAGCTCAGGATTCTTCACATGGTAGTTTTTGGGGTCCAAGAAAAAAAGTAGAGATGGACAATGTCACATGAGGCTTAAGCTCATAGTTGGAACATTAGCTCTTTGTTTCCTATTGACCAAATCATGTAGGAAAAAATACGGATTTTTATATGTATGTGCATACGTATATATACACACACGTATACATATATATGTATATACACAGGTATAACATATTTTTAGAAAACAATTGTTTAGAAAAAAAAATGTCTCAACTGGTGGAAGAGTACGGAAAATACTTGGATGTTTGAAACAAAGAGAAAACTTAAACCCAGAGAGGTAAATTAATGCCAAGAGCATATAGAGATCCAGTGATGTGCCTGCTGGGTTGGAGACAGGTGACAAACTCCAGGCAGTCAAACAGGAAACATCTCTGCACATTGTATCATACCTGACCCACAGTAGATGACAACTGCAGTGGCTTAAAAAGCTGCCTTTCAGAGGGCAATGATGAGACTGCCCATTTGTCCTTGTTTTTGAATAGGAGAATAAACATTTTTTTTTAATGAGGATCTCGTTAGAACTCTTTTTTCCTTAAAACTTTTATTTTAAGTTCAAGGGTACAAGTGCAGGTTTGTTATATAGGTAAACTTGTATCATGGAGGTTTGTTGTACAGATTATTTCATTACCCAGGTATTAAGCCTACTACCCATTAATTATTTTTCTTGATTCTCTCTCTCCTCCCAACCTCCACTCTCCAAGAAGCCCCAGTGTGTGTTGTTCCCTTCTATGTGCCCATGTATTCTCATCATTTAGCTCCCACTTATAAGTGAGAAAATGCAGTATTTGGTTTTTCTGTTCCTATGTTAGTTTGCTAAGGATAATGGTCACCATCTCTCTCTATGTCCCTGCAAAGAACATGACCTCATTCTTTTTCATGGTTGCACAGCATTCCGTGCTTTTTATTTACACAAGCCACACAAATCCAAATGAATGAGACATCAAAAACATCAAACAAAAGAATCAAACCCTAACCTTAGAAGTCTAAAAATCTAAAATAAAAGAAATAGATTATAATAAGATAATATTAAGATAATTATCAGAAGAAATAAGATAGCCCCAAATAAAGATTAATATTGAACATATGATACAAGTATGAAGTTATCAAAATTACCCTGATAATTTTGAAAAATAGTTAAAATATTAAATGTACAATTATGATACAATAGAGAATAGTGAATAAGTTAAATAGCAAGTTAGACACAACTGAAGGTATTAATAAATTGGATAAAATATCTTTTTTTTTTTTTTTTTGAGACAGAGTCTCACTCTGTTGCCCAGGCTGGAGTGCAATGGTGCAGTCTAGGCTCACTGCAACCTCCACCTCCCTAGTTCAAGCGATTCTCCTCCCTCAGCCTCCTGAGTAGTTGGGATTACAGGAATGTGCCACGATACCTGGCTAATTTTTGTATTTTTAGTACAGATGGGGTTTCACCATGTTGATCAGGCTGTTCTCGAACTGCTGACCTTGTGATCACCCTCCTCAGCCTCCCAAAGTGCTAGGATTACAGGCATGAGCCACCGTACCCAGGCTAAATTGGATAAAATATCTGAAAAGAAATCCAGAAAAGATAGAAAAAGAGATGGGAAATATCCAAAAGGGGTAAATCACATAGATACTAGAATGACAAATTTTGGTGACTATTTAATCTAAATTCCAGAATAAACAAGTAGAGATGTGGAGGAAATAATATCTGGCTGCAGAGAGAAAAAGCAGGCTATCTACAAAGGAAAAGCAATTAGACTGATGGAGGAGTTATCTTTTTAAAAGATACCTCTTTAAAGTACTACAAGCCCCCAAAAATGAAGTTATGAAATAACTTCAAACCTTGAGCAAAAAACACTTATAATCTAGAAATGCTAGAGTTCTATAACAAATTAAACTATAGTTAAAAATAGAAGTAGAATAAAGATATTTCCAGACAAATAAAAATGACTTTGTCACCTGCATATGCACATAAAGGAAATGCTAAAGGGTGTACCTCAGGAAGAATAAAAATAGTGCCAGAAGGAAGGCCTAAAATGCAAGAAAAAATGGTTAGCAAAAACTGAAATCTTTGTGGGTAAATGTAAATAATTATTGACTGTATAAATTAGTAATTGTTCCTAATTTCTGGAGTTAAGACTAAAAATGTTAAATCTAAACTATTAGCTGTTAGGATATAATGGAGAATGGATGACAAGAGTTAAAGCATTCTACTGTCCATGTATTGTTTGCACTGTTAGTAAGAATGTTGACTAACTGTATATTTTGTTAAGTTAAATGTATGTTTAAAATTTTAGATAACACTGAAATATAGTAATGTATTTTATAATTTGTAAACCTGTAAAAGGAAAAATAACAATAAATATCAATATAGAAAAAGAAAAATAGGAATAAAAAAGCATAGTAAAAATAGAAAGTGCACCATAACACAACATAACAAAACTAAATATATTTGTTATCCTAATAAATGTAAATGGCCTAAACTCTTTAATTAGGAAGACAAATTTGACAGGCTAATCTTTTATTGAGCACCTACAATGTGCAAGGGAATACTGAATATAAAGCAAGCCTGGTTGGGATAGATATATAAGATACAATCCCTACATGCAGCATGAAAATATTCTATTCATAATTAACCATCTCTTTATATGAGTAAGGTCTATACTGACTCTTATGCACATTAGCTAGAAAAAGTTTTAAAGCATTACAATGAGTTATTCCTGCAGGTTCATGGACCGTAACAATTCATACAATGTATCATTTGTAAAATAGAGTAAAGCTAACATCCAGAGGTTTCTTTGAAGTAGAAAGAAAATTTCTATGCAGCAGCCTAAAAGATGAACATGGTTGTTGCTTCAACCATATCCTATGGAACTATATAGCTGTTTACTGCCTCTTTTTCTCCTCTGTCTTCCATGGCACAAAATGAATATAGATGGAAGATAAAGAGAAGCTTTTGGAGCAGGAGAATTGAAGCTGGAAAATGTGACCATATTTCATATTTATTGAGGCCTCTATAAAATATAGTGTCTTAAACTTCTTGAAAAAAAGGCTTATATCTAAAATAGGAGCTCAATGATTGAAGTATAGCTCTACATGGAATTTTGCCTGCAGCTGAAAGCACGGCAAGCATGACAACTTGTTTTGGAAGTTTTTAGTTTCGTCTGATGCAACAAATATTTGACTCATGCTGGAATCAGCATTGCACATGTAATAGAGCAATGATCTAATCCAGCATGACAAATCCTATTTTCCTCTGTGGAGGTGATTTGAACAGAAAATGTGGGTCATGCTGGGTAAAAATATAGATAGGTGATTTTTAATAAGACTTCTGCTTTTTATCTTCCTTCTATCATTTTAAAGCGCACAGAGTGTATCTTCCTGTAATAACTTACTCACTAGAGCTTTCAATCATATCCAGTGAATACTTACCAATATAATAAAGTCTGCTTTAAAAAACACATTCTCAACTTTCATTATAACATAGCACAAATGTATCCTATAAATTACTTTCATTTTCTTTTAATTTTATTACTCTCACTTATGTACTCTGTTTTTTCTAAACCTTTTCTTGACCAAAATGTTTCTGGTTCAAACCAAATGCTGGTACAAAGTTTAAAATTTAATCAGGTCTGAGTTAAAGTTTACTTCCTAAGAGATGCCTTCCTCAATAACTTTATTCATAGAGCCCTTTACTCTCAGGTCTACTTCCTGTCTATATTGCTATCCATTTTTTATATACTTCTTAAACCTTATCACAATCCAAAAATTTTAAAATTTATTTTATTGAATTTTTCTCCCACAAGAATGTCAGTTTTTTGAGATCAAAAACATTTTCTAGGTCATTCTGTACCCTCAGAACCATAAACAATGACTTATACAAACTAGGTTTTCTGTAACTATTTATGAAATTAACGAAATTATTAAATCAATTTTATTTATTGCATATATATGTTATTATTGTTTAACAACTTTTTAATAATTTTTTTAGCTAAAACCTCCTAAGACCCTCAGGTAATATATCTCAATTAGATCAGTTGAATTTATTAAAATATAAATTCTTAGCATTTATAGAAATACAGCTTGCTGATTCAGGTGTCAGTATTAGATATTTGAGTGGTCTAGTTTAATAGTCCTACTTTAGATTTTCACCAGAATAGGCCTTGATGTGAAGTGTTAATGGTCCACCTTATAGGAGCACATCATCTAGCTGGTGGTTGAGATTTTAAAATTCTCAGCCTCTGTCGTTTGGGTTCTCAGAATGGATTTAAAAAACTAAAACAGCTGTTATGCAGCTCTTAAAGTTTAAATAACTTCAAGTATGAAGTTAGTTGAAGATTTTGCCTAAATATTTTGACTTAGAATCCTACATTAAATAGTTGATTTATCTGAAGGAAGTGAGAGGTGAATTCAGACAAGAAGGCACTAATGCAAGAGGGGAACATAGGAAATATTCATCAATGTCTGATAATTTTGAAGAAAAAGAGAAATATCAAAGAAAAATTAAGAGCTTGTATATCCAAAAGTCTAGCACAAAGGTTGGAGGTGTTTGGGGTGGGGTTGATGCTGTTTTTTGTTTAATAGGATACTAAAGTAGAAAACAAGTGCAGAGGTGTTTCTAAATTCTAAAGTCTTGACCTCGTTATCCTAACGATGTTCAGCTACATCCTAGGAATACATTTTACTATAGATAAATTCACAGAAACTTACAACCTACCAAGGCTGAAGCATGATGTAATATAAAATCTGAAAGGATTAATAACTAGTAACGAAATTAGATCAGCAATTGAAAATCTTCCATCAAAGCAAAGCCCAGATTGGATGGCTTTATGAGTAAATTCCATCAAAAGTTTAAAGAAGAATTAAGGTCAATCCCTCCCAAATTTTTTCAAAAAATTGTTGAAGAGGAAGCACTTCCAAATTAATTTTAAGAGTATGGGATTACCCTGACACCAAAGCCAGGCAATGATACAATAATAATAATAATAATAATAATAATAATAATAGTGCAGGCCAATATGCCTGAAAAATTGAAACTTTTCCTCTAAGATCAGGAAAAAGACAAGGATGGCCACTTTCGCCACTTCTATTCAACATTGTACTGGAAATCCTAGCCAGAGCAATTAGGCATAAGAAATAAATTAATCGAGGCATCCAAATAGAAAATAAAGAAGTAAATTTGTCTCTGTTTGAAGATGACATCATCTTAAATTTAGATCATAGACTACATATATAGAAAATTCTAAAGATTCCACCAAAAAACTGTTAGAACTAATACACAAGTTGCAGGATGCAAAATTAACATATAAAAATCAATTGTTTTTCTGTACTCTCACTAGGAACTATTTGAAAAAGAAACTAAGAAAATAATCCCATTTACAATAGCATCTAAAAGAATAAAATACTTAAGAATAAACTTAACCAAGGAGATAAAATTTACATACACTGAAACAATGGAATGTTGATGAATGATACTGAAAAAGACTCCAATAAGTGAAAAAGTATCCTATGTTCATGGATCAGAAGAATTAATATTGTCAAAATGTGCATACCACCCCAAATGATTTACAGATTTAAAGTAATTGCTATCAAAGTTCTATTGTCATTTTACATGGAAATAAAAAAATAATTCTAAGATATATATAGAACTACATAAGACCCCAAATAGCTAAAGGAAGAAGAACAAAGTTGTAGATATTACATCACCTAACTTTAAAATATACTACAAAGCTTAGTACACAAAACACTATGGTCCTGGCATAAAAACAGATACATAGGCTGATGGTCAGAATAGAAAGCCCAGAAATAAACCCACATGCACATGGTCAACTAATCTTTGACAGAGTTACCTAGAATACACAATAGGGAAAGAATAGTATCATTAGTAAACGGAGTTGAGGAAACTGGATAATTGCATGCAAAAAAAAAAAAAAGAAAAAAGAAAAGAAAAGAAAAGAAAAAACCCACAAATAAACAAAACAAAACAAAACAAAAAACCAAAAACACAAGAATGTTTATTTTACATCATACATAAAATCAACTCAAAATGTATTGAAGACTTAAATGTAAGATCTAAAGCCATAAAACTGCTGGACAAAAACATAGGGGAAAAGTTTCATGACATTGGTCTTGGCAATGATTTTTTGGATATGACACGAAAAACATAGGCAATAAAAGCAAAAATAAATACATTGTACTACATCAAACTAAAAAGTTTCTGCACAGCAAATAAATTAATCAACATAGTTAAAAGGCAACTCATGGAATGTCAGAAAATATTTGCAAACCATATATTTAATTAGTAGTTAATATCCACAATACGTAAGGAACTCATGCAACTCAATAGCAAACAAAAACTAAAAAACCTGATTTAAAAATGGGCAAAGAACCTGAACTGACATTTCTCAAAAGAAGATGCACAAATAACCAACAGATATTGTATATGAAAAAATCCTCAACATCACTAATCATCAGGAAAATGCAGATTAAAACCACAATGAGATATCAGCTCATAACCATTAGCAGTACTATTATCAAAAAGTCAAAAGATAAATATTGGCAAGGATATTGAGAAAAGGGAAACTTTATACATTGTTGATAGGAGTGTAAACTGGTACAGTCATTATAAAAAGGAATATGATAGTTCCTCAAAAAATTAAAAACAGAACTATCATATTATCCAACAATCCCACTTCGGGGTATATATTCAAAGAAAATTAAATCAGTATATAGAAGATATATCTGCAATCCCATTTCTTGCAGCATTATTCACAATAGACAAGATACAAAATCAACCTATGTGTCTCTGAGCAGAAGAATGGATAAAGGAAATGTGGTATGCAATGGAATACTATTTAGCCTTAATAAAAGAAAGAAATCTTTCCTTTGCAACCACATGGATGTATCTGGAGGATATTATGCTAAGTGAAATAAACCAGACACAGAAAGACAAATACTGCATGATTTCACATGCTTACATGTGGAATCTAAAAAAGTTGAAGTCATAGAAGCAGAAAGAAGAAAGATGGTTTCCAGGAGTCAAGTGATGGAGGAAATGGGGAGATGTTAGTCAAAGTGTGTAAACTTGCAGTTTCAAGATGAATAAGTTCTGGAGATACCATGAACAGCTTTGTGACTATAGTTAATACACTGTATACTTAAACTTGAAATTTGCTAAAAGAATACATCTTAAACATTCTTACCATACAAAAAAGGTAACTATGTGAGATAATGGATATGTTAATTAACTTGATTATAATGATCATTTCACAATGTATACATATATCAAAACACCACATTGTACACATTGAATATATACAATTTTTGTCAACTATACCTCAATAAATCTGAAAAACAAACAAAAATTCCTCACAAAACCCTAAACAAGCAAAAGAATAGATTTTACTGCTTCAAGGTTAATTCAAGGAAATAGTATTTTACTAAGACTCTTAGACATGATCTCCGTTCTATATAAATATTTCTCCGTGTTCTCTACCATTACCACAAATGATAACATTCCAAAATTTGAATAGATTTATTGGGACAAAAAGTCAGAAAGTCAGCTTCTAATGTTGTCATTTGGAGGCCCTGCCTCCTTTTTGACATTTCAGAACTATAGCATAAAAAGGAAATCATGTGGATTACAGATGTCTCCCAATAGTTCAAGCTTCCTTTACTTTATATTTTAATTTTATGTACATCTTCCCCAACAACCAGTAGCCATTCATCAAAATTACTAGAGGAAAATTAGGTTCCTTCTCCAGAGAGCAGTAAACATTGTGAATAAGAAGAAATGTAGAATGTGGTGGAACCAAAGAAGGTCATTATGCAAATGATGAGTCACCCTTGTCTATTCCATTTCTTGTAGATTCCTAAGACACAGAAATCAGAAAATTATTTTAGGGGGAGAAGGTGTATGTTGCCTATCAACATAAACAGTTTCAAATATCTTTAAGTATCAGGACTCCAGGTGATAATATTATGCTGCTATAATATTAATAATTTTTACAGTGATGACCTAAGTCATTAAAAAAAGATTTCCATTTATTTTAATAGCCTCTATTTAATTGGGCTGTACTACATCAGTATAAAGCTCTTGATTTAATAAGAGGCAGCACTGAATTTTTAAGATATACCAGTTATTGCTCCACAAAACACAGCCTCTATGCCAGGGAGGCTAGTGTGCTAACATCATCTCTCCTCCTGTACACTCTGGCCCTTAGGTTGAGCGCCAGACTTACTGCCATTCAAGTGCATCATTGGTGTTCTTCTGTATCAGTAGACTTAGCTGGGAGCCATGAGGGCAGGGGCATTGTTTCCTGCTGTGTTCCTAGCACCTAGATTTTGTTTGGTCCTTAATGGATAGATGGATGAATGAATGAATGAATGAATTCACACAGTGATATGGGATCTCATGAAGCATGACTGGAAGTCTTGGACCTTTTCTCTTCCAAAATTATTTAAGCAAATTGTTCTAGCCCTTCCTCCAAGATTAGCTCTACATACCAAAGTGATTATAGTATTTCAGGCTGTAAAAGTTAACATTACATTCTTCCTATTGGACAAAAATGCTCCTTACTCTCATTAAATAGGCATTATTTATTAATGAGACCACACAATGTATTCTTCTTAAGAAAGAGAAATTCTGCTTTAAAATGATGGCTTGTTCTTGTTTTTATGGGGAGACAGCTAGCAGTTTATCTCACCTTCATAGGGCAGGCTATTTCTTTGCTGACTTAGCAGACATTTCAAAGTCATAGGTATGACTGTTACATTCATAAAGAGTGCCACTAAAATTATTTAGTGTTATTATCAATAAGGACATTTTTATTTATCTGGAAATGTAATATATGAGTAATATTTTACATTTCATGATGCTGGGTGAATACTGAACTAAAATATAGTTTCAGGAAAGAGAATGCTAGTTTCAATGTATTTATTAGTGCTTTTAAAATACCAGCAACCCTTGGGTAGTCACATATATACCCCAAAGTTATGGCCATTTATGGATGAATTGCATGAAAATAAAATGAATCATAGGAATAAACAATTTGCAAACAGAATATTTCTTTTAATTCTATGTATCATCTTATAGGACAGTCAGCTTATGATCAAACTGTAAGAGGTGCCTAAAATGGGTATATCGTTGACAAGATGATATGACAAGGCATTTTTATCAAATTAAAACAAAATTTTCTGATGATTTGTATTACTAAAAAGAGGTCACACTGCCTCTTCTGACTATGTTCAAGCAGAGGCTTTGGGATCACTTACCATGGAGGCTGGAAAAGGAGTCTCTGCGTTAGTGTAAAGATTTGAATCCATGTCCATTAATATCCTTCACAAAACAAAAGTCTATGATGACTGTTGTGGCTTTCAGTGTAGTTAGTATTGTTTCTAATTTAAATCTCTAATATGTTTCCAACATATACTGCTACTTAGAATTAAAAATAAACAAAAATGTTTAACACATGCCCGTCTGAATCTTTATACAATGCAGATAGTTACGTATGTATCAACCACACTGCCAAATATTTTTGTGGTGGTTGTCAGTAACATTTGTTTTTCATGAAAATAAAATATACCCAAGAAGAAACTTAATTTTAGTTTTTTTTTTACCTCTTCTTTGAAGAATCTTTCTTCCTTTATTATGACTCTATTAATCTTTATTTCTTCTTCTTGCTTTTTCATTTGTAAACCTTTTTAACTTTTTTTTTTTTTTTTTTTCCTTGAGGGCATTTGCTATGATCACAAGAAGTTTCACTCTTTTTCAACCTGAATCATTTTTTTCTATGAGTGCGTTTTGGTGTATTTTAAATCTGAAAGGCAGAAACAGGTATAACATTTCAATAAACAATATGTAGCATAATGAGCTATCTTAAGTATTTTGGATGAATCAAAATTTACCTTTTGAAGATATTTTGAACCTATTATCTATTGTTTTGTTGTGTTCCTGACATAGTGAGGTGGTGCTCTTATAGGTACTTTATATTATTAGTTCTTCTCTAGGTGTGTAGAACATAGGTTAGTGAGACCAAGTTTTAATATATCAATGAAATTCTATGCAGTAGTCCAATTTTATAAAATTTGTATCAATACCGTATTTACTTACTTGCCTATTTTTACCTGTCTTGATACAAGGGACTGTCATGTAGACAGGTTGGTGTTACAGAAAGTCACAAGATTTATGAAGCCAAAAATAACTGAAGACTTACTTCATCATGTTTTGGTTTGGGGCTACTACTGTTCTCTCTCCTGGGGTCATTATGTGCTCAGAAAGTGGTTATGCTTGAGTTGTTAGAGGGAAGGCTTCAGTGACTCCTGCTGAGGGAGCCTGGGAAAAGGCAGTAGGTGGCAAACTTTAGTGTAACTCAGAATCATCTGAGGGCCTTGTTAAACCAGAGTGCTGAGCCCCCTCCCTGGAATTTCTAAGTTGGTAGTTCTGCCTGATAAATTCCCGGTAATATTGATGTTGCTGGTCCAAGTATGCACTATAAGAATGATTTTGCTAAGCACCTTCATCTCACAATTGTGTCTGAGTCTAATTTTGACCTGTAGCTGTAGCTCTTTATACAGCTTCAAGGTTCTTTCTATGTAGCAATATCTTCTGAGTATTCACCTTTTTCCTTAATCTCATGCACATTTACAGTAAATTTAGTTCATGTCTTCATTTTTCACTGTGAACCAGTCAATGCCAAACACATTTACGTTAGGGTGGGAGGGGATACATGGGAGAGAAGCAGAGAAATACAACTTTCATCTTGTACTTTGATGGCTTTCAGTGATTCAGTTGCAGGTCATAGAGAATTACCATGCCATTAACAGGGAATGTTTTTCCACAGGAAGATATTTCTCCTTTCAAAGTCATGTTGCCTTAGGGATTTGAAGGTCTACTGAATTCTGAATATTTTACTTGGCCTGGATACATAACTGAATATTTTATTTTGTCATGTATATTCTTGTCCATTCACTGCCTTCACCAACTCCCTCTCCACCTATGCTGACTCCAAAGGTTACCTATAAAAAGCACTTCAGCTAATCCCCAAGTCCCTGGGCACCTTTTTCAAGTCTGGTCCTTTTAATACAAGTTTTAAACCTTCTCGTACTGGTTTAGGGGTCTGTTTGGTTTTTGCCTCTTGTTTATTTTCTGACTTACTGTGCTCTATAATTTGATGCTTATTGGACTTCCTGGTTAGCTTGAAAATTTCAGTTTTCCTCTTTTCTCTGTTCCATGAAGCCCATATCAATCCCATTTCACTTCTTCCTGTTCACTTCCCAGTACTCCACCATAAGTCTAGGTCTCTAAGTTCTTATTTCTCTCTGTATTTTGATAAATCTTAGAATATTTTTTTCCATTCGCTAGATTAAAAGACAGGTTGTAATATTAACAGGAAAACATCTAATATCTAGTGTTATGTGTTATTTAATTTATCATTCACATTCAAGATTATTTAAACTCAATATATATCCATTACCATATTTTCAGTTTCAAGTGACAGAAAACCTAGCCCAGTGTAGCTTCAAGAATATATATTTTATGAGTCACACAAAGTGAGATGCTGAGAAGAAGACTACCTTTACGTGTAACTCAAAGCAAAGTTTCAAATGATAACACCAAGGTCTGATATCTCTCTTTCAGTTTTTCAGTTCCACTTTCTGGGTTTTTTGGGTTTTTTTTGTTTTTGTTTTTGTTTTTTTTTTTTTTTTTTGTAAAGAGGCTTTGCCTTAGTGCAGCGACTCTAATTAATTTGCATCTTCGTGTTCAGTGAAAGCAAAGGCACACTTTCTCTCAGCTGCCCATAATTCCTGAGGTCTGTTTTGATTGGCCTGGCTGGAGTCATGTGACCTCCTCTGAACCAATCACTGTGGCCAGTAGATTGCTAAGGCTAACAAATTTAGACCTGTGCTTTATGATCCGTCCCAGGAACTGAGCTCTAACAATTTCGGTCAGAGCATCTGATGAACTGATTGTTGAAG
Organism: Chlorocebus sabaeus; assembly: GCF_047675955.1. Classification (NCBI taxonomy): domain Eukaryota; kingdom Metazoa; phylum Chordata; class Mammalia; order Primates; family Cercopithecidae; genus Chlorocebus; species Chlorocebus sabaeus. The sequence continues at coordinate 57,424,293 of NC_132920.1, forward strand.
GGCAGAGCCACACACAAAAGATAGAGGTGCTCCTCCCATGTCTACTGAAGCTTTTATAAAGTATCTCTTCTTTATCTATTGATCTGTTATTCTTTCCTTTTCAGATCACAAGTCAGCGATATTTCTGATGCTTTTTTCAGAGTTGAATACAAAGAAAAATGCTTCGTTGCATTTTGCATTTTAAGAGACATCTAGTATTTAGAGGGAATGTATTAATACAACAGAATTTTGTGAGTTTTTTTCCTGTTAACTTATTTAAAATTCGATCAGGTCTAGAGTTCAAACACAAGCATTTTGGGAGAATAAAAAATAATTACATCAATGACAGTTTAGAAAAAAACCAAGATACTTTACCTTATTGTTGGCATCAACAGAACATCATGTAAGCTTTATGATCCCTCATGCCAAAAACATGCAAAAGGGAAGATCCACAAAATTAATTAACTAATTAATCATGATAACTAGCAAATAATAGCATTGTTTTACAAGAATGTTCTCACATCTTAGGAGATCTTTCACATCTCTGCACAGAGGTATCAGAGTGGTGCCTTTTGAAAGAAAGTCAGATTCTATTACTTACCTGTTGAAACTCCACTGTCATACTTTCCATTTCACTTAGAATGAATCCCAAATTCTTACTGTGTCTACACAGCCCTGAATGCTCTGGCCCTGTTACATCCCTAGGTGAGATGTCTGCCTCCTCCTGCTCACTCACTCTGCTAGAGCTACACCAGGTGACTCTCAATAACTACCAGCATCATATGCACCAAAGGTGTTTTGGGTGCTACAAAGCTTTCACACGGCCTACTCTCTCCATCCCTTCACAATATCTGTTTGACTGGACTCCTGGCTTCCTCTTTCATTTCACAAGTCTCTGCTCCAGTGTCATCTCTGAGACACCTTCTCTTTCCCCCTTATCTAATGTGACACCCCCAGCTTATGCCTCCTCATTCTTGAAGCCTGCTTTATTGTTTTCTCCATTTACTGTTAGCTCTAGAAAGCAAAGGCTTGGTCAGTATCATTAGTGCTGTACACTCAGCCAGAGCAGTTCTTAGCTGGTAGTTGGCTCTCCATAATTAATTGTTTAATAAATTAATGCATTCGCTTTAAATTTTACCTTGTTTTTTAGTAGCTTATAAAGGTTTTCAAAGTAATATTTTACTGCAGGTGAAAATTTGTGAGCTGTATAGAAAAATCTTCAGCAGTTAAAGAGTGATGACAATTCTGGCTCACGTAGGTTTCCTAGGAGACTGATATTTTCTTCTGCGACGAGGTTTAGTCACAGTTTGAGACTTTGCTGTTATTTTGACATCTGGACCTCAGAAACACTTATTTTCTCCTTTTGAAGGGTTTGGTTGTTTTGTAAGGGCAAGAACTTTTGTAAGACCAGTCTTGAAAAGAAGAATGGTGAAAGACTACCTTCCAGAAATTCATTGGTAAATTGAGTTGCTTCAAAGTTGGAATGCTTTTCCCCATATAGACAAGGTATCTGTACTAGTCAGGGTTCCCCAGAGGGACAGAACTGATAATGCACACACACACACACACACACACACACACACACACACACCCCTATAAAGGCGAGTTTATTAAGTATTAACTGGCATGATCACAAGGTCCCACAATAGGCCATCTGCAAGCTTGAAGAGCAAGGAGAGCCAGCTCAAGTCTCAAAATTGAAGAACTTGGGGTCCTGTGTTTGAGGGCAGGAAGTATCCAGCATGGGAGAAAAATGTAGTCTGGGAAGCTAGGGCAGTCTTGCCTTTTCACATTTTTCTGCCTACATCATATTCGCTGGCAGTTGATTAGTTGGTGCCCTCCATATTAAGGGTGGGTCTGCCTTCCCCAGCCCACTGACTCAAATGTTAATCTCCTTTGGCAACACCCTCACATACACACCCAGGATCAATACTTTGCATCCTTCGATCCAACCAAGTTGATGCTCAGTATTAACCATCATAGTATCCATGCTGGTTAGGCTTATAGTCCAGTTTCCAGAGGCTACTCACCCCTTAAGCATTATTGAAGTATTATTACTATGACTAAGTCTATACTATGACTAAGTCTATACTTGACTCTCCTTCATTATATCTTTTTTTTGTGGAATATTTCATTGCTAATTATGGATTTCAGCATCAAGCCCCTCAGCTTCTCTCTTTTTGTGTTGCAGGGGACTGGGATTAGAAACCCTTGCACATAATATTTAAGTGTTCATATCTCTTATAACTGTGTAAAGGACCCTAAATGTTCTGAAGTGATTAAAAAACCAGCTGCACTTTTCTTTCCAGTTGGAAGATTGAGTGAGGGATGGCTGAGAGCTTCTTTCACAGAAAGCTCTAGGATTGAACCTACATAGGTAAGGATCATTTTGTAGAATATTTGATAATTTGCCTGTACATATAAAATAAGAACTGAAAAATTGTCAAAGATTCAAAAGAAATACGTCTGGCCAGTTCAAACTGTAATCATATCATAAAAGTTAAACAGAAGCATAGGATTGACATGAGACATTGTGTCGGAGTCAAAGGGACTAAACTTGTTTTAAGTGCCAAGCTGAGGAATTAAATGGCTGCTTTTTAGGTTTTCCAAACTTTTAGGAGGTATGCATTATTAGATAGTGGCTCAAACCTTGCAGCCGACCCCAATTTTTAGAAAACATAGAGCTCAGAAGATCAGTCATTTGTTTGGAGTTTGAATCTTTGCAAACACTAATTCATAGCAGATTAGAAAACAAGCTTTGGGCAATCATATGGCAAAAACTTCCTTTCATTGTCATCCTACAAGTCTATGAGGACGGGGATTTTGGTTTATTTTGTTCACTACTGTATCACAGTGCTTAGAACTGGTGCACAGTGTATATTCAATAAGTACTTGTTGAATAATTTAGTGGGACACAGTGTGCTCCTTTCACTAAGGAAGTGAAAGAGGGATAGTCATCTCTATTTCCATACCAGACATCAAAGACACAAATATGTGGCCTAGGCATAGCCATAACACACACCTGTCAGGGCATTTGGACCTGGAGGGAAAGATGCAAGCCTGTTTAGATAATATTCACAGAGCAATATTGGCATCAGCCCCCTGGAGCAGGGGTTCCAAGTCTCTGCGTCAGTGGCTGCAGTGTTCTGAAGCATCATGGCAGCAGGACAGAAGCTGGTTTCTAATCAACGCTTTGTTGGCTCTGCGGTGTGGTTCTCATTGCATGGCCTCCGTTGGGGTCCGACCCTTTCCTAAGTCTGATTTTCTGGCTTTCCTACTTAGTCTTTATGGTACCTATAATTATTATGTTACTGAATACCATATGTTAGCTCAAGTTGGCTTCTGTTGCTTACATGCAAGAATCTTAACTGATACTGGTCAGGAGATAACAAGAGATCCATAAAAATGAGTAGTTAGGATTAGGAGATTGTCTTAGTCCATTTCAGCTTCTATAAGAAAACATCCTAGACTTCTGAACAACAAAATTTTATTTTTCACAGTTCTAGAGGCTGGAAAGCCCAAGACCGAGTCACTGGCAGATTTGTTGTTGGGTGAAACCCATTTCCTGATTCACAGATAGTAGTTTTTCACTGTGTCTTCACATGATGAAAGTGGCAAACAAGCTCTCTCAGGCTTCTTTATAAGGGCAATAATCCCACTCCTGAGGGCAGATCCCTCTGATCACCTCCCAAAGACCCACCTCTTAATACTCTCACCTTAATACTATCACTATATTTTTGTTGTTTAACCCTATCACCTAAGAGGTTAGGGATTCAACATGAAGTTGGAGGACACACAAACAGACCACAGCAGAGATTAATAGGTAGCATATTTTCAATGAACTGTGAAGATTAGAAGAAGCACTTTATCTTCGAAATTGGAGGAAAGTCTAATGGGTACTTAGTAACAAGATCAGTTGGGTAAAATCTAGTTACTGAATCCAGGTACTAGGTCAAGAGAGGACTAGAGGAAAATTTTACATTAAGACTGATTCATTACTTTATAAGCCTCTATTTGAATCTGTAAGGTAAAGTGCTGGTTCCTGAGACACTTCAAATCAACATATGAACAACATTATCTTTTGCTATTATTTTCTATGGTAATTAATGCCATTATCATCCTGCAGTTAACCAAGATAGAAATCCCAACATCATCTTAGACAGCCTCCCACCTCCACCTTCTTTGACCTATTATCCATTTAATCATCTCTCAATTCCCACTCGAACAGTCTTAGATCAAGTGATTATCATCTCTCCTGTAACTATTACATTCACTACTTAGCAAGAATTGCCGCACCCTCCAAAAACAATTCTCAAATGTACAATGTATATTCATTAGTTCCAGAATTATTATTCTAAAACAATAATAAGATCTTTTTCCCACTTGCTGAAATATTTTCACGGTTCTTATTTTTTTTTTAATAAGTCAATAGGAACACTTAAAGCTCTCATTAATTTTTGGTGGGAGTTGGGGAGTATGAGAACTATCATGGACACTTTTCAGCTTTTGATATTGCCAGAGAAATATATGGTCAAATGTATTTAAATATTTTTAGTATTCATAATACATTTCTAAGAAAGAATCAGGCTGTTGAAAATTATGAAGTGGCAAAACTTCTAAAAAATGTACTAACTTGAAGAATAGAGGTGACCTTACTAATATTAACATTGAATTCAATGTACGATGATTTAAAAAGGACAAGAAGAATATATAATATAATGAAAAAGCCAAGGTACAACAAACCATGAAAAAATGACAGATAAAACTTTATACAACCAAGAAAATAGGATCAAAGCAGTCAAGGCAAAACTGTTAGCTACACAAAGAGAAGCTAGCTACGTGAAAATCCTAGTGGAAATTTTTAACATGACTCTCAGAATTTACAATTCATGCAGAAAATAAAGAATACCTTGTTCAGTTTTCTTTAAGCTTCTGATGTTGCTGAGAAATTGTGTTATTCTGTTGTAAAGTATTTTAAATGTGAACTCACTTTTTTCTCCCTCTCTCTGTGGAAGTGTTCCAGTTTTATTTATGTTTAATCTCATTAATTTTAGTGATGATGTCTATTAATGTGGGTCTTTTTTCACTGCTGGTCACTCAGTGGGCCCTATTCATTTTGGAAACATATCCCTCAGTTCTGAAAAACTGTCTTAAACTATTTCTTTGATAATTTCTGGCAATACTAATGCATGTTGAGTGTTCTAATCTTGTAATATTACTTTTTTCTGTTATTTTCATTCCCCTATTTCTGTTATTGTTTATTTGTTCTACTTCTGCTATTGAACTTGTTCTCTCACATTTTTATTTTCCAGAACCTAGTTCTTGTGATTTGGATACCTCCCTTTGAAAAATTAACATCCCGTTTGTGTTTCATAGATAAAACATCTTTTCTTACTTTCCCTGTATAGTAATTATTGGTATTTTAAAATTTTTCATCACTGTCTGTTTTAAAAATTTTTTTAAAGTTTTAATTTGTGTGGGTACATAGTAGGTATATATAATTATGGAGTGCATGAGATGTTTTGATACAGGCATGCAATGTGACATAAGCACAGCATGGAGAATGGATTATCCATCCCCTCTAGCATTTATCCTTTGTGTTACAAACAATCCAATTACATTACTTTAGCTATTTTATGTATGATTAAGCTCTTATTGACTAAAGTCACCCTGTTGTGCTATCAAATAGCAGGTCTTATTATTCTGTGTTTTCACACCGATTAACAATTCCTGCCTCCCAGCCAACCCCAACTACTCTCCCCAACTCTGGTTACCATTCTTCTCTCTACATCCATGAGTTAAATTGTTTTGATTTTCAGATCCCACAAATAAGTGAGAACATGTGATGTTTGTCTTTCTGTGCCTGGCTTATTTCACTTAACATAATGATCTCCAGTTTCATCTATGTTGTTGAAAATGACTGGATCTCATTTCTTTTTCTGATTTAATAGTACTCCATTGTCTGTATGTACTACATCTTCTTTACCCATTCATCTGTTGATGGACACTTAAGTCACTTCCCAATCATAGCTATTGTGAACAGTGCTTCAATGTGGGAGTGCAGGTATCTCTTCAATATATTGATTTCCTTGCTTTGGGGGTATATACCCAGTAGTAAGATTGTTGGTTCATGTGGTAGCTCTTTTTGAGTCTTTTAAGGTACCTTCAAACCATTCTCCATAGTGTTTGTACTAATTTACATTCTCACCAACAATATACAAATGTTTTCTTTCTCTACATCCTTGCCAGCATTTGTTATTGCTTGTCTTTTGGACATAAGCCATTTTAACTGGGGTGAGATGATATCTCATTATAGTTCTGATTTGCATTCCTCTGTTGGGCACCTTTTCATATGCCTGTTTGTCATTTGTATGTCTTCCTTTGAGAAATGGTTATTCAAATCTTTTGCCCATTTTTGATCAGATTTTTATGCTTTTTCTTACTGAGTTGTTTGAGTACCTTATATATCCTGGTTATTAATCCCTTGCTATTTGGGTAGTTTGCAAGTATTTTCTCCCATTCTGTGGGTTGTCTCTTCATTCTGTTGATTGTATCCTGTTCTGCGCACATGCTTTTTTTTTTTTTTTTTTTTGAGACGGAGTCTTTGCTCTGTCGCCCAGGCTCGAGTGCAGTGGCACGAACTCAGCTCACTGCAAACTCAGCCTCCCGGGTTTACGCCATTCTCCTGCCTCAGCCTCCCGAGTAGCTGGGACTACAGGCGCCCGCCACCTCGCCCGGCTAGTTTTTTGTATTTTTTAGTAGAGACGGGGTTTCACCGGGTTAGCCAGGATGGTCTTGATCTCCTGACCTCGTGATCCGCCCGTCTCGGCCTCCCAAAGTGCTGGGATTACAGGCTTGAGCCACCGCGCCCGGCCGCACATGCTTTTTAACTTGATGAGATCCTATGTGTATATTTTTGCTCTGGCTGCCTGTGCGTATGGGGTCTTGCTTAATATATTTTTTGCCCAGACAAATGTCCTGGAGAATTTTTCCAATGTTTTGTTATAGTAGCTTCAGAGTTTGAGGTCTTTAGTCATTAATCCATTTCAATTGGATTTTCGTATATAAAGAGATAAGGTTCTAGTTTCATTCTTCTGCATATGGATATCCAGTTTTCCCAGTACCATTTACTGAAGAGACTATCTTTTCCCCAGTGCATGCTCTTGGCACCATTGTCAAAAATAAGTTCACTATAGGTGTGTGGATTTGTTTCTGGGTTCTCCGTTCTGTTTCATTGGTTTATATGTCTGTTTTCATGTCAGTACTATGTTGTTTGGGTTACTATAGTTGTATAGTATAATTTGATGTCAGGTAATGTGAATTTTTTTTTTTTTTCTGTCTTGTTCTTTTTGCTTAGGATAGTTTTGGATTTTCTGGGTCTTTTGTGCTTTCATGTAAATTTTATGATTCTTTTTTCTATTTCTATGAAGAATGTCATTGGTGTTTCAATAAGGATCGTATTGAATCTTACTTTGGGTAGTATGGACATTTTAATAATAATGATTCTTCCAATCCATGAACATAAAATATTTTTCCATTTCTTGGTATCTTCTTCAATTTCTTTGATTGGTATTTTATAGTTTTTATTGTAGAAATGTTTTACTTCTTTGATTAATTTCTAGGTATTTAGTTTCATGTGTGACTATTGTAAATGAGATTATTTTTTAAATTTATTTTTTCACATTATTCACTGTTGGCTTATAGAAATGCTGTTGATTTTTTGTGTTGATTTTGTATCCTGCAACTTTATGAATTTGCTTAACAGTTCTAATTGTTTTTTGGTGGAGTCTAGGTTTTTCCAATATAAGATCATATTATCTTCAAACGAGGATAATTTGGCTTCTTCCATTCCAATCTGGATGTCTTTTATTTTTTTCCCTCTTGTTTGATTGCTCTAGCTAGGACTTCCAGTTCTATACTGAACAGTGGTGAAAGTGGGCATCCTTACTGTGTTCCAGATTTTAGAGAAAAGGATTTCATCTTTTCCCCATTCGGGATGATAGCAGCTGTGGGTTTGTCATATTTAGCTTTCATTATGTTGAGATATATTCCTTGTATAATCAGTTTTTTGAGGGCTTTTATTTATTTATTTATTTTTTGTTATGAAGCAATGTTGAATTTTATCAAATGGTTTTCAGCATCAATTGAAATGGTCTTACAGTTTTTATCCTTCATTCTCTTCATATGATGTATCATATTGATTGATTTCTGTATATTGAACCATGCTTGCATCCCTGGGATAAATCCCACTTGGCCATGATGAATGATCTTTTTAATGTATGGTGGAATTTAGTTTGCTGGTATTGTTTGAGGATTTTTGTGTCAATATTCATCAGAGATGTTGGCCTGTAGTTTTCTTTCTTTGATGTGTCTTTGGTTTTGGTATCAGGGTAATACTGGCCTCGCAGAATGAGTTTGGAAATCTTCCTTCCTCCTCTATTTTCCAGGATAGTTTGAACAAGATTGGTATTAGTTCTTTGTTAAATGTTTGATAGAATTCAGCAGTGAAGCCATCAGGTCCTGGGATTTTCTTTCCTGGGATAATGTTTAATACAGCTTTTATCTCATTACTTGATATTGGTCAGTTCAGGTTTTGGATTTTTTCTGGTTCAACTTTGGAAGAGTTTATGTGTCTAGGAATTAGTTTATTTATTCTAGATTTTCCAATTTATTGGCATGTAGTTGCTCTAGCCACAAAAGATCCTTTGAATTTAGGCAGTATCTGTTGTAATGTCTGCTTTTTCATCTCTGATTTTATTCATTTGGATATTTTCTCTTTTTTCTTAGTTTGGCTAAGTTTTGCCAATTTTCTTTAACCTTTTAAAGAACGAACTTTTTCTTTCACTGGTCTTTTTGTATTTGCTTCACTTCAATTTCATGTATTTCTGCTCTGATCTGTATTATTTCTTTTTTTCTACTAATTTTGGATTTGGTTTGCTCTTGCTTTTCTAGTTCTTTAAGGTGCATTTTTAGATTGTTTACTTGGAGTTTTTCTCTTTTTTTGGTGCAAGCACATTATTGCTATAAACTTTCCTCTTAGTACTGCTTTTGCTGTATCCCAATAGGTTTTGGTATGTTATGTTTCCATTATTATTTGTTTCAAAAAATTTTCAATGTCCTTTTAAATTTTTTCATTGACTTATTGATCATTGAGGAGCATATTTTTAATTTCCATGTGTTTGTATAATTTCCAGAATTCCTCTTGTTATTAACTTCTAGCTTTATTCTATTATGGCCAGAGAATATGCTTGATATTATTTCAATTTTCTGCATTTTTAAGACTTTTTTGAGACCTAACGTATGGTCTATCCTTGAGAATAATCCATATGCTGAGGAAAAGCATGTGTATTCTGCAGCTCTTAGATAAAATGTTCTGTAAATATTTATTAGGTCCTTTTGTTCTGTAGTGCGGATTAAGCCTGATGTTTCTTTGTTGTTTTTCTGTCTGAAAGATATGTCCAATGCTGAAAGTGGGGTGTTGAAATCTCCAGCTATTATTGTATTGAAGCCTGTCTCTCTCTTTAGCTCTAGTAATATTTGCTTTCTTTATCTGAGTGCTCCATGTTGGGTACATATATATTTAGAATCGTTATGTCCTCTTGCTAAATTGGCCCATTTACTATTATGTAGTGACCTTCTTTGTCTCTTCTTACAGTTTAAGTCTTGAAATAACATATAATATATATTTTCATATTATTATGATATATAATATGTTTATATATAATGTACATTTTAATATATTTTGTCTGATATAAGTATAGCTACTCTTGCTCTTTTTGTGGTTTCTATTGGCCTGGAATATGATTATCCATCCCTTTATTTTTAGTCTATGTGTGCAATTTTAGGTGCAAGATATTTCTTGTAGGCAATAGAACAATGGATTTTGTTTTTCATCCATTTTGCCGCTCTATGTCTTTTTTGTTTGTTTTGTTTTGTTTTGTTTTGTTTTTGTTTTACTCCCGACCTCAGGTGATCCACCCACCTTGGCCTTCCAAAGTGCTGGGATTACAGGCATGAGCCATCGCGCCAGGCCCTATGTCTTTTGATTGGAGAGTTTAGTCCGTTTACATTCAATGTTATTATTGATAAGTATGGACTTACTCCTGCCATTTTGTTATTTGTTTTCTCATTGTTTTGTGGCCTTCTCTTCCTTCTTTCCTTTTTGTCTTCCTTTAGTGAAGATTATTTTCTCTGGTAATATGATTCAGTTTCTTGCTTTTTATTTTTTGCATATCCATTGTATTTTGGTTTCAGGTTACCACAATGTCTGCAAATGCTATCTTATAGCCCATTATTTTAACCTGATAACTACTTAATGCTGTTTGAATAAACAAACAAGCAAAAAGAAGCCTAATAAAAATTCGATGCCTTAATATTGTCCCTGCTTTATAACTTTTTGTTGTTTCCATTTATATGTTATTATACTACCCATCTTGAAAAATCATTGTAGTTATTATTTTGGATCAGATCATTTAGTCTTTCTACTTAGGATGAGTAGTTTTTACACTACAGTTACAATGTTATAATGTTTCTGTGTTTTCCTGTAAACTTACTATTACTAGTAAGTTTTGTACCTTCAGGTGATTACCTATTGCTAATTAACATTCTTTTCTTTCCGACTGAAGTACTGTCTTTAGCATTTCTTGTAGGACAGGTCTGGTGTTAATGAAATATCTCAGCTTTTGTTTGTGTGGGAAAGTCTTTATTTCTCTTCCATGTTTGAAGGATATTTTTGTTGGATATACTATTCTAAAGTATTTTTTTCTTTCCGCACTTTAAATATGACATATTATTTCTCCTGGACTGTAATATTTCCACTGAAAAGTCTCCTGTCAGAGATATGGAACTCCATTGTATGTTATTTGTTTTTCTTCTCTTGTTGCTTTTAGGATTCTTTCCTTATGCTTGATTTTGGGAGTTTGATTATTAAGTGCCTTGAGGTAATCTTCTTTGGGTTAAGTCAGCTTGGTGTTCTATAACCTTCTTGTATTTGGATATTGATATCTTTCTCTAGGTTTGGGAAGTCACTCTTGACATTCAGCTGCCCATGTGTTCCTCCGCTGATACACTCCTCTCGGTGTCCAGTTGCCTGTGTGTGTGCCTGCCAGGGTCTCAGGGTTTTTATAGGCACATGATGGGAGCATGGCAGGCCAGGTGGCCTTGGGAAATGCAACATTTGGGCACCAAGGCAGGAGTGCCCGTCTTCACCTCGGTCCATGGGCACAGGCCCGGGGGTGGAGCCCTGGCCAGAGACTATCCCTTCTCCTCCCAGCACCTCCCTGCCCTGCTTCTGCATCAGTACCTAACGTGCAAAACAAAGTCCCCTTTACTTTGCACTCTACTTTTCTCAAGCAGAAGGAGTTTTGCCCCATAGCCACCACAGCTAGAAATGTGCTGAGTCTTACCTGAAGCCGGCAAGTCTCAAAGGCTCACCCAAAGCCCTCAACTTAGTACCTGGTTATTATTGCTGATTATTTAGGGCCCAAAGTCTCTTTAGCTAGTAGATGATGCCAGTACTGGGCCTTTTCATCCAAGGCAATGGCCCAGGGTGTGTCTAGAAATGTCATCCAGGAGCTGGATCCTGGATTGTGGGCCTCATAACTCTGACTGGTGCCCTCTCCTGCTGTGGCTGAGGTAGTATCTAAGATGTAAGACTAGTTCTTCCCACTCTTTCATCTCCTCTCCTCAAACAGAAGGAATGGTTCTCTTTTGTAGCCATGAGTTGTACAGACTAGGGTTATGGGAGGGGTGATGCCAGCACTCACTTAGCCATCCTAGGTGGTATCTTAGTAGGTAATATGCCCCCCAAATCCACTGTCTCTGAGTCCAGTTTAGTACTAGGACTTTACTATGAGTTACAGTTCTTATGGCCTAGCCTGCCTTTCCAGTTTATTTAGAGCACAAAGCACTTAGCCCACGGTAATAAAGTTTTCAGAAACTCAAGTTTGGTTCTCTGGGATCAGCGATCCCCTCCGGCTAGGGCTGGTTTAAATGCCTTCTCCATGGGCAGGCATCAACAGAGTATGGTCCACTTTTCCTTTTTGCTCTAACAGGACAGCAGCACTGAGTCCAATGCCTCACCATTACTGTGACCTCTCCCAGTACCCAGAGATGCTCTGCATACCACACTGCCACTGCCGATGGAGTAGGGGAGTGGTGGTGTTGATGATTTGAAACTGTTTTTTCTATCTCTTCAGTGCCTCTTTCAGTGATACAGAGTTAAAACCAGGCACTCACCTGACTTTTGGTGATGCATGCTCATCTATTTTTTGATTCTTACGAAAGTGCTTTTCTCTTTGTAGATAGTTGTTAACTTGGTGTCCTTGTGGGATGGAAAACAATCAGTGAGACTTCTATTCCCCATCTTGCTCCCTCAATCTCTTTGATTACTTCCTTTTTGTTTGCTTGTTTTTGTGTTAGAATATTTCCTTAATGTCTAATGTTTCTTGGATATCTGCTAATATTTACGAGTGAGAAACTTAAAAGTTGTTTGAAGCTTTGGTTGTGTAGGTATTGTTTATTGACTATTGGGTAGAACACTATAGAGTGATTTAACAGAGAACCTGTTGTTATTTTCTGTGTGACCTTCAACAAGTGACCTAATCTTTTCTCTTTTCATTTGTAAAAAGTGGCAGATAATGGAGCTCAGTTCCAAGATTGATATGGAAATTAGATAGAATAATACATTTACAATGCCTCAAGTGCCTCCCACAGTCAATGTATGATGATGTGCCGAACCCCTATTAACCTCAATAAGGAAGGCGTCAGGTTCAGAACACTCAAGAAGAGACCCAAAGTGAGCTAACAAGACATGGGGTTTTATTAGGATATTATATACAGGGAAGATAGTCCAGTAGCAGAGAGCAGGATAGGAGAACCGTCTTACATAAAGAAACAGTCCAGTGGTAGCAGACTGGACAAGATATCCACCTTATATACAGTCCACTGTGGTGGAACTTATGTATCTGCCTTCCTGCAGTCCAGTGGTAATGGGCTGTACAAGATAATGGCACAGCCAAGTAGCAGTGGGCTGGGCAGGAAAATGACAACCACTTACAAACAGCATGTGGTTTGTGTAGCATTTTCACTTAATATCTTCCCTTTAATGACCTCCAACTGACAGCCTTCATTTAACCCAAAACTCAGGGCCCTAATCCTCTGTATAGCCTGTGTTCCACAGGATGGATTGAAGGCTCAGATGCTCCTCATGGACAAGGAACAAATCTCCAGGTTGGCCACTCCTGATTCCTTAGCTCAGAACACATATTCAGGTGCATCTACCATACAAGGTTATTTTAAGGGTATGCTTAAGTTATTGTTATCAGATATGTTTACTCTCCAAATATATTTGTTTTGTCTGCAATATAAGCAACTGTTTAGATAGCTTACTGCAGGATCAGGCAGAAATTGAGTTTTCTACAGTCCTTTGTTCCTTTCCCCAATTTGTAGGGTGTCTACTGAACATAGAGTTTAAAATATGAAGTGTAGATTTGGATAGATTTGTTTTTTGACTCTTGCCTGTCCTTAGGGTGTAACTCTGGGCAAGTTACTTTAGCTCTTTGCTCTTCAGTTTCATCATTTCAGAAATTGACATTATAATAAATAGTATCTATGTTACAAAGATTTTTTGTGGAATAAATGAGATACTGCATATAAGGTCTTGGCACATAATAGAAGCTTAATAAATTTGATCAATAATGATAATACCAGAAATTACAACAGTAGCCACATATGTTTGATAAGCATTACTAGTTAATTCATTACAAATGCATATTTTCAGTCCCATTGTCCTTTTCATTGATTCTCCAAATTCCTTGGTAAGGATAGAGATAGCATGTATTCATCAGGTAAACCCCAGATTAAGAATTTTACATAATATATTTTAAAGTACAGTTTAGTAAACCTTTTGTATAAAGGGCCAGACAGTAAGTATTTTAGATGTTGTTGTCTCGAACTACTCACCTCTGCTTCTGTATTGTGAAAATGGCTGTAGACAATATATAAATGCATGGATGTGTCTATGTACCAATAAAACTACTTACAAAAACAGGTGAAAGAGAGGAATTTGGTCCATGGGTTATAGTTGGCCAAACCTTGCTTTATATAACATGGCTCTAGATTAGAATAACAATAGATTTGACATAGTCTTGCTGCTATTGCAAACAAAGAAGTAGACATTCCTGACGCTTTTCTGCATATCTCATTATTGGCTAGATAACTCTTTCCTTTCTAATGGGTTCTAAAGTATTTTCCTATAAATGAGCACCTTCAGAAGCTGTTTACATTAAGATTGATGTGGTGTTAAATGAGTAAATGAATAGCAAGACCATTAGCACACAAAAGTTTGTTTCATTTTTTTCCCTTATCTTTCTGTCTCTAAGGATGATGTCAAACCCATGTATCTCAACAACCACTTTGAATCTATTTACAATTGATGGGAAATGCACAAAAGTGGTTTTCCCCTTAAATTTGTTTTTATGAAAGAGATTCTGATTTTAAGGGACTCTGTAAAAGATTATGAATCATTATGAAAAGATGACTCACCTAGAAGGAAAGCAAATCTCTGTAACAGTGCAGTTCGGGAAAACACTTTTTTATAAAGTAAAATCCACATATATAAAACTTAAGCATTTGGTATATTTGTAGGGGAAATAATTTATATCACATTAATGAAATGTTTTACCCACCTAAGATATATTTTGACTTAACATCTTTTAAGAAAGTATATGTTAATTTGGTATCCTTATGAGAAAACGGGTGTGTTACGCCTTTTAACCATAGGCCTAGAACATAGTCTTCTCTCTGACTACTCTTTATGGTAATAATAGTTTACATGTTGTTACGCTATATTTTTATAAAATAAAAATATGATAAAATAAAGGGAAAATTATGCTTATTGATCAATCAACCAACCAATAAATATTCATTATTAAGTCTTAGACAGAGTGTCAAATGCCACACAGGATTCAGAAGTACATGTCATGGCCCTTGTGGTGACCATGTAACTGCAGGATTTTATTGGAGAAAGAATATAGGGATTGAAATATTTAAGTAGACTTCATGGAGAAGATGAGACTTGAAAGAAAGAATTCAAATGAATACAGAAGGAAGGACATTGTAGGAACATCATGACCGAATATATAAGTATGTCATGGCAGATTTGCCAAAGAGACTAGGATGACTAGAGCATTTGGGGCATGTAGGGACAAGTGACAGATAAGCCAGATAATTGTTCTGTTCTAAAGAACAGGAGATAATAAAGAGAACACACATTTCCTCCTGCCTTCAAGAAGCTTAGGCTCTTGAAGCTTAGGTAGAGAGACAAATTGCATACTCTGGAACCATTTGTAACAAAGCACAGGATCTGCTAAGAGTCAACTGAGTGATACAGACAATACCTTTACCTGTTAAATGGTTACAGAGGAAGAATAGCTCATTCACTGCAAAATGGATAAGGCTTTAAGGAGGAGGCAGAATGAGATCATTACTTTGAAGAATAACTGGAATTTGATTATTTAAGGGGACTATAAAATGTCGTAGATGTAATTATGTAGGGGAAGTCACTGAAGCCTAAGTGTGCCAGGCAAATTTATAAGACAGTGAATAGACTTGACTGCTGAAGTAAAAACTGCATTTTAGAAACTAAAAACAGTTTATGTATTTATTGCGTATTTACTATGAGCCAGATGTCTATTTTATATCAATCTAGTCTTCCATCTCAGGAATTAGAGTATATCACTCCCCTCCTTTGCAGATGAAAACACTGAGACTTTAAGGAATGAAGAAATGTGGATGTAATTATGTACAAACTGATAACCACTGAAGGTTATAAAAAGGAGAATGATAAACAATTTAGGATGAGTTGTCTGTCATCAGTTTCTCAGAGTGTTATACAAGGTAACGTTGTAGGATTTAAAAGACCAGACTCAAAAAAGTTAGGGCATAAACAAGTGTTGACTAGTATGGGAAAGAGGTATGGTTACTGGTAGAATGGAAGCTGAAAAAATTAGAATGAAGGGGTTTCAGCTGATAATATAATATTCAAGTAAAAAGGTCTTTTATGAAATTATACACAGTATAATTTTGAAATGAGGGATTATTTGAAATATAAATTGAGAAATTATCATAAAATATCTACTTGAAGCACTGAGATGAGATGAAAGCCACATGATTATTGAGTTTTGGAAAAGGCCTCCAAGTTAAGTGAGAGATATTAAATGGTAAGAGAGGAAGGGGGTGGTTGGATGGGTGGGAGAAATACTAATCTTAATGCCACAGAAAAAAGTATTTCAAGAACGAATGTCAATAATAACCAGAATTAAACTGAATTCAATGAAAACATATAAGCAAGTATCAACAACAGCCGTAACAACACCACCACACACATATACACACATGCACATAACCACTAGACAACTTAGCACAGCTGTTAACAAAATGGTGAGGATGAAGCTCAAAAAATAGGAATTGCAATAAAACTTGGAAAACTATAATGATAAATTTGAGGATGTTTGAGAATAAGAAAACAAGTTAAAATGTAACCTAGAAGAACATCAAGGTCAAGAAAATTTCTTCTTCCTACTTCCAACTTACTTTAATTATAGGAGACCCTAGCTTGCTTATGTGCAAGGGAAAAGAAGTCAGTTGACATAAAATAGAATATTACTAGTAATAATAACAATAGGGACTATAATACAAATAACAAACTGAGTCAAGATCCATCTTTCTATGTATAAAGAGCATCTATTTGAAAATTGGCTTTCTAGTTTATAAGCTGTAAGATATTGAATAACCCCCTGATTTATTTTGTCTTAATTCCCTAATCTATAAGATGAAAATAATACTCACTCATTTGCCCCAGATATATTAATTAAGCAATCATAATGTTTCAGATACTGTGCTAAGGTTCAAACACTGTAGTAAGAATATGGGTTTCAGGAGATGAATAGTTTAGGGAATGAGATGAGTAAATAAACAATTAGATTCCAGGGTTAAGAGCAATAATATGTATTTGAACAAGGTGCTATGAGAACACAAAGGCAGTGCATTTAAATTTAACTAGTGTAATTCAATGAAGAAAAAAATAGAGAAGTTAGTCAAGTGATCAGATTAGGGGTCCACTGAAGGCAGAAGGCAAGTTTACAAAGACACAAAGGTTTGAAATAACATGATCCTTTGCTGAAGTTGCTTATCAGCTTGAGGAGATTTGGGGCTGAGACGATGGGGTTTTCTAAATAGACAATCATGTCATCTGCAAACAAGGACAATTTGATTTCTCTTTTCCTAATTGAATACCCTTTATTTCTTTATCTTGCTTGATTGCCCTGGCCAGAACTTCCAACACTATGTTGAATAGGAGTGGTGAGAGAGGGCATCCCTGTCTTCTGCCAGTTTCTAAAGGGAAAACTATCAGCAAACTACTGCAAGGACAAAAAACCAAACAGGGCATGTTCACACTCATAGGTGAGAATTGAACAATGAGAATACTTTGACACAGGAAGGGGAACATCACACACCAGGTCCTGTCATGGGGTATGGGAAGTGGGGAGGGATAGCATTAGGAGATATACCTAATGTAAATGACGAGTTAATGGGTGCAGCACACCAACATGGCACATGTATACATATGTAACAAACGTTGTGCACATGTGCCCTAGAACATAAAGTATTAAAAATAATAATAACATGATCCTTTTTTTAAAAATACAAACATGTACATTGGATGATTACACTGAAAACCACCTGTTAGATATGTGGTGGGAATTTAGAAAAGTGTGATAGGTAGTTTCTAAGAGGCCCTCAATAATCCTACCTCCTAGCATTCACACATTCAGGTAATATTCTCTCCAAGAATGCAGGCTGATTTACAGACTTGCTTCTAACCTATACGATATAGCAAAAGTGATGAGATGTCACTTTTGTTATTCGATTACAGAGAATTTTAACTTCCATCTTCCTAGCAGAGTATCTTTCCATGTTTCATGAAACAAGTTGCCGTGTTAGAGAGGTCCACAGAGCAAAATTTGAGGGTAGCCTCTGGCGAACTACGGGCAAAGAACTGAGCTCTTTAATACAACAATCCACATTAAACTGAGTCTTGCCTGTAATGAATGCTCTTGGAAGCAAATTCTGCCCCAGTTGAACTTTGATTGCAGCCTTGTGAGAGACCCTGAAGCAGAGTATTCAGCTAAACATTGCCAAAATCCTAATAGAAACTTTTACAGCTTCTATTTTACATAATAAGTGTGTTTTTAAATGTTCTTATTTTAGTAAAACATACATAACATAAAATTTACCATCTTAACCATTTTAAGGATCAGTGGTATTAAATAGACTCATAATGCTGTGCAACCATTGGCATCATCCATTTCTCTAACACTTTCATCTTGTAAAACTGATACTCTATACCCATTAAACAATGAGTGTCCATTCTCTTACATCCACCCAACCCTGGACAATCATCATTCTACTTTCTGTTTTTATGATTTTGACTGTTCTACATACCTCGTAGAAGTGGAATCATACAGTATTTGTCTTTTTGTGACTGGTTTCTTTCACTTAGCATAATGTCCTCAAGGTTCATCCATTTTGTAGCATATGTTTGAATTTTCTTCCTCTTTAAGGTTCAATAATATTTCATCTTATGTATATACTACATTTTGCTTACCAATTTATCTGTTGACAATGACTTGGGTCACTTCCATGTCTTGGCTATTGTAAAAACTGCTACTATACACATGGGTATACAGATATCTCTTTGAGACCCTGCCTTCTATTTTTTTGGATATCTACCCAGAGGTGAAACTGCTGCATCATCTGATAATTTTCTATTTTTAATTTCTGGAGGAATCACCATATTGTTTTCCAAGCAGTGGTACCATTTTACCTTTTCACCGGTAGTGCATAGGGTTCTGACTTCTCCACATTCTTGCCAACATTAGTTGTTTTCTGGGAATTTTTTTTTTTTGTAGCCATTCTGATGAGGCTGTTATTATTAGTCTCATTATCATAATGTGAGGTGCTATCTTATTGTAGTTTTAATTTGCATTTTTCTAGTGATTATTAATGCTAAGTATCCTTTCATGTGCATATTAGCCATTTGTATATCTTTTTTGGAGAAACGATTACATAAATCCTTTGTCTATTTTTGAATCAGGTTGTTTGTTTTGTTGTTGTTGTTGAGTTTTAGGAGTTCTCTGTATACTCTGGTTATTTATCCCTTATCACTTATATGATTAGCAAATATTTTCTCCCTTTCTGTGGATCACCTTTTATTCTGTCGATAGTGTCTTTGATGCATAATTTTTAAAAATGTTCATGAAGGTCAATTTTTTATTTTTTCTACTGTTGTCTGTGTCTTTGGTATCATATCCAAGAAATCACTGCCACATCCAATCTCATGAAGCTTTTACTGTATGTTTTAGATATTACATTTAGGCCTTGGATGCATTTTGAGCCAATTTTTCTATATGATTTTAGGTAAGGGCCCAATTTGATTATTTTGCATGTGAATATCTAGTGTCCCTAGCACCATTTATTGAAGACTGTCTGTTTCCCATTGAATGGTTTTGGAGCCCATGTCAAAAATTATTTGAAGAAAAATGAACACAGCCTAAGGGACCTGTGGAATACCATCTAACAGACCTAATGGAACAATATATATATTTTTGGAATTCCAGAAGGAGAAGGGAGAAGTGGGCAGAGAGAATATTTGAAGAAATAATGACTGAAAACTCCCCAAATTTGATAGAAGACATTGATATAATCATCCAATAAGCTTAACAACTTCCAAGTAAGATGAACTCAAAAAAGAAAACCCACACCAAGACATATAATAATTAATTATTTGAAAAACGAAGACAGAGTCTTAAAAACAGAGAAGCAACTCATCACACACAAGATATTCTTAATGAGATTATCTACATATTTCTCATCAGAAACTTTAAAGGTCAGGAGGTCAGTGGGTCAATTTATTCAAAGTGCAAAAAGAAAAAAAAGTAAGACTTTTATATATATATACACACACACACACACACACACACATACATACACACCCTATATGTAGTAAGACTGTCCTGCAAAAGTGGGGGAGAAATTAAGGCATTTACAGATAAACAAAAGCTGAAGGAGTTTTTTATCACTAGACTTGTCCCATAAGAAATGCTTAGGGGAGCCTAGCAAGTTGAACTGAAAGGACACTAGACAGTAACTAGAAGGCATATAGAGAAATAACAATCTTAATCAAAGTAAATATATGAACAATTATAAAAGCAAGTAGTATTGTAATAATGGTTTATAACTTCACTTTTCATTTTCTATGTGATTTAAAAGATTAAAACATTTAAAGAGCTTTCTTTTATTATTATACTTTGTAAGTTCTAGGATGCATGTGCACAAGGTGCAGGTTTGTTACATATGTATATATGTGCCTTGTTGGTGTGCTGCACCCATTAACTCATCATTTACATTAGGTGTGTCTCCCAATGCTATCCCTCCCCTCTCCCCTAACCCCACGACAGGCCAAAATGTGTGAGGTTCCCCTTCCTGTGTCCAAGTGTTCTCGTTCAATTCCCACCTATGAGTAAGAACATGAAGTGTTTGGTTTTTTGTCCTTGTGATAGTTTGCTGAGAATGATGGTTTCCTGCTTCATCCATGTCCCTACAAAGGACATGAACTCATCCTTTTTTATGGCTGCATAGTATTCCATGGTGTATATGTGCCACATTTTCTTAGTCCAGTCTATCATTGATGGACATTTGGGTTGGTTCTGAGTGTTTGCTATTGTGAATAGTACTGCAATAAAGGGGACAGGGCTTTTAAAGGAGTAGAGTTTTTGTATTTTGTTGAAGTTAAGCTGGTATAAATTCAAGTTACAGTGTTATATCTCCAGGATGTTAAATGTTATATCCATGGTAACCACAAAGACAATAGCTATAGAATATTTACAAAAGTAAATTAGAAAGAAATTTAAATGTTTTATTACTGAAACAACTAAACACAAAATGAGCTAGTAATGTGGGAAATGGGGACAAAAAATCTGCAAGACAAATAGGAAACAAATAGCAAAATGACAAAAGTAAGTCTTTTTTGCCCAAGAGTTTTTTTTCCTGATCACATGTTTACCCTACACACAGCACAATCCAAGAGCAATCATCAACTTCTACATCCTTTGGTAGGAAGAATTCAGAAATACATGGTTCCTCAGAAGTTCACAAGTGGAAAATCTCAGGGGTCATCAGTTACCCACAGCCATAAATGCATCCTTTAATAACTGTCTTCCTCTTTTACTTTTCCTACTCCCTTACTCTGCCTTCAGGAATAATTCACCAATAAATTATTTGCACTTATATCTTTGTCTCAGGAGCTCAGCTTTGGCCCTTTAACAACCTCATACTGAAAGTAATTAAAAGATAATTGAGCAGAAGCCAGCAAAACTATAGAAATTAGAGTAATCAGAGTGAAAAGTTATGAGAACCTGAAATAATACAGTGGCAGAAGAAATACAAGGAAGGGATTAATTTAAAGATATCAAGGAGGTAAGGATCAGTGAGAAATTGTGAAATATTGGAGTGAAATACTAATAAGGGAGGAAGAATCAGGGATAATCTTAGTTCTGTGGCTTAGTCAATTAGTTAGATGAGTAATGGGGGAACCACAAGAGGAGCATGTATGTGTATTTATATGTGTGCTTATTAGTAGAGACCACATAATGAATATTATTCAGATACCTGTGGAAATTTCACAAGGCAATCTTCAGTAGACTCTTGACCATCTAGTCTGATACTGGAAAAATTTCAGAAAAATATATTAGGGAACTGATGTCTGTGGGACCACCTTTGACCAGTAGGAGATGGAAGTTGGTAGACAAATACTTTTAACTTTTGTCCCCTAGGTGGACAGTTCTTGTATTTCTCAAGACTTCTGAGAATATTGCACATGAACAAGAAACAGTTGCTTGTTGGGGTGACCAATTTAAAATTATATCTTTGCACTTGTTTTTCCTTATTCTCTGTTTCATTCTTCTGTTTCTCATATCCTGTCTCTCTCTCTGGGCATAATCCCAAGAAACTATCTGTACAAAATCCTTTATTTCAAGCTCTGCTTTTGGTAGAATCCAGGTTAAGACAAAGAATAAGTTAATGCAGAGATGGAATTGGACGTGCAGATGGGATAATTAGCTTGAAGCAGGAGCAGAGGCGATGTCTTTCAATACATAGGTGAAAATAATGGGTATAGCCATAGATGATTTTTGTAAGTGTATTAGTTTGTTTTCACACTGCTAATAAAGACGTACCAGAGACTGGGCAATTTACAAAAGAAAGAGGTTTAATGGATTTACAGTTCCATATGGCTCGGGAAGCCTCACAATTGTGGCAGAAGGCAAGGAGGAGCATGTCACATCTTGCATGGATGGCAGCAGGCAAAAAGAGAAGGTTTGTACAGGGAAACTCCCATTTTTAAAACCATCAGATCTGCCAGGTACAGTGGCTCATACCTGTAGTCCCTGCACTTTGGGAGGCCAAGGCATGTGGATCTCCTGAGCTCAGGAGTTTGAGACCAACCTGGCCAACATGATGAAACCCCATCTCTACTAAAAAAACACACGCACACAAGTTAACCAGGTGCGGTGGTGGGCACCTGTAATCCTAGCTACTTGAGCTACTTGGGAGGCCTGAGGCAGGAGAATCACTTGAACCTAGGAGGCGGAGGTTGCAGTGAGCTGAGATAGCACCACTGCGTTCCAGCCTGGGCAACAAGAGCAAAACTCCGTCTCAAAAAAAAAAAAAAAAAAAAAAAAAAAATCAGATCGCATGAGATTTATTCACTATCATGAGAACAGAATGGGTAAGAGCCACCCCCATGATTCAATTACCTCCCACTGGGTTTCTCCTCCCATGACAAGTGGGAATTGTAGGTGAGATTTGGGTGGGGACATAGACAAATCATATTAGTAAGGGATAAAATAATTTTGGTTATGCCTAAATATTTTTGGCAAAATAGAATGCAATTTCACCTGCTGAGGTTAAGGGAGGATGTGGTGGTGTGAAGATTTTCTGAGAAATGTGAAAATTTGGAACAGCAACGTAGGGGAATGGAGTAGATACTACCTAAAGATCTGTAGAGGGTTGCCCAGGAGGCTTTTAAGATCTAGCTATGATTTATTTATTATTTTTTGTAGCATCAATTCTCCCTAATGGGTTCTTTTCTTCAGAAGAAACTGTAATCACTAGAAAGTGGTCTTCTCTGGGGATTGCAAGGTTGGTATGGTGGGTAGAATAAAGAATAGGATTATGAAGCTTAAAGAGCTGGGTCTTGGACCAAGACTGCACAGTGAAGGGAGTAAACACAGAACTACATTGATAGATTTGTAACAAATGATATAGCTCTGCTGTGACTGTGGTGTAGAATGACTAAGAAAGAGAAGAGGCTGTATAGAGACAATTGCATCTCTGTGAAAAAATTCAGGAGTGTAGCAGATTTGAGTTGTGATAAGTTCCAGGGTGTGGCTGTGGAAGTGGATTTGGGGAAGGTCATTGGACATAAAGATAGGCTGCTGAATAAGCCCTCATCATAGTCTTTGACATCACCCAAAACACTTGTGAAACTAGAGATGGAATAGATGACTCTTGGCCATATGTAGACCGTAAGTCCCTGTTTTTGGCAGATGATAGTGCAAAAAAAAGAAAAGAAGGAAACAATAGGGATTCTACCAGACAAGAACCCTGATGGGGATTTGGAAACGGTAATGAGGGGCAAGAAAATAACTGAATTTCCTCTTTATTGGTTTCTGGTATCCACAGTGCTTGAATGATAGGAAATGTACAGTTAAGCCTGATTTTGTATATAGGGGACTGGTATTATTTGTAACTTTAGGATTGTTACGAGGACTCAGTATATATGAAAACATTTTGCCAGCAGTGGATTACTACTCTTACATAAGTTAATAAAATACAGAGAGGAAGCAATTGAAAAAACAAGGTCAAAAAGGATACTGGATGACATCAAGAAATATAAATAGAAGTTGAGAGCAGCACTGTAAAGAAAGATGACTATTTTCTCTGGGACTGGAGGGTAATTTGAGAATATAAGAGTAGAAATGGAGACATTGCTATCCTCATTTATTCTAGAGCATATTTCAGGTTCATTATGTGGAATTTAAACATACCTGTCAAAGTGACTGGGTTATAAAATCATTAATTTAGGAGACTGACTTAGATTTTAAAGGCATTTTGTTTTTGAATTTATCTTTAATACCATATTTCTACTTTTAGAGGTAATGAAATGGCTTTGTTGTGTAGCAGTCCAGATGTTTAGGAAATATTTAAGCATACTTTCTAGTTATTCATCATTATCCAAGTCCTGAGTGAGTTTTGTAGTGGGTGATCATTAAATTCTAGTAGGACGTTAACAATAAGATGGAAACCTGTGCTTGTGGTGATTCCTGCAAGGCAGGACAGAACTTATCCTTTCCAAAACTGTCAGCTTGACTCATTGCATCCTCCTCTTCACCTTGTTTGCAACTGTAAAAATACAAATAAATGGAGAAACTCTGGAAAGAATATTAAATGATTCAGAACAACTATGTCTCTGTATTTCTTGAATCTTTTGAATAAGGGCAAAAACATTTTTAATGTTTTGAAATGATTTTAAACTCAAAATATTGCCTACTTTATACATTATTACTATCATCAAAATATAAATTACGGTATCAGGCAAACACATTTTCTTCAGAGACTTTCTTTCAAAAATTTTCATTTTAAATGATGTCTTGCTTTATTCTTCTCAACAGAGTGAAGGGGAGATCCACTAAAGAGAATACAAGGCCCACTTGTCACTTGTGTAAATGCCCTGTTTTGATATAGACTGAAAAAGGTGCAGCATACATAAATTCAACTTTACAGAGAAGAATTCAAGCTTAAATGTAACAGTGACTCAGTACAGTTCGTTACATACAGTGTAACTAGTGGGCACCATGGGTTAAGTCCAGGAACAAGTGAAGCCTGAGATTGCATGATGTGTAACCTAGGACAAATCACCTAATCTGTTTGTGCTGTGGTTTCCTCATCTATGAAATACAACACTGTAAAACTCATAGAACTGTGATAAAGTTAAGGATAAACTGAGAGAGGAAAATATGAGAAGTCATCAAAAACAGTACCTACCACATGTAAGTATTCACTTTAATGTCCACTAGGTTCTCTTACGTATGGTGAGATATATTTGAAACTATTTTTACTTTACTTAATGCTCAATGTCTTAATAATATACAGCTATTAAATAGTATTCTTTTGATGCTTAAATTCAGAAAAAAATATATCAAATGTTGTAAAAAGAAAAATTATCCAGTTATTTAAATATTAACACTTTAATTAGATTTCTCAAACATGTAATGAAAATCATAAGTACATTATATCACATGTAAGACTTTCAGTCACTTAAATAAAGCAGGAAAACACTTGAAATTATCTCAAAATTTTTAAAGATTTATACTTAACCCAGTTACAAAATTATCAATACAGTGTATGTAGACTTGTTTTCATTATATTTTTATTATTATTCTCATTCTTGTTAACATGTTCACTCTTAAATTTCTTCTTGGGTCCTCTTGGGGTTACAATAACTTCATCAGTCATATTGTTTATTTCCTAAGGATGCAGCCATCTTCTAAGCTGAAAATAAAAGATTATCGTCTCATTGCAGCTGAAGTTGCAAGTTCTGGATGATCAATTGATTGTTTGTTGGCATATGGACTTAGTTGTATTTTCCAAACCTTGGCAGTAATGCTCCAGGCTGAGCATCATTTAATTTCTCATCTTTACTTGCTACATCCACAGAACTACCTGAGCCTAGACATTTCCACTGAGCTTTAGCTTTGTAGATCCTGTTCCCTTTCCCAAAATTGTTTAGAGAAATTTTACTCTGCCAGTATTACATCCCCACTGTTTGGTCCTCTTCTATTAATCCGGAGTGTTAGTATAACGGAAAATTAATGTTTGACTTATTAATATGTCATTATCAATAATTTAACCAGGAGACAAAGGATTGAGTCTGCATAATTACTTCTCCTCTTGAGAACATTTTTAAGCCGTTATTTGGGAACACATTGCTAACTCCTTCTTGTTTGGTCTTTGTGTGTACAATGACACGTTTTTCATACAGTTCCCACATTTCTCAGGAGTATTTATCATAGAGTTTCCTGTTATCATTTATTTACTCAATTGGTAGAGAAAGGTTTCTACTTGATGAGTGAAAATGTACTTAATAGTAGAAACACAATACTCAAATGCTCCCATACTAATTAAAATCAATGAGTCTATATATTATTTGAGTTGCCATTCTTTTGCATTATAATAACTATTTAAATGCTTTATATTTATTTTCCTATTTTAGACTTGTGGATTTTCAGAGATTTAACTTGTTCTATTTAATTATGTTTTTCATTATGACTGGACATTTGACAATCTGATATAGCCCCTTTACCATTTCAGCAATACCCTCTAAAACCCGTGAAATAATTCTTGCTTTTTCTCAAGCTAGTTTAGACTGCTTTGAATGTTCCTTGCTATGAGATACAAAATAAGCTTCTTCCCTTGTTCTTCTTCTAGAAGTGTTAGGGTGCACATAAGATGGTCTTAGTCATATTGCTGGTAGCCAAAATGATGCTTTGCCAGGGTACGTTAGTGACAGAGGTGCAAAAGATATTTTTTCCAAAAGCATGAATGCACAATGTTTCTAATTTGGTACTGATCTCCCTGTATCTCTCATTGTTTCAATATGTATTTTATTTGCATTTTTTTTAAAACAAAATACCTATTTAACTGATTAACTCCTCAAACAAGCTTTAATTACATTGTCTTTTTTATACTTCTTTGAGACCTCATTGACAATTATTTTTGGTTATTGTATTTGCTGTGGAAATTTCATCTTTTATAATTTTTTGTTTTCTGTACCAGGTTCCATTTTCTGTTAGTTTTATTAGAGAATCAAGGTATTTCAATGCGATGGTATAAAATATGAAAATATATTGTTAATTTGTCCCAAATTGCTGTGTATATGAATGTATTATTTTACAAGTACTTTCCCCAAAAAGATTGAAATTTCTTTTATATTATGCATGTATTTTATACATCAAAGGACTTTTATTATCTGCATATTATGTTTGATTGAATAACTATGTTTTTTGTTAAACTAGATTTCATGTAGTATTACCAGAATATTGTACCTCTGTGAGTGAATGAATAAAACGTGTACCTGCTCTACACTCTAATTTACCAGAAATTTGGAACAATTTGGGATTGAAATTGTGTAATTGGTTTGGCTTCTGCACAAACACGTTTTAGACATGAAAGAACACAGCTCACCGAGAGTAATAATAAGCTCACGATGGGCCTATCAGTTGGACAGACAGTGATAATTCTGGTTAAGTGTCCTCTTCTGGACTGCTTGGAAGTACAGCAGGTATAATATTTAAAACTAGAATCAAACACAAAATCTTAGAACTATATGGATGTTGAAAATAACAGAGTAAGACTACAGTAACATCGAGACTAATTTATAGATAATTTTTAAATATTATTCTGAATGACAAATGATCATTTTGAAATCATAATTGAAAATTTGGTTGGATTTTATTTGGAATCGTGATTTGAAAATTCAATAAGGGTGTTTATATTTGTGAATATAACTTCCTAGCCTTTTATTTGTAATAATTTGAGTTTAAATGTCTTTCTGAATCTGAAAACCTAAAATAAGAAAATCCTGACATTGGTCCTTATTTTATTCACTGAGAAACATTTAATTGGAATTTTATTTTGCTTTGAAATATGGTGTTTTATTAGCCCCTGTATCTGACAGGATAACTTCCTGTTCTGTCTTTCTTTCCTCTCACTTCCTCTCCCTTGTTCCTTAAAATAGGAAAGACCTATCACCGGGGAGAATGAAATACCTTTCTACCTTTTTTTATGATCTAGAGAATTGTTGCTAGCACTACTAATAACTCAGTGATTGTAAAGAGAATGTCTACAATTGAAGAGAGAAACTAGCAACTTTGCACATAGTCCAACCATAACAGTAGCAAGAATGCAGAAGTTTCTTTAGACAAAGTGTAAGTTGTATAATCAATATTGACTATTTGAGTTTGCTTTGCCAACATTTTAGTAATTTTTCTTATATAGTTACTTGTAGTAAAAAAAAAATTATATTCTACCATATATTTTTCATCACATAGCTGTTCAGTAAGCATGAACAACTACAGGAATGAGTGATTTGTCTTGAGATGAATTCATCTACATCATATAAAGAGCCATGCTTTTTCTCAGCAACACAAAGCATATAGTTCTACTTTTGGTTTGGGTTTTTTTAAGAAACAATTCTTTCTTTTTTCTCTGAGCAGCCAGTGTGCTGAGACTAAGTGGGTTTTCTCACCTCTCCTGCACGGCCTCTCTTGCAGCATGGTAATCAGTCACTTTGCAGTTATTTGGGAAAGGAAATCTGTGCTTTTCCCTACAGATTAGGAGAAGAGACTATGCTTTTTTAGACTACTTGAGCCAATATGCATTTTCCATGACTTTCTGAGAAGTCCTAGATAAGGAGGGAGAAAAGGGAATATATTTCCATTGTAATGAATTTTCAGTTAGCTGGGGTGAGAATATTGGTTGTAATTAACAAGTTCAGCTGAGTGGGGAGTAGGCTGTGGTTTTCAAACATTAGTGTGCATCAGAATCACTTGGAGGGCTGTTAAAATACAGACAACTGGGCCATCCCTAGAATTTCTGATTCAGTGATTCTAGGGTAAGGCTCAAGAATTTGCATTTGTAATAAGTACCAGGTGATTCTGATTGTGTTGGTCTGGTGACCCACACTTTAGGAACCACCACATTAAAAAATACATGCTCTGTGAATCCACTAGATTGTTAGGTTGTGGGCCCTCACAGAGCAGTAACTTTCTCTCATCACCCCTCCTCTCACCTAGTATGCTGCATTGAACATGATCAATTCTCACCAAATCAATATTTACTAAACATGTAACTCAGGAGTCATATAGATGGCCCCTAGATTCCTATCAAATTCCAATTTCCTCCATTGTGCATCTTGTATTAATCTGTTTTATTTTCTTCATAGAGTTTATCAATATATAAAATTATTCTCATTATTTGCTTATCTTTTATTATCTAGTCCTCCACTCAAACACTTATACTAGTATTTAAAATATACATCTATATTGTTTAATATTGTACTCCAGTGCCAAATAGTAAGTATTAAATGCCTGGGGTATAAATGAATGAACTGTGAAATCTCTTTAATAACTGTCCATTCATTCATTCATTTATGGATATTTATTTATAAAATGCATTTATTTCTAAAATATTAATCTGACAGTGGTTGCAGCTCATGTTGTTTTGACTTACAGAAAAATCAAGTCAGCCTTAGCCAAAATTGAAAAGTATTTAATAGCAAATAGCTCATCATGTTTAAAATAATGCAAAGAAAAATGTCTCTGGGGGATGGGGTTATGGTAAATATGCAAATATTTATTATTTGCACTCCCTATCCTTTTCCCTACCTTATAGAAACTTCCTGTGGCTTAATGTCTTTCTCTCCCTTCTAGTTACCTTCCTTGCTACTCCCCCACCTCTGCCCTTATTAATTCCATTCTTGGTTTCTTCATTCTCACTGGGATATAAAGCAGCTGATTGCAGATTGCTATGTTAACTTTTCCAGCGATGCCTGGATTTTTAAAATCAAGGTTTAATCATTCTTAATACAAAGTTAACACATGTGTTCATGAAGAAAACAAATGTAAAAAAAATTAGATTAAAAGAAAGAAAAAAGTCACTTATTTATACAACCAGAGTTGACTACTGTTAACACTTTAGTACCTTTTCTATCAAGTCTCTTGTGGTGCATTTTCTACCTAACAATGATAAAATAGTATCTATAAAATTATACCATTTATAAGACCTTTCAACTGAACATAAATGCAATGATAATCACAGAGTATAAAAATTAAACAATTTGTAAAGGGGAAAAACATGAATAATTTTGTCATTTAGCAGTAACACTAACATTTTGGTGAATTTCCTTACAAAGGCTTGTTGATGACACAAAGAGTCTGTCACAGTGTAATTTATAAGTCTTCCCGAGTTAAAATGAAAAATCTTTGTGTTTAAAGTCATTCAAAGATAATGAAAATTATCACTTAAATTTTTAGATAATGAAAATTGCCATTACTGAGCTCTATCTATCTCTTCTTAATGTGGAGGAAGAAGAAAGAGAGAAACAGATATTTTATTCCCTTCCCTAATGTCACAATGGCAAAAATAGTTCAAGTTTGGAACTATATACAACCAATTATTGTTTTAATTGGTTGCCATGATTGGCAATATATTACATTTGAAACAAAGTTTGTATAATGAGAAATTCTTGTTTGCAAAAGAAGTTGCGGGAAAAGATAAAATACTGAGAAAAGTACTTAGGTCATATTTTAGGAAGCCACAAAATGTACATTACAACATGTAGTTCAATAGGCTTTCTGAAGTTAAAAATTAAAAACAAAAAAATAAGTCTTTTTTTTTATTTTTAGGTTCTGATATTTTAGTCATTCATTTTATTATTATTTTTTCATTTAAAGAGAAATCGTGGTAACCTTCCTGAGCCACTACCTATTTGAGAGTTTCTTTCAGTAGCCTTGATATATTAAAGAAAATTAAGCTCATTATAAATTCCTTAAAACACCACCATCTCTTTTTAGTCTATGCAGAGTGTTCCACAGTTGTTGGGCTCCTGTTGCAGTTGAAAAGACTAAGAAAAGCCTGTCTTTATTCTTTGCTGATCTTTCTCACTCTCTTTTTCTTCTCTTTCTTTCTTTCTTTCTCTTTCTTTCTCTCTCTCTCTTTCTTTCTTTCTTTCTTTCTTTCTTTCTTTGTTTGTTTTTCTTTCCTTCCTCCCTCCCTTCTTTCCTTCCTTCCTTCCTTCCTTCCTTCCTTCCTTCCTTCCTTCCTTCCTTCCTTCCTTCTTTCCTTTCTTCCTTCCTTCCTTCCTTCCTTCTTTCCTTCTTTCCTTCTCTCTCTCTCTCTCTCTAGAACTTTCAGTCTGAATAACCAGATTATTTTTCAACTCTGGAAAGTTTTCTTAACTGTATATTTACTTATAATTTGTATTCAATTTTTTCTGGTCTCTTACTGAGTAGCAATCACTACATACCAGGCACTGGTCTGGCTGTTGGAGATTAAGAGATGCCACAGTGAGTGAGATAGAAAGGGTCTCATTTTAATGGATCTTAAATTTTAGCAGGGAGAGATGAATAATAAACAAGGAAAAAGGATTCCCTATTTAATAAATGGTGCTGGGAAAATTGGCTAGCCATAAGTAGAAAGCTGAAACTGGATCCTTTCCTTACTCCTTATACGAAAATTAATTCAAGATGGATTAGAGACTTAAATGTTAGACCTAATACCATAAAAATCCTAGAAGAAAACCTAGGTAGTACCATTCAGGACATAGGTATGGGCAGAGACTTCATGTCTAAAACACCAAAAGCAACGGCAGCAAAAGCCAAAATTGACAAATGGGATCTCATTAAACTAAAAAGCTTCTGCACAGCAAAAGAAACTGCCATCAGAGTGAACAGGCAGCCTACAGAATGGGAGAAAATTTTTGCAATCTACTCAACTGACAAAGGGCTAATATCCAGAACCTACAAAGAACTCCAACAAATTTACAAGAAAAAAACAAACAACCCCATCAAAAAGTGGGCAAAGGATATGAACAGACATTTCTCAAAAGAAGACATTCATACAGCCAACAGACACATGAAAAAATGCTCATCATCACTGGCCATCAGAGAAATGCAAATCAAAACCACAATGAGATACCATCTCACACCAGTTAGAATGGCGATCATTCAAAAGTCAGGAAACAACAGGTGCTGGAGAGGATGTGGAGAAATAGGAACACTTTTACACTGTTGGTGGGACTGTAAACTAGTTCAACCATTGTGGAAAACAGTGTGGCGATTCCTCAAGGATCTAGAACTAGATGTACCATATGACCCAGCCATCCCATTACTGGGTATATACCCAAAGGATTATAAATCATGCTTCTATAAAGACACATGCACACGTATGTTTATTGCGGCACTATTCACAATAGCAAAGACTTGAAAGCAACCCAAATGTCCATCAGTGACAGATTGGATTAAGAAAATGTGGCACATATACACCGTGGAATACTATGCAGCCATAAAAAAGGATGAGTTTGTGTCCTTTGTAGGGACATGGATGCAGCTGGAAACCATCATTCTTAGCAAACTATCACAAGAACCGAAAACCAAACACCGCATGTTCTCACTCATAGGTGGGAACTGAACAATGAGATCACTTGGACTCGGGAAGGGGAACATCACACACCGGGGCCTATCATGGGGAGGGGGGAGGGGGGAGGGATTGCATTGGGAGTTATACCTGATGTAAATGACAAGTTGATGGGTGCTGACGAGTTGATGGGTGCAGCACAGCAACATGGCACAAGTATACATATGTAAGAAATCTGCACATTATGCACATGTACCCTAGAACTTAAAGTATAATAATAATTAAAAAAAAAAAAGAAAAAAAAAGGTAAGTTGATAGAAAGTGCTGGTGAGAGAAGAGAGGGAGCTGGTCAATTTTTAATAGAGTGATAAGAAAGGACCTCTCTGAAGCGGTAACATTTGATTGGAGGCCTGGGGACCATTCAGATAAATGAGAAACAGAATGTTGACAGCATAGCTAATGTGGCAAAAAGTGGTAGGAGCTGAAGTCAAAGAGGTAGGATTGAAAGGTTTTACAAAGTGAAAAGATATGATTTGGTCTACTTTTTCAAAATATTTTCCCTTGTTATTATTTCACAAATAATTATAAGAGGTAAGAGAAGCAGGAAATCCAGTTAAGGATCTCATACAGCACTTCAGGTGAGAGCCAATGGTAGCTTGAACCAGGGTGGTGATAGGCAGAGAGAGGGCAGTGGATGGATTTGGGACATCAGAATTGACAATACTTGCTGATAGATTGATTATGATAGTTGAGGAAAGAACTTTTAAAAAATGCTTCTGGTTGTTTATTTGTAGAAAGGCATGGGTAATAGAGACTAGCAGAAGTAAAAGTTTGGGTAGGTGGAGAAAGAAGACTTCTGGAATATAGGTAAGAGATGGAGCAGAGTGATGAAAGAAGATGAATGTATGACCAATATTGAAAATGTAGTTGGGTCAATGGATTAAAACTCTCAGGGCCCTTTAGGGAATGATGGTGTGGGAATTCTAGCTTAGGTGAACTGGAAGAATTAGAGGTGATCATTAGAAGAAAGGATACTTGTTATTGTGAGTTTGAAGGTGGGCCACTTGTTGCTAAAACAAAATCAAGGGTATAACCATGTGCTTGACTACTATGGGATAAAAGAAATGACCACTGGAGTTTGGAAGGTCAAAGAACTGAGAGACCAGAGGAATTATCCAAATGAGCATTGATGTCATCAGGAATGGTTGTGAAAGTACAGGTAAAGAGGAAGATACTGTGCCTTTTGCAAAAAATATATGGATGACATATAAGTGAGGGTGGGAAATGGCAGAGTCTCAGAGCTTGACTTCCAAACAGGTTGAGATTTGTGGGGGGACAAAAAGACCAAAAAAATGGTTTGAAAATAGCAAAGAGGGACAAAGAGAACCTTGATCCATATTTACAAACTGATTCACATGGTGAATAAAATAAGAAGCAACTTTGACATAAGAAAGTTGTAAAGAAAGTGTCACCCTCGGGAAAAAAAATCAAAACCAAACAAACAAAAAACAGAAATATAGACCAATAGAACAGAATAGAGAACTCAGAAATAAGACCACACGCCTAAAACTGTCTGTTCTCTGACAAACCTGACAAAAACAAGCAAAGGGGAAAGCCCAATGTCACTGATCATTCGAGGAATACAAATCAAAACCATAATGAAATACCATCTCACACCACTCAGAATGGCTATTACAAAGAAGTCAAAAAATTACTGTTGCTGTTGAGGCTGGGAAGAAAAGGGAATAGTTTACAATATGAATTGGCTGTGTCCCTACACAAATCTCAACTTGAATTGTATCTTCCAGAATTCCCACGAGTTGTGGGAGGGACCTAGGGGGAGGTAATCGAATCATGGGGGTCAGTCTTTTCTGTGCTATTCTCGTTATAGTGAATAAGTCTTATGAGATCAGATGGGTTTATCAGGGGTTTCTGCTTTTGCTTCTTTCTTATTTTCTCTTGCTGCTGCCACGTAAGAGGTGGCTTTCACCTCCTGCCGTGATTCTGAGACCTCCCCAGCCATATGAAACTGTAAGTTCAATTAAACCTCTTTTTCTTCTCAGCCTCAGGTATGTCTTTATCAGCAGTGTGAAAACAGACTAATACAGTTTATACACTGCTGGTGGGAATGTAGATTAATTCAATCACTGTGGAAAGCAATTTGGATATTCTTCAAAGAATTTCAAACAGAACTACCATTCAATCCAGCAATTCCATTACTGAGTATATACCCAAAGGAGTATTAATTGTTCCCCATAAAGGCACATGCAGACATATATTTAACACAGCAGTATTCACAAGACATGAAATCAAGCTGAATTCCCATCAATGATAGACTTGAGAAAGAAAATGTGGTACACATACACCATGAAATACTATGCAGGCATAAAAAAGAATGCATTCATGTCCTTTGCAGGGACATGGATGGAGCTGGAGACCATTATCCTCAGCAAACTAATGCGGGAACAGAAAATCAAATACATGTTCTCACTTATAAGTAGGAGCTAAAGGACAGAACTCATGGACACATAGAGGGGAACAACAGACACTGGGGCCTATTGGAGGGTGGAGGGTGGGATTAGGAAGAGGAAAAGGAAACATAACTAATGGGTTATCACCCAGGCTTAATACAACAAACCCCCATAACAGAAGTTTATCTATAAAACAAACCTGCACATGTAACCCTGAACTTAAAATAAAAGTTAAAAAAATAAAATGCAATAAAGAGATGTCTGCCTTGTCTATTGAAAAAGAAAAAAAAAAAAGTGTCATCCTCAGGACATATTTCAATAAGGACTAAATATAAGGAAGATGCTGGTTACAGAGCATGAATTCCAGAGGGCATAGTGAGAAGATCTGGGAGGACTTGGGCTTGAGCCAGTGTTTTCTACTTTACATGAATACCATATTCTTCTGTTTCTATCATTTTGAAGTTTGACTTTCACATCAAATGTTTAAATTTCTATGGCATTAATTCTTCTTTTTATTCATTGTAGTATCTTTGAATTCTGCTATTGTATGTGTTATGGTACATTAAAATGGAGACCAGACCTAAAGAATCTGAGCAGACAAAACTACTTAGGCTTCATAAGTGACCCCAACCTTGCTTGATTTGCAAATATAAATGACACTTAACTTGAGCTATTTCTTGTAAATGCCTATATTAATGAAAAACAGAAATTAAGCTCAACCAATCAGAAGTAGCCAATAAATTAATATTATATAATTAGGGACTTCCCAATGGGATACACCAAATAAGACACTGTATAAGGGCAACCAATCAAATATTTTTTATTTTGTTTTTGTACTTATCCTATAAATACCTGTCCCTAACTATTTGTCATCAGAACTATTTGTCACCAAAACCCTTTCAGTCTGATGTTCTCCAATTCATGAATTACTTCTTACTCAAGTAAGCTCTTTACAATGTTATTGTGCCTTAGAATTTTTAAACATTTATTTTTATTCTTTGATACAATGTCTTTTCATTTGATTCTGCTTTTCCCTCATTCGACATTTTTACCTCTTAAAAGTATCTGGTTTTATCCACAGGTTATGTCTTCCGGAATCATATAAAGATTTTCAAATATTTTAATCATCTTGTGCTTATTTGAGAAGGTTATTTTCAGATATTTGCTTATTTTCTGAATGATGATTACTTTTCACCTTAATTTTGTAATTTTATTTCATAAGTGTAAAATGACCAGTCAGGATTTTGGTCATGCTCAGTTTTCTTTTCCAATAGCCCTTATGTCAGAAAACATAAAAGGCAAAGAGTAAGAGCATGGGTAGGCCCTGTGCCAAGGGTGACCCCACCAGATGTCAGAGACACATGACCTGGCAAGGTGCTAAGACCTCAGCACAATATGAAGGGATACCAATTAGTCAGGCTATACATATTTGCTCATCTCAAATTTAGATCAGAAAATAAAGAAGATCAAGCTGTCTGTTGGGACAGGGTTAGCTAGCTACTAGTGAGAGGGGAGATGGGTAATTAAGAGAGATACTATGCATTCCACTAAAGAAAGTTTGTTGTTCCCAGGTCTGCCTCATTTATCAAAGCCTTGCCCATTTCATTTATTCATGCAAGAAATCTTTATTTTTAAGGAGTTTAATTTGTACAGTTTCTTAGATTTGCAGACTAAGGGTGTGTGAGATATGTAGTTTCTAATAATTGTGTTCTCTGTTGGGAATACTAATCTCACAAAATGTCCAGGGAAGAAGGTGTTGCACTTTATGGTAAACATACTGCAAACTATGCAGCTTGCTGTCCCCATAATCCTGATTACAATGCATATTAGCATAATAAAAATATGATAAATCTTATTAAGAAAATTGCTTTTTAAAAATAACTTATTTTTCCAGTCACTTGAGCACAAAATCCTGTATCTTACTCATTTGTGTGCATTATGTAATATCTATGGTAGTTATTTAGAACATGAATACTTGGAAAACTATCGACTCAGCCAATTCTCTGTATCCAAAAGACTTTCTCTTTTGGCATCTATGTTAAAATGGGCCTTCATTTATGCTCATTTTCTGGAGCCATGAAAGATCGAAGTAAAGGAAAGAAGTACATGAATAATTTCAACTCCCAGAATGTCCATGCATTTGAGAACTTTTCCTCTTTCTTCCAAGTCTGCTTTCCACTGTAAGAAACATTATTCCCATTAAGCAATGTGCCAATTCCAATCTACTCCCCACCAAGTTCAACGAAGTTGTTTTATTGTTGTTTTGTTTTGTTTGTTCAAGCATTTCGGCCTCTCAACGGCATAGGAAAAGACAATTGATTAGAGGAAAGAGGAGGAATCTACTAGCTGCCTTAAACAAGTGGCCACAAAGTAAAATAATAGAGGTCTTTTCTTCTGGTTTATCCAAATCTGAGTCCAAAGGAATGAGAGAAGCTTACAGGATCTTTCAATATATTTGAAGGCAATAATAGATTTACTGGCATTATATCACAGTTTCTATTGACTAGGCTTTCTAATCCATTTCTCTCTCTTTTTTTTTCTTAATTTAGTGGAAATTTTGCCATGATTCTGTGAGAGAATGGATAATCAGTCCCACTTTATATAGGGGTCTGTTTTCAAATTGTGTGTGTGTGTGTGTGTGTGTGTGTGTGTGTGTGTGTGTGTGTATAAGTATAACTTCCTAAGTATTTCAGAGGAACATTAGCTGCCTGCCAAACAAATATCAAACTGCAGGTCTCATCCTAAACCTGCTTTTTAGGAATCAACATTGTTAACTAAAAAACTGAGACTCTCATTATGCAATTTTGCATATGAGAGAATGGGTGGAAAGTTGTAAATATGGGATAGAATGGCTTCAAAAGATCTGAAAACATACCACATGGGTAGGTACACACACATAAATCTCTCCTAGAAACTATATGAAGATGGGCATGTTTACATAAAATAATACTTTATTTTAAAAATATTTTCCTATGTCCAGAACAAATCAACAAAACAATATTAAAATTATATCATCAAGAAATTGAAACCAAACTATTAGCAGACACTAGGTAATGAAAAAAGTGGAATAATTTTAAAAAGTAGAGACAAAGTTTGATAAATACGACAAAGGTCTGTTAAAAAATGATAATCAAGAAACAATTTCTCTCTTCACTTGGATCAACGTATTTGCCTATTCTGCAGTTTAAAAACTGAACTTATAATTTTGACTGGAATATGAAACTGATCAATTTATTTGGCAGTATTCACAAACAAGTTGAGTTATTCCTCAAGTAATCATAGGAAAGAAGCTTGTGGGAAAGATCAAAGGGGAGTAACCAGTAACTTATATGCTAGAGGAAGTACACAAAGGGTTCTTTTAGTGTTGGATGTTGAAGACAGAATGCTCCTGAAGTTCCCATAAAACATTTTGTAAATTAAGCCAAAATGTCAATGACTTATAAAAACAAAGAAAAATGCCTCCTCTCTCTGATTACCTTTTGGAATCATTAAACATTCTGCTGTTTGTTTTCAAGAATTACCTTTTTCCACTAGATTTTCTAAGAATTAATGCGAAAAGAACTGTGAAGTTCTTTTGGTGACTATTATTAAAAAATAATAGGGACTGTGTTTTGGTGTACTCCTGCCTTCTTCTGAGTTCTCTAGGTATTGAAGTGGAGAGCTGGATAAAGTTAACCAAAATAATTATGAGCTTTGTTTTCAGGTACATCCAGAGAAGTTTTAAAAAAATTATTTATACTTAATTCATGTAACATGAGAATGTGACATCCACTACCCCTCTATCTCCATCTCAACTGTCTGTGGCCTTAAGTGAAATAAAAACACTTTCCTTTTGTTTAAAGCAAAAATTGACATCACCATACCTTGTTTATTCTATGCCAGTTAAATGATGCATTTGTGTAAATAATTAGAAGATTTTTCTGAGGAATATGTAGGAGAAAAAGCAAGATAATCAGAAATACTATTGTTGCTTTTAGTACACTTTCTTTAATAAAACATTGTTGATTGTTCATATTATCAGCAATTATTTCCTTAGAAAATTTTCTGAATCCTACATAAAAACAATGAGAAGAACATAGATGTGAAGGATATAGAATAACCCGTATTATAACCTACCTATCTTCAACTTTCACTGAATATCTCAATATTTGTTAGGCAAAATATTTGTAATATTCAAGATATGATAGACCATGGAACATCACAGGTTTTGGCAACAATGCTATGGGAATTTGAAAGTTGTTTCCACTACTTGTATGAGCAAGGTAACAGAACACACTTACCATCAAGTTACAAATGGAGTACAATGAATACTGGAGGCT
The DNA here is from genome assembly GCF_047675955.1 of Chlorocebus sabaeus. NCBI lineage: Eukaryota > Metazoa > Chordata > Mammalia > Primates > Cercopithecidae > Chlorocebus > Chlorocebus sabaeus. The sequence goes on from NC_132920.1 coordinate 57,463,375, forward strand.
CTCACAACCTATAATTTCCACTCAGCTTATATTCTCCCCCAATAACACCACCATTTTAGTCACCCAAAGCTCCTGCAAAAATGACTAGCAAACTAAAAAGAGTAATAAGTAATATTTATTATGCATCATGAACTATTCTACTTACTTTATACAAATAAGCTTTTTAAAAAAATCAGCCCAAAGAGGAATGTATTGTTTTTATTGACAGTGATAGGCAGAATTATAAGATGCCCCCTGTAATTTCTGCTTTCTGGTATCCACACTTTTGTGTAATCCCCTTCTCATTGATTGCAGGTAGAACCTGTAACTTTTTTGTCCTTTTCTTTTTTTTTTTTTTGAGATGGGGTCTCTCTCTGTCACCCAGGCTGGAGTGCAATAATGTGATCTCGGCTCACTGTAGCCTCTGCTTCCCTAGTTCTAACAATTCTCCTGCCTCAACCTCCCAGGTAACTGAGATTACAGGCACATGCCACCACATCCAGCTAATTTTTAAAATTTTTAGTAGAGACAGGATTTCACCATGTTGGCCAGGCTGGTCTCGAACTCCTGACCTCAGGTAATCTGCCTGCCTTGGCCTCCCAAAGTGCTAGGATTATAGGTGTGAGCCACTGCGCCCAATCTAGAACCTATAACTTTTTTTTTTTTTTTTTTTTTTTTTTTTTTTTTTTTTTTTTTGAGATGGAGTCTCGCTCTGTCTCCCAGGCTGGAGTGCAGTGGCCGGATCTCAAGCTCACTGCAAGCTCCCCCTCCCGGGTTTACGCCATTCTCCTGCCTCAGCCCCCCGAGTAGCTGGGACTACAGGCGCCCACCACCTGAACCTATAACTTTTAACCTGTAAACCAAAAATAAAATTCTAAGCTTCCTGCAACCATTCGAATGAACCCCTCCTTTTGGCCAAGGCATTCCAAAGCTAACCTGAAAAACTGGTTCCGGTCATGAAAGGAGGGTCAGAAATGACTCATTATAGCCCCCTCCCTTTTGGAGTTCAGGAAAAGCTGACCAACATTAACATTAATGCAGACCTTAAGTCTGAAGGGAAACATTTACAATCTATTCTCTCTGAAGCCTGCTACTTGGAGGCTTCATGTGCATGATAAAACTTTGGTCTCCATATCCCTTTACCATCCCAGACATTCCTTTCTATTGATTACAGGTCTTAGACAACAGCTTAGCTCAACCAATGGCCAATCAGAAAATGTTTCAATCTACTTAAACCTGGAAGCCCCTGCTTCAAATTGTCCTGCCTTTCCAGACCAAAACAATGTACAACTTACATGATTGATGTCTCATGTCTTCCTAAACTGTATAAAACTAGGCTGTTCCCCAACCACCTTGGGCACATATTCTCATGGTCTCCTGAAAGCTGTGTCATGGGCCATGGTAACTCATATTTGGCTCAGAATAAATCTCTTCAAATATTTTACAGAGTTTGACTTTTTTGTCAACAAACCAATAGAATATGGCAAAGGTGAAAGGATTTTCAGGAGGCAATTAAGGCCTCTAATCAATTGACTCTGAGTTAATAAAAAAGAAGAATATTTTGGGTGGTCCTGACTTTTATCAGGTGAGCCCTTTAAAAGAAGACTTATGCTGTCCCTGAGAGAAGAAGCTGGAAGTAGGAGATATGCTCTTATGCTAGCCTTGAAACAAATATCCACTGTGTACTGCCTATGTAGAGGGGCAGTCTATAGATGCTGAGGATTTCAGTCCTACAACCTCTGATATGGTTTGGCTGTGTCCCCATCCCAAATCTCACCTTGAATTGTAATCCCCATTAACCCCGATAATCCCCACATGTCAAGGGATAAGTCAGGTGGACGTAATGGAATCATGGTAGCAGTTTCTCCCATGCTGGTCTCCCAATAGTGAGTTCTCATGGGATCTGATGGTTTCATAAGTGGTAGTTCCTCCTGCATTCATTTGCCCTCCTGCCAGCTTGCGAAGAGGGTGCCTTCTGCCGTGATTGTAAGTTTCCTGAGGCCTGCCTCAAGTCATGCGTAACTGTGAGTCAATTAAACCTCTTTCCTTTATAAATTACCCAGTGGTATCTTTACGGGACTGTGAAAACAAACTAATACAACCTCCAAAAACAAAATTTTGCCAATAACTTAAGTAAGCTTCAAAGAGGACTGTGAGCTCCAGGAGAGAAGGAAGCCTGGCCAATGCCTTCATTTTAGCCTAATAGGACCCTAAGCAAAAGATCTTGGTAAACCGTGCCCAGACTACTGACGCACTGAAACTATGAGATAATAAATGTGCATTGTTTTAAGCCATTATGTTTATGGTAACTTGTTATATAGTAATAGATAACCAATATGCCCCTACTTTTTGGATAAAGAAACTAAAGAAATAACCTGCACTGCAGTGTAGCTAGTTCATTGGGAAAAAAACGTGATTCAATCCCAGGCAGCCTGAATCCAGAGCTGCGTGGATAATCACTTTTATTACTTATTGGAAAATTGGTTGAGGACTCAAAAGGCAACATCAATAGCAATGTGAAACCTACAATATTGAATGTATAATGCGTACTTAAAATTTTTATATCAAATAGTAAAGCCTCCATGGGAAATCATTTTGAGGAGTAAGAAATCATCTAAAAATCTGATTTCAGCACTGTAATCAAGGTTTTCCTGATTGCAAATTATTGTGACTTAGAATATTCTGTACATTACCTGTTGCTAATTAAATCGTATTCTTAGACCTTCATTTTCTCAGAATACTTTCTTTCTATATATAGAATTTCATTTGGACAGTTTTAGTAAAATTAGTACATGCTTTGTTTAAAACTATGTTTTATATAATGGAATAAAAATTTTATTTTTTCAAATAGAAATATTTGTGGCAAAAACTTCAAGGTTAAGAAAGAGGTTTCTTTGGGAATGAAAGAGTTAACTACTACCGCAGTATTTTTAAATCGTAAAATTTTCAAGGGAAGTTGAGTTTCACAAAGGATTGTTCTGGACATTTAAAATCCTCTCATATTAAAAAATTGAAAGAGCCATCTTTATGCCTTTTGATATATTACTGAAAGTCTTAGTTGATTAAAATTAAATGATCTATTGTAAAATGATAAGTTGTGAGCAGTTTTACTTCCACTATGAATTTCTTTCTTGTGAGTTTAATATCTAAGTAATGTTTTTGTGTTAAGTTGTTAACTAAAGCAAACCATTTTGATTTATATGTGATATTTATAGTTAGTGAATTTTATTTAAAAAAATCAAACTGATGTTTCAACCACCAGACTTTAGAATTAGAAAGGTTAGGATGATCAATCCATTAGCATGACAGTGTAACTCCAAAATCCTGGTACAAATGTTATATAATGCACGTGTGTTTAAAGCCATAATCTAGTTAACTACTAACTTAATACATTTTTGATAAACCACTAACCTCAGTTCCATTTGTAATAAAATTTTAATTAAGCATTTGTAGGATACCTTGCTTCCTATGTAAATGAAGTGGTTATTACAAGTCACCAAATGTACTATAGTAATAAGACAGTAACTCACTTAGGAAACCCTTTACAATACTATAGAAACCCAATTGAGATATATAAGATATCTCTTCAGACATCAGTAGAGGGAGGTAATTTGATGATAGAGTTTTTTTTCCTGGTCTCTTGCCTATTGAATTCATAACCAAGCCTTTTTTGAATATCCACTCTTTGCATATCACAATATTTTGCTTCTTTTTGGCAAAGACTCATTGGATGGGTGGAAAGTGCATAAACTGATATCTCCATTAGTTTATGGCAAGAAGATTCTATCACATTTGCACAGAATAAATTATTATCCGGAATTGTAGAATATTAAAGATGGTTCACATCAAGGTTTCCACCCACCTTCACTCTTCTTTTGCTCCCTCAACTTTTCTTATACCCCTTTACCCACTCACTCATTTATCCCCACCCCTAATTTTGAAAAGTCTTTTTACTACCAGGGCCCTAGGTTAGGTATGAATAACTAAGAAACAAATCTTGAATTAATGGTGAGGAGTTTTCTCCAGTATATTCAGTGAGAAAAACAATAAAAAACAATGAAGCCTCTTGATATGCTGGTCATAAGAGGGTTTTTTGATGAATAACTCGATATAAGATTAATATGAACAATGAATCACTTCTTTACTTTCATGCTGAATTGTGGCAAGCCATAGGCCATTGAAATCTGTGATCCATTTCATTTTATCTATGAAACAGACTCGTGGCTTTGACTTTTTTAAAATTCATTTTTTAATGCCTTGGAGATGCTGCTGTGGATGACAACTTGGACTCTAGCCAGGTCTTTCTAATTTAATGCTTTCCGTCAATCACTATCAACTCTCCAAGTGAAAAATGACATAATGCCATTTGAAAGCAAAGCGAAGCACGTTTACAAAGCCAAATACAGAGATAAAGTAGGATCGTGCAAAAGTAGGTTTTAGTTCTTAAGTGCTTTGCGCAACTGTATTATCAAATGCGGTTGCCCTTAAGTGAGAGGTTAGCCTGGAACATAAATGGCTTGTAAAAATCTTGTAGAGGTATAGTTTGTCATGTGACATTTCCTTTTTTTAATAATAAGCCCTAAAGAGTTGAGGGAGATGCCAGAAGTTATACTATCATCTCTGAAGTAGATTTCACTTTTAAATTGCTGGGAACCAAAACAAAAGCCTTTATTTTAAGCAAATTTGCTTTATTTATTTGCCTATAGATGTCTGTTTCTTCATTATTCATCAGTAGCATGAAATTATGTTCCAGTTATTTTGTGGTTTATCATTTCTGTATCATTCCTGTATTCATTTTAATTTGAATAATACATCTAGTTGCTAAGTCATAGGAAGCTCAATGTTCTATGCCAAGGATTTACCAAATAGTGCTTCTCTGTGAAGACTGCCTCACATTTTTACTGTGTTTCTCAAATATTGGTGTGCAGCACAATTACCCAGAGGGCTTGTTAAAATGCTGACTGTTGGGCCTCACCCCCAGAGAGCTGCTTTAATAGGTCTGGGTGGGACTCAATAATTTGCATTTGTAACATATTTGCGGATGCTGCTGATTTGACATAAAAACAAAAACCATTGCTATATTAACTTCACTGCATTGCTACAAGGTAATATTTTTAAAACACGTTTTACCTAACAATACAATCAAGTCTATCTGACACCTCAAATATGTTTTTAAGATATTTTCCTACATGATGTGGATTACCCTACTAATACAAGCTAATATTTATTGAAAAAGTACCACCTGCTATGTATATTTATCGCAGCCTGATTCACAATTGCAAAGATGTGGAACCAACTTAAGTGCCCAGCAGTTAATGAGTGGATGAAGAAAATGTGGCATATATACACCATAGATTACTACTCAGCCATTAAAAGGAATGAAATGTCTTTTGCAGCAACTTGGATGCAGCTGGAGGCTATTGTTCTAAGTGAAGTAACACAGGAGTGGAAAATCAAAAACTGTTCTCACAAGTGGGAGACAGGCTATGAGTATGCAAAGGCATGCAGAGTGATATAATGGACTTTAGAGACTCAGAAAGGGGAAAGTGAGAGGGAGGCTAGGGATAAAAAGCTACACATTTGGTACAACATCCACTAATCTGATGATGGGTACACTGAAATCTCAGAATTCACCACTGTATAATTTATTCATGTAACAAAAAAAACCATTGATATGACAAAAGCTTTTGAGATTTTTAAATTTTTAAAAATAAAAATAATTACCCTGTGCTATGTAGTTGTATATGTATTCATTTAATTACAATAATTCTATGAGGCTGGTACTATTATCTTACTTTACAGGTGAGAAAAGTGTATCACAGAGAATTTAGGGTTCTACAGTTAAGAGATGGTAGATTGCTGGTCTGAATCTAGTTAACTCCAGAGCTCCCTTTTTTAACTACTACACTGTTGCTATGGACTAAATATGTCTCCTCAAAATCCATTCATATATTGGAGCCTTAATCTCCAACGTGACTGTACTTGGAGAGAGGGCTTTGGGGAGGTAATTAAGGTTAAATGAGGTCATAAAGGTGGGGCACCAATCTAATAGAATTGGTGGCCCTTATAAGAATGTAGAGGGAAAAAGATCTGTCTCCCCACTTGAATCTAGGAAAGACTATGTGGGTACACAGCAAGGAGGCAGAGAATCCCACCTTGCTGGCACTCTGATCTCAAACTTTCAGCCTTCAGAATGCAGGAAAAAAATCTGTTTAAGTCACTGAGTCTATGGTAGTGTTATGGCAGTCTAAGTAAAACGACTGTTTTATCCTAAAATGTATATTATAGGGGAATCTATCATACAAATTATATTTTTGGCAATCTTCTTGAATGAAATTAGTATATTACTTTCTGTATATTTGTCTTCAGTGAAGTAATGGCAAAGGGCACACAACATTCTCACTTATAACAAAAGATTAGGCCAACATCCTTGGTTTCCTGGGCTCCTCAGAGTGTGGGAGAGTCTTGTGTAATGAAGGCATTAGAGAGCACTTTAATCTGGTACTGCTAGAGTGATGGGAAGATGTTAGATTCGTTTTCTCTCTGTCACATTGCTTTACTAGATTTGCTTCCCATTTCTGCTGAAATTTAAATCACACTCTTTGGATGATATAGAAATGCTTAGTCATTCAATGGATTTTTGAACTTCAAAGTGATGCCTTGGTTTAGGCAAATTTATTCAGACTATTTAAAATTCTAAATGCTCATTAAGCTGTTGAGAATCAGAAAAAAATTCCCAGAGAAAACAGATCAGGGTAATGAATTAGCAGATAATCAGTAAGTAGGTTTCCTACACTTACCTGGCTAGAAAGAGAAGAAACTGGCAATGTTTGTTAAATATAGATAGAAAACTACTTAATGGCAATACAAATTAAGTACCTTGAAACAGCATTAATAAGCAATTTTTAGTTAATACATGTACTATTTGTGGATTAAAATATAAATTTCACTGAAGTATATATCATATCTATAGTAATGTATATAAATCTTAAGTACTATATATAAGATAATTTTACACCCAGACTATACACTATACACTGTACCCAGACTATACACTAATCACTATAGATTAGTTTTGCTTGTATTTGAACTTCATATACATGTTCTTGTATGTGGCTTTTGTCCAACATTATGTCTCTGAGATTCATCATGCAGCAGTTGTTCATTTAAAAATGTACTCTAATTTTCGGTTGTATAAATACACCACACTTCATCCATTTCTTGATGACTATTTTCAATGTTTGAATGTTATGAATGAAACTTTGAATATTTTTTGTGCCTTTTATGGGACATAGATTCATTTCCTTTGAGTGTATCTTTAGAATTAGTTTTTTTTAGTTGTATAGCAGGCATATATTTAGCTTTATTAGACACTGACAGTTTTCTAAAGTGCTTATAAACATTTTATAGTCCCACCAGTAATGTATGAGCATTACAAATATTTTATATATTTATCAACACTTGGTTTTGTCAGTTTTTGCCATTCTGGTTGGTGGCAATATTTCACTCTGATTCAGTTTGCATTTTTCTTTATGACTAATGATGTTGAGTATCTTTCCATGTTTACAGCCAATTTGCATATCTTTCCTTTTGTGAGCAATCTTTTGCCTATGCTGACATTTGTTGACTCTTCTTGGACTGGACATCATCACAGTAGATTGTTTTCCATTCTTGTGGTGGCTGTTCCTCTCCCTTTCAGGTTTTCAACATCCACACAGATTTAAACATTCCTAAACTTAAATGTGCATAGGAATTTCTTGGGGTAGAAGGCAAGTTTATTGAAATACTGAATCCTAAGTCCCACCATACACCCAGTGAATAAGAATCTTCAGGAAGAGATTTCCAAGTTCTCCTAATGATTCTGAATACAGATGTTTAACAAACAAACTTTAAACATGACAGCCTCTATTTTCTTGTACATGTTTGTTTCACAGTGTTTTTTAAAATTTAAAAGTTGATTGTGATATGTTTATATGTATTCAATTCTTATTTACACCTCTGATATTTTGATTCTTTCCTTTGCAGAAAGATTGTTTATTATATTGGTTTCTGGTTGATTCTATTGAGGTAAACTTTTAAAACTAGTTAATTTCTATGTGTTTCATTATTCCATCTATTTTGTGTGTGCTGGACATAGTTCTAGGTGCAGGAGATACAGTAACAAATAAGATAGAGGATAAATCTGTCCTCATAGAGGTTATAATCTACCCTCTTTTGTTTATTTTATAGTTTTCTCTCTACTGTTTGCATTCAAGATTATGTTAAATGCATGGTTAATGCGTTTTCTCTATTCCTTCTCTAATGAAATGTCTTGAGACTACAATTTTTCTAGTGAGTACTATTTCAGCCATAATACATATGTAGATTTTTGTGTGTGGTTCATCAACTATGATTTCAGTCCACTTTCAGTTTACATGAGTGTTTTAACTTTCTAAGGTGTTAGGTATTGGTGTCATTTGTTATTGAGGTCTAGCTCTACACTGGGAGAAGTGCATTAATGTTTTTCACTCTAATTATAACTTCATCTGGCTCTCTTTGTACTTATAAGATTTATGGTAGAAGTATCAAGATGAACTATGTTAGGAGTAGTATTTATGTGAATTCTATGTGTTCAGATTAATATTACCATTATATATTATTTGAGGACTAAACCTTTTACCAATATAAAATGTTATCTTTTTTAATGCTTCTTTAAGTTCAGCCTTGTCTAAAGGCCTAATGTTTACATTTTCCTGTCTTTTTTGTTTGCTTGCTTAACATATGCCTGGTATACGTAGATTTATCCTTTCATTTACAACTTTTCTGTGTCATTTTAGTTTCAATTTTTCTATTGTAAGCAACTCATAGCTGAATGTTCTTTTTTAATCCATTAGGAAATGTTTGTCTTTCATTGGAAAAATTCAATTATTCACATATTCTGTGGTTAATTAACATTTTCTTTTCCTCTCCCTCCCTCCCTTCTTTCCTTCATTTTTGCTTTCCGTGTCTTAGGTCTATTGTCTCCTTTTCATTATTTCCCACTTTTACAGTAATTACTAAACTTCTGTGGTTGCTTATTGTGGTAGTAAACCTATAAGATCCCAATGATTCCTCCTGGTGTTTACAACCTTGTTTGGTTCCTTCCCACAGTGAACCAGGATCAGTCTGTGGGGTGAATAGAACAAGGGAGAATGGACAGCATATCATCTCCAATAATAGGTTGGGCACTCTTCTCTCTCTCTCTCTCCCCAGACCCCTATCTTTGTTCTTTCTCTTTTATCACTCACTGGAAGAATCCAAATGTCATGTGCTAAAGACACTCAGGCAGTCAACGCAGTAGATATGACAAAGAATTGAAATATCTGTCCAACAGCTAGTGAAGAACTGAGGCTTCCAAGCAACCAAGTTGGTGAGCCTGGAAATGGAGCTTCTGTCCCATATGAGGTGATTCACCACTGGTTGACAGTTTGACTACAACCTCAGAGCTTCTGAGCCAGAACCACTCAACTAAACCATACCTGGATTTGTGAGTCATGGAATCTGAGAGAATGTTATTTTAAGCTGCAGAGTTTTGAGGTAATTTGTTATGCAGCAATAGATGACTAATTTGTTGTTGTTTCTTCCTCTGTTGGATTGGAAATTCCATACCCTATTTAAATTTTATGTCTAGTTACTCATAAATTTTAACACATATTTTAACCCCATTTTTAAATCTATATTCCTCTGAATTTGGTTAAATGCATAGTTAATACATTCTCTCCATTCCCTCTCTAATGAAATTTCTTGAGACTACAATTTTTCTAGTGAGTACTATTTCAGCCATAATGCATATGTAGATTTTTGTGTGTAGCTCATCAACTATGACTTCAGTTCACTTTCAGTTCACTTTCATTTTTCATGTTTTTACAGTTGCTTCATTTCTCATATCCTAAGATTTCTTGAAATAATTGGAGTTTTATTTCAGATAATAGTTGATTTTATTATACCACATTTTTTCATTTTATAATTCTCTTCAAAATAGTTTTATTTACTAATACATATTTTACATTAACAATTATACATAAAAACGCTTTACTAACTTCTTTTCTTATCCCAGCTTTTTGTCATTATTTCCCATTTAAAAATATTCTGATTTCTTATTGTCCTGAGTCTTTCAAAATTTTTTTTCCCTTAAAGTACATTTCAGTGTTATATACTTGATTCTTTCCTCATTTAATAATTTAGCTAGTTGGTTCTCACACTTCAGTGATATAATTCTTTTTGTTTTTAATTATACTTTAAGATCTGGGGTACATGTGCAGAATGTGGAGGTTTGTTACATAGATATACATGTGCCATGGTAATTTGCTGCACCCATCAACCCATCATCTACATTAAGTATTTCTCCTAATTCTATCCTTCCCCTAGCCTCTCATCCCTTGACAGTTCCCAGTGTGTGATATTTCCCTCTGTGTCCATGTGTTCTCATTGTTCAACTCCCACTTATGAGTGAGAACATGAGGTGTTTGGTTTTCTGTTCTTGTGTTAGTTGCTTAGAATGATGGTTTCCAGCTTCACTCATGTTCCCAAAAAGGACATGAACTCATCCTTTTTTATGGCTGCATAGTATTCCATGGTGTATACATGCCACATTTTCTTTATCCAGTCTATCGTTGATGGGCATTTGGGTTGGTTCCAAGTCATTACTATTGTGAACAGCGCTGTAATAAACATACATGTGCATGTGTCTTTATAGCAGAATGATTTACAATCCTTTGGGTATATACCAAGTAACAGGATTTCTTACATCACAATTCTTGTCTCTTGATAATGAAACGGGAAAAGTTCCCTTGTTCCCCTTGCTTGCAGGGTGTGCAATGGGGGTGTGACTCACTTCTTCAGTGCCTGGCTGCTCAAACCTCTAGGGGAGCATACAGACAGGCAGGCTGTGGGGCTCCGGCTCTGACCCCACAGCAGGTTCTAGGGGTGAATGTTTACAGCTCCTGAAGCCGCAGTAGGCGTGTATTACAGGGTGCTCTTAGTTTGATGTCTATAGGTGGCTTGTGTTAACTAGCTCAATTACAGTCTCCACCTTGTCACAAGGGCAGAGGGCTTTTTGTGTCCCAGGTTCTTGCCTTGGTATACCAGAAGAATCAGATCACACATGGGCTCGGAGAATGAGCGCCAAGTTTTATTGAGTTAAAGTAGCTCTCAGCTGATGGGGGAGCCAGAATGGAGAAGGTCTTCCTCTGGAGTTGGGCCTCTCAGCAGCCCCACAGCCCTGGCTCTCCTCTAGCTGCCCTGGCCAAACTCTACCTGGTCAATGGCCTGCCTGAGTGCTAGTGGTGTTGGTGTGCTCTTCTGCTGGGTTGCTACTCTCCATGACCAGCAGCTTTTCTTCTTCCGACGATGTATTCCTCTGGACGTCTGGCCACTTGTGTGTCTGACAACTAGGGTTTTGGGTTTTTATAGGCCCAGGATGGGGGTATGGTGGGCCAGGGTGGTCTTGGGAAATGCAACATTTGGGCAGGAAATGCCTGTCCTCACCTAGGTCTGTGGGGGTGGAGCCCTACCCAGGGACTATGCTCTCCTGTACCCAGCATTTCCCTTCCCTTGCTTCCATATTATTTAAAGGACCATGCTCTTCCCTTCCCAGCATTCCTGTATCAATAACAGGTAGGAATTTTAATATAGTCTATTTTGAAGATAATCTAATTTTATTCGGTTTGTCGTTAACTTGTTTGCTCTCTCTGGAAACATATAACAGTTGCCCTCCTGAAATTTAATAAAATTACTTTTTCTAAAAAAGAAATATTCTTTTCACGTCTTCCTCTTTTGCCCTCTTATAATCTTAAAACTTGACTCTTTAGTCACCTTAAGGAAAAATTCATTTTATTTTCTTGATTGTTGCTTCTACTTTCACATTTTTGCCTTTACATATTCAATTTTATAAATATACCCTTGGATCACACTTCCATGTCACATTTTCACTAATTCCTTTTTCTTTTTTGTTTTACATTCAGAAATAATTCAACTTGTCATTTCAGATAACTAATTTGAGTGGAGTTTTTATTGTTATTTTGTCCCTCTTGGTTTTTTTTAATAAACATATTTAATGTTTTTGTTCTGAATCTTCTCTCTACCTAGTAAATTACTTACTTCATGGATGCAAATTTCTTTGCATATCTTTCTGTGGGTAACAAATACAGATAAAAAGAAGTCATATCCTTTTTTCTGCATATCCTCTATTTTCATGAGGAAGTACATTTTAAAAATTTAGCATCTTACTGTTCTCTCATGTAGATTTTTTCCTCAAGTTAATTCTGTTTTTTCCATCAATATGATTAAATGTAGGATTAAATTAATCCATATTCATCATTGATAGTTGTTGCCACTTCCTAAAAACTCACATGGATTATTTTAACATAAATTCAACATAATAAATATACACTTTAAAATTTGGGAAATTCCGGCCCCAAAGATATGGTTCCTGGTAGCATTATCACTTAAACATTTGTTAGATATGCAAATTGTGGAACCTCACTACAGACCTACTGAATCAAATTCTGAGGTGGAGCCCAACAATCTGTGTTCTAATAAGCCCTTCTGGTGATTCTAATGTGTGCTCAAGTTTGAGAACCACTGACCTAAAGGATACTCTAGAAGGTGGCTATGGATTTTCTGATGGTGTGGTCAGGAGGGCAACAAGTATTTGTTACCTCATCGCCTTCATCAAGGAATTAGGAAAAGAGCTGCTGTTGAAACTGAGCACAGTAGATTTCCCTGCTTAAGCTACCTGATTTTATCCTCACGCTTCTGATGGTCCAACTTTAGGCAGAGGACATACCCTGTTTCTTTTTCTGGTCTGCAGTGGGTTCAATTATGTCTCTTAAAAAGATTCATTCAAGTTCTAATTTCTAGTACCTATAAATGCGACCTCATTTGGAAATAGACTCTTTGTAGATGTAATTAGGTTAAGAAGATGTCATATTGGATTAGGGTGTCATATTGGATTATCCAATGAATGTTAGTATACTTATGTGAAGAACAGAGGACACAAAGATACACAGAGAAAGACATGTGACCATAGAGACAGGGATAGGAGTGATGCAAACCAAGGAACACAAAGGGTTGCGGGGAGCCACCAGACGCTAGAAAGAGGCAGGGAAGAATTCTTCCCTTGAGAAGGACAGTCCTATCCCACACTTTCATTTTTTTGTTTTGTTTTATTTTACTTCTGCCTCTGTAACTCAGAATAAATTTATATTGTGTTAGGTCACCAAGTTTTCAGTATTTCATTGTGATACCTCTAAAACACAAACAGGCAAAATCTGCCTCCCTGCCCCCTTTAACCAAAGTCAAACGGGATGCTGGGTAAAAGTCTAGTTAGAGTAAATGATGTCCAGCTAAGTCATCAAACACAAGGCCATTCAGCCATCTCTTAAAGATACTCCTCTAAAATGGCAGCAATCATTTCCCCACCTCCAATGAGAACATCTGTTCCCTTTCCCCAATGCTGAGACCTTTGATTCCTTCCATTTTTTCCTTGCTTCCTCCACAAATATCCCCCAACCTATGTCCCAATTCCCTGTCAACTTTCCCCTATGCTCTTTAGAAATAAAAACCTTGAAGACTTTGTCACAGCCATTAATTTTTTTTTTTTTTTTTTTTGACCCTTGTGTAGAATGCAGGTAGGACTGAGGGTGTTTACAGTCCGGGGAGCAGGAAAAATGAAAGTCAATAATGTCAGCTTGACCCTGAATGGCAGCTTGCCTTTCTTTCATGAGAAATCTAAATATTTTTATTTAAAAAATTAAAGCATCTTACACCCTAGAGTTAACTTCTCCATATTTCCATAGCTTCTTGAAATTATGTTACAGAATTATCTGTTCCTCTTCCCAAGTTTATATTGTTAAAAACACTCATTCTTTTGTCTTTTCTTTGTCTATAAATGGGATGAAGATAGCTTATCCTGCCACAATATTCACTTATGATAATAAAAATATATAGATTCAATGAAGAAAGTTTTGAAATATGCAAAAGTGAAAAGCAGAAAAATGATTTACTTAAAAGCAGAAAAATGATTTACTCATAATCTCATTTGCCTTGAAGTAAACAGTGTTGTACACAGGGTATACATTATTTAGACCATTCAGAAACATTTTAATGGCTGTATAATATTTTCTTACCTAGATAGCTATGTCATAATTTATATCACTGAGAAAATAAAAGCTATCATATAGGAGTAAAACTCTAAACTTCTTGTTTCCTGCTTGCAACTTAATCATTGGCCCTTACCGTGTTCCTTCTTATGTATTAGAGGGGACGTATAAGAGTTATAAACTTATTCCAAGTTTTACCTAAATTGATGCCCCAAACATCTTATTTTTTCCCATGAACTCAGGGTACTTTTTGATCACTTGTAGCCTTTCAAGTTTCCCATAATTTCCCCATCCATCAAGGTTCTCAAAAGAACTTTGTTTTTATCTTGTATATGAGTTTGGCATTTATTTTTCTTTTTTTAAATATAGAAAACCTAGGTTTGTTAAGCTATTACAAAAACAAAATAATTACCATTTGAAATACTTTGAGGACTTCATCCCAGACTCACTCACTGGTTCTGTTACAGAAACTAATCTGAAAGGCTAGAAATTAAAAAATATAACCTAAGAGGTTATAACAGAGCAGCCTGGTAAAACATGGTGAAAGGAACCCTCTCTTTCCCAGTCTACCTGTAACTCCAAGCTCCCATGCATTTTCACCACATAGGTCTGCTTGCTTCCAGAAGATGCATACAATGAAGGCAGGAATTATAGGCCTGCTCAGAGGGTACTCAGACACATAAAGTTTTGGGGTAACGAATAAACTACAAATACCCTCTTGGTTAAGTTAATTCATCAAGTTAATAAAGGTCATAGTATCTCTTATGCTGGTGACAACTTGCTATCTCAGTATAGTCTGTCTCAAGAAAGAACTGGTTCAGGTTGGGTTTTGGAAAAGGAAAAAGACTTTCATCAACTTTGCTCCAGAGTGGAAAAGGCATCAAGTTCTCTCCTACAGTTAGGAGCAAAATTTTTTGTTGTTGTTGCTTTTTGTTTTTGTTTGTTTGTTTGTGTGAGATGGAGTTTCGTTCTTGTTGCCCAGGCTGAAGTGCAATGGCATGATCTCTGCTCACTGCAATAGGAGCAGAATCTCAAACCTGCATAAATTATTTTCAGTGATCAACATCTGCATCCTCAAACTGTCCAGCAACTGTTGGTGTGATATCCACCTCCATCCCAACTTCATAATCTTACTGAATCTTCTCTCCTGACCCCAGCCATATTATACTGGCTGTTCACAGACTGAGAAACCTTTTCTTCTAATCTCCCCAATGTGGCTTGGCCTTCTGCTGTTAATGGAATAATCCATCTTCATAGGTGTAAAATGTAGGGATGTCCCCTTGTCCTCATTCATGTGCTTCCACATCATATTCTTTCCATTGTAGTCATCTGAATCCTCATCCTCAGGGTCTGGATGCAAGGCCCAGCATTCACACATTGCAGTGAATATTGCCTCCAATGCTGATTTATCACTAGGTACAAATATAAATTCAGAATAAGTTCAACATAATCATCACTGTCTTCCTCTTCTTCATCAGCAACAGATTCTCTGGATTCCTCAAATTCGCCATTCACTGTAACATACAAATGTTCTCCTAGGCAGGTCGGTCCCTGGATAATGCATGTAAACTAATGGTGGGGTATTCCGGTGAGAATCCTAATCCAGAGCCATCTAACCAAGACAGGTGGCTCTCAGCGATGTAAAGGGTATTGGGGCGGAGGCCCTTCCTGTTCAGCACAGCCTTGGTGTCTGGCTGCTGCCGCAGATGCCCCTCTGCCGGCTCAGGTAGCAGGAAACTATTTCAGCATTTATTTTTCAGTGTACCGCAACGTTAGCATTACACCACCAAAACTCCAACTCAGGTCAACAGAAACCTCACTGCAAAATCCAATGGTTACTTTTATAACATATCTGGTTTCATTTTTCTGTAGTATTTAAGGAGTTTACTATGACTTTTGTCTTCAAATACTTCTCTCTCTTAGCTTCTATGGACAGCTATCTCAAAGTATTCCTATGACCTTTGTGTTGTCCTCCCCACACTAGGCCCTCCATTTTCTTTGCTGACTATGTACTGGTATTTGTAGGGCTTCAGTTGTGCATATTTGTTTAGTTTCACTTGACATATTAATTTCTATGAAATGTATTAATATTTCATCTCACTAAAGCCTTTTTCATTTGTAATATGGATTATTGAAACAATTCTCAGTGGTTTTCCTTCTCCCAGTCTTCCTCAAATTAATCTACATTGCTGTAGGAGTAATACTTCTATGTTAATTAGACCACCAAATTACTCCCATGCTTAAACAATTTTAGTGGGCTCTATACCCTCTCTAGGATAAAAGCCAACTGCGCTCATGGATCTCTTTTGCTAGCCTTTACTCTTCATCTTCATCTGGTCCCCAGTTTGAACTCATTAACCATGCGTCAGAATGCCTGGAGCATCCTTTTAACAACTTCTTTTTCCTCAAAAGTTCCCTATAATCTGTCAGGGCTCTGAAATTTTATATAACCCTATTTCTACATCCAGAGTATAGGTTAACTATTTCTTCAGTGAGTTCATATGGCTACCCATTCATAATCATCCTAACATTTCATATACCATATTGCAGTTGACAATTTACAATTTATTGCCCACCAGACTACAAATTTTTTGAGGACAAGGACTTTGTCTTATCTTCATATCTGGCATGGTACCTGGTACAAATTAAAATTTCTGATAATTTTTAAAATTTTTAAGTTGTTGTGGGCACATAGTAGGTATGGGGTATATTTTGACAGGAACATGCAATGTACAATAATCACATCAGGGTAAATTAGATATCCATCACCCCAAACATTTATACTTCATGTTACAAATGATCCAATTACACTCTTTTGGCTATTTTAAAATGCATGATTAAATTAATTATAGTTACCATGTTGTGCTATCAAATACTGGATCTTATTCTTTCTAACTACTTTTTGGTACCCATTGGCTATCCCCACTTCCCTTGCCCCACTCTACTTCCCAGCCTCTGGTAACGGTCGTTCTACCCACTATCTCCATGAGTTCCATGGTTCTAATTTTTACCTCTCACAAATAAGTGAGAACATACAAAGTTTGTCTTTTTGTACCAGGCTTTTATCACTTAACATAATGACCTCTAGTTAGATTTTTGTATATGGCAAGAGATTGGGAATGAGTTTTATTCTTCTGCCTGTGGATATCCAGTCTTCCTAGCACCATTTTTGAAGAAACTCCTTCCCCAACTGTATGTTCCTGGCACCTGTGTCAAAAATAAGTTCACTGTATATGTATAGATTTGTTTCTGGGTTCTCTATTCTATTCTACTGGTCTATGTGTCTGTTTTTATGCCAGTGTCATGCTTTTTTGGTTGCTATAGCTGTGTAGTATTATTTGAAGTCAGATAATGTGATTCCTCCAGTCTTGCTCTTTTTGCTCAAGATAGCTGTGACTATTCTGGGTCTTTTGCAATTCTGTATAAATTTTAGGATTTTTTTTCTATTTCTGGGAAGAATGTAATTTGTATTTTGACAGGAATTGAATTGAATCTGTAGATTGCTTTGGGTAGTATGGAAATTTTGACAATATTGATTATTCCAATCCATGAACATGAAATACCTTCTCATTTTACTGTGTCCTCTTCAGTTTCTTGCATCAATGTTTTTTAATAATTTTCATTGGATCTTTCACATCTTTGGTTAATTTCCAGGTATTTAACTTGCTTTGTACCTATTGTAAATGGGATTACTTTTTAAATTTCTTTTTCAGATTATTTGCTTTTGGCATATAAAAATACTCCTGATTTTTCTATGTTGATTTTTGAATACTGCAAATTTACTGAATTTATCAGTTCTAATAGTTTTTTTGTGTGTGAAATCTTTAGCTTTTTCCAAATATGAGGTCATATCATTTGGAAACAAGGATAATTTGACCTCTTCCTTTCCAATTTGGATGTCTTTTTATTTCTTTTGTCTGTTTGATCTAGCTGGAACTTTCAGTGCTGTGTTGGATAACAGTAGTGCTTCTGGGCATCCTTGTCATGTTCTAGATATTCAAGGAAAGGTATTTCAGTGTTTTTTTTTTTTTTTTTCTGTTATGATACTAGCTGTGAATTTGTCATACATGGCTTTTATTATGTTGAAGTATGTTTCTTGTATACCCATTTCTTACCGTATTTATCAAGAGGGGATGTTAAACTTCATTATTTTTCAGCATCAATTAATATGATTCTATGGCTTTTGTCCTTCATTCTGTTGGTATAATACATCACATTGGTTTGCATATGTTGAGTCATCCTTGTATCCTTGCGATAAATCCCAAAGATGATGACGAATGATCTTTTTAATGTGTTGTTGAATTTGGTTTGCTAGTATTTTATAAGGTTTTTACATTAATATTCATCAGGGGTATTGGCTTGTCGTTTTTTTTTGTTTTTTTTTTTTTTTTCCTTTGATTTATCTTTGGTTTTGGTATCAGGGTACTACTGGTCCTGTAGGATGAGTTTGGAAGTACTCACTTCTCTAAATTTTGGGGTAGTTTGGGTGGGATTGTATTAGTGTTATTTTATTTTTTTAATGTTTGGCAAAATTGAGCAGTGTAGCCATTGGGTCCCAGGTTTTACTTTGGAGACTATTTCTTACAGCTTTGATTTCATCACTTGTTATTCATCTGTTTAGGTTTTTTATTTCTTCATGGTTAAATGTTGGTAGATGGTATGTGTCTAAAAATTTAGCCATTTCTTCTAGGTTTTCCAACTTATGGGCATAGAGTTGCTCATAGTAGCCTCAAATTTTTGAGTTATTGGTTGTAATGTCTCCTTTTTCATTTTTGATGTTATTTGAGTCTGTCTAAATATTTGTCAAGTTTACGCTTTATCTAAAGGTTCGTCAAGTTTCTTTTCAGAAAGCAACTTTTTGTTTCATTAATCTTTTGTATTGTTTTGTTCATTCAAATTTACGTTCTAATTTTTACTGTGTCTATTCTTCTAAATTTGGATTTAGTTTGCTCCTGCTTTCCTAGTTCTTTAAGATGCCTCATTAGGTTCTTTATGTGAAGTGTGTCTTCTTTTCTGATACAGTTAGCTATAAACTTCCTTCTCAGTACTGCTTTTGCTGTACCCCATGCGTTTTGGTATGTTGTGTTTCCATAATCATTTGTTTCAAAATGTTTTTCAATTTCTTTAATTTGTTCATTGACCCACAAGGTCATTCAGGAATATAATGTTTAATTTTCATGTGTTTGTACAGTTTCCAAAAATTCCTCTTGTCAATTGTTTTATTCCCTTGTCATCAGATAAGGTTTGATATAATTTCAACATTTTGAATGTTTAAGTCTTGTTTTGTGGCTTAGCATGTAGTCTATCCTTGAGAATAATTCATGTGCTGAGGAGAAAAATGTTTATTCTGCAGGTGTTGGATACAATGCCCTGTAAATATATATTAGGTCTATTTGTTCCATGGTGCAGATTAAGTCCAATATTTATTTGTTAATTTTCTGTCTTAAATAACCTGTCCACTGCCGATAGTGGGGTGTTGAAGTCTCCAGCTATTATTGTATTAGTCTCTCTCTAGCTCTAATAATATTTACTATATATATCATGGTGCTTCATGTTGGGTGCATATATATTTTAAATCATTATGGCTTCTTGCTAAATTGACTCCTTTATCATCATGTAATAATGTGCTTTGTCTATTCATGTTTGAAGGGTATTGTCACTGGACATATTATTCTCAGGTAGAAGTTTTTTTTTTGTTTTGTTTTGTGTTTTCTGTCAGCAATTTAAATGTCATGCTACTCTCTCTTGGTCTATGAGGTTTCCACTGACAAGTCTGCTGCCAGACATATTGGAACTTTATTGTTTGTAATGTATTCCTTTCCTTTGCTACTTTTAGAATCCCTTATCCTTGACCTTTTGGGGTTTGATTATTGAATGACTTGAGGTAGTCGTCTTTGGGTTAAATCTGATTGGTGTTCTGTAACCTTTTTGTATTTGAGTATTGATAATCTTCCTCTAGGTTTGAGAAGTTCTGTATCATCCCTTTGAATAAACTTTCTACCCCTAGCACTCTCTCTCTCTGCCTCTTCTTTAAGGCCAATAACTCTTAGATTTTCCTTTTGGGGGCTATTTTCTAGACCTTAAATGTGCCACATTCTTTTTTGTTCTTTTGTCTGCTCTGTGTATTTTCAAATAGCCTGTCTTCAGGCTCACTAATTCTTTCTTCTGCTTGATCAGTTCTGCTACTAAGAGACTCTAATGCATTTTTAGCATGTCAGTTATATTTTCAGCTCCAGAATTTCTACTGGGTTCCACCTAATTATTTCAATTTCTTTGCTAAATGTATCTGATAATATCCTGAATTCTTTCTGTGTGTTATCTGTAATTTATTTGTTTCCTCAAAACAACTATTTTGAATTATCTGTTTGAAAGATCACACATCTGTCTCTCTATTGGTCCCTGGTGCCTTAGGTGAGGTCATGTTTTCCTGGATACTCTTGATGCTTGTGGATGTTCATTGGTGTCTGGGCATTAAAGAGTGAGGTATTTATTAGAGTCGTCATAGTCTAGGTTTGTTTGTACCTGTACTCCTTGGGAAGCCTTTCCAGGTATTTGAAGGGACTTGAGTGTTTTCATCTATGCTTTTGGTTACTGTAGCTGTATCTGAATTAGAGGAGACCCTAAACCCAATAATGTTATGGTTCTTGCAGACTCACAGGGGTATTGCCTTGGTGGTCTTAGATAAGATCTGGAAGAATTCTCTGGATTACCTGGCAGAGACTCTTGTTTTCTTTCCTTACTTTCTCTCAAACAAATGGAGTTTCTCTCTCCATGCTGAGCTGCCTGGAGCTGGGGGAAGGGTGACACAAGCACCCTTGTGGCCATCAATACTGGAACTGCACTGGGTCAGACCTGAAGCTAGCACAGCACTGGGTTTTGCCCAAGGCCCACTGTAACTACTACCTGGCTAGCACTTAGGTTTACTCAAGGCCCTAGGGCTCTATAATCAGCAGGTAGTGAAGCCAGCCAGACTTGTGTTTTTCTCTTGAGGGTGGCAAGTTCCCCTAGTCCCAGGTGAGTCCAGGGATGCTGTCCAGGAAACAGGACAAGGAGTCAGAAACCATATAAATCTACCTGTTGATCTATTTTACTGTGGCTGAGATGGCACCCAAGCCATAAGACAAAGTCCTTCACACTCTTCCCTTCCCTTTCCCCAGGCAGAGGGGTCTCTCCCCATGTCTGCCACCACTACAGGCCCATGGGGAGTAAGTACTGCCAGGATACCACTGATGTTCACTTAGGGCCCAAGATCTCTTCAGTCAACTTGGGTAAATGCTGCCATGTCTGGGACTTACTTTTCAGGATAGTGGGCTTCTCTCTGGCCCAAGGTAGGCCCAGAGAGAAAGTAGTCCCTTGGCTGTTCAAGAGCCAAGGGAAGAATCAGGGACCTCAGGGGCCTGCTTGGTGCTTTTCCCCACTGTGGCAGAACTGAAACCTCTGCTGCAAAACAAAGCCTTCTTTATTCTTCTCTCTGCTTTTCTCAAGCAGAAAGGGCCTTTCTCTGTAGCCATCACAGCTGGGACTGTGCTGGGTCACACCTGAAGCCAGCATGACTCAGAGTTTCATCCAAGGCCCACAGTATGTACTGCCTGCTTACTGCTGCGGATTGTTTAGAGCCTAAGTGCTCTTTGGTCAGCAGGTGATAAATTCTGCTAGGACTGTCTTTCCCTTTAAGGAAACAGGTTCTCTGCTGCCCCAGGGTCTGTCTAGGGATGTCATTCAGGAGCTAGGGCCTGAAATAGGGGCCTCATGTCTCTCCCTGGTTCCCTACCCTACTGTGGATGAGCTAGTATCCAATTTTCAAGAAAAAGTCCTATTTATTCTTCCTTCTCCTCTCAAGCAGAAGGAAGAAGTCTCTTTCGGAGCTGTAGGCTGCAATGCCTGGGGTTGGGAGCGAGTCATGCAAGCAGTCCGTTAGTTGCCTTGGCTCCTGTCTCACTAGGCATGTGTGCCCCCTGAAGTCAAGTGGCTCGAAGCCCAACACAACACTTGATCTTGCCTAGAATTTGCAGTCCTTATAGCCTAGATTGTCTTTCAGATTTATTTAAGACCCCAGAGCACTTTTTCCCATTGTGGTGAGGCTTGCCCAAATTCAAGTTCTGATTGCTGGGATGGGTGATTCCCCTCTGGCTAGAGCAGGTCAGAATACTCTAGGTTCCACCTGAGTTCTGTCCAGTGTTGCTTTCTGCTGTGCCACAGCAGCATTGTACTCCAATGCAAAGTCCCACAAATGCTGTCTGTACCTCCCCCAAGCACACAAACTGTTTAGGGCATACATACCCCTATGACTATATTCAGTCCAAGCTAAAATGCTTTCTCTATAGATTGAGTCCTAATTTAGCTTCACGTCTAGCTACTTTACCCAGCCTTCTTGTTTAATGCTTAAATGTCCTCTGTAGGAACACTTTGGAATTCTTTATTCATATTTTTTCATAATGTGCTTCTAATACTAGTGTTTAGATTTTTAGACTTTCACTTTTTCTTTTTCTTCAAATTTATTTTTTATGTCTTATACCTGTATTTTCTGTCCATTCCTACTCTTAAGCATGTGAACTTCTTACTCCAGGTATATTTTTAGGAAAAATTCTTTAATGACATTTCATCATGCCAATATTTTGTTTTATGGTCTACCTTTGCCTTAATGGTTGTTTTTGCATAGATTATTTTAATCAGTTGAAAAGTTTTCTCAATACCTCAGTAGTTTTAATAGGAGCATCTTATAGATTTTCCTGTGGTTTTATGCTTATTTTAAGTGGTTTTATTTTTTATAGACCAGAAATAACTGGCATTTCTGCATGGGGTGGAAAAGGTGTGAGCTATTTGTGTGGCTTACTACATTTTCTTTTTCTAGAAAATGATGTTTCTATTGGTACATCTTTGATTTGAGAGAGTGTTTTAATACCATGATACTCTTTTGTTTAATTAGGATCCTTAATTTCTGCCATTTGATTTTTTTCTTTCTCATTTCCATGATACCTTCACCTTATAACTTCCCTCTCTTCTCAGAGGTGATGCCTTTCCAAGACTGTTTCTCTACTCTTGCATATGCAAGCTCCTATCCTTTGATTTCCTAGCAGACAATTCTGGTTCACAATGACTCAGTGTTTTTCCTAATCACTGTGGAGCTCTGAGTGTGATTATCTTTAGCTCACCACTGCTAGACTTTTGCTGCATTCTCATCTTTACTGTGTAGTTTCCTTCAAATTTTTGCTTTGGAATGGGCTTCTGAGCTGGCTCTGCTGCTTTTCAGTTTCCAATATAACAAATTTCAAATGGAAATGGACATTTGTAATATTATATTTTCTCCTAATGGAATTATAAATTTAAGTGACTATTAATACTCCTTGTTGATTTCGTAGGACATGGGGAGATTTATAATTCGGTAACTGTCTTTTTTTTTTTTTTTTTTTTTTTTTGAGACAATCTTGCTCTATCACCAGGTTGGAGTGCAGTGCTGCAATCTTGGCTCACTGCAATCTCCACCTCCCGGGTTCAAGCGATTCTCCTGCCTCAGCCTCCCAAGTAGCTGAAATTTACAGGCACCACCCAGCTAGTTTTTGTATTTTTAGTAGAGACTGAGTTTCACCATGTT
The DNA here is from genome assembly GCF_047675955.1 of Chlorocebus sabaeus. Lineage (NCBI taxonomy): Eukaryota > Metazoa > Chordata > Mammalia > Primates > Cercopithecidae > Chlorocebus > Chlorocebus sabaeus. Next base: position 57,487,066 of record NC_132920.1, read on the forward strand.
GGCCAGGATGGTCTCAATCTCCTGACCTCATGATCAGCCTTGGCCTCTCAAAGTGCTGGGAAAACAGGTGTGAGCCACTGCGTCAAGACTACTTATTTCTTAAACATCTTATTTTGAAATAATTACATAGATTTTCACAAAGGTATAAAGAAACATACAAGGGGATCCCAATACCCTTCATCAGACTGCCCTAATATTAACATTTTGTACAATTATAGTACACCATCAAAATCAGAAAAATGAATTTGCTACACCACAGAATTTATTCAGATTTTACTAGTTTTACATGTGTTTGCTTATGTGTATGTTTGGAGGGGTTTAGCTCAGTGTAATTTCATTATGTAACCACCACTACAATCAAGACTATTGTACTTCATAAAAATTCTCCCTCATACTACCACTTTATTACCACACATTTCCCCTACCCCTCAAATTCATAATCCCTGGAAACCATTAATCTATTCTCCATCTCTGTAATTATGATGTTTAATGAATGTTGAACAAATGGCATCATGTAGTGTCTCCATTTTGTTTCACTGAAATGCAGCTAAAATCACCACAAAAGTGGTAGGAGATATGTTGCCACAAAAGATGCTTTGAACTGTCCTGTGATGTGGCTGTCTGAGACTTCGAAGAAAGAAGCACTAAACACCAGAGTAATCAGTCCAAAGCATTTATTAGGAGAACTTAGAGTGCTATAGCAATCCACATGACAGAGAGCAAAAGAAAAGGGATGTTCTACCTAGATAGGTACTAGATACTATCTAGGTACTAGATACTACCATTCAGCAGGTAAATGGCTACATACCTAGATACGTTTGCATCAAGAAGGCTGGGTATGGAATTTTTATGAAGGTTTAAGGAATTTGGCTCAGGGACAAAACCAATATCTTTCAGTGTTTGGGGCAACAACCTAGATACCTTTATGAGTGTCTGAGAATGTTCAAGGCCTTGGTTTGCGTTCAAGCTTGCTGGGAAATACCTGCCACTGTCTAGGTCACAAAGCAGTCAAGGTACTCTGGGATTTTTAGTCAGGACATAGAAAGTAGGAAGAATTAGGGAACCCTACAAGTATCCTTTTATGATTGACTTTTTTCACTCAGCATAATTTCGTTGAGGTTTATCTAAGATGTTGCATGTATCAATAGTTTATTCCTTTGTATTGCTGAGTAGTAGTCCATGGTATGAATTTACTTCCCTTTATTTAGCCATTTACTCACTGAATGGTAGTATTTAGTACCTAGTTTTTGGCTATTAAGAATAAAGTTTCTATTAACCTGTGTGTATAAATTTTTGCATGAAAATGTATTTATTTGGGATATTCTCCAGCCAACCTAAAAAGTTATACCCACACTACAACCTACACATGAAATTTTATGACAACTTTATTTATAATTGCAAAATATTGTAGTCAACTCAGGTATCCTTCAATAGGTGAATTGATAAAATCTGTGGTATGCCCATCTGTTTTTCCAGAGTAGGCCTTAGAGCCTCAGTCTCACAAATTATCCTAAAATGACCCTGTAACTCAACTCTACCATTCGGCTATGGTCTGAGAGCAGTCCTGCTGCCCAGGGACCTGCAAAAGACATGACCATCCACGCCCCTAAAGGCAGGCCTCTTGACCTCAGACTGACTGCAGATCCTTAAGCAGTCCAATGACCCCACAAAAGCCCTACTCAGTCATTGTCCAAGTAGTCCTACCCACCCAGGTATGGGATAGGATGATCACCCATTTATGCCCACAGAGGCATACCTACAGATCTTGGATTCAGCTTTGTAACTGAAACAGCCGTGTGATTCAGATCCTGTCCTCTTCAACCATACTCCTGAGCCAATCTTGCCTGGCCAGAGTTCCAAACAGTGAATGAGCAGGAGTCTTCCAAGGGACCCAGATGGGGTAACATTTATCCACAGGAAACAGGCCCATCATCTATTGACCCAACTGCATATCCTGAAGAGGACTTTATCCCAGAACCATCCCTACTAACCAACGTCCTGGGGGCAGTTTCATCTGACCAGGAGTCAATCAGGATCCATGCCTGCCAAATAGTAATAGTATTTGTAATACTGTCACTATTACCAAATCTGTAATAGTCCTGCCAAACACTAACCCCGTAATGAACCACACTGTGGATCCACGTGTAAAGATGTCATGTGACCCTGCTTGGCTCTGAGTCTAGAGGCAATCCCATCATTCTAGAGACCGGACAGGAGAAGTTTTTTACCTATCAGTCAATCAAGTCATAAACACAGGAAGAGGTGTTTGTGCTTCAAATACATCGACAAAAATATAAGGCTACACAGATTACAATCAGGCAAACACGATACCACCAAAGGAAACAAAGCTCCAATAACAAACCCAAAAGAAATGGAGATCTATAAATTGCCTGACAAAAACGTCAAAATAATCATCTAAAAACTCAATGAGATGCAAGAAAAAAACACTTAAAAAACTAAAATCAGAAAAACAGTAAATGAACATAGAGAGGAGTTTAATAAAGAAATAGAAATCATAGAAAGGATCCAAATAGAAACCTTGGAGCTGAAGAATATACATGTAGAACTGAAAATTTTAATAGAGATCTTCAAGAGTGAACTTGATCATGCAGAATAAGAGGACAGTGAATGTGTGAAAACTAGTCATTTGAAATTAGTCAGCTAGAAAAATAGGAAAAAAATTTTTTTAAAGCATATAGAGACCTATGAAACTTCATCAAATAAATTTATAGATCATGGAAGTGACAGAAGGAGAAGATACAAAGAAAGGAGCAGAAAGCTTATTTAAAGAATTGTTGGAAACTCCTCAAATGTTGGGAAGAATATGGACATTCTCATTCATGAAGTTCATAGGTCTGTACGCAAGATAATCCCAAAGGTTACCCTATGACACATAAGAATCAAATTGCCAATAGTCAAAGACGAAATTTTGAAAGCAGTAAGATAAGTTATACAGAGGAACATCTATAAAACTATCAAAATATTTCTCAGCAGAAACCTTGCAGACTAGGAAGAGGTGGGATGACATATTAAAAGTACTGAAAAAAGCTCACAGAACTGCAATATAAGAATATTATACCTGGAAAAAACGTTCTTTAAAATTAAAGGACTTTTTAATGATCGCCATTCTAACTGGCATGAGATGGTATCTCATTGTGGTTTTGATTTGCATTTCTCTGACCAGTGATGAGCATTTTTTAATGTCTGTTGGATCATTAAGAAGTCAGGAAACAACAGATGCTGGCAAGGATGTGGAGAAATAGGAATGCTTTTACACTGTTGGTGGTAGTGTAAATTAGTTCAACCATCGTGGAAGACTGTGTGACAATTCCTCAAGGATCTAGAACTAGAAATGCCATTTGACCCAGCGATTCCATTACTGGGTATAAACCCAAAGGATTATAAATCATGCTACTATAAAGACACATGCACACATAAGTTTATTGCGGCACTATTCACAATGGCAAAGACTTGGAACCAACCCAAATGCCCATCAATGATAGACTGGATTAAGAAAATGTGGCACGCATATACCATGGAATACTATGCAGTCATAAAAAAGGGTAAGTTCATGTCCTTTGCAGGGACATGGATGAAGCTGGAAACCATCATTCTGAGCAAACTATTGCAAGGACAGAAAACCAGCCACCACATGTTCTCACTCATAGGTGGCAGTTGAACAATGAGAACTCATGGACACAGTGGGGAACATCACACACCAGGGCCTGTCAGGGGTGGGGGGACTGGGGTAGGGATAGCATTAGGAGAAATACCTAATGTAAATGACCAGTTGATGGATGCAGCAAACCAACACAGCACATGTATACCTATGTAACAAACCTGTACATTGTACACATGTACCCTAGAACTTAAAGTATAATTAAAAAAAAAAAAAGAGATAAAGACATTTCCAGATAAATCAAAGCTGGAGGAGTTCATACCATTAGATTGCCTTATAGAAAATGTTAAAGAAAATTATTTCAGTTTAAACAAAAAGATACTAAGTAACAACGTAAAACAAATGCAAGTATTTACCTTTACTCACTGGTAAAGGTAAATATATGTAGTCAAATTCAGAACAATACTGTAATGGTGGTGTATAAATTTAAATCCAGTATAGAAATCTCCCTTCGTTTTTGTCAATATTTGCTTTATATATTTAGGTGCTCTAATATTGAGTGCATACATATTTACAATTGTTATATCTTATTGATGAATTGATTCCTTTATCATTATATAGTCACCTTATTTGTTTCCTATGACAGATTTTGACTGAAAGTTCACCTTATCTGATATAAGTACAACCATCCCTGCTCTCTTTTAGTTACTATTTACATGGAAGAGCTTTTCCCATCCTTTCACTTTCAGCGTACATATGTCTTTCAGGCTAAAGTCTCCCGTGTATCATATTGTCGAATCCTTTTTTTAAAATCCATTCAGCCACTTTATCTTTTGATGTAATTAGGCAAGAAAAAGAAATAAAAGGCTTCCAAATCAGAAAGGAAGGAGTAAAAGTGTCTGTTTGTGAATGACATCATCTGCAAACATATAGAATACCCTGAAGGCTCCACTAAACTGTTAGAACTAGTAAAACTGCAGAATACAAAATCAATATATAAAAATCAGTTGCATTTCTATGTACTCACTACAAACAATCTGAAAAACAAAGAAAGCAATCTCATTTACAATAGCATCTAAAAAAATAAAATTTAAGAATAAAATCTTAGGAATAAATTGAGGTACAAATCTATTCACTAAAAATTACACAACTTTTATGAAAGAAATGGAAGACCCAAATAAATGGAACGATGTCATGTGTTCATGGATTGGAAGAATTAATGTCAAAATGTCCATACTACCATACATGATCTAGAGATTAAGTGTAAACTTTATCAAAATTCAATTGTCATTTTTCACAGAAATAGAAAAAAATTAAAATTCATAAGGAAACAAAAAACTCAAAAGCCAAAGCAATCTTGAACAAAAAGAATAAAACTGGAGACATCATATTTCCTAATTTCAAACTATGTTTCAAAACTATAGTAATCAAAAGTAGCATAAAACAGATACATTAGACCAATAGAACAGAATAGAAAGCCCAGCAATAAACACATACATTAGTTAAGCAATCTTTGACAAGGGCTGCAATAATATCCGACAGGGAAAGGATAGTCTCTTCAATGATAGTGTTAGGAAAAATAGACATCCACATGCAAAAGAATGAAATTGGATAATTTATCACCATAAACAAAAAAAAAGAAAGAAAAAAAACCACCTTAAATGTAATGTTATGCACTGGATTAAATACTTAAAAGTAAGACCTGAAAATGAGGTAAGACCTATGCCTAGAAGACATATGGGGAGATCTCCTTGATATACTGGTTTTCTCGGGTTTTGGATTTGACACCAAAAGCACAAGCAACAAAAGCAAATATAAACAAGTTTGACTACATCAAACTAAAACTTTCTGCACAGCAAAAGAAATAACATAATGGAAAGATAGCCCACAGAATAAGATAAAGTATTTGCAAACTATATATCCAGTAATGAGTTAGTATCAAAATAAGGAATTCATAAAACTCCATAGGAAAAGAAAAACAAATAGACTGATCAACAAATGAGGACAGAATCTGAATAGGCTTTCTTTTCCCCAAAAAGACATACACATGGCCAACAGATAGACTTACGTTAGATGTTGCAGGTTTTATTCCAGACCACCACACTAAAGTGAATATTGCAATAAAGCAAATTACAAGATATGTTTTGTTTTCTTGTGCATATGTTATGTTTACATTATAATCTAGTCCATTAAGTGTGCATAGCATTATGTCTAGAAAGACAATATACCTACCTTAATTAAAAATACTTTATTGCTAAAAAAAAATATGCTATCCATCATCTGAGCCTTCAGCATATCATTATCTTTTGCTGGTATAGAGTCTTGCCTCCATGCTGATGTCAGTTGAGGTTGTTGAAGATTAAGGTGGCAGCAACTTCTTATAATAAGACAACACTGAAGTTTGTCACATTGAATTTTTCTTTTACAAAAGACTTCTCTGTAGCATGTCTTGGTGTTTGATAACATTTTACCCAAAGTAGAACCTCTTTCAAAATTAGGAGTCAATTCTCTCAAACTCCGCTACTGCTTTATCAATTAAGTTTATACAATATTCTAAATCCTTTGTTGTCATTTCAATAATGTCCAAATCATCACTGGGAGTAGATTCCATCCCAAAAAAACAAAAGCAAAACTTCCTTTGTTCATCCATAAAAAGCAATTCCTCATTTATTCAAGTTTTATCTATCATTAGATTGAGGGAATTCAGTCACATCCTTGGGATCCAGTTTTAATTCTAGTTCTCTTGCTATTTCCAATATATCTGCAGTTATTTCTTCCACAGAAGTCTTGAACCCCTCAAAGTTATTTATGTGGTTGGGATCAACTTCTTCCAGGCTCCTATTAATGTTGATATTTTGACCTTCTCTCATGAGTCACAAATACTCTTAATGACATCTAGAATGGTGAATCCTTTTCAGGTTTTCAACTGACTTTTCCCAAATCCATCAGAGGAATTACTATCTATGGCAGCTATAGCCTTACAAAATGAATGTATTGAATAATAAAACTTAAAAGTTGAAATTACTTCTTTTTTTGAAATTACTTCTTGATTCATGGGTTGCAGAGTGGATGTCATGTTAGCAGGAATAAAAACAATCTCCTTGTACATCTCCAGCAAAGGTCTTGGATAACTAGGTGCATTGTTGATGAGAAGTAATATTTTGAAAGGAATTTTTGCGTTCTAAGCAGCAGGTCACAACAGTAGTCTTAAAATATTCAGTAAAACATACTGTAACCAGATATGCTGCCATTCAGGCTTTGTTGTTTCATTTATAGAACACAGCCGGAGTAAATTTAGCATACTTCTTAAGGACCCTGAGATTTTCAGAATGGTAAATGAGCATTGGCTTCAACTTAGTTACCAGCTGCATTATCCCCTAATAAGAAGGTCAGCCTGTTTGTTTGTTTTTTAGTATTTGAAGCTTAAAGCCAGGCACAGTGACTTCTCCTCTCTAGCTATGAAATAAAGGAATGGCAAATCTTTGAAACAGAAGATTTTCTTGTCTACATTAAAAATCCGTTTAGTGTAGCTATCTTTATCAATTACCTTAGATTGTCTGGATAACTTTAAACTTTTATTTTATGGAGATATCGTCTTCCCTTAAACCTCATGAACCACCTTCTGCTAGCTTCAAACTTTGCAGCTTCCTTACCTCTTGCAACCTTCATAGAATTGAAGAGAGTTACAGTCTTATTCTGGATTAGGCTTTAGTTTAAAGGAATGTCATGGCTAGTTTGACACTATATTCAGACCACTAAAACTTACTTCATATCAGCAATAAGGTTTTTCACTTTCTTTTCATTTGTGTGTTCACTGGAACAGCACTTTTAATTCCTTCAAGAACTTTTCCTTTGCATTCAGAACTTGGCTGTTTGGCAGAAGAGGCCTAAGCTTTTGACCTAGCTTGGCTTTAGACATGCCTTCCTTGCTAATCTTAATTATTTCTTGCTTATTACTTAGAGACATGGGACTCTTCCTTTCAGTTTACTACTTAGAGGCCATTGTAGGGTTATTAATTGGCCTAATTGATGTGTCTCTGGGAATAGGAAGCCCCAAGGCAACAGAGACACAGGAATGTCTGGTTGGCTTGTTGTTGGAACAGTCATAACACACACAACATTCATCTATTAAGTTTGCTGACTTATCTGGGACTAGTTTGTGGAGCCCCAAAACAATTCCGGTAGTAACATCACTGATCAGTGATCACAAGTCATCATAAAAGATATAATAATAATGAAATGTCTGAAATATTGCAAGAATTAGCAAAATGTGACACAGACACAATGTGAGCATATGTTGTTGGAAAATGGCACTAATATACTTGCTTGATACAGGGTTGCCACAAACCTTAGATTTATAAAAAATGCAATATCTGTAAAATTCAAAGTGAAGATCAATAAAATGAGGTATGGCTATATACGAAAAGGGGCTCAATATCACTAATCATCAGGGAAATGCATATGGAATAACACTTCTGTCATTCTGGTTATAATCAAGAAAAGGATAACAAGAGTTGAGGATGTGGATGGATATAAGGGAAGCTTCGTAGACTCTTGGTGGGAATATAAAATGGTCCAGTCATTATGGAAAACAGTATGGAGGTTCCAACAACAACAACAACAACAAAAATTACCATAGAATCCTTCAACCCTACTTCTATGTATATATCCAAAGAAAATTAAATTATGTCTTGAAGAGACATGTGCAATCACAAGTTCATTTTAACATTATTCAGTCGCTAGTATATGAAAACAGCCTAGTTCATGCTCCTAGACAAATGGATAAATTTGTGTGTGTATGTGATTGAATATTACCAGCCTAATAAAAAGCAAATTCTGACATTTCAGCAATGCAGATGAAACTGAAGGACATTATACTAAATGAAATAAGCCAAGAAGACAGACAAATATTCTACTATCTAACATACACATAGCATCTAAATCACTCAAACTCATAAAAACTGAGGGTAGCACAGTGGTTGAATAGACAAATATTTTATGATCTGGCATATATGTAGAATCTAAAACAGTCACACTCATAAAAGCCGAGAGTAGAAAAGTGTTTGCCAGGAGCTAGAGGATTGAGGAAACGGGGAGATGTTAGTCAAAGGATCAGACTTCCAATTTTAAGATGAATAAGTTCTGGAGACCTAGTGACCATGGTGACTATCATTAATAGTACTGTATTATTTACTTGAAATTTTCTAAGAGAGTAGATATTAACTGCCCTCACCACACACACACAATGGTAACTATGTGCTGATCGATGTGTTAATTAATTTAATTGTGGCAACAGTCTATACATATATAATTACATTGGACACCTTGAAAGTATTTGGTTTTTGTCAATAATAGCTTAACAAAACTGATAAATTAATAAAAAAAAAAAACAGGTACTACATGTATAAAATGTAATGTTATCCAGCAATAAAAAGAAATTGAATTTTAGTGAAAAAAGGTAGTCTGAAAAGGTTACTTAGTAGATGATCGTATTTATGACATTCCTGAAATAGCAAAGCTAGGCAGACAGGATAAAAGAGTGATTGCCAGAGACTGGGAGGGAATGTGGGGGCTGGGGGTGAGGGGGCGGGGAGAAGTTTTAATAAATGACGCAAAAGAATTTTAGGGTAAAACTACTCTGTATGATACTGTAATTGTGTTTAATTAACATTATGCATTTATCAAAACACAGCTCTGCAGCACAAAGAGTCACCCTTAATGTTTGCAAATGTAATAAAAGGACTCCCTTTCCCTAAGAATTCGCCATATTGTCTTCACTTAAGAGGCCCCTAGCCAGTCTGCCTTTGTCTGCCTCACTGTCAGAATCGTTTTACTGTGGTATGTTGAATACTTCCTAGGTTATTTAGTTGTGTTTAGAAAGGAGGAACAGGGAAAAGTGAATCTTTTCCAACTTTTCTGGATCTAGAAATTCAGTAATTCAATTTAAAATTTTATTTTTTAATTATTGCCCAGATTTTTTCAAATATTATCCTTTTGAATCTTCTTTAAATTGTCTGCTCATATCTGTGCTCCATTTTCTATTGGGAGATTTATTTTCCTTGCTTTGACATACAAATTATCTGTGTATTGTTTATTCTGTAGATTTTATAAATTTTTCAAGTGTGTTGGTTATCTTTAAGTCTTTTTTTTCCCCACAGAAAGAAGCTTTTATAGTATCTTTTATTTAGTTTTATATAGTTTAATTTTGTTGTAATACTTGACAATTTTCCCAAAATACTTTATTCTAAATATATTTTTTTCCCAAACTAGGTATCTGAGAAATAGCTCTCATATTTTCTTCTGGTTTTTAATATCTTGATTTTTATTTAGAACAGTAATAGAAATCTGCAAAGAAGTACACTTCTTTCCTCTAGTAGAGAAAGGGAGAGTGTATCAGGTTAGTTGGGGAATATAAATTTTAAAAACTATATTAGCTTTTCCCTAGATATTTTCATATGTCTTCCAGATAATGTGTTGGTCCTGCTTCTCTTGATGTGAATTATAGCAGGTTATGAGAGCTATTACTGAGTATAATGTGTTATACAGGTAAACGTAGATGAACAAAAATAGTTAAGAATAACTGATCAATCTATCTAATCCATTAATTTATCCAAATAGCTAATCAGTTGTAAAATTGTTTGGATTTTTTCCTTACTAATCTCATACTAACCTTATATTTATTTAATTTCTATATATGCCAAGATATATTTTTTGGGATATTTTTCCATACTACTGATAACATTCTACTTCTAATCAGTACCCAATTAACTTAATTATTTGTTACTTGTATTTAACATGTCTTATGGTAGAATTTCCTTATTCCTCCTTTTTTTTTCAAATAATTGTATTAAAAATTCATTTAAATATGGCACTTTGAGTTTATTACTTTGATTTCCTGAGATCCAAACTAAAATAACTGTGAAAGAATAAAAATGGTATAAATTCAAGAGTAAAAAAAAATCCATATGGCAACGGAAGTGAACACAACATCATAAATAAAGTGAATAAATGATTATCAATATGGCAAGGCAGGAAATCTCAGTCTTAAATGAATGGTAAGGTAATATTATGACAACTAATTAACTCTGCAGAATTCATGAGATACTCAATATTTGGATGTATTAGTTTAGTGAAGGTAGGGTGGAGGCACAGGGCAGAAAATGAAAGGAACTGGTCAAAGGCATTTCACCGTGGAGCAGAATATCAGCCACATCCTGTACTAACAGATGATTCCCCCTCTTTTCCACCTACAGAATGGAAGTTCAGATCTCTTAGGAAGTTGTGAGGGGATTCTCCCAGCAAATCTAGTAGTACAACGTAAAGGAAAAAGAGGAGCACATGGGATCCAGAAAACATTCGTTCCAACCTAGAAAGTGTTGAAAGAAACTTTTAGAAAAAAGACTTGTACAGTAGGCCTGGATCATGAAAATAGAAAAGAGAGAATTCATAGATTCTCAGATAAATATGAAAATTCTGAAGAACAAATTGATATTCTTTTTATGGTGGATCCAATGGAGCAGCTTGAAAATTTTATAGAACAGCTTAAAGAAAAGTATACATGTGGGGAAATAAATAATTAAACTTATTAAAAAGCAAAAGTAGGAAGAAAAATCTAAGCACAACACATATAAAGACAATATTTACTTATGATGTAAACACCAAGTTTATTGTATCTTAAATTATGACTATTATAAATGAACTATTACTATATTAGGTTAAATGACAGAGGATGGTAGGTTGATTTATGTTTGTAGAATTACTAGATTCTTAACTGTCAAAGACTGCTATTTTGTACAGTACAACATTTCATAATCTTATAGCTTTTTTTTGTTTGTTTGAGACGGAGTCCTGCTCTGTTTCCCAGGCTGGAGGGTAGTGGCGCAATTTCGGCTCACCGCAGTCTCTCTCTGCCAGGTTCAAGCAATTCTCCTCCCTTAGTCTCCTGAGTAGCTGGGACTACAGGTGCATGCCACTATGCCCTGCTAATTTTTTATATTTTTAGTAGAGATGAGGTTTCACCATGTTGGCCAGGCTGGTTTGAACTTCTGACCTCAGATGATCTGCCTGCCTCAGCCTCCCAAAGTGCTGGGATTACAGGCGTGAGCTACCATGCCGGGCCTCTTTTAGCTTTTTGACATGTACGTGTACTAGACTTTTTAAAAATAAAAACTTTTAGATATTCATACCTATTTAATATGCTAAATGAACTTTAACATATTTCTATAATAAAACCCCATTAGGATATAGGATTGAATTAAATTTAACTAAACTAGAAAAGTAATTTGTGAAGAATCAACATTTTTATAATATTGTCTTCCCTCCAGCAATTATATATTCTTTTTAATTACCTGACTTCGGTCGAGTTTTACATCATTCTTTTCTTCATTGCATGTTCTATATTTCATGAATTGTTACCTAAGTATTTATCCTTATTTCTGTTATGAATAACCTTTTAAAAGATAACTTCAACTTTAGACAGGGAAAAAAAGAACACTAAATACTATATTACAAGCTTCAACTATTTTTAAACCCTATTTTTTTTTTAACATTTATTTTGTTCTCAGTTGCTTCACTATGTATTTATCTACTCCAATTTTATTTATTTCCTTAGACTTTGTAGATGTAAAATAACATAGCCTGCATGTGCTAATTTGGTTTCCCTATCTCTAATAGCTTTGTGTTATTTTGCTTTCAAGCCTTATTGCATTGCTATCAAACATGATGAAAATTGACATTTTAACCCTGATTCTAAGTCTATAGCAATGCTACACAATTAAATTATGAATTTACACTGACATTTTTAACTGTTTTCTAAATTTATACTGAATTTCTAGTTTGTTTTTCCAAGAAAAAATATTTGCCTACTTCCAGCTAAAGCTATCTACTTCATAGCAATGACATTTTTATTCTGTAGGATTTCTAGTAGTCATCAATTTTCTTCCATATTAACTCCATATTAACTGTATTGTTTAAAAGAATAGGATTCAATATCCATAGCTTTCTAGGAAAGAAGGAACAGTCTTGATTTTTTTTCTACGTAAGGCTAACTTTTGTAAACCATAAACCCTACAATATGTTGGGGGTCTCAGGCACATAGTAATATCAATTAGATATTGTATTCTCATGGTCTGTATCATGTGCATTCACATTTATTCATTCACTGAACTACAATAAGCCAGGCATTATTCAAGGTGGTGGAGATACAACAGTGGGTAAAAAGGCACTGTGAACTCATAGAGCTTACATGCTAGTGAAGAGAGACAGAAAATGAACAAATAAACGTGTGAATAGTTAGTATTTTAGATGTTAAGGATTAAGGAGAACAATCAGGCAGAAAAGGCAGGAAAAGGAAAAGAGGGAGGGTAGAGTTAATATTAATATATAGATCAGGGAAGGCCATTCTAATAAAATGATATTTGAGGAACAAATTCAATTAAGGGAGAGAAAGAGCTATCCAATTCTCTGGGGAAGAAATAATGTAGACTGAGGAAATGTCTAAGGACCTGAGCCAGCAGTGCCTATCTGGGTAGCCTTAGAGTACACAGAGAAGGGAGACTCATGGGTCTATGAAGCTAGTAACCAGATCACTGGGGCTGTGTAAAGCTTTGGATTTTACTCCAAGTGGGATGATGTTTCATTTGGAATTACATTTTTCTTCATGTGATGCAAATCTAAGTATCTGTGGCTAAATCCAAAGTTCAATTTTCTCTCACATAAAAATGTGGAGGTACACAATCCAAGGAAAGAATTCGAGTTCTGATCTGAAAAGCTCTCTGGGAGGTGAGCTCCTTCTAGTTCATGGTTCCAGTATCCCTCAGGCTCTAAGCAGCAGAATGGAAGAGGGAAAGATGTTTGTAATACAGGTTATATAGCAAACCACATTTTCTGTATGTAAAACTGGAAGGTGTTGGTAGAACTCACCTTACTTCAATTCCAACATTTTTGCCAACAGTTATCAGTCTTGAACTTACCTGCAGTTTTATTATTAGCATGAGATTTTTCTTTTCCTTTCCTTTTTTTTTTTTTTTTTTTTTTTTTGACAGAGTCCTGCTCTCTTGCCGAGGCTGGAGTGCAGTGGTGTGATCTCAGCTCACTGCAACTTTTGCCTTCTGGATTCAAGCAATTCTCCTGCATCAACATCCTGAGCAGCTGGAATTACAGGTACATGCCACTGTGCCTGGCTAATTTTGTATTTTTAGCAGAGATGGGGTTTTACCATATTGGCCAGGCTGGTCTTGAACTCCTGACCTCAAGTGATCCACTCGCCTCAGCCTCCCAAAGTGCTAGGATTACAGGTGTGAGCCACCATGCAAGGCCAGCGTGAGCATTTTCTTATGTGGTTGGATTAGGTTGACGGAGGCTCCAGAACTAAGTATTGGTTGACTCCTTGACCTTACCTGCCATCTGAATCCAGTTTGAAGAAAGTGCCGGCTTTTTGGGGAAAAACTGTATCTTTCATTGAATCCTAACAGTTATCTTGGGAACTCTGTGGGATGTGGTATTGAACTGGAGCATTGAAAAGCATTGATACATTTCCCAATTAGCAAGAGATTAGGGAAAATATAAATGTTAAATCAAACTGAGAAATAACTTCTATAGTTAAATGAGAGAGTGGCTCTTTTGTTAGAAAAACACACATGAATGCTCACCCATAGACCCTCACAAACACACACATAAGGCATCCTCTCATTTCCTGTGAAAAATCGAATGAAAATATTATAATTTACAAAGGAGTGAATGATTGACCGACTTCATCATTTCAGAAGTTATCTGACTCCTTAAGATAATATATAGATATCTAGAAATATATTTTAGAGAAATGCATAAAATATTAAAAATCATATATTCATATATACGTTCATATATAAAAATGTCTGATTATATAAAATGTCTGAAATATTTCTCGTATATATCCAGATTGATGATACAGATATAGAGAGATATGCATAGTAGGAGGTTCTCAGGTTTCCATTGCTCACTCCAGGTGATTCCCTGTGACAACTTACCCAGAAATTGACTACTTGCCCAGAATTGGCATCATTTTGAAAATAGCAGCTTTCCTCAGCCTTGAACTCACTCTATTCCATGGCTCAGTAAAATTTAAGTGTCATCCCTGTAGGGTAAGAGTGTATTAGCATGTAAAATATTTTAAACCATGAATAAAGGACCTGAAGGATCTCTCGCTTCTGTTTTTATAATAATTTAAATTTAAGATAGTAATTTTAAGGTCACCAGATGTGTCACAACAGTGTGTCACATAATCAATGTTCTTGAACTTTACATTTAGATAATATATCAACTTTTCTGTTCCACTGAACTTGCTAAAAGTGTAACATACTTTTTTTTTTTTTTTTTAATTTGCTGTTTTCTTTGGATTTCTAGGTTTGCTTCATTATTAATTCTGACAACACCCTATAAAATTGTAAAAATGCTAAGGAGTTCATATATTTTTGCCAACTTTTCATATGAAGGAAGACCACTCCTGAATTCCTTATATTGTTGACAGTAGTAGAATGAACTGTTATTTCAGATTATTCTCAGACATCAGGGAAGGTATGGTAAACTAGAACCAGCAAATTAAGGAGACTTGAACTTCATTTGAAATTGGCTTACCAGGCGAAATGTGGGGGCAAGATACTCATCAACGTAATGGCTTACCTTTATAGAGAGGGTGCTCTGTTCTATGTTAAGTGTTCTTGCATGACTCAGAAAGTAAATACATAACTTTGGGTCTGGTTAGAATTTTTTTCCCATTTTTTGTGTGTACAGTGCTTGTGAACCGTTTAAAGGTAATGACTCAAGAGGCATTAAACACTGTAATTCTAAAATGTTGTACCACACATTTTAACTGAAGTATATACTTGCTCACCTCTCCGTAAGTCAATTTGGTTCATAGTCATTGATGAATTCCTATATACTAGACATTGTGCTTGGCTCTTCCCTCATGCTATTTATATTTTGGGGGGCAGCAGGAAACTTGTAGGGTTGAAAATGAATAACTAAAAATCCAAAGTAGGTAAGTGCTGATAAAGATGACCGGGGTCAAGGAAAAAACTGAGTGGGGACCTATTTTATATATTTTGTTAGAAAAAATGCTTTTATCAGGTGATAATCAGTAGTACTCATAGTATTTCATTAATAAAATAGACAAGAGATAGAAATATTATCTGTACAATCTCTATAGGGAGGGAGAATTTTAGTGTACATGCAAAAGGAAAACATGAAGTCAGTGATTTGTTTGCAATCTAATAGTGGAATAGTTACATGTTTCACAGTGGCAGCCCAAGGCTGCTACAATTGAGAAAAAGGGGTATGAGGCGAGGAAGCAAAAGGAATAAATCAAATTTGCAGATGATGTCTAAGAAAAATATTTTCAGTATGTCTGCTGGCACCAGAAACTGATTGGAAGCAAATAGACTAAAAGCCTACTTAAATTTTTTAGAGAATCATTTTGCTAAAGAAATCACAAGCCTAGGTAAACACCAAACTAAACCAAACTAGATAACAATAACATCAAAAAGTCCCTAACTATTCTAGCATCAAAGCAACACAGAAGCCCCCATATTTACATGAGCAAGGATTAAAAATATCATATTCCCAATGATTATTGCAATTGTGGTCAAACAGAAAAATGAACAACAAACAAAAATATCTTCCAGAAAATGGAGCTAAGAACCACACAAAGATTTAAAAAATACACACACGGACATGCATGCACACACACATGGATATTTATATTAAACATACACATTTAATTAAATAATATAATTAAATGCATATATAATACATAGATCACCATATCTAGACCTCAGGGCTAACATTTGACATCACCCAGAGATCTAGGATTTGAACTGGGTTCAGAGACAGGATGAGAATATGCATGACTTTTCTTGCTGGGAAGAGATTTCTACAGGTTTGAAGAAGGGATGCGTGGACATCTTGTGGCCAGATGTGTAACCCTTTATTTTATTGATGGATACACTTGATCTCTCTGAACGTCATTTGAGTTGTTAGGCTGGATGTAAAGTAGTCATTACTTTTGAGCTACGGTAACTCTGTTTCTACAAATAGAAACAAATAAATTGGGCTGTATTAACAAATGAATAGTATAGCCACTCTGACGCTGAAAAGCTGAAAAAAAGAACTAACATTTAGGAAATTTTAACACAATATTGGGGTTATATTCTCTCAGGTTAAAGAAAAAAGAACTCTAAACAATTATTGGAGTCTAACTGGTAGGCTTCTTTTTATGCAGAGGCCTGGATTAGTAATTGTGGAACTATTTTCCATATACTTTGGAATTAAACAAGTGGATATCTTGAGACGAGAAGACAGTTTTCTCATTGTTGGTAAAAGGATTTACAAACATGGAAAGGAGAAGATAGAGTGAACCCAGTGATGGTAGATTAAAATTAGAGATATCAAAATCTACTCATAACTTTTAACAGACACATAAATGTAGACATAGATATGTATGTCTGTTTGTATCGTGTGTGTGTGTGTGTGTGTGTGTGTGTGTTTTACAGGTGCTCTGTGGAGAGGATTTAGAAACAATAATGCTCCAGAAGCAATGAGCACAATTTACCTGGATCTCAGACCTAGTTTCCAAACACCATTTTCTATTAAAAAAAAAAAAAAAAAAGAGACTCTTAGGAGAAATGGCTGATTCTAGTGCTGGCGAATGGGAAGTTCATGATGAACCTGGAATATTTTCATTTGCCAGAACAGAGCAAAATGTTTAAAGAATGAGGAAGAGATGTAAAAGCATTTATGATTCAGTTTCAGGGAATTCCCACTTGCCAAATCTTGGATAATTTGAGCATATAATAAACAATATTTTAAAAATATAACTCACCAAATAAGAATTCATAAGTCCACATAGATAGAATAGATGGAAGGGAGGAAGAGAAGAAGAGAGGAAGGGAGGAAGGGAGGAAGTGAGGAAGGGAGGAAGGGAGGAAGGAAGGGTGGGAAGGAAGGTAAGTAAAACCTTTTGTTACAGTACAATGGCAAAAAATAAATGTGCAAAACTATGGAATTAAAAATCACCATTTAGCAAACATAATCTATTCGGCAAGGATCATCAGCAGATGGTTTAATTAGATTGAAAGTTTGAGGAGTAACAGGGATTTCCATAATCTCAAAGTATCTTTTCACACAGTTCTTAGTAGTTACAAAAGGAATTAGTAGTACCATTATAGTAAAAATAACTGGCAAACATTATCTTAACCAAGTGATCAAAGTTAATATCACCAGTAAATGGGATAAATCAACATCATTTGCTTCTTGATAGCATGCACTGAGAACATCAGATCACTTTTGCAGGATATCTGCCAAACGCCTGATGCTACTAATGAGGAAACATCAGACAAATTGAAATTGAAGTACATTCTACAAAATTACTGGCCTGTGTCTTGAAACACACTAAATGACTGCTGAACGGTTCAAGATTAATTTAGCAGTCTAAAAAACATGACAACTGAATGTAATGTGGGACCTGATATTTTCTTTTGCTATAAAGGATGTTATTGAGACAATCAGAAAATTCAGAGTAAGGTTCACAGATTAGATAATAGGATTGTATCAATAGTATTATCCTGACTTTGAACATAATTCTGTAACTATATGAGAAAGACCTTGTTTTTAGGAAAACCAGGCTGAGAAATTTAAGAATAAAGAGGCATCATGGCTGCAAGTCAGTCTCAATAGCTCAGAAAGAAATCATATAGATACGGATAGAGAAAACAGAATAAAAGAGATATGATAAAATAGTCATGTTAGCATTTGTGAAACCTGAGTGAAGGACATAGGAAAGTTGTTATACTATTGTACTATTGCAACATTTTTGTACATTTGATATCTGTTACAAAAAAAAAAAAAAAATGTCAGCCTTCTTCACCATCCTCCCCTGAAAGCAAGTAGCCTGCCTACTACAGATTCTAAGTGAAGAGGCTGGCAAAGGTACATCCTCTGAGTACAGATTGAAGTATTGCTTAATATATTAGTCTTGACAACATAATTTCTTCATCAAGATTGTTCATAACTCAAACTACAGAGTTTTCTATTACCTGCAAGTCTCCAGAAAATCATAGATCCTGTCAGTTTGGTCTTTCAGCAGAGAAAAACTTTCTCTAATGAATAAATTTTGGGCAAACAGTAGAAGACAAAAAGTTGCATTTAGATTACAAAAAAATAGATAGATACCAGGTACATGTCATTCCTGACATTTGTCACTAGAGTAATATCAAATGGGAAACCCTTTCTAAACTTATGTACAATTGATAACCTGCTCAAAATAGTAGTTGCTACTATAACAGTCATCCACATAGTCTATATTAAGTAATATCAATTTATTAAACATTCATTAATTTTTTCCTTCACAGAGAAACCAAATCCACAGCATGAAAATTTGACACCTTGTTAAAATTTAGGCATGTAATCTTTCATCAAGGATGAATCTTTTAAGGACGCATTTATTCAAATAATAAATGTAATCACTTATCTTACGACTTTAAGCTGTGTTTATATCTCTTATTTCCACAGGAGTTTTGCCTAACTAAAAAAGAAAAAAACTATCTTCCCCCCCGACCCCCCCACACACAAAAATCTCCCCTGAAACTGGAGCAGTATTCCCTTCATTTTATTCATAAGGAAGTTAACATAAGAGAAATTTGACTTTCCCAAGAGCCAGTAGGTAAAGTCGCGTGTTAAATCCAGTCTTCTGTTCCCTTCTTCTTGTTCTGAGTTGGTTTTGTTCCATTTCAATATCCTATCTTGAATATAATAATCGTAACAACTATGTGCAGTTGTAGACATCCACTTTTAATCTGCTTATATTTTGGTTTTTAAAATATAATTTTGAAGCTGAGAAGGCAGTTTAAGGAATACAGCTATCTTTAAGTATAAAATGAGGTTATTTATTGAATTGTTTATCTAAATGTGAAACAAAGATCCGTGTTTCAATTAATTACTACATTACCCATCTGTCCATATCTTGACTTGAAAGATTAATTTTCATATTAGATTAAAAATCTTAGTTTGCATTCTATTTTTTTTAAAAAAGATAAGAGAATTGGCACATTAGAAGTCTTAAAATACAGAATGGAAAAATTAGAGGCCAGCTTAATGATTATTTTACACATTTGTGTTCTTATTTACAGTACTTTATAGAATGTCATGTTTAAAATGTCATCTAAAAATAGGATAACTAGTAACAAATATGGATATTTCATATATAATAAATTCTAGTTTAAAATTTAAAGGGCATTCTGTAATTCATGCTTTTTTTAAAGCTTTTATCATGTTTTTTGACAATATAAAGTCTACCTTAATGCTGAGGTAGGATCATCTTATTTATTAGAACATGTAATATTTGCAAGAGAAATAGCAAAGAAAATGTTAATATTGGCAAAAAAAATATTTGGAGTAACAATGCAATTTCAAAAATGAAAAAAAAGTAGAGATATTGACAAATAAGTCTGCCACTCTTTTTTTCTCAAAATTACCTGTATAGTCACTTTATTGCAGTGGAATTCTTTTTCATATCAGTACATTTCATGGAGCCCATCAATAAAGTAAATAATGGCCAGGTGTGGTGGCTCATGTCTGTAATCTCAGCACTTTGGGAGGCCGAGGCGGGCAGATTACTTGAGGTCATGAGTTTGAGACAAGCCTGGCCAATGTGGTGAAACCCTGTCTCTCCTAAAAATACAAAAATTAGCTGGGCATGGTGGCAGCCACCTGTAATCCCAGCTACTTCAGAGACTGAGGCATGAGAATCGCTTGAACACAGAGGTGGAGGTTGCAGTGAGCCGAGATCGCACCACTGCACTCTAGCGTGGGAGAGGGAGACTCTGTCTCAGTAAATAAATAATAATAATAAATAAATCGTATAATTAGTGTAGTTTTATAAGTTAAAATTTGAAAGTCTCTTTTAATGTCTTTTAATATTAATAAAGATCTTTGATATAATCAAAATTTTGCAAGTAGAATTCTGGATGATAGTTCATTATTATACTAACCTAAACATATTTGTTTTGCTGTTATTGTTGTTATTCTGTTTGTAAAGCTTTATAATTCAATTAAGATTGGGTAGTAATAGAATGGACATATAGCAACTGGGGCAAGGAACTGATCACCTGAATCCTGCCAATGAGTAACAAAGTCTATCTAAATGGTGCCAAGAAAAATATATCCTCAGCTGTCAAATAAAGAAAGAACATTTTATTACCAGCTGATATTCTAACTTTTATCCTCAGAATAGATCTCTAATGAGCGATGTTGAATTCTAATGAAAACCTTTGTTTCATTTAACTTCCACTCCTACTCCACACTTACACCAAAAGTGCTCTCAAGACGATCACTATCACGCCTTCCTGCCTTTGGGACACTCTATCCTGCTTCTTTCCTTCCTATGCACACACATGCTACATCCCATATTTCCCAGTCATTTCTGCTGACTCCTCCTTCTCTATTAAGTTTCTAAACGTTTAAGTTTCTCACCTTTGGAAGGAGTATGCCCAGGATAATTTTTCAATTAAATTATTGCTTTCTACATGATTCCCTCATCCAGTATGTGATACTAAATACCACCTCTGAGCACATGACTTTCCACACTTGTGGCCATCCCTTGTGTCTCCCTGGTATCCAACCTCATAATCAAGTTTTAACCAAGGAAGCAACTTCAACTCAACATGTCAAGAAAAGATCTCTTGATATTTTCATCTTCTATACCGTTCTCTACCATCCCTGTTCTTCTCTGACTCTTTACACAACACCTTGATCTAGCTGGAGACTCAAGCACAAATACAGGAGTCATTCTCATTTATTCCTTTTTCTTATCTCCTAGTGACAATCATATAGCAAAGTCCTCTAATTTTACCTTCAAAATACATCTCTTACCTGTTTATCTCTGCTGATGCCATACTAATTCAAGTCACCTCTCTTCTGGACACCTGCAGCTGCTTCGTAACTCCTCCACTTATTTGCTGTCAGGGTCCTGGTAAGAAATAGATGGTACATCACAAGATGAGGACCTGGTTGAGGAACGAACAAGGGATGAGAAAACTGTGTCTGGGCCAGCCCAAGGCCATATGGAGCAAGGCAAAGAGGTAGTTACTGAAATCTGGCATGAGCAGTGATGATAGGAAGTCCCCCCAACTTGGGCCACTGATAGCATCTGAGGCCTTAGTTATGGGAGCATGAGGAATGTCAAACCTCAGCTCAGCAGATGTGTTCTTAAAAGGAAAAGTTGCTTCCATTTCTTTCTCCTTTCACTCTGTGAATTCTGCCATTGGCCAAATCCAATGGTAAGAGAGATGGCTAGGGTGTCTGATATTGTCTAAAATGATCAGCCTCCCTGGATGGATAAAGGGGGAAAGTAGATTGGGAAGGCCAGGAATATCCAACATACTCTACCACAATCCTTTTTCTATAAATTAAAAACATGCAATTAAAAAAATACCGTTCAGAACTTGTGAATCAAATACCTAAAAATCTCATTGCCATTACAATGAAATTAAAAATTTTACCATGCCACCTTGTGCTTCTTTCATTTAAATCTGTCCATTCTCCCTCTCTTTTCACATGCTTGTGAACACACACACACACACGCACACACACATAGACACACACTGCATTCCAGCTTCACTGGCCCAGAACGCAGATCTGTGCTGACTAAAAGTCTTTACACTTCCACTTTCTCATGTTCAGGATGCTCTTCCCTCTTCTTTAGCAAACCACACACACACAAAAAGTCAACATCTAGAGCAATCAATAGCAATTGACATCTATGAAGAATAACAAACACGGTAAGGTGGAAAGGGGCAGAGGTCCTTTATTATTTTATATACTGTAGTCAGTGAAGAAGTCTCTAATAAACTGATGTGTGAGTAGAGACCTAAAAAGAAGGAAGAGAGGGAGACATTCAGGGACACTCATTTAATACACTCAAAGCAGAACAAATATAAAATCTTTGATATAAGTTTGTCATGTTTGAAAAATAATGAACTATAGAATGACTGGCCCAGTGGTGGGAGGGAGGGCCATAAAAGACACATCAGAGAGGTGGCCAAGGAAAGATCACACAGGGCTTTAAAGGCCATTGTAAACATGTTGGCTTTTATTGTGAATGAAATGGAAAGTTACTGGAAGGTTTTTAGTGGGAGAATTATAGGACCTACATTAAATTTTATGCAGATCACTCTCATAGCTGTGTTGAGAATAGGCAACAGGAAGACAAAGATGATGGCTAGGTGACTGGATAGATTCTACTGCTGTACCCAGACTAGGGAAGATGCTAGCTCAGATGAGAAGTCACAAGAAGCACTTGGATTTTAGGTATTTTGAAAGAAGAGCATGCAGGATTTCCTGATGATTGGATATGGAATTTGAAAAAAAAAAAAAAGATGTCAAAAATGGCTCCAATGTTTCAGCAACAGATTGCAAATCCTAACATTGCTTTAGTACTTGGTTATATGCTCTTTTATAGAATTCAGATTGTTTTATGTGAATAGATATTTATCTGTAATGATATAGCTAGCATCCTGAAAGAGAGAACTCAATAGGTTTGGTCTCAATCTCCTAACACAGTGTGTGGCACTTTGTAGACACTGTAATTACTTGCTAAACGGATGAATGAGATTTGTTTTTTGTTTGTTTGTTTTTATGGGTTTTTTTACTGAGAGACTCACTCCATCACCCAGACCGAAGTGCAGTGGTGTAATCTCAGCTTACTGCAACCTCTGCCTACTGGGTTCAAGTGATTCTCCTGCCTCAGTCTCCCAAGTACCTAGGATTATAGGTGCATGCCAACGCCTGGTTAATTTTTGTATTTTTTAAGTGGAGATTGGGTTTCACCATGTTGGCCAGGCTGGTCTTGAACTCCTGACCTCAGATGATCCACCTGCCTCGGCCTCCCAAAGTGCTGGGATTTCAGGTATGAGCCACTGTGCCCGGCCAGATTGCTTTTTCTTTTTGATGTCAACCTTAATGTACTAATCCTGACGTATCATTCAGGTTCTTAGGTTGTGAACTAACAAAAAACAAACATAGCTTTCCAAGTAGCAGCCACAGAAGATAATATAATTAGCAGCTCTTTCAGGCTAAGAGAATTTTACAGTAGTGGAAACAGAAAGCTCTAAAAGTGAGTATAACTTGCATTTCTCCTAAAGTATCCAACAAGTACCAGGCTCAAATAAGATACTCAATTGTTATTTGCTTGTATTTAAATGAAGTAGTTAATATTAAGAAGTTTAATAATGTTTTTGACATATATTCCAGTGAGTTTATTTAAAATTTTTTTTGGCTTCTTTCTGGATCTCTACTTGTGAATCATACTTTATATTGAAGTGGTTAAGGTACAACCGAAACATACGTCACTCTGAACTGGTTAATGAAAATTGGCATTGTAGGTGAATATAACTGTAGTAGAACGGAAAGAAAAAGTATTCGTTAAAAAAATCTGGATAGTCTTTGGGGAACAAAAGATTCAAACATTTTTAATCTAAGCAGGTTATTATAACCTGTAGTGAAACACATATATATATATCCAAAATTATTTTGAAAAATTTCTGTGCCTAGTTTGAGTTATAAAAAAAATCTACTTTCCACCCGAGGTTATTGAGCAAAGAAAACTTTTTAATCATTGGCAGATTTTATCCCATCTTTTAAAAAACCAGGTATAAAAAAACTAGCTTTAAAAGCTACATATATAGTTATATACCTATATATGTGTATATGTGTGTGTATGATTTTAAAGCTTCATAGTTATATATGTATACATAAAATACACATTTATATATGTAATATAGAGAAGGAATATTGTGTTAATGGTTTTATTTTTTATATAACTCATACTTCATAAATTATGCAGTCGACATTTAATTTTATTTATAATTGAACCGTTTAGACAAACAAAAAACCCTGATGTGTAAATGAGCTTGAGTTTAGTTTTGTTGAATAGAAATTAATGATTCATAGTACTTTTTTGTTACTCAAAAAAACCTCAAGAATTTCAGTATAATAATCACAAGATCCTTGTTATTGAAATTACATATGGAATCATTAGTTATATTGACAATAAATGGTAAGCACTTTCAATCCTACCTTCTTCTATTTTATGACCAATTTTTTCTGATAATATAATTACAACTTTTGAATTTTTTCAGTACACAATAACCCATTTTTCCTTTTTAAAAATGTATATCTTGGCCGGGCGCAGTGGCTCACGCCTGTAATTCCAGCACTTTGGGAGACAGAGTGGGGCAGATTGATTTGAGCTCAAGAGTTCGAGACCAGCCTGGACAACGTGATGGAATGCCATCTCTACTAAAAACACCAAAATGAGTTGGGCATGGTGTGTCACATGCCTGTAGTCCCAGTTACTTGGAAGACTGAAGTGAGAATTGCTTGAGACTGGGAGGCAGAGGTTGCAGTGAGCCGAGACTGGGCCACTACACTCCAGCCTGGGCGACAGAGACCCTGTCTCAAAAATAACAACGAAAAATAAAAATAAAATTGTACGTCTTTTCATTATGCAACTCATTGTTTTCAGTGTTACAGAAGTATTAGGGAAATGTATTTAGTTCAATTCACTGTTTACTATTGATTAAAAGCCTGACATTTAGCGAAGTTACATATTAACTTTGATTTTTATCCTATAGAGATCAGATTATTTCTGTCTGGTAGAGTAAATAATTTCAAAGCTTATAGTTTATGGCCTTTTGAAATTCATTTAGTTTTTAGGTCAGTAATTTTATCTTAATATTGCTTATTAATATTGAGCATCTCAAATGCTTTGGGGACCAGTTGCGTGTGTGTGTTCATTCACGTGTATGAGTGTTAACAACAAAACTTTATTGGAAGGCAGGCCATAGGTTGGATTTGGCCCGCAGGCTGTAGTTTGCCAATCCCTTTGGAATAGCTTCCCATTGCAGCACAAGATTTTAGCAGCCATCTGAAAAATATTCTTATTTTTGGAAATTTGAATTTTATTTGCTATTATAAGTATTGTCATGTACGTGAACTTTTGCTTGCCTATTAAACGGATATTTAGAGAAATGGAAAATAGTCAAATGTATGAGCATTTTTAAGTCCCTTAATTCACATTGAAAAATGCTATTTCCTCATACACACCCAAGAGCATTCAGTATTAACATTTTAATTGCCAATTTATTTTGTGGAAAAATAAAATTGTATTACTTAAACATACATTTTCAAATTATCAGTAAATTTTAATTTTAAAACATTTATTAACTATATAATTTTAAAGTTTATCTGCTGCTTGCCCATTTATGATTTGGAGTCTGTGTTAGTTTGCTAGGGCTGCCTAACAAATTGTTACAGATTGGACAGCCTAAGCCAGAGAACTTTGTTGTTTCACATTTCTGAAGGCTTCAGGTCCAAGATCAAGTTGTAAGCAGGTTTGGTTCCTTCCAAGGGCTGTGAAAGAAAGATCTGTTCCACACCGCTCTCCTAGCTTTCAGTGATTTGCTGGCAATCTTTGATGTTACTTGGCTTGAAGATACATCACCACCTTCACTCCTCCATCTGTGCCTATGTGTTCACATGGAGTCTTCCTTGTGTACATGTTTGTCTCTGTTGAGGGGATGGCATTGAATCCAGCAAATCACTGAAAGCTAGGAGAGTGGTGTGGAACAGATTAATTAATTAATTTAAACAGACTTACATCCAGTTTCAACTTTCTGCATATGGCTAGCCAGTTTTCCCAGCACCATTTATTAAATAGGGAATCCTTTCCCCATTTCTTGTTTTTGTTAGGTTTGTCAAAGATCAGATGGTTGTAAATGTGTAGTGTTATTTCTGAGACCTCTGTTCTGTTCCATTGGTCTATATATGTGTTTTGGTACCAGTACCATGCTGTTTTTGTTACAGTAGCCTTGTAGTAGTATAATTTGAAGTCAGGTAGTGTGATGCCTCCAGCTTTGTTCTTTTTGCTTAGAATTGTCTTGGCAATGCATGCTCTTTTTTGGTTTCATATGAACTTTAAAGTAGTTTTTTCCAATTCTGTGAAGAAATTGGTAGCTTGGTGGGGATGGCATTGAATCTGTAAATTATCTTGGGCAGTATAGCCATCTTCATGATATTGATTCTTCCTATCCATGAACATGGAATGTTCTTCCATTTGTTTGTGTCCTCTTTTACTTTGTTGAGCAGTGGATTGTAGTTCTCTTTGAAGAGGTCCTTCACATCCCTTGTAAGTTGGATTCCTAGGTATTTTATTCTCCTTGTAGCAATTGTGAATGGGAGTTCACTCATGATTTGTCTCTCTGTTAGAATTCCACACAATAATAATGGGAACTTTAATACTCCACTGTCGATATTAGACAGATCAATGAGACAGAAGGTTAACAAGGATATCCAGCTGGAACGCAGCTCTGCTCCAAGCAGATCTAATAGACATCTACAGAACTCTCCACCCCAAATCAACAGAATATACATTCTTCTCAGCACCACATCACACCAAAATTGACCACATAGTTGGATGTGAAGCACTCCTCAGCAAATGTAAAAGAAAATAAATCACGACAAACTGTCTCTCACACCACACCACAATCAAATTAGAACTCTGGATTAAGAAGCTCACTCAAAACTGTACAACTACATGGAAACTGAACAACTTGCTCCTGAATGACTACTGGGTAAATAATGAAATGAAGGCAGAAATAAAGATATTATTAGAAACCAATGAGAACAAAGACACAACATACCAGAATCTCGGGGACACAATATAAAGCAATGTTAGAGGGAAATTTATACCACTAAATGCCCACCAGAGAAAGCAGGAAAGATCTAAAATTGACAGCCTAACATCACAATTAAGAGAACTAGAGAAGCAAGAGCAAGCAAAATCAAAAGCTAGCAGAAGGCAAGAGATAACTAAGATCAGAGCAGAACTGAAGGAGATAGAGACATAAAAAACACTTCAGAAAATCAATGAATCCAGGAACTGGTTTTTTGAAAAGATCAACAAAATTGATAGACCACTAGAAAGACTAATAAAGAAGAAAAGAGAGAAGAATCAAATAGATGCAATGAAAATGGTAAAGGGGGTATCACCACCGATCCCACAGAAATACAAACTACCATCAGAGAATACTATAAACACCTCTATGCAAATAAACTAAAAAATCTAGAAGAAATGGATAAATTTCTGGACACATACAACCTCCCAAGATTAAATCAGGAAGAAGTCAAATCTCTGAATAGACCAATAACAGGCTCTGAAATTGAGGCAATAATTGATAGCCTACCAACCGAAAAAAAGTCCAGGACCAGATGGATTCATAGCTGAATTCTGGCAGAGGTACAAGGAGGAGCTCGTACCATTCCTTCTGAAACTATTCCAATCCATAGAAAAAGAGGGAATCCTCCCTAACTCATTTTATGAGGCCAGCATCATCTTGATACCAAAGTCTGGCAGAAACACAACAAAAAAAGAATTTTAGACCAATATCCCTGATGAACATCGATACAAAAATCCTCAATAAAATACTGGCAAACTGAATCCAGCAGCACATACAAAAACTTATCCACCATGATCAAGTCAGCATTATCCCTGGAATGCAAGGCTGGTTCAACATATGTAAATCAATAAACATAATCCATCACATAAACAGAACCAATGACAAAAACTACATGATTATCTCAATGGATGCAGAAGGCCTTCGACAAAATTCAACAGCCTTCATGCTAAAAACTCTCAATGAATTACGTATTGATGGAACATATCTCAAAATAATAAGAGCTATTTATGACAAACCCACACCCAATATCATACTGAATGGGCAAAAGCTGGAAGCATTCCCTTTGGAAACTGGTACAAGGCAGGGATGCCCTCTCTCACGACTGCTATTCAAAATAGTGTTGGAAATTCTGGCCAGGGTAATCAGGCAAGAGAAAGAATTGTATTCAATTAGGAAAAGAGGAAGTCAAATAGTCCCTGTTTGCAGATGACATGATTGTACATTTAGAAAACCCCATTGTCTTAGCCCAAAATCTTCTTAAGTTGCTTACTTCAGCAGTCTCAGGATAGAAAACCAATGTGCAAAAATCACAAGCATTCCTATACACCAATAACAGATTTTTTACATTTAATTTTGCCTTTCAGTTAAACTGAAACTTATTTGGGATCCTTTTTAAAGATAACTTTCCTAGGCATATTTTAATATATGAAAACTTGCACAAAGCAATATTTTGCTCCATGCGGTATACTTGAACAAAATCTTAATGCTCTAAATTTAATATTTTTTACTTCACTCAGTGTCAAATACAAGCTTCATTATCCTAAATTACAACTCTTTGTTTCAGCTGATTATATTACATGATGTCTAATAGGGAAGTTCTGTATCTGTCACTATTTAGCTGTGTAACTTTCAGTAAGGCATTTACCTTCTCAGGATTTTGGTTCTATTATTTGTAAAATAAGAAAAATAAACAGTATTTCCATTGAGATATATCTCAAGACCTAAAATTTTATGATTTTACCTAACGAGTCTCTTGTAAAATAGAAAGGATGCATTCAAGTATAGCCAAATACAGAAATAGGATCTTATATATCATGAAGGGTGATAGACTGAGAGTCACAAGATAGGTCGTCTAATTCAACTGTGTTGGTGTGCATTTTCAGAAAAGATCTTTATTCCTTTTAGAGTGTCCATTTATTCCAATTTAAAATAAATGGAAATATTTAAAATATGGTAAGCTAAGCAGGTTAGAAATATCTTTGGAAATGTGGCAAAATAACTGTTCACAGCATTGCGTGCTTCAGTGATCATTGTGGAATGTTTGGATAAATGAAACAGATGAACAATAGACAGGGAAAACAGCTTTCAACACTTTAAGGGTTGAGTTTATATTTCAACAAACAGCATTGCCAATTGGATTGTATTTTCTCTAGGTTTTCATATTTACTGTAAATATGTTTCTTCAGCCTTGTGACAAATTGGCCAAATATAAAAAATAAATGAAATCTAGTGGTCAGATTGTGCCACGTCTGTCAGAAAAGCTATTAGCAATTATGAAATTAAAAATTCATAATGCATGGGTTTCCTCCAGTTACTCTAGGGAAAAGATACAAATACAAATAGGATAAATTATCCAAGTGAATGTTCATTCTATTTTTTGTCTTGTTGCCATTAAAAACAACCTTAAGCATCTTCTGTGCTCCTCATTAAAATCCTAACCTTAAGTAGCACTTTCTGTTCTGTTCCAAGGGGGAGAATCTCAGTGTCATAGCTCTATGAGTGGATGTAGGGAAGTCACCTCCTATTCTGGAGCTGATTCTATATGCTTCCCCCTCTTTTTCTCTCATCAAAGGGGTAGTTCAGTTAAAAGCCCTTAAAATAGAGTAAATATGATCAAGTGGAAGAAAGTTTGGTGCTTATAATGTATTAGAGTTTCTTCTTTCTCACTTTCTTTTTCCTACTAGCTCTGAGATTTTACTTCTGAAATTATTTTCCTTATTTTTCATCTCCTCATGTGAAGTGAGGGGGAGAAGCCTGGAAAAACCATGTAATGCCTGTGTTTTTTGTTTCTTTGTTTTACTGTGTACATGACCTTTTCCTTAATCAGCATGAGACTCATTATTTTGTGTGGTTAGTGGATTGGGGATAGAAACTAGAATTTATTTCAGGAAAAATGCAAAGCGAAAGACATAATTCATTGTCAGCTTCAGACACCCAAAATAGGGTTTTCAAAACTCCAAGAAATTGACTTGGATTCCGTGGTTGTGAGTACAACTTCTCATCTATTACATCAAGAAATAGACTTGAAACATAATTTTATGTAAGGAAGGTTATGGTCAAAGAGAAAATAAAATCATGGTCTCAATGGATTGAGAAAGTAGAAAAACTGGTTAAATGTTGGGATTATCACCATTTGGGCTAAATTACAGGATAATGGTCTCCAAAAACTTATAGATTGTTAAGAGTGATTTGAAAAGCACACTTCTCTGCATTTTCTATGGGGAGGTACAACCTTCAGGCAAAGCCCTGGATGGGAGTCCTTCCCATTTCTGTGCAGGAACTTAGTGATGTTAGAGGAAAGCAGCTATGCAAGAGACTCTGGAGCACCACTCCTGCTTCCCCAGGGCTAGTGTGTGGTACAGATCCCAAAGCACTGCATACCCCACTGATAAATGCAGAGGGATGCAGAGATGGCTGGTGGGGAAGCAGAGGCCTAAGGTTTGCAGCAAAGGGAGAAAAACAGCCACAGTATTGAGGAACAAATACTCTTGCATGGGGGCAAGTTGCTCCCAAAGACCAGCTGGAGCCATTCACACCAATGCACCCCCAGGAGCTCTGTGGCAGAGCATCCTGAAAACACCACAGAGAGTTGAGGCCTCCACCCCAACTAGAGCTGCAAATTCACATTAGCCACATCCAGGATGAATTCAGCTTTTGTGTTGCCTGAAATGTAAAGATTTTTGGAGCATTTTTAGAAAAATAAGAACATTGGGGTAAAAAATTAGGAATGAAAATGAACACATATTCAGCATGAAAAAATAATTTACAAAAAAATTAGGTTTCAAAAGTTGTCAAATGCTTTAGAAAATAGAGGGGGAATGGATATAACTAACTGTTATAATTAGCTGCCTGACTCAACCCTATATTTTTTTCTCTACATTATTGGATGCTTACGTTTTAATTGCTTCATCATGACTTTGGAATACCCCTCTACAGAGAGAATGCAAAAGAAACTCTGTCTTTCCTCTGGCAAGGTTAATAGAGATCTTCTATGAAATTATCAATTTAAAATTTTTTATCAGTTTAGGAAAAGTTTCTTTCAGCTTTACAACTTATAATTAGTAATGCCATGTGCATTTTTACCATTGCTGTCAAGTCTGGAAGGCCCTCTGAAGCTTCTGTCCTATGTGAGCTTTAGAATTTCAGGACATTTCAAGTTTCCTTAAATACTCTTTACACTGACTACATTATTCCTAGAAGCCTTTCAAGACTGCCAGCAATAATTTAACTTACACAGCAGTGACTGCAAAGTACAAAAATATTACTCCAAACTTACACTGCATATATTCTCAGCTAAAAGTCCCCATAGGCTAATTGCAGAATTTCCCATGGCCACTCCAGTGCTACTAAACAAAAGGGAGACTATGACAGAGAGGAAATCAGAGTGGAAATGGACAGTCATTTTCATCGGTTGAGGTTAATATATATTAATTTTGCAAATTTTATAGAGCTGTATCAGCTTGTGACTAGATTTCAGATCCCTGGAAGAGATTCTAGAGTCCCTGCAAAGAGAGATTCCGAGGCATAAACTTACGTGATTTTCCATTCTAGGTCTGTCTTGGAAAGGAGCCCCCAAATTTGGAGAGGAGCAAAAGAACAGGACATTCTGAGAAAACTAAATTATCTAAAAGAGAAACGTTTAAAATACTTCCAATTTATTCTAGTGGACCAGTGTTATATTGAAATGAATGTGCTCTTCTCTACTTGTTTTCACCACTCTCCCCCTCCTAGCTGCCCCAGAGGTAGGGGATTAGGTGAACATCATATCTGTACATTGAAAATAAAGAGCTGTGTTTTCTTTGTGCTTCTGAATATAATATGAATAAATGTGGGACACTATTACACATATTTTGCAAGTTAATGTTTACTTTTAATGTAATCACAATATTTAGTTGTATTCATACTTTTTTGGAGTTTTCTGATTTCCTTTTTGTATTTGTTACTATGAGACCTGTAGGATAAAGGCTTTAAATTGCTCAATCAAAATTGCTTGATATAATTCCAACATGAATGTCAAAGGTTGGTGCCCAATAACACATCAGGAGTGTAATGAGAACTGAATTCCAGGTGCAAAATTCTAGTAGTTCATTGTCCTTTGCAAACTACTCCATCTTCTTTCTTCCCCAAACTCACGAGCAGACCAAGGTAAATTCATGATGTAGACCAAGTTGTTTCTCCAACTTCTCTTTTTGCTACTCTGAACTTATTGGTGTTGTAGACTTGACAGCTAAGTTAGACTCCAAAGTATACAGATGAACTAGTAAAATGACATTGATTAATCCTGGTGAGGTTTCAAGTTGGGTTGCTGACTTAGCATATTCCCTTCATTACGAACATACAAGGAGGACAGATGAAGAGGTCAATAGCACTATAGGGATGGATTTAATTAATAAGCGTTGAGTACCACATATATGTTCTTATTTACTGAGCACCTACTTTCCCCAGTGATAACAGAAAGTAAAATTGTAAAACATTTAGTTTTGTTTAGGAAGGGTATGATGTTCAGGCAAGGCCTTCAAGAGCAAGCATTATCTAGGTTGAGATGTGAAGTGGAGGAATTATGTAGTAGGATAATAGGTGATTCAAGGCAAACGGAATAGCATTTCAAAAGTGTGGGGGTGAGAACATTCACATTTTCAGTTGAGAAAGAAAACCTGAGCTGCAAGGTTGAAGTTAGATTGAAGGGGGTGATTGCAAAACAATTGGAAATTGACTTTTTTACTGGGTAAGGTGTAGTTAGTGGTTGGTGGGAAGGGGTTAGTCCTTCTCACTCCATAGAGACTTGAATACTTGATTAAATAAGGAGAGAGTAGAGTAACAGTTGTATCTTGCCACTTGATTACCATAATTCTCTAAACTCAAAATCTACCGTTTTTATACATTCAAAGTGAAAAAAAAAATGGTTAGGTTTTCTTCATAAACTCTAATTTCCCTTGATCTTGGTGATTTACAGAGTTTGTATAGCATTTAAACAGATTAATACTTTGCAGAAACTAACATGGAATAAAAGCCTATCTTAGGTAGACATTTTCATATGTTATCTCATATAATCCTCACAAAAGGACTCTAAATTATCGTGGGTCTTTTCTAGACTAAAAAAGAGACTTAAAGAGCTTGAGCTTGAGGTTAAACTAACACACAGAAGAAGAGAGAGAATCTGAATTCAGGCCATCCACATTAACTTGTCTAGTAAAGAAAAATGTAAATTTTGTACAAAGTTTAATTTAGTTCAATACCACAAAGCAAGCCCTAATACTTTTTTGGTGTTTCAAATACATGTGCTTATGAACTAAAGAGGATTCATAATAGTTTAATCATTTTCAAAATGTTTGCATTTTGACTGCACAACCTCAAATTCAAAAGAAATATTAACTAGAGAAAAATGCATTATGTATACAAGACTGCATCCCAAATTTCCAATTATTTAGATGTGGTATGTACTGTGTCTTCAGAACAATCAATTAGACTCTTCCCTCCTGATGTGAATGTCTGAATACAAATTAAAAATGAGAAGCATTTATACAACATCAGAATATAGATCAAAACCATTACCCAGGTTAGTTTGTCACGTTCCATTTAGGACATGATTTTAATCAGAGAAAAAATTACACGTACTCATGATAAAAATGACAAATACCTGCATCGCTTAGGAAAACCATAATTTATAGATTAGGAGATATTTCAGAGATGGCTCAGATAAATGATACAGTGTATTTAAAGGCATATATTAAGAAATCTCATGTATGCTATTGTAATCCGCTTCTTTAATCAATGGAGAAGTACATATTTCAAATAGAAATATAAGACTCAGCATCCCACTGTGCATAAAGCACCTGACCTCATGCCCATCATGCAGTAGTCACAATAGAGTTAATTTCCTTCTTGTATAACAGATGGAGAAAGCATTTCAAAAATCATCTAAAACCAAATCAACCACCAAATGTGTTTAAGAAGCAGAGGTTATAGATAGAATTCTATTATGAGGGAGATTATTAAAGTTTAGACATATTTTATATTAACTTTATTTTACTTAATAATTGAAGACTGCTTGAAACAATATTAAACATACACATTTACTACCTGGTGAATACATTGCTGCCTCTTACATGTATTTGTGTTTACATGCCTCTGATTTGAAGGGTAGCTGAACCTAAAAGACCCCCCCCCTTTTTTTTTTTTAAGCTTTTCACTGTCTTTCAAGCCACTCAAAGATTTCAGTGAGTATAGACAGGTCCATCTGTTATGTGATCCTGGGGAATTCACTTCCTCTCATTTTGTTTCTTCACCTGTACAGTGGTGCTATTACTACCTACATGCTAATTAATTATGTGACACACTTAGCATGTTTTCTAGTATAAAACAACTATTCACTAAATGGTTGCCCTTAGTGCTTCGAATTGGTTCAGAAATAAAGTCTAAAGTGCATTTGAAATTCACGATTTTCTTCTAAAAATATTGTTTTAATAATAAACTGATGAGATTATGCCACCTATGTTGAATAAAACTAACCCTGACAGCTTAGACACAATTGATTGAATCATAATTAAAATTCATGATTCGAAGATAACCACCAGTATCTGCTCTGGAAAGTGGCCAATCCATGCTGATGTGGCCAAGATAAAACTCTGCCCAGCATCTGTCTGCATAGTGAATGGTGACAAAATCATCATTTTTAGGATCTATACTAAATAAAGAGAAGGGAAGTCACTTGATCTCATCCTGCATAATTTGATGCATATTTCACTCATCCAAACTGAGACCTGAATGCAGGATGACAGCATAGAGCCATAAAACATTTTGGGGCACTCTTATAATGGTTGTCCTGTACAAAACCCTACTCTCTTCTCTACCTTACAGCTTTTTGCAACATATTGGTATGTAGTACTTAGGTAGTTAGGTTTTTAAAGAATAGACTTCAGATGTGAAATGGGATTGGGTGGAACAAAATGGGGAACATGAGGTAATCCCATTAATAATGGAAATACGTAATTTAGGTTTGGTAGTAAATAAAAAATAAGACTATCACCTAATTAAGCTGTTGTTTCAGGAGGACATACTCTACAAAATCAAGGCTTTGGGCCACAGAGTAGACATATTAGAATGCTTTGGAGAGATTATAATGTGAAAGAATAACAGGATACACTAAAATTTTATGGTAACCCTATGTAACCTACATGAATACATTCTAATTATAGACAGCTAACAAAATCAAGGACCATTATTATGTCAGATATGCTTATTGATTACCCAACAAACAACCTCTCCATTTTTACATTTTTAGGACATTTTTAGCCAAAGATTAAAATGTGAGATAATCATTTTGCCTGCTTTATCTGTGACTAGGTTATGGCCAGGCATCTTAACTCATTGTAGCTAAAGTCTGGTTTGGGATGTGAAGGGCTATCTGTTTGGGTTATGGGAAAGTTTCTTATCCACAATTATATAAATGCTTAATATCCCTTTCCTTAGACGGAATGCTATATTGATTGTCATGATGCTTGAAACTGCAGGAACAATCTTCTGACCATGAGGGGCAAGCTTAAAGCTGTGCTGAGTATGATAGCAAAGGAAGATGGGAAGATACTTGTTCCTCAGTGATGCTGCTGAGCTCTTGGAGCAACACTGGGAACTCCCTTACCCCAGACCTTGGTTGTATAAAGAGGCAAAGTCCCATTATGGAAGCTCATTTAGTTAAGTGTCAGACCTTTGTACTCAAAGGTATCCTAACTGGTACAACCATGTCACTCTGTGGAAGAAAACACTTTCAACTTGAATTTAGTGCTGGCACTGCTGTACTCCAGGCAGTGCAATAGCATAATGCATAGAGGGCCATGTACAGGTAAGCTGAATTCCCAGTTGCCTTAACTTTTCATGGGTAGGGCTCTGACTGGTAGAAATTTAGAATTTTTTTCACTTAAATATAAACTTTTAGAAGCCTTAAGTGAGATTTATGATTGAGATGTCTGACACATCGGGACATTTCTAATCATTTTTTAACCACCTAAACCCACCTACCACCGTATCTTCTTTTTTTGCAGTTATAATTATCTTCCCAGTTACGAGACATATCCCGTAACTAGAGTGGAAGGCTGTCACTGACCTTAGAATCACTATGCAAAACCATACTCAGAAGGAGTTAAAATGTTTCCAAGATTAGTTGTACAAGCTGTCAGTATATTGACAAGCTAGAAGAGATGGAATGGGCTTGGATTTTAAAGATGCTTTTGTCTAGGAGACAAGAGCACATATTTGGAGTAATATGGAGTATGCTGCATTTTTGGGGGGACTCATCGGAAATACATATTAAAACACAATTGGCGGATCTCGAGAGTTTTAACAGGTTGCTGGTTTAAGCAATGATGTACAATTATACTAAGCCTTGGTTCATGACTACTGTGAAGAGCCAGCATTTGGTATAATTTGAGCAAAGAGATTCAATGGCTTGGGGAGAAAGGATTTCTATAGTAGATTTATTACTGAATCTAGCTGCTGGAGCCACGTTATGTTTCCTCCACAATGTTTCCATCCTGTTAGTGGCTAGAAGGAGAGGCTTATAAAGGAAAGACTCTGAAGAGCTAAATGGGCCTCTTGTCCATTCTCCACTTGCAGGGAAGGCTATAATCACAAGAGAGTTGTTGATTATAGCGGAAATGGTCACAGTTGGTAGATACAGATAGTGACTATCAGCAAAAGCAGAAAGTGGAGATGATAATCCAGTTTTGGGGAATGACAATGCTGGAGACATTTGGTTATGACTTACAAAGCATAAAAGAAAATTAAAAAGTATTCCTTAAGATTCTATTTGATCTGTATGAGAGAAATTGCAATGACTGATAAAAGTGGGATCCGTGCTTCTCTCATATTAACAAGACATGACCTCAGCAGTGTAGACACACAGCATTGGTTCAGGCCACATGTGTGGCTCCATCTTCTACTTGTAGGATTTGGGGTCTCAGATTCTTCAGTTGTGAAAATATAAGAACACTACTCAAAACAGTTGTTGTGAGATTAAAGATAATGTGTAAAAAAATACTCAGGAAACTTCTAAGAATAGTAAATATTAACTTTTGTTGTTATGATGAGGACACTTGGTCTCCTTGGTTACAATGAGACTGAAGATTGAAGGCCAGAAAATGAAGATCCCATGATAAAGACTACTAAAATGGCTTTATACCTACCTTGACTTATTTACTTTGTCTTCTTCAAAAGGTCAAAAAATTATAAAAGAATATGATTACTCTATAGGTAACATTTTAAAAGTTTTCAGACATTGACCACACTGGCTCACTGAAAGCTAATACTGTCAAGCAATAAAGAATTGAGACTGAGGTTATCTCACAATAGGTGGGACAAGTGGTACATATTTTATGCAGTCGTATCCCAAATTTAGGAGTATATACTTAGAAAGGATATTTAGTAATTAAAAATAAAATCAAGCTGGTGATTCTCTAACTATGTAGTAAATGATAATGAATGGAGCTAGGATGTTCATTACCAGGAGGATGCCTGTGCTCCTCCTGTGAAATTTTTAATCAAAATAATGTTCCTTCTCCCTCAAAATTCTTAAGATTTTAATCACCAGTGAAGATTTTCCAGGTATGGTGATTCTATAAGCTCTCTTTTATTTCTCCAAGTTTGGTCTGGGTAAAACATATTGAAAGTTCTGGAATATTGCCTCACTTTATCCAAAATGTAATATAAGTTCTTTCTAAAGGTTTTAGAGACCTCTTTATGGAAGCCCACTAAATACTACACCTGTATATGGCAGGGGTAGATTTCTCTCATGAATTAGACATGAAGAATATGGACCACATCTTCACCCCAGGTCATCACACTTCTCCATGAATGCTTGGCTCTATGGAATAGAAGGTGGTAAGAATTCTAAATTTAAAAAAAAAATGAATAGAAGTTATAAATGAAGCCTATGAGAATATATACCTAAGCAAAATTCTTATCAGTCTAAAGATACAGCATACATTGTAATCCCCTCCAAAGTTAAGGACAGCTTTTAGTCCTTTTAAACTAGAAGGTAGAATAACATTTAATTGACCTCTTATTTTAGAGTTATCTTATTATTCTTTCTAGATATGCTTCACTGCTTAAAAATTTATTTTGGCTATTCTCCTGTACTTCACTTGAATACTTTATAGAACCACTGAAGAATTTAAGCTGGTTCAGAATGAAGTATGAGCTGTCCTTCCACTTATTCCCCAATGTATTGCTCATTTTCAGAGGCCTGAAGTCTTGAACAGAGCTTAATTCCCAAATGGTAAAATCCCAAAGGACTTCTGGTTGTGTTCCCTAAAGTTTAGGTAAAGTTAGACATCCTACAGCAGAATGCCACTTTCCTTTTGAGGATGAATATTTGACTTACCACACGCCTCTAGAAAACAAACGCCTAGTCATGGGATACCAGTGACCCCAAACATGGGTTGACAGTGGTGATCCACCATACCATAAGCTCGAATATGACTGGATGAAGTCCACCATTAAATGGAAGTGGTCTGTTTAGGATTGAGACTCTGGATACATTCAGTGAACAAATTCTCCTTCTATATTCATTGCCTCTATAGGGATCACATTGCCATTCTTCTCTCAACATATGTCTGTGGATTTGTAGAATATTCTTTCTGTTCAACTTAAAGAGGATTAAAATCTTAAGGGATGTTTCTAGGGAATTCTGCAAAGCATGTTAGCACTATACACAAGTTTATTCCTCTAGCATTAGAGCACTCATAAGAATAACCCTGAAAGATGATGGAGTAAGGAAATCCTTCCACTCAGCAGAACTTCAAGGAGGACATTCTGCAGTTTGCTGTGTCTGGAAGGAAGCCTAGATTGAGACCTACATTTACTTTGATTTGGAGACAGTGGCTGACAGTTAGCTAACTTGACAAAGACTTGGAAGAAGTATAGTTGGAGGATTTGTGTAGAGTGTTACATAAGAACAATATGGATTATGCTTTTAAGAGAAAGTCCAGAAACTAGTCATTTCAATGGAACATTGTTAACATTTGAATTGATCAGATGATCCACATTTGGCAGTACTTTTTTCCTTAGCTAGCCCATTTCCTTGCAGTGAATTCAATAATATAGTGATAAAGATGAACAGGGACTATCGTTGTGTCTAATTACTTCTCTTATTGCTATGGTAAGTCTGTCTACAGCCAAGTTGGATGGCAAAAATTATTAATGAAAGCTTTGAATTTTTGATAGATTACTATACCCTATTGAAAAATAGCTGCTGATGGCATGTTGATTACATCAGATTTTGTAGAATTGCTATGAACTTATTTACCCTCACTGGAAAATACTATTTGTTTCCATAGGTTTTGGGGGAACAGGTGATATTTGGTTACATGAGTAAGTTCTTTAGTAGTGATTTGTGAGATTTTGGTGCACCTATCACTCACACAGTGTACACTGAACCCAATTTGTAGTCATTTATCCCTCATTGCCTTCCCACCCTTTCCTCCTGAGTCCGCAAAATCCATTGTGTAATTCTTATGCATTTGCATCCTCATAGCTTAGCTCTTACGCGTGACAATATACAATGTTTGGTTTTCCATTCCTGAGTTACTTTCCTTAGAATAATAGACTCCAATGCCATCCAGGTTGCTACGAATTCCAATAACTCATTCCTTTTTATGGCTAAGTAGTATTCCATCTTTTATATATGTCACAGTTTCTTTATCTGCTCATTAATTGATGGGTTTTGGGGTTGGTTCCGTATTTTTACAACTGTGAATTGTGCTGATACAAACATATGGGTACAAATATCTTTTTTGTATGATGACTTATTTTCCTCTGAGTAGATAGCCAGTAGAGAAATTGCTAGATCAAATGGTAGTTCTACTTTTAGTTCCCTAAGGAATCTCTACACTGTTTCCCACAGTGATTGTACTAGTTTACATTACCATCAGCAGTGTAGAAGTGTTTTCTGTTCACTGCATCCATTCCAACATCTATTTTTTAATTTTTTAATTTTTTTATTTTTTGATGATGGCCATTCTTGTGGGAGAAAGGTGGTATCACACCATGGTTTTGATTTGCATTTCCCTGATCATTAGTTATGTTGAGAATTTTTTCTGTGTTTGTTGGCCATTTTTATATCTCCTTCTGAGAATTATCTATTCATGTCCTTAGTTCACTTTTTGATGAAATTGTTTTATTATTGATAATTTGAGTTCATTGTAGATTCTGGATATTAGTCCTTTGTCAGATGTATAGATTGTGAAGATTTTACTCTGTGGATTGATTGTTTATTCTGCTGACTGTTCCTTTCACCTTGCAAAATCTCTTTAGTTAATCAAGTCCCACCTAGTTATCTTTGTTTTTATTGCATTTGCTTCTGGGCTCTTGGTCATGAAATCTTTGCCTAAGCCAATGTCTAGAAGGGTTTTCTAATATTATCTTCTAGGATTTTTATAATTTCAGG
Source organism: Chlorocebus sabaeus (assembly GCF_047675955.1). Classification (NCBI taxonomy): domain Eukaryota; kingdom Metazoa; phylum Chordata; class Mammalia; order Primates; family Cercopithecidae; genus Chlorocebus; species Chlorocebus sabaeus. The sequence goes on from NC_132920.1 coordinate 57,527,888, forward strand.
TCTTAGATTTAAGTTCTTGATCCATCTTGAGTTGGTTTTTGTATAAGGTGAGAGATGAGAATCCAGTCTCACTCTCCTATATGTGGCTTGCCAACAATACCAGCACCATTTGTTGAATAGGGTGTCCTTTCCCCACTTTGATTTTGTTTGCTTTGTCAAAGATCAGTTGGATTTAAGTATTTAGGTTGATTTCTGGGTTCTCTATTCTGTTCCACTGGCCTATCTGCCTATTTTTATACCAGTACCATGCTGTTTTGGTGACTATGGCCTTATACTATAGTTTGAAATCAGGTAGTGTGATGCCTCCAGATTTGTTCTTTTTGCTTAGTCTTGCTTTGGCTATGCAAGCTATTTTTTGGTTCCATATGAATTTTAGAATTTGTTTTCTAATTCTGTGAAAAATGATGTGGTGGCATTTTGATGGGATTTGCTTTGAATTTGTAGAATACTTTTGGCAGTATGGTCATTTTTGGTTCTGTCCATCCATGAGAATGGAATGTGTTTCCATTTGTTTGTGTTGTCTATGATTTCTTTAAGCAGTCTTTTGTAGTTTTCTTTGTAGAGGTCTTTCACCTTGTTGGTTAGGTATTTGCTACTTTTTTTGGGGGGGGGCGGTGGGGGAGGCAGCTATTGTAAAAGGGTTGAGTTCTTGATTTGATTCTCAGCTTTGTTGTTGGTGTTGTATAGCAGAGCTACTGATTTGTGTATATTGATTTTGTATCCAGAAACTTTGCTGAGTTTACTTTTCAGTTCTAGGAGCTTTTTGAAGAAGCCTTTAGGTTTTTTTAGATATACAATCTAATCATCAGCAAACAGTGACAGTTTGACTTCCTCTTTACGGATTTGGATGCCCTTTATTTCTTTCTCTTATCTGATTGGTCTGGTCAGGACTTCTAGTACTATGTTGAATAGAAGTGTTAAAAGTGGGCATCCTTTTCTTGTTCCAGTTCTTGGAGGGAAAGCTTTCAACTTTTCCTCATTCAGTATTATTTTGGCTATGGATTTGTCATAGATGGCTTTTACGATATTGAGGTATGTCCCTTGTATACTGATTTTGCTGAATCACAAAGGGATGCTCAGTTTTGTTAAATCCTTTTTCTGCTTCTATTGAGATGGTCATCGGATATTTGTTTTTAATTCTTTTTATGTGGTATATCACATTTATTGACTTGTGTATGTTAAATCATCCCTTGCATATGTTAGCTCATCCCTGATATGAAACTCACTTGATCATGGTGGATTATCATGATAATCATGTGAGTTTTTTTTTTTTTTTTAATTCTCTTTGTGTGGTGTATCACATTTATTGACTTTGTATGTTAAAACATCCCTTGTGTATGTTAAGTCATTCCTGGTGTGAAACCCACTTGATTGTAGTGGGTTATCTTTTTGATATGTTGTTGGATTCGGTTAACTAGTATTTGGTTAAGGATTTTAGCGCCTATGTTCATCAGGGATATTGGTCTGTAGTTTTCTTTTTTGGTTATATCCTTTCTGGTTTTGGTATTAGGGTGATGCTTGCTGGCTTCATAGAGTGATTTAGGGAAAATTCCCTCTTTCTCTATCTTGTGGAATAGTGTCAATAAGATTGGTACCAATTCTTCTTGGAGTGTCTGGTAGAATCCTGCTTTGAACCTATCTGATCCTGGACTTTTTTGGCAATGTTTTTATTACCATTTCAATCGTGCTGCTTATTACTGGTCTGTTCAGGATATCTAATTCTTCCTGATTTAAGCTAGGAGGGTTGTATCTTGCCAGAAATTTATTCATTTCGTCTAGACTTTTTAGTTTATGCACATAAAGATGTTCATAGTAGCCTTGAATGATCTTTTGTATTTCTGAGGTATTGGTTATAATATCTCCTTTTTCATTTCTAATTGAGCTTATTTGCATTTTCTCTTTACTTGGTTAATCTTACTAATGGTCTATCAGTTTTATATATCTTTTCAAAGAACCAGGTTTTTTCATTTATGTTTTGTATTTCTTTGGTTTCAATTTCATTTAGTTCTGTTCTGATCTTGGTTATTTCCTTTATTCTACTGGTTTTGAGTTTGTTTTGTTTCGTTCTTGTTTCTCTAGTTCCTTGAGGTGCGATCTTAGATTGTCTATCTGTGCTCTTTCTAACTTTTTGATGTAGGCATTTAACGCTATGAACTTTCCTCTTAGCCCTGCCTTTCCTGTATCCCAGGGGTTTTTATAGGTTGTGTTGCTATTATCATTCCATATGAAAAATTTTTAAATTTTCATGTTGATTCTATTGTTGACCCAGTGATCATTTAGGAGCAGATTATTTAATTTTCATGTATTTGCATGGTTTTGAAAGTTCCTTTTGAAGTTGATTTCCAGTTTATTCTACTGTTGTCTGAGAGACTACCTGATAAAATTGCAATTTTCTTAAATTTATTGAGACTTTTTTTGTGGCGTATCATATGGTCTATTTTGGAGAAAGTTCCATGTGCACTGATGAATACATATTCTGTGTTTGTCGGGTAGAATATTCTGTAAATATCTGTTAAGCCCTTTTGTTCCAGTATATAGTTTAAATCCATTGTTTCTTTGTTGACTTTCTGTCTTGATGACCTGTCTAGTGCTGTCAGTGGAGTATTCAAGCCCCCCACTATTATTGTGCCGCTGTCTATCTCATTTGCAGTAGTAATTGTTTTATAAATTTGAGAGAGCTCCAGTGTTAAATGCATATATATTTAGGATTTTGATATATTCCTGTTGGACAAGGCTTTTATTATTATATAATGTCCCTCTTTGTCTTTTTTTTTTTTTTTTTTTTTTTTGAGATGGAGTTGGGTTCTTGTTGCCCAGGCTGGAGTGCAATGGCTTGATCTTGGCTCACTGCAACCTCTGCCTCCCGGGTTCAAGCAATTCTGCCTCAGCCTCCCAAGTAGCTGGGATTTCAGGCATGCCCCAACACACCTGGCTAACTTTGTATTTTTAGTCAAGATGGGGTTTCACCATGTTGGTCACGCTGGTCTTGAATTCCTGACCTCAAGTTATCCACCTACCTCGACCTCCCAAAGTGCTGGGATTACAGGTGTGAGCCACCGCACCCAGCCCCCTCTTTGTCTTTTTAAACTGCTGTTGGTTTAAAGTTTGTTTCCTCTGATACAAGAATAGCTACTCCTGCTTGCTTTTGGTGACCATTTGCATAGAATGTCTTTTTTTCACCCCTTTATCTTAAGTTTATGTGATTCCTTACGAGTTAGCTGAGTCCCTTGAATGCAGCAGATAGCTGGTTAGTGAATTCTTATCCATTGTGCAATGGTGTATATTTTAAGTAGGGCATTTAGACCATTTACATTCAACATTAGTATTCAGATGTGAGGTACCATTCCATTCCTAATGTTATTTGTTGTCTGTATACCTTGTTTTTTAAATATTATTGTATTTTTGTTTTATAGATCCTGTGAGATTTATGCTTTAAAGAGGTTCTGTTCTGATGTGTTTCCAGGTTTTGTTTCAAGGTTTAGGCTCCTTTCAGCAGTTCTCATAGTGCTGGCTTGGTAATGGCAAATTCTCTCAGCACTTTTTGGTCAGAAAAAGACTGTATCTTTCCTTCATTTATGAAGCTTTGTTTCACTGGATACAAAATTCTAGGCTGATAATTGTTTTGTTTAAGGGGGCTGAAGATAAAGCCCCAATCCCTTCTAGCTTGCAGGGTTTCTGTTAAGAAATTTACTGTTAATTTGATAGGTTTTCCTTTATAGGTTACCTGGTGCTTTTGTCTCACAGCTCTTAAGATTCTTTCCTTTGTGTTGACTTTAGATAATCTAATGATAATGTGCCTAGGCAATGATATAATGAATTTCCCAGATGTTCTTCAAACTTGTTGTATTTGGATGTCTAGGTCTCTAGCAAGGCCAGGGAAGTTTTTGTCAATTATTCCCCCAAATATGTTTTCCAAACTTTTATATTTCTCTTCTTCCTCAGGAACACCAATTATTCTTAGGTTTAGTCACTTAACTTAATCCCAAACTTCTTGGAGGCTTTGTTCATTCTTTCTTATTCTTTCTTTCTAAATTTGCTTCCTGTGGCCATGTTGCATTTGCCTATGACATAGACTTACTCTCTCATGTACCACTAAGTTCTTCCATTAAGGTAACTTCTGTTTGTAGAACTCATTTCACAAAAAGAAGTAAAGCAATCTGACGCTTGTGAAAGGAACTACTGTTATTTTCACACCATGGATAAGTAGTTAGCCTTATATAATGATAACTTGATGTATTGAAAACTTATTCACATTTTCCCTTAATTAACCATACTGGACTGAAGATCTACCTTGTCTTATTTTGCGTGGTATATGATCTGTGACAACAATTTATATAGAATGATGCCTCTTCTATATCTAACTGCATAGGTCTAGAAAATGAGGAGGAACAGTAGTAGCTTTTAAAATCTTACCTGATATTCCACTTTCAGAATAATTCTATTTTAATCCCTTCATTCTAAGACCTTAGGCATAAAAGTGACAGTGTCCAAAGGAGGCAGACATATTTTATATAAAATATGAAAAAGGTTTTACCAAATTGCAACCTGTGGTTAGCACCTGTCAATCTTGGACTACTTGTGTCATGATAATAGTGAAAAGTATCATTACCACCTTGAAAGGGACAATAGGTCTAATACTCCAAAATAGAGCTTGAAAAAAATCATGGATGAACTAAAGGATTATTTGGGCACTTCCTTTTATTTCCTGCTGAAAGTCATTAAGAAAATATGATATCTCTAGACCTTTACAAATTATGGTTTGTGCTATTCTGTGAAGCAAGAGTCCTAGATCAACTGAGCAATTAGCTAAATAAAAAAGACAGAGAATAAAAGTCTAATATTAAAAGTGGTCTTGTGGCAAATTGCGTATGTGAGGTATTATTTTAAAAATTAGAAAGCAAATGAATGTAACCAGAGTGAGTAGATCTTATTTTAGTTTAGTTTTATTGTTAGTTAACAAAGTATAGTTGTATATGAGAGTAAATTTTAATATTAGACATTATCTTCAGAATAATTTAAAGATATCATCTTTCTTTGTAGAAGTAAGCCATAATTTTGGTTGCTATTCAGATGTGACTTTGGTTGGGCATGAACTAGCTATATTATAATGATAAATTGATGATGATACTTTTGTAAGTGTAGACCTAGAAAAAAAGATGCCTAGCAATTGGGAGATTTAGTGTAGAAGACAACAAAAATACCTGCCAGTTACATTGCTACCTTTTAAGGAAAACTTCTAAATGGTGCTCTTTGTTTAAGCAACTGTAACTCTTGTCACATGTGTTGACTGAATTGAAATCCATTGTCCTAGCCAAAAGTAATTTTGGGGGCATCAATGTGGGAATAAAAGTGAAACAATTTTTTTTTTTTTTTGAGACAGAGTCTCACAACGTTGCCCAAGCTGGAGAAAAGTGGCACCATCTCAGCTCACTACAACCTCTGCCTCCCAAGTTAAAGCAAGTCTCATGAGTCAGCCTACTCGGGTAGCTAGGACTACAGACATGTGCCACCATGCCTGGCTAATTTTTGTATATTTAGTGGAGACACAGTTTCACTGTTGTAGCTTTACAGGACAAATATAATCTGACAACTTCCAAATTCCTTTGTCCAGACACAAACTACAAAGCCTACATTTTCAACTGCCTACTTATTTCATTTGGACGTCTAATAGAAATCTCAAACTCAACATGTTTGCAAGGTTGGCCTCAAACTCCTGGCCTCAAGTGATCTGCCTGCCTTGGCCTCCAAAAGTGCTAGGATTACAGGAGTGAGCCACAGCACCTAGCTCGTGAAACAATTTTTATTCAACACATTTTTTGCATTGCTTGGCTTCAATATCATACAGGTTCTCTTTACCCAATGGCAAAGTGACTGGAAATTGATCATACTTTCCTCCATGAAACCACTCTGTCCTCATTTGCCTCCTACCTTACTGGTTGCTCTTTCCTTGTCTTTTTGACATGTTCTTCCATGTCTCTCCAACCTCTTATTTTTGAAAGATCTAAGGTTTATATCTTTCCCCTAAAAAGGAAGAATCTAAGGATCTAAAGGAATACATCTAAAGATCTGTTCTTTCCTCTCCCTTTTATATTATTCAGTATTGTAGCTTTACAGTACAAATATAATCTGACAACTGCCAAATTCCTATGTCCAGACATAAACTACAAGCCTACATTTTCAACTGCCTACTTGACGTTTTCATTTGGATGTCTAATAGAAATCTCAAACTCAACATGCCCCAAACCGATGATCCGCTAGGCCTGCCCATTGGATAGACTTCCCCATATCATTTAATGACTATTCTATTATTACAGATACTCAGTTCAAAAATTTTGAAATCCTTCTTTGTTCCTTTTTATCATATATCTCATTCAGCACATCAGAAAATCGCCTTGGATCTACCTTCAAACCTTACCCTCTATCTCTCAGTTTCTACCATTTCCAATGCTGCTACTCTAATCTGAGCTTCAGTTCTCTATCTTAAAGTTTGTTCCCAACTTAGATGTCAGGGTGTTCTTCTAAAAATATGTCAAATTACATTCCTCTTCTACTCAATATCCTGCAATGCTTCCCATTTTATATATGGCAAAATCCAAAGTCTATAAATGGCCTACAAAATACTACTTGTTTTTCTCTCATTGCCTCTCTGACCTCAATTCTATCTGCTCTACCACCCATTGAACGTTTTGTAACAACTTAATTGGCCACTTCACCATTCTTTGAACATTGGTTTATTCTTGCCTCAGGAATTTTATGGTGGCAAATATTCTGCATGCTATACTTGACACCCATTTATCTACATGGCTAACTATTTTCTCTTTTAAGTCGTTGCTTAAATGTCTTTTTTTTTTTTTTTTTTTTTTTTGAGATGGAGTTGCTCTGTTGCCCAGGTTGGAGTGCAGTGTCGTGATCTCTGCTCAGTGCAAGCTCTGCCTCCTGGGTTCACACCATTCTCCTGCCTCAGCCTCCCGAACAGCTGGGACTGCAGGTACCTGCCACCAGGCCTGGCTAATTTTTTGTATTTTTAGTAGAGATGGGGTTTCACCTAGTTAGCCAGGATAGTCTTGATCTCCTGACCTCGTGATCTGCCCACCTTAGCCTCCCAAAGTGTTGGAATTACAGGCGTGAGCCACCGCAGCCTTAAATGTCCTCTTTTTAAGAAGACCTATCCTAACCACCAATTCTGCTTATCTTGTCCTATTTTTCCTTCATTTTCATGACTCTTGTTTCTTCTCGGTATGTCAGTTATTACTTATGCATTTTATTTACTGTTTATTATCCCTCTCCCTCCATGATTAGAATGTAAACTCCATAAGGCATGACTGTTTACCCTATTTGGTTCACTGACTTATATCAACAGACCAGACCAGAGTCTGGCATATAAAGATACTCATTAATATTTATGTAATGAATGAATGAATAAATGAATGAATGGAGAGCCTGAAGTTCAAGAGAAAAATGTGCTTTTCCTGACAAAGTCTCTGGGAAGAATTATAGTCTCCAAGATATGGCTACATGGTTATATATAAACTAATCGAAGGCCAGGGATATTGGCCAGGCCTAGATCACATGACCACTTCTGACCAGATGGTGGCAGGATAAGCAATAACCAAATTAAATACCTGAAATGATGTTACTATGGAAGAGGGAAGAGGGAAGAGGTGATGCCCCAAAGAAGGGAATCTGGACAACGAACTACCTATGTAATCTGTGAAGGTCAGCTACTTCTAAAGAGGCTTGAATGAAACTTTATCCAAAAAGGACATTTCACATTGACTGGTGAAAAACAAATTTAATTAAATTATATCCCCTGAAAGCAAAAGTTGTAGATGAACAAGGAAAATAGAAAAAACAAGGAAAATAAAAGCCTTTGGTGGTAACTTAAACTATTAGTTGTTGTTACCATATTATTTTTCCATGGAGCTTGTGCTTCCAGAAACACAGAGTGCAGGATAACAATATGGCCAGATATGTTCATCAAGGATATTGGCCTGAAGTTTTTGTTTGTTTGTATGATTGTATCTCTGCGAAGTTTTGGTATCATAAAAATCTTGAACAAAATACTAGCAAATCAAATCCAGCAGCACATCAAAAAGCTAATCCACCATCCATGATAGAGTAGGCTTTATTCCTACAATGCAAGGTTGGTTCAATGTATGCAAATCAATAAATGACTTATCACATAGAACAAAACCAAATAATATGTGAGTATCTCAATAGAAGCAGAAAAGTCTTTCAATAGAATTCAACATCCTTTCATGTTAAAAGCCGTTAACAAACTAGGAATCAAAGAAACATACTTCCAAATAATAAGAGCCATCTGTGATAAACTCATAGCCAATATCAAACTGAATGGGCAAAAGCTGGAAGATTTCCCCTTGAGAACCAAAACAAGACAACAATGCCCTGTCTCACCACTCTTATTCAACATTGTACTGGAAGTCATAGCAGATGAGTCAGGCAAGAGAAAAATGTAAAAGGCATCTAAATAGAAAGAGAACAAGTTAAACTATTGATGTTTGCAGATGATATTCTTTTCTAACTAGAAAACCCCACAGTTTCTGCCCAAAAGCTCCTAGATCTGATAAATAACTTCAGCAAAATTTCAGGGTACAAAATCAATGTACAAAACTTGGTAGCATTTCTATACACCAATAATGTCTGAGAGCCAAATCAAGAACACAATGCCATTCACAATCACCACAAAATAAAACAAAAAACCTAGGAATACAGCTAACCAGAGAGGTGAAAGATTTCTATAACAAGAATTGCAAAACAGTACTGAAAAAAATCAGAGATGACACAAACAAATGGAAAAATGTTCCATACTTACAGATAGAAGGAATCAATATTATTAAAATGGTAATACTTCCCAAAAGCAATTTACAGATCCAGTGCTATTCCTGTCAAACTACAAATGACATTATTTCATCAACCAGGAGCTGGTACCATTCCTTTTGAAACTATTTCAAACAGTAATAAAAGAGAGACATCTCCCTAACTCATTTTATGAGGCCAGCATCATCCTGATACCAAAGCCTCAGAGAGGCACAACAAAAAAGGAAAATTTCAGGCCAATATCCCTGATGAACATCAATGCAAAAATCCTCAATAAACTACTAGCAAACTGAATCCAGCAGCACATCAAAAGCTTATCCACAACAATCAAGTCGGTTTTATCCCTGGGATGCAAGACTGGTTCAACATACACAAATTGATAAACATAATCCATCACATAAAAAGAACCAATGACAAAAACCACATGATTATCTCAACAGATGCAGGAAGGCCTTAGATAAAATTCAGTATCCCTTCATGCTAAAAACACTCAATAAACTAGGTATTGATGGAACATATCTCAAAATAATAAAGGCTATTTATGATAAACCCAAAGCCAACGTTGTACTGAGTGGGCAAAAACTGGAAGCATTACCTTTGAAAACCAGCACAAGACAAGGATGCCCTCTCTCACCACTCCTATTCAACATAGTGTTGGAAGTTCTAGCTGGGGCAATCAGGCAAGAGAAAGAAAGAGTATTCAAATAGGAAGAGGAAGTCAAATCGTCTCTGCAGATGACATGATTGTATATTAAGAAAACACCATTCTCTCAGCCCCAAAACTCCTTAAACTGACAGGTAACTTCAGCAAAGTCTCAGGATACAAAATCAATGTGCAAAAATCACAAGCATTCCTATATACCAACAATAGACAAGCAGAAAGCTAAATCTTGAGTAAACTCCCATTCACAGTTGCTTCAAAGAGAATAAAATACCTAGGAATACAACTTACAACGGATGTGAAGGACTTCTTCAAGGAGAACTATAAACCATGGCTCAAGGAAATATGAGAGGACACAAACAAATGGAAAAACATTCCATGCTCATTGATAGGAAGAATCAATATTGCAAAAATGGCCATACTGCCCAAAGTAACTTATGGATTAAATGCTATTCCCATCAAGCTACCAGTGACTATATTTGCAGAATTAGACAAAAATACTTTAAATTGTAGGTGGAACCAAAAAAGCACATATGGCCAAGAAAATCCTAAGCAAAAAGAACAAAGCTGGAGGCATCACGCTACCTGATTTCAGGCTAAGCTACAAGACTACAGTAACCAAAACAGTACGGTACTGGTACCAAAACAAGATATATAGACCACTGGAATAGAACAGAGACCTAAGAAATAATACCACACATCTACAACCATTTCATCTTCAACAAACCAGACAGAAACAAGAAATGGGGAAAGGATTCCGTATTTAATAAAAAGTGTTGGGAAAACTGGCTAGTCACATGCAGAAAACAGAAACTGGACCACTTCCTTACACCTTATACAAAAATTAAGATGGACTGAAGTCTTAAATGTGAAACCCAAAATCATAAAAAAAAAAACACTAGAAAAAACCTGGGCAATATCATTCAGGACATGGGCATGGGCAAAGTCTTCATGACTGAAACTCCAAATGCAATTGCAAGAAAAGCCAAAAGTGACAAATGGGATCTAATTAAACTAAGGAGATTCTGCTCAACAAAAGAAACTAGCATCAGACTGAACAGGCAACCTACAGAATGGGAGAAAAATTTTGCAATCTATCCATCTTACTAATATCTTACTAATCCATCTAATCTATCTTACTAATCCACTAATATCTTACTATCCATCTTACTAAGGGGCTAATATCCAGAATCTACAAGGAATTTAAATTTACAAGAAAAAAAAATCCCATCAAAAAGTGGGCAAAGGATATGAACAGACACTTCTCAAAAGAAGATATTTACGCAGCCAACAAACATATGAAAATAAGCTAATCATCACTGGTCATTAGAGAAATGCAAATCGAAACCACAATGAGATGCCTGCTATCTCGAGTCAGTTAGAATGGTGATCGTTAAAAAGTCTGGAAGCAACAGATGCGGGCGAGGATGCAGAGACATAGGAATGCTTTTACACTGTTAGCGTGTGTGTCAATTAGTTCAACCACTGTGGAAGACAGTGTGGTGATTCCTCAAGGATCCAGGACCAGAAATACCGTTTGAACCAGCAATCTCATTACTGGGTATATACCCAAAGGATTATAAATCATTCTTCTATAAAGACACATGCACACGTATGTTTATTGCAGCACTATTTACAGTAGCAAAGACTTGGAACCAATCCAAATGCCCATCCATGATAGACTGAATGAAGAAAATGTGGCACATAAACACCATGGAATACTATGCAGCCATAAAAAAGAGTGAGTTCTTGTTCTTTGCAGGGACATGGATGAAGCTAGACATCATCATCTTCAGCAAACTAACATAGGAACAGAAAACCAAACACCATATGTTCTCACTCATAAGTGGCAGTTGAACAATGAGAATACGTGGACATGGTGGTCAGGGAGTGTGGGGGAACGTCACACACCAGGGTCTGTCGGGGTGGGGGGAGAGAGGAGGGAGAGCATTAGGATGAGTACCTAATGTGTGCGGGGCTTAAAACCTAGTTGATGGGTTGATAGGTGTTGCAAACCACCATGGCATGTGTATACCTTTGTAATAAACCTGTACATTCTGCACATGTATTCCAGAACTTAAAAAAGAGTGTTTTTAAAAATTGATATTTTGATGATTATCTTACTTGGGAAAAAGAGGTCATAAGAAAGTAGACAATGCATATAGCTGGAATATACCCTTTTAATAAAGGCATCAGGTAAAATGTATTCATTAGCAGATGTTTCCCTATTTGTTTTAGTTTTGCTAAAATTTGCCTTATTATTCAAGATACAACAGCTGAACAAATTAAAAAATAGACGTCCTTTTAGTAAGTTAGTCTTAGGTGAATTAGCCAAATAGGATTAAGCTTTTCATCCTAAAATATCAATCATAGATAACAGGGGCCATGGAAGACAATCCCCTGATGCTGATATTAGAAATGAAATGAAAAGATTAAACCAGGAGTCAGCAGACTTCTTCTGTAAAGAGCCAGGTTGATTTACAGGCCCTACAATTTCTGTCTCAACTGCTTAACACTGTTGTAACATGAAAGAAGCCACAGATGTTATATAAACGAATGGCCATGGTTATTTCAATAAAACTTCCCTTAAGACACTGAAATTTGAATTTCACATAATCTTCATGTGTTATACAGTATTATTCTTCTTTTGATGTTTTCCCAACCACTTAAAAGTTTTAAAACCATTTTAGCTCATAGGCCATAAGAAAATAGATAGTGGGTGAATTTGGTTTGCCAACTCTTGTACTAAAGCGTAGATTTGCTCAGGCTCAGAATGATTGCACATCCTACTTATTTGGACGATTTTTCTAACTTGAAAAGATTTAAGTTACAGACATATGCAAGTAATGGTTTGAGATGAGTCACTGGCTTTCCATCTGAATCCAGTTGTATTGTTTCCAAAGAAAAATGAAAGCAAGATGGGAGATTAAAGGATACCAGTAGTTGGTAAGATCACTGGATCCTCATCCTCTCAATCCATAATACAGATCTTTGTGGTGAGCATGAGTATTGAGTGCTTATTTTGATCGGCCATATCAAAAGCTTTAGCAGGTCTTTTAACCCTCAAGCTGACTGTGAGAACTTTGAGAAAAATAGGCTCATTTCTGGTTTTTTGGTGTTTAAATCATACAATTCCTTGCTTTCAAGTATGATGAATAAAAAAACTGGAGCAAAATATAAACAGTGATTATCTTTGACTGTTGGAATTATGGTTCTAAGTTTCTTTGGTTTTGCTTATCTGTATTTTTATCTTTATGCAATAAACATGTATCATTTAGTAAAACATAAGCATTAAAATTTAAAAAATTTAATTGATCAAACTCATTACACTCCAAATGTACCACTTTTCTTTTGGCATTTTTGAAAGTTAGACATCTTCCCTATGTATTTAATGAAATGTTTTTCTTTGCTTGAGAGAGAAAGAGAACGCTCATTCAGAGGAAAACCAGGCAAACAACATTTTAACTTGCAAATGCCATCTGCACAATAAATTAATTTATCCATATATCTCAGGCTAAATTGAAATTAATCTCAGCAAAGGGAAAAACCTCACCTGAATGTAAAAATACAGTCTATTAAGTTTTTTCAAAAATATTTTTTCAGGTATTTAATTTCCTTTTCTTAGGAGTCAAGATGTGTGAAGCAGTTATCTAGGCACCATGAAAGAGATAAGGATGAATAAGACATGGCCTCTGTTGTGAAAGGAGTTTTCAATGTCCTGAATCACAATTGATTAATTAGGTAGTTCACGTGAGCTTTACAAGTGTTATTGTTTCTAAAATGTGAGAAATGAAACTACATATAATTTCTTTCTTCCTAGAGGATCAACTAATGACTAACACCTTTTATTTTCTTTATTGTATGAAAGTTTTTGTTTTTAACTTGGCTAATTTATTGTATCTTTGTATAGAAAGGAAGTATCAAGTCTTAAAGTACATATCTGTAGGTAGTGCTCTCTGATGTTGATAAAAGCCATAGGGATAGTAAATAGAAATAAATAGACTTGAAATTCTAACAGAAAGCTTCATTCCATTAAAGGTAAACAGGCTCTGAAAGGAGTATTTTATTTATTTATCTGGTCTAATCTTTTTATTTTGTGAGATAAAATCTTGAGAACCTGAGTGGTTTAATAATTAGCTTTGGGTCAGATTGATACAATAGAATGAGAATGAATATGTCAATTAAGAATATGTACTTTAATAGCAATTATCTAAGAGTGGCAGGATTAAGGATGATTTTTAGGTTGTGATTTCTATTTAAAATCTCCTCTAGCTTAAGCACATTAATTTTGTAATAAAAATACACTTTATTAGAAAACAAGATTTATAATGTCAAAAAAGTATAGTGAACATGTCTTTTTCCTTTTCCTTAAAAAATTATCTCAAGAAAAGGAGAACAAAGAACAGAAATATGAATTCTGAATTCAATGAAACCAGGGGAATTCTATAACCCTCTCATCCCAATGCATGATGATGTAAGGCAGATGGGAGAAGATAAATATTTACCAATGTTCTTGCAATTGGTGGGGTAGTTTGGTGAGAATCATGGCAATCTGCTCTACAGAACCCCAGAAAGGCCCAGGAAGTTGGTGTAATATTCAGTATAAAATTTGTGAATGTTTGGGGGCTAAGAAATTCCATGGAAGACTTTATTAGGAATAGTTGTACCCTTTGAGTTTCCACTGTAAACAAATAGAGCTGAGTCCCCTTGTTTAACCCCAAGGAAACTACATGTTTAATCTCTGAAGAAAACTGACCAGAGAAGTTCTAACTATAAAGAACGTAAGCACACAGGAAGTCAAGGAGCAAAGTGGACAGGGAGAAATTAGGTATATGGGTGCATACAGAATAGTGTGAAAACTTCCTCTGTCTTTCAGAAAGTGGCTTTAAAACTCCTTGTGATAATACTGTAGAATCCTTCTCTGGAAAAGCTGAACAATCAAAGGAAACAGGATTTATAGATATTGACATAGGACACCCTTAGAGAAAAGATAGCTGTTCACCCTATCACCCTGCAGGGAAGCTTTCTAGTCCAGGAGCTGCACCCACTGACAGAACTACCAATTCAGTTTGGTGTCTTGCTCTTAAATATATCCACATAGTCAAGAATCACCAGTCAAATGAGGAAATTCTTTAACATCAAAATAGCCACATAATAAGTAAACAGAGAAAATACTTAGGGAAAACAAAGAAAATGTAAGTCAAAGCAATTGTATATACTATCCTTAGAAAGGTAAGAGAAAATATAGCATTTATAAAAAATAGCATAAAAAGGAAAATTACAAAAAACTTTGTGAATTAAAAATATGATATCTAAAATAAGAAATTTAGTATAGGAGATAAAAGACACAATCTAGGAACTCTTTAAGAAACTAGGAAAAAAAAAAAACAAAAAACAAAGATTAGAACAGTAACACAGGCCCCTGCATGACTCCTGACTAGCAGCTCAAAGCAACATGAAAAAAGGAATCTGCAGGTATCCCTTGGCCAGAGGAAAGGGAAGCTATTTGATTTTCAGTCTCTTTATGTGCAAACCTTGCCTCCTTTTCTCACTTTTCTAAACTGATACTGAAAACTCCCATTTTCTTAATATTCTGGCATGCATGAATCACAAAAATGAATCTTAATACCTCAACTCTACATATTCAGGTTTTAGTCTGGGGGCATCAACAGTCATAGGTTTGCAACTTCCCCCAAAAGTAGTGATCAGGTCTCTGTGTAATAGTGCATATTTATAGATGCCTATGGAAATACAACCATTTTCCTATTTCAAAGGTGTCTGCCAGAACTCCAAATGAGGCTTTTCCAATGTCAACAATTTTACTATCTACTCCTAATCGGGAAACTTGCTATTTTAAATGCAAGCAAGCAATTTTCTGTAATATCAGTAATTATCTCTAAACCAGTGGTAATATTTTTTGCAAACCCAATTCAATAAAAACAGAATCACAATTTTCAACTTAGAATAAAGGTACTGGGAAAATATAATTTTTAAATTTTATGTATTACTAATTGATTCTTCCCTGCCAACCCCCACATATTGGGTAGTAAAAAAATTACTAGTTAATCCTATCCAATTTAGAACTAAGTTCATATTAAATAATTTAAAAGGCGGCTTTTTATAATGCTAGCCTTTCTTCGAAATAATTCTAATCTGTCATATTTCTAACCGTCTACCCTTCATGATCAGCACTTTCACAAGATGACTCCTGAGAAGCTAGGAAGAAGTGTGTAGCTTTTATAACCTTATGGGGGATGGGAAAAGTAACAGTTACAGGGTTTTGTGTTCTGGCTCTCTGTCACATTATATATGAGTGTGTGTGTGTGCGCATATATATATATATATATATTTTTTTTTTTTTTTTTTTTTTTTTTTGAGACGGAGTCTCGCTCTGTCGCCCAGGCTGGAGTGCAGTGGCCGGATCTCAGTGCACTGCAAGCTCCGCCTCCCGGGTTTACCCCATTCTCCTGCCTCAGCCTCCCGAGTAGCTGGGACTACAGGCGCCCGCCACCTCGCCCGGCTAGTTTTTTGTATTCTTTTTAGTAGAGACGGAGTTTCACCGTGTTAGCCAGGATGATCTCGATCTCCCGACCTTGTGATCCGCCCGTCTCGGCCTCCCAAAGTGCTGGGATTACAGGCTTGAGCCACCGCGCCCGGCCGGCCTGTTTCATGTTGATCCTTTAAACAACCGTCACAGGTTTCTATAACAGGTATTATTAATCCAACTTTAAAATGATAAAGTAAGTTTACAGAGTCAGTGCTTCAGGAGACTCCAGTAATAGGTGATATTGTGGGCATTTGACTCCAGATCTCCTGACCTTATATTTGTTGCTTCTCCATCTGTTGCCAGTTTATAATACTTAATACATCAAAATACTACTGTATTGTGATACAGTAAGGTCCCTGCCACTTGCCTTTACTTTTTCACAATACAATTTCTTACGTATTCTCATCAATAAATTCTTACCAACTGGACTTTAACAGCTTAAGTACTGAGAGAAAAGTCTTAATAATGTGCATACATGTGGGTCTAGAATTTGCACTTCTAAGAGTTAATCTGCAGAAAATGAGGAGTGTGTAAAAATATTTAGTTTAAGAATGAGTACTAAAACATCAAAATTTCAAAAATAGTTTGATAGCTAAATCAATTATCCAAAGCAGATATCAAAAATGAATTACAAGTATCTTTGACAACATATCAATATGTTAAAAGATTTATAAAACATTGTATAGGTCTTGGACGAGAGGAAACAAAGAGTTGTTTAATGGATGTAGAGTTTCAGTTTTGCAAGACGGTTCTGCAGATTGGTTGAACGACAGTGTGAATTCATTTTAACACTATTGAACAGTACATTTTGAAATGGTTAAGATATTTTATGTGCATTTTACTACAACTTAAAAATGTAGATACTGCATTACATCAGTTTTGCTACGTACCTATATCTACATACATAAAATTTAGAGGTGTCTGCCTAAATATTAGCAAATATTTTCTCTGACATTGAGAATATAGATTATATCTTGTTCGTTTTGGTTTTCTCTATTTCATATGACATCTATTAATGTGTATTAATAAAACAACCATGGAGATATTTTAGAAAGTAAAAAAATAAAATTTATATAAAGAAAATAATTCTGTGTTTGAAGGTTCTAATTTGTTAGAAAGATCTTCCTAAGTTATATTGGTGAGCATAAAGCTGGTTTTCAGTATTGCTTTATTTTCCTTTTAGTGTCCATAGAATCTATGGTGATGACTCCTCTTTCATTTCTGATGTTAGTAATTTGTAGCTTCTTTCTTTTTTGTTAGTCTGTTTAGAAGTGTATCAGTTGCATTGATCTTTTCAGAACCCGCTATTTTTTGTTGTTGTTTTTCTCTATTGTTTTTTATTACCATTAATTTCTCTGATTTTTATTATTTCTTTGCTTCTGTTTGCTTTAGGCTTCAACTGATCTTCTTTGTGTTTTTCCCTAAAGTGGAATCTTTGATTTTTTTTTTTCTAAATATGTATTCAAGTCTATAGATTTTTCTCTAAGCACTGCTTTTGCTACATATGACAAATTTTGATAAAATATATTTTTACTTTCATTTAGTTCAAAATACTTTTTAATTTCTTTTGATACTTCTTTCTTCACTCGTGTGTTATTTAAAAGTAGGTTCTTTGTTCTACAAATATTTGGAGAATACACTAGCTTTCCTTTTGCTATTGATTTCGAATTAATTCCACTGTGGTATGAAATACATACTTTGTAATATTTCAATTCTTCTATATTTAAGGTGAATTTTAAGACCCAGATTTTGGTAAATTTTAATGTTCCATGTCAGCTTGAGAAGCATATGTATTCTGCTGTTATTAAATCAAATGTTCTATAAATGTCAGATCAAGTCAATTAACTAATTTGTTCAAGTCTAATAAATCCTTACTGATTTCAGCCTGATTTATCCATTACTGAAAGAGCAATTTTGAAATCTCCAACTATAAAAGTGGATTTGTCTATTTCTCTTTGCATGTTTTATCAGTTTTTGTGTCACATGTTTTTTTTCCCCCCCTACCTTTTTTTTTTTTTTTTTTTTTCTTATTTGAGACAAGGTCCCACTAAGTTGCCCAGGCTGGCTCCAAACTCTTGACCTCAAGTAATTCTCCTGCCTCAACCTCCTGAGTAGCTGGGATTTCAGGTGTGTGCCACCACTGCTGTCTCACGTGGTTTTGATTACCTACTGTTAAATGCGCTTGTATTAAGAATTACTATGTCTTGGAGAATTGACTCCTTTATCATTATGTAATACCCTTCTTTATCTCTGATAATTTTGCTTGTTCTGAAGTTTGCTGTGTCTGAAATTAATGTATTTCAGCTTTCTTTTATTAGTGTTAGAGTGGTAAATCTTTATCTATCCCTTTATTTTTACTATATCTGTATCATTATATTTAAGGTAAGTCTCCTGGAGTCAACAAATACTTGGGTCTTTTTGTTTGTTTGCTTACTTGTTTTTAATTCACTCAGACACTCTACGTTTTTTAAGAGGTATGTTTGGATTACTCACATTTGAAATACTTACTGATAGAGTTGGACTAATATCTACTATATTTGTGACTGTTTTCCATTTGTTTCTATTTGTTTTTCTTTTTCTGTCTTTCACTATTTTTCTGCTTTCTCTGGTTGTAATTGAGCATTTTATATGGTTATATTTTCTCTGTTCTCTTAGCATATCAGTTATACATGCTACTTAACAAAAAATTAATGGTTGCTGTACATTATACATTTTGAATGAATCTTAATCCACTTTTGAATAACACTATTCTGCTTTACATGTCGTGCAGATATCTTTTAATCGAGTATTCCCAATTCCTCTTCATCACTACTGGCCCTACTGTCATTCATTTGACTTAACCATGTGTCAAAATCACACAACACATTATTATTATTATTACTTTTATTATTATTACTATTACTCCTTTAAACAGGTATCTTTTAGACTAACTAAGAATAAGAAAAATAAAATATTTTCTTTTATGTTCATTTCTTCTTCTCCAGTGTTCTTCCTTTCTTTATGTAGATCCTCATTTCTGACCTGTATGCTTCCTTCTCCCTGAAGCATCATTTCTTTTAACGTTTTTTGCAGGGCAGGTCTGGTCTGCTTGTTTGTGTTTTCTGAGAAAGGCTTTAGCTCTCCTTCATATAGACAATTTATCTGGATATAGAATCCTATCCTGGTGTGGTCTCCCACCCCCCTCCACCCCACGTCTTAGGATTTTAAATATTTTATTCTACTCTTTTCCTGTGTATATGGCTTCAGATGGAAGTCTGTTCCTCAATCTTCTATAAGTAGGTGTCTCCCCACCTGCCACTCCACTCCACCCCACTCCTTGTCAGCTCCTTTCAATATTTTCTGTTATCTTTAGTTTTCTGCAATGTAACATGATGTGCCGAGGTGTAATTTCTGTGGGTGTGTGTTTATACTGCTTGTTATTCTCAGAGCTTCCTCAATCTGCTGTAATTCTTATCCTTGTTCCTCTATAAGTAAAGTGCTTTTCTCCTACCTTCTTTTAAGATTTTTACTTTGTCTTTGATTTACTACCATTTGAATATAATATGACTACCTACAGATTTGTGTGGTATTTATTCTTCTTAATGTTCTCTGAGCTTCCGACGTCTATGCTTTGATATCTGTAATTAATTTTGGAAAATTTTTGGCCAATATTACTTCATATATTTCTTTACCTCTGTTCTCTTCCTTCTCCTTCTGGTATTCCAATTATGTGTATTTATACCTTTTGTAATTGTATTCCCATTCTTGGATATTCGGTTCTGGTTTTTTAAAATTTATATTTGGTTGTTCTTTGCATTTCAATTTGGGAAGTTTCTGTTGGTGCGTGCTTAACCTCACTCATTCTGCATCTATTTGCAGTCTACTGATAAGCCCTCCAAAGACATCTTAATTTCTCTTAGTGTTTTGATTTCTAGTATTTCCTTTTGATTCTTAGTTTTCCCTTCCTGAACAATGGTCTCCCCTTCCATATAATATATAATATATAATTATATACAATTATGTATTATATGTAATAATATTATAATATATAATTATATATTATATATGAATGTATATACTATATATGTAATATATAATATATATTACATATAATATATAATATATAAATATATAATTCATTTTATATATAATATATAAATATAAATATATCTATTAAATTATATATTTGATCTATTTTATATTTAATACATATCTAAAGTATTAAATATATTTATGTATTATGTATTTATACACAAAATATATAATATATATACATAATATATATAATATATATTTTATATAATAATAAATATTATATAATATAATTATAAAATAGATATTATATTATATATTATATATCAGATTATATTATATAATATATAATATAATACATATGCTATATGAAATATATATTATATAATACATATGATATATGAAATATATATATATACACACACACACCCCACACACCACATTTTACTTACCCCCTTGTTGATTGATGGGCATTTGAGCTCATTCCATAGTTTTGCAATTGCAAGTTGTGCTGCTATGAACATCATGTTCAAGTATCTTTTTGGTGTGACTTCTTTTCCTCTGGGTAGATAGAGTAGTGGGATTGCTCGATCAAATGGTAGATCTACTTTTAGTTTTTTTAAGGAATCTCCATACTGTTTTCCATAGTAATTGCACTAGTTTACATACCCACCAGCAGTGTAAAAGTGTTACCTTTTTACTACATCCATGCCAACATCTACTATTTTTTGATTTTTTGATTATGGCCATTCTTGCAGGAGTAAGGTGCTATTGCATTGTGGTTTTGATTTGTATTTCCCTGATAATTAGTGACATTGAGAAGTTTTTCATGTTTTTTGGCCATCTGTATATCTCCTTTTTAATTTTTTTTTTTTTTTTTTTTTTTTTTTTTTTTTTTTTTTAGTAATACTTGAAGTTCTGGGATACACGTGCAGAATGTGCAGGTTTGTTACATAGGTATACACGTACCATGGTGGTTTGCTGTACCCATCAACCCATCATCTACATTAGGTATTTCTCCTAATGCTATCCCTCCACTAGCCTCCCACCCACTGACAGGCCCCGGTGTGTGATGTTCCCCTCCCTGTGTCCATATGTTCTCATTGTTGAACTCCCACTTATGAGTGAGAACATGCAGTGTTTCGTTTTCTGTTCTTGTGTTAGTTTGCTGAGAATGATGGTTTCTGTCTTCATCCATGTCCCTGCGAAGGACATGAACTCATCCTTTTTTATGGCTGCATAGTATTCCATGGTGTATATATGCCACATTTTCTTTATCCAGCCTATCACTGATGGGCATTTGGGTCGGTTCCAAGTCTTTGGTATTGCGAACAGTGCTGCAATAAACATGCCTGTGCATGTGTCTTTATAGTAGAATGATTTATAATCCTTTGGGTACATACTTCTTTTGAGAATTGTCTATTCATATTCTTAGACCACTTTTTGTTGGGATTGTTTGTTTTTTTTCCTTGATGATTTGAGTTCCTTGTAGATTCTGTATATTAGTCATTTGTTAGATGCATAGTTTGTGAAGATTTTTACAAACTGTTTACTCTGCTGATTATTTCTTTTGCTCTGTTTGCTTTTTTTCTGTTTTCTCTTCATTATTTCTTTTTCTCTGCAGAAGATTTTCAGTTTAAGTCCCATTTACTTACCTTTGCTTTTGTTGCATTTGTTTTGGGGTTCTTGGTCATGAAGTCTTTGCCTAAGCGAATGCTACAAGCGTTTTTCCGATGTTATCTTCTAGAATTTTTATGATTTCAGGTCTTAGATTTAAGTCTTTGAGCCATGTTGAGTTGATTTTCATATAAGGTGAGAGATGAGGATCCAGCTTCATTCTCCTACATGTAGCTTGCCAATTATCCCAGAACCATTTGTTGAAGAGCGTGTCCTTTCCCCACTTTATGTTTATGTTTGCTTTGTTGGAGATCAGTTTACTGTAAATATATTGCTTTATTTCTGGGTTCTCTATTCTGTTTCATTGGTCTATGTACCTATTTTTATATCAGTACCATGCTATTTTAATGACTGTAGCCTTGCGGTATAGTTTAAAGTCAGGATGAAATGCCTCCAGATTTGTTCTTTTTGCTTAGTCTTACTTTGGCTATGCAGTCTCTTTTCTGGTTCCATATGAATTTTAGGATTGTTTTCTCTAAACAGTCTTTCTGTGAAGAATGATGGTGGTTTTTGATGGGAATTGCATTGAATTTGTAGATTGCTTTTGACAGCCTGGCCATTTTCACAATATTGATTCTTGCTATCCCAGTCAGTGTTGTATCTTCACTAAGTCCTGTGAAGTGTCTTTCCATAGGTCTTCAGAAGTCTGTTGGTAGATTTAGGTATCCAAACTCGTTGTACACCTTTGCTGCCTTTACCACTGCTGTGTTATAATATAGATTGGTTTTCACCCATGTTTCCTGGTTCATAACAGATATAGCCCTCGTTACAGTCTTTTATTATAATGTTGAATGTGTTGGGTCTCAGGGACAGGCCTCAAGAAACAGAATCTCTCTCCTGTTTTCCTCTCACCTGCTCCAAGGCAGGACTCTAATCTTCCCCCACCTTTCTGATTGTGAGTCTTAAGACCCTTCGGAGAGAGTCCTGCCCTGTACAGTTAGGGGAGGAATGCTGACATCATGAAGCTTCATAAGAACCCAACAGACTTGATTCAGAGAGCTTCAGCATATCTGAATGTGCGGAGGTTCCTGGAGGGTGACGCACCTGGGGAGGGCATGAAAGCCCCATGTCCCTTCCCCTATCCCTTGCTGTACACATCTCTTTTTTTGTATCCTTTAAAATATCCTCCTTAATAAAGCAGTAAACATAAGCAAGTGTTCCCCTGAGTTTTGTGAGCCCCTCTACCAAATTAATTGGACCCACAGAGGGAACTGTGGGAACTCCAACTTGAAGCCAGTTGGTCAGAAGTTCTGGAGGCCCAGACTTGTGACTAAGGGAAAGAAAGGGGTTCTCTTGTGAGGCTGAGCTCAACCTGTGGGATCTGACACTATCTCCAACTAGGTAGTGTTGGAACTGAATTGAAGAACACCCAGCTTTTGTCTGCTGTATGATGTGTGTGGGACAATCTCCCATAACTTTAGTCACAGAAGCCTTCTTCTATGTTGATAATTGTTGCGATAGTGTGAAAGCAGAAGAAGAACACTAGGGGAGAGAATTTTTTCCCTGCACAACTACTGATTCTCAAATTCTCATAAAATAAAATCAGAAACATTATAATAATGGATAAATTTAATGCTTATTTATTTTAAAATATGCCCCAGAGTCCTAGCATACACAATGCCATATATCATACTTGTAACTGAACTTGCAACTTGACTGCAGGTCCTTAGATCCAGTGTAAATATCCTCCTAAGCTCAGGTATTATGTGACTCTAATTTCTTGCTTCATTGCTTTAAACCAGATATGTCCCAAAGCTTCAACTAGCAGGTCACAAATGTATATGGTAAAAATTTATTTTTATGGTACATCTTTATCTTAAATATGGAATGATGGAAAACTTTATGAATAAGATAATTAGATCTTTGAGGTTTAGTGAAGCTGATTCAAAAGATTTTAAAGATTTCGAGCTTTAGCCACATACTTCCAAGAGGAGTTGTTGTAACTGTCTCATCCTGTTTTTCAAGTTCAGTGTCTTTTCTTCTTCATAGGATATACGTAATTTAAAAGGCAATTATTGCCAAATTTAACTTTAATGTCATTTTTCTTTTGTGTGGCAGCATTAATCTTATTCCAGATTCTTATGCTTTCCTTCTGGACTTTCACATCATTCCTCTCTTATCACATTCCTTCCTAATGATCTTCTATAGGTGTCCTTTTAAAGTCCAAGCTCATCGGTCCCATTGGATTTCCCTATTTGTCTTTTTTATATTTACCCCAATGTTTCTCTCAGATTCTTTTTGTTAACTGAATTATTTTTTTCCTTTTTCCTTGAAGAGTTTCTTAATCTTGAATTACTTTCTGTTTTGGTGTCTCAGGTCATGAGTTCAGATGTATTTTCTCAAGTTCTTTTCTTTTTTTAAAAAAAAAAAATTGTCTAAAGTCAGGTACAGAGTTAGAATTAGAGTAACATTGTGCTATTTCTGTATAAAGTAAATAGAATGTTTCAAAGAAAGGAGCAAGATTAAGCTAGAGTAAATGTTGTCATTGCCTAATTGCTACACATAATATTTTCTTGATTGGTTTAGCACAGGGTTTTTATAGAAAATAGTGTTTTCTCTGATTTTTAATTCTATTTGTGAAATATATTAACAGATGAAAGCAGCAACAGAATGACCTCCAATATGGAAAAATATCAGGGATTCTGGATTCCTGGGAGTAGTAAAATGTTTGAATTATTTAAGGTTTTATGTATAATAAGCAGATTATATATACTTTGAGATTTTTGACAACTGATTCAGGTCAAAGGGTTACACAAGCAAGTTCTGGAATATTAAAGCTTGAAGGATTTCTTTTTTTTTTTTTTTTTGAATTTTTATTTTTATTTTTATTTTTATTTTTTAAATTTATTTATTATTATTAAACTTCAAGTTGTAGGGTACATGTGCACAACGTGCAGGTTTGCTACATATGTATACTTGTGCCATGTTGGTGTGCTGCACCCATCAACTCATCATTTACATCAGGTATAACTCCCAATGCAATCCCTCCCCCCTCCCCCCTCCCCATGATAGGCCCCGGTGTGTGATGTTCCCCTTCCCGAGTCCAAGTGATCTCATTGTTCAGTTCCCGCCTATGAGTGAGAACATGCGGTGTTTGGTTTTTGGTTCTTGTGATAGTTTGCTAAGAATGATGGTTTCCAGCTGCATCCATGTCCCTACAAAGGACACAAACTCATCCTTTTTTATGGCTGCATAGTATTCCATGGTGTATATGTGCCACATTTTCTTAATCCAATCTGTCACTGATGGACATTTGGGTTGATTCCAAGTCTTTGCTATTGTGAATAGTGCTGCAATAAACATACGTGTGCATGTGTCTTTATAGCAGCATAATTTATAATCCTTTGGGTATATACCTAGTAATGGGATGGCTGGGTCATATGGTACATCTAGTTCTAGATCCTTGAGGAATCGCCATACTATTTTCCATAATGGTTGAACTAGTTTACAATCCCACCAACAGTGTAAAAGTGTTCCTATTTCTCCACATCCTCTCCAGCACCTGTTGTTTCCTGACTTTTGAATGATCGCCATTCTAACTGGTGTGAGATGGTATCTCATTGTGGTTTTGATTTGCATTTCTCTGATGGCCAGTGATGATGAGCATTTTTTCATGTGTCTGTTGGCTGTATGAATGTCTTCTTTTGAGAAATGTCTGTTCATATCCTTTGCCCACTTTTTGATGGGGTTGTTTGTTTTTTTCTTGTAAATTTGTTGGAGTTCTTTGTAGGTTCTGGATATTAGCCGTTTGTCAGATGAGTAGATTGCCAAAATTTTCTCCCATTCTGTAGGTTGCCTGTTCACTCTGATGGTAGTTTCTTTTGCTGTGCAGAAGCTCTTTAGTTTAATGAGATCCCATTTGTCAATTTTGGCTTTTGCTGCTGTTGCTTTTGGTGTTTTAGACATGAAGTCTTTGCCCATGCCTATGTCCTGAATGGTACTACCTAGGTTTTCCTCTAGGATTTTTATGGTATTAGGTCTAACATTTAAGTCTCTAATCCATCTTGAATTAATTTTCGTATAAGGAGTAAGGAAAGGATCCAGTTTCAGCTTTCTACTTATGGCTAGCCAATTTTCCCAGCACCATTTATTAAATAGGGAATCCTTTCCCCATTTCTTGTTTCTCTCAGGTTTGTCAAAGATCAGATGGCTGTAGATGTGTGGTATTATTTCTGAGGACTCTGTTCTGTTCCATTGGTCTATATCTCTGTTTTGGTACCAGTACCATGCTGTTTTGGTTACTGTAGCCTTGTAGTATAGTTTGAAGTCAGGTAGCGTGATGCCTCCAGCTTTGTTCTTTTGACTTAGGATTGTCTCGGAGATGCGGGCTCTTTTTTGGTTCCATATGAACTTTAAAGCAGTTTTTTCCAATTCTGTGAAGAAGCTCATTGGTAGCTTGATGGGGATGGCATTGAATCTATAAATTACCTTGGGCAGTATGGCCATTTTCACGATATTGATTCTTCCTATCCATGAGCATGGTATGTTCTTCCATTTGTTTGTGTCCTCTTTTATTTCACTGAGCAGTGGTTTGTAGTTCTCCTTGAAGAGGTCCTTTACATCCCTTGTAAGTTGGATTCCTAGGTATTTTATTCTCTTTGAAGCAATTGTGAATGGAAGTTCATTCCTGATTTGGCTCTCTGTTTGACTGTCACTGGTGTATAAGAATGCTTGTGATTTTTGCACATTAATTTTGTATCCTGAGACTTTGCTGAAGTTGCTGATCAGCTTAAGGAGATTTTGGGCTGAGACAATGGGGTTTTCTAAATATACAATCATGTCATCTGCAAAGAGGGACAATTTGACTTCTTCTTTTCCTAACTGAATCCCCTTGATTTCTTTCTCTTGCCTGATTGCCCTAGCCAGAACTTCCAACACTATGTTGAATAGGAGTGGTGAGAGAGGGCATCCCTGTCTTGTGCCAGTTTTCAAAGGGAATTTTTCCAGTTTTTGCCCATTCAGTATGATATTGGCTGTGGGTTTGTCATAAATAGCTCTTATGATTTTGAGGTACGTTCCATCAATACCGAATTTATTGAGCGTTTTTAGCATGAAGGGCTGTTGAATTTTGTCAAAAGCCTTTTCTGCATCTATTGAGATAATGATGTGGTTCTTGTCTTTGGTTCTGTTTATATGCTGGATTATGTTTATTGATTTGCGAATGTTGAACCAGCCTTGCATCCCAGGGATGAAGCCCACTTGATCATGGTGGATAAGCTTTTTGATGTGCTGCTGAATCCGGTTTGCCAGTATTTTATTGAGGATTTTTGCATCGATGTTCATCAGGGATATTGGTCTAAAATTCTCTTTTTTTGTTGTGTCTCTGCCAGGCTTTGGTATCAGGATGATGTTGGCCTCATAAAATGAGTTAGGGAGGATTCCCTCTTTTTCTATTGATTGGAATAGTTTCAGAAGGAATGGTACCAGCTCCTCCTTGTACCTCTGGTAGAATTCAGCTGTGAATCCATCTGGTCCTGGACTTTTTTTGGTTGGTAGGCTATTAATTATTGCCTCAATTTCAGAGCCTACTATTGGTCTATTCAGGGCTTCAACTTCTTCCTGGTTTAGTCTTGGAAGAGTGTAAGTGTCCAGGAAATTATCCATTTCTTCTAGATTTTCCAGTTTATTTGCGTAGAGGTGTTTATAGTATTCTCTGATGGTAGTTTGTATTTCTGTGGGGTCGGTGGTGATATCCCCTTAGTTCATGTAAGAACAAAATCTTCCCTAGATAGGAAAAACTAAGAGACCATTTGCAAAAATGCCAGATTAATTCCAGGTGTCAGTTTATTATAACTAGGTAGTTTGTACCTTTCAATCAAACTCTATACTTTATTTTTGTAAAATAAGGTGATTGTTATGAAATAAAAAATGTATGTGTTTGATTTCCAGTTTACCAAAATACAGGTTGATCAAGCAAAGCTAGGTTTATTCCTACCACCATCAGGGGAACACCATTTTGACAGCCTTAAAACTTTTTCCAAAGGGGTATAGTGGTCAAGAAGGATATTTATAAGGTGTAATGGCCTGAGCTAGAAATTTAAAGCCCAGTTTAAAAGCAAGAGCTGATCAGGATTTAACAGACTTTATCACATAATAGCTTGGACTTCAGAGCACAGTAAGGGAAGAGTCTTCAAATAGTAGAAGCTGTTAGTCTTGATAAGTTAGCTTTTTTTTTTTTTTTTTTTTTTTTTTTGGTTAGTTCACAAACATATTCTTAGTGCAAATATTCCTTGAAGCAAGTAGCTAAATTATTTTTGCTTAATTCCAGTGTTTTTCAGCATAGAAATGGTAAAGTATACCTGGTCCCAATATAATTTAACACAGAGACCAAATTATATTTATTTTAGTTCTCACTACATTCTCGAGAGTTGCTGTACTCCAGTAGTTCTCAAGCTGAGCTACACATCAGAATCATGTATGCCACTCTAAATATTTACAGGCATAAAGGCTCCCCTGAAGACATTCATTCAGTAAGAAAGGCTTCTGTATGCTTACAAATCTCCATACTTTAATAAGAAACCAGAGTTGAGAATTTCCAGATATTGCATAAACTTTAGGCATGGCTTAGAGTTAACTCAGGGGTCATGGAGGCAAACCAGCCACTATAGAGTGTGCTAGCATGGCCAAGTCCATTAGGTGCGAACATCCATAAATTTGAAGATACATTTACAAGTAGTAAGAGAAGTACCAACACTTATCACAGTCTTATCCAACTGGCCTGGGGTTCTCCCACTGGCACAGCAAAGCCAAATGCTGACATCAAGATAGCAGTGAAAGTGAGGCATTTATTGCAGGGCACCAAGCAAGGGGAATCAGTCAGTTCATGCTTCAGACCTGAACTCCCAGATAGCTTACAGGTAAGGATTTTTTTTTTTTTTTTTTTTTTTTTTTTTTTTTTTTTTTTTTTTTAAAGATGGTTTCTCACTGTGTCGCCCAGACTGGAGTGCAGTGGCGCGATCTCAGCTCACTGCAAGCTCCGTGTCCCGGGTTCACGCCATTCTCCTGCCTCAGTAGCTGAGTAGCTGGGACTACAGACACCTGCCACCACGCCCGGCTAATTTTTTTTTTTTTTTTTTTTTCGTATTTTTAGTAAGGACGGAGTTTCACCGTGTTAGCCAGGATGGTCTCAATCTCCTGACCTTATGATCCGCCCACCTCAGCCTCCCAAAGTGCTGGGATTACAGGCGTGAGCCACCGCGCTGGGCCACAGGTAAGGATTTTTAAAGGCAGGGAGGAAGAGGCTACAGGAAAGGTTATAAATTAATCCATGGAAGGTATACATTGGTTTGACCTGAAAAGGCCAGACATCTCAGAGAGGTTAGAAGAATGGGTCATAGATGGATTCAAAGATTTTCTGAATTGCGATTGGTTAAGGATGTAAAATGTTGCCTAGAATTTGGGATGAGCAGAAAAGAATGTGAGCTCAGGCTGGTGGGCATGACCTCCTCTAGGCCCCGCAGGAGGAAGTTACCAATAAGGGGGTCAGAGTTCAGTGCTCACTTTCCACTTATCTGAGGTCTACATGACAGTGGATCTTCTGTTTGGTGGGATCTGGGTTTCTGAAGAACACCTCAGGGACATACATTAAGATGTTATCTTCAGTTTCTACAGGAAGCTGAAACTTTTCTGATTCTAACTTCCCTGGCTATTGTTTTAAGCTACTGTTTCCTTATTGTTTATTAAGTTGTTCATTTACTTCTCAGAGCTAGCCAGGTGCCTAATATTTCGTTTGAAGCAGCTCAAAATTTTTTCTTTATTTCCAGGAGATACTTCAGCTCCAGTAATATATGCTATCACTCACATTCTTTCTTCTAAAAATTCTTTTCTGTAATGATAATGAGAAATTACAGGTGGGTGACTTCTACAATTTACTTTTTAGTAAGCATTACAGAGTTGATATTAATCTAAATATTCCTGAGCAACTATCATTTTGCCCTTTTATAACTAACATTCATCCACTTCTAACATTTTTATGAGCATCCGAAATGATATTTCAGTTTTTCTTCTTTTAGAATCTGATGTATTTCCCCACTCTTGAAGATCAACTACATAAAAATAAATAATAAATGAATACTCCAGACTTTCAGAAACAATACATAAACTATGGTCAAATGCTTTCTTATTGTGTTATTACATAATATTGGCACCTAAAAAATCTGTTGAATTAAAGCTAAGTGACTCAGTTTAACGTCTGAAGTTCTCCATAAACTAGATTTTCACATCCTTTTCTTTGTCGTATGATCTGCAATAGTGAGGCTTAACTTGCTGCATGTAGAAACTATTTTCTGCTTATAAATGTTACCAGGTTGGAACATGTTACACTCTTGTTGGAGGGTATAGTTTTTCAAATATACAAAGCACTGAGATTTAATTCTGTGAATGAGGGTTGCTAAGGGCCCATTGAGTTCAAATTAATTAGTAAGCATCCAGCATATCTTCTGGGAGGGGAGCTTACGGCAATTTAGAAGCTGTCTGCCAGAGAACTTGTTGGTTGGGAAAAGACAATTACAGAGTTTTCATTCAGACTACAGGCTTCATGCTGCTGCATAATTTTTGTCTCCTTCTGTTTTGCCAAGAGGAGGGGGAAGAAATGTGGATGTCAGGGGAATACAGCAGGGATGCTTGGTGTTCAGCAATCTAATTTAGAATGCTAAAAAGACAACTTAATGCCTACACTCTGATTAGGATGGATGTGATCAGCTTTCTTCCTAGAGAGAAAAAAAATGAAGGAAAGCTACCTTTAAAAAGTTGGGAAGAAGTTCTGGAATTTGGGGAAAAGGCAGGCACAGAAAATATTAAGAGATAAGAATGAGTTTTATTATAAAAGGTGTTACATTTAAACATAAAAAGAAGAATATGGCTAAAAATTAGTGAAACAGAAGAGTTTCAAAGTCTATTTTTACAAAATATATTTAACTTCTAAATTGTTTAAAAAATTAGTAATTGTGCTTGTTTATAAATGTCTAAGTATGGTAAAGAAAAAGAAAGCTTTGTTAAAGGCAAAAGAGTAATTTACTAAAGCTTTTGACACCTTATGTGGCAGGCCAGGTCTCACTAATACAGGCCTCCATTACAACTGTCCCTGCACTGACTAACTAGGTTAAACATTAAAAGCTGATCGAGCCAGTGCCCTGATACAAAGGCTGGAATGTGACAAAGAGCCCACCAAGAGTTTTGCCTAGGTTTTTCCTGGGCCTTGAAGCATGAAAAGATAGCAAAGGAATTCTTAACAGGACCCTTTAAGGATTAAACAAGTTTTATTGGGAGTCTGAAGAAACTTCCCAGGCCTGCACAAACAAGTTTATTGGGGTCTAAAGGAACTCCCAAAACCTTTATGATTTAGTAGGAGAAATGATAAGAGTAATCACCCCAGCATCAAGACCCATTTAGATCAAGTAAACTTACTGAGGCTCCAGAGGAAGGTCTTCCAGACTCAGACCTTAGTTATAGGCTAAATGAAGTTAATCACTTATGTCTTTAGATGAATGCACACTTAGACATATGGCTTAGAAGGTATATAAGCTCTGGAGAAGTTTGTAATATTGAGTTGGTATGGCAACAATTTCTAGGCCTTCTCCCGTAACCGGTTGCAGAAAATAAAACTTTCTTTCTCCCCAGTTCATCTGCATCTTGTTATTGGGTCACAAGAAATAGCAGCCCGACCCTCAGTTTTGTCTGGGAACACTTGGACATTCATTGGTGTCTCACTTTTCTGTGAATCCCCCATAATGCCTGTTACAGAGCTTTGCACTTAGTAGAAGCTCAATACACATTCTTTCTTATGTATGTACGTGTATGTATGTATGCATGTAAACTTTATATACAATAAAATGTATAGATTAAAACACAATTCTATGTAACCAACACTCCAATCAAGAGATAGAACAATTCCATTACCAAGTAAATTCCTTCCAGTCCCTTTCTTGTCAGTCCTCACTACCCATAGGCAACACCACTGTTCTGATTTCTATGGTCATAGATTAATTTTGCCTGTTTTTATGTCATCAAAATGGAGTATAGTGTGTTTGGATTCTTTTGTTCAACAGGTTTTTATATATATCTGGGTTATTGCTTTTATTAGTACATTGCTTCTTAATAATGTTCTATTGAGTAAATGGACCACAATTTGTTTTTCCATTCTCTGTTAATGGACCTCAGTTCATCAGGTTGTTTCTAATTTGGGACTATTTTAGTAACGTTTCTATAAATATCCTTATACTATTCTTTTTATGAATGCATACTTTCACTTCCCTTGGGTAAATGCCTACAATTGTAATTGCTAAGTAGTAGGGTAGATGTATGTTTATCAAATCCTTTGAAGAGTTTGGTACTATTTTACATTCCCACTAGCAATGCATGACAATTCCAGTTTTTCCACATCCTTGCCAATGTTTGATGTTGTCAGCTTTTTAAATTTTGTTTCTTCTAGAGGCTGTGAAATGATGTCTCATTGTAGTTTCAGTTTGAATACCTATGATGACCAAAGCCATTTAACATCTTTTCGTGTGCTTAGTGACCATTTAGAAAACTTAGTTTTGTGAAATGTCTTTTTGAATACTTTGCTTTTTTTAAATTAGGCTGTTTGTCTTCTTGTTACTGACTTGAAAACATTCTTTATATGCAGGAAACAAGTTTTTCATCAAATACGTGTACTTAGAATATGTTTTTCCAATCTTTAGCCATTCTTTTTTTATTTTCTTAATACTAGTTTTTGATAAACAGAGATGTTTACTTTTGATGAAGTCTAACATATTATTTTTCTTGTAGTTCTTCCTTATTTTTATTTTTCAGAGACAGGGTCTCATTCCATCTCCCATGCTGGGATGATACGGCACAATCATAGCTTATGCATCCTCAAACTCCTTAACTCAAGTATCCTCCCACCTCAGCCTCCGAAGTACCTGGGCCTACAGGTGCAAGCCACCACAGTCAGCTAATTTTTTTATTTTTTGTAAAAATAGGGGTCTCTCTTTGTTGCCCAGGCTGTTCTGGAACTCTGGGCCTTAAGCAATTCTCCCTCCTTGACCTAAGTACAGGAATTACAGATGTGCGCCACCATGCCTGGCCCGTAGTTCTTTTTGTATTCTCTCTAAGAAAACTTCACCCAACCCATAGTCACATAGTTATTGTCCTATGCTTTGTTTTAAAAGAATTATAGCTTCCAGTTTTGTCTTTACATTTATGCTTCATACTGAATCAAATTGTGGATTGTATGAGTTAGAGCTATCTACTTATTCTAGAACCATTTGTTGAAGAGATTAATTTATCCTTTGAATTTGGGCCAGTACCTTTGTTGAAAATCAATCAACCATCTTTATTTTTTCTCTTCCATTAACCTATATCTCCATTATTTTGCCAACATCATGCTGTTTTAATTACTGTTGCTTTTCAGTAAGGCTTAAAATCAAAGAACGTGAGTCTTCTAACTCTATTTCTCTTTCATTAAAAGTCTTTGTTAGCCTTTTCTAAAGTTTATTTTCTCTGCTGAGATAGCTCATCCCTTTATTTATTATATCCATTTTTTAAAGTCCTGAGTATGTCTGTAATAGCATTTTGAAGAATACTACATGTCTGCTAATTCTAACATCTGAGTCATTTCACAGTATCTCTTTATTGACAACTCTTTTCTCTAATTATGGGTCATCTTTTCCTGGTTCTTTGCACGTCCAGTAATTTTTATTATAGACTAAAAACTGTGGCTGATTCATTGAAGGGAGTGTAGATTGTATTGCTTTTCTTTAAACAGTGTTAAATTTTGCTCTGGCAGGGAGTTAAATCCCTAGAAAATAATTTTGATTCTCTTAGTTTGGATTTACTTGCTCTTGGGATAAGTTTGTTTTAGTTCTTCCTAGTCCTTGGGTATTGTCCTTGTTTCAGTAGGTGTTTCTTACTCATAAGGTATGGTCTTTCCAGGTTTTCCAGTGGAATTCCCATGGTGCTCAGTGAAGTCTGTCTACCCTGGGTGGGTCGGAACTCTAACATCTTGTCCTACAGGTCTTCTGGTATTTTGTTCAGCTCCCAGACCCCCTGCAACCACGCTATGCTACGTCTTCTAAACCCTTGTCCTGAATGTGTGCAGTTTGGTCCTACAGGGAATCACCTGCAGACTTCTAGGGTACCTTGTGTGAAGATTCTTCCTCCTTGATTTATACTCCTACCAATTCTATAGTAGCCTCTTCCCCAGTCCTGATCTCTAATCTGTACCTCTTATTATGTAGTGCTCCATTCACTGTTTGAGCCTCACCTCCCATTGGGCTGTTTGGGAAATAGATCCCAGATGGAAGCTTGAGTGAATGTGGGCTTATCTCTTTTAATTCCTTTCTCTCAGAAAGTTCTGAACTGCCCATATTCAATGCCTGAAAACAATTGCCTCATATGCTTTGTCCAGTTTTATCGTTTTTAATACTGGGAGAATAAGTCTTTTACCAGTTGCTACATCCTGGAGAGATGAAGTCAATAAACATTTTAAACATTTTAAGGGAATCAATTCTGTATTTGTAAATGGAAACTCCAGAGGAAAGCAACCAAACTTCTATAAGCATCCATTGTAAGCACATTTTGTAAAATAGCTCAGTGTCCACTGGACACTGTATTACTACAAAACAATATTCAGCTTCCTTAAAAATACTTCATTTACCTAAAAACTAAATTTATAATTAAAATTCACCTTTACCTCAAAGGCTTAAAGCTCAAAGTTTATCTTCTTTCTCCACAAAGGTTCTCAATACTAACCACTTATGTTGCATTATTTTTAATTTTTTTCTTCCTTAGACATCAAAGACTTGCTTTTTATTGCTTTGTTTTGTATATAGGTTGCTTCAATTTTTCCTTGGTTTACAAGTTCCATTAAATCAATTCATTTTGTGTAGCCTGCACTTCATTAAAGAGATGGCCCAGTGTAGAATATTTGTGAAAAGGGCAGCTCTAACTCTTCTTCCATGTCTATGATCAATGTAATAATTTTGAATGCTTCATTAGTCTAGAAGCAAATAGAATCAATTCCTTGTTCTTAACTAATACTGACACTTGGAAAATTCATCATAAGTTTTAATCTGTAGATCTCACCTTTCTATAGGGCTGAAGACAGATTTTTAAATATCTGCTGAGTGACTTTAACTGGATGTTCTGCCAGCACTAACTCAAAAGTCCAAAACCAGTTTCCTCTTTCTACTCTCCAATATTTCCTTTCTTCCTATGATTTCCATTACACCCTCCCTGGATATCCAAATTAGAAACCACAGAATGTTGTTTTTCCTCATCTTCTCACTTACTCCTCACTTGCAATATGATTTATTCATTATATTTTGGAATCGTTTTTATCCATTCTCTTATTATTCCTATTCACATAATCCTATTTGAGGCCTTATTACTACTTCCAGCAAGATCATAGCAATAATTTCCTGAATAAATTTATACCTTCCTCCTTTACACGCTGCCAGGCTATGTTTTTAAAGTAGATTTGTAATATCATCTTCTTACACAAAAAAATTTTGCTAGCTTGCTGTCACTTGTGGGAAAAAGACCAACTTTCTGAACATAGCATTTTCACTTTTAACATTTCACTCATACTTCTTTTTCAGGCTCAGTTTACACTCTGTTTGCGTTTCCTCTCTGTCTGGGATGGCACGTTCTTGGCATGCCTATTATCAGTTCTAAGTTTTGCTACCCAGGACAGGTATTACCCATCACAGTGCACATTGCTGTATTCTGTGAATCCACTATCAATGAATTAATTTGCTGCTTCTCTTCTTACTATAATTTGCTAACCAGGCACTTCCAACCCATTCCTCAACTCTGATTAAACTGATCAACTTAATAATACAAATGCTCTGAAATCTTTGCTAGTATACTTCTACTTCTGCTGTTTTCTTATACCAGAAAAGTCTTCTTTCAATGTGTTCTTCATCCAAGACTTTCATAGTATTTTTTTTTAATGTAACTTGTTTATGTTTTCACTGTTTTCTTCTAAAAAAAATTTTATTACATTAATTAGGCTTCATCTGTTTGCCAAGTGATATGCTGGATGCATCATGCATTTTTATTATTTCATGAAATTATCAAAAGATTACAAAGTACTCGATATGGTGTGGTTCTGTGTCTCTACCCAAATCTCGTCTTGAATTGTAATCTTCAAGTGTCAGAGGAGGGGCCTAGTGGGAGGTGTTTGGATCATGGGGTGGACTTCCCCCTTGCTGTTCCCATGATTGTGAGTTCTCAGGAGATCAGATGGTTTAAAAATGGCACTTTCGCCTTCGCACTCTCTCTCTCACCTGCTTCTCTGTAGTAAGACAGGCTTGCCTCCCCTTCTACCATGATTATATGTTTCCTGAGATTTCTCTAGCCATGTGGAACTGTGAGTCAATTAAACCCTTTTTCTTAATAAATTACCCAGTATCAGGTAGTTTTTCATAGCAGTGTGATAATGAACTAATACAGTACTCTTTATTGCTTTTTACATCATATTTTATTTAGTTAGGTAAATGTCCTGTATTTACTCCTGGAATAGAGATTCTTCCAGAGCAGGATTCAGGTCAAGTTTATTTTTTTCTCTCCCAAATCATTGTGCCTTGCAATATACAACTGGCTGAACTAAATTTGTCTTCCTCTTTTTCTTGCTACCTTATTGCTTTCTCTCTCTCTTCCCCTGTGATTTTTTCCTCTATTCCTAGTGCATTTACTGTTTGGAGGTTTTTTTGGGTAATTTTAAAGCTTCCTGAGGTTTCACCAGTCTATGAATACAACCTGTGAAACAAGTTGATAATCACTTTTCACTGGCTCTTATCATCATTGAATTGATGTCACAAATTTCTGTGTATACCCAAGGTGACTCATTAGTTTTTGAATAGTCCTCTTATGTTCCTTGTTATTCTCTGAAGTTTTTAGGGGCATCTTCCCACTACTGGTGCTTCCAGAATACATTATTTCCTGGCTGTACTCAAACTATATACCTAAAGTACGCATCCTATCCCCCAATGTACTGAAACTAACTGGTATTCTGGGAAGATGAGTGAAGAATATACTTACAATACTTGTTGTGACCTAACTTGTCACTTTTGACTCCAAAGTAGAACTGCTTTTACTTTTGAGAAAGTGTCCTGTTAAAACAATTACTCCACTTTCTGCCTATTACTTCTCCATAGAGTATTATTTATAGACTTTCGTGTTTGCCTTTCCAGCCTCCGTTCCACAATTTTCTCCCAATAACCCCAGCTTTTAGATGAGCGTCAATTATTGAAAAAATTTTCAATATCTTCTGTGTGGGGCTCCATACCTCTGCTACCTGCTTGAGCACCTGACTCAAGCCAAAGCCAGTCCAAACTGTCCAACATTATTGTAGTCACACTATCAGTTTCACATGTTAAAATGTGACTTAAGGCATTCTAACTGGAATAAACCTTTATATTTCCATGGGGGCTACTAGGAAAGAGGCTTGCCATTTCCAGTAGATTTAAAACTACAAAGATGGAGTTTCTTCAGCCATTTTGGCACCAAAATGAAAGTTTTTGTTTAAGAGAAGAAGCCCAAAATGAAGTGAAGCCAAGAAATGGAGAGAGAGAGAGAAAAAAAAAAATACTAGAAACTGATGATATCTTGTTAACACCTTTGTATAGCTGAATCTAAAACTTGAATTTTCTGTAATGCTGGACAATAAATACTTTTTTGCCCAAGCCAGTTTGGTCTGAATTTCTCTTACTTGTAGCAAAGGAGGCTAACTAAAATGGATTTAGGCATGAATCCACCAGGCCATTCTCTAATAGGGAAATCACTACAACCACATGGTACAAATTGAAAATGCCATATTAATACCATTTCAGACCATCCGACCGTCTACTCTGAGAAACAGACCGTTTTCTCTGAGATTGGTGTTTAACTTAAATCAGACAATTATAAACCTTTTTCCAGGATTCAAAATTGGGGCCAGAGATAATGAGGCAAAGTCACCTCTCATAGCAGTGTTTTCAGCCATCTGGTACAAGCCTGTCTGATTGAATAAAACCTGGAAGGAGAAGAGAAGCAGAGTCTAGAAACATGTGGACTTCTGAATAAATTCCTTTTCCCCAAGCCAGCTTGAGAACAGATTAAGACAACAAGGAAGTGATTAAGCAAGAATTAAATCCAAGTCTGTTGGATCCCAAGGCATAGTGCATCATTACTTTAATACAATGATACTAGCTTATGTTTGCTTAGTGCCTGATATGGTGCTTGGTAAAGTGAATCATTTTTGTTAGATTTGTGTGCTAGACTTACATTTAGTAAACTGTTTTCAAAAAGATTTACCTAAAACTGTGTAGGAATCCCTGGAACAAATGTCAGTTGGTTATATTTTCTATTACCTACTTTACTGGAGAAGCACCCTGGCTGTAAGGATGGCATTTGTGTCTGTTTCCTGTTGGGAATACCCTTTGGGGCCATATTGCACTCCCTGCACTATATTCAAGCCTATGTTTTCACATTCTTAGTTATACGTTATATATCTCAGCTGATCCTGCTCTCAGGTAAAATTTCATATATTCAATAGCATCAAGTGATTCTATATTGAGAAGTAAATGCATGATAATGAAAAGGAAAAAAGCTTAGAATGGGAAGAGTCTACCTGCTCTTTTGCAGAGCAGGTAGGCCACACTTTTAATAGAGCAATTTTTTAACAAATATTTTTTTCTCTTCTATAATTGAAAAAGTGTCTTTAGTCTGAACTCCCAACACTACCAGACTCTGAGTGATATGTATAATTTTTATGACCATAACTAGGTCCAGTGATAAGGTATAATATAATTTCTGTAATTTATTTCCTTTACTGTTTCAGCCTATAATGATCTGGAGAAGGAAAAAAGTTGTATTTACATTAAACTTCTAGCCTTACATGCTATATTTAAGTTCCCTGGAGAAAGACAAAAAGCTCCTGAAAATGAGTGATTAATGCTTCCAAGAAAGGCATATTGAGGGATCAGTTCACAAATAGGTAGTTTTATAGAGAGGGTCTAATATAAATTTTTAAAAACCTCCTTCTGCCTCGATTTAATCATTATGGAGTGGGTAAGTAGTGTACTTTGTCCAAGAGGTTTAGACCTAGATTTTTTTTCATTTTTTGTAGCAACTTATAAAAAAAATCTGAAAAGGAACTGAGTTAAATTTTAAAAATTCTGTATCTCCTGCCATTCTGATTAGTAATCTTCACCCATCTTACCTAAGAGGCAGGGGTGTCTCTAAGGAAATCTTACTCCCTTTTTTCTCCATAAGAAGACTAGCAATCAGAGTGCAGGGTCTCTTGGAAGAGCAGGGTAAAGTGGAAAAGCTGATGAGAATCCTCAGGATGGAGTTTCCTTCTCAGTGAGCTTCTCAAACATAAATATGTTTTGGTTGATAGTTTGGAATAAGTGTTTAATGGAGCAAAAATTATCAGGGGGAAACATTCTCTAATGAATTTCAATAAATAATACACAGTTTTTTGTATTCCATTTTTCCTGCCATATCAACTTTCAGTAGGCCTGATGCAAGAGAGAGAACATGAACAAAAAAATGCTAACTTAATTTCACAGAGAACCAGGATATATATGTAGTTTCAGGGAAATGTTCTCATTTCTCATATTTTAGCAATCAATGTTAGCTACTTATTTAGCATCCACTTTTTTTGACTCGAGATATCTCTATTAGAATGACTGAAATGAAATTATAAGGAAGTAGAAGAGCCTTCGAACGTGTTGCAGAAGCTGTATTTATCATCATATTTTTAAGAGGGAATTGAAAAAGATGTGAGGATCATCTTTTACATTCTGCAATCTGAATATCTGAATCTGAAAGCAATTAATTTTTATCTAATTGCGGTTAATTTTGGTTTAGATTGTGAAAATATGTTTTCAGACAAATTCCTTACAATAGTCTATGTTGCAGCATACTGGCTCAATCCTAACCTCTACTATTACAATTTAATACAAAAATACGGACTTGACAGAAAAATTAAGATAGCATCAAAAAATCAGGCATAGGACTCTTCTTTCACAATGCCCATGTCCCTCTGCCCCCACTCCGACCGGCTGGATTCAAGCTCTGTTTCTCTCTGGAGATAGAAGGTTAGTATAAAATTCTAAGGGCACACGTTTGATTCCTTCTCTTTCACAACTCCCTGTAAGAATGCTCAGCTGAACTTTATCACAACAGTGCAAGACACAAAGGAACTGAGGGCTTCTCTGGAACCAGAGCAGGTGAGGTGTGGGGAGCCCATCCAACTCCTCACTGCCTGCCTTGTCTCCTTTTCTGGAGCTGGGTCATGAACCTTCACTGCCACCTGTTTACCTGTTGACAATCTCTTCTGGACCCCCAGAATCCTTTAGGAATTTACAAGGACATAAAGACACGATGAAGTCACTCATACGTGTTAATAAGAATTCATATCGATTTCAGTCTAGAAAGAGATGTTAAATATAATAATCATAATAGCTAACCCTTGTGTCACTGTTACTATGGGTCAAGTAGTATCCTAGCACAAAATTATACATTTTAATAAAGTGTGTGGGTTATAATTAATTATAGAGTATGATTAAGGCTGATATGATTAGCAATTATTCTCTTTTGTGTGTCTTTCTGTGCTATGGCGTCCAGAATACTAAAATATATTTTCCGTACTCTGAAGCCACGGTTTTGGATAAAAGCTAGTTTCTGCCAATTAGATGTATTCACATGAGATTTTGAAAGCAAAATAAAACTGAAGCTCTATTTTGCTGCTTCTACAGGCAAACCATGTTGTAGTGATATGGCTATTCATAATAGTTTTTCCTTTGATGCCTGAACTGTTGTAACAATGGTATACCCTTGAATTCAACAATTATAGTGATAGCCTCCTGATGGCTACTTCTCTAGCTCTTCAAATGATAGGACCTGTTTCTTTGCACTAAATTCCTTTCTTCTTAAAAAAAATTTAGTGTAATTTCTGTTTGAGTTGGAACTTGACTAATACCATATTAGATACCATGAATGTCTTCATGCAATAGGCCTGTGGGGAAGGACATCTGTAACTGGTATCTAACCTGGTAGGGTCTGAGGACAATGGTAATCAGCTTACAGTTGGAAAATAAAATATTGGCCCATAGAATGCAAAGGCAAAAACGTTACTTAAATTATTGTTAGTGATTGCCTGTAAGAAGATTTCCATGGAAGGCAGGTTAAGTGGGGGTAAAAATAGGACATAGTGTGAATGGTGATCACAGGTACTGTAGAGTGGGTAGATTTTTACAACACTGGCAAAATAAAAAAAAAAAAAAACACACACACACACTTAAATTATTTAAAAAGGATGAAAAGAAAAGTCACAGACTGGGAGAA
This sequence comes from Chlorocebus sabaeus, assembly GCF_047675955.1. NCBI lineage: Eukaryota > Metazoa > Chordata > Mammalia > Primates > Cercopithecidae > Chlorocebus > Chlorocebus sabaeus. The sequence goes on from NC_132920.1 coordinate 57,568,939, forward strand.
AATATTTACAAAATATATATCTGATAAAGAACTGTCATCCAAAATATCCAAGAAAATTTAAACTCTAAGAACATTAAACAATAACGAATCAAATAACCTGCTAAAAAATAGGCAAGAGATCTGAACAGACATCCATTTCACCACATACACACAAAAATATATATATATGTATATACACATTGCAAATAAGCAATCAAAAGATGCTCTATATCATATGTTGTCAGAAAACTGCAAATTAATCAGCATAATAAACCACTCTACACCTATTAGAATGGCCAAAATCTAGAACACTGACACCACCAAATGCCTGTGAGAATGTGGAGCCACAGGAACTCTCGTTTGTTATTGGTGCGAATGCAAATGGTACAACCACTTTGGACGACACTTTGGTAGTTTCTTACAAAGCTAAATATATTCTTACCCTATGATCCAGAAATCATGTTTCTTAGTATTTACACAAAGGAATTGAAAACATGTTCACACAAACTGTGCATACATGTTAATAGCAGCTTTTTCCATAATTGCCAAAACTCAGAAGAAACCAGTATTTCCTTCTGTAGATGAGTGAATAAATACAGTGCTGTATATCCAGACAATGGAAGAATATTCCATCCTAAAAAATTAAAAAATGAGTTGTGAAAGAAAGTGGGGGAAACTTCAATGCCTATTATTAAGTTAAGAAGCCAGTCTGAATACATACTCTATGATTCCAGCTATAGGTCATTTTGGAGAAGGTAAAATCATGGAGACAGTAAGATAAGCAGTTGCCAGGGGTTAGGAAGGAGGGAGTGATGAATAGGCAGAGAATGGAAATTTTTTAGGGCAGTGAAACTATTCTGTATGATACTAACCTGGTGGATACATGTTCTTATATATTTTTCCAAAACCACAGTGTGTACATCCCTAAGAGTCTATGGGACTCTAGCGTAAACTATGACCTTTGAGTGATAATGATATTTCCGTGTAGGTTCATCAGTTATAACAAATGTAAGACTCTGGTTTAGGATGTCCATAGTGAGAAACCTATGCACGTATGAGGATAGAGGAGCATAGTGGAACTCTTTTTACTTTCTGCTCAATTTTGCTGTGAACTTAAAACTTCTCTAAAAAATATATTTAAAAAACAAAAGAAAAATAAATTCATAACTGTATGCATGATCAGAGGACTAGGGATTTTCTATTGGTGGTCTAAAGGAATCTCACAGCTAATATTTCTGAAAATGAGACAGATACAATGGATTAATGAAACATAATGCAAATTGAATTAATAGCTTCACCATATCTTTTATGTGAATTTTTGGATATCTATTGCAAAGGATAGAAATACTAAGAAATTGAATTTGAGTATTTTGATAAATTTGAATAAGTCTGAGCACTGTGAACCAAAATGTCCTATTGAGTCCTCCTTGAAAGCAAGAATGTTTCTTTTTCCTCCTTGTCTTGGTGTGCTAGTCCTACCTGCATGAAGACTCTTCAGTGACATCAACTAATATGTTTTCTTGAGGAAACATGAACTTTTCCTCATGCCCATGTCTTACCACTCATTGCCTTCAACATGCTCCTCTACCTCCTACTTGGCCCTGAAGGCCAAATACAAGGTATGACCCAAAATAATTACAAAATTTTTCTTTTTAACTTTTTTTAATACTTCTTCTTCTTGTTATTATACTTTAAGTTCTAGGGTACATGGGCATAACGTGCAGGTTTGTTACATATGTATACTTGTGCCATGTTGGTGTGCTGCACCCATCAACTCGTCATTTACATCAGGTATAACTCCCAATGCAGTCCCTCCCGCCTCCCCTCTCCCCATGATAGGCCCCGGCATGTGATGTTCCCCTTCCCAAGTCCAGGTGATCTCATTGTTCAGTTCCCATCTATGAGTGAGAACATGCGGTGTTTGGTTTTCTGTTCTTGCGATAGTTTGCTGAGAATGATGGTTTCCAGCTGCATCCATGTCGCTACAAAGGACACAAACTCATCCTTTTTTATGGCTGCATAGTATTCCATGGTGTATATGTGCCACAAAAAATGATAAAGGGGATATCACCACCGACCCCACAGAAATACAAACTACCATCAGAGAATACTATAAACACCTCTATGCAAATAAACTAGAAAATCTAGAAGAAATGGATAATTTCCTGGACACTTACACTCTCCCAAGACTAAACCAGGAAGAAGCTGAATTCCTGAATAGACCAATAGCAGGCTCTGAAATTGAGGCAATAATTAATAGCCTACCAACCAAAAAAAGTCCAGGACCAGATGGATTCACAGTTGAATTCTACCAGTGGTACAAGGAGGAGCTGGTACCATTCCTTCTGAAACTATTCCAATCAATAGAAAAAGAAGGAATCCTCCCTAACTCATTTTATGAGGCCAACATCATCCTGATACCAAAGCCTGGCAGAGACACAACAAAAAAAGAGAATTTTAGACCAATATACCTGATGAACATCAATGCAAAAATCCTCAATAAAATACTGGCAAACCAGATCCAGCAGCACATCAAAAAGCTTATCCACCATGATCAAGTGGGCTTCATCCCTGGGATACAAGGCTGGTTCAAAATTTTTCTAAATTGCGTCTGTAGAAACTTGAGAAATGTGAGAATCGATTCTAAGAGTTCCAGACCTAGGAACATAGGTTTCAATTAAATTGAGTTTGTTAATATGGGAGTACATGCCAGAGAGATTATGAATTTGTTATACTAGCCCAAGTGGCTGAGAGTGGTTCCATATGCTTTTTGGTTGACTAAAGTCTGCATTCAGTGGTAACCTGCACTAAAAACAGCTCAAGTATGGCAAGCCCCAATAGGAGAATTATAGGGCAAGACACAGGGTCATGAAAAAAAAAAAAAAAAAAAGCCATGACCTCTTTTACAGATCACTATCCAGTTTTGAGAAACAGTTCCTGGCTTGATATTGATTCCTGATAGAAGCCAAATGCCTGACCATGAGACATCAAGTGATCACGTGACTAAATGGGACCACTCTCTGGTCCACAAAGTCACCATGTTAGGTATCAGCAGCAGCATTCCATTTAAAAGTGAAAATTCAATTAAAAAATGGTCAAATTCAAGAAATCATACAATACCAAACAATAACAAACAAGTGGTACCAACGATAACAAATTAGAAGATTAATTATAAACATAAACAAAGATAAGAAGGCCGGGCGCGGTGGCTCAAGCCTGTAATTCCAGCACTTTGGGAGGCCGAGACGGGCGGATCACGAGGTCAGGAGATCGAGACCATCCTGGCTAACACGGTGAAACCCCGTCTCTACTAAAAATACAAAAAACTAGCCGGGCGAGGTGGCGGGCGCCTGTAGTCCCAGCTACTCCGGAGGCTGAGGCAGGAGAATGGCGTAAACCCGGGAGGCGGAGCTTGCAGTGAGCTGAGATCCGGCCACTGCACTCCAGCCTGGGCGACAGAGCCAGACTCCGTCTCAAAAAAAAAAAAAAAAAAAAAAGATAAGAAAAAAATAATTACAAAAGCAAATAATTTTTAAAACAGAAAGAATAATAATCATACCAATCAAACGCCTAGGAATAAAGATAACAAGGAATGAGCTGGGCTGTTATTTTTAAAAATCAATTTCTTTGGAAAAGCTTGGTGTTCAAAGACTTTCGTTTTAAAGAGAAAAATACACAGGCAAATACTAAGGTAAGCACTGAGTAAGCTATCAATTTGTGTCAAATTAAGCTATAATTTCACTGGAATACTAATATGAATACAGAAAAAAGAGAACGAGAGAGATAGCAGAGAGAGTCATAAAAGGCGGGAATTAGTGTTTCAGGATGTTAAGATGTTTATTGTTACCGAAGGTGAAATGAATTTCTCCAAAAATGGCAGTAGATATATGTTCCTCTTTCATCATTCTTTCTCTATTTTTTGTATTTTTTGTCTTCTTTTGATGTAAGGGATGTGACAAAGTGGTTATTTAAGTGAAGACATTCATTGAGTAACCAAGTTAATTGTGAGAAGGATATCAATAAATATAAGGTGCTAGCAAATAAATCACTGTGGTATATTGACATAGAAATAGAAACACATTAGCAAACAAAATGTAAAGTCCAGAAACAGGTCCAATATAGATATGAGAATTTAATATTAGATATATCTGACATTACCGATAAGTGGAATAAAAATGGATTACTGAATAAATGGTTTGAGGATATTTGACTGTCCACTGGGAAAAATGTATCTCTTTTGCAAATACAGAAGAGAAAAAATTAATTTCAGATAAATTAAAAATTTAGAGAAAAAGTAGAACTGTAAATGTCATGTACTCGAACTGTAAATGTTCAAGGATATGTTTATAATGGTAGGTTAGAAATAGCCTTTTTGTTCTGACTTCAAGGTGCACATTTTTTAAAATGCTGTATTTTGTTCATATTTTTAAATTATATTTTTGAGAAGACATGAACAAAGTTGAAAACTCAGTGAAGAAGTAAAAATATGTATATTTAAGTGTGACATAGACTCTCCTTAGAATATGAAGTCTCTGCAAATTGTTAAAAGAATGACAAATAGCCCAAAAGCAAAGCAAAGAATTTAACTTTGAGATGTTTGTCCTTTTTTTCTACAAATGAGTAAAAATAACAGAAGTAAATATAAATATCAAATAAAACAGATGAAGAGTTGCTATTAACTATGTGAATGTAAATCAAAATAAGAAAATATGACTTAAAATGGATGAAATTGAAAATATTTTTAATGCCTTGTATTATTAAAGGTGATGGAAAACAGGCACTCATACAGTTGGGTTGGGAGTACAAATTGGCTAAAAGTTACAGAAGGACAATTTTGGTAAGTGTAACAAATGTAAAATGTGACTAATCAATTACAGATCTAGGAATTTCTTAAAGGAATACTAATAGAATATATTCAAGATATTCAGGACTATTCATCACAGCACTGATAGCAATAGTTAAAATTTTAAAATATTCATCTATGAATAATTTAAAATGCACAATACATCCTTAATATAAACTAGTCTTTAGCAGTGAAAAAACAAGATACAAGTGTTCCTTATATATACAAATGCAGACATGTATACAATAATTAAAGCAAGAAAACATGGTGTAGTATAGTAAATATGTATATATACACATAGGTAAATTTATACACATAGGTATCATAAATATTTTATATATATGTAATTATCCCATGATATCTATTAGACTGGGAATAGTAATTTATATTACTGTTGGGATTTGAGGGGAACATGTTACTCTATTACTAATTTTTGCAAAAATCTGTTTCACATATATAACTGTAAAATTAAAACAATTTAGTATTTTAGTTATTGGGAAATGAACCTCATTCCTAACTAACCCAGTAGTGTTGAGAATAATGTTAGCTAACATTTATTGATAACCAGTTGTGAAGCATTCTTGTCAAGTTTTCTGTTTGTTTGAGACGGAGTCTCACTCTGTCGCCCAGACTGGAGTGCAGTGGCGCAATGTGGGCTCACTGCCAGCTCCACCTCCCGGGTTCATGCTGTTCTCCTGCCTCAGCCTCCCAAGTAGCTGGGACTACAGGCGCCCGACACCACACCCAACTAATTTTGTTTCTGTATTTTTAGTAAAGACGGGGTTTCACCGTGTTAGTCAGAATGCTCTTGATCTCCTGACGTTGTTATCCGCCCGCAGGGCCTCCCAAAGTGCTGGGATTACAGGCGTGAGCCACCGCGCCTGGCCTCTTGAGTATTTTACATGCCTAATCTCATTACTCTTAGGTGGGAACTGAACAATGAGATCACTTGGACTTGGGAAGGGGAACATCACACACCGGGGCCTATCATGGGGAGGGGGGAGGGGGGAGGGATTGCATTGGGAGTTATACCTGATGTAAATGACGAGTTGATGGGTGCTGACGAGTTGATGGGTGCAGCACAGCAACATGGCACAAGTATACATATGTAACAAACCTGCACGTTATGCACATGTACCCTGGAACTTAAAGTATAATAATAATAAAATAAACAAATAAATTAATTAATAAATTAATAAATTAATAAAACAATAGCACTGGGAGTTAACTCCCCAGATTTCAGAGAAGAAAAATGAATCACACGATAGTTTAAAAGTTTGCTTGATCGGCTGGACACACTGGCTTATGCCTGTAATCGGAGCACTTTGGGAGGCTGAGGCAGGTGGATCACGAGGTCAGGAGTTGGAGACCGGCCTGGCCAACATGGTAAAACCCTGTCTGTACTAAAAATACACACACACACACAAAGTAATTAGCTAGGCATGGTGGTGGGCGCCTGTGATCCCAGCTACTCGGGAGGCTGAGGCAGGAAAATGGCTTGAACCTGGTAGGTGGAGGTTGCAGTAAGCCGAGATTGCACCACTGTACTCCAGCCTGGGCTGTTAACAGTGCAAGACTCCATCTCTAAATAAATAAATAAATAAATAGTTTGCTTGATCAAACAACTAGTAAGTTTGGGAGCCAGGATTCAAAACTAAGCAGTTCAAACCAAGAGTTATTTTCTAAACATCTATCTTGTATTGAGGGTGAATAAAAAATATCATACTTTATTTATAAGATGGAGTTAAGAAGTGTCCTGTCCTTGCCCCAAAGATGTATCTTCTTTATTTAGATGATGACACAACCTTTGTTGGAAAATATGCAGGAAACCAGTGCCTACATAGTCACATAGACTGACATAGGTCAGGCATGGTGGCTCATACCTGTAATCCCAACACTTTGGGAAGCCGAGGTGGGAGGATTGCTTGAGACCATGAGTTCGAGACCAGCCTGAGTAATATAGCAACATCCCATCTCTACAAAAATAAAATTAGTGGAACGTGGTATGCATGCCTGTAATCCCAGCTATTCGAGAGACAGAGACAGAAGGATTGCTTGAGCCCAGGAGTTTGAGGTTACAGTGAGCTATGATTGTACCACTGCATTCCAGCCTGGGCAACAGAGCAAGATTCTAATCTCTCAAAATAATTAAAATTAAAAAGAACTGACATATTGTAGTGTAAGCTAGATTCTCCCTATCCAAGTTCTAATGTCTAAAACAACAATGAATAGAAAATAAATATACTCCTTTTATATGGTAGCCTTTCAATCTCTGTATGAATAGATAAATAGATTTCTTCATTGTCTTAACTTCATGCCAAATAAACATAGTATCTTTATTTCTAATATAACATGGTTTCAAAATCGTACTGCCTGGTATCCTTCCTGGATATGCCAGTTTGTTCAGTCAGTAATCTGGAGGAGACAATTCCCTTCCTTTTACCACAGTCCTTAGGCTGAACAAAACAAGTGGAATGGCAAGTAGACAGAAAAAATAAATACAATCTCAGAGTCATATAAAAATACAGTTAGCCCTTTCCACTGCCAAAATGCACAGACACCAAAATTCACTGAAACATAATCATTAACATCTGACAGCATCAGTGCACATGGAGATTTGCAATGGATGTTTTCTAGAGTAAAGAGAGACCGGTTTTAAAGGAATTCATTTGTCTAAATGCAAGCAAGCAAATGAGAAGGCACCTCCTGTGTAGTTCAGGGTCAGTGGAATATACAGGAAAGTAGAAGCAATAAAAAGCACCGTGTGTCTGTGATGCTAGCAAGTATTCTTCTAGAAATTACTCATGTATTCACTCTACATTGATCATCTTCCATGAGCCATACACAATACCAATATCTGAAAGAGTTGACAATCCAGTGGGAACAGATGGATGCATGTAAGTAAACCAAAGTGCAATGAAAGGTGGGAATACAAGTATAGACAAAGTACTGTTGGAGCCCTGAGGAGAAGGCACATGTACTTGCCCAAGAAGGTGGGGTTTTTTGGTAGAGAAATAGGAACCCATAATCAAGAATTATAATTATATTGAGAAAGAAGTTTAGAAGTCATTCCCAAGTTGTGAGAAATAGGGTGACGAAATGAAAATTGCAACTCCGGAAATGTTTCCACGACTGGCTATAGGGATAAGCAGAAACAGGGAGACAGCTTGCAGCCTTTTGCAAAATAAACAAATGTTCCCTAGAACTTAAACTAAAACTATATAAATGGAGAAAAAGTATAGTGTCAAACATCAGAGTTGGGAAAACATAGAGTATATTTAAACCTATTTAAAATATAATGTAGAATTTTAATCTAAATGTTTACTTAGGCAGCCAGATTACCAGCTATATTGGTTTTCTTTTGGTGATGCAATAAATGACCAAGTATTTAGTGGTTTAAAACAGCACAATTTTATTATCTTCTCATTCTGTAGCTCAGAAATTTGACATGGCTCTCACTGGGCTATGATCAAGGGGACAGTAAGGCTATGTATTTTTCTGGAGGCTTGAGAGGTCCATTTCCCTGTCTTTTCTAGCTTCTAGAGGTCACTCATTTTCTTTGGTGTATGGCCCCTTCCTCCAGAAACAACCGGTGGAGTCCTCATGCTTCTACCCTCTGATTCTTCCTCTTCTGCTTCCCTCTTCCACTTTTAAGGACTCCTGTGATTATATTGAGCTCACCTAGATAAACCGGGATAATTTTGTTGCTTTAATATCAACTGATTAGCAACCTCAATCTATCTACAACCTTAATTTTTCTTTGCCAAATAACCTAACATACAGAATAGGACTTGAATATCCCTGGGGACTGTTGTAATACTTTCCATCCTAGCAAACCAATGAATCTTAATAGCTCTAATACAGACTATACAACAATAACATTTATTTAAAAACATGACTTCTCTTTGTCAAACTGAAATACAATAATTATCCCTTATCTGCAGGGAATACATTCCAAGAGCCCCAGTGGATACCTGCAAACTGAGAATACTGAACTGTATATATGCTATGTGTTTTTCCTACTCATATATACCTATGATAAATTTTAATTTCTAAATTAGGCACAGTAAGAGATTAGCAACAATAACAGTAAAATAGAACAATCACAAAAATATGTTAGCATCACTACTCTTGGGCTTTTGGGTCATTGTTAAGTAAAATAAGGGTTATATGAACACAAGCACTAAAATACCATTATAGTTCATCTAATGACTGAGAGAGGTACTAAATTACCAACGGAAAGGGAAAGTCTACAGTGTGGATGTGCTGGACAGATAATTCATGTCCAGAGGAGGAGAAAGCAGAATAGCTGAAATCTCATCATGCTATTCAGAGTAGCACGATTTAAACTTATGAATTGTTTATTTCTGTAATTTGCCTTTTGATTTTTTTTTTTTTTTTTTTTTTTGCTAAAATAATAGACCAGGCCGGGTGCAGTGGCTCGTGCCTGTAATCCCAGCACTTCGGAGGCCAAAGCGAGTGGATCATTTGAGGTCAGGAGTTCGAGACCAGCATGGTCAACATAGTGAAACCTTGTTTCTGCTAAAAATACAAAACCTAGTAGGGCATAGTGGCACACACTTGTAATCCCAGCTATTTGGGAGGCTGAGACATGAGAGTCACTTGAACCCAGGAGGGGGAGGTTGCAGTGAACCGAGATCATGCCACTGCACTCCAGCTTGGGTGATAGAGCGAGACTTTTTCTCAATAATAATAAATTAATAATTCAAATAATTGCAAAAGGCAGAATGAATTAAGATGATATACAAATAAGATCATACAAGAATTTTGGACCTCCTGAAAGAGGTTTAATGCTCTAACATCTTCATTAACCAAGCTGCTTTTATTTCAAAGGTTCTAAAAGCTACACATTAAAAATTGTTTACAAGAAATAGTGAAGTAAAAGTCTGTGAGCACTAGAAAAAGGAACTTTATAATGTTAAGTCTATTTCTCCATCAACACTGACAAGTTATTAGAATATGGATTTCAAAGATTAAAGAAAACAATTTTTAGGCTGGGCGTGGTGGCTCATGCCTATAATCCCAGCACTTTGGGAGGCTGAGGCAGATGGATCATGAAGTCAGGAGTTCGAGACCAGCCTGGCCAAGGTGGTAAAACCCCGTCTTTACTAAAAATACAAAAATTAGCTGGGTGTGGTGGTGGGTACCTGTAATCCCAACTACTTGGGAGGCTGAGGCATGAGAATCGCTTGAACCCGGGAGGCGGAGGTTGCAGTGAGCCGAGATGGGTGCCACTGCACTCCAGCCTGGGTGACAGAGTGAGACTCCATCTCAAAAAAAAAAAAAAAAAAAAGAAAAAAAAGAAAAATTTAAATGTAGACACCCATTAATTGTCAGAATTTTTTAATGTGTCTTCTGAGTTATTCATCCTGTAGAAATGGCACATATTTTATTTAGATAAAAAATAAGCAGTCCAATGAACTTGAGCTATAAAATTCATAGTCGAGCCATTTCACCAAGCTTATTATGAAGTGGTAGTGTAAGATCCAACTTTATATATTTATAAATAAAGATAGTTATTCAATTTTTACAATTTGATATTCTATCTAAAGAAACTATTTCCAAGCCAATCTCAAATGGAACGAGACTGAAGATATATTTAAAGCATTTAACTGACAAAAGGTTTTCTCCTAAGGAAAATTAAGCTGAATGATCTTATGAAGATGAATTCATAATTGATTTTGTAGGCCAGAATGAAAAATTATAAGATTGACATGTAAATATTTTAGAATTAAAAAGCATATTAACTAAAATAAGATGTGATAATTAAAATTTGAAAAGTAGCTTAAGATAGAGAAGAAATGCAGTGTATCCAAGGGAGGAAAAAAACTTAGTTTGAGGAATCCCTAAGCAGAGTATAGAGGCTGGTTTGCCTTTACAGGTATTGGGAGAGCAGTTTCCATTTGATGTAAAGTGAACTCAAATCTCTGCGTGCGTGCTCTCTCTCTTTCTCTCCCCCCGCCCCCACACACACACATGCACACGTGCATGCATACACTTTAATTCTAGCACAAAATATTAATGATCTTGGTGAATGTGAGTCCTGAGAAGCAGCCAGCTGGATACAGAAGAGTGAAACACAGTGTGAATGAAAGACATTGAACAATGCTTTGAACCTGTGCCCAGTAAAATGAGCAATGAGTGACTATATTTTTATAGATCATCTAATCTCTTTTCTATAAATTATTTTACAATCTAGTAATAATAGGCTAAGTGTGCACTCTGTGGTCAGGTGAGAGAAGATATAATCCCAAGACAATGGGAGACATTACGAATAATTAATATTTCTAACAATAGTTTGGGATTATCAGTTTGTTGGGAGATTAGCATGAATTATTATAATTTCTAACTTTCTGAAGAGTTCAGAAAGTGTTCTGAAAATAATAGACTTATAAACATTCCTAACACCCATAGCCTTTTTCTATCTATGTTTTCTATGTTTGCATAGATTGTCATGGTTTTAAAATGCTTTTATAATCAGGCTTTTGAGAGAACAAATTAGCCCTGACATTCCAAATTTTTATAGCAGAAAGTTCCTGAGAAAACCAGTGACGGGAAATTTCGTGGGAAGTCCTGAAGGAGACTTTTAGGACCTCGTATAATAAAATTACATTGGACCTCAAAGTCTTCCAAACAAACCTTTTCTTCATTCCCCAGTGATCTTAGAGTTGTGATTTATCCAACATCTGGAGGTCATGGCCTCCTTTTCTTCCTATTTCTACTCTCACCATTCCCCCATCCCTGATTGTATGTTTCCCCCTTGATTTTCTAGTATATACTCTGAAGAATATATTGGACCATAGGTTTTGATGAGGGGTCAAGTAAAAGAGGACCGTTACACATACTTGGTGGAAGTATAAATTGATACTATTCAGTTGGTGCAAAAGTAATCATAATTTTTGCCATTAAAAGTAACCACAATTACTTTTGCTCAAACCTAATGTATTTCTGAAAAACAATTTGTCAGAACCTATTGAAAATCTTATTTATTTGAAACAGGGTCTCACTCTATCATCCAGGCTGCAGTGTAGTAGTGCAATCATGGCTCACTACAACCTCTACCTCCTGGATTCAAGTGACCCTCCCACCTCAGTCTTCCGAGTAGCTGGGACCACAGGTGTGTACCACCACACTTGGCTATTTTTTGACATTTTTTTTGTAGAGATGGAGTCTCTCCATGTTGCCCAGGCTGGTCCTGAATTCCTGGGCTCAAGTGATCCTCCTGTCTCGGGCTCCCTATGTGCTGGGATTACAGGCATGAGCCACCATGCCCAGCCAAAAGGTTTTTATATGTTGACCCACGAATTGCTATTCTGAGAATTTATCCCAAAGAAATAGGAATGTGAACAGAGTATAGCTACAATGACATTCATCACAAAATTGCTTCTAAAGCTAAATATTGGAAAGCAGCCTAAATTTCTAATACAAGACAACTTAGAAAATAAAGAAGAAACCATGGTACATTCATACAATTCATACCATGTAGTCATTAAAATTATGTTGTGGTAGAATATTAAATGTAAAGATATTTAAGATATTATAGTAAAAAATTCAGCTTAAAAATAACATGGTTAAATGGCTCCTTAAAATTATATATATATATATATATATATATATATATATATATATATATGAAAGACATGAATATAGACAGGAACATTCTTAGAAGGAAACATGGCAAAATAAGTATAGAGTTCTCCAAAGTGGTGTGTTATATCATTTTAAAGCTTTCTCCGTGTGAATTATCAGAATTTTCCAAATTCTTTATGAATAATAAAAATTGTAAAGTGGACACATAAAAGTGGGTACTGAAAAGGAATTGAATAGAAAATCAATTTGGAAATGATAACTTTGACAATACCAACCAATATTTCATTTCAACTAATAAGTTCTTTGAGGTCTATCTGTTGTAGGTGCAGAGACAATGTTTTTCCACAGAAATACTGTAACAGTTATTCATCAGTTCACTGAAGCAGGCTGACAATAAAATCTTATAAATATTATCAAGGTAGCAAAGCCATGACCAAACACGTATGCTCACTCTTGATTGCTGATGACAATGGTGGAGATATTGAAGAGTTCGGTGAGGGTCTGGGGTAGAGAAAATATGAAGTGGTATTTTTTTAAGCTAATGATACATATGGCTTCAATAGCAGCTACCTATAATGTAAACAAGGAAAATTTGAGTACCACATTTATCAGCAATTACACACATTTTAGTTAAATGAAAAGATAATTCTTGAATATCATTTTATTTATAATAAACTGTGAAACAACACTTAGCACACACTGAGACTAAATTCATATTTTATTCCTAAGAAAAAATGGAATTTCTTTTTTACCAAGTTTCTCAATTGTGATTCACATGTATTCAAACTAATTTAAAAATGACTTTTGATTATATTGCTATATTCAACCCATTATTGAAAACCGTTAAGTCAATTCAAGTTAAATTAGTAATGAGATATCATATTTAAGATTTATCCTTCAGAATACCCATAAAAATAAGATCGATATATGATACAACCACTACAAGCTTGATAAATAAAATATAAACATAGGGCTAATATATTATTAGAAGTCAAATATTGATTTAAAAGATTTTTTATCATTAACATGAAATACAATATTTCTAAACATTAAGACATTTTTGTGGTTTAAAAATAAGATTGACCCTTTCATTTGCATTCTACCTTTCGTAATATGTGTGACATATTGCTGCAAACAAGTCTGTCTGCTCAGAATAATCGGGAATAAATAATTCATCATGGATACTGCAGATGTCGAGTACATCCTCTATTGTGCCCACCCTTTAACAAAAATAAACGCCAAAGCTGTTTGACTTGCTTCCAGTTCCTTCCAAACAGAGCCCAGCAAGAAACTGCCATTGATTTTTTTTAGAGCGAGTTGTGGAGAAAGATCAATGCCAGGAACAGTAAAAACTGGTTTTCACCTTGAAGAATTCAGAAAGTGTTCGTTCTGAAATTAATAGACTTATAAACATTTCTAACACCCATAGGCATTTTTCTTACTAATGTGGTACTCGATGTATAAAGCCAACTCTGTAATTGTAATGGGAATACTTATTTTTGCAGCCAAGGCTTAAGAGTAAAGTTCCTGCTTACTCTTTCTGAAATTCTTACAGTTATCTATCCCAGCTGCTTTGCTTGATTCTGTTTCTGCTGTTGATTTACTTTTGGACTCAATATCAATACGTATAATAGGGTTTTGGCTTTTCTGTTATCCCAGGCACTCTAGCATAAAACTCTAGCATAGGACATTTATAGGTTAGGTGTTAATCTACCCTAACCTAAGAGTCTGGAGACTTAGATTTAAAGAAGTCACAAGCCCAGCCTCACAAGGCTATTAAATGATAGATGCATATTTGCTCAAGTTTAAGTCTTATTTACTATTTATTTATAGGAAGTAGGATTTATTGGTGGGCAGAAAGAGGAGGGGGCACAGTGGAAAGTCTCATGAATGTAGGACCTGTCACTGGTCCAGGAGGCCACAATTGGGGATGTATTAGGGTGCTGCAAAAGAAATTACTTTTAATGGCAAAATCCACAATTATATTTGATCCTACAGCTATTTGGGATGAGCTGCATCTCAGCCACCATGCCTTCAAATTCATCTGACTGGAACTTGGTAAAGCCCCACTTCTTTGAGATGCGAATCATCTGCTGGTGAAGCAACTTGAACTTGGCCCTGTATAAGGCCTCAGTCACATGCTCCTTGTTCTGCAGTTTGGTGCGAATGGACACGTGAATTGGCTAACGTGAACCCTGGCCATGGTGCCCTGTAGCTTTCCAAAGGCATCTTCCATACCCATCTGGAGCCTGTCACCTCTAGCACAGGACAACATCTTTCTGTTGTGAATGACTTGGAAGGGGTGGAACCACACTAGGATATGAAAGCCAACTTTGCTGCAAGTTGTTATCACGTATCTGTTGGCCCAAATGTGGACATCCTCCGGTGCTTCAGAGAAAAGCTGCTCATATTCATCTGGCACCATGTAGCCTCAGAGTGGAAACTCAACCATTTTTGCTTTTTTCTGTTCCAGGTCAAAAATGCGAATCTTGGCACCAGGAACACCTCTGCAGAAGCCAGACTTTAGGTATGTTTTGTTTTTACATTATCAGTAATACCTAGTGGGGTGTTCCATGGAGATACCAGAATCTTAAGTGGCATGCCAAATGAAAAGTGAGGAAGTCTTATTTAATGTACACTTTTTAATTTTATTTGTGGCATCGATATATTTTATACATTTGAATTTAGATAGAGTGTATGCAAATAACGCTTTTATGGGTATCATCTCTCTCTACCAATCTGCCAAATAGCAGAGGTGTAGGTTGATTTAGTTAAGAATACAATAACCTTGATAAATAGGTGGTTGGCTGGTATCATAGATTTGTATGTTTCTCATGATGCCAGTATTTCTCTATTTTTTTATGAACTACAATAGTTAGAAAATACAGAGTTTTGAGAAAATCCTAATTACTCTATGGGTAAAACTTGAAATAGAATCCTCTAAATAATGTAAACATAAATTATTTTAAGTCCATTATTTAAGCAAGAATATCTCCTTTTAAAAATTATTATTTTTAATTATTATTTTTGGAGACAGGATTTTGTTCTGTTGCCCAGGCTGATGTGCAATGGTGTGATCATAGCTCACTGTAACCTCAAACTCCTGGGTTTAAGAAATCCTCCTGCCCCAGCCTCCTGAGTAACTAGGACTGCAACAGGTGGCCTCAAGCCTTCTTTTTGCCTGACTTCCCAAAGTGCTGGGATTGCAGACACGAGCCACCTTACCCAGCCCGCTTTTTAAAAATTGATTTTATCTTTAGAGTAGTTTTAGGTTTACAGCAAAATTGAGCAGAAGGTACAGAAATTTTCTGTATAACCCCTGCCTTGACGCATAAGTAGTCTTTTCCATTACAGCATCAACATCCCCCACCAGAGTGACACATTTGTTACAACTGATGAACCTACACTGACACATCTTTGTTACCAAACCACAGTTTATATTAATTAGGGTTAACTCAATGTTGTACATTCTATGGGTCTGGGAAAATGTATAAGGACAGGAATTCACCATTATAATATTATACAAAGTAGTTTCACTGCCCTAAAAATGTTTTGCGCTCCATCTATTGTTTCCTTCCACCCGCCTAGCCACTGGCAACCATTAATCTTTTTACTATCTTTATAGTCTTGCCTTCTCCAAAATGTCACATAGTTGGAATTATACAGTATGTAGCCTTTTCCTATTGGCTTCTTTTACTTATATATATGCATTCATCTCATTCATGTCTTTTCATGGCTTGATAACTCATTTTCTTTCAGTGTTGATCATATTCCATTGTGTTTATGGGCCACACTTTACTTATCCTTTAATCTACTGAAAGATATCTTGATTGCTTCCATGTTTTAGCAGCTATGAAAAAAGCTGTTAGAGACGTTCATGTGTAAGTTTTTGTGTGGACGTGTGTTTTCAACTCTTTTGAGTAAATATTTCTAAGTATTAAGACATTATTGTATGATTTCTTAATAATAATTAGCAAGGAGCATGAATGCTGGATCATATGGTAAGAGTATATTTAGTTATGTAAGAAGCTGCCAAAGTGTCTTCCAAAGTGACTGTACCATTTGCATTCCCACCAGCAGTAAGTGAGAGTTCTTATTGCTCCATATCCTCACCAGCATTTGGTGGTGTCAGTTTTCAGCATTTGGTGCTCTTTCTAATAGATATCTTATTGGTGATTTAATTTGCAGTTTTCTGATGACATATGATGTAGAGCATCTTTTGATGTGCTTATTTGCCATCTGTTTATTTTCTTTGGTGAGGTGGGTATCTGTTCAGATCTTGTGCACACTTCTGGTTTTTTTTTTTTTTTCTGACTCTTCCTCCCTCTGTCTCTCTCTCTCTCTCTCTTTTTTTTTTTTTTTTTTAAGTTCCGGGACACATATGCAGAACGTGCAGGTTTGGTATGTAAGTATATGTGTGCCATGGTGGTTTGCTGCACCTATTGACTCATTATCTAAGTTCCTCCCCTTTCCCTCCAGCCCACAACAGGCCCTAGAATGTGTTGTTCCCCTCCCTGTGTCCATGTGTTCTCATTATTCAATTCCCACTTATGAGTGAGAACATGCAGTGTTTGGTTTTCTGTTCCTGTGTTAGTTTCCCAAGGATGATGGCTTCCAGCTCCTTCTACGTCCCTGCAAAGGACATGATCTTATTCCTTTTTATGGCTGCATAGGATTCCATGGGTTATACGTACCACATTTTCTTTGTCCAGTCTATCATTGATGGGCATTGGGGTTGGTTCCAGGTCTTTTCTATTGTGAATAGTGCTGCAATCAACATACATGTGCATGTGACTTTATAGTAGAATGATTTATATTCCTTTGGGTATATGCCCAGTAATGAGATTGCTGGGTCAAATGGTATTTCTGGTTCTAGATCAAGGAATCACCACACTGTCTTCCACAATGGTTGAACTAATTTACATTCCCACCAGCAGTGTAAAAGCTTTCCTATTTCTCCACAGCCTTGCCAGCATCTATTGTTTCCTGACTTTTTAATAATCGCCATTCTGACTGGCATGAGATGGTATCTCGTTGTGGTTTTGATTTGCATTTCTCTGATGATCAATGATGTTGAGCTTTTTTCGTGTGTTTGTTGGCTACATAAATGTCTTATTTTGGGAAGTGTCTGTTCATATCCTTTGCTTACTTTTTTATGGAGTTATTTATTTATTTTTCTTGTAAATTTGTTTAAGTTCCTTGTAGATTCTGGATATTAGACCTCTGTCAGATGGGCAGATTGCAAAAATTTTCTCCCATTTTGTAGGTTGCCTGTTCATGCTGATGACAGTTTCTTTGGCTGTACAGAAGATCTTTAGTTTAATTAGCTCCCATTTGTCAATTTGGCTTTTGTTGCAATTGCTTTTGGCATTTTCATCATGAAGTCTCTGCCCGTGCCTACATCCTGAATGGTATTGCCTAGGTTTTCTTCTAGACCAGTGGAACAGAACAGATACCTCAGAAATATCCTTACACATCTACAACAATCTGATCTTGAACAAATCTCACAAAAACAAGCCATGGAGAAAGGATTTTATATTCAATAAATGGTGCTGGAAAAACTGGCTCACCATATGCAGAAGGCTGAAACTGGACCCCTTTCTTACACCTTATACAAAAATTAACTCAAGATGAATTAAACACTTAAATGTAAAACACAGTTACAAAATTTTTGCCCATTTCGTAAGCAGGTTCTTTGTTTCCTTCTTGTTGAGTTTGAGTGACCTTGGATATTTTGGATAACAGATCTTTATCAGATACAGCTTCTGAAAATATTTTCTCCCAGTCTGTTGCTTGTTTTCTCATTTTCTTGACAGTGTATATTTCATAGAACATAAATTTTTAATTTTACTAAAATTTAGCTTTTTTTTAATGGATCATGCCTTTGGTGTTGTGTCTAAAAAGTCATCTCCATACCCAAAGTTATCTAAATTTTCTCCTATATTATCATCTAGTGGTTTTATAGGTTTCCATTTTTATGTTTAGGTCTGTGATCCATCTTAAGTTAGTTTTTGTAAAAGGTGGAAAGTCTGTGTCTAAATTTATTTTTAAATATGGTTGTCCAGTTGTCCCAGCACCATTTGTTGGGGGTGGGGGGGAAACTATCTTTGCTATGTCGTTGACAAAGATCAGTTGAATGTGTTTATATGGGTCTATTTCTGTGTTTTCTACTTTGCTCCATTGGTCTATTTGTCTATTCTTTAGCCAGTATCACACTGTCTTTATTACTAGAACTTCATAATAAGTTTTGAAGTTGGGTAGTGTCAATTTACTAGGTTTGTTCTTCTTCAATAGCATGCTGGCTGATCTGGGTATTTGCCTCTCCATATAAATTTTAGAACCAGTTTGTCGATATCCCCAAAATAACTGCTGGGATTTTGATTGGGATTACATTGAATCTATAAATCAAGTTGGGAAGAACTGACATTTTGACAATACTGAGTCTTTGCACCCATGAACATGGACTATCTCTCCATTCATTTAGTTCAATTTTCTGCATGTAGATCTTCTATGTATTTTGTTAGATTTATACCTAAGTATTTTACTTCTGTGCATGCTAATGTAAATAGTATTGTATTTTGAATTTAAAATTCCACTTGTTCATTGACAGTATACATAAAAGTGATTGACTTTTGTATATTAACCTTGTATCCTACAACCTGTTTTAACTGTTATTTCCAGGAGTTTTTCTGGTCAATTCTTTTAGATTTTCTACATAGACAATAATGTCATGTGTGAACAAAGACAGTTTTATTTTTTCTTTCCCAATCTGTATACCTTTTATTTTCTTTCCTTTGCTATTTCACTATGACTTTTAGTACAGTGTTGAAAGGAGTAATGAGAGGAAACATCCTTGCTGTTTTCCTGATCTTGTGGAAAGATTCTAGTTTCTCATCATTAAAGTATGATGTTAGCTGTATATTTTTTGCAGATACTCTGTATAAATTTAAGGAAGTTCCCCTCTGTTCCTAGTTTAATGAGAGTTTTTTTTTTCTTTTTTATAATAAAAGTCATGAATGGGTGTTGAAAATATTATTTTAACAATTCTCTTTTCTCAAGACTTCAGTAGAAATGTTCAGGCCTTAGCAATTCCAGTATGGTCCACAAACCGGCACCATCAGCATCACCTGGAAGCCCATGAAAAAATGCAGAATCTCAAGCTTCACCTCAGACCTACTGAATCAGACCTGCATTTTAATAAAACGCTGCAGATGATTAATATGCATATTACAGGATGAGGGGCACTGGCCTTGGTTATTTTCTTAGTCTTACTGTCTAGATCATTCGTCACCTTTCCTTATCCTCTGCTGTTTCAGTGGAAGGATCATTGACATGGAACCATTCTGACATTGAATTAGGAACCCAGCACTTGCCAGTTACATAATCTTTAACAATTAACTCATTTTTTCCAAGCCATAATGTCTCCCTTGTAGAATGAGAACAAGACCTATGTTTCACAATTATTGGATGAATTAAATGGTATGATGCACGTAAAAATTCAATATAGTTAGTATTTGACAAAGGTTACTTTCCTTTCTTTCTGTCCATCATGTGTCTTATGCTAGAGAGACATTGTTTGATAAAGGTTTTGACTCTTTCATGAAAATTTTTTATTCTTCGTTGTCCTTCTCTCCTAATTTTAGTTTACTAGTCTTTCCTTGTATGGTGTTTTGTGTATACTTTTTCTTTTGTTATGCAGGGTTTTGCATCGTCTTTCCCTATCTATTCCAGCCTCCAAAAGTAGACAGCTCTGAACGCACTCCAGTCTTTTCTGCTTCAGAATTTTCTCCAAATCTTGGCAAGACTGCTTAACACAACCTGCAGCATAGCCTGGGAGTACAGGGAAGTTAATCTGAAAGGGTATTGCTCATGGGGTATGGGAGTCAATGGGCTAAGTATTCTTGTCTTCTGTACTTTACAGGACAATATGTATGCATTCTACACGTTTTATCAGAGTCATAAATGTGATTGCCTCATTATGTACCACAGTAACCAGCTCCATAGCTTCCTTCTTTCCTTTCTTGTCTCACTCTACTCACTCACCTTGGTTGCTGGAATCACTTTCCATTAAACTATCTACATCGAAGTCCTTGCTTCATGCTCTGCGGTTAGGAAGATCTAAACTAAAATAAATCATGTGGGTTTTTTTTTTTGCTCTCAGCATATACAGAAAGGAGAATACTTGTCCATCAAAATATTTGTGTTGGCTCTACCACAATACAAAGGTGTGATTTGGAAAGGCTGCCCAGCCAGGGATTAAATTTCATAGCACTTTCCTCAACTTGCATGTAGGTGGAGCCAAGAGGATTAAACTCAAGAGAGTTAAAAAAGAAAGTTTGCAGCCAGGTGCAGTGGCTCATGCCTATAATCCTAGCACTTTGGGAGGCCAAGGCAGGCAGATTGTCTGAGCTCGGGAGTTTGAGACCAGCTTGGGGAACACAGTGAAACCCCGTCTCTGCTAAAATACAAAATAAATTAGCTGGGCGTGGCAGCATGCACCTGCAGTCCCAGCTAGTTGGGAGCCTGAGGCAGGATAATTGCTTGAACCCAGGAGGTGGAGGTTGCAGTGAGCCAAGATGGCGCCATTGTACTCCAGTGTGGGCAACAGAGCGAGACTCTGTCTTAAAAAAAAAAAAAAAAAAAAAAAAAAAAAGTTTGCTTTCTCTACACTTTTGTTTTAACCATTTCTTCTGGATTTTTACAAATAATCATAAACTCATGCCTGTAATCTCAGCACTTTAAGAGGCCAACACAGGAAGATCACTTGAGGCCAAGAGTTCAAGACCAGCCTGGTTAAAATGGTGAGACTCCGTCTTAAAAACAAAACAAAATAAGCATAGAGAACCTGTAAACTGTGTGGTAAACATGGCAGAGTCACAAAAGACAAGGAAAGAACACCACTGGGAGAGGACCTAGCTGCCCATTAGGTACACCTGTTTTGAATCCATTACTAAGAAATAAACATTTATTTTGTTAAAGCAGTATACATCCGGGGATTTGGGTCTGTTTGTTACAACAGCTGCCATTATTCTGATTTGGTCATTAAAATATTTTTATGCTCCAAACCCTTTATAACTGCTTTAGTGGATGCTTATCACTAAGGGTATTCTATCCACTCACTTTTCATAGTACTCCACACAGTGTTCTTTGCTGGATCTGTTATTTGCTTAAGAGTGATAACTGTATGGAATTGTTTCAAATTTCTGTTTTTACCAAAGGTAAACAAAGTCTTCTTCATTTCAACTAAAAATAATAGACTTTGTGACAGAGTTACCAGGAACTCCACTTGACATCAGGCAAAATGAGCCTTGATCCCCCCATTCATTCATGCATGCTTCATTCTATAAATAGAAATTGAGAATCTCTTGTATGCCAGGTATTCTAATAGCCTCTGCACTCAAAAATAAAACATGGTTGGGTGTGGTGGTTCATGCTTGTAATCCCAGTGCTTTGGGAGACCATGATGGGAGAATCAATTGAACCCAGGAGTTCAAGATGAGACTGAGCAACATAGTGAGACCTGTCTCTACAATCAATCAATCAATCAATGTCGCTGGAAATGATAGTGTCCATCTGTAGTCCCAGATACTTGGGAGGTTGAGTGAGAGGATGGCTTGAACCCAGCAAGTCAAAGCTGCAGTGAACTATGATCACTCCACTGCTCTCTATCCTAGGTGACAGAGCAAGACTTGGCCTAAAAAAATTATTAAAATTAATTAAAAAATAAGACATGGTCCTTCTCTCAGAGATCCTAAAACCTGGTATTTAAAGATACCAATTATAATAGAGAGTTGGGGGAACCAGCACTATGAGTTGTCTAGTCAAAATGACTGAGTGTTAATTTTGGCTCCCTGATGTATTCACAGAGTGATTTTACTAAAGTCATATGTCTTTCCTGTGCCTTTTTGTTCAATATGTAAAAGGGAGATAATGTCCCTTTTATATTTTGTGAGGACCGACTGAGATTTTTGTAGAGTTCTTAGAATAGTTCTTAGTAACTTGCTACATATCAATAAATGTTAGCTTATTATTAAATATCGGGACCAATATATATGTAGGACCAGATCATACAGGGTAGTGCACATCAAACATTGGGGTTTATATGAGTTACCTGGAAATCTTATCAAAGTTCAAATTTTTACTTAGTATGTCTATAGTAGGACCCAAGATTCTACATTTCTAACAAGCCCCAGGTAGTGATGAAGCTTCTGGTCTTAAGAGCACATTTTGTGTAGCAAAGACAGTACTGCCCAATAAGACTTTGTATGGAGGTAAAATGTTTATAACTGCTCTTCTAATATGGCATCTTCTAACCACATGTGGTAACTGAAATGTGGCTAGTGCAACAGAGGAACTAGTTTTTTTAAAAAATGTATTTAATGTTAATAAACATAAATTTAATAGGACATATGAGGCTAGTAGCTACTTGTATTCAACCTCACAGTTCTAGACCAGTAGCTTTTAAGACTGGTCACATGTTCAAGCAAGGATTAGTAACCCAGAATAATACTGAAGATTGGGTTACATGATCATCAACATAATGAAAATATCTCTAGAAGTTTGAAATTGGATTGAAGACTACAAGGATAACTATTGTTCTTTAGAGGTTCCATTTACACTAGTTTTGCTTTAATAGTGGACAAGGTTAAAACCGGCTATATTCTATGTCAAACTATATCAGTTCAGCTCAAGCTAATTGAAAACCCAAGTTAATGTGGCTTGAACACCACTCATCTCAAATAACAAGCATTTTAGAGGCAGACGAGTGATGATGCTTGGTCCAGCTGCTCAGCGGCCAGGTACTATGTTTTCTTCTCCAACATTCCTAGCCTGTTAGCGATTCATGACCCAAGAGCACTGAATATGCTTGCGGTATCCATATTCAAGAGAAGGTTGAGAGGGCCAATCAGCCTGCATGTGCACTCTTTTATCATACTACAAATATCTTACTGGTCTCGGAAGGTTGGAAAAAAAAATATTTAGCTGGGTACGTCGCCATCCCAAACAAAACGAAAATTTTGGTGGCAAGTTAGAAGATAAAATAGATAATGGTTAGGTAGCCAACAATGTCTGACAACAAACCTAATTATCATTTACATGTGAAGAGAAAGAAATACATTTTTTCCAATAAGCAAAACATCAGTAAGATATATCATTCACATTCAACATGAATTTAAAAGATAAACTCATGAATAATAAAATTATGGCACAAAAGAATTGGCAATGAGCACTGACTCCATTTGAATTCTAAATAGATATAAATAAATGAAATTATTATGGTTATTACATTGAATACAAATGCTAAATTTTGTGAAAAGCCACATGATATCAAATGATAATCACTATTAATGGGGATAAAATTACAACCAATTAATATCAGAATATTGGTAGAGTGATAGGCAGGAGAAATGTAACTTGCTATTCTATTATGGTGAGAAATGTAGTTTATGCGTTTAAGTAATTATTTTAAAGGAATAAAAGTAAACACAAGTAGAATTTAAACACATTATGTACATTCAAGATTACTGCAGGGATTGAGGGGTCTAATTTCAGAGATCAAGAAAATGAATCAGATTTTTAAAAAATAAGACAAAAAGAAATCAAGGAAGCATTTAGCAAAATGTTTGAAATAAAATGATAATATGCCAAGTACATCTGTTATAACAATAAATATAACAGGAAAATAGCCATTGGAAAACAACTCAGTTGGGTTTTAAAATGAAAACTCTATTGTATGTTATACGTAATAATCATATCACACAGAAAATTATTTAAATATGTAGACAATAAAAGAATAAGCAGAGAAATACATAGCAAACCTACACACAAAATAAGAAATAATGCTAGTAAAATAATAATATATAATATATGCTATAATGAAATATTAACTAGGATAAAGCTATTTTATAATTCTGAGATGACTTTGCAAATATTACAGTAATACTGAAGATTTATGTGTCCTTTAGCATCACACTGAAATATAGATGAAAAACTACTAGAAATACAAGGAACTGTCCTTGCATCCCAGGGATAAACCCCACTTGATCATGGTGGATGATCCTGTTAATGCATTGAATTTAGTTTGCTAGTATTTTGTTGCCAATATTTGCATCTATATTGAATAAGGATATGGCCCTGTAATTTTCTTTTCTTGTAATGTCCTTGCGTGGCTTTGGTATGAGGGCAATGCTGGCCTTATTAAAAAAAAAAAAAAAAAGTTTGAAAATATTCTCTCCTCTTTGATCTTTCATGAAAGTGATTGAGGAAGATTGATATTGGTTATTCTTTAAATGTTTTGTAGAAGTCAGCAATGAAGCCATCACATCCTAGGCTTTTCTTTAATGTGACACATTCTATTAATATTACTAATTCAATCTCCTTCTTGTTGGTCTGTTGAGATTTTCCTATGTCTTCATAATTCTGGTTAGGGCATATTTATCTAGGCAAACAAGAAAGAACCAAAGGTCAAGGAGTTCTACTTCCCAAAGCCAGTAACCTTTCTTATCCCCTAGGATGAATCATTGTTTCAAGAATTTAAATTAGAATGCCTTTACTAAGTAACTTAGTAATCAGAACCATATTTGGCATTGAAAACAAGCACAGGCCAGAACTCTGTTCTGCTTTTGTGATTCTGTATGAGCTATATCCAGCATTTTTATCATAGTTACAATCATCAGTAATTTGTTTCTGCTATTAGTAATAACAGCAGAAAAATCAGTGATTGAGAAATCACAGCTCCAGGGATAGGAGGATTCTTTTCCTGATGATTTTCTTCCTCTGTCATGGAAAGAAGGATACAGAGAGATTCTGAAATAAATGGTGCTTTAAACATGATAAAGCTCTTTTTAAGTGTAGTAAAATACTATCTCACACAGGTGTCTCCATGGAGGTCTAGTGAGTTCCATGAGAACAAAGAGAGTGTGCTTCATTCATCTTTGCCGTCCTCTTAATAACTAGTATTGAAAACCTACTATGGGCCAGTGTTCTGATAGGTATTCAGCTAAAAAGATGAATAAGATAGTACGAAGTCTTCCATTGCTCCAAGTGTGAAAATCCAAAAACCCATCCAAATATGCCAGGACAATTTTTTACAATGGGAGTAGAGCCAAAACTCTATAAAACATTGAGAAAATATTTCACTGTATAATCTTCTACACTAGAATTTAGCCAGAATGAAGACCCAAAATGATAAAACTATTCTCTTCCTTCCTCTTATTGCAAAGAGATGTGTAACAGTATTAGATTTGGTGAGATTTTCTTCTTGTTTGTATAGGTTGGAGAGGATTTATAGAATTGTGAATGTCACGTAAGATTTCATAAAGCAATTCTCTGTTATTCTGTGCTTCAAAATAGAGCATGTAGTCATCATAAACTTAAGTAAATACCAAATTGTTGTTTCAGGGAAGATTTATTACTCTAGTTCACTGTAGCTGTTATTGTGCCTTGTGATGCATAACAGAGAAATCTGCAGCCCAGTCCCCAGCAGACCATAATTGTTGCCTGTGCGCCCACATGGGACATTAACAATAAGAAATAGCTCTATCCTTCATAACACCTGCTATCATCTAATGATGAACATGCTGAAGCAAAATTTTCCTTTACCAATACAGCTTTATGAATTTTCATTGTTTTGAATTTTAATAAAGGATTTTTTTTTCACTGATTTTGAGCAAAATTTGTTCAATACTTTGGAATCTCTTGAATTGATCTTACAAATGAATTGCAACAAACAACATGCATGCTAATTGGTAATATTGAGAAAATGACAATCAAAATGATTAAGTGAAAAAATGAAATTGTTTCTTGTTTTTCTGATTAACATTTGACATATGTCAGTTGAGATATCTGATATATGTCAACAAAACAATCATTACACTCCTCTTAGCAAAGTAATGCCACAAAGTACATCAGGCCATTATAATTCTGCCAATGTACTCAGTGTGATTTCTAAATATAGAACACTCTATGCAGCACTTGCTATTCAAATCACTGTGTAGCTTCCTTTGGTTCTGTATCCAGAGGTCAACACATGGTGGAACAAAGAAACCCAGTTTCTAATTCCAAGCTTCCATTTACTCCCTGGGAAAATCTATTTAGAACACACAGGTAGACTCTCCCCAAACTATTGCCCTAGCACATGCCCCACCGATTTCATATTTATCCTTGGGAAAGCCACATTATCCATCTTTGTGATATTGCCTGTGTTAGTAACTGGAGTTCATAACTATTGTTAGTGCTGTGTATTTGTAAGGTAATTTGTTTGTTACGTGTGTAGGCAAGTTCAGCTCTTTGGGACAAATAGGCTGCAAAGCTGTGTTCTATGGACAAGTATTTCTATTAACATACATTTTCCAGTAATCAAATATGAAAGAATTTAGACTATTTATTTGTATTCATGTTCCCAAACAGACTTGATTTTTGTAAGTGATATGGGGGTTAATCACAATGTAGGAGAAAAACCATCAAGTCTAATGTCAGAAGTTTGAATTCAGCGTCAATTCCACCAATTAGTTCTGTGAACTTTCATGAACCGTTAAGCAGTTTGGGCCTCATTTTCTTTATGTATAGTAACTAAGTAATACTCTTAACCTTCTTATCTCATTATTACATATTGGATTTTCTAACTGTAATATGGTATTTGAAATTTCAGGTATTATTATTACCATCATTGCTTTCGTTTGTAATAGCAGTAGAAATGATTGATGGCAGAACACTGGTACTGAATGTTTTGTTTTGTCCAAATAAGACTACGCCATTAAAAAAAACTCAGCCTAGTTCTGGACAGAATATAATACTGAGGTTAATTAGATTTTAATATCAATGTTTCACAATCTTTTTAGGTCTTACCTATAGAATTAAGAGTCCAACCAGCTTGAAATTAAGCTTTTCAGCCTGAGAGAAATGATTATTACTCAAACTAAGGATTTATTTTTTATCAGGAGTGAGTGTTCTACATTAGGTGCTGGATCTTTTCTCACCTAGGCTGAGAGATTACTGACAGTGCTGTGAAACAGGTGGAGGAAGTGAAATGAGGGAGTAAAGTGGATGCCCTTGGCTGTGCTTTGAATCAAATGTTCCTCAAAGTCTTTTAAAAAGCAGAGAGGAGCTGGTTTGCAGCTTGAGTTCTCTGCAGAACAAACTCCGAGTTGGAGTTTACTGAAAGATGTTTATCAAAGTATCCTTTGGATCAATCTCTGTAGAACAGAGAGAAGAAAGCAACATTGGACAGAGCAAGACATTGAGTTGTGATGCAGGCCTAATGAACTTAGGTTAAAAAAAAAATCTTATTATAAAAGAACACAGATGGGTTTGGAAGCTAATCCTATTAAGGTTTTAATACTGACTGCTTTTGCAGTTTCCCTTATTGCGGCTAATTGGGTACTAGTTAATGATGTGAATTCTGCACTAAAGCCACCTTTCTTTGGCCACCTCCTAGCTGTGTGATTTAGTGAAGGCTAGCTTGCTTCTCTGAACTTCAATTTTCTCATCTGTAGAATAAAAGTAACCACCTGCACACATAGAGTGTGCCTCAGAGACCCCACAGAGAAGCTCTGGATCTAGAATGACAAGGATGTGACAGAGTGACAAGGATGTGAGCAGAAATGGCCCAGCCTCTGTATGCAAAAAGTGGTCTGTCATTCGGAAGTGGACTGCCCTGGGAAAGGGTCTGACTTCTGACTTTTATTAAAGCAGTTGGCAGCATCCAAGGCAATCCCTGGAGGTGCTGGCAACTGAAGGCTCTCCACCAATGCACACCCATAGCAGGGGCAGCAGGTGTCTTCCTGAGAGGGAGTCTAGGCACAATGTAGGGTCCACAACAAGCCCCTCTGAGCTGAAAACTTTCATGGCTGGAGGGAAGACAAGGGAGAAGTCAAGGAGTGGGAAAAGGCCGGGCGCGGTGGCTCAAGCCTGTAATCCCAGCACTTTGGGAGGCCGAGACGGGCGGATCACAAGGTCAGGAGATCGAGACCATCCTGGCTAACACGGTGAAACCCCGTCTCTACTAAAAAATACAAAAACCTAGCCAGGCGAGGTGGCGGGCGTCTGTAGTCCCAGCTACTCGGGAGGCTGAGGCAGGAGAATGGCATGAACCCGGGAGGCGGAGCTTGTAGTGAGCTGAGATCCGGCCACTGCACTCCAGTCTGGGCGACAAAGCAAGACTCTGTCTCAACAAAAAAAAAAAAAAAAAAAAAAAAAAAAGGAGTGGGAAAAAAGAAAATGAATGCTTATTTAGTATTTGTTAATGTTCCACACACTGGACTAGGCACTCTCTTGGTTGTCCCATTTAATTCTTAAAACTCTCTATGTGTGCAGGTGGCTACTTTTATTCTACAGATGAGAAAATTGAAGTACAGAAAGCAAGTTAGTCTTCACTAAATCACACAGCTAGAAGGTGGCCAAAGAAAGGTGGCTTTAGTGCAGAATTCACATCATTAACCAGTACCCAATCCTGCCACAAGAGGGGAGACTGCAAAAGCAGTCAATATTCAAATCTTAATAGGATTAACTCCCAGACTCAACTGTGTTCTTTTATAGTATAACCTAATGCCCTATTTGATCTATTTGACTTGAAGATTATCATTGGCTATTGAACAAATGTTTAATGGCTATCCAGCTGAACATGCATTCTAGGGTAGCTTTAGTGTTTTGTTTTTTGTTGTTGTTGTTGTTGTTTTGTCTGTCTGTTTACAGTGCAGATAATTTCTAAAAATGTTAAAACACTTATCAGAAAAATGTTATATTGTTTTACAAATCAGGATGAATACCTTGGTTTTTTTGAGTAATTCAATCAAAATCTAATGGAAAAATGATGGAGAAGAGAGTTGATTCAAGTACTTGCAGTCCAAAAGCCAATTAACATTGTTATCCTTATATTATTCACTGTTTAATACAGCAGAACAGTTTTATATTTCTGAGTGAAGTTATATTTTGTGAAATGAAAAAGATTCTTATCAGTTAAATCAAATGAGTTCTAAATTGCAAGCTGCTGATATTATGGCTTTCATAATGTGTCTTCAATAACACAAGGAAATAGGAGAGGCAAGTATTTCCATGTGAAAATTGCAGTAATGTTCAGCAACTCGTAATAATTAACTCTCTCAAAAGCTGGTGCAATGCCACATAAATTATTTCAAAACTACACTTTCTTTTTTCATGTATTTTATTTAAACTTATCATTTATCATGTTAATAAAGTATTTTCACTGAGCCTGTTCTTTAAAACACTAAAGCAAAAATTATTAACCCACATCGTCCAAATGATAGATTTTAAAACATGTCCTTAAAACAAACAAAAATAAATAAAAATAAAAGCACCTCTTCAAGATTTTAATAAGGAAAAAAAAGAATGCCCTCAACATTGTTACAGCAATTCTGTAAACTTAGGACAAAACCAGCACATTATCTAGGTAATAAAATGTAGCATCTTTATAGTGACATGCACTGATGAACAAAATACATGTGTTTCAAGGTAAGTCAACTCTGATTAATGTAACTGAACTTGAAATTCAAAAATAAGGTCTCTATACCTAGCTATGCCACTTACTAGTTGTATGACCTGACTGAATAAGACATCTCTCTAAACTCTTAAGTTTTTTTTTTTTAATGAGAATATAAAATAGCTAATTATTTTGGTGTTGGTAGAATAAATTTAGGCAATATACATAAAATACACTCTATAAACATTCAACATTAAATCCTAACACCTGTGTGTGATACTAGGATTCGTTTCCATCCATGGTTCCTAGTTCATAACTTCCATAATCATTGTCACAGTCTTGGTTATAATGTTGGAGAAATTTAGGCTTCAGAAGCAAGCCTCAGGAAATGAAACCTTTCTCTCTGAACTTCTGTCCTCCTTTCACCCGCCCAAAATAGGACTGTAATCCAATTATAGGTCATAAAACCCTCATCCTAGAGAGGGTCCTGCTCCTTGCTCTGGTGGAAGGAATGCTGCACAGAGAGATCAAGAAGAATCTGAATGGACAAGGCTTTCTGAGTTTAGACCACATCCTTTTTGTCCAATCACATTTTGACATAGTTGTCCCTGCTTTCATCATAGACAACCAATGAAGTCTCCACAAAAGGCCCAAAGGATGGAGCTTCTGGAGAGCTGAACACATTGAGAATGACAGGAAGCTGAAAAACTCTTTCGCATGCCAGGAGGTTGGTGTATCCCAACTCTATAGGGACAGAAGCTGCTGCACTTAGAAATCCTTCCAGACCTCACCCCATGTATCTCTTCATCTGGCTATTTATTTGTATCCTTTAAAGTATGCTTGCTAATAAGCCAATAAATATGGTTCCCTGAGTTCTGTGAGCTACTCTAGCAAATAAACTCAGAGAGAGGATTGTGGGAGCGCCAACTTGAAGCCAATTGGTCGGAAGTTCCAGAGGCCTGGAATTGTGACTTCAGAGAAGGAAAGGATGGGCTTATGGTATTGAGTATTAACCTGTGGGATCTGACACTATCTCGCGGTAGATAGTGTTCGTACAGAATAGGAGGACAACCAGCTGGTGTCCACTGCTTGGTGTATGGTTAAAAACCCCTCACTTTTGATCAGAGAAGTCTTCTTCTGTGTTGATGATTATTGTGGCAGTGTGAGAGCAGAAGACAAACCCACTTAAGAGAGTGCTTCCCAAAGCACTGTGTATACCGTAAACTGTGGTCCAATGGGAAAATACAAATTAATATAGCCAATAACAGTGTATGAGAAGCTCTTTCTCCCCAAACTCTTGCCAACACAGTACATAGGCAAAAATCATCCCTTTTTAATTTGATAGAAGTATGACATATTTTGTTTTAATTCATGTTTCAATGATTTTGAGTGAAATTGGGCAACTTTATACACCTTTAAAATATCTTTCTGTTACGAACTGCCTGCTCTTCACCTTTTCTGGATTGATGTATTTTACATATTAATTTATAAGAGCTCTTTAAAAATTAAGGGCATCAACATATTTAATATGTTTGACATTTTAGCCATTTTCTTCTCTTTTCATTTGACATTATTTTTGTCATGTAATTATTTTATGTTTTATGGAGTCAAGCTTTCTTTATGACATCAAGCTTTCACTATCACTTAGAAATAATTTATCTTATTCTATTTTTACAAAATATGTTCTACATTTTTGTCTGGTACTTTTATTGTTCCCCTTTTTAAACTTATTGACAATATCAAGGATTGGCAAAGATTTTAAGAAACTAGCCTGGTTTTGTATTTCTGGTGGATTTATAAAATGATACATCAACTTAGTAACACAGTCTGACAGTGCCTTATAAAGTGAAACACATACTTTCTAAGTGATCTAAAATTCCACTCGTGGTCATTTACCCAAGATAAATGAAAGTCTATGTTCACAAAAAGACTTATGCATGGATGTTCGTAGCAGTTTTACTCATAATAGCCAAATCCTGGAAACAACCCAAATATCTATCAACTAGAGAATGGGCTTTTCGTGTGCTACCCAGAGAGGGGTCTATATGGCATTGTTCTAGATTCCTGTCATAACTTAAAGGTAAACTTTTACAGTATACAGAGCCCTTGATGTCCTGCAAATGGAGGAGGAGGATGTCCTTAAGTTCCTTGCAGCGGAAACCCATTTAGGTGGCACCAACCTTGACTTCCAAATGAAACAGTACATTTATAAAAAGAAATGTGATGGTGTCTACATCATAAATTTGAAGAGGACCTGGGGGAAGTTTCTGTTGGCAACTTGTGCCGTTGTTGCCATTGAAAACCCTGCTGATGTCTGTGTGATATTCTCCAGGAATAGTGGCCAGAAGGCCATGCTGAAGTTTGCTGCTGTTACTGGGGAGCCATTGCAATTGCTGGCTGCTTCACTCTTGGAATCTTCACTAACCAGATCCAGGCACCCTTCCAGGAGCCACAGCATCTTTTGGGGAATGATCCCAGGGCTGACCACTGCCTCTCACAGGGGCATCTTATGTTAACTTACGTACCATTGCTCCGTGTAACACAGATTCTCCTCTGTGCAAATGTGGAGATTGCCATCCCATGCAAAAAGGGAGTTCACTCAGTGGGTTTGATTTGGTGGATGCTGGCCCGAGAACTTCTGCACATGTGTGGTACCATTTCCTGTGAACACCTGTGGGAGGAGATACCTGATCTCTTCTTCTACAGAGATGCTGAAGAGACTGAAAAAGAAGAGCAGGCTGCTGATGAAAAGGCTGTGACCAAGGAGGAATTTCACGGTGAATAGACCTCTCCATCTCCTGAGTTCACCGCTACTCAACCTGAAGTTGCAGACTGGTATGAAGGCATGCAGGTGTCCTCTGTGCCTATTCAGCAGTTTCCTTCTGAAGCCTGGAGTGCTCAGCCTGCCACAGAAGACTGATGTGCAGCTCCCATCGCTCGGGCCACTGAATAGGTAGGAGCAACTACTGAGTGGTCTTAAGCTGTTCTTGCACCGGTTCTTAAGTAACATGGAAATAAACATTAATTTCTAAAACAATAAAAATAAAAATAAATAAATAAATAAACCAATGGATATGAAAACTGTGATACAGTCACACAATGGAATTAGCAGTATAAAGGACCAAAACACTGTTACATGCAAGAACATGGGTGAATCTCAAAAACATGAGAGAAAAAAAGACACAAAAGAGTACCTACTGTATAGTCCCACTTATATGAAATTCTAGGATGGGTAAAAACTAATATACAGTAGTAAAAATCTGACTTCTGTTGACAGCCAAGATAAAATAAGCTCTCTACAGCCTTTCTCTCTCACCAATGGCCACCAAAAACTCTAGAGAGAATGCAGAAAACAGCTACTTAAAGACCAAAATAAGCCCCATGGTAAGGGAGTATAATCTCGAAAATCAACTGGTACCATGGGGAATTTCCTGAATTCTTGTTTCCTCTTTTACCTTCTGGCTATGATGTGAGGGCAGGTGGAGTCCTAGAACTGTGCAGCCAGCATACAGAGTAAAACTGGAAAGAAGTACCTCGCATGAGGCAAAGATAAATAGCACGGCAGACATCTAAATATAAAGTACACTTAGCCCTTGAATAATACTGGTTTGAATTGTGCTGGTCCACTAATACGTGGATTTTTTAAATAAAAATATTGAAGTTTGTTTGAATTTGCAAATTTCAAATTTGAGATTTGCAATAATTTGAGAAAACTCACAGACAAACCACGTAGCCCAGAAATTAAAAAAAAAAAAAAAAATAGTGTAAAATGTAGGTATGCTGTCAATGCGTAAAATATATGTAGGTATTAGCCTATTGTATTTACTATAAAACAAACACAACTCCATGATAAAGAGTTAAAATGTATCAAATTTTACACAAATACAGGCCATATATGGCACTATTTGCTTTTGAGAGAAATGTAAACATAAACATGCAGTATTCAATTATAACGATAAAATTATAGCACATACCATACTACTGTAATAATGTTATGGCTACCTCCTATTGCTATGGCAGTGAGCTCTAGTGTTGTGAGTATCCACTTAAAATGTTGTGCGATGCTAGTCATCTCCACATGGGCAGTTTGTCTCTCCAAGAAATTGTGTGTCACACTAAAAAGTGATCTCCTGTGGTTCTTGTGTATTTTTCATGTTTAGTGCAATACTGTAAACCTTGAATAGCACCATGGGTCCCATACAAAGTGTCACTAGTGATGCTAAAAGTGCTCCCAAGAAGCAGAGGAAAGTTGTAATATTACAAGAAAAAGCCGAATTGCTTGATATGTACCATAGATTGAGGTTAACAGCTGCAGTTGTCCACCATTTCGAGGTAAGTGAATCCAGTGTGAGAACTATTGTTAAAAAAAAAATACATTTAATTTAAAAAAACGGAAGCTTGTGAAACCATCACTGCAGCTACACCAGTAGGTTTGAAAACCTAGCACTTTTTGTGAAATACGTTTTATCTCATATTGAAAATATAGCTTTTAAGTGGGTGCAGGATTGCTATAAGGCATACCTATAAACTCTAATAGGATTTGAGAGAGAGTAAAGTCGTTATATGACAACTTAAAGCAAAAAGAAGGTGAAGGATCTAAAACTGAAGAATTGAATGCCAGTGAAGGGTGGTTTGATAATTTTAGAAAGAGGTTTGGCTTTTAAAATGTCAAAAGGAGAAGAAGCTTCTAACGACCAAGAGGCAGCAGGGAGTTTCCAGATGCCATTAAGAAAATCATTGAGGAGAAAGGATATCTGCCTGAGCAGGGTTTCAATGGAGATGAAAGATAATGCTCTATTCTACATGGGGAAAAATGCCACAAAAGACATTTATTAGCAAGGAAGAGAAGTGAGCACCAGCACTTCAGGCAGGAAAGGACAGGCTAACTCTACTGTTTTGTGCAAATGCAGTCAGGTTCATGATCAGGATTGTCCTTACCTATAAAGCCACGAACCTCTAAGCCTTGAAGGGAGAAAATAAACACTGGGCAACAGGAACACTTCCTCTGGATGGGTTACGTCGATGCTTTGTCCCTGAAGTCAGAAAGTGCCTTGCCAGTACGGGACTGACTTTTAAGTTCTTATTTGGCAAAAATACCAATAAATTGGTAACGAACAATGCCCCTGAACACCCAGAGTGTCATGAGTTCAACACCAAAGATGTCAGTTCTACTTGCCCCCAAACACAACATATCTAATTCAGCCTCTAGATCAGGAGGTCATAAGGATCTTTAAGGTTCATTACACACAGCATTTTATGGAAATGATTGTCAATGCTATGGAACAGAATCCTGACAGAATATCATAAAAATTGTGAAGAAATACACCAATCAAGATGCCATCATCTTTATGGAAAAAGCTGTAAAAGCCCATTAAGCCCAGAGCAATAAATTCCTCCTGGAGAAAACTGTGTTCAGATGTTGTACATTACTTCACAGGACGTACAACAGAGCCAATCAAAGAAATCATGTAAGAGACTGTGGATGTGGGAAAAATGATGGTGGGCAGAGAGGCAACAAAGGGTTGTCATATATGAATCTTGGAGCTAATAGATAACCATACCAGATGAATTAACAATATGATTTGGTGAAGATGAGCACTTCAGAACCAGTGCCAGAGGATGAGGAAGAAGACATAGAAGAAGCAGTGCCAGAAAACAAATTGATATCAGATCATCTGGAAGATAGGTTTGAATTATTCAGCACTGCTTTTTATTTATTATGTGATATGGGCCCTTCTATGACATGGATGCTGAAAATAAGGCAAATGGTGGAAGAAGAATTGGTATCATATGTAAATATTTTTAGAGAAATTTTGAAAAAGCAAAAAAGTCAATTAGAAATTATACTGTAGTTCCATAAAATTATACCGAGTATGCCTGCCTCTCTTGCGTCCCCTTCCACCTCCCCCAGTTCTTTGGCCTCTGCCACCCCGATACAGCAAGACCAACTCCTTCTCTTCCTCATCCTCCTCCTCAACCTACTCAACACGAAGATGATGGGTACAAAGACCTTTACAATGATCCACTTCCATTTAATGAATAGCATGTTTTCTCTTTCTTATGATATTCTTAATGGCATTGTCTTTTCTCTAGCTTACTTTATTGTAAGAATACAAAATATGTGCTAGTCAACTGTTTATGTTATTAAGGCTTCTGGTCAACTGAAGGCTATTGACAGTTAAGGTTTGGGGGAATCAAACGTTATACACAGATCTTTGATGTATGGGGGTTGGTGTCAATAAACCCATCATTGTTCAACTATACTAATTTTAAAATACATCTCAAGATATAATCTGTATGACCTTGGGCAAGACAAAAATTTGAGATCTAATGAGCAAAACTCATTCAAAATCATTGGAATGATTCATAAAGAAAAAGATTAATAAATTGGACTTCATCACAATTAAAAACTTCTTCTCTTTGAAAAGTTTTAAGAACTTTTAAAATATATTAATTTTTAAGCCCGATGGGAAGAAAGTATTTCTGAATTAAGTAGGTAGTAAAGGACATGTGTTCAGAATATGTAAGTAACTCCCATAATTAATAATAAGAAAACTTAAAACCCAATTAAAAACTGGGAACAATTTGAGCAGACATGTTACAAAGAAAATGCAGGAATGGCTAATATGCACATGAAAAGAGGTTTTACATCATTTGTCATTAAGGAAATGCAGCTCAAAAACACAATGAGATATCGCTGCATACCTCTTACAATGGAAATAAAAACATCAAACGATACCAAATTCTAGTGATGATGCACAGCTCCTGGTGCTCTCATACATTGCTGATGGGAATGCAAGGTACTACAGTCACTTTTGGAAATAGTTTTACGGTCTTATAAATTAAATACATCCTTACTATATGACTCAGCAATCCTACTCCCAGGTATTGGTCCAAGAGCAAAAACAAACAAACAAAAACACACCAGGAAAACTATACGTAAATGTTTTTAGTAGCTTTATAGCATAATCGTCACAAACTTCAAACACTCCAAAAGTTCTTTAGCTGCCAGATTGATAAAAAGATGATACATTCACATAATAGAATATTACTCAGCCACGAAAAAGACTACATTATTTATTACTCACAACATGGATGAATCTCAAAGATTGATAAAAAGATGATACATTCATATAATGGAATATTACTCAGCCACGTAAAAGACTACATTATTTATTACTCATAACATGGATGAATCTCAAATATATTACATTCAATCAGAGTCCGGACTCATAAGGTTACATACTGTGTGATTCTATCTACATCACATTCTGCAACAGCCAAAACTATAGCAATAAATAAGAGATCACTGGTTATCAGGAGTTAGCAATGGGAAAAGTGACTACAAAGGGCAACCTGAAGGAATTGAGAAGATAATAAAATTTGTTGATTGTGATATTGGGTGAATATGCGCTTACATGAGTCTGCATTAATCAAAGCTCATTGAACAATACACCACAAAGTAATTATTTTGGCATAGATTAATAAGCTAGTTCTCCAAGTTAATTTCTTCCCCTTTGACTATCAAATTTCAAAAAGAACAAATGGTCTGGGCATGGTGGCTCATGCCTGTAATCCCAAGACTTTGTAAGGCCGAGGCAGGTGGATCACTTGAGGTCAGGAGTTCGAGACCAGCCTGGCCAATATGGCGAAAGTCTATTCCTACTAAAAATACAAAAAAAATTAGCCGGACATGGTGGCACACTCCTATAATCCCAGCTACTTAGGAGGCTGAAGCAGGAGAATCAGTTGAACCCAGGAGGCAGAAGTTGAAGTGAGCTGAGATTGTGCAACTGCACTCCAGTCTGGGCAACAGAGTGAGACCCTGTCTCAAAAAAAAAAAAAAAAAAATCATAAATGAAATAATTATGTGTAAATTCTTCAAACATAAATTTAGAAAAACATTATTTTTCATACTGTATACTACAGCTTTAAGCAATGCTTGTATTTCTTTTTAATGAGACGAGGTCTCACTCTGTCACCTAGGTTGATAACAGCTCACTATAACCTGGAACTCCGGGGCTCAAGCAATCCTCCCACCTCAGCTCCCAAAGTGCTGGGATTACAGGTGTGAGCCACTGTGTCCACGTATAGAATGCATTTTTTTTACCCGTATATGTCTTTTTATGTTTTCAATTTTGGAACAAAATGTTTTTTAAACGTGTCAACTTGACTGAGCTAAGGGATGCTCAGATAGCTGGGAGAACATTTCTGGGGTGTGTCTGTAAGGGTGTTTCTGGAAGAGACTAGCATTTGAATCAGTAGACTGTCAAATAGATCACTCTCACTTTACTGGCATCATTCAATCTCTTGAGGTTCCAAATAGAACAAAAAGGAGGAGGAAGGGCAAATTTGCTCTACCTTCTTGAGCTGGGACATTCATCTTCTCCTACCCTTTGACATTGGAGCTCCTTATTCTCAGACCTTCAGACTCCAGTAGCACATCCCTCCCACTCTTGTTCTCAGGTCTTCTCCCTTGGACTTGGAGTTACACCAGTAGGATATGAATCTATTTATATATATCACACACACACACATAACCTGAATATATATATTCTATTAGTTCGGTTTCTCTGGAGAACCCTAACTAATATAAAATAGTCTCAGGGCTCAAAGCGAATAAATCATTATGAAATAGAGAAATGAATAGTAAGATATAAAATTGTACATATC
Source organism: Chlorocebus sabaeus (assembly GCF_047675955.1). Taxonomy (NCBI): domain Eukaryota; kingdom Metazoa; phylum Chordata; class Mammalia; order Primates; family Cercopithecidae; genus Chlorocebus; species Chlorocebus sabaeus. Next base: position 57,607,482 of record NC_132920.1, read on the forward strand.
TGTATATGAATCACATTAAAAAGTTCTTGTTAAGTTTTTAGATTGGTGTATTAAGAGCAGGGGGAATAGTCACTGAAGAACATAAGGTTGATATAGCTTGTATATTTCTCCCCAGCCAAATATGTTGAATTCTAATCCCACTGTTGAAGGTGGGGCCTAGTGGGAAATGACTGAATTATGGGGGTGGATTTCTCATGAATGGTTAAGCACCATCCCCTCTGTGCTCTTCTCATGATAGTGAGTGAATTCTCATGAGATCTGGTAATTTAAGTGTGCAGTGCTCCCCCTTTGCTCCGACTCTGCCTTGTGAGACATCTGTGCTCCCTTCACTTTCCACCATGATTGGAAACTTCCTTAGGCCTCCCCAGAAGCAGAGACCATTATGCTTCGTGTACAGCCTGCAGAACCGTAAGCCAATTAAGCCTCTTTTCTTATAGATTAACTAGTCTCAGGTATTTCTTTACAGCAATGCAAGAACAGCCTAATACATATGCTGAGTTTTAGAATATGTATTATGTGTTATGTATATAAATATGTACCATTTAATATAAATAAATCTGTTTTTGTATATGTAGTAAAATTATCTCATAATTTTATAGATCTATAGACAATATATACTAAAATTTTCAATATTTTACATGACAGTATGCTTGAACATTATATAGGCACTGTGTCTACATATATATTGTATTTTGCTTTTCTTTTGATCACTCTGCCCTACTTGAAGTGTTTCCCATTGACACATTCATATTTTTTTAATACAGAAATATTGAGTTTCATTTTAACTGATGACCATGAAATATTTGTCACACACTATGATTTTTTTCTGATGGATGTTTTGGTTTTTGTCATGTAATGCATGACTCTGTCATAAAAGCTGGTTTTAATTTTTTGTGACCAAACCCACACATTTAAATATCTTTAAATCATGGAGTCACAGTAATTTCTAAATTCTGTTTTGATTAAAACTCATCTGATTCCATATGTTGAATTTATATAATCATTGTTTATTTCTAAATTAGCTTTGTGACACAGATACTCCAATACTTATTTTCTATTCAATAGTCACTCCTCAAAGATTATCAGTCATTTCTACAATGTTGCATAATAATATTATAAATGGTAAGAGTCTGGCTGCACAGGCAGCAGGGAATGTCTATCAGGTGTAGGGGAAGACATATGCTTAAGTTTAATAAAATTAGTTTAAATAGTGTGAAGTGAGACCAAGTCAAGTCCCAAGACAAAATGTTAAGACTTCTTGGACAATATTTCTTGACATTAAGAAAGTGTCTTGGTTATGAATCAGAAGGGCCTGATAGGACATGAGGAAGACTGATAACAAAGTCTACCCTGAGAACAGGGCATTACTATTTCTTAGATGTTCAGGGCTAACCAAAGCAAAATAGTAAGGTAATTTCTATGTTTCGTGTAGTCCCTGGCGTATTACTACATTGTAGAAATATGAAAATGTTTTCTAGCAATCTAGTTTATCCATCCCAAGTAGATTATTTTAAATTTCTCTGTTTATAAAGGGATCTTAAAACTGACTTTATTTGCAAACATTTGTAAAAAAATAAAGCCAGATCTTCTTTTGTGTTGGAGAAAACTCCTGATTGTCATTGAAAAGGTGACCCTACTTAATACACAGTGTTCCATTCAGTTCAAACAGGCTCTCAGAAAGGTAATTTGGGTCAGGAATTTTAAAAAATGTCACATCATTTGTTAGTACTCTTCTTTTTAGAAGAACTTACTGGCACATCTTCTCATTCTTTGCTGTGGCTGAGGTTTAATATTTAGAATTTCAAGATATATCATATATATATGTACACATATATGTATACACACACATATAGCATCATACACTTTATATGTATATACACACACACATATATAGTACACACACACATACACATATATATAGCATCATACACTTTACAAAATGTAAGTGTAAAGATTAGTTTTTCAATGCCTAAATCCCATGTAAAATATGTACTGCACTGAACACTCAAGGAATGAATTGTTGGGTAATTAAATTCTCAATTCCTTTATTTTCCATCCAGGACTCTTTCTCCCCGTTTAGTTGGCAATTTCTAATATATTATGAACTAGAAAATTGGAAAGCAAAGCTTAATAAAATTTTTGATAAACTAAGAATAGTCTGTGAACGCTGATCTAAAGGAACTAGTCTGTAAGTGAAACACACATGTATTTAAGACATCTGTTATCTGCTCAGAGGAATTTCAGCACTATTTTCAGATTCCATGGATAGGTTCATTGTGGTTTTACCCTGCTAGAGGACAAACACAATTTGTGCTTGTATATTTGATTGTAACTATTGCTTAGCATTTTGTTGCACTTAAAGTCATTTTTTTTTCCAGTATATAAAAGAAATTAACTTTGTGGTAATAGCTGTGCTTCATTGTGTACCTGATTCTTACGTTGTTCAGCTACAATTTAAGGGGTGACTACTATGTATAATCCTATTCTAACACTCACAATAATTCTGCAAAATAAAACTGTTTCCTCTCTTAATACATAAGAAAACTGAGGTTAAAATTATTGAGTAATTTTTCAAACAGGATACAACTAGGAAGTGGCATTGTTGAGATTTATGCTATCTGTCCAATCCAAAATTCACAGATTTCTTAGCATTTAGCTCCATGCTGTCTGACTGTTTCTTCTGGATTTTGAGAGAATGCTGTAGTCTTTAATCAGTCTCCTTTTTGTCAGTATCTACTAACACAGCAACATCTCTAGGGAAATCTTTAGAGAGCCTATTCTCATTTTCCCTTCAAAGAAGAAAGAAGGGAGGATAGATTGTCCCCAGTGCTGGCCAAGGTTGCAGTCTGCATTCTGTGCTACCAGACCTGGAGTTGCACATTCTTGCTGAGACAACCTAGGAAGCTCAGAATAAGAGTGACAGACAAGTTGGTTGGATCACAAGGTTCAAATACCACAGATGCAAAGTCCTATTACTAGATTAGGCAACATAAACCATGAATCTAGTGGGTGGCTCAGGATCAAGAAAATGAAACCAATAAAGAGGTTAGTTATGGGCAGATACGGTCAACACTGAGTAGGAGTGGGATTCAGGGTATTATTAGTACAGTCACAGGCATCTGGAACTGGCAGTAAGATCCTAGAGGGAGGAGATTATGTCTCATTTTTTCATTGACTCCTCAGTACCCAAGAGAGTGTCTTTTTTGTTAATCGCTGTATTTAAGGGTAATCATGGAATTGGACTGGACTGCAAACATGCAGCAAAGGTCTGCTTAGCTTAAAATACCAGTGACAAATAAAGGAGATGGAGAGAGTGCCAGGATAAGAACTAGAATTCCTGTGCAGGGGTGGAGTCAGATGAGAGCACATGGCTAAGACATTTCCTTCCATTTTTATGCTGTCACCCTCAGAAAAGTCGGCAAGGACTCTGTCACAGTGACACTCGCAGTAACTTACATATCAATTCTTGGTAGCCTTGATCAGACATTTTAAATCCTCCCCATTTCATCATAGCCAGTTTCTCAATGAATGTTGATTTTTTTTTGTTTGTTTGCTTTTATTTAGTTTTGCTTGTTCTTGATGGACAAATACAGCAATTAGATGTCTAGAGGCTCTGCAAAGGTTTCCCTGCGCATGCAGGAGAAAGAACAAATGAAGAGCTTTTTTCTCACTGCAGTGCTGGTATCTTTGACTATCATTTTTATTTCTGCTAAGACTATCACAATTCTTTTCTATTTTCTCAGCTTAGCACTGGACTCTCAGGCCTTTTATGATATATGTAACTCAATGGGATAGTAGCAAACAAATGCTTCTGCATGAAGAAGTCACTCAGTTTTGGTTCTAGTATTCTATTTTACCTGTAGTAATTTACTAAATTGTGGAATTATTAACAAATTTTTGAGAGCTAACAAGTATGATTCCCCAGATGTAGAGGACTACGTGCTCGCAAACGAGATGTTCCCGACAAGTCCTGCTCTTGCAAACGAAGCAGGGCATTCCTTCCCTGCAAACAGGGAGGACAAAGGAGTCAGCTGCAAACAGCAGACCCTGGGGGCTGATTTATGTGTAAACATCTTGAAAATCCAGAAAGTCAGAGAACGGTCAGAAAAACAACAATGTGTCTTGTGACTTGGCAACATTCCACAAACGACTGTATAAAATAAAGCAGAGCGTGTCGTTCGAGGCAGCTGGCATGTTTGTCTCATCCTATGTTGTCTTGTGTGTTCATTCCTTTATTTAGGAAACACACGGACCCCAACACCAGATTCAGAGTCAAACACTTCTTCACTGTAAACCAATTCTTCACATAGTTCCTGGGCCAGTGTACTTTTGCAAGATGTTCAAGGTATAAGATGTCATTTTTGATAGCACATGTTGATAGTTAACAATGGTCAAAAATAATTGTCTCCGTCAAAGCACAACTATTGTAATGTACACGTACCTTTTTCTGTCAACTATAAATTTGAAAACAAAATTACACTGCTTTGCAAGTGTTGAAGCTCTTTACGTTGCACTTTAAATAAATGATATTTTATGGGAAGAAACTGGTGTTTTCTTATTGTACTGAATGAGTTACCAGGGTGTTCCCTTGTCACTTATTATATCCCCTAAGATGCGGTGATGATATGAATCATCATCATTATACTTTTATTTTAATTTGTTTTTATAGGCTTAAAAATTAATTTCCCTTAATTTGTATATTTTTTCTTTTAAAAATATAATTAGTTTTCTACATGAACTTGCTCATATCTTAAAATGCTAAGAATGCCTATAAATTAAGCAAAGTAAACTTTCTCCAGTCTGCCATACTAACCTGAAGACTTTATCTAAATTTACAAAGAAGAATGTTGTTTCCTTCCAAAATCAATCCCATCATTAGGGGGAAGAAAGAAAACCTGGAAAGGTTTTTTCTACAATTGTATAATTAGTACCAATCGGTACTAAAATAGTTGTGAGAAAGCTGCTTCTCTCTGCTAGAGGAGGAAACGGATGTGAGATTTAAGAGGACAAAGGAAAAAGAGGTAAGTGCTCTGTGCATTAGGTGTGATTGCTTCTGTATTAGATCTCTAATGCTTCATAACAAATTACTACAAACTCAGTGGCTTATAAAATACTAACATATTATCTCACTGTTTCTCTGAGTCAAGAGTTTGGCACTTTAGCTAGGTCCTCTGTTCAGTGTCTCTCAAGAGAAAGTCAATATGATGGCTGGCTTCATCTGCATTGGGAGACTTGACTAAGGAAAGATCCACTTCAAAGATTTCCCAAGTTGTTGGCAAAATTTGTTTCCTGTGGATGTATGACTGAGGTCCTGTTATCTTGCTGGCTTGCTGCCAGAGATTAGGATTACTCTCACCACCCACAGACCTCTATCAGGTCCTTGCCATGTGGCTCTCTAACATGGAAGATTGGCTCCTTTGAGGCAAGCAGGAGAGTTGCTCTCATGCTTTGAAACACTTCTTTCAGCAATGCCCCTGCTCTCTTTTAAAGGATCACTTGATTAGATTAGGCCCACCTAGGATAATCTCCCTTTTAATGAACTCAGAGTTAACTGATTTGGGACCTTAATTACATCCAAAAAATCTCTTAGCCTTTGTGATAAAATGTGACCTAATCATGGGAATAAAATTCATTGTATTCAGAGTCCTGTCCTCACTCAGAGACGGGATGATATAGTGGACACTAGGGAGCAGGAATCATGGGCGCCATCTCAGATCCAGCCCACCGCAGCCTCTTCAATTTAATGCTTGTTCTAAAAAGAGCAGTATGCATTCTGCTGATTGATATCCTTGAAGCACATAAGATTTTCTTTCCTAGAAATCAGGGCTGCTACTTCAAAGTTGAAGTAAATGTGTGAGATAAAGGACAAATGAGAAATAGTACTCTGGAAACAAATTATCATTTTACTTCCAGTTGTATGGTGACCCTGGCTAACCCTCTAACTCCCCCCAAAAATAATACCTAAAAATGCATAGCATTTAAAAATATCTCTAATGCATCAATGAGCTATCAATTTATGAGAAATACTCAAAGGCTTAAAGCTAAATGAAAACACACACCCATGGTGGTAAGCGAGGCATTGACACTGGTGTTTACTTGCAGATTGTTGAACCCAGAATCTGAATGTACTTGAGAGAAAGGAGACAATGCCCAGGAGCTTCAAAATGAAAAGTCAAATAGAAAACCCTTCACATCAAGCTAGAATCCTGCTGTATAAGAAGTTGTTTATTTCCTTTTTTGGAGTTCTTCAGAGAAACAGAACCAACAGGATAAGAGAAGAAAGAGAACCAGAGAGGGGGAGCTTTATTTTAAGGAATTGGCTCATGTGATTGTAGAAGTTTGACAAGTCCAAAATCTTCAGGGTAGACAGGCAGGCTGGAGACCCAGGAAAGAGCAGCAATGTGAGTTCAAAGGCAGTCTACTGGCAGAATTTCTTCCTGCTTGGAAGAGGTTAGTCTTTATTAATACCTTCTACTGCTGTGAGGCCCACCCATATTACGAAATGTAATTTGCTTTATTAAAACTTCATTGATTTAAATGCTAATTTCATCTAAAAACACCTTCAGAGAAACATCTAGAATAATTGACAAAACATCTGATTGCTGTGGCCTAGCCAAATTGACACACAAAAAATTAACCATCATGTCCCTTCAGGTTTGTGTGAACTAGAATTAAACATGCCAACTTAAGGGAGACAAAAAAAATTGTCTCAAATTCTGTCACAGAATAGAAAAAAGACAAAACATTTGAGTATCTATAAGATAATTCATAGGCAAGTTTGTAGTCTGTATTAGTCCGTTCTCATGTTGCTATAAAGAACTAGCTGAGGCTGGGTAATTTATAAAGAAAAGAGGTTTAATTGTCTCCTGGTTCTGCAGGAGGTATAGGAAGCATGGCTGGGGAGGTCTCAACAAACTTACAATTATGGCTAAAGGTGAAGAAAAAGAAGCCACATATTACCTGGACGGAGCAGCAGGAAGAGAGCATGAAGGGGAAGGTGCTACATACTTTTAAACAACCAGATCTCATGAGAACTCACTCACTGTGATGAGAACAGCAAAGGGGAAGTCGGCTGCCATGATCCAATCACCTCCCAACAGGCCTCTCCACCACATTGGGGATCACAATTCGACACAGGATTTGGGTATGGAAACAAATCCAAAACATATCTTCATCCCACCAAATTTACCCTAGCTTGGTGTACTGAAAATGACTCAAAAGTTTAACACAAATGCAGGTACCCGATAGAAACGAATACCAATCATCTCCCTACTCTTCAAACTAAGAAGAGTATCTTCACATAGGCCTCAAAGTATATTACATAATAATATTCCCCAAAATATGAGTTCACCATTGTAAATCACACACACACATGCATGCACCAAGAAGGCATCATGAAGAGTGACCAGAAAAAAAAAAAAAAAAAAGTAAAATAAGAGGTTCTGGCCATCACTGTAAGAGGAGTAACTGAAATAAAACAGGTACAGTTTGAAAAGGAAGAATCACAGCTTTCATTATTTTGGGTGATATGATTGTCTATATAAAGTACCCCAAAGTGTCCACAGATAAATTTTCAGCACCTATAGAAGAATATAACAAGTTTGCTGGATACATTATCACTGCAGAAAATTAACTGAATTCCAACTGAATTTCCTGTCAACAAAAAGGTAGAAAATATCATAAAAATGCATTATTTACATTACCATAAAAAATATATATCTAGGAGTAAGTCTAAAAAGATATATAAGTTCTTCATGAAAAAAATGCCATAATGAAATATATTAAAGTCTAATAGCAAGATATAACAAGCTCATACATTTAAAAATTAATGCTGAAAGATTTCAATTCTTATAGACTCAATAAAATTACAGTAAAAATTCTAACATTCTTAGAGTTACTTTAATAAGATAGTAACTAAGACTGTGGAGTGCATGTGCAGAGATTTCAGTTATAAATGAAAACAGAATGGAGAGTCTCAAAACAGTGCCCAAAAATATACAGAAACTTGACTTACGACAGAACTATACTGTAGATCAGTGATGGAAATATTTATATGAAATTAAAAAATAAATTGATCTCTAGCTACTTATCCCCAAACAAACTCATGAGTGATTAAAATCTAATGTAAAAGGTGAAATCATAAAACTTTCTCAGCAGGCATATAGGAAAATAATTTTGCTATAGGAGACATATCTTACAAAAGATATAAATATATAAACCATACGGAATACTTAAGAATCTTCTGCTCATCAAGACTCCAGAAAGAGAATGAGAAGTCTACCAACGTACGGGAAGAAGATGACTGGAATGTGAATAATTTACAGAGGACTATTATCTAGGATAAACCAAGAACTCACATAACTGTACAAGAAAAAGATAAGCAATAAAAGTGAGCAAAATATTTGGATTGACATTTAACACAAGTAGTACCTGAGTGATCAATAAACATGTAAGATGATATTTAAACTCATTGGTAACCAAGGAACTACAAATTTAAAAAGCACACCTCCAAGATGGATAAAATTTAAAACCACGCAAGTGTTGGCAAGGATTTGGAACAAGTATATTTGTACTTTGCTACTTGGAGTGGATTGTAAATTGCAAAACAATTAGGGATTGTCAATTAAAGATTATGTTCATGTCATTTAACTCAGAATTTCTATTTCTAAATGCATACTGTAGCACAGTGCTTCCCAGGTTTTCAAATTGTGACACATGTAAACAATGGAAGTATGCAAATAATCTATACTGGTGTAAACTTTAGGGATTATGAGAGCACTCATAATGAGGCACAGATTTTAAAACGTCTATTAGTTTCTTTTGGGATTTTATAATTAATATCTTTAAATTTTTAAATATTGAATTCAATATTAAATTAATCTGAAAGTTCTAAATAATATGATTTAAAATATTTGAGAATGTTCAATTTTTTCATGACTATAACTTTATCAGACCTATACTCGAAATTGCCATGTGCAATCCCTTATCATGACTCCTGCATAATGAACACTACAGATACCCAAAAACCAACATCAGCAATAATTCACTCAAATAGGTGGTAAAAAGTTTAATTTCTCAAAATCAATAAACATGCACAACAGTTGTAACTATATTTACAGTAGAAAACAGATCTTCCTTTTCGTCCAAGGTAAAGTTGCAAATAATGCAAAAATGTGAACATACTTTAAATTCAGTTGGTCTTTTTCTGTCAACAATTTCAAAATCATGCAGAAGTATGAATATGTATAAAGCCAATTGTAGCAAGCCTTTTTCTTAATAAAAGTGCACATTAGTCATAATTAAACAGAACTATCTGTTATATTTGAAGGCAGGAATTCAGGAATAACATCTGGTGACCCCAAAACCGAAGTCTTGACCAGTCTCCGCTCTGCTTTTTGGCTGTGCTTCTTAGGCTGTGCTTTTTGGCCATCTGGAACATAAGCTCTCAGCAGTTCCTAGGGTCCCTTATCAACTATGGGCAATGGTTCACTTTGAAGCCAACTTTTCAAATAGATGTCCACGTGACAAAGCATTTTAGCATCTACGGGCACTTAGTGTGCTCACAACTGAAGGAGAACATGGAGTACCGTATCTGACTCCATTTTGCTCTGGTAATCCTCTGAGGAGAGTGTAATGAAGCAGCCAGTGTTTGGAGCAACTTGTCCAGGGGTTCTAACTAACCCAGGCCTCACTAGATAATTTCAGGATGGAGACCACTATTTTGTAGCACAATCTGTAACGTAACATGGCACGACTCTTGAAAAGCTCTATTATAGAAAAATTCTTTCGCGTGTCATCAGGCATGTGTACCAAAAATGTTCATTGAAGTACCATTTCTAAAAGTAAAAATTATAGGAAACAAATCAAATGTCAAACAAAGTAAAAAATATGAGACAATGGAATACTTTACTCCATTGAAAATGAAGATATTCTAACCACATGCAATAGCATTAGCCAAGCGTATAATGCAGAGCAAAGAAACAAGTTAAAAAGACAGACAAATTAAGCAATATATTATAGACATTTATTTGGATGTTATAATACAATATACATGGTACATGTTATAAGTAACTAAGAATAAATTTTAAAAGAAGAAAATAATAAACACAAAAGTTTGTGATCGCGATTCATTCGAGAATGGAATGGGAAAGAATCAGAAACTGACACAAGAGGGACTTCAAAGTTAACCATAACGTTTTGCTGTCCCTATAAAATGGAAGGTACTCAAGTGATCATCATGTTCTTTATGTCTTACTGTGTCTATTGTGCTTCATGTCTTACTGTATTTTATGTTATTTTATTCTTATTCATAATCTAATAAAGATAAACAATGATAAGATATATCCTGGATATTTTAAAATGTAAGTGGTCCCTAGTACGAAAGCAATTATGTAAGTAAATGCAGCCATTACACTTAAAATCTCTACTATTTATTATAACTGGAATACAGAACTGTACAGAATGTTGTTTTTCTTCTCAAGAAGGTAGTATCTCTAATTCTTATTAAGAAAATGGTATTTTTTAAATGTTGTATATAAAAATATCTTCTCTATTATTGTGTCCTGATGCTTGGATGTCCACACTCACATTGCTAATTAAGACTGGATCTGTCACATTGGAGTAAATGTACCCACAAGGCATTTAAAAAAAAAAAAAATAGGCCACGGAGCACTCAAATCCATAGGCCCAACATTTATCTATTTCTTCATTAACTTTATGATCAACTAATATTGGCTTATCACAAGGCCAAAAGGGGTGACTAAATCTAACAAGATCTCAGCCTTAGGAGAGCTCATATTGCAAAGGAGGGAGAAAGCATAAACAAATGCTGCATAGGAGTGAGCTCCTATCTACACAGTAGACCCTGTAAAACAAGAAGGGCTTCACTCTTAAAATCTTGAAAGTCTGCGTAAGAGTTGTGTAGCCCCCAGATGAGAAATCAGATAGCTGCAAGGAAATTACAGACCACCAGGAACTCTTGCTGGAAAAAGTGTAGCTCAAAAGCAGTTGGACCCACAGGTTTGTACTGTATGTGGATGTGAGATCCAATTTTATAATACTTATGAAATGTGGGAACCCTATGACAAGAAATTCATATAGGAGTATATAAAATCAGTGAAGCTCTAGGAACTCTGCCATGCGGAGCTGAAAGGGAGATTGCCCTGTGACTATGTTTCCTAGAACAGAGTGTGTGGGATTCTCATGAAAAGTATGATAAACTTACAAGGATTACAAAAGATTCAAGGAATAAATCTTTATAAAGAGGAGCTATAATATGGTAACAAACAGAATTTGAACATAAGGAAATAGGAAATGAGCTTAAGTTTAAAATGCTCAAAGAAATTTAAAAAGAGGATTTTTAAAAACTAAAAAGCAAGAACATAAAAAAGCTAGATTTTTTAGAGTTGTATGACATTAGTTGATCAGAAAGACTTGTTTGAGGCATTGTTAAAAACTAAAAGAAAATGTTGATGGTAAAGTAAATAGTTACATAATTTAACTTTCTTTATTATGAAAGGTCCTTTGGAAAGAATTTTCCTAAAATGGTAAAGGAAATCCAGAGAACCTTCTAGGCAGCTGAGGAAATCAAATGGTTCTACTTTGCCGCAAAATAATGCGTTTACTAACATTTCCACCAATATCACCTTAAAAAATTGCAACACATTGATTCTTTTGGTGTTTAGAGAATCCCTCTTCCATGGGTCACAGGTTATAAAGCAACTAAGTTACTACTGGTACTTGAATGTTGGTCGGAGTGTGTGTTCTTTTAATATTGTGACACCAATACAAATCTCCAGAATGCTAAATGCCATCTGCATTGTTACTCTTTTCAATTTATTATGCTTCTATGAAGCTTTTATTATTGCTGTCATATTTTAGTATGGCTTGACTAGCAGGAAATGAGATAAATACTTTACATTAGTCACTTTATTTAAATCTCCTGCAATGCAAAACGCAAGTATCATTCTCATTTCACAGATGAGACACTGAGAAGTTAGTAACTTGCCCAGACAACTGGAGAAAGGTGGGGTCAAATTCAAACCTGTGAATTTTATGTCCTGAATCCTCACACTATAAAGCAAGAGGATATTTCTTTCTCTCTCTCTCTCTCTCTCTCTCTCTCTCTCTCTCTCTCTCTCTCTCTCTCTCTCTCTCTCTCATTCTCTCACTTTTTAATTGAGACAGGGACTTACTCTGTCACCCAGGCTGGAGTACAGTGGTGCAAGGCTCACTGCAGCCTCAAATTCCAGGGCTCAAGCAATCCTACCATTTCTGCCTGTCAAGTGGCTGGGACCAAAGGAGCACACTACCATGCCCAGATAATTTTTTAAAAATTTGTTGAGATGGGGTCTCACTGTGTTACTCAGGCAGATCTCAAATTCCTGGGCTCAAGCAATCTTCTCAGCCTCCCAAAGTGTTGGGACTGCAGACCTGAGCCACTGTACCTCCCAAATGATCTTTCTCATCAACCCCCATGACTTATTTCAATAGTAGTATTCCCATTGTCTGATGGGAATACTTTTGTTTTATTTTTCCCTCTCTTTAAGTAACTTAAAACATTTTTCTGTTGACATAGCATGGGTGCAGTATGAAGCAGAATACAAATTTGCATCATTTAAAAAATAATTCATGAGGCTTCTAAAGAATGTTGGGTCTTTGGGAAACTGCCTTGCATTATGTCCCCAGGCAGCTGGAGGAGAAGTGCCACTCACTCTCCTTTGGCCTCGGTTGTCTTCAGAGGAAGCCTGAGGATTCCCACGCTGCAGTATTTCCCACAGTCCTGTGCATGTAGTGCTGTAGGCATTATGGTCTATCAGCTAACACAGAAGCACAGGTGAGTTTATTTCTTTACATTGCCATTCACCATCTCCTCAGAATAAACATGGTGGGCTCTGAAGAAGGAATTTTAGCAAATGAGTCCGCAGCACTATGAATCCTTGTGAGTTAAGGCAGACCTAGGACTGAGGAGTCCCAAAGTGGAAAGTTACTGAAAAACAAACAAACAAAAAAACTTGTGTCTACTTCACTCTTTAGATTAGCAGTTTCTGATGGAAAAATGCCATTTTAATTTTTTCTTCAACAGTGGGTCCACTGTGGCCAGAGAGAGGTGGACAGTTGTTTTTTTTCTTTGTTTGTTTGTTTTTTTTTTTGTTTACATTCTCACTGTGTAAATCAGGCTTGTCCACTTACCTTCCTACTAACTCCTAAGCTCAGAGTCCTCATTTATTTTTCTTCCTTTTTATATTTATATTTAATTTTATAAATTTATTAAAATTTGAATATTTTCTGTTGGAATAAGATAGTAAAACTACTCTCCTGTGGATATTGTATGGGGATAAAATTAATATTTAATGCAAAATAATACTGAGAGAACACTCTTGAATGTAAAAACATCACTAAAATGAAATTTAACTCCCATTCTCTTTCATTTGTAGGTATCTTTATATAAGACATTAGATTGTTTTCTTCCCTTAAATTTATCTTAAAAATATTCTAATAAAAGTTCTTCAAGGGTTAGCCCTCTTTATATACTCTTTTGGTGATTTTATTTCTTTGTTATACATACTTTGACTATAAAATATGTAATAGTTTAAGAAGATAAGTGAAAATTGCCCATAATGCTCAGTAAGAAATAATACTATTTATGGTTTCTTTCATGCCATTTGTAATTTTGTATATACTACATATGTACACATATGCTTTTACAAAAATATTTTCAACTTCAATAAACATAGTTACAGCGCCATCTTAAATGACTACATATATTCCAGTATATAGATAGGCTTTGCTCTCAAATTTGTATTATTATAAATGTTTTGATAAATACATATATATGTATACATGTATATAGTGTATTCATGTATATAACATATGCTTATGTATATATATTTATCATAACATTATTTATATAATATAAATCTTCCAGAAAGCATAGATGATTATTTGACAAATAAGATATTTCATTGCTCAGATAATAAGAAGAAAAGTTTGTGGACTAAGCAAGAGATTGGATGTCTAGCAGCGCTAAATTTGTGTTTCAGTTGGGAATTAGCCTACCTTTTACAGTAGTGTTGGGTAACCATGTCAGTATACTGCATAGATTCTTTAACAGGATTATTTTTTTCTAATAACTGTAAAACATTAACTTAATGCCATGCAAGCCATAGTCTTGTGCTACTTACCTGTGAGCCCTTCAGACAAAGGTAGCAAACACGTAATGTTTTCTCATTATACATCTGCAAGAAAAATAGGACATAGCAATCACAGTCCTTGATTTTCCTGCCTAAAGTTGACAGTTGATTATGTGAAAATGTAACTTTGGACTTAGCATTCTTGATGCTTGCATCTGGAAGAGTAAGATTATAGTTGAGAGATGAGCTTTTTATAAGAATCTTCTCAGAAACCTGACATTGGATCCTTCCTTCTATTCCCATCTTGTTTGCAATCAAATACATTTGCTTCAGGAGAAGTCTAGGCAAAATGCTAAGGAAGGTGAACTTCTCACCTTCTGCATTCTGAGCTTTTCCAAAGGCCCTTAGGAAAGGCCTTTGGGGTCATTGTATGAGATAACTAATAACAAACTTATCCCATACAATGACTCCAAACACTCATACTCTTGCCTCAGAAGTCAAGGCCTCCCCCAGCAACTCTGAGAGAATATGTGGCTGTTCAATCAATTAATCCATGATAGTGTGAAGAGGGAAAAGTCCTAGGAACTTTAGCTTATTTCCAAACAAAGGTAAATTTTAATGGTGGTTTTCTAAAACAAACAATAACAACAACAAAACACATCCAACCAGGAGGTAAGTCTTTTACATAGCCCACCAGAGTACAGAAGGAAATAGATTCAGCCCACTTGAGTTATGTCATACAGAAACCATCTCCTTCACCTAAGGCTTCCTGAAGACACATCTGTGTGCCTAGCTGCTTCTGACAGAACCAATATTTTGATTGAGTTGTATGTGAGTGACTTTTGACTTTATTACAGCAGTATCAGCTGTGGGACTTCAAGCTTGATTCTAACCCCACTGCCTTAGTATGTCTTAGTCTCTCCTTTCAGCTGTCTTTGGTGATTAGCACAATGGCTAACATGTCAAAAGCAGTGTTGAACATTGAGAGCTTTCTGGGAGTCTTCATTTCCCAGCCCCTTCTATTTTTAATTTAAATAACTCTGATTGTATGTGTTCAGGCTAAAATTGGCATTTCTAAGCCATCCTTGCAGCCATAGGTGGGTATGATACATCATTCCAGCCAATGAGATGTAAGTAGGCACTTGCTGAGGATTTCTGAGAAAGTTTTACTTTCTAAAGAAAAGCATCACCCTTTTGTCTTTATTATTACCCTCCTCTTCCCTGAAGGTAAAGTGGTTATATTGGAACCATGACTGTGAATGCTACATGCTAAAGGTAGAAATAGGAGCCTAGGTCTCTCATATTACTTTTGCACCAGCCCTGATCTATAAATCATACAGATTTCTTATTGCTTGGAAAACACACAAACACACACATGCACACGCACTTGGTTAAGCCATTGGAGTTGTTTCTTCTGTTTCATGAAACCAAATGCAATTCTGTTGCTTAGAATACTTACCCAAGGCAATTGAGATGCATGATTCTCCAGACTCTGCACACTCAGGAAATACAAGGTAAAATTTCACAGTTGCTTAATCAAGAAAATTTACGAGGTAAGCCTCTTTCTAAATTAAGCACATGCATTCCAAAGTACAAAACAAGTTATTTTATTTTTTGCATTTTCTGTTTCAGTCTCCTTCAGCAAAGAAGATAACATTTAGCTAGCTTTGAAATCTCAAATATATAATTTGTACAACATTTGAAAATTGAAGTTACATTTGATGCTGCATGAAGAAGCATTAAATTATGAGTCAATCAGGATTTGAAGTGGGGTGTGATTCTCTTAGAATATTTGATTAAAAAATAGATGCAGGCATAATCAATAATGCATGTACATTCAATCAGGAATCTTGATTTTTGCTCATTTAATTAAAATTTCAGAAATTAACACATTTTAAAATTCTGCTATGTTAAGAAACTGGTTATTTCTCCATAGATACCTATTTTTAATGTCACTAAAAATGTTCTCCTAAGAAGAGAAACATTAAAAAAAGTTTACCCTTTTTAAATATCCATGTCTCTGTGCTATAGCAATGGAGTGACAGCAAAACTGAAAGTTCTATTTGTTCTCTGCCTCTAGTGTTAGTCATGTTATTCATGGGACAAGTAGCAAATGTAACTGGAATGTTTTCCTATTTTAAAAGAGAAAAATACTCAGGCAAGAGAAAACTCAAGCGCACATGAAACTAATATTGGTAAAAAGAGCTTACACTCACTTTTCAGGTCAATTACCATATAGTGGATACTTACACAAAGTGAAGTGTGATGGATGGAAAAATCTCTATTCTTTCCCATACTATAAATGCAGTCTATTTTGAGGAACTATTCCCTCCACATTCTATCCCTGCAATTTTGTTAGAAGAGGCCAATCACAGTCCTCTGCTCTCTGGTCTCTGGTTTGTGTAAATGTGAAAACTGGGTCACTTGAAGTTTTCCGCTTCTATTTTTTAACTAGAGCTCAAGGAAAACAGATCCATTATTTTCTTTCTTTCAGAAAGTGGTGATTCTGGAGATGTTTGTGGTAAGGTCGAGGCCCCTAGGAATAGCCATCTTGAGAAAATAACCACAGAAAGGACAACAGAAAAGAAAGATATGTTCAAACTGAAAAAGAATGGTTGGATTTTCATGAATAATGATCCAAATTCACATCCCTGACCCCACCCCAACCCCCCCCCCCCTTTTTTTGCCAGCACTTTGCTGGACATTTCAACAAATAAAATAACCCCATTAAATGAATCTACAGGAAATCCCTTTGCTGCCAAGACTTGAGCTCCTGAGAAGTAAAAGAGAAAAAGGCTTTCATTTTTTGTGAGGATAGCAGAACCTGGAGTGAAGACCAAAAATTATACTACTTCCCTAAAATCAGTTAGATAAAGGGGGAGCTGTGCCTTCCCACCTGTCAAGTCCTGGAGGAGGTTGCACAATATTCTTGGTGCCAGTGGCCTAGGAAAGAGTCTCCCCTAGTGGTTGTCCATGTGGTTAGAAGAAGATAGTTCTCCTCAAGAGCACTTAGAAAAGTCGAAAACACTAAGCAGTCTTCATCACATGCATGCTTCAGTAAAAGGGGTCCCAGTTTTTCAGCTGACTCTATACACTGTCTCATAAGGAAACGATTCGTATCTTCCAGTTCCTGCAGTTTAGCCAATAATTAAAATACCCCCACATCCTAGCCCAGTGCTAGGATGTGGGGTTATCTTAGACATTAGCCAACAGGTACTGGTCAGTGACCAGTTAGGAACCGGGCTGCACAGCAGGAAGTGAGTGGCCAGTGAGTGAAGCTGAGCCCAGCTTCCTGTTAGATGAGTGGAGTCATTAGATTCTCACAGGAGCCCGAACTGTATTATGAACCACTTAGGCAAGTGGTCTAGGTTATGTACTCCTTATGAGAATATAATGATAAATGGAATGTGCTTGAATCATCCTGAAACCATCCCTCCACCTCCGTGCTCTCCGTGGAAAAACTGTCTTCTGCAAAGCTGGCCCCTGGTGCCAAAATTTTGGTGACCGCTGTCCTAGCATATAGGGCTATAGAGATAACATAAACTCATAAGAAGGCAAAGAGAAGCAGTGATCCATTTTGAAAAACACTCACTAAAAAGAAGGAAAGATACTTAATTGAATAATAAGAAGAGGAAGTTTCTATTAAGGCAAAATAAATGAAAAAGATAAAAGCTTGAACAAAAAAAAAAATACAGCTTTTCAAGACGGTGCAATTAAAGCACAAAAAGAGATTTCTGGAACCAAAGAAACATATTTGAATTATAGAATTTAGCACAGGAATAGAAAAACAGAATAGTTGCTTTAGTAGTCTGAAAAAATAATGGAAGAACTATCTAACAGGCCAACAACAACAAAATGTAGAAATCAAAAGGGAAAAGATACAGAGTAGGGAAGAGAATTCCCGTGCCTATAGGATCTTGGCATAAAATATAATTTTGTGGATTCGTTTAGTAATAATACAGTAGGAAGGGGTATAGACTGTGACTGAAATGGAGAGTCAATACTCTACTTAAGAGATATTTAAGTTTTATTTTTTAAGCATGCAACTGGTCAAAAGTATAATTGTCTCCTGGTAAAAATCTGTAAAGTATATCACATTTTAGGATCAGTAATATAGAATATTTAAATAAGTACAGTTCACATACACAGAGAGTACTGTGTTTATATATATAGAAGAGCATATACTCATTCATTATTTATAAAAATATTCATATATGTTTATATGTACTTAAAAGCATACATTTGAAACTATATTCTATATTGTCTAACCAAATCCAATAAACTGGAAATTAAACAAAAGTACTAAAAAAAATTAAACAGCTTGAAAACACCCAACCTAAGTTGAACCATATGAAACTGGTGATATTTGAACATTTTAATCTATGAAAATAGTAATTCATATGAATCAACCTGATAAATCCCTTCATCAAGAAGGCAGAACATTCGCTTGTTTGACCTCATTTGGGAACATACGTGCTGGGTGGCCCAAATTTTACCTTGAAAGTACTCTGTTTTTTAGGGTTATAAATAATATTAATGAGTAGGTTAATACACACAGTCAAACCTCATTTGTGGATTTTGATATATATATAGTGATGTTTATATCTTAATTAAATCAAGTTTGTGTTCAAATCTTCTATGTAAATCACATTACTAAGAGAACATTTTTTTAAACTACCATTATGATGATAAATTTATCTATTTTCTTATTTAATTTTGTCAATTTGTTCCTTATATAATTTGAAGGTGTTATTAGGTCCATATAAAATAGTTTTTTTATATCTTCCTGGTGAGATGACTCATAATTATCCTAAAATCAATCTCTATCTCTCTTGCCTAATGTTTACTTTGCCTTATTCTGAGGCATAGCCCAAAAAGCCTGAGTGTTTACCAGGGCCTTTTATTCTCGGTAGATGCTGATTTTCAATATTTTTCCCAAACAATAAGCTGCTATAAACTTTGTTCCACTTTTCAGCTTCTCAACCATTGCTCTAGAATTGGCAAATGTCTCAAAATCTAACATTTCTGGGACATCTTTTCTCTATGAGATTTTATACTATCCAGTCCTTGACACCTTTGTAACTATCTGATTGTATCAAATAGGATATTTTAAAATCTTATAGTTTTTAGAGTAGTTTTAGGTTCACAGAAAAATTAAGTGGAAAGTATAGACATTTCTCACATAGCCCCTATACCCTCACATATATAGCCTCTCCCATTATCAACATCCCCTACTAGAGTGGCACATTTGTTACCATTGTGAACCTATATGGCACAGAATTATCATCCAAAGTTCGTAGTTTACATTAGGGTTTATCCTTGTTGTTATTCATTCTATGAGTTTGGACCATGTAAAATGACATGTATCCACTATTATGATTATCATACCAAATATTTTCATTGCTCTAAAATGCTCTGTGTACACCTCACTCTTTCTCACCCTCAACCACTACTTTCTCAGTAGTTCTGCCTTTTCCAGAATGTCATATGATTTAAATCATACAGATGTAGCCTTTTCATATTGACTTATTTTCACTTAGTAATATACATTTAAGTTCTCTCCGTGTCTTCTCATGGCTTGATAACTAATTTGCTTTTAGCTCTGAATAATATTCCATTGTCTGTATTTACCACACTTTATTTACATATTCACCCACTGAAGGACGTCTTTGTTGCTTCCAAATTTTGGCAATATGAAGAAAGCTGCTATACACATCCGTGTGCATCTTACTGTGTGGACGTAAATTTTCAACCTCTTTGAGTAAATACTAAGGATCATGATTGCCAGATCATATAATAAGAATATATTTAGTTTTGTAAGCAACTGCCAAGCTGTGTACTAAGGTGGCTGTATCATTTTTGTATTTTCACTAGGAATAAATGAGAGTTCTTATTGCTCCACATCTTCATCAGCATTTGGTGGTGTCAGTGTTCTGGATTTGGCCATCCTAATCGGTGTATAGTGGTATCTTAGTTGTTTCAATTTGCATTTCCCTGGTGATGTAAGATGCAAAACATTTTTTCATATGCCTATTTGCTGTCTATGTGCTTCTTTGGTAAGGTATCTGTTACCCCTACCAAAGGTCTTTGGCCCATTTTTTATTCAAGTTTTTTGTTTTCTTATTTCTGAGTTTTAAGTGTTCTTGATATATTTTGGATGACAGTTCATATCAGTTATAATTTTTGTAAACATTTTCTCCCAGTCTGTGATTTGTCTTTTTATTCTCTGCACAGTGTATTTCACAGAGCAGTAATTTTTAATTTTAATGAAGTATAGATTTTCAATTCTTCTTTTCATAGATCATGCCTTTGGCTTTATATCTCAAAAGTCATTGTCAAACCCAGGGTCGTCTATATATTCTCCTATGCTATCTTCTAGGAGGCTTATAGGTGTGTGTTTTATGTTTAGGTCTGTGATCCATTTTGAGTTAATTTTTGTGAAGAGCATAAAAACATAGATTTATGGTTTTGCATATGGATGCCCAGTTGTTACAGCACCATTGCTGAAAAATCTATCCTTACTCCATTGTGTTATTCCATTTGCTCCTTTATTGAAGATTGATAAACTGTGTTTATGGGCTTTCTGTGCCATTGACCACTGTCTATTTTCTTCACATATACCACACTGTGTTGATTACTGCAGCTTTTTAGAAAGTCTTGAAGTTGAGTAGTGTCAGTCCTCCAGCTTTGGTCTTCTCTTTCAATATTGTGCTGGCTAATCTGCGTCTTCTGCCTCTCCATATAAACTTTAGGATTAGATTTTTTATATCTACAAAAGTATTTGCTAAAGTTTTGATTGGAATTTCACTGAATCTACAATTCAGATCAAGCTGGACAGAACTGAAATCTTAAAAGTATTGAATCTTCATATCTATGATTGTGGAGTATTTCTTCATTTATTTAGTTCTGTTTTTCTTTCTTTCAACAGAGTTTTGTAGTTTTCCTTATATAAATTGTGTACATATTTTGTTAGATTTATACCTAAGTATCTTATTTTTGTGGGTGCTAATGTAAATTGTATTGTATTTTTAATTTCAAATCCCACTTGTTCATTGCTGGTGTATAGGAAAGAGATAGACTTTTGTATATTAGCCTTGTATCCATCCTGCATCCCTGCTATAATAATTTATTAGTTCCAGAAAGTATTTTTTGTTGTTGATGATTCTTTTGAATTTCTACATAGACAATCATCAAATAGGTTTTAAAAAATTGGGCTGGGTGCAGTGGCTCACACCTGTATAGGAATATTTAAAATAATAGATCAGGCCAGGCATGGTGACTCACGAGTGTAATCCCAGCACTTTCGGAGGCCAAGGCAGGTGGATCACCTGAGGTCAGGAGTTCAAGACCAGCCTGGTCAACATGGTGAAACCCCGTCTCTACTAAAACTACAAAAAATTAGCCGGTCATGGTGGCAGGCACCTATAATCCCAGCTACTGGGGAGGCTGAGGCAGGAGAGAATCGCTTGAACCTGGGAAGCAGAGGTTGCAATGAACTGAAATCATGCCATTGCACTCCAGTCTGGATGACAAAAGCAAAACTCCATCTCAAAAAAAAAAAAAAAAAAAAAAAATTATTGTTTAACCTCCAGTTCTCAGTGGGAAATTTTCTCTGATGTGAACCAATGACCAGAGCTGGAAATAGAAAGCCATTTTCAAGATATATTTGCCTAATTAATTTGTAGCATGAATTAAAGAAGATAATGGATGTAAAATTCTCAGTATAAACTTGGCTATGATAGTCACTAAATAGCTGGTATCTTTTTCAAAATTATTCTTGTAGAACTTTGATTAAGATGAAAAGGAGAATAGCTGCATACCAGGGAAGGGGATTCAATGGAGAGTTTTTGAGAGTCAAGGATACATGAATAAATTTATATCCTCAAGATAAAACAACTTTTTAGACAGAGAAAATGAAATTACAAAGAGATATGTGGAAGTGTATCAAAGTTCTGAATCACAGAGATGAAATTTAAAAAATATATGTAACACCTGTTACATCTTGGGGTTCTGTCAATGGGAACTCAGACTGCCCATAAACAACTTTTATATCTGGAGAAAATTGGCTGATTATTATCGCTGAAGGGGTCAGGAAGAGTTATGATCTTGAGTAAAAATGAAAAAGTATAATTTTAGAAAGAATTATGCATACTTCTTATACTGAAATGTTAGAAGAAGTGCTTAACCTAAATAAATAAATAATAAATAGCTGAATTCCAGTTAATTTCTTGGACAATAACTGGATTGAACAAATAGTATAATATTTACTCATTTACTTGCCAAAAAAAAAAAAGGACACAAAGAAATAGAGTACAGTGTTTAGAAGTTTAAGCTTTAGAAATACCAAGAACTGAGATTGAAAAGTAGGCAAATTTCTTAATTTTTCTATATCTCATTTTTTTTCATTATTAGGGAGGGAAAAAGAGTAGCATTCTTTACAAAAAAAGTAGTATTCTGTACAGTCTGCATTCTAGAATTTCTCTGAGAATTTCTCTGTGCCCTAGGATTTAATTTCCTGAACCATCCTACTTGTTTCTTTTTCTAATTCATTCTGCAGCTTGTCCTCTCTCATTGAAATTACACTCTCATATCCCTTAGCTCTTTTCTGGTTTTCTCACTGTTTCAGAGATAGAATGTTCATGGAATCCACTGGGAAATATCCATTCTTGTCATGTATCCTCAAACTTGATTCCAAGGACACTTCTATCTTTGAGTTTATTTTGTGGGTGTTCTCACCCCAACCCAGTTTGGCCTGAGTATCTGTGTGGGTCACATATAACCAATATTCCTTTATTTATCTATCTTTGTCAGTTTTATCTTTTAAAATGTTTTGTCTATATCATATTTCTAGACTAATAATTCATGTATTAATAAAAGGCAACTAATTAACAATCAGTATTTGTAATTACCATGAGACAAATAGCATAAAAACATTCAAGTGGTATAATCCTAATCTAAAGAAAGGAAACAAGAGGCTTGGTAAACTAGTAAGGCTCATAATATGGGTAGATAACTCATTTTCCTTAAGTTTGGAGCTCTCAGTGGTAAAATACAGTCTTTATACTTGGAATTATTAGAATAGATGACCATAAAAAAACTCTCACAAGTCTAAAAAGTGGGTATTTAACACTTATTATAACAATACCAAAAGAAAAAAAAAACAAACACAAATAGCACTATGATTTTATTATTGGATCCTTGCCTTTCAGAAAGGCTTATAATATACTTTTAAGTGTCTAGATCTATAGAAAGATACATATTACATTGCTATAAAAACTTTTATGTCAAAAAGAGTATAAGACAAGTGTATTTAGAAAAACTATCCAGCAGGGGATCATGCAGCAAGTGAGGTAAGTATTGAAAGTGAGGTGAAATTAGGTTAAGCAAAAACAGAGGGAAAATACAGTTATTTAAGGAGAAGAAGTGCAGAAAAAAATGAGCAAAACAAAGATTAGAGTCTGACTAGGGGTCATTTTAAGACTTAGTTACACAAATATATTTGACCAGTGGATTTGCCACATAGAAATCATTCATTTAATATTTGCCAAGTGAAGATGGAACGAATAAAATGCATTGCATAAGACAATATCTGTTCCTCCTCCTTACTGAAAGTTATTTATTCATTTTTTTTACTGTTGCTGTTGTTGGTTGCTCACCTTCAATTACTTGACTTCATGACTCACTGGTTCCTTTTCAATCCTTTTCTCATCTCTTGTGTTAAATCACTAGGTGAGTTCCTGCAGACTCCTGTCTTTAGATACCGTCTTTATGCTGATGACTTCCAAATATTATTTTCAATCTGAACTCTTTGTGTGTATCTGTGTGTGTATGTTTACTATTTCCTCAGTGTCTCCACTTGGATATCTGATATAGACTTTAAATTTGACATGTTCAAAAGAGAACTCTTGATTTTCATTTGTCATTACCATGAAAATTTATTTCTCCCCCAGTCTTCTCCATTAGTAGAGTACTGCCATTCATCCAGCTGACAAATCCAAAAACCAAGGGATTGTATTCAATACCTAATTCCCTTAAACTCCACAATCAATTCATTAGTGAATTCTGTTGACTCAACTTTCAACATGTATATACCATCTGATAATTTCTCACCATTTCCAGCACTATTTTTCTATATTCTCTAGACTAGAAGATTGCAGTAAGCTTCCTAAATAGTCTCTCTGTTTCTATTCATATATGCTTCAGTCTCTACTTCTTATTTTCCACATCATAGCCACAGTGATCCTTCTGCAGTTAGAAGCAGATCAGCTCACTTCTGTAGCTCAAAACTTTTAACGGTTTTCCATCTACTTAGGATAAAACTCAAACTCATTTTCTTGGCCTTAACCAAACAAAAGCCTGGCATGATCTGGCTCCTCTCTACCTTCCAACTTTCCCCATGCTTACTCAGTTGAGGTACCCTGACCCTATCATGTTTTACTAACATACCACAAGTTGTTTACACACCTCTCATCTGCATCTTTAAATAGCATGCTCCTTTCACATGCTGGTCAAATCACTCCCTGTTCAGGTATGCCTTTCCAAAGCAAATGATCTGAAACAGGACCCTTTATTGCTATGCATGTTCTCTATCTTTTTGCTGTGTTTATTTTTTAAACTATTATCTAAACTCGTATTATCTCTTTATTATTTCATTTACTTATTATATGTGTATCAAACCCTCATGGAGACTCTATCAAGGTAGGTGCTTCTGCTTTGTTCTCAACTGTGTTCCAGTGTCTAGAACAGTACAATATAAGTGCTTAGTAGATATGTGATCAATACATGAACAAGACTAAATATTGCTTATTTTCTTGTATTTTTTCTCCTTTGGTAAGTTGGGTAAGAGACCTTTATCTGTAAAGCAATAAAGTGGAGTTAGTATAATCGTTGAAATTGTATGCCCTAGAGTCCAACTGCTTGGATTTAAACAAATCCAAGCTCCTTCAGATGTGAACTTATATTATCTTGAATACTTGCTTAAGTTGCCTATGCCTTAGTTTTATTCCAATGTAAAAAAAAAGGACTAATAATGATGCCTGTATACACAGTTGTAAGAATTAAATGAGGAACGCATCCAAAGCATTTAGAACAGTGTCTGACATGCAGAAGCAATAAGTAGATGTTAGGTTTTATTTTCCCCTAATTTGTTTTATTCGAATTTGACTTCCTCATTGGTGTGGTTGTAGATATTCAGTATTTTTTTTTTTTCAGATAAGGGACTCACTGTGTTGTCCAGACTGGAGTACAGTGGCACCACCACAACTCACTGCAGCCTCAACATCCCCGGATTCAAGCGATCCAACTGCCTCATCCTCCCAAGTAGCTGGGACTACAGGCACACAACACCACACCTGATCCATTTTTATTTTTAATTTTTGTAGAGATGGGGTCTTCCTACACTGCCTAGACTGTTCTTGCACAAGCAATCCTTGCATCTTGGCCTCCCAAAGTGCTGGAACTACAGGTGTGAACCACCATCCCTGGCCCATCATGCATATTAAAATCCCAAATTGAAAGGGAAGAGCACCTTTTTTCTCTTTTTCCCTAACTTTTTCTCTGGCTGGGCCGCTACTAAGCAATTATCACTGAAGTTATAATTCCTGCTCTTCCTATCAGGACTTTCAGAGGATCCCTTGATTTGATACTTTATCCTTTTATTATCTTAGTTATGATATAAGTACATTAGAAGAATCTGGCTTCGTTTTTGCTAAATCCTGTTCTTCAGTTCATCTTATTCTTTGGCCTTCATGAAAGTAATTGAATTCATAAGACAATTTGACAGGGCCAATACACATTCTTTTATCACATCCAACACATTCAGATAATTGAATGCATTAAGCAAGGCTTTATCCTTAGAGTCAACATTAATCCAATCCTCATACAGAAACTTTGTGATAGCAAAAACTTACAAATCAGGTTAATTAAATTAGTAAAGTTTTAGAACCACAGCACTTTCTGTAGCATGTCAATCTACTAAAAATATTAAAAATTACTGGTTAACACATAGGACAATTTGAATAATTCATTAAGTATTGTGAAGAAAATGAAGATAAATAGGTTTATGAAATTTTTCTTCAAATACCTTAACCTCTAGAAGGGAAAATATTTAACTACATTTACAACAAAAGATAGAAAATAAAAGACACCTAAAGGATATTTCTACAAAGTACTATATGAGGTGAGCTGAAGCCACAATTATTTCTGAATGATTGCATTATGGGAAATTTCTTTGATGGGTAATGTTTAAGGAGGTCTTTGAAGGAAAAATTATTTTGAGACATGAGAACACGATCTGGGAGACGGAAGAACATTCCAATATGGAGGAGCATCTTAAGCAAACCCATCAAGGCTGAAAATTTGGTACATATGTGAGGCAAAGGAAGAAGTCATTTGGATTGTAGACTTTAAATGGATTCCTAAATAAATTTGGAAAAGTATGTTGGCATATATTATAGCATATTAGGAGGAAAGTTTGGGTTTTATAGTCAAAAGAAAGTGATTGCAGTTGGGGAAAATTGGTCAAGAATAATATGTAAGGTGCTTGTACATGGGAAAGGCAGGGGGCAGAGTGACCAGAGAGGGGAGTATCCCTATCCCTAAGACAACAGAGTTTGAACTAGGATTTAAGCAGTGATGATGGAAAATAAAGGAAATAGAAGTAAAATCAGTGAGTCTTAGAAACTGCTAACTTCTTTCTGTAGGGTGGATTAAAGGAAAAGATTCAATGATCCTGAGGGTTTAAGGCTGGGAAATGGAGTGTTGGCAAGGACATTTAAAGAGGGGCCATTTGGACAGGCGAGTGAAGAGCTGCTTTTTTACAGGCTCGGTTTGGGTATCAAGCATTCATCTAGAGATACTTAATTGGTAGTAAACTTTTGAGTGTGGTAACATAAGGCAATGGTTAAAGCTGAAGAGTCTTAAAGTCTGTAGGCAGTAAGAGCTGAATTAAGGATGAAAGTGATTCTCAAGGGAATGTGGAGAAGAGAAGCTAGAAACAATCCACAAGAAGCAAGCACATGTATGAAGCAATGGAGGAAGAGAAGACAAAGAAAGTAGATTATTTAGAGACAGAGAATACAGCCATTAGTTTCATAAGTAGCAATCATCTGATTCCCAACTATGAGACATGTAGGAATCCTGTACCAATGGGGACTGGTGTGTGGAGCCAGAATGAACAATTCAAAACAAATCCTGGAAGGCCAGTCTAGTTAGTCTTCCATCCAACCTGATGGGATGAAGCAGAAAATTATAATAGAAGTTAAGAGAAAACTGAAACCAATGACACCCAGTGAATACAGTAGGGCGCAGAGTCAGGTGATTAGTCTAGAAGCAGAGGTTTGTTTTAAAGGGAGTTTTCCCATGTGCTTGGGCAAGGAGAAAATCCCTAAGTACATAGTCCTGATCTGGATGGTGGTGAATAATCTGATTGTAGATAGAAAATACCACCATTTTAATCACTTTTTTTTTTTCCACTTGTGACCTCAGCTTCACCCTAGGGTTTGTCTAAGGCCAGGTACATGACTGGAAAGTCAGGAGATGTGATGAGGTGGTCCAATAAAAAAACATTTGAATGAGGGTTTAAACACCTTCTGAAGAACATCCCAAACTGCATTAACTGCAGAAGTTCATATAGAAACAAGTACGCCTGGAAAATTTTTGGCCTGAGGGAAGACTTTCTGCAAGACTGAGGAGTCTTCTGGGAAAGAACTCACCCCAAGTGAAGAAGCAGCCTATAAATAGATGCTATACACTTTAGTGGTTGAAGGCAAGTCGTGATTCGAAGCACAAAATTATAAATAAAAGAGTGATTTTATAAAAATCTCTTAAAATTGTCAAGCTTAATAAATACTTTAAAGGACTATGCCCAAAGTGAAGGAAGTAATTGCCTTCTACCTCTTAGATACATAACATGGGCAGCATGACAGCTCTAGCACATCAGAGTTGGTGCCCTGCAGGGGTGATACTGGGTGAGAGAAGAGGCTGTGGAGCACTGTGGGCCACTGGCAGTAACTGCAGTTCCTATAGGAGCAGGAAGGGCTCGACTGAAGTGGGTTTTTGTGAATACATGTGCAACACTTGTACAATATTCAGTACTAAAATCTGCCCTCCCCCGAACCCAAATTCCAATGTGTATATGTGTATGTGCATGCTCACACACACTAGTGTTTATTACATAATCATTTCAAAAATAGATACAGATGCAGTTTCATGTAGTAGAATCAATGCATCAGTGAAATTTGAGTTACTGCCATTAATGTGCCAGGTTTGCCACACAGATTGGTAAAACCCAGAGAAATTACATGTACAATTAAATAAATGTTCTCAGATTTTCCAACAACTCCTGATGCACAGTGGAGCTAGGTTATAAATAATGATAACTGTCTTTTAAAAAATATATGAACTATAACTGCAGCTGCTGTAAGGATTCTAGAGGGGTTTGCAACTACCCACTCATTCCTCAACTATTTGGCTAAAGTTTCAAATTCAGAGAGTTTGCTCTAGCTGTCATCTTGAGTTTGTCTCTGATATTGCAATATCTTTAGTTCAGTGAAACCTCTAAATCACAATCCTTTTTGCTTAAATCAAATTGGACTTCCAGGAATTATGTGCAAAACGGACATAGCATATAAGAATTATATACCTATAAATTATGATTCAATACATGTATATGTCACATACATGATTCAATACCTGACACACAAATAAAAATAATTTGAGAGCCTCGTGATATCTTCAGGCCACTGGCAGTCCTACTCCTAAAAATGAAAATGGATTATTTTTAGGGAAAGAGGTTAGAACAGCTACAGGAAGTAATTTATGCAAGAAAATGGTTTAAAGTGCAATGGACTGCCTCCAGAAGGCAATTAAACATTTGTTCAGTGACTTTTGAAGTGACCTGCTTGTTTTGCCCTTTTTCAGATGAGAAGAGAACACCAATCACACTATCCACTATCTCCTTTGTAAACTTTTCTGTGGTTGGCTTTCTAAAGGTTATTTGGCCTGTGTGAAGAATCAGGAGGCCAGGCATGGTGGCACACCTGTAGTCCCAGCTACTTGGGAGGCTGAGGTGGGAGGATCACTTGAGCCCAGGAGTTCAAGACCAGCCTGGGTAACATAGCAAGACCCTCGACAATAAAACCAAGAGGACATAAAACTAAAAAAGTATGAATCTAAGTTAATGTGTCCCTATGTGTATTCCTGAGACCACTAGTGTCAGATGCAAATTTGGGTATTCTTGGAAATGGGTTTCATGATCAAATGTATGTGAGAAATAAAATGAGTCATATTTATTTACTGAAGATTTCTTTCAGAGCCTTTCATATGCTAATTGTTAACAGACTTTAAGGGTGCAATATGGAGAGTTCCAAAACTTTGGCAATTTAAATCTTTGTTTTATAAATTGTAAATTAACAAAATATAGTTGTATATATTTATGGGGTACAAAGTGATATTATGTTTATAAATGCAATGTGGAATAATTAAATCAAGCTAATTAACATATTTGTTACCTTAATTATTTTTTGTGGTGAGAAAAAGTACTCTCTCAGCAGTTAAAATGTGCAATCCAACATATACACCATGGAATACTATGGAACCATAAAAAAATGAGTTCATGTCCTTTGCAGGGACATGGATGAAGGTCAAAGCCATCCTCAGCAAACTAACGCCAGAACAGAACACCAAACACTACATTCTCTCACTTATAAGTGAGAGTTGAACAATGAGAGCACATAGACACAGGGAGGGGAGCATCACACACCAGAGCCTGTCAGGAGGTGGGACGCAACGGGAGGGAGAGCATTAGGACAAATACCTAAAGTATGGGAGGCTTAAAACCTAGATGATGGCTTGATAGGTGCAGCAAACCACCATGGCACATGTATACCTATGTAACAAACCTGCACATTCTGCAGATGTGTCCCAAAACTTAAAAAAAAAAAAGAAATATACCTTTGCAAAAAAAAGAAAGAGATGTGCAATCCACTATAATTTACCACATTCACCCCCACTGCATAATATGTCTCAAAGAAAAAACTTATTCTTTCTGTCTAATTGAAGTTGTGTGTCCTTTGACTATCATTTCCCCATTCCCACCACTCCTCCCACTCCCCCAACTTCCAGCCTCTGGTAACCACCTTTCTGCTTTCTGCTTACTCGGAGTGCTACTGCTTTAGATACCACATATAAGTGAGAACATATTTGTCTTTCTGTTCCTGGTTTTTTTTTCACTTAGCATAATGTTCTCCAATTTTATCCATGTTCTTACAAAGGACAGAATTTATTTCTTTTTAAGATTGAATGGTATTCCACTGTGTATATATAGTACTTTTTTATTTTTACCTGCTGATGGACAGTTAGGTTGATTCCATATCTTGACTATTGTGATTAATGCTACAATGAACATGAGAGTACAAACATCTCTTTGACACTCTGATCTCAAATCTTTTGGGTTAAAACCCAGAAATGGGGTTGCTAGATCATATAGTATTTCTACTTTTAGTTTTTTGAAAAACCTTCATACAGTTTCCTATAATGGTTACACTAATTTACATTCCCACCAGCAGTATGCAAAAGCTCCCTTTCTCCACATTCTTTCCAACACATTACCTTTTGTCTTTTTAACAATAGCCATTCTGATAGATATGAGATGATATATCATTGTCCTTCTAATTTGCATTGTTATAATCATTAGTGATGTTGAGCATTTTTTCATATATTTGTTAGCCATTTGCATATCTTCTTTTGAGTAAGATCTATTCTGGTCCTTTGCCCGTTTTTTAAATCAGGTTATTTGTTTTCTTCCTTTAAAGATTTGAGTTCCAATGAGAACACACGGACATAGGAAGGGGAACAACACACACTGGGGCCTGTCGGGGGGATGTGGAGATGTGGGGAAGGAGAGCATAAAGATAAATACTTAATGCATGTGGGTCTTAATACCTAGGTGATGGGTTGATAGGTGCAGCAGACCACCATGACACACGTTTACCTACGTAACAAACCTGCGCGGTCCTGCACATGTATCCCAGAACTTAACATAAAATAAAATTACTTTTTTTTATAAAAGAGTTGAATTCCTTATATATTTTGGATACTAACCCCTTATCAGATAAATATAGCTTACAAATATTTTCTCACAAATATATCTGTTCACTCGAGTGTTTCTTTTGTTGTGCAAAAGTTGTTTATTCTGATATAATCTTGTCTATTTTTACTATTGTTGCGTGAACTTTTGCTATCAAATTCCAAAAAATAATTTCTCAGACCAAGAGGTAGTTTTGCCGCTATGTTTTCTTCCAGCAGTTTTACAGTTTCTAATCTTACATTTAAGTTTTAAATCCATTTTGAGTTGATTATTGTATATGATGTGAGGTAAAGGTCCAATTTTATTCTTCTGCATAGGGATATCCAGTTTTCCCAGCACAATTTATTGAACAGACTGGCCTTTTCTCATTGTGTATTCTTGGTAACTTTGTCAAAAATCAACTAACCATACATGTGTGTACATGCACTTGCATGACCATACATGCCTGACAGTGCTGTTTTAATTACTATATCTTTGTAGTATATTTTGAAGTAATGTAATATGATGTCTCCAACTTTGTTCTTTTTGCTCATGATTGCCTTGGCAATTTGCGTCTTTTGTGGTTCCATATAAATACTAGGATTGTTTTTCTATTTCTCTGGAAAATGACATTGAAATTCTAATAGGAATTACAATGAATCTGTGGATTATTTTGTGTTGTATTGACATTTTAGCAAAATTAACTTTTTCTAATTCATGAATATGAGCTATTTGTCCATTTATTAGTGTCTTCTTCAATGTCTTTCATTAAACACACTATAGTTTTGGTGTAAAGGTCTTTCACCTCCTTGGTTTATAGAGCATTTCGTGGAACTAGTTTTCCACAGAATAGTTTGAGAAGTGTTCCTCTAATTAGATGTAAATTACCTTGCAGAGAAGGCTACCTGCTGTTCTTTAATTCCACCCCCCAAAAATCTTTAATCAAAGTACAAGAGTGGAGAATGGCAGAAAGATAGATAATTTTACAAAGTAAAATGGGCAACATTGAAATTTAACTAAAAAAGAACATTAAAATTCAGGAATGTTCAGAGATGAAGAAGTTTGCTATAAATAGATGCCATA
Organism: Chlorocebus sabaeus; assembly: GCF_047675955.1. Taxonomy (NCBI): domain Eukaryota; kingdom Metazoa; phylum Chordata; class Mammalia; order Primates; family Cercopithecidae; genus Chlorocebus; species Chlorocebus sabaeus. The sequence goes on from NC_132920.1 coordinate 57,639,762, forward strand.
TACACAGTAGGTATGCAGTAATACTTGATGATAAAATACATAAAATTGTATAATGCTCACATATCGTTTATAGGATCTTATTCATTGGAACTTGTAACTATTTTTCTGTTGTCTATTTATAGAAAAAGTAGAATTAAATCTCCAATTTATAAATTATAAAATTAAGACTGATAAAAAGCTGTGCAGATCATGAATCAAAATGAATTATGAATGAATGCAGTGTCAGATAATGTTAATTGAGTATTCTTGAAAATGGGTTTTATGTAAACAGAGACAGGATAAAAAAGAGTTTTCTCTTTCTGATAACTTTCCTTTATAGGGCTTTCCATTCTCTTCATATTGGTTGTTCACATTCTCCTCTGAGAGATAGCTTCATTATTTTCCAATAAACTAGCTTATATAAATTGGATGTTTTTGTTACCTGCAACCAGAATATCTTTAATTAAGATAGAGCTGTGATGGATAAACATGTCACCTCCTTTTCTTATTAGGAAAGGTCTCTTAAGGACACAGTACCTCATCTAAGCTGAATGACTATGGTTGTTGCTTTCAGGCACTGTGGCAGACTGGCAGGGGGGCATCTTGAGGGTTTTCAAATTTCACTGTGTAGGCAGCTGTCTTTTCCGTTTCCACCTAAGTCTGCTGAGGATTATAAAGAATCAGATCCAGGCAGTCCTCGAGCTGCATAAAGGGCATATAGGGTAAACATGACAAAATATGCCCTTCCAGAACTCAGATTACATATGTGAGCCTATATAACATCCATATTTTTATGCTTCTATCCTCCTCTGCACAGCTTACAGAGCCTCTGAAATTGTGATCTCATCCCCAAAGCTAAGACAGTCTCCTGTGCAGTTCCTGTGCTGAAATGTATTTTAAAATATTTTAAGCATAACTACTAATTGTTGAGGTAATGGTTAGGCAAGAGATGCCATGGGCACCTTAGGCGACTCAGGATTCCAGAAAACAATGGATCCAAGGAGACCTCAGGCGTGGGCAGGAGACAGAGAGTAATCTGGATGTATACATAAAGAACCCACACTTCAGGACTTCCAGTTGTTTTTTTGCTGGGTACTTCAATGAGGATGGAGGTCATTCACTGGTGTCTATTGAGGCCAGGGCCCTAGGTTTACAGACCACATCATGGACCTTTCTTCTTTCTGAAGCCCAGAATTGAATGCCCTAATCAATCATGCGTACTCCCTCCTGACATCTCTGTATTGTACTTTACTTCTGTTTGTAGGCTTATTTAGCTTCCTGGATATAGGCTTATTCTGTCAGTATCAAATGATGAGATGTAGAGAAGAAAATGTGTTCATCAAGTTTCTTCTAAGAGATAATTGTGTCAGGATTTTGTCCCAGGCTACTGATCAATTATATATTACATGTTTTAATATATTAAAATAACATATACATAATTTAACTCATGCACATTTTAAGTGCTATCCTGTCTCCAAAATAATTGCTCCCTCTTTATTCACCCTCTCACACCCGTATTCTCCCCTTATTCAGCCTCAGATACCCCTGAGAAGCTCACCTGTTGCCAAAGGCTATTTGGTAAAGAGAGATTAAAGAAAACATGGCCACACAAAGGGTCCCTGCGCCTCTCTTTCTCCCTTCATCCGTGGATTTGGGAAGTATTTTATGGATGCTTAATTTGATTTTTTTTCTTTTTAGTATTAGATACCTTGTTTGGTACTTTATTAATGTTAATCAGAGACTCTGACTTAGATTCTTATTAGATCCTCCTTCGTGCCAAGCATTGAGTTAGCACGTGAACAAATAAATCACTGAACCCACAAGTATTACAAAGGAACAGAGAGAAATATGTTATTAACATTGTTAAAAAGACAAAAGGTAATGTGTTGGAAAGAATGTGGAGAAAGGGAGCTTTTGCATACTGCTGGTGGGAATGTAAATTAGTGTAGCCATTATAGGAAACTGTATGAAGGTTTTTCAAAAAACTAAAAGTAGAAATACTATATGATCTAGCAACCCCATATCGTTAATGTTCATATCGTTATTAACATTGTCTCTTGCACAGAAATAATTTAAACACTCTCTATTTCATTGATAGAGAAAACAAGAGAAGGGGAAGTGAGGAGAGTTTAAAAGCAATTTTGGTTGGGAGGCAGAGGCAGGTGGATCACAAGGTCGGTGGATCACAAGGTCAGTAGATCGAGACCATCCTGGCTAACATGGTGAAACCCCGTCTCTACTAAAATTACAAAAAATTAGCCGGGCGTGGTGGCAGGCGCCTGTAGTCCCAGCTACTTGGGAGGGTGAGGCAGGGGAATGGCATGAACCCGGGAGGCGGAGCTTGCAGTGAGCTGAGATCAAGCCACTGAGCTCCAGCCTGGGTGACAGGGCGAGACTCCGTCTCAAAAAAAAAAAAAAAAAAAAAAAAGCAATTTTGTATCTTTAGACAAATAGTATCTTTTCTTTCAGAGTAATCTGACCTCTGCCCTGTTTTCTCTGTCTCAACAATGGAATTGCTTTGTACTTCTCCTTGGCCAGATGCCATAGAGAGGAACTAATTCAATAGTCATCACAAAGGGAAAGGATTTGTACTACCTAACTTGACAGCCAGTTGCATGTAAACAGGTCAGAAAACTTGAGCAAAACTTGTGCAAGCCCCAAACATCAATGGACATATCACTGTGCTGGGAGGAAATGAACACTGTGGGGTGTTGGGAGGAGCGAGTTTCAGAAAGGGAATGTAGTCTGATAATTTAATTCAGAACTGCAGTTTTCATGGCAGTTCACAAATGAAGCAAATGTAAGGCAGAGCTGGGCATGTCAGAAAGAGATAGCAGTAAGAACGTATAAGAAAAGGAGCATTTATTGAATATCAAGGCTCTTCAAGACTATTTTAACTGAAGTTTGTCCCCTAAAGTATGAAACTCTGATGAAGAAAACAGAAATTAAACCCTCTGAAATGGTAACTTTTTTTCCAATAGAACATTATGAATGTTGAAAGAGAAAGTAGCTGATGAAAATGTTTTAAATAAATGATGAATTTTCAGCATATGTAATGAAATGCTTTAGATTTTTTTTTTTTTATTTTAGAACAGAGGGCTACTTATCAAAGCCTGCTTTTTATGGTCCAGCAAGTTCATTGTATTAAAATGGAGGAAAGTGATTTAATAATCCTAGATTTAATCATTTTGTTCTCTTTTAATTTGCTTTGACCCATTTTGAAATTCTTTGACTATTTTCATCAAACTCCTATTTTATGTTGTAATATAAGGAAACTCTAAGCACTTAATCCTACTGGGTAGAAAAATAAGTGAATGAAGAGGAAAAGACAGTAGTGATTTCAAGAGAGAAAAAATTGAAGGAGTAAGCAGGTAGGAAATTGCTTCAAAGGCTGGTAACTTTATGTGATGTTCAAGCATTGTGTGAAGAGTTTGAGAACAATATTGAAGAATACAACATGAGAAATACACAAGTCAAATTATCTGCCCCTGGCAGTGGAAGAGTTATAGAACCTTGTACTGAAAACATCTTTACAAAACTTATAACTGAGAAGATTATTACAGTGAAAGAGATCTGATCTAACCAACTCCCAACTTGCCTTTAACTTCCAGATTGCCTTTGGTCATTCCTGGACTTGGGTCAAGCTAACTTTGGAGAAAATTTAGCCTATAGTTTAAATGACAATAGCCCTTCCCTAAAACTTAACCACCTTTATAAAACTAATGAAAGGCCACCAGATTAGGAGGATGAGAGGAGCCTGAATTCTGCTAATATATAGGGTAGTTAAATGATTACCAGCCATTATTCCAGGGGTAACAAGATTTGCAACTTCCCTAATTCACGATTGTAGAACTTAAGACTGGCCTTTTGAGATGTCTTTTCAGGCTTTTGCATTTCTGACAATCAGATCACCCTACCTGGACCCTCAACCAGTCCTGTAGCCCCAAGTCAGAAGCAAACTCAATGTATGAGGGCCATTTTCCCCACACCATGATTGCATCCCCTACCAGTCAGCAGTACCCATTTCTCTGGCTTCTGCCCACCAAACTAGCCTTGAAAAACCCTGGCCTCCAAATTTTCAGGGAGATCAATTTGAGTAATAACTTTGTCTCCCACATCTCAGTTAAACTCTTTATTGTGATGCCATGGTCTCAGTAAATTAGTTTTGTCTGTGCAGTGGGCAGGATGAACTCATCAGTGATTACAGCACTTGTTAAAAATCAATTAGGTCAGAGGCTATAGCTGGGTATCTACAGATGCACTGAATTTAATCATTAGATATCTTTGAAGTTTTTCTGAATGTGAATGTCTCTAGACAGAATAGATGTGCTCCAATTCCAGTCCCACCAGCACTTACAATTCCATATCTAGCTGGCTGTTTCACTTACTTTTATAACCTGTTCTCTGAAGACATTTAAATTCGTGATTCTTGATCTATCCCAACCCTCTCATTTTTAAATTGAAGTAAGCAATGCGTAGTGAAAACAAGTGTTTCTCAATATTACCCAAATGGAAACAACGTGAGAAGTAGAATACTAGTGACCTAACTTTCTGTGTACCTGGGTGTGAGTATAACAGGTCCACAATCCTTCTTCAACAATTCTTAAAATTAAACGTTTTCATATAACACACTTATGATAGCAACAGGAGGCAGCCAAATTCCTAGGCAGTTAGGGGTGGGTCTCCTGTGAAACCTCACCTTCAAACCAATAAAATAGCCTGAAGGCAGAAAAAATGGATGACTGGTCCCAGATGAAACCCACAACCCAGAGTGAGAACTTCTGTTCCTGTTTGCCTGCCTTTCCTCTATTCTGAGCCCATAAAAGCCCTGGACTCAGCCATATTATGGGGACTTTCCCACCTTTGGGTGGGGGACCACCTCTATGTCCCCTCTCTGCTGAAAGCTGTTTTATCACTCAATAAAACTCCTGCCTTGCTCACTTTTTGATTGTCAGTGCATCCTCATTCTTCCTGGGTGTGGGACAAGAACTCAGGAACTGGTGTGTAGGCCAGACTTGGCCTGGGTGGGCCGATTGGGCAAAGCACCTCCTGTGGCCAGTAGTATGCCTCAAGCAAGGCCAGAGGTCTCCAACTGGCAAACGGGCTGAGAAAAATCCTGCATCATTTAGACACAAACCTATCTTGAAAAGATGCTGCCTATTAGTGAAAATATTCATGTCTCACTGTAAAAATTTATATATAATAATGAATTTTGGGAGCAGGTATGCTTAAATGTAATATTGAGGGTGTTATACTTTTCTAAAATCTTAAAGCGGATAGATTCAGCAACTCATATATATCATACATTCTACTAGGCTGCAGACTGGGTAAAGAACTCATTTGTAAATCATTTCTGTTGGCTTAAGAAGTTACTTAAGTTCATGATTTGAATACAGAGATAGAATGATTGACCAAACTTTTTACCTGTAGTTATTTAAAATATGAAATTTAAATTTTGAATTACTTTTCCATCACCATTAGATTTTTCTCAGAAAAGTAAAAATTAGAAAAATTTCTGAGTACAATATATTAGATGGCATACATAAGAGTGATTATTAGTTGTCAAGATCTCCCATAGAGCTAAGATGATTTTCTGCCACAGGTGGAAGTTATATAAAACATTACCAACATTTATATGTCACATGATAGTTAAACTTCTATTGCTTCTATGAAGTATATTCAAAAATGAAACAAGAAACAAGTACAAATAAATCTTAAGCTCTGGAGATCTGGATGGAAAGAGGACTTTTGTATTTCTAGTGGTAAGTGGGACTGGGCCATTTCCAGTTTGTGGAAAGAGTATTTTCTGGCAGCTTGGAAAGGCAAATATGATGTGTCACTAATCAGTGGCCTCTGCGATTGAGGATAAGAGATGCCTGAAATAGAGGAACTGTGGTAGCAGGGTAAGAGACAGAATGGTGCATGGAAAAATCTATTTCCTTTTCTTGATTACACAGAATTAGTTCTTGATCATACAGCTCTTGAGACTTAAAAAAGGACTTAATCAGAATAACCAAACAGGGGTTACTGATTTGGTCATTGATGGGCCAAGAAGTGAATGTGGAGATTCAATCCAAGGATGAGCAGCTCCTTTTCATGTGTGGTTAAGAGTTTCAGAATCTTTTGACAGCTCCATGGAGAAAGGATCAGAATAGAGGCCAGGCACGGTGGCTCATGGCTGTAATCCCAGCACTTTGGGAGGCCGAGGTGGGCAGATCACCTGAGGTCAGGAGTTGAAGACCAGCCTGGTAACCTGGTGAAACCCTGTCTCTACTAAAAACACAAAAATTAACTGGGCATGGTAGTGCATGCCTGTAGTCCCAGCTACTTGGGAGGCTAAGGCAGAAGAATAGCTTGAACCCGGGAGGTGGAGGTTACAGTGAGCTGAGATTGTGCCACTGCACTCCAGTCTGGGTGACAGAGTGAGACTCTGTCTCAATAAAAGGGGAAAAAAAAAAAAAACAACAACATGGGCCGGGCACGGTGGCTCAGGCCTGTAACCCCAGCACTTTAAGAGGCCAAGGTGGGTGGATCATGAAGTCAGGAGTTCAAAACCAGCCTGTCCAACATGGTGAAACCCCGTCTCTACTAAAAATGCGAAAATTAGCGGGTGTGGTGGCGGGCGCCTGTAATCCCAGCTACTCGGAAGGCTGAGGCAGGAGAATTGCTTGAACCCAGGCAGCAGAGGTTGCAGTGAGCTGAGATCGTGCCACTGCACTCCAACCTGGGCAACAGGGTGAGACTCCATCTTGGAAAAAAAAAAAAAAAAATCATTCAGGAAAGAAAGCAGAGCCACTAATTCAATCATTCAACATATGCCTGTGTGTGTGTGTGCGTGTGTGTGTGTGTGTGTGTGTACACCAGGGGGTTACCTGCTTTGTGCCAGGCCATGATAAAGTCTCATTTCCACCCTGATCCTAGTTGGCTACAGTTTACAACTTCAGACAAGAGATATGGGGGGCAAGAGAAATTATGGCGAGTATCAAGTTATTAATCTTTTATAGCAATTAATTATGTATGGAATATGCATTTCCCAGAACCCAGAAGCAGGGCATTATATGCCATTTGTGAGAAGTAGTTTAAAATTAAAAAGTCAATAGAGCTGTTACCCTTAGTATGAAAACTTTACTAATAAAATTGATTATTGAGATTCTTATGAAGAGATAATGGGTGGTTTTCCTTAGACAAATGAATATAATTTTCCTTTCCAACTAATTTTTCAAGAAGTAGAACTTTAATGCATTTGTAAAAGACTTTAGAGTTATGCTTTACAAGTTAAAAAAAGAAAAAAAAACGATGCCATTAGGATGCTCATTATTTTATCAGTAGTACTATAAATTCTGCCCTCCTGAGGAGAATTAAAATAGTCATTCCAGATTGCTCTTTTAGGAAATCATAATATATGTTCCCTGTGGAGCTATGGAAAGATGTCCAACACCACAAAAATCCCCTAGAATTAAAAGGAATACACAGATATTTTTTCCTAGTGGCATATTGCTTTTAATATGTTATGGCCTTTGGAGTGGAGCAGCAGAAGTAAGTATCTTTCTTTCCTTCCTTGCTTTTTGTTATTGTTCTTTCTAGATAGTAATGAGTCTACTGAAAGGAAACAAAGATGTAAAATAGGAACCATTATTCACAGAAGCAATACTGTGTAAATTTAATGCATATCTTTTTTAAAAGGAATTTAATATGGACTCTTAAAAATTCCCTAGAGATGAACAGTAAGAATTCTGCCTTTTCCCCATTCTAGCTGTCAGAAAGAGCAGTAGGTGAAAGTAGACTTATTTCAGTTTAATTTGCTGTGTCCTCTGCAGGATAATGGTAGTCATTTGCCATTAGAAAGACCACTGATATTTTCTACTCTAATAATTATAAAAGATGAGCCTGGCTAGAATTAATATAATTTCATTGAGAGAAGCTTGTATCAAATTATGGACATATCAAATTATGTACATAAATAGCAGATAGAGGTTACAAAGTTTTTAATTAGGATTAGAAAGGACTTGGCCAGGTGTGATGGCTCATACCTGTAATCCCAGCACTTTGTGGGGCCGAGGTGAGTGGATCACTTGAGGCCAGGAGTTCAAAACCAGCCTGGCCAACATGGTGAAACCCTGTCTCTACTAAAAATACAAAAATTAGCCAGGCATGGTGGCATGTGTCTCTAGTCCAGCTACTCAAGGGGCTGAGGCATGAGAATTGCTTGAACCTGGAAGGCGGAGGTTGCAGTGAGCCAAGATCGCACCACTGCACTCCAGCCTGGGTGACAGGGTGAGACCCTGTCTCATAAGAAGAAGAAGAAAAAAAAAAAAAAAAAGAAAGAAAGAAAGAAAGAGACGAATCTGTCATTTTATCCATGTAGAATTTCCTTCTACTGTGTTTCTATCAAATAATGGTACAGATTCAATCCATTTATTCAATATATGAATGCACACTCTTTTGGAAGTGTGGCAACAGTGTTGAGTACGATAAAGTTATTCCTGTATTGAACTGAAATGTCACTTTTAATAACATGTTCCATTTCTGGTTTTGGAAGAAAGCAGAGCAAGTCACACTCTTCTGAGAATACTTGAAAATGGCAATCGAACAAACCTCAGTTCTTTCCTTCTTTATGCTAAACCTTCTTTATGCTGCTTTGTTTGTTTACATTTTCCTTATAGTATCCGGGTCTCAAAGCTTCCTCGCCTTCCTCAGTTGTCTTCCGGATATGCATTAATTAGTGTGTCAGGGCCTCATCTAAATCATTTAATGTTTCTCTTAAGTTGAAAATAATTTCAGTTCTGGCACGGTAAGATCTTCTTGCATGTACATGTCTATGTGTGCAAAATATTTTTAAGTGACTTTAAATCCTTTAGGAAACAAAGTTGAATATGACTAAATAGAGACACAGTGCTGTGGTTTGAATGTATTTTCCTTCAAAAGCTCATGTTGAAATGTTATTGCCATTGTTAGAGTATTAAGAGGTGGAACTTTAGAGAAGTAATGAGGCCATGAGACCTCCTCGCTTATGAGTAGGATTAATGACATTATAAAAAGGGAAGTTTGGCCCCATTTTGCCTCTTTACCTATCTGCCTTCTGCCAGTGTAATGATGCAGCAAGAAGGTCCTGACAAGATGCTGAAGCCTTGCTTCTGGACTTCCCAGTCTCCAGAACTTTGAGAAAATAATTTTCGGTTCTTTACAAATTACCCAGTCTCAGGTGTTCTGTTGTAAAAGCACACCATGAACTAAGACATATATACACACAGATAGGCAGATATAACACACATTTTATTAGCGTAAAATATTCTTTGGAAAAGCATTTTAGTCCCCAGAAGGATAAAAGCTTGCATATAACTGTAATATGTTGCAACATATCCTGAGGAATGAATAGAAGTTCACTGCATTGGACCAGAGTTTAGACAGCAAAAACATAGGCCAGGTGCGGTGGCTCATGCCTGTAATCCCAGGACTTTGGGAGGCCGAGGCAAGTGGATCATGAGGTCAAGAGTTCAGGATCAGCCTGGCCAAGATGGTGAAACCCCGTCTCTACTAAATATATGAAAAATTAGCCGGGTTTGGTGGTAGGTGCCTGTAATCCCAGCTACTCGGGAGGCTGAGGCAGAGAATTTATTGAACCCAGGAGGCACAGATTGCAGGGAGCTAAAATTGCGCCACTGCACTCCAGCCTGGGTGACAGAGAGAAAATTCCATCTCAAGAAAAAAAAAAAAAAGTAAAAAAAGTAAAAATATATATTCTTTAATTCTTAAATATTGTACATAGCTCCAAAATATTATTATACAAAATAAATTTTAGACTATATCAAGGGCTTCATACTAACAATCAACAATAAGATCATCTGTGTTTGAAATTATTTCTATAATTCTTCTTTATTAAAATGATTAATCACAAGTACTGAGAACACACGTAGAAAAAATTGGCCATTCCCCTTTTATTATGCTGCCTCTGTTGTGTGTCAGCCGAGTACCCAGTTGTTGGCATTAATTGATACAAGACAGTAGGTCTCGGTTCAAACAGTCTCAGTGCTAACCTTTCAATACAAATATTTTCTCACAACTTCTTTATCTTAAAATGAGAATTGCCTACTCACTTATTCAGAAAAAAATGATATAATGCTTTAACTGTAATGCAAAGGATAAAATAATGTGATGTTTAATACTACAATATAGGGTTCAATATATAAATGTTCAGTCCCACCTAACCTAGAGATGTACTCAAGTAACTAAATTGTTGTACTTTTTTAAATGAATAAATTCAAATTTAAAAGAAGTTAGAAGATGAGAAGCCATTCCATACAAGCAAATTTGGAACTTAAAGTAAAACTATTGTTAGGATAAGTGATAATGGGTGGGTAGCAATTTTAATTATACATAATTTTCTGTGTAAATGTCTAGGAGGATTTTAGAATGTCTTGCAGAACTCTCAAAAATTATACTTTATGAAGGATTATCTTGTGTATGACTTTTAGCATCTTTCACCTTCCCCTACCCTTGCTTACTAATGCCTGTAATTCTATCAAATAATCAAAACTTTTTTTTTTTTTTTTTATAAAAGCTTCTTCAAATTTCTGAAAGGGTTATTCTGCTTTTGCTGAGATTCATTGATCTAAGTTAGTCAAGGTTGATTTCATCCCCTTATAAAGGGGAATTGACTCAAGCATCCTAGTCTAAATCTATGGGTGTATGAATCCTCATGCCACAAGGATGATGGTGCTGAGTCAGTGCCATCTTCAGAATTTTGTTAGCCTGCTCTCTCTTCTTCTAATTGGTCAGTGTATGTAGCCTGGAACAGATGCAGACAGTTTGCTATCATTAATGAAGGCATTCTAAATTTGAAGCACATTCACATGATAACAGATTGAAAAATATTGCAAAAAAAAAAAAAAAACAGATATAAAGTCAAATATGCCTGATCTACCCTACCTATAATAATTTTGATTCTTGAGAAAAAAAAAAATCTTTATCATTTAAACTTTTTTGAGTTTGGTTTTCGGTCATTTTCAATCAACCTCACTGATACTGAAAATATTATTTTACAAGTCCAAAATCATGGTTATTAACCAAGTTCAGATCACATTAATGATTTCTTGGTAAAATTCCAAGCTCATAATTGTCTACATCATTATCTTACTGTTGCCAACCTCTTATATCTAAAGAACAATCTAGTCTTCTTATCAGTTATTATTACCATATTAATTGATTTGATGTGTCTTTTCTCATTTTATACTAAAGTTGTTGTTAAAGTTTACTGTTAATTCTTTATTAACAAATACTGTCATCCTGGTAGTAATAGTATATTATAGCTTCATAGTGCTTTATAGGTTATAGATCACTTTCATATGCAGTAGCTCATTTAATCTTCATAAATTTTGTATGTGGTATCATCTACTTATTAGTAATTAGAAACAGGGTCATAAAAGTTAATTTTCTGGATCAATGTCACACTGCTGGATGAGAGAAGCAATTCTGCTCATTCTGAGTTCTGTAATCTTTCCACAGTTGCTCCACTGAGGCTGCTGTTCCTAGAGCTTTTTCCCCCTAATGTCTTCCCTAGAAGTTATTAAAACCTGTTTGATATTTCTTGCCCCTCTTTTCCAGAGATCTTTTGAGTGAGCTCATTGGCTTTAACAACATTTCTTTCCCCATTATCTTTACTAACCCATCTATATTGTTCTATCATGCTACTTTTGCCTTCCATCTGAGGAAAAGAGCTTATACAGAAGATATGCAGTAAGATATATGGTAAAGCAAGATGACTGGTGAGCAATTCCTTATTAATCAACTCTTTTTCCTTATAATCATAATTCTCCATTAATAGTATAATTTTAGGACTTCATGTTCTACTTCTTTTTCAATACACAAAACACCTCCTAACAGAAGTGGATGATATGGATATTTCATGTTTGGCAATAGAAGAAATAAGCAATAAACAAAAAGGTAAATCTATTCCCATGACTCAGTTTTTTAAGCTGCAGATTAAAAAAGTTAAACCACATGATTTTCTAGCAATGTCATATGTCTCTGGGGAAGACCAATGGCTGTGATGAAGTATTATGTTTCTGAAGTTTGGAAATATATTTATGCCAACCAATAATGCAATAATAAAAAGTGAAAATAAAGTCATCTAAAAATCTTTTTCTTTATTTTTTTATTTTTATTTTTTTCCGAGATAGAGTATCACTCTGTCACCCAGGCTGGCGTGCAGTGGCACGATCTTGGCTCATTGCAACCTCCACCTCCAGGGTTCAAGCGATTCTCCTACCTCAGCCTCCTGAGTAGCTGGGATTACAGGTACCCGCCACCATGCCCAGCTAATTTTTGTGTTTTTAGTAGAGATGAGGATTCTTCCATGTTGTCCAGGGTGGTCTCAAACTCCTGACCTCATGTGATCTGCCCACCTCAGCTTCCTAAAGTGCTGGGATTACAGATATGAGCCACTGCGCCTGGCCTCAAAATATTCTTAATTAAAAGTAAGACATTTTAAATAAGATATTCTTAATTAAAATTCTTTTAAAAATCAACCTTTATGAATAAATGTATGTAACCATTAAGTGATTCAAGTTTAAAATTTTAAGGTGCTATTTGTTTACAGGAATGAGAGGGCCCCCTTAAACATGCATACAGGATTTTACCAATAGAATGATGTTAGTATTCAGAATATCTACCACAAAATATCAAAGTGCATTTAATAACTCAAGATAAATTCATTTGATATGAAAACTAATATCGAATGAGTTAGTTAAATTAAAATATAACACCACTAAATATAAAACACTATAATATTAAACAGACACAATGCAAGAGTAAAATCAATAAGATAACATTGCAGTTGGTTAAACATGACTCTCAATCTCCTCAGAAGCTACAGAATACATTGCCCAAATCATCTATGACTACAACACTGTTATTCTAAGATCATAAATTAATAGTGTCAAAACCTATGTAAATGAAATTGGTGTCTGATGTCAAATGAGAACAGCAGTTTTAGATGCCAAATACATTTCGTGTCATCAGTCAATGTTGTTGTTAGCTGTGTAAAACTTAAAAAAAAAAAAAAAGATTGACACTATCCTCAAGATAATTGCTTCAACTGTTAATATCAATCTAATTAGCAGTAAACAAGATCGAAGTAAGGCAATCAAAAGATACTGAATGACTGGGGTGCTGACATGAAGAAGAATGGCAAAGAGCCACTGGTGCAAATCACTGCATAGTCTAATAGTCTGATTAGGTAAAATATGCAAACTGCAGAGGAGCCACAGCAAGCAATGAATAATAGAAACAACTTGGGTAGCTGGATCAAAAAAATATGAATGATCCCTGCTGAGTGTGTACCCAAGTACCTTAGGAAGCATCTTGTTATTTTAGAAAGAACATGAAATTTATAGTCACTAGTTATTAATATTGACATTTCCACCTACTACCTGTGTGACCTTGGAAAAATTATCTTACTTCCATAAGACACATTTTTATCAATTTTATATTGGACATAGTGATACCAGCTGTTCACAGGGTGACTCAGAAGAGATCACATATGTCAAAACAGTGTGAAGTCTGTAAGGTGACACTCAAATGATGGTTTATTATTATTTCTTTGCAAGTGTTCTACATGATTCAGACATTACCTTTGTCCTAACTAGTGGAAGTACAGGGTTGGAATCCTGCCAACCAGCATTGCAGTCCCTACTCAGTTCTTTAGCCACTATGCAGCATACATGTCTTTCTTAGACACAGAGGAACTCTGAGAACTATAAATCATTCTTTTATAATTTGATCATTACTGGACTTCTTCATTGCTATAATAGAAAAATCAAGTAGCCATTAATTCTACAATGCATAGACATAATCTGTAGGTCAGTTAGTTCAGTGCCTGTGGTAATAATTATTGTGCCTTGTACAAGGGGCTAATTTAGAAAGGAGGGAATTAATTGTTTTTTAATGTTCCTTTTTTATGCCTCATCGCGAATTCCTAAGGTTTAGGATTAATGTGTGCAAATTCCAAGAGTAAATAAACCATTGACAGCCTTAAAAACATAATTTTAAAACTTTTTTTTCCTAAAACATGAATTGTGAAATGGCCAAATAAAACCCAATGTTTTCTTAATTCTACCATCAGGTTTACTTAATATTCGTTCTTTTTCTTTACCAGTAATAACACTTTACTTTGTCTTATGGTAAATTCCTAGTTTATTATGTAGAAAGTACTTTCTTTGATATTCTAGCATATATAATTTTTTCATTAACAGATTCTTTGTACTACTTTAAGAATTACAATAGCAGTCCCTTCATGCAAATTACTGTTGTGAATTTTCCCATATAATGTGTTTCTATATTGAATTCAACTAAAGAAAATGTTGTTAATTTAATTACTAGAAATAAACAACAAGGTACCACCAATAAAATGATCCAAGAGATTAAATCCTGAGGGGAATAGGTAGCATAAAAATTAATACCTATTTATATTCATTAACCACAGGATTGTCTAAAAGTAATTGTTTAGAGATCATCTAGTAGACGAAAGAAAGCTGCAATTTAAAAACCAAATGGTATATTTACCATTTGAATAAAAAATATTTCTGAAAAATCAGTTATCTTTATTTCCCCTAACTCTCTGGGTCACATTATTTTCAATCGACCAATATTTATGGATGCTTGTGTGTAGTAATAAATTAGAAATTTTAAAGACACACTTCTGCCTTCAGATAACTAATACGCTAACTGGAGAAGCATGACATAGATGGATAATGTCTTAAAAGTTAAGTACATTCATAATAATGTAGTATCTTTGCATAGTGCTTAATATCAAAACTCTCTGTGAATGTAATTATTTTATTTGACCATTGCAGGCTGCAATTATTGCTAGATAAATGTTCAATACCAGTAAGGATATGCTATGATTCGGAAGAGAATCTCTTGCCAAATGAGTGATATTGGCAAATGATGCTTTAAGCCAAAGGAAGGTATTAAAATGATAGTGTCTATCACAGAAATGAAGAAGCAAACCTATGTCAACTGGTTTTAGGGAAGATGAATTCACATTTAGACATGATGAGATTGAGTTGACAAAAGAACATACAATAGAAAACATGCAGCAGGTAATAATATGCATTCATTTACAATCATATGGATGAACCCAAAGAACATATGTGAAATAAACCAGGAACAGAACAACAAATACATCAGGATCTCACTCATATGTAGAATCTAAAAAAGTTAAACTCACAGAAGTGGAGAGTAGAATAGTGGTTAACAGGAGTTGAGGGAGGAGGTTGGGGAGATGTTGAACAAAGAATAGAAAATTTCAGTTAGGAGGAATATAAGTTCAAGAGATCTATAGTACAACATGGTGACTATAGGTAATAAAAACATACTATATTCTTGAGAAATAAAAAAAAGAAAAACATGAGCTAAAAGCAAAGCACATAAGTACATGAAGGTAACTCACAAAGAAGAAACTCAACTGGTCAGGAACACACTATTTTCTCCCAAAATTAAAGAAAATTAAAAGATCTAGGAGACTGACGAAAATATAGACATAAGACATTGAAAATAAGTAAGGCCAAATATATAGATTTATTTAAGTCATTGATATAGAAAGGGGATTTATCTTAGCACAAACAAGTCTTTAATGGTGACAATGGAAATGATAAGTTAGAAATTGTAGCAGCAAATATTCTATCAATAAGTTTATAATGGCAACTGAAAACAGTTCAATACTTGGTTAATGGATCAACAAATTTAAAAACTGGGTAAAAGCTGAGGAGAAAGGGTGCATCACAAGGGGAAGAGAGTAGAAACGTGATAATTTATTAAAATAGTTATAGCTAAAGAAGAATTGAGAAAATTAAAAGGCAATACCATTATGCTCAAAACATTGAAAAGTTACAACAAAGTCCGTATTTAATGAGACCATATCCTCTCGAGGTGTATTATGCTCTAGGGAGAGCTGAAGGCCACATTACCCAAAATAATTAGAAAAATGGAATTTGGAGGACAATCCACATGAAAGATCATCAAACCTGCTTCCCATATTTCTGTGGACAGAGGTGGCTGCTATGAATGAATAATATTCTGGAGCCCTACCTTAGCAGGAATATGTGAGGACTGTTGAAAAAATATCTGTGAATGGAGCTTGTTGACTAATGTATTCATGAAACATTTGCATCCCATTGTGGGACATGCACATTTGCATATACATTGTGCAGTAAGTCCTTGTTCTAAGCCTTAAATTTTCCTTTATTTTTGTTAAGTTGAAAGTATGAAATTTCATGAATTGTCCAAGAAAGATAGCGCAGATAAAGGAGAGTCAAAAATTTAACTTTCTAGAAAAATAGGAGAAAGAAATGGCAGTGAAAGAAATAGGAAACGGCAAAAGAGAAACAAGGTAGTAAACAAACAACAACAAAAAAGAACTTCAAATGTGTTTGCAAGGAACAAACACCTAGAGCACAGTGAGAGAGAAAGAGAAATGTCATTGTAATCACACCTGGAGGTCAATGCAGAGAGAACTGACTGACCTGATTCTTACTTTTTCTGCTTTAATATGTTTACATTTCTGAAAGTGTTGGGATGAAGGAAATACATTTAAAATGTGTAAACTGTTGTTATGATATTATGTTGTTATGATCTTGATTTTCAGAATTAACTCTGTCTCACAAAATTAGATGAGACAAATGGTAAATGATTTATAAAAATTAGCAATGAGGAAGGATACAGGAGAGGGCCCATTTTCGGTGGCAGAGTACTATTGCTTGATGAACACATTGAAGGAGCTCATTCCCAGTTATATGAGCTTTTATTTGGACTTTCTTCAGAGTATTTCTTTCCTCCAAAATAACAACTGCAAAAAAAAAAAGTATATTGGCAATAACAATTTGATCTGATTATCAGTCTGAAAGCTGAATTTAGAGTACATGAGGAGTCTACTGTCAAGACCCCTAATTACCTTACACAACTATATTGACAAAATAATCTATTATTTCATTTAGAGTTCATAGAGTGCTCAAATCTTTTCAAAAATATTTTATTCACTGCAATACTAGTGTTGTAGAAATTTTAGCATTTCCTCAAACATCTTTAAACTTTTTAAAAACATTAATTGAATTTTATATATATATATAATGTGTATAAAACCTGCACATAAACTTCATATGGTAGTCATATAATTTTTATTAATAAATTTAGTTTACACAAACACCTTCTGAAAATACTATTTTTTTTTTAATTAACCAGCATTAAGGGTTACACTGGGCCTGAAGAGTATGATGGCTATTTAGTAAATCTGTCCTTTTCTTTTGAAAGCTGAAAGGTGGGAGAAAGAACTTGTATTTCATTTGTTGTTGTTGGAACTGTAGAGAACTATTTACAATCTTAGTTATGCTTTCGTTTTCAATTCTGCTCATGCTTTTAAGTAAGAAAATAATATACATATATGGTTTTAGAATGATTGGTAAACATCTTTTGGTGTTTGAAGAAAAGACACAGAAAGTCCTAGACAACCTCTTTATTTCTAGGTAGAGAATAGCTCACTACAATGAAACAATAAGAAATTTCCTCTACCTCCACCCTCCTAGGTTCTTTGAAATGTGTCATATGTCAGCTAATGTGATGAATAAAATGTACTTTTGACAAATGAGTAAATTTTTGCTACTAACAGCATCACAAACTTTAAAATGATTGGTGATTTGTTCGAAAAGGGGTATATTTGTAAAAGCTGAGTATTATTGGAGAAAGAATGGCAGAATCAAAATCTCTAAGACCCCTACCAACTCTGTATGTCAGAAAGAGAAAAAAATGGCAGTTTGAGTTTTAACCCAGACTGTGGGGGCCTATCTTTCAAAACAACTAGACAGGGTTTCCAAAGGCTGGCCCCCAGGTCTAAGGGCTCTAGCAGCAATGGCCCTGTTAGCACAAGAAGCAGATAAACTAACCCTTAGGCAAAACCTGAATATAAAGGCCCCCCATGCTGTGGTAACTTTAATAAGTACCAAAAGACATCATTGGTTAACAAATGCTAGATTAACCAAGTACCAAAGCTTGCTATGTGAAAATCCCCACGTAACCATTGAAGTTTGCAGCACCCTAAACCCCACCACCTTGCTCCCAGTATCAAAGAGCCCAGTTAAACATAACTGTGTAGAGGTGTTGGACTCAGTTTATTCTAGCAGGCCCAATCTCTGAGACCATCCTTGAACATCAGTAGACTGTGAGCTGTATGTGGGTGGGAGCAGTTTCACCAGCCCCTGCAGAGTGACTCTGAAGAAGATGACAAGCCCTGCTCCAGTCACACCCGGAAGCTGACTGGTCCACGCACAGCCTGAACATGAGGAAACTCATGGCAGGACTCATTTTCCTTAAAATTTGGACTTGTACAGTAAGGACTTCAACTGACCTTCCTCAGACTGAGGACTGCTCCCAGTGTATACATCAAGTCACAGAAGTAGCACAAAAGGTTACTATGGTCCTATTATTTTACGGTTATTATAAGTGTACTGGAACTCTAAAAAGAACTTGTTTGTATAATGTTATTCTATACAGGGTATGTAGCCCAGGAAATGACCAACCTGATGTGCGTTATGACCCATCTGAGCCTCCCATGACCACAGCTTTTAAAATAAGATTAAGAACTGAAGACTGGTAAAGACTCACAAATGATACGAGTAAAGTGTAAGCCAAAACAGAAAAAAAAAAGGGGGGGGTGCCCAAGCAAGTCACCTTAAAATTTGATGCCTGTGCTGTCATTAATAGTAATAAGTTAGGAATAAGGTGTGGCCGGGCGCGGTGGCTCAAGCCTGTAATCCCAGCACTTTGGGAGGCCGAGACGGGCGGATCACGAGGTCAGGAGATCGAGACCAGCCTGGCTAACACGGTGAAACCCCGTCTCTACTAAAAATACAAAAAACTAGCCGGGCGAGGTGGCAGGCGCCTGTAGTCCCAGCTACTCCGGAGGCTGAGGCAGGAGAATGGCGTAAACCCGGGAGGCGGAGCTTGCAGTGAGCTGAGATCCGGCCACTGCAGTCCAGCCCGGGCTACAGAGCAAGACTCCGTCTCAAAAAAAAAAAAAAAAAAAAAAAAAAAAAAAAAAAAAAAAAGGAATAAGGTGTAGTTCTTAATCACAAAAGAGGCTATATGGCAGAAAATAAGTACATCTGTCATAAAGTAGGACTGTATAGAAATAAATGTAAATACTAGTCTAGTATCATGTAGGCTACTTGGATTAAAAAATATATATATATGAAAAGGATCCAGTTCACCTTCAGAAAGGAAAAAATGGCCCTTCCTGTACTAAGGGACAATGTAACCCCTTAGAGCTAGTAATAACCAATCCCCTTGATCCTCGTTGGAATAAAAGAGGAACGTGTCACCCTAAAAATTGATGGAGCTAGACTGGATCTTCAAGTAAATATCGTGGTTTGAGAAAAAAGTTTATAAACGCTCTCCTGAGCCAGTATTTCAAACCTTCTATGATAAACTAAAAGTGCCAGTACCAGAAATTCCATGAAAACCAAGAAATGTGTTTTTGCAATTAGCCGAGCATGTAGGCCAGTCTCTCAATGTCACTTCGTGTTATGTATGTGGAGGAACTGTAATAAGAGATCAGTGGCCATAGGAAGCCTGAGAATTAGTTCCTGATGAATTCCCGGCCCAAAAGAATCACCCTGATCACTTCGAAGTCCTAAAAGCCTCAATTATTAGACAATACTGTATAGCAAGAGTGGAGAAGGACTTCACCCTTCCTGTAAGAAGACTACATGGTGGAGTTCAAACCATACAGAGAAAAATCCCTTCAGTAAATTTCCAAAGTTGCAGACCATTTAGGCCCACACAGAATCCCACCGGGACTGGACGGCCCCCACTGGGCTATGCTGGATATGTGGACATAGAGCCTATGCTAAGCTGCCTGACCAGTGGACAAGTAGTTGTGTTATTGGCACTATTAAAACCATCTTTCTTCCTACTGTGCATAAAAACAGGCGAACTCCTGGGCTTCCCTGTCTATGCTTCCTGTGAAAAGAGAAGCATAGCTATAAAAAATTGAAAACATGATAAATGCCCCCCTGAGAGAATCATACAATATTATAGGCCTGTTACTTAGGCACAAGACGGCTCGTAAGGATACCGGACCCCATTCGCATGATCAACCGAATCATACGGTTATAAGCTGTCTTAAAAATAATCACTAATAAAACCAGCAGAGCCTTGACTATTCTGGCCCAGCAAGAAATTCAGATGAGAAATGTTATCTATCAAAATAAATTAGCTCTCGACTACTTGCTAGCAGCTGAAGGAGAGGTCTGTAGGAAATTTAACCTTACTAATTGCTGCCTACACATAGATAATCAAAGGCAAGTAGTTGAAGACATAGTTAGAGATATGACAAAACTGGCACATGTGCCCGTGCAAGTGTCACATGGATTTGATTCTGGGACCATGTTTAGAAAATGGTTCCCAGCGCTAGGAAGATTTAAAACTCTTATAATAACAGTTATAATAGTAATAGGAACCTACTTACTGCTCCCTTGTTTCCTACCTGTACTTCTTCAAATGATAAAAAGCTTCATCGCTACCTTAGTTCACTAAAATGCTTCAGTACAAGTGTACTATATGAATCATCATTGATCTGTCTTGCAAGAAGACATGCGTAGTAAAAATGAAAGTGAAAACTCCCACTATTGAGTGAGAGTCTCAAAGAGGGGGAATAAGGGAGGAGACTGCCCCTCATATTGTCTTATGCCCAATATCTGCCTCCAAAGAAAGAAAAAGTAAAAACTAAAAGGCAGAAATGAAATCCACAAGCAGACAGCCTGGCGCCACACCCTGGGCCTGGTAGTTAAAGATCGACCCCTGACCTAATCGGTGATGTTATCTATAGATTACAGACACTGTATAGAAAAGCACTATGAAAATCCCTATCCTGTTTTGTTCTGATCTAATTACCAATGCACACAGCCCCAAGTCACGTACCCCCTGCTTGTTCAATTGATCACGACCCTCTCACACTCACCCCCTTAGTGTTGTGAGCGCTTAAAAGGGACAGGAATTGCTCACTCCGGGAGCTCGGCTCTTGAGACAGGAGTCTTGCTGATGCCCCTGGCCAAATAAACTCCTTCCTTTTTTAACTCGGTGTCTGAAGAGTCTTGTCTGTGGCTCGTCCTGCTACGTAACCATTTAGTATTATTCTCTTGAGGGAACTCATTGAACTTTTTTGTTAGAATTACAGTAGTCTCCCTTATCTAAGCTCTTGCTTTACTCGGTTTCAGTTATCTGCAGTCAACCACAGTCTAAAAATATTAAATGGAAAATTCATGAATAAACGATTCATAAGTTTTAAATTGCTTGCCTTTCTGAGTAGTGATGAAATCTCATGCCCTCTTGCTCCATCCAGCCCAGTCCATGAATCATCTCTGTGTCCAGCATATCCATGTCGTAAATGCTACCAGCCTATTAGTCACTTAGTAGCCCTCTTTGTTATCAAATTTAAAAACACAGTGTATATATGGTTTGCTACTATCCACAATTCCAGGCTTCCACTGAGAGGCTTGAAAGACACTCCCTAAAGAAAAGGGAAGTCTACTGTACTTTTCCCCTTTCTTTCGCTCGATTTCCTTTAAACTGAAAACGTTTATTTTATCGCTGTTTTTACGGTGAGAATTAAGTGAATTGTAATACACAAAGCATCTAAAATAGTGCCTGGCACATAATAGGTACTATACTGGTCCTTATTTTTTGCATAAACTGTGTGAGAGGAGGGACTTTATTTTACATATCACAGTGTTCCAAATCTAGAACAGTACTTCTAGAAATACATGAATTGAGCCCAGAGAAGTTCTCACTTTCCTATATTGGTTCATTCGCAGGTGGCATCCTGATGGCAGTGTAAAAAAAACCCAAAATGGTCGTCGTTCAACTTAGTAAAGACTTTCTTACTTACCTATGGATTGCCCATGAAATTATTTAAGTCACTTAGCAGGCCCAGGACTTAATTTCCTTGTGTGTAACATTAGTTGACTAGATTAGATAATCTGTAATGTCCCTCACAGCTCTACATTTGTTTTGAGTATAATTTGTACTTTCAGAGAATATTTTTAGTAAGGACAAAGGACATACTAGAAATTTTTCTTATAAATAAAGCATCAGACTTAAAGTATTGTATCGTGTCTACCATCAGTTTTCCTGTGAGCTTAATATTGTCTGCAGGGTATTAGTTCATCTTTAGGCCCTGATTTACAGAGACTTCATTCTTTGATGTTGGCAAAGTCCAGGCAATTGCCACGGAAGAGTGACTAACTTTGGGTGGGAGGAACTAACAATTATCTTTGTGTTTCTAGGTCTCTGTGGCCTTTTGATTCATCTTTAGTGACTCTGAATTTCCTGTGAGTTTTAATGGGCTGTAGCAAGATATTGGTGTCACATCCAAGGTGGCCTTAAGAATAACAAGCTGATGGATTCTCAGAAGTGCAGTCACTCCTTAAATTCTTGGCACACTTGTGATTTCTGTTAAAGAAGAAGATTCTATTTTTCATTGAGATTCATTTTAATGTGTCTGTCTAAGAGCTTCAATGAGGCAGTAAAAATACAACTGAGAATCATGAGGAGATAAAAAAGAAAATAAAGGTGTCAAAATTTTTTTTTAGCAATCTATTTGGAAGACCTTAAGCTAAAAAATCTATGTATAATTTAAACCCTGCACATCTATATACTCTTACATGAGTTTTTTTTTTATTCCAAAGTTGTGTCTAGCAATGAATTAAACAGAGAAAGATAACTTGTTAGCTCAGAGAAAGGATCAGCAAACTATTTCCTGAGGGCCATATATAGCCTACCACTTGTTTTTATAAATAAAGTTTTATTGAAATGCGGTCATGTATTGTCTGCAGCTGCTTTTGCCCACAAAAGCAGTGTTGAATAATTGTGACCGACTGTATGACCCACAAAACCTGAAATATTTAATATCTGACCCTTAACAGAAAGAGTTTGTTGTCCATTGGCTCAGAACATTGTTTTTGTTTTATGGTATGAGTTTGGAGGGCTTAGTGCTACATCCAGATAGATGCAATGTTCCAAGGAATCTTATCTTTTCCAAGGCTGCTAAAATTATTAATAAAATCATTGTTAATTATTAGTGAAGAAAACTCACTTTTTCTATTTTTAATTCTAGTGTAGAAATAAAATATGGTAGAATCTTTTTGTATCAAATAGGATATTAAGATATTAATGAGTTACTCAAAAATCCCTAAAAAAAGGCGTAAGATGGTATCTTAAGGTATTAATGGATTGCTTTTCTCTAACAGTTCTTTTTCCTCCATGACCTTTTCCTGTACTCAGTCTACCAAGGTATTCGTAAGATAATTCTGCACATTTGCTTTGTTCTTTAACCTTCCACAGACGTTTCAATCCTCCTATATTTCATGTCATAAAGATATCACTTTTTCCCACTCAGGAGAGAAAGCTCTTGTTCACTCTTCATTAACTCTCTCTCATTTTTGCTGTTAGTTTCCCTCAAATTAGTTTCTCCACCCTTTTACTCTCTTTGCTTTGGTCAGGGCTCCAGGCTAGTCTCAGGGTAAATCTTCTCCAAAGTTGCCAAAATTTTCTTCCTAAAGCTTAGATCTGACATTTAATAGTCTAGTTAGAAATATCAATGGTTCCTCAATGGTTATAAAATAAAATCTATGCCTTTTGTTTTGTTTTGTTTTGAGACAGTCTTGCTTTGTTGCCCAGACTGGAGTGCAGTGGTGCAATCTCGGCTCACTGCAATCTCCGCCTCTCAGGTTCAAGTGATTATCCTGCTTCATCCTCCCAACTATCTGGGACTACAGACACCTGCCACCACGCCTGGCTAATTTTTGTATTTTTAGTAGAGAGGGAGTTTCACTATGTTGGCCAGGCTAGTCTGGAACTCCTGACCTCATGATCCGCCCACCTTGGCCTCCCAAAGTGCTGGGATTACAATTACAAGTGTGAGCCACTGCACCTGGCCAAATCTATCCTTTTTATTGTGATTTTTTTTTTAACTTCAATTACTGGATCTCTGTCTGAAATGTTCTTTCCTTTTGCTTGACCCTATCAATTTCTTCTTATAAGATGTGTCAGGCATCAGTTTTCCTTGGGAATTTTTTTCTGGTCACTTGTCCTCCTCTAAACCTGCATTAGGCATCCTTATTTTCTATTCTCCTATAACACTTCACACACACCCTGCTTATGCAGCCCGTTGCTGTGGGAGCACTCTAAGCTCCAGTGAAGAAACAGCAGGAAACAAAACACTCTCGGGACCAGATTTGTCATCTCATGGGGAGTCTCATGTGACAGTCAACAGACACAACTTTTGAGAAGGGTGAGAAATGTCCCTCGACTCCACAGTGTTTAGAGGAGAAAGTGGGAACAATAATCCGAAAGTTACTCAGAGACCAGATGCCAGAGCTCTAAGTATGGGTTTCGATGCTAAGGGGGTCTCCTTTATACCTACAAGTCAAAGGGGCCTAAGGACATTCAGGTTACATTTACATCCTACACTTCATACGTCATCTAAAAATTGCTACATTTAAATTAGCAATCGGGCTTCAAACTACCTTTCATCTTCACCTCCCATTCACCCCACCTTTTTTTTCCCCCTGTTCCCTCACTATTCAAAATCACATTGAATGACTTCCCTAATGCACACTTTCATGCCTCTGTGCTTTTGATCCAATCTAACTTCTCCTGTAATAATTGACTTCCATCTTTTTACCTCTCAAAACCTTAGTTACTTTATAAAGCTTAAATAGTTCAAATGCCACTTATTCTCTTATTCTTGAAGTAAATGACCTACTCCTCTGCATTTATTGGCCACTTAATCCTTTCCTTGACAAATCAATTAACAGGTAGTATTTTAAATCATTATAGTCTCATTTGAAATCATTATAAGTGGCACATCACACGATGATGTGTTACTTGTATTACCCCAGTGACTGGCACAGTGCTTGATGTATAATACAAGCTCAATAATATATTATGTTACGTTATTAAACTGAACTCTACTAAGTGTAACTTAGTACTCACACAGTACTTATAGGTAATGCCATTTTTCCCAACTACTTCATTTGTGATGCTTTGTTTTGTTATTTTTTAACTTGGAGAGAGATTGTAAATTTGCTCTAGTTTTCCAGTATGTACTCTTCAATTTCCTATCACAGTTTTTCTGTGCATTATCTTTCAAATGAATCACAACATAGCAGCCCCAACAATCTAGCAGTCCTCTGAGTGGCTGAGACTAAATGGGTGTTTTCGTGTCCTCACAGAGAAGTGCTTCTCTTTGGCTTATTACCGGCAGTAAACTCATTCAAAGCTTTTGCAAAAGATACTCAAGTTTTATATCTCAGTAAGTTATTTTTCCTTTCAGAAATATTTATTATAAACACCCAAAATATTAGTGGATGCTGTATATAGCTTATTTAATATCATTTTATAAGCTGCTTACTTACACTAGGAAATAATGTTGGTGATATTCAGTTGATTTTAAGTTCCTAATACAAAGAATATTCTCACAAGTCTAGTGAGAAAAAAAAAAAAATTGGATGTGATCTTACCAAGCATCCTCCTTTTTGGATAGTTGTGGCATAGAAGTTGCACCTGCTGTCTAAATTCACCTTGTTCTTCTAATGGTTTATTGCTTGTGTGGTATGTCTGTAATTAAAGCTTGAGATGACCTTCTCTACAAAGCGGCTCCATGTGATTACCAAATGAAATGCAATGCAAATTGATAAGATTAGTTCTGAATTCTCTAGCTGAGATAGATTGGATATTTATCCCTCCAAATTTCATGTTGAAATTAGGTATTCAGTATTGGAAGTGGGATGAGTGGGAGGTGTTTGGATCATGAGGATGGATCCCTTATGAATAGTTTGCTGCCATCCTTGCAGCAATGAATGAGTTCTCACTCTATTAGATCTCTCAAGAGCTGGTTGTTAGAAAAAGAGCTTGGCACCTTCCTCCTCTCTGGCTTTCTTCCTCTCTCACCATGTGATGCTTGCTCCCCTTCACCTTCCACAATGAGTAGAAGCTCCTTGAAGCCCTCACCAGAAGGAGACACTGGCACAATGCTTCTTGTATAGCCTGCAGAACTGTGAGCCAAATAAATTTCTTTTCTTTATAAATTATCCAGCCACCAATATTCCCTTATGGCAACACAAAATGTACTAAAACACTAGCTTTCTTGTATCTGCAAGACTGATCTTTGACATGTATTCAATTTGCCTTTTAAAATTTGGGTCTTCCCTTTGTATATTTTCAATTTCAAAAAAAAATATCACACAAATCTGTAAGAAATGAGCCTTTTTGAAGTTTCTGTTAACAGCTGCTAGAAGCAGCTGTGCCCACTGGCAAGTTAGAATATTCAAATCACCTTGGTTTCTTTTGGCATTGAAAGCTGACTTGGCTTTAGAACTTCCAACTGTCAGGATCAGAGTTAAAACAGGATGGATTTAATTCAGGTTTTTAAATGCGCAGTACCTCCATTCATTTTATCACTACTCATTTATTCATTCACTTAGTACGTCTATAAGACAGAATGATAAATGCCAACTATAAATATGGCATTAAAATAAAGAAGAAAATAATATCAGTTTGGGTGGTTGAAAAAGGGTAGGTTTCATTGAGGAGCTGAATCTTGAAAATTGGCCAATTTTTACCCATTCCAAAAAGGAAAGCTGGGCATGATCAGGTATGTCCATAGTGCCAGCTACTCAGGAGGCTGAGGCAGGAGGATAGCTTGAGGCCAGAAGGTGGAATCCAGCCATGTCAACATAGTAAGGTCCCATCTTTAAAAGAAAAAAAGGAAATAATTGAACACTTATTTCAAGAAATATTTATATATGAGTAACAGGATGTCTCTTGTTGTATATATATATGCCACTTTATTTTAAGCCACGACATTTATTTTACTATTTTTTAAGCTATATGAGTATTCAAGACATTGTTTTTCTTCTATAGAAACTGAAGCACCCCTTACATTGTTAATACATTATGATAAGAAGAAATGCTTTCTTTATACAGGCTTACAAAGTGTTTAAGGAATTCAATATTTTAGATTAAATTGCACATGTCCAGGAAGGGAATTTGACTTCACTATTGACAAAGGCTAAGTAACCATCTACAGACTTAGTGAAGGGTGTTTTTGCCTGATGTAAATACTAAGATTGAGAATATCATGTTTAATAGGCATACAAGATTATAAATGATTTATTGGGAAATTAATGGAGGCAATTCCATAAAAACAACCATTTAATCTTGTGGACTTTAGCTATTCATGAAGTGAATTATTTCTGAATACACAACTTAAAAGGGGATACATTCGTTTGACATGGAAACAAAATACACTAAAATGCAGAATACTTACTTTTCTAGTCTCATGCTAAAGGTTATAAAATCAGTAAAGATAGGGGAAAGCATCTCTTCCTCTGGCCTTTGTAGAATCCAGAGGGATCAGAGACAATGAATAATGATGTTTCAGGCATGACATTGTATGAACCACGATTAGAGAGATAAAAATATAGACATTAATTAGAATAAAATAGGATCAATGTTATAATGGCAGTGCTAAATAGACAAAGGGAGTATTTAGACAGGTAAGGGGGAAAGAAAATTAGGACACACAAAGTGTATGAATGAAAACTTGGAGTTCAAGTGTAAGCGTGATGTGTTTGAAAATCAGTAAAGAGTTGGGTTTGAGCTGAACAATTATGCTGGTGTGAACTATACAGAAAGACCAAGTTAGCTTAAGGTGGTGTCAAAATGTGGAACAAGTTTTTCTTACAGTTCTTAAAAACCAATGATCAATTTTGACCAAGGGTGGTTATATGTGAAGATCAGTTAGGGGAGTAGAAGTATAGAGATGAAAATAAAAAAGGGAGTGTGAAAATAAATAAAACTTATAAGCTGTTAGAACCCAAAAAAACACTTTAAGCCTTGAGAGAGATGTGACTGTGATCTAAGTCGTGTAGCAATTCCGTTTCTTAGATTATAGCTTAACTCCTTTATTGTTCTTGTTCTGTAAATGACTAGGAAAGATGAGAGACCAGAACTCCTCCATTTCAACCACTGATCTTTGTTATAGATTAACAGCCTCCTTTATTGTCCTGTAATTAACTCAGAGCAGATGGAGCCCCAACAGGGACCCCATGAGAGTTACATCTTCAGTGTGGAATGTCAAATACACCTTTCCTGAAAGAAAATGACCACCTTAACTAATCAAATCATTGTAACTATGCACTAAGCCTTACATAGAAAGATGTTGAAATTCTGTTTAACTTCCTTAACTTTGTCTGTATAAATGAGCCTAAACTTCTACACTTTGCAACACTAATTTATGTTCTTTGGCATCTGTGCTTCCCGGGCAGGTTGTCCTTAACCTTTGTGCTTGAATAAACTGTCTTTAAACCAGATTCTGATGTTTTTGATTATTTTAGATTGACAGAAGGAAATGTAAATAAAATACCAAGTTGGTACACAGTTATGTACTCTAGGCAAGAAGTAAGGCTGTGGTAATAAATTGAAAGAAAGAAAAAAAAAGTTCAAGGGAACAATTGATAATTTAGTGTGGCTTGAACATGGAGAGTGAAAGAAGGCTGTTTCAAAAATGACTCTGAAATTTCAAGCTTGAGTAATTGGAAATAAAGAAAAAATATGAACAGAAATAAAGAAATCAAAAGTGGGGAATCTGGATTGGAGATGAAATGGTAAACTTGAATTTTCAGGTATCTCATTTGATGTGATGGAGACACACTCAAGGAGTGACACTATGGAAAAAGCATGTGTAAGAACAAATATAAATTAAAAATAAGAGGCCTAATTATCTCTGTTGAAAATGTGGAAGAGATTTTCCTCCTTTATTTTTTTTTAGAGCATCTATCTTAGAAAACTTAACATTGTAAGTACTTTCTAATCACTTTAAAATGTATATAAGCCTTTTCCAAAACCAAATAGGCCTTTTGTCAGTTTTAGGACCCAAGCTTGTCCTTCTCAAGTACTTGGGAGCCATCTCTTTTAAATGCAAACACCAAGGGTGATAACACCACTATCTCCCAGTTTCTATAGGAAGGTAGGAGCCTAACTTGCAAAACTGCCTTCTGTCATAAAGAGATGAGAATAAAGTGAATTTACTAATACAGAGGGACATCTCAATCACCAGGCAAATTTAAGATGATTTATGTGTGACCAATGGTGCTGTCAAGTCCTCCTACTTGAGGGCTAGTTATTGTTTATCTTAAAAACATGTATATAATGAATTAGATCTGCTCTCCTGTATAAAAAAGGTGAATTTTGTTTTGTTTTGTTTTGTTTTGTTTTGTCTTTGCAACTGCTTATCAGATTGCCTGTCATGCACATCATGTTCTGGTTTAATACTTACTAAGAATTTTTTTTTTTCCTCTTCTACCCTCATGGAAAGGTTTCTGGGTTGGGAGATTTTTGCTTTTAGTTCTATTTTTCTAATGAATGATATTATAGGCAAAAAGTCAGAGTTGAAGAAAAAAGTTATCTTCACAGAGACAATTAAAAATGATGAGAGTAAGAAGAGTTAACTAAGAAAAGTTAAAATAAGGACAGCTAGGACCACATTTTACATACAGCAGGGCTACAGGGTTAGAAGTGAAGGGAGTAGGAATGGAAACCTTCAGTGAGATAGTAGTAGAACTTTTCTGTACAGTGCAGTTATGAAGAGGAGAAACATTTTATGGAATAAATATTTAACTCTTCATTCTTCCAAGACATCAATGGTAATCAGACATTGAGAATCTGCTTGTTTTGATCTCAGTGATATTCCCCTTCCTGAACTTTCCTTTCTCCCCTTCCTTCACTAAGATAAGTACTCCTCATTTTCAAAGGCTAAGTGTAAACTTCTTATCTTCTAGGAGGTCTACCCTAACCACCTCCCTCCTAACTAGGCTGGAGGGAGCATGAGTCCTGAGTGCACCGTAAAACCCTAGGAAGCTTTCATTTACAATATTTTATGTGATTTTTATAATGACCTTTTATGTATAAAGGCATCTATCAATACTGTCAACTCCTTTAAAAAAGAAAGTAATGATGTTTTATCTATGTATGCACTATCAGTACTCAACACAGGGCCTACCACATTAAAATGTTTGTTTAACCAATTAACCATGGAAGTGTCAAGAGGTCCTAATAAAATAAAATGTGTTGGGGATTTTTATTTGTTTTTACTCTTTTCTCTCTCTCTCTCTCTCTCTCTCTCTCTCTCTCTCTCTCTCTCTCTCTCTCTCTCTCTCTTTTAAAGACAGGGTCTCGCTCTGTCACCCAGGCTGGAGTGCAGGGGCATGATCATAGCTCACTGCAGCCTCTGCCTCCCGGGTTTAAGTCATTCTTCAGTTTCAGCCTCCGCAGTAGCTGGGACTGCAGGCGTGTACCATCAGGCCCAGCTAACTGCTGTATTTTTTGTAGAGACACGGTTTCGCCATGTTGGCCAAACTGGTCTCGATCTCCTGGGCTCAAGCAATCTGCCCACCTTGACCTCCCAAAGTATTGGCATTACAGGAGTGAGCCACCACGCACCCAGGAGGGATGTGTTTTGAAGGACAATTTAATCTAAATCTGTACTGTTCAGTATGGAAGCGACTAGCCACAGGTGGCTATTGAGCACTTGAAATGGGCCTATTCTAAATTGAGATGGACTCTATGTATAAAATATACACTGATTTACTGAGAAGAAAAAATGTTATATATCTCAATAATAATTTTACATTAATCACATGTTGACAAATGTAACACGATGAAATGCTATTCTGGATATATTGGTCTAAATAAGCATTAATTATTTTAACTTTTTAAATATACTCACTAAAAAATGTAAAATTACATAGGTGGCTCATATTATATTTCTATTGGACAGTGTTAGTCGGAGTAAAAGAATATCCTCAATTACATTCAAATATGAAATCATTAAAATCAATATGCTTAAGTATCCCCCACCCCAAAATCTACCAATGTTTTCTAATATCTCTAATTCTATAGATAGTGGTTCCTGCATCAAAACTCAGGCTTTTGTCAGGTATTTACAATGAAATGTCTGAAATAACAATTTGCTTCCTGATGAAAGTTTATAGAAGCCATTTACTAGAATAAATAGGCTTAATCTTTCCCCTTCAATAGCCTACAAGAGTTCCCAGCATACTTACTGTATAGGTTCTTCTAATATCCTCTTCCCATCATCCCCATTGCCTTCCAAATGTGCTAAGGATATATAAAGCAGAACCAAGTTCATTCATGTACATTAATTTGAATGTTTCTATGTACCATGTGCTGCTACAAAGCAGAGAATACCAAATGAAAAAAACAAGATCTCTACTCTCATGCAGCTGACAGTTTAAAGGACAGAATATAAAAAAGAACCATGTACACAAATGAAAAAATAAGATCATTTTGCATTTCTTTGAGAATTGTTTTTAGCCACAAATAACACAATACCAAAACAACAGTGGCTTAAACCATAAAGATGGTTTCAGAATAAAGAATCTAGAGAAATGCAGCTTCAGGTATCTTCAGACAATCAAACAGTGATCTCAGAGCTCAGCCTTGATGTTGTTTTGTCTCTTTCCACATCTGTCCTTAGTATAATACCGTTTAGTTTTTATGCTTTTTATTTTCAGGTGTTAAGATGAATGCTATACCTCTAGACATCTCATCTGAGATCAAGGGAGCTCTTTGCTTGTGTTTACTTTTAGCAGGAAGTTAAACATCTTCTCAGGAGCCCTCAGCACCCTCCCACTTACTGGACAGAATTGGGTCACATGGACATGTTTAGCTGAAAGGGGGTCTGGAAAAGGTAATAGAGTCATCCCTCAGTATCCATGGGGAATTGATTCTAAGACCCTGGAGGATACCAAAATCCACCAATGCTTAAGTTCCTTATATAAAATGGTGTAGTTCCTTATATATAGTTCCTTATATATAAATGTATTTATATATAAATATAAAAATATACATATGTATTATTATATAAATATTTATATATTATTATATAATATATAATTTACTAACTGTAAATATATTATGTAATATATAAATATATAATATACAAATAAATATTATATATTTATATATTGTATATAAATATATTAATATGTAATATATTTATATTAATATATTTAATATTATACATTATTTATATTTAGCATGTTTATATATTATATAAGTATTAAATAATATTTAATATAAATATATAAGTTCCTTATAGATAAATGGTATAGTATTTTCATATAACCTATACACATCCTGTTGTATACTTCAAATAATATCTAGAGTACTTATAATATCTAATACAATGTAACTGCTATTTTTGAAATTTCAGCAGGAGTTTGGTTGTATATGTACTTTTATTATTTTTTGTTGTATTGTTATTTTTTATCATTTGCAATTTACAGTTAGTTAAATCCGTAAATGTGGAACCACAGATACTGAAGGCTAATTGTATCTATTTTCCAGGCACTGTGATGAGGCCAAAAAGAGAGAAGGAGATTAAATACAAGCTACAGTGTTGTTCTTTCTCTTTTGATTACATTTCAGATAAGTCTTATAAAGAAAATACAACAAAGTAATAGGATAGAGAACAATTGGTATGTAGGGCATACTTATGGAAGATAATTTGAAAGGACCTTGATAAGGAGGTGGTATTTGAGCAAAGAATTCAGTGGCCTGGTGCAGTGGCTCACACCTGTAATCCCAACACTTTGGGTGGGCGGATTACCTGAGGTCAGGAGTTCGAGACCACCCTGGCTAACATGGTGAAACCCCATTTCTACTAAAAAAAATACAAAAAGTGAGCCGTGTGTGGTGGCACACGCCTGTAATCCCTGCTACTCAGGAGGCTCAGGCAGGAGAATCACTTGAACCCAGGAGGCAGAGGTTGCAGTGAGCCAAGATCATGCCATTGCACTCCAGCTTGGGCAACAAGAGCAAAACTCCATCCAAAAAAAAGAACGGAATGACGAGAAGATCACCATGTAAACATTTGGGAAAGAAGCTCCTGTCTTACTCATGGGGACATCGTCAGGTCATGAGCAAATTCAACACTTCTTGTTCACAAAGAGAATTCTGTATTATTTTATATTTATCCTTTATATCAGCCAGGGCTTTGCAGAGAAGCTGAACTTGGCCTCTATATCAGTCATTATTTTCCCTATCTATATATGTATGTATGTCCATATATATATGGATATGGATATGGATATGGATAGAGAGGGAGAGAGACATACAGAGACAGCTATTTCAAGGAATTGGCTTACACAATTATAGGGGCTGGCAAGTATGAAATACATAGGGCAAGCCAGGTGGCTAGACGTTCTCGGGCAGGAGCTGATGTCGTAGTCTCTAGGCAGAATTGCTTCTATGAAAAACCTCAGTTTTTGCTTTTAAAACCTTTCAGCTGACTGAATATAGCCCACTCACATTATCAAGGATAATCTACTTAAAGTCAACAGATTGTTGATGTTAACCAAATCTGCAAAATACCTTCATAGCAACACCTGGATTTGTGTTTGCTTGATAGTAGATATTAAATATTTAGGTACTATCACCTAGCCAAGTTGACACACAGAGCTAACTATTGCAGCCTCCATAGCTAAACTCCTAGAGAGCCTTGTTAAGTACAACTAATAGCACTATGGCTGTTACATGCACAACTTATGATGATTTGAAGATATTATATTTGGTTCTGTTTTATATTGTCATAAGTACATAATAATCTCAATTTTTCCCAGTCAAAAAATACCTTAAAATTCACAATTTTAGAAGGCAAAACCCTAGTTCAATAAAATTTGAAAATGATAATTTAGACTATTTAAATGGCTTATCTGAATGCCTTACACTGGGGCTGGGCACGGTGGCTCATATCTCTAATCCCATCACTTTGAGAGGCCGAGGCGGGTGGATCACCTGAAGTCAGGAATTTAAGACCAGTCAGGCCAAAATAGCAAAACTCTAACTCTACTAAAAACACAAAAATTGGCTGGGCCTGGTGGCCGACACCTGTAATCACAGCTACTTGGGAGGCAGAGGTTGCAGTGAGCTGAGATGACGCCATTGCACTGAGTATGTGTGCATACCATTCCAAAAAAGTGAAATTCTTATGTATTTAATACAATAGTCTAATGCAAAAGAAAAATCTGAGGCACAATAAAATTTTATAGTTTGAGCAAATAGCAGTCATGA
This sequence comes from Chlorocebus sabaeus, assembly GCF_047675955.1. NCBI lineage: Eukaryota > Metazoa > Chordata > Mammalia > Primates > Cercopithecidae > Chlorocebus > Chlorocebus sabaeus. The sequence goes on from NC_132920.1 coordinate 57,673,944, forward strand.
ATTGGGAATCACCAAACTGAAAGAGATTTCCTGCTCTAATGATGAAGCATTAGAAACAAGTATTCATAGGGTGAATATGAAAGTGAAATAAAGAAATTATTTGATTGGTTACAGTTATAAAAATACCCCTAGTCATATAACCTATGTTAGTTGAGTACTTATGATTGGCTAAGGTTAAGTTTTGTTTTTGTTTTTTTTGTTTTGTTTTGTTTGTTTGTCTAACACAAGTGTTTACCAGAAATAACTCAAGTTTTGCTTATGCTTGCATTTAAGCAAGATTAAGGCTATTGTTTAAGGCCTAGTTAGTTTTGTTTGTTCAGGAATTTTTCAGGCCTGGTCTTTATTTTAATTTTACTTCAATGCTAGAAACCTATATGAACAGTTTCACGTAGCAAATTCTATATTGCTATGGTAGTATATATGCCTTAAAATGGTCAAAAAACGATTTCTTAACATACTCCTCACAAAACTTTTTGACACTATAATAGTTCTTCTATTTATTTAAAAACAAGAATGTTTCAAGCTTTACCAATATTTTTAAATGAATAATTCAATGATCACTTATTTCAACAATATTCCAACTAATATTTAAAAAAGCAAAGACTATTCCTAAATAAGACATTAAATTGACATAAACCTAAACAGAGAATTGGAAACATAAAAAGAGGACCTGAAAGTTCACTTTCAAACCATATTGACACTAAAACAGTGAAACATGAGTTAAAATACCAGAAGTCATTACGTGACATTTGACATCATCATCATGACAATGCTGGAAAGGAACATATTTGGTAGGCTGAATGTAAAAATATAAGTGAAATGGAAAATACAATTGAAAAGACTGTCAGCTTTGCAAATTTCTGGTAAAAAAGTGTTTTCTTTTCCCTACTTCCTCTTCCTCTTTCTAGAAACCCTCATTCATTTCTATTTCCCTCCATAAAGAGTCTCCAAACATCTAAGTGTAACAAAAACATTCAGGAACACATATTCCCATCAAACAGAAAGGCACCAAGAAACAGTAGATAGTATAGTTCTTATATCATAGAAAGTAGGTGCCTGATTTGTTGTACAATTGCTGTAGGCTGCAAATAGTAAGTAGATCAAAAAGGCAAAATCAGCTGTGAAGAGAAAAGGCAAGTTAAACACAAAATGAACATTAAAAAAAGACATAAACCTGAGCTTGCTGAAATATTACACCAACAATAACTTGAGAGTTAAGAAGGGCCAGTAGTATAGTATCAAATGATTTATGCTTTGCTTCAGTTTCAAGTTAAAATATTATCTACATCAGAATAATCAAGATAGTAATTAAGACCAATGACTATAATTAGAATTTAGATATTTGTCATGGAATATTCCATTTTACTTTAAAAATTATGTATATATAATATAAATTATAGATATACTTTTTAATGTACTAGGCACTGGTAAGTCACAAATCTACTGATTTGTTTGCAATCAAGGAGATTATAATCTGATTGGGAGGTTGAGAATAAGGGCCATGATGATAGACAAAGAAACAAAAACTGCAGCAACATGATACATGCTCTAAAAGAAATATACCTAAAGTGCTAAGAGATTTCCAACATGGTGAAACCCCATCTCTACTAAAAATACAAAAAATAGCCAGGCATGATGGGGGGCACCTGTAATACCAGCTACTCAGGAGGCTGAGGCAGGAGAATCGCTTGAACCCAAGAGACAGAGGTTGCAGTGAGCCGAGATCACACCACTGCATTCCAGCCTGGGCGATAGACAGAGTGCTAAGGTTTTTCACATAAGGGATCAAGTCATGTTTTATACAGCCAGTATCATTTCTATTGTATTCTTAAGGATGATGAAGTTATTCAATATACTCTAGGTTGATTCAATCCATATACATTTCCACATCATTTTGTGGAAATGATGTCACTTTCCTAAACTCCCTTGCATCTAGATGTGGCCAGCAACATAATTATGGTCAATGAAACATAAATGGAACTCTAATGGGGACTTTTTAGAAAGTCTTTGCTGTCATATTTAAGGCTGTGTCCTCTTTTCCACTTTGGCTTATTTATACATCTTTCTGCCTGGACTGTGGAAGTGGTGGCCAAGATGCACCAGTCATCTTGGCTAAATGAGAGAAATTCACTTTGACACCTCAGATCTCTAAGGAACGCCAGTAACTACCTATCTGACTTAGTCTTGTTGCATGAGAAGAAGCAAACCCCTACTTAGCCAAGCTCCTGCACTTTGTTAGGTCTTTTTCCTTGCAGATGAACATTGCTAACTACTGCATAGGAGGACATGAGGTCACTTATCAAGGATATGTTGTGAATGTACAAATAAAATCAGCCATAGGGAATCCCCAAATTAAAGTCCGTAAGGCCAGAGCTGGTAGTAGAATCTGGAAGTCCACAAGTAAGTTGAAAGGGGAAATATTTGAAAGCAGTTTTTTGGACAACAAAAAAGAGATGGTTTTTCATGAAATAAATGTTCTCATCAGTCAATTGCTCTGAAATGTGGGTAAAAGTAGAGTCTATTGGATTTGACCATTAGCGGGCATTGTCGTTTTGGAGACAGTAGATTTCATGAAATGTTGACAGTGCAAGCCAGATTGCAGTGGGAAAGGCAGCAAGTAGAAGATGTTGAAAACAATGAGAACAGAATGATGAGGGTACACTTTTAAAATGGCAGAAAGAGACAGGATAGTGGTTTAGAGAGAGAAGCAATGTTGAGGGAAAATTTTCTTTCACTTTAGGATAGAGCAAACTTTAGAAGAAAGCTTCAGTGGAGAAATAATAACATTTTAAGGACACAAGGTCATGGAGGGAGTGGAAGACAAATAATGGCCAAAGGTTCTATGGGACAACCCGAGGAATATTCCCATAAAAGAAGGATATCCATGTCCTTTGGAGAGAAAAGAATGACGATGGATATAGGTGTATGGAGATAGGAAAAAGGGATACAGACAGAAACTATCAGTAATAGTCTTTGTGAGGTTTTTTTGTTTTGTTTTGTTTTTGTTGTTTTTAAAATGTTCAGTCAGCTTCTCAGGGTAAGTGGGTGGATGTAAGGTATAAGATTTTAGGAACAGATAAGGGTTTAGAACAACCAAATTAAGAATAAAATTGGACAAGGAGTCCTGGAGGGCCCAGGAAAGGCTGGCAAAGGTGAGCTGAGTAGCCAGCTAAGCCTGTGACCTATTGGTTCTTCAATCATGCCTAGCTTCCAGAGACTGACAGTTCCTCTTTCTACACAGGTGTGGGCATGGGGCAGATTATGACATGTGGCTTCTCCTTGTTTGCACCCAACTCAAATTTTTATAAAATGAAGCAGTTACAATAAATACCAAGTAAAATTTGGAAGAAGTTAGAAAAGAAAACAGAAAACTTGAGTGGGTTGGAGTGTGCCAGGTAGAGGGAGTCATTCCTGTCTGTTTCACCTTATCGAGGGAGTGATTGTGGATGGATGATATGGGCTTCCCACTGTTTTGGTCTCTAGATCTTCCTGTTCTTATGTCTCCCTACCCCTTCCCCAGAGTCACGCAATCCGGTGGTTAACTTTACAGTATCTCTAGAAACATATTCCATGACTGTAACTTCAGATTTTCTCTCTCAGGATTTGTAGATGTTGCCGAAGTTATGTAGATTCTAAATAAATAGTACTTTCATCCACATCTGCTTATATGACACACATATCTATATACTCATTATTGTTTTTTCTAACTTATGATTTCATCATATTGTAGAGAAAAATGATTCTAAAGTGAGATTGGCACTGAGATTTTTATTTTCAAAGGAATCTTTGAAATATTATCAAAGTGAAAAATTAAAATAAATATTTCAGTCTCAGAAAGATATTCAGAAAGTATTCAGAGTCCAAGATAAGTAAGGAAATTCTTTCTTTTTAGTCAAATATGTTCTTAAAATGCTACGTCATCACAGTATTGAATCTCCCTCTAGGATTCCCCAAGGCAGATGATTATTCTACTGAGACACAGTATCAGCATTTTGCTGTGGGTTTCCCCTTAGTGAATAGCAGGGGACTTTTTTCAAAGACAAAAAGACCTCTGAATTGTCTCCCCAAATCTGCGATTCTATCAGACGTGGGCAGGGCAGGAATTTCCTTTGCTCAACTCAGAATGAGTGAGACAGCTGTCAAACCTGCTATACCTGCCTACGTTCTCATGCTTAGGGCGTCCTTACTTCATCATTCCACCCTCTTAAAAAAAAATCTTCCAAAAAAGCAAACGTGTGACTAAAGCCACATTCAGTAGCACTAGAGGGGTTTTCTACCAGCCCAGGAAAAAATCACCATAAATTCTCAAAGTATTGAGCGCAAATAAAGTCTTGAGTTGCCATTATGTGGAAGGTTCTATATTTCCTTAGAGGAGTGACTTGGGAATAACTGAAGAATGTTAAAAGAAGGTTCATTTAGGCACATAATAAAAAAAGATGCTTTCTTTCTTCTAATGAGAACTTTTTAGCTGTGGAAGGGCATGTGTCTACGTGCCTTTAAAAGCACAAGCTGATTAAACTCCTGTGAAAGAATCCTATAGTAGTAGAAGTTTGAACTAACACAATTCTAAATTTCTGTTCAATTTGGAGTCAATAAGCAAATATGTTGTCCAATATTTCTCAAGTTTTATTTCTGTGAGAAGTTAATAGGTATGATTGTAGAAAAACAGTTCTCTGGTCAATTTATGTTTGGAAAACACAGCAAACTATATTTACTTTTTTAGGTATATGGTTTACATTAATATAATAGATCTTTAAATAGGTTCGTATTTTAACCAAATGCTTTACAAATGTTTCTAACTACAGAACTGGCTTTGTTTTGTTTTGTTTTGTTTTCCAGGTTTTTAGAAGAAAGTTTTGTTTTGTTTCACTTTGAATTCTGGCTAATTTGACACCAGGCACATAATGCATAACATAAAGGCTTTAACATGATATACTGCCTTAATAATATATATATTTTAAGCAATATGTCAAATTTTGTATCCAGTAGTCAGAAAACATAAGATCTGCTCTTGAAATGTTTTTAAAAAGAATATCAAATTATGATGACTTATGTGAGAATTAGAGCTCATACAATATTCATCTTCTAAACTATGATACATAATTCAAAATTCTTTACCAGAAAGCCTGTAACTACTTGAGGGCTGATGTGTGGCTTAACTAAATACTTTGCTCAGAGGAAGGGTGATGTTGTTGCCTGCCCAGAATCATTGCACCTGAGAGAAGGGAGGGGTCATTACCTCAGAGTAGCCACACACCCTAATATTGTCAATGCTACACATGAGTGATGGTGAAAATCATTTCCGTCATAAGGCAGAAATAATGACTGACTTCATTTTAAAAATCCTATGCTGATGTAGCTTTCCTGAGTCAGCTACTTCCTTAAAAAAAACTCTCTAAAAGCAATGTGGTATCCTGGATTGAATCCTGGAACAGATCAAAGATATGAGTGGAAAAAAATAGGTATAATCCAATTTAAAGTCTGTTTTTGTTGTTGTTGTGAGACAGAGTTTCACTCTAACACCCAGGCTGGAGTGCAATGGTGTGATTTTGGCTCACTGCATCCTCCCCTCCTAGGTTCAAGCGATTCTCCTGCCTCAGTCGAGTAGCTGGGATTACAGGCACGTACCACCGTGCCCGGCTAATTTTTGTGTTTTTAGTAGAGACAGGGTTTCACCATGTCAGTCAGGCTGGTCTCATTTAGTTAATATATTGTAATAATGTTGCTTTCTTAGTTTTGATAAATATGCCATGGTCAGGTGAGATGTTAGCATTAAGAGAAGCCAGTCAAAGAGTATATATGAACTCTAATATTGCTGCAGCTTTTCTGTTAATTAAAATTATTCCAAAGTAAAATATAATTTTTAAACATTTTAATAAGAGAAAAGAAGTATTAGTTTCCTTTTAGTGATCCTAAGAATCGTGGTTTCTGCTTTTGAAGCTGAAAGATGAACATGCCTGCTATATGGGTTAAATATGAGATAGTATACTATATTTTAAAAAATCTAAAATATTACCCTGAATGAAGTGTAATTTTTAAATCTTATAGATGGAGAAAGATAGGTAATTTTGTCCTTGACACCAGAATACCTCTTAGGGAGTGTACTCTCTTTATTTAAAAGTATACCTTGTTAGGCTTTGTAGGAGAGCGCCTAGGAGCAAAATCAAGGCAACAAAAATGAATTAAATGACTCTGCACGGCATTAGTTATTGGTTCTTAAAGGAAGGGGAAAAAAAACCAGAGAGATAAGAAACAGAGAAAGGAAGGAGAAATGAAATGATCCAGTGATACAGCTTGGGGCAGCAATTTTGAACAGTCATTTAGGTGTCTTTATGTTCACAAGAAAATATGCTGTGCTAAATTAATATAGGCTTGACTGCTAATCTTAATAATCTTTCTTATAATGAATTAGATTTTACAGTGATTTAGAGTAAGGCATTTTTTTCATATTATCCACAAAGGACAGAAAAGAGCCAATTACATGTGACCAACCAACATGATTTATTTGGCTTACACAGCATTTTAAAATAATTTGAACTGGTTTTCAAAAATGGAGAAATAATATTTTTTAATATTAAGATCTTAATTTCTTGCTTCCCTTGAAAAATCAGAAGGGCAGCAATATTGAGCCCATAATTCCAGGTGCTGAAATAGGCTGAGACTGCATGAAGGATTGTGCCTTAGGACTAAAAAGGCAAGTGCTTTCCAGCTCTTAACCATCTCCACCACTCCCTATAGTCTGCACTGAGGCCCACTTCACTCATTGTCCCGCCTACTGAATGTCAACTAGCAAACACAGCTGTATCGTAGTAGCTCTTCCAGTGAAGCAAACAAATATTATATTAACAGTTTGCACATGGTTCTGTACTTAGAAGGATATATGGCATTATCTAGAAACCATATCTTAGAAAAAAAGAAATTGGTTTTAGATTTAGACAGATCTTGATATCGAAATCTTCCACTTACAGTAATTTATTATTTATTTTATTTTATTTTTATTTTTATTTTTATTTTTTGAGACAGGGTCTTATTCTCTCACCCAGGTTGGAGTGTAGTGGTGCAGACTTGACTCACTGCAGCCTAAACCTCACCAGGCTCAGGAGATCCTCCCAGCTCAGCCTCCCAAATAGCTGAGATTACAGGCACACACCACCATGCCTGGCTAATTTTTGTATTTTTTGTAGAGACTGAGTTTTGATGTTTTGCCCAGGCTGTGTTCAAATTCCTCGGCTCAAGCAGTCTACCACCTTGGCCTCCCAAAGTACTAGAATTACAGGTGTGAGCCACCATGCCCGGCCCACAGTCTCCTTTTTGAGAACTTTGCTACCAATCCTTTTTCTATGCATCACACACACATACACCTATGCACACATGTGTGCATGCGTGTTTACATTATGAATATACTGAATATGCAGTTTTGCATTTTATTATTTTACTTATATTAACTTGCATAAACCCCTGTTTTCTTATCTGTATGTAAAAGGGGATAATAAGCCCAACTTTGTAGGGCTTTTACAAGGATTAAAGAAGATTCTGTATGTGAATTCATTGACACATAGTAGGTACTTGGTATGTAATCCCCTATCCTTAGTTTTCATTACTGTCAGCTACAATGACATATGTGCTCTATTTTGGTCAATGGTTTTAAAAACAGACTAACATGGAGGAATAATATTTTCAGTGTAACTGAATTATGATGTTTTCCTATATTTTAAAACTAACATTTAAATTTCTCTGATAGGTGAAGTTTCACATAACCTGAGTCATTATTACATTGCAATCTAATGCAAGTGACCCAAATTCATGACAAAATTATTTGTTTGAGTGCTTGTCCAGTTTAAAAATCTGCAGTCTCAACCATGTTGTTTAAGGAAAGAGAAAGAAGTCAGTAGGGAAAGAGGATGTTGCAAAGGATTAAATAAGTTAATGCTGATTAGTCATTCCTACTGATGCTAACAGTCACATTTCTTTAGTTTAGCTTTATTCTGCTATTCTTCTGTGGTCAGAAAGGAACAGTTAGTTAACTGGCTTTTTATTTTTTTTCTTAATCCCTTAAAGACTTTTGCTGGTTTATGGAATAAGAACATATTAGATATGCACAATGTGGCAAGATCTCATCTCTCCAAAAATAAAAATACATTAGCCAGGCACAGTGGTGTGTGCCTGTGGTCCCACTTACTTGGGAGGCTGAGTTGGAAGGATTGTTTGAGCCTAGGAGGTTGAGGCTGCAGTGAGCCATGTTCACACCACTGCATTCCAGTCTGGGCAACACCTGAGACCCTGTTGGAAGAAAAAAAAAAAATAGATATAAAGGTAAAAGTGAAGGAAGACTTTCTCACATTCCTAGTTGATTTTCTTAAAGTGTGGTGGATATTAGAAGAGATATTAAAAAAAAAAGAAGAGATATTCCAAATGGAAATTACATGAGTAAATAATTATTCAATGAACGGTTTTTGATATGTTCTTTGTGTAAGACACTGAGTAAGATGCGCAGACAATTTAACATTCAATAAGACACGTTATTTGCCCTATAGGAGCTTATGTTCTAGTATATCAAAGTACACAAATAACTATAGTATAGGAAATATACAATACAGATCATACATGAGGTGTGAAGAAACAGAAGAGAGAACTTCCAGCAGAAGGGACCAGAAAATACCACAGAAGAGGTGACATTCAAGTCAAGTTTATGTTTTCCCGATTGTAAGGGCAATGTGTGTTTATTAGATACAATTTGGAGAATGCATACAAATATTTTTAAAGTAATTTAAAATAATTGTTATCACTCAGAGATAACTATTGCTGACATTTTTCAGCTTTGTATTTTTCCTTTATAAATATTTTTTCAGTTATGAACATATAGAACACACAATTTTACATTTTTAAAATTTACTTAAAAGTATACTCTGAACATTTTTCATTACCATTAAGTTTCTATAACAAGTTATTTTGAATCTCCAGTAAGACATATACACATCCTTTACCTGCAAATGCCTAACCTCAATCCTATCACAAGGAAACATCAGACAGACCTTAATTGAAGGATAGTCTAATACACACACACACACACACACACACACACACACACATTTGGCAAATATTCTTCAAAAGGTCTAGTCAAAAACAAAGAAAGACTGGCATTAGCAGTACAATTGGTGAAATTTGAATATGGTCTGTAGATTGGTTAGTTTCCTGGTTCAGATAATAGTACCATAGTAATGTAAACTGTTAACGTTAAAGGAAGCTGAGCAAAAGGTATATAGAAATGCCATGTGATGTTTTTACAACTTTTTTATACGTCTAAATTATTTCAAAACAAAAAGTAAAAATGAAAAAGACAGAAAAGAGTGAATAAAGCATGTACCTTTAAAGAAAAAGATGATTTTATGGCTATAAAATATTTTCTCATATGACTAGGACTTCATTCAATTAATCCTCATATTGGCATTGATTTTATTTTTCCTTTTTTGCTATCATAAGTAGTAATAAGATATCCTTTCTTATACATAAATCTTTGCCAAAATGAAAGATATTCCAATAACAAAAAAGTGATGTAGATGAAAAGTAAATTTATACATGGAAAATAAATGGACTGAGAAAATGTGTGAAGAAGCAACCCAGGCATGACCAAAGCATTATGTGAAGTCAGGTTTAACAAAAGAATAGGGCCCCCTCGGGAGAGAAGTTCTAGATCAGGTTGAAGTGGGAAGATGGGGTCATGTTGCAGTGGGCCTCAAGATTGAGCAGTCACACTTCAGTTGACAGTTGATGAACTGAAGGTTTGCCAAAGATATTCTTTTTTTCAACATGACTCCTCTACTATCTAGCATAATATTTGTGATTTTTTTTTTCAAACGTATGTTTGGAGGAGGGGTTAGGAATGCAAAAATGTTTATGAAAATAGTAACATAAAAGAAACTCTGACTCAAGGCCATTTACTAGGATTGTGCAAAAACTAGCAGCTACCTATTTTTATTTAGAATGGTGAATGTTTGAAACTTTTGACCTTTAGCAAGCTGAGAACCAGCTGAAAGTAAGGGCCAGAAATAGATCTGCAATCATTTGACATTGACAGCAAGTCCTGAAAATTACTCACTTTTTACAATAATTGAATGTAGATAGATGAAAGGATAATAGACAAATGCTCTTTACATAGATGAGATAGGTTTCATAATATTACTTATCTTTGGCCAACACCTTACACATGATAGATCGTAAATTTGAAATGTAACCCAAATTTTAAAGAGAAATAAGCTCTGTGGCAGCTATTTTCAAGCCTATTATCTAAAAGCTTAACCTTTAGTTAAAATTCTTTGAGCCTAGTTTCAAAGCATTAAAGAGAATTATATCTATTATATAAATATTAAATTACATTATCTCTTTCACTGGGTTACTCTTCACTGGATTTCTTAATATTACAACTCGATTTCCTAGTCAATATCAACTTCTGAAAGATAAAACAGGAAATTAGTCTATTAGTATTCATTATAGAGTTAAAACTTCAACAGTAAAAAATATGAAATCTCTATATTTAAATTTAATCACTAGTTCCCCAATACATACATTTACCTTTAGCTGAGCAGTATTCTGTGTATAGTTTATTTGAAAATCTGATTAAAACAGAGATTAGGTGAACACCTCATGTATCTTTCCTAAAGTTACCTCACCTTTTTCTTCAGAAAGACTTAATATTTAAGTGATTATTATCTTCAAGAATAAATAAATCAGATGAGTGCCTACTTAGCAAGTTTTGAAAGCCTCTGTGTAAAACTGCTGTCCCAAAACTCTTCCCATCATTAATAAAAGATAACCTTTAAATATCTATCAGCATATGGTAAACCGAGGGACAAAAAGGAATTTTAGTCTGATATGAGCGTTAAAATCCTCCAGACAAAGAGTACAACAGTGTGTGTGTTCTCCCTTAGTGCCACAAGTACCAATAAACTCAACTTCGTTGACTTAAAGGGGGTGGGTGTTCCTAGTGCCTTTGATTAGTGGGCATATGCTTCTGCTAGTAAATTATGAGCAATTAGTTGCCTCGCAGTCTAGACTTACAGAGACAGATGGAGAGTGAGGGGAAATGGGACACCCAGGTTAAACTTCAATATAGCTTGGTCTACGGCCGTCCTCGTATAAAGAGGATTTGTGAGAAAGAGAAAACAAAGGAGCTATAACTCTGACTCGGATTGGGATGTAAAACACATTGTGCTAAATTAAGTTGTGGCAATCTTTGAGAAATGTTTAAAACAACCACATCATGGTTCTCCAGACATTCCTCTGCAACCCAAAAAATCTGATTTAGCATGGTTGTATGGTATTAGAACATCATTGAATATATGTAGAAACAAGCCACAGTCAGTCTGCCAATGGCAAACGGCATAGAAAAATAAAAAGACACTAGCTTGGGATTCAGAAGAAAGTGATTTTATTTCAGTCTTTGATATCAACTATTATGACTTAGATGACTTGGGGCTAGCAAATTGCCCCCTCTAACTCTCAACTTCTCTTCTATATAAAGGGGTGAGAAATTGATCGTTACTTTTCTTATTAGGAACAAGGTTTCTTCCCTCTAAATATTACATATGGAGTGGCAATGCACAAAGATGTAATTTTAAATAACAACTTCATGGTATACAAAAGACAAGAACGACCTATTGATATTCTTCCTTTTCAAGTCTGAGGCAGAAGGAGAATTGAATGCTGAAACAAAAGATTCTCTTCTCATGCTACTCAATGTGTGGTCACTGGCATCCCTGAAAGCTTCTTCAAAATCTAGAATCTCTGGGCCTTCTCTAGACTTCCGGAATCAGAGTCTAACAAGATGCCAGGTGATTTTTATACAGAATAATATTTCAGAAGCACTGTCCTAAATCACAGTTAGTATAGAAAACTCAGGAATACTACCTCAACATACCATCATTCTTCATTTTCAGTGCCTGATCCCTTGTAGGGAGGCTGTCCAGTGCAGGGAAGAGAGGTCGCAACAGCTGATGCATCACAGCAGCTGTTCATAGCTGATGCGTCATAGCAGTGAGAATGCATCATCCCCATATTTGATGTTTCTCTCCATATGGAAATGTGATTCTTCTGACTTCTTTCTCACTTTCTTTTTGCCAGGAGTGACATAATCTCATTGGTTAAATTAAAAACAAAACAAAACTGGGGATTCTTAGTTTAGTTTCTGCCTTTCTTCCTTTTGAAAGTTAACTACCCACAGCAAGCATACATTGGTCACTGTCCTTCAAGGTAAAGTGACCAGGCTCATCTCTCTTGTAGGAAGGTCTGCTCTGGTCCAGCATCACCTGTATCTCTGACTAGTTGTTTCAGACCACCCAATTCTGGGATAAGTTATGCAGCCCTTCTTGGTAAGCTATATTCTCCAACTTAGTCACTAATGGTAATATAAATGATTACTGTTTGTCTTGTTGTACATTTTCTTCAGAAACCAAATGTGGAAAAGATGATGTTATTATTTGGATCCCCTCAGGAAACCTAATAGTTGTCAACAGACCTAAATCATGGTTCAGATTTTTCTTTCCTGGAACTCAATTTCTTCTTCTGTAAAGTAGGATGGTTGAATGGTTCCCAAACCTGAATGAGCTTTGGAATTACCCATGGTTTTGAAAGTATCGTTTTTTTTCTTTTTTTCTTTTTTTTTTTTTTTTTTTTTTTTTGAGATGGAGTCTTGCTCTGTCACCCAAGCTGGAGTGCAGTGGCGTGATCTCGGCTCACTGTAACCTCCACCTCTGCCTCCTGGGTTCAAGCTATTCTCCTGCCTCAGCACCCCTGGTAGCTGGGATTACCAGGGTGTGCCACCATGACTGGCTAATTTTTATATTTTTAGTAGAGACGGGGTTTCATCATGTTGGCCAGTCTGGTCTCGAACTCTTGACCTCAAGTTATCCACCTGCCTCAGCCTCCCAAAATGCTGGGATTACAGGTGTGAGCCACTGTGCCTGGCCTGAAAGCACCACTTCTGATTTAAAATCTCTAGCAGTGGGGACCACAAATCCACATGATCCAAAAGTGACTCAGGTGTTGCCAATCTGAAGATTCTTTTTAGAACCCCCTGCCCTTACTACTGAAAGTCTGGTCCACCTTACAGCACCATAGGCACTCTTTGAGACCTTGCTTGTAATGTAGAATTCTTGACCCTGTCCCAGAAGAACTGAATCAGGATTTGAATTTCTACAAAATTTCCAGGCATTTTCGTATGCACATTAAATACTGGGAAGCCTTTCCTTGGACTATGTTATCTCAACAGTATTTCCCAAGTTGAAACTGCTATGATTCTATTTCTTTTTCATTGTTCTATATCTGGCATATAGCAAGATGCTCAATAAATATTTATTGAACTAATTAATCCATTCTCCGCTCTGTTCAGTGGAATGTGACTACAGCTTAAACATTTGGTCACAATCCCTGCATTTATCCCTTAATAAACAGAGCAGAGGCACCCATCTATCTCTCTGGTTACTGACAGTTACTCAAAACAACCATGGATATAAAATCTGTCTCATTATATGCTCCCCACCTTTTTCTGAATTCTGATAATAATTTGGTGAGAAAAATCTTTTAGGAAGTTAAGTTGCTTACTTTATAATTATCTCCCTTTTTGTTCTCCTGCCAAATTCAAAGGGCTTCTCTCAGATTGATACTCCCTGGTCTCATTGATCTCCATGGTGTTTAACAGTATTCATTACTATCTGTCTTTGGAAGGTTCCTTCATTTGAGTTTCAAAATACATTATTTCTTAATTCTGCTTATGATCACTTCTTCTCTTGTTGTTTTACACTCTCTTCTTCTGTATCTATTCTTAAGAATAACTAACTATTCTTGGCTGGGTGTGGTGGCTCATGCCTATAATCCCAGCACTGTGGAAGGCCAAGGCAGGCGGATCACCTGAGGTTGGGAGTTCGAGACCAGCCTGCTAACATGGAGAAACCTGTCTCTACTAAAAAATACAAAATTAGCGTGCTTGGTGACACATGCATGTAATCCCAGCTACTTGGGAGACTGAGGCAGGAGAATCGCTTGAACCTGGGAGACGCAGGTTATGGTGAACCGAGATCGCGCCATTGCACTGCAGCCTGGGCAGCAAGAGCAAAACTCTGTCTCAAAAAGAAAAGGAAAGGAAAGGAGGAGGGAGGAAAGGGGAGGGGAGAGGGGAAGGGAAGGGAAGGGGAGGGAGAGGGGAAGGGAGAGGGGAGGGGAGAGGGAAGAGGAGAGGGGAAGGGAAGTGGAGGGGAGGGGAGGAGGGGAGAAAAACTAACCATCCTTTATGGCCCAGCTTAATTATCACTTCCAGAATTAAGTTCTGAAGTTTCTACCATCTCTAACTAAATTAAGGGCAAACCATTATTTAGTTTTTATCTGTTCATTTTTATGAGTTAGACAAGACCAAAATGAAACCATCTTACATTCAATGACCATGGGTTTTACAGGTCTAGCACAATTTAAAAGACATAGTCAATGTTTCATTAATAAATATTTACATAACTGGGGCTATCATTGTTACATCAGAGGAGGAGTTGGTGACTAGGGATGGCTTAAGGCAGGGAATTACCCCAATGCGGCATTAAAGAAACTCCAGATTATTGAGCTCCTGCTGTAGATATTAATTCTGCAGGTCTGAGAATGAGAACTTCAAATTTATATTTAAGAAGAAAATATTACTCAAGTGATTCTAAAGCATAGCAGGGGCAGTAGCCACTGAAACATGCAACTTTGTAGATACGAATGTCTGTCCATACAGGACAGATTTAAAAGCCTATCTAAAGGCCATTATTGAGAAATATTTTCTGTCTTACCCTGTTAGTCAAGCATTGGACAACCAAACATAATATCTGATATTTTGTCAGAAAGAGAGGAAAAATTAGAAAGATTGAGAGCTGACAAAAATCATGGAGGCAAGTCCAATGACAGGCTAATAACTCACATGGCAAACAATACATGAATCAGCGCCTGATAGCACAAGTATTGGCTGTCCCTTTGCTCTGACCAGAAATGAAATTTGTATTATAAAGTTGGCCTGGCCTGAAAAAGTATGTTAAAGATGTTTCTGCCATTTTTGGAGATAATCAAACTGTTGTAGTATGTAATAGGTGTCACGAATGAAAACAGAATTTTCCTCCAAGTAGAAAAGGTAAGAAAATGCCTTACACTTCATTAAAAAAATCTTCATTTGGATTATTAGACTTTATTTCTGAAACAATGTCAAGTCATATCATTATTCAGAATCAGTCTCAACACATTATTAAATGTAAATCACATGAGATAACTGGATCTTAAAACTGATGTCTCCACTTGTCTGCAGAGACCAGTGAATTTATAGGGCTCAAGCCAGGTGTCCTACTTAATTTCAGCAAGCATTCTCAAACTTCCTTTTGCAAATTTCTTATCAAATAGGATATCTTTGTAATGTCAATCTGTATACAAGAACTGATACTGCTGTTCCTTGTGTTTGAAGAAGCAGTGGGCACCACCGCTTGGCATGTGTAGGAGAATGAAATGTTTTGTGAGAATTGCTGCAGGACAAGTTGTGCCTCTTTACTGAAGGGCCAGTGTAATGTCCTGGCACTCAGTCAATGCTCATTGACTATCTTCCCAGCTGTTTGTTCCCACTGAGTTTCATTATAAGAAATGGTGCCTCACTGTGTCTTTCTGTTCATGTCAAACTATTATTGTTTCACTTCTGAACTTAATTCAATATTCTGTGGGCCAACCCCATGTCATATCAATAGCTCTGAGGGAAAACCAAGCTTGAGTATACGTTTTATCTATGATGAGCCTTTAGTTCAGTTATCTATAGCATGATGTCAAAAGAAAGGATTGACCCTTCCACGAACCAGCCAGCATTGCATAGAGCAAGGGCTCTCAAAAAGTGTTCCTGGACCAGCAGCATCAGTGTAACCTGGGAACTTGTTAGAAATGCAAATTGTTGAGCCTCACACCAGATATACTGAATCATAAACTCTGAGAGTAGGTTTTAAATCAATGATCTGTGATTTAACAAGCCTCCAGGTAATTCTAATGAACACTCTAGTGTGAGGACCATTAACAGAGAAATATTTATTGACCCATTCTTCTGGTCATTCTTCTTCTTCCTCCTCTTTTTTTTTTTTTTTTTTTTTAATGGAATCTCACTCTGTCACCCAGGCTGGAGTATAGTGGCGTGATCTCAGCTCACTGCAACCTCCACCTCCCGGGTTCAAGCGATTCTCCCGTCTCAGTCTCCCGAGTAGGTGCGATTACAGGCACATGCCACCACACCCAGCTAATTTTTGTATTTTCAGTAGAGACGGAGTTTCTCCATGTGGGCCAGGCTGGTCTTGAACTCCTGACCTCAGGGGATCCACCCACCTCAGCCTCCCAAAGTGCTGGGATTACAGGTGTGAGCCACCGCGCCCAGCCTGATCATTTATTAATACACATTTTTAAATTCATATTAAGAGTCAGGCACTGCCAGGGGCATCAAGATGCTGGAGACAGAAAGGGAATAAAACAAAAATCCCTCAATAGTTATTCTAGGGCCCACAGCTTCTACACTGATTCCAACCCTTCCCTCTGAAATAGAGCTGGCTGCCAAAAGAGTGAGAGAAATTGTTAGTATGACTGGCTAAAGACAAAAATTTTTCCACTATAACATTTGACCCAAAAGTATTCTTTTCCAAGAAGGGGAACAAAATGCTTTTCTAAATTTCGGTGGGAAAAAGTAATGTCCAAGTGTTCATATGTAAGATTACATTGCACATAGTTTTGTCAACGAAAATACATGACTGTTAATATTTTTTGTTAAGAGGACCGTCTTTCATTTTATAACAGTTTCAAACTATACGTGTGTGTGTGTATAGAATATATACACACATATATTCTACTTTTACATATGAGGCAGAGAGAGATTTAAGAGGCCTGTTGCCTTGAGTTACACACTGATGATAAATCGGGCTCTGGAAAAGCACTGCAACTTAGGAGTTATACCTAGAAGACTAGTGCTTTTTATACAATGTGCCTCTCCATCTTAACATCCAAACCAATGGAATTACATCCATAGACAAGAAAATAGTCAGACCCCCAAAATAAAGACATAAATGACCCAAGGAACTTGTATCAGTTTTATGAATTGAGGTTCTAAGATTATGTTTAATTTGATACTTTTTTTCTGCTCAAAAGTTAAAACCCACACCATCATACTGCCTTGATTTGGGAAGATTTCTACCTGCCATGGTTTGAAATTAATTTCGGCATAGACTATTAAAAAATAATAAAACTACAATCACAAGTATGAAAATTCATGCACAAAGACAACATTTAAAATAAGACTTGAAGGGAGTACATGTTATTCTGCCATCTCTTTTCATTGCCCTATATGACTTTGGAATGAATTGTGCTGTGGTTGTCTCACGTGCTGTTCACACAGCTCTCAAAACAGTGACAATTGTTTTAACAAATAACTTGTTAATCTTTTGCTCTAAGTGTTGCAGCTTTGAACATTGAAGTGATTATCTTGGCTTTAAGTAAATCCCAAAACTTAGGAGGGCTCCTTACAATTTTTACAAGTTTTGTAAGTCTGCATGAAACTTTCACGATTGTTTCCACTTATTTCGTTTTCAATTCATAATGAACACATTTCTGTTGCAGGTTCTGTATGTGTGGTAGAGTGCTCTGTGTCAGGACTAATAGAAGCTAAATTTAGTGAGCACATGAGAGTATAAACTCTCTAGAGGCAGTACGATTTAACCACCTGAACAAGACTACAATAGCTAAGTTCAATTTTACAGATGAGCAAACCAAGATTCTTAAGAGTTTATTAAGTTTAGTAACTCTCTCGAGGTGAAATATTTTATAAGTGACCAAGCTCTCTGAAACCAACTTTGTTTCATACAAATTATATATACTTAATAATTGTTATATTATTCATTCTAGATTCTGTTGGGTGATACAATTTGAAAGATCAGTAATCTAGGGAATAACATGGGTGAATGACAGTTTTTCCACCATTCATTATTGTAATGTAATCAGGATGTCTCAGGCACTTACTGTGTAATAACAACAACAACAAAAATGGGAGACTCAAGGACGAACAAGGGCCCATGCCTCAAGATGCCTTTAATCTAGTGCAGAGTTGTCCGATATAACCACCAGTCACCTGGGGCTACCTAAGTTTACGTTTAAATAAATTAAGATTAAACAAAATTTCAGTTCCTCAGTCAGACTAGCCACATTTAAGTTGTTCAATAGTGACATGTGGCTAGGGGTTACCATGAACAGTACAGACAGAGCATTTCCATCAGTCAGAACTCTGTGTAATTCACTATCGGAGTAAAACTATGGCAAATGGTGCAATGATTTCTAATTTGACAGAACTGAGGAGAGACATTCGCTCTGTTATACTGAAATTTCTTTATGTTTGTTAACCCTTCAGAGTCTGTACAGTAGCAGAGAACATCATTGTTAAATGTACTCTGCTCAAAAGAAGATGTAGATATGCACTAGAATTCAGATGCAGGCAATTAATATTGCAATTCAAATTTTCATAGTAAAATTACAGTGAAGAAAAAAAGTCATACCTACCATATATTTCAATTCGGGGGGGATGAGGGGGCACAATCTCCTTTATAGAAGTTTATAAAAAAATGGTTCATCTCAAAGTATTGTAAATTAAGGACATTGCTCTAAACTAATCTTCAACAGCTATATGAGGGCTAAACAAGGAAAACATAGCCAGGAGCTATTAACTTCCACAGTTCCTTATTTAGGAAACCAAGTAGCATAAAATCAAGTTAAAACATATCATGTCTGCCACTATTGCTTTCAGTGCCATGCTTTCTGAAACTTTCTTTAAACCTGACCTTTTATTGCTTCTTTGTGCATAATAACCAGTTCATTTGATCAGAGGTTGATTTTAAGGCATATTTTGTAAGTTGCATTTTATTTATTTCCCCCAATTAGAACATAAAATATAAAAAAGTGCTACATAGAGCAGGTATCTCTATTATAATGAGTAGTTCTTGTTTTTGGTTGGTTGGTTGGTTATTTCTGCTACTAATGAACCGCAATTTTGGCTAAAATAAGTGAAAAGCCTGAAGCTAGGGAAAGCTTACCGAAATTAGAGATACCCTATTCACCTTTCTATTTCTTTTCTTTTTTTTTTTTTTTTGAGTATGTACGACAATTAAATTAAAAATCCTAAGAATTGAAAATATTCTGTAAAAGTGTGTTTATTATCATTAAACATATTAACAATTTAAAATTATAATAATTTTAAAATTACAAATTCATGAGAATTAGGTTTAAACCAACAATCTCTGAGTTAGCCATGTCTCTAGATGTGAATGATTAGCTGTCTCTAATTTACTATTTTTATCACTCTTTCTTGTCTAGCATCCTTTTTAAAGATGCATTAGGCCTGGCGCAGTGGCTCAGGCCTGTAATCTCAGCACTTTGTGAGGCTGAGGCAGGTGGATAACCTGAGGTCAGGAGTTCGAAACCAGCCTGGCAAAAATAGCAAAGCCCCATCTCTACTAAAAATATAAAAATTAGCCAAGTGTGGTGGTGGGCACCTGTAGTCCCAGCTACTTGGGAGGCTGAGGCAGGGAGAATGGCTTGAACCCGGGAGACAGAAGTTGCAGTGAGCCAAGATTGCACCACTGCACTCCAGTCTAGGCGACAGAGCCAGACTCCATTTCAAACAAAATAAAACAAATAAACAAACAAAAGATGCATTAGACCCTTCCTCCTTCCTTTTTAATCCAGTGTCAAACAACTAGTATTTCTATTAAGATTTTGCTGTTCTCTCTGAAAATCTTTATAACTTCCCTTCTTTGAGCCCTTTTCTTACTTCTATTTTCATGGCCACATCACTTCACACTGTTTGGTGCTTCCCTCCCTTCCAGTTTCAGCTTTTCTTGCTTGCTGTACTTGTTGTTCTATTCTCGTCCTGCCCACACTTCTCAATCTTCACACACATTTTCTGCTGTACCTGTCACTATCCCTGAGTTCACTCTCTGCAGTTGCCCTCAAGCTAAGTGGGCTGGTTTTAAAGTTCTCTTCTTCGGTTTTTTTTTTTTTTTTTTTTTTTTTTTTTTTTTTTTTTTTTTTTTTTTTTTTTTTAGATGGAATCTTGCTCTGTCTCCAGGCTGGAGTGCAATGCTGCAATCCCAGCTCCCTGCAACCTCCACCTCCTGGGTTCAAGCAATTCTCCTGCCTCAGCCTCCTGAGTAGTTGGAATTACAGGTGTCTGCCACTGTGCCCAGCTAATTTTTGTATTTTTTAGTAGAGATGGGGTTTTGCTATGTTGAACAGGCTGGTCTTGAACTCCTGACCTCAGGTGATCCACCTGCCTTGGCCTCCCAAAGTTCTGGGATTAAAGGTGTGAGCCACCACACCTTACCCTTCACTCTTTACAAAGCCTGGGAGAAGGTGTTTATCCATCCCTCCATCTGGATAGGCATCATTTCTCTATTCCCTCTTCTCTATCCTCCAAGGAATATAAAACAGTTGGCATAGGCTGGGCGCAGTGGCTCATGCCTGTAATCTCGGCACTTGGGGAGTCTGAGGTGGGTGGATTACCTGGGTTCAGGACTTCGAGACCAGCCTGGCCAATATGGGGAAACACCATCTCTACTAAAATTACAAAAATTAGCCAGGTGTGGTGATGTGCACCAGTAGTTCCAGCTACTCAGGAGGCTGAGGCAGGAGAATCACTTGACCCCAGGAGGTAGAGGTTGCAGTGAGCCAAGATCATGCCACTACACTCCAGCCTGGGCTACAGAGAGAGACTGCATCTCAACAACAACAACAACAACAAACAGCTGAAATTTTTAGTCCTAGAAGCAATTTGTCCATATGACTGAGGAAAATAATAAGGAGAGTAAATACAACGCATATGAGTAATGTAGTGAAACAGCAACATATGGTCTCTATCTGTGCAGAGCATTGTATATAATAGTCCAACTCCTCGCACCAGTAAGAATTTGGAAATTTTCCAATTCTGCATGCCTAATAAACTTAGCTAGTAGTTGATTTTAAAAGTAATATGATAAAGAGAAGGATGAAATTTCTTTTTTGTTGTACATATACATTCTGTAGTTCCTGGTTGTTTAATTCTTCAGTGCTTATATTTTGTAATAGGTAATATACTATTCCTAAATTGTTAGTAAGAGATGCTTACTCAAGATCATAATCATTTCAGTAGCTGAAATATTTTAAGTATCTTGACCATCTCCTTTCATATTTTTAAAATTTGGGTTTAAATTGCCTTATGCTACATAGTCATACTCCCTAAATGGTTTTTTGTTTTGTTTTGTTTTGCTAGAATATAGCATGAAACAATATTAGTGTTAAGGTAATTTCAGGTTGTGTTTATAATTCTGAGACTAGATAAAGAATAAACATATTACTAATATGTATGATCCTCAGATTTATTAATTAGAACATGTATCAGGGGAACCAGCCCCCAGTATTTCAACATAGGTTCTTTTCTATTTTCCCTAAGTGTTGGCGGGTCTGAGAAATAAACAAATGTCCATGAAATCTTCACAATTTGTGTTCTTCTGCCATGGCTTCAGCCGGTCCCTCCGTTCAGGGTCTCTGACTTCCCACAACAAACATGTTAACTTTCTATCTAATTTTTACAGTTTATTCTATTTAATTGTAGCTATTGTCTTAACACAAATTTATTTGTAATTTCAACATAATGACCAGGAAAGAGGTAAAGAAATTGTTGTACAGATCCAAGTAGATACCATTTCAAGTTAGTCATTTCTTCATAATGACTGTTATTTTTGACCTATGCTTATCAGCTCATCATAGTCATCCCTGTGAATTACCTCAGAGGTTCATCGTAGACTCTTCTCAGGGGTATGCAGTCTACCTGTATACCTCCCACACATAGCTGCAGTACAGGCATTCCAACACCAGGTGGCACTAGTAGTAATTTATAGCTGGTCAGTCTTGGGTCGCGCAGGTACCTTTAATAAATTCAAAGTATTAGTCAAAAAGCATCGCTTTATTTAGGGCACCATGGGATACTAATCATTTTCTTCTAATTTTATTATTTTCACAAATGATATTTTCTTATATGAATTTTTAAATGATTTACATTATATAATTCACATTATCCATATTTCCCTTTGTTTAGATATTTGCATCTCTTTGTGTCTTTCTGCTATGCTTCCTAGTCTTACTGCATGAAAACATATTAGGAACACAGCTAGAACTGTTTTTAAATTAATAAAATTGAGCCATCTTCTACTTTTTGAGTTAGCTCATTCTCAGCCATTTCTTTCTTACAACTCTTCCTTCTCCCCCTCCCACATTATAATTTCACAAATTTTAATGTGAAATTAAAAATTTCACATCCAATCTTTAATTAACTGAACCAAACTGATTACAAATCAATTATTACTTTCTCTTTTTACACCCGAATGGTCCAAACAGCAGAAGCTTTTAAGCAAGACTCCCAGTTGACTAGAACAAGCCTGGGCAGTTTAACGGGCTTGTTGAGAACACAATGGGATAATTGTTTAATAAGCCTTACCACTGGGCAATCAAAAGCTGTCAGTCAACTTAGCTTTCATAGATAATATTGAAATCTAGTTCTCTCAAACTCTCTAAACATTAACTAAGATAAGCGATCTGTTTTAATATAATGTAGTCTCTAAGAGGCTGGGCCATGGGAAAGCCATCAGACTTTCCCAGGTCTTACACATCCAGGCAAAATATAGCAAAGAGAACAGAGCAGCAGAGGGGGTGGCTCTTTAAATTCATACCCATTACTATATACTCAAAGCTTAATTGCACTCATAGTGATTCATAAACACTTTAATTGTTAGAGTCAAGTTACAGCAAACAGACAGAGAGGGTGGAAGCTGAAGACACATTGGTTTCTTCCTTCACATGAAGACTAGCTTGTTCCTTCTACACAGGTTGAATGAAGAAGAAAGGTGCGCAGAGATAAACAACAATAGGTTAATAAAATACAATCCATTTTGAAGGTAACTAGATTCTCTGTCTCTCTCTTTTTCTCTGTTCTTCATTTTGCCTGTCTCTTTTTTTCATTCCATGCTTGTCAGGAGAAGAACTTCAAAATATTCAATTTATAGTAGAGTATGTTTTTACATATCACAGGGAAATCCATATTTGTTTTGGCTGACACTCAATAGCTAATTAGTCTTAAACAATCTGGTAAGAGCTTGAACAGAGACCTTCTTTCCTTGAAATTCCCTCTGAGGCTTTACAGGACCCAGCTTTTCCAAAAAACTTTGGACAAATTTACAGCAGTTTTAGACTCCAAGATATGGAGCCAAATGCTTTCTTTTTCCTATTTGCACTGAACTGTGCTAAAAATTGTATCTGATTTATACCATTGAATATGATAACATAATGATAGCTGGCATTTATTGATGACTTCCTATATGCTAAACCCTTATTCTCGGCTCTTCATGTAAACTATCTCATTTAATATTTACAAAATCCTGATATTCTGTTTATTTTTACAGTTGACAAAATTGAGACAGAAACAGTTGAGTAAATAGTAGACTAAATACAGTATGTGGCAACAGTTTGTATTTCTATTAAGTTAGACAAAGCACAATCAGAATGGAGGATTTAAGCTCTGATTGATTTGTAGTGAACACATGCTTTACTTGAGAGGGGGGGAAAAAAAAAAAGCCTGATTCCCTGGAGAGACAGCTTTCACATAAACAGACACTCCGACCTCACAGCATGTAGAAGACTATGCTAATCCTCTGAAATGTAAAGAAGTGGCTTTGATGTTTTTTATAAGTATGATTCACAACTAAAAATTAAAACACTTTCATTGTGACAAAATAGTATACAAATACACACATGTTCCTAAAAATTTTCATTTAATGATATTCTTACTGCATGTAATAAAATCTGACATTTCTTGTTATTCTATTTTTTGTGTGGTAGAGACACATAAATTCATTCCTTGAACCACCAATGGGTTATAACCTGCATGTTGAGAAAAAAGCTGGTTTGTAAAACACAACAATAAAGAATATCAAAATCCAAATAGATGAAGAGTCGCGTTACACTTTATCACACTATTTGACATCTTCTACATATGATTAAATAAAGAATATCCTCTATAATAATATTTCTTAACTGGATATGAGTTTTCCTGTGGAAATGTAAAAATGTGATCATGTGTTCCTTTTGGTAATGGGCAGCACAAAACTATGAAAGCCTGGCTGCAGGTGCTAAAAAATAAAACACAAAAGGCACAGGGCATCCAAACATTAGAATGGCAAGAGAAACAGAAGAATCAAAATTAAAAAGAGAAGTGATATTAGCCCTTTGTCAGATGAGTAGATTGCAAAAATTTTCTCCCATTCTGTAGGTTGCCTGTTCACTCTGATGGCAGTTTCTTTTGCTGTGCAGAAGCTCTTTAGTTTAATGAGATCCCATTTGTCAATTTTGGCTTTTGTTGCCGTTGCTTTTGGTGTTTTAGACATGAGGTCCTGCCCATGCCTATGTCCTGAATGGTATTACCTACGTTTTCTTCTAGAGTTTTTATGGTATTAGGTCTAACATTTAAGTCTCCAATCCATCTTGAATTAATTTTCGTATAAGGAGTAAGGAAAGGGTCCAGTTTCAGCTTTCTACTTATGGCTAGCCAATTTTCCCAGCACCATATATTAAACAGGGAATCCTTTCCCCATTTCTTGTTTTTCTCAGGTTTGTCAAAGATCAGATGGCTGTAGATGTGTGGTATTATTTCTGAGGACTCTGTTATGTTCCATTGGTCTATATCTCTGTTTTGGTACCAGTACCATGCTGTTTTGGTTACTGTAGCCTTGTAGTATAGTTTGAAGTCAGGTAACGTGATGCCTCCAGCTTTGTTCTTTTGACTTAGGATTGTCTTGGCAATGTGGGCTCTTTTTTGGTTCCATATGAACTTTAAAGCAGTTTTTTCCAATTCTGTGAAGAAACTCATTGGTAGCTTTATGGGGATGGCATTGAATCTATAAATTACCTTGGGCAGTATGGTCATTTTCACGATATTGATTCTTCCTATCCATGAGCATGGTATGTTCTTCCATTTGTTTGTGTCCTCTTTTATTTCACTGAGCAGTGGTTTGTAGTTCTCCTTGAAAAGAACTCAAACAAATTTACAAGAAAAAAACAAACAACTCCATCGAAAAGTGGGCAAAGGATATGAACAGATAGTTCTCAAAAGAAGATATTCATACAGCCAACAGACACATGAAAAAATGCTCATCATCACTGGCCATCAGAGAAATGCAAATCAAAACCACAATAAGATACCATCTCACACCAGTTAGAATGGCAATCATTAAAAAGTCAGGAAACAACAGGTGCTGGAGAGGATGTGGAGAAATAGGAACACTTTTACACTGTTGGTGGGATTGTAAACTAGTTCAACCATTATGGAAAACAGTATGGCGATTCCTCAAGGATCTAGAACTAGAAGTACCATATGACCCAGCCATCCCATTACTGGGTATATACCCAAAGGATTATAAATCATGCTGCTATAAAGACACATGCACATGTATGTTTATTGCAGCACTATTCACGATAGCAAAGACTTGGAATCAACCCAAATGTCCATCAGTGACAGACTGGATTAAGAAAATGTGGCACATATACACCATGGAATACTATGCAGCCATAAAAAAGGATGAGTTTGTGTCCTTTGTAGGGACATGGATGCAGCGGGAAACCATCATTCTCAGCAAACTATCGCAAGAACGGAAAACCAAACACCACATGTTCTCACTCATAGGTGGGAACTGAACAATGAGATCACCTGGACTCGGGAAGGGGAACATCACACACCGGGGCCTATCACGGGGAGGGGGGAGGGGGGAGAGGGGAGAGATTGCATTGGGAGTTATACCTGATGTAAATGACGAGTTGATGGGTGCTGACGAGTTGATGGGTGCAGCACGCCAACATGGCACAGGTATACATATGTAACAAACCTGCACGTTATCCACATGTACCCTAGAACTTAAAGTATAATAAAAAATAATAATAAAAATAAATAAAAATAAAAAATAAAAAAAAAAAGAGAGAAGTGAGTTGGGGTAAAGGCCATCAAAAGGCACATGGTAATTTCAGACTTAGGTCAGCAGAAGCTTTGACAGCATGGAGTAGTGGGAAGAAAGGAAAAGGCAGGGCTGGACAGAAAGGACAGTCAGTTGACAGCAAGATTATAGATAACATAGAAGAGTACAGATAATTTGGGATTGATTTTAATGAGTGTTCAGATCCAGAATCCAAGGGATCATGCCAATGAATCCCAGCAGAGAGACTCCAGACACTGGTGATGTCCAATGTTAGACAAACCATGGTTGTGGCTCTGAGGTGATGGTTTTCTAACTGTAGAATATATGTGAATTACATGATGTATTTGCTTAAAATTCAGATTCCTGAGTGTCACCCTCAAAAATTCTGAATATGTGGAAACCCAAGACTCTCCATTGTAATAAAAGTATAGCCATGCCTTGAGAAATAACCTATTTAGTATTTGAAGAAAGATTCAAATGGAGCTGGGGAAATGGTGACAGTGGATACCTACAGGGACTTGGCCAATTCTGTCTTTGAAAATACTAAAGTTTAGGTTGAACTCACGTTCAAGCCTTACCAGGCAGATGGGATGCTAGGCCTTGAGTTGCAAAGTTGACCATACAGAATGCTGCCTTGAAGGCCAAGAACAACCCTGCCTAATATAGGGGTCAGACTGCCTCTGAAAATTGTTGTGTCTTGCTAAGTGATAGATATTGGTGGCTACATGGGCCACAACCATGAGCAAACATAAATGAGTCTTCTGAAAACTAGTAAGAATGACTTTCTGAGGGCATAGAATGAAATTTAGAGAAAATTCTAGATGGGTTCAAAGGTAGAAATAGAACAAAATTTGGCCTCTTTGGGGCCAACAGGGAAAGGACATCAGATAGAACAAAGGTTCTCTAAGATAAGCATAAGTTCCCTAATGAACTAATTCTGCCATGTCTCATGTGTATATGTTTTGTCTTTGTAAATTCTCATCTTGACATTACCAGTAATCACCATCAACAAGTATACATGAAATGCTTTGTTTTATTCTATTATTTGGTGTGATTAGTAGTTAAAATTTAGCAAATATCTTTGATTTTCCTTAACCACAAAGCTCTTATAAGGTTACTGGTTGATAACATGGAATTTGGAATGACCCTTAACTTCAAATTCTCACTCATTCATTTTCAACTATTTGACCTTGAGCAGATAATGTGGTCTGGACAGGTCTTAATTATTGAACGTGTGAAATTAGATGGGATAAAAAACATGTATTTCTCTTCTTATGTATTATCTCTAATTCTCAAAATAACATGGCAAAGTGAATGTATTGATGCTATCCTTCAGGTGAAGTGATGGAGGCTTCATAGTTTAAGTAACTCAAAGTCATAGAGCTAGTAATAAGTATACCCACAACATATTAACAGCAATATCTACCCCAAAGTTTAGCATTTTCTTACTAAGTCACACTTCTGTTGTCACTGTCCTCCACTATGATGACTTCACCTTTGTTTTATTTCTTCTCCTAGTATCTACATGATCTGCAATACCAGTTGAGGAAAATTTATCATCGTTCCTTTCACCAGTTGAGACAAAGTGAAAAGGGAGAAACTGCCTTCTCTTTCCCTCAAAACATGTATTTTATAAGAATGAGTATGGTTCAACAAAACCCACCTGATGGTTAACCATTTAAAGCTGTTTCCATAAATTCAATAAAGTATCTCTTAAGTATGAAGGTATGCAGAACGTTGGTATAATTAGAATGAATCTCTGCAGGTGGATACATTTCCCAAAGGAGTCATAATCTAAATTGCCACACCTATTCTACATGGGATTTGGGGGCATTACTATAAAAAAAAAAAAAAAAAAAAAAAAAAAAAAAGAACTTTATCTGTTTTGTTGTAGGGAAGGCAGAATAAGGACTTTAAATTCAGTCTTTGGAAGGTTTGCCTCCACCTGAACTGAGATGCTTGATGTTCACAGCAACATGATATACTTAAGTGGGAATGTGGAATTCCACTCTTTGATTCATTTGAGCACCATATAAGAGCCAACATTTTCTTTTCTCTTTTCAAGTTCTTCTCTACATGACTGAACAAGTGATCTAGGTGTGGTTTTGATGATTATTTCTGGAGCTCAGAGCCAAGATATAGAGAGGTATAGCATTGCAGTTTGGCTTTCTTGCCTGCCTATTAAGGAATGCAGGAAAGGTGCCAATTTCATTGAGCTGAAGTCCAAGGCATCTTGCAAAACAACACTTTATAAATGTCTGCCTTTTAAAGAATATCATGTGTGGCCGGGTGCGGTGGCTCACGCCTGTAATCCCAGCACTTTGGGAGGCTGAGGTGGGCAGATACTAATTCAGGAGTTTGAGACCAGGCTGACCAATATGGTGAAACCCTGTCTCTAACTAAAATTACAAAAATTAGCCAGGCATAGTGGCACACACCTGTAATCCCAGCTACTCAGGAGGCTGACACAGGAGAATCACTTGAACCCGGGAGGCAGAAGTTGCAGTGAGCCAAGATCGCACCACTGCACTCCAGCCTGGGCGACGAGAGCAAGACTCCGTCTCAAAAAATATATATATATATATATCATTTGTAGAATATGCCATCACATTAATGTCATAGTCTGATAAATTTAGGAAAACTAAACTTACTTTTTTCTGAAATGTTATGAAAATTTAGAATTGAATATTTTTAAAAGACATTTTCAAGTTACTCATTTATTCTAAACCTAAAAAAATTATCCATTATTAAATGTTCTTATATTCTATATATCTTGACATTGAATTGAAATTGGTTAGATATTTTTATCACAGGATTCTCTGCACCCCTAACTGGAAGAATGGATATGTTTTACATGTGAATGACAGAGTGTCTTATTATTGCTTTTTTCATGAGTGATTGAAACCATAGCAGGGTACCAATCCAGAATACAGTTTTGCTTTCTCCCCTTTCCTCTCAGTTTAAGATTGAACTTGGGACATGAATAGAAAACAGCAACTACATTAAACTATTTTAAAAGCTTTTTCACATCTCTTGAATCAAAACGCTGTTTTTCACAAGCCAAGTAGGTTGATTGTGGCTGGCATTAAATTGATCTATTGAATGCTAAAGTTATTTTTCCATAACACAAACCCAGCATGTATAGCTGTGGCTAAGCCTCCATCACCCTCCCCTACGGAGGAGTCTCAAACCAAATTCACAGGGAACCTCCTTTAGCAATTTCTGAATTTTTATATTCACATAATTTTTAGACTTTCATCCCTGATCATCAGAAAGATATTTTTATCAGTTATGGAAACTTGTGTTTTAAACATACAAAGAAAATGAACTACAGCATTTTGCTCAGACAACTGCTGACAGAACATCTGCTAAACAATAACACTTTTGATTCTCACTGACCTAAGTCAGAACATATATTGGCAACCTGCTTCAGACTTAAGATTTCCTAGCTATTTTAATAAAACTCCATTAATCAATTCCAACCTGTTTCTCATAATAAAGAGTAACCTCAGGAGAAAATGATATGACACTGAACAAATAATTCCTATTTGTAAAATTGTTTAAACAAGTATTCACATGAGAGATTCTTGACCCAGAGGGATTTATATTATGTAGGTTCATTCCTTTAAGGGCAAGTAATTACTTTTCAAGATGAGCATTAATAATAAAGATTTGCAAAGACATGTTTAGAGTTTTATCTTAAATGCATCAAGACCAGTCCTTCTCCATTGCATCAAATTATTATTCTTTGCCAGAACTTTTTACCTAGTTCTAAGGGAGCTTACCTGCTTTGTCCAGTTGCAACCCAGTAATTGCATATAAAATTGAAAATATGCTCTAAGGACACCATGTGAAAAATTAAAAAAAAAGGAAACCCTTGACTCCATACGTTACTGTTAATAAACTGTAGGTTGTGGCCTTTTCATTAGCCAAGGTTTCTAGAGGGGATTTAAAAATAGTGTTATGTTTTTATATAATTTTTTATTTTTTATTTTTATTGTATTTCAGTTTTTGAATTTTTAAATATTTCATTCATGGAAATTCAAGATCTGAGTAGACTTGAGATTTTTGGAGTTAGGAATATATGTTCAAAATCTCTAGTTTGACAATGGGTCTCAATTTATTATTTATATGACCTTAAGTTGTCATATAACCTAAGCTTAATTTTTCTTTTCTGTCAAGTGCAATTTATAATAATTTTATTTACCTCAGAGTTATGATGTATAAGCAATGATATAATGTTTCTAAAACATTTAGAAATGACAAAGTTCCATAACTACTGAAGGGTCAAACCCCTCACCTTAGACATGAGAAAAATGAAGCCCAGAAAAATTGGTAGGAAGGGCTAAGACTAAAACCTGAGACTCTTAATGAGATTGAGGAACCAGAAGAATACATGTTTCCAAATCTAGACTTCGAGTTTATTATAACCGATTGGATTTCATGCAATAAATAATGCACAGAATGTGTTATATATTTGCTGACATATAATAGTCCCACAAACAGTGACCAAGACCCTGAGAGGCCTGCAGGCCTTAGATAAGACTGATACGAATCTGTGGCTTGTTTTTGAGTGATATTCCCAAACTGTGTATGAGAATGGCTACCCAACGGATTCCTTGAGGAAGGAGAAACTGCAGATCCCTGGAAGTTCTCTCTAATGCAAGACTTATTGGAGAGCCAGCCAGTGGAAGACAATTATTCAATACTATACCTGAGGCCAATGGGGGAAGAAGGTTCCATCATTGTGGAATATATGGTTTTAAGCTCTTTGAAGTGAGGAAATTTGAAGAAGGGCCATGTTATGAAAATAAGTGGGCATCGTCAAATCAAGGATGTCTTTGGGTAGGGAGTTATAAAATTCAAGTGTGTTAATAAGAGATATAATGCTGTAATATAGGGGAGCACATGGACTTTGGAGTTAGTTCTGGGTTTGAACATCAGCTTTGTGAATTTCACAAGTCATATAATTTCTTTCTGGGTCTTAGTTTTTATAAATAGAAACCAGAGATAATGTTACTTATTTCTTAGGACTATTACCAAAACGAAAGAGAAAGTATTTGTGCAATTATTTGCATATACTAAAGTCTTTAATAAATGCTGCTTCCCTTCATATCTATTTATCTTTCTAATTATCTGTGTTTGTACATTCATTGGATTACTTTTATTCATCACCTTTTGTTCTTGGTTCCTTACAATACCCACATATTTACTGATAAATTAGGTTAACTTGTTTTTAGTTCTATTTTAATAAATTTTATGTTACTTCTGCAACAATTATTGTTGATACATCCTGATGTTATTTAGTAATAAGTTCTATTTTAGAGCAGTTTTAAATTAAATGCATTTTATTTTTCTTTGACATTTTCCAAAATTTTAGATTTTAAATTAAAATGATTCTACTAATCACTGGAAAAGAAAATTAAGTAATAAAGACACAATGTATTTTCAATTTTATCTCATATTTTAGGTAGTATTTTTCATGTTTGCTGGGTATCTATAAGCAACAATTTCTACTCAAGTAATGTTGTGCTACTAAGTGACCATGTGGCATTTGAAAAGTACTTAGGCTTTTCATTGCCTCAATTTCTTCAGCTGTAAAGTGAGGATAATAATTTTCCTACCTGCCTTCTAGGGTTGTTGATGATCAGATGAAATAATAGTTGTGAAAGTGTTTTAAACATCTTTATGCATTATACATTTAAGGAGAGATTTTATGCTAATGTGTCTCTATCTTTAGGAAATTCCACTCTCTTGCTTAATGTTTTGTAATTTATTAACAAGAGCAAAAATATCTCTATTGTGGTATTACAATATCTTCTCTGAACATCTTGAAGATCTTCACTACTTTTTTTAAATAATTTTTAATTTTTGTGAAAAATTCTAACACTACCAAAATGAGAGGCTTCTAGAATGAAAGATTATGATGCTAACATTTCTACTTATTTTATCCTACTAATAGGAAGAATTACAGTCTCTTAGAGATATTCATGATATGACCTAGTCTGTAAAAATTTTAAGTGAAATATGTTAAAAGTTACTCAGTCAAATACAAGTGGCAAATATAAGGTGTCAAGAGTTGTGTTTCTGCATGAAAATATAAATGGAATGTTAAGTGCCAGTCATGGCAAGTGAAGAACTATAATTAAATTTCTCACTGTGTTAAAAAAAATTTATGTTAAAAACATGTTAAAAAACATACTTCTCCTTGTAAAGTTTGCGTAGATGGGAGTTTCTTCTAAGACTGTGGATATCCAAACAACTATAGTTCCCTACCATGTGCCCACTATCTTTAATCAGGATGCTCATATAACGGAGTGCTATACTGGTATTAAGTCCAAAGTGATCATCAAGCCACTTCCTGATTATTTTCTCTTTTTACTTTCTTTGACACAGAGAATTTCAACTCTAAGAGTTGTTTTATGTATTCATTCAGTAAATATCTACCATGCAACTACTATACAACTATTTCTCAAGAAACCTAAATTGAATAGAGAAGCTATATATATATAAAAAAAATAGTGGATCCTAAATATCACAAGAAAATTACAAAGTAATAAAGTAGGTCAGGGGAGTATACATAACCTTAATAATTTTACTCTGGGAGTATATTAAGGGAGTACACCTAACCTCATAATTTTACGAAGAGGACCATAATCTGAACCACATGTATTTGATGAAAGAACTGACCTCTTTGTTTTCCAGAGGTGGTAGCATTTGCATTTGGCCTCAAAGATGGATGAGACCTTGATAAGTAAAGATGAAGAAAAATATTATAGATGTTTAGCAAAACACACACGAAGGTATAGAAAAAGTGGAGGACAGTGTTGTTTCTTCAAGGAAAAAAAAAAAAAAAAACCACTTACCCCAGTCTAGCCAGAGCACACATAGTAACATGGAGCAGAGTACAAGGACATAACTCTGGCCAGTTGAGTTATGTAGTAACTGTAGAAGGTCTTGAATGTAAGTCATTTAGTTTGCCTATGAATTTGAATAAAATGGAGAGCCACAGAAAATGTTTAATCGTAGTATTGAGATAACCAAACTGTAGCATCTCCAAAGATTAGAGAGATTAATTTAACAGAAGTTTACAGGCTTGGGCCTGCTTCCTATTTCTACAGTGGGAAGATATTAGTAGGTGGGCAGAAAAATCGCAGATAATTTTACTACGAGGAGCAAAATCCAGACCGTATGTATGTGAAAGCCCTGAACTCCCTGTTGCTATATGGTGAAAGTGACTTGCTGCCAGTGAACCCGTAGCCTGTTTGGACTCAAAGGCCACATACAAATTTTTGTCAGATGAAGAACATGAAAACAACACAGAAGGAAATAAAAGTGTTCCTTATTTTTAAAAACAGGGATTCTCAAAGAGAAGAAAGTAGGAAAAGAGGCAAAGGACTGGTCATATTTCTATAAATAAAAGCCACCCTCTGTTATTTATGATACATCCCCACTTTCAACCCACTTTTGTTTAAGAATAATTGATGTACCACACATCTCCAACCATCTAATCTTTGACAAACCTGACAAAAACAAGAAATGGGGAAAGGATTCTCTGTTTAATAAATGGTGCTGGGAAAACTGGCTAGCTATATGTAGAAAGCTGAAACTGGATCCCTTCTTTACACCTTATGCAAAAATTAATTCAAGATGGATTAAAGACTTAAATGTTAGACCTAAAACCATAAAAACCCTAGATGAAAACTTAGGCAATACCATTCAGGACATAGGCATGGACAAGGACTTCATGACTAAAACACCAAAAGCAACGGCAGCAAAAGCCAAAATTGACAAATGGGATTTCATTAAACTAAAGAGCTTCTGCACAGCAAAAGAAACTGCCATCAGAGGGAACAGGCAACCTACAGAATGGGAGAAAATGTTTACAATCTACCCATCTGACAAAGGTCTGATATCCAGAATCTACAAAGAACTTAAACAAATTTACAAGAAAAGATCAAACGACCCCATCAAAACGTGGAGAAAGGATATGAACAGACACTTCTCAAAAGAAGACATTTATGCAACCAACAGACACATGAAAAAATGCTCATCATCACTGGTCACTAGAGAAATGCAAATCGAAACCATAATGAGATACCATCTCACACCAGTTAGAACGGCGATCATTAAAAAGTCAGGAAACAACAGGTGCTGGAGAGGATGTGGAGAAACAGGAACACTTTTACACTGTTGGTAGGAGTGTAAACTAGTTCAACCATTGTGGAAGACAGTAAGGCAATTCCTTAAGGATCTAGAACTAGAAATACCATATGACCCAGCCATCCCACTACTGGGTGTATACCCAAAGGATTATAAATCATGCCGCTATAAAGACACATGTACATGTATGTTTATTGTGGCACTATTCACAATAGCAAAGACTTGGAACCAACCCAAATGTCCATCAATGATAGACTGGATTAAGAAAATGTGGCACATATACACCATGGAATACTATGCAGCCATAAAAATGGATGAGCTCATGTCCTTTGTAGGGACATGGATGAAGCTGGAAACCATTATTCCGAGCAAACTATCACAAGGACACAAAACCAAACAACGGATGTTCTCATTCATAGGTGGAAATTGAACAATGAGAACACTTGGACACAGGGTGGGGAACATCACACACCGGGGCCTATCATGGGGTGGGGGGAGGGGCGAGGGATAGCATTAGGAGAAACACCTAATGTAAATGATGAGTTAACAGCTGCAGCACACCAACATGGCACATATATATATATATGTAACAAATCTGCACGTTGTGCACATGTAACCTAGAACTTAAAGTATAATAAAAAAAAAGAAATAAAATAAAACTTTTAAAAAAATTGATGTAAAAGCAAATGCTCCCATAACAGAAAACTCAATGCAGTTCTAATCACAACACTAGAGAGATATATCAAAGTAGAAGAAAACAGTTCCCATAGAGGACAGATAAATATATGAGTGAAAGGGACTTTTAAAAATTGACAATCTTAGATAATGAAGGATTTTTTTAAAGGCATTTGCTTAACCTTACAGAATTATGAAGGATATGGATAACATGCTTAAAGATTTGTTCACTTGGCATACCAGAATCATTACATGGAGTGCTCTTCCAAAAGCTTCTAATGGAAGCATCAGGGCAATTATTTCAAAGAGGGCTCTCTACACCCTCATAGTAACACACACTGACAGTATTAGGAGCCATGTGAAGGCTATTAAATAAATTTTATAGGTGAGAGAACAACAATACACTACTAATCAAAGCTAAGATGTTTTTAGTGAGGGAGCCATAACCTTCTAATCTTTTTTGGAATCACTGTTAATAGAGGGAAGGAAAGAATGTATATTCTGTGAGAAGAAAAACACATAACGAGAAAAGATGATTCTGTGCTTATTGTGGCTTGTGCATTCTACTAGGTGGTTTCATGGAGTCATTTCATGTGCTCCTCACAGTAACTGTTGTGGTGGTAAAATATGAAAATAAGTAACTTATTCAAGTAAACAGAAGATGAAGAAATAGATCTAAGATCTATAGATGTCAATGACTTTTTTCCCTTTTACTATGCCCAAGTATTTATTCAATGACTACTCACTGAGCACCTACCAAATGTGCCTTGCACTGAGAATATACTAGTGAACAGGCAAAAATTTTCCTGACATTGCAGGGTTTATGTGTTAGATGCAAGTGAATCTATAGTCAAATAGGAGTTAGAGTAAATTTCTGTGAAGAAATACACAACTGCTGTGAAGAAAGCAAGGTGAAAGAAACACCAACAAGATAGAGGATGTGGTGGAGGTACTATGGTATGCAATCAAGGCTTCTGTGAGAAAGGGATGTTTCAGAGATCTGAGCAAAGTGAGGAAATGAGACACAGGACTCTACCAAAAATTCATTCCAAGCAGAATGAACAGTAAGTGCAAAGGTAAGTAGGCAGAAATGAAGAGTGATCTTCATGTCTTCAAGAAACAAGACAGTGTGACTACAGAAGAGCAAGAAAACTGGGTTTGTTAGCAGTCCAAGTTTTCTACAGTGTCAGAAAATAATTGACGCCATGTGTTTAATTAGCTATAAAAGGAGGGACTTAAATATTTAAAGGACATGCAAAGGAGGGTATGCTGGGAACAGAGACTGAAAGAAGTCAGAGATATGGGAGTAAAACTGGCAGAGGATGATGGAAGAACAATGGAGCATTTCAGGAAGAACAACAGAAGCAATCATTTTACATGCAGCTGAGAGGTAGAATGAAGACCAAAAGATGCCCACTGTGTTCCTCAACATGGAGATCCTGACTGTGGTGTCCAGCAATTCAAAAGAGGAAGAATAGCCTTTTCAACAAACAGTGCTGGAACAATTGAACAGCCATTGGAAAAAAAAAAAAAAAATACCTGACTCGACCTAAGCCTCACACCTTCTATAAAAATTAACTCAAAGTTAATCATAAACTTAAATATAGCACATAAAACATAAAACTTGAAGAGAAAACATAGAATAGAATATACTTGGGATATGGAGATAAGCAAAGAGTTCTTAGATGTTACACTAAAAGCCCAACTTGTAAAAGAAAACATTGATAGATTGGACCTCATCAAAATAAAAAAAAATTTGTTATTTGAAAGACCCCAGACTAGGTGTGGTGGCTCACACCTGTAACCCCAGCACTTTGAATCACACCTTCTATAAAAATTAACTCAAAGTTCATCATAAACTTAAATATAACACATAAAACTATAAAACTTGTAGAAAAAAAGCATACAATAGAATATATTTGGGATCTGGAGATAAGCAAAGAGTTCTTAGATGTTACACTAAAAGTCCAACTCATAAAAGAAAAGATTGATAGATTGATATCATCAAAATAAAAAATTTTATCATTTGAAATGCCCCAGGCCGGAAGCAGTGGCTCACACCTGTAATCTTTCTTGGAATCACTGTTAATAGAGGCCGAGGCAGATGGATTGCTTCAGGTCAGGAGTTCAAGAATAGCCTGACCAACATGGTAAAACCCCGTCTCTACAAAAGATACAAAAATTAGCTGGGCATGGTGGTAGCACCTGTAATTCCAGCTACTCAGGAGGCTGAGGCAGGAGAATTGCTGGAAGCCAGGAGGCAGAGGATGCAGTAAGCTGAGATTGTGCCACTGCACTCCATCCTGGACAACAGGGCAAGACTCCATCTCCAAAAAAGAGAGAAAAGCCAGAGAAAGCCAGGTATGGTGGCTCACGTCTGTAATCCCAGCACTTTGGGAGACTGAGGCAGGTGGATCACCTGAGATCAGGTGTTCGAGACCAGCCTGGCCAACATGGTGTAACCGCATCTCTACTAAATATACAAAAATTAACCAGGTGTAGTGGCACATGCCTGTAATCCCAGCTGCTTGGGAGGCTGAGACAGGAGAATCGCTTGAACCCAGGAGGCAGAGGTTGCAGTGATCCGAGATCATGCCACTGCACTCCAGCCTGGGCAACAGAGTAGGACTCCATCCTCCCACCAAAAAGAAAGACCACATTCACAGGATGAAAAGACAAACTATACACTGGGAGAAAATATTTCTGAGTCATGCATCTAACAGAGTATATCTAGAGGATTCTTAAAACTAAAAAATTTAAAAAAATAAACTGAACTTTTTTTTCCCAGACAGAACTGGAGTGCAGTGGCACAATCTCAGCTCACTGAAGCCTGTCTCCTACCTCAGCTTCCCAAGTAGCTGGGACTACAGGTGTGTACCACCACACCCAGCTAATTCTTTTCTATTTTTTTTTTTTTTTTTTTGTAGACATGGGTTTCCTCCATGCATCCCAGGCTGGTCTTAAACTCCTGGGCTCAGATAACCTGCCCACCTCAGCCTCCCAAGGTGCTGGGATTACAAACATTAGCCACTGCATCTGGCCAACAGCTCAGTTTAATGATGGACAAAACCTCATTTCACCAAGAAGGAGAGATGGATGGTAGAAAAGGAGATAATCACATGAAAAGATATTCATTATTATCAGCCATCAGAAAAATACAGGTAAAATCTACAATGAGATGTCACTACACACCTGTTGAAACAGCTAAATTTTTTTTAAAAAATCATACTTTGGTTCTTATCAAGTATTTAGTAAGCATCAAGTGTTATTAGTATCAATATTTATTGACAAGTTTTTTTAAAGATATAAACATGGTTATAAAAATGATTTTGATATTTGTATACATTATATTTAGTATTATTTTTAAGTCAAACATTTAGTATAAATTGTCTTATTTGGCAAGTAACCACTACATAAATCACATATTGTGGAAAGAAATGTAAAAGTGAGAATTTAGAAATGTTTTAAGATACGTAGAGCTTCATGTGAAATTATGTTTTAAGTATTGTTTCCCTAGTTAGAAAAGATGGGAAGCAAGCATTAAAACAAATCAATATAGTCTAATATAATTAAGCTATTCAAAAATATTCTGTTATGGTTTTTTTCATTTGCTAATGCATCCTATACCATGCATACAAAGTGTAGACAATTCTGCCACGGAATACTCAGTGATCCAACCTACAACAGAATGAAGAGTGTTCCTGTAATTTAAAAATGAAAACATTTGTTTATGTTGTGCTGAAATATCCTGTGATACTGTGTTACTTATATAGAAAGCACATCTGTATTAGTCTGTTCTTGCATTGCTATAAAGAACTACCTGAGACTGGGTAATTTATGAAGAAAAGAGTTGTTATTGACCCACAGTTCTGCAGGCTGCACAGGAAGCATGGCTGGAAGGGCCTCAGGAAACTTAAAATCGTGATGGAAGGTGAATGGGAAGCAGGCATATCTTACATGGCCTGAGAAGGAGGAAGAGAGTGAAAGGAAAGGTGCTAAACACTTTTAAACCACCAGATCTCATGTGAACTCACTTGCTATCACAAGAACAGCAAGGGGAAGGTCCACCCCCATGATCCAATCACGTCCCACCAGGCCCCTCTCCAACATTGGGGATTACAATTAGACATGAGATTTGGGTAGGGATTTGAAGTTTGTCATTACTATGCATATTTTTGTAATTGTATTCTATGTATGTCTTACTACACATACTTTTGTAAATTTATTCTATATGTATCTTTCTAAAAACTAAATGATTTCTGGAAAAATGGTTTTGCATGCTTTTGCATGGAGTGATAAGACTGTATATATTGCATAAGACTCTTTTGTGAAAAAATTAACTTTCTAATTTATTGTTATAAATGTAACTCTAATTTCTAGCAATCTGCTAGATCTTTCTCTTTATTTGAATTGTCTCTTGTTTTTTTTTCTTTATTAGTCTAGCTAACAATATTGGTAGTGGCCAACCGATATTATTTATTCTTTCAATGAACCAATACCTGGTTTTGTTGAATCTTTTGTATGGTTTTTCACGTCTCAGTTTCATTCAGTTCAGCTCTAATTTTGGTTATTTTTTGTCTTCGGCTAGTTCTGGGGTTGGTTGGCTCTTGTTTTTCTCATTCTTCTAGGTGTGGTGTTAGGTTGTTAATCTAAGATCTTTCTAACTTTTTGATGTGGACATTTAGTGCTATACATTTCCCTCTTAACTCTCTCTTAGCTGTTTCCCAGAGATTCTGGCATGTTGTTTCTTTGCTCTTTTTTTTTTTTTTTGAGATGGAGTCTTGCTCTGTCACCCAGGCTAGAGTGCAGTGGCATGATCTCAGCTCACTGCAACTTCTGCCTCCTGGGTTCAAGCGATTCTCCTGTTTCAGCCTCCTGAGTAGCTGAGATTACAGACACACACCACCATGCCCAACTAGTTTTTGTATTTTTAGTAGAGACAGGGTTTCGCCATGTTGGCAAGACTGGTCTCAAAGTCCTAACCTCAGGTGATCTGCCTGTCTCAGCCTCTCAAAGGGCTGAGATTACAGGCATAAGCCACTGCACCCAGCC
Source organism: Chlorocebus sabaeus (assembly GCF_047675955.1). Lineage (NCBI taxonomy): Eukaryota > Metazoa > Chordata > Mammalia > Primates > Cercopithecidae > Chlorocebus > Chlorocebus sabaeus. The sequence goes on from NC_132920.1 coordinate 57,713,897, forward strand.
TGTTCTTATTAGTTTCAAATAACTTACTGATTTGTGCTTTAATTTCATTGTTTACCCAAGAGTCATTCAGAAGCAGGGTGTTTAATTTACGTGTAATTGTATTGTTTTGACTGATTTTTTTTGGCCTTAATTTCTACTTTCATTACATTGTGGTCCAAGAATGTGATTTGTATAATTTTAGTTTTTTGAATTTGCTGAGAAGTGTTTTATGGTTAATAGCATGGTCAAGTTTAGTGTGTGCCCTGTGCAAATGAGAAGAACGTATATTCTGTTGTTTTTGGGTGGAGTTCTGTAGATATTTGTTACGTCCATTCGGTCAAGTGTAGAGTTCAGTTCCTAAATATCTTTGTTAGCTTTCTACCTCAATGATTTGTCTAACATTGTCAGTAGAATGCTGAAGTCTCGTACTATTATTGTGTGGTTATCTAAATCTCTTCAAAGGTCTATAAAAGCTTGCTTTATGAATCTGGGTGCTCCTATGTCAGGTGCATATATGTTTAGAATAGTTAACTCTTCTTGTTGAATTGAAATCTTTACCATTACATAATGTTCTTGTTTGTCTTTTTTGATCATTGTTGGTTGAAAAATCTGTTTTGTCTGAAATAAGAATAGCAATCCTTGATTTTTGTTTTTGTTTTGTTTCTTTGTTTGCTTAGTAGATTTTTCTCCATCTCTTTACTCTGAGCCTATGGGTGTTATTGCATGTGAGATGAGTCTCTTGAAGACAGTATCCAGTTGTTTCTTCCTTCTTTATCCAGTTTGCCACTTGTGCCTTTTAATTGGGGCATTTAACCTGTTTACATTCAATGTTAATATTAATATGTGTGGATTTGATCCTGTCACGGTGGTGTTGGCTGGTTATATATAGACTTGATTATATAGTTACTTTATAGTGTGAGTGGTCTATGTGATTGTGTTTTTGTAGTCACTGTTGACAGTCTTTTGTTTCCATATTTAGGACTCCCTTAAGGACCTATTGTGAGGTGGGTCTGGTGGTAACAAATTCCCTTAGCATTCGCTTGTCTGAAAAGGATCTTATTTCTCCTTTGCATATGAAGCTTAGTTTGGCTGGATATAAAATTATTGTCTGGAGTTTGTTTTTCTTTAAGGATGCCTAATATAGGCTCCTAATCTCTTCTGGCTTGTAGGGTTTCTGTTGAAAGGTCCACTGTTAGCCTGTTGGGGTTCCCTTGGTAGGTGACCTGCCCCTTCTCTCTTGCTGCCTTTAAAATTTTTATTTTCATGTTGACCTTGTGAAATCTGATGACTACATGTCTTGGGGATGGTCATCTTGTATAGTATCTTGCAGGGGTCTCTGCATTTCCTGAATTTGAATGTTGGTTTCTCTAGTGAGGTTGGGATAATTTTCATGGGTGATATCCTCCAATATGTTTTCCAAGTTGCTTACTTTTTCACCCTCTCTTTCAGGGACACCAATGAGTTGCAGATTTTGTTTCTTTACATAATCCCATATCTCTTGGAGATTTTGTTTACTATTTTTCATTCTTTTTAAAATTTTTGTCTGTCTGTGTTATTTTGGAGAGCCAGTCTTCAAGCTCTGAGATTCTTTCCTCAGCTTGGTGTATTTTGCTGTTAATACTTGTGATTGTGTTATGAAATTCATGTAGTGAGTTTGTTATCTCTATCAGGTCAGTTTCTTTGTTAAAATGGCCATTTTGTCTTTCAGCTCCTGTATCACTTTACTGTAATTCCTTAGATTCCTTAGTTTGAGTTTCAATTTTCTCCTCAATCTCAATGATCTTTATTCTTACCCATATTCAGAATTCTACGCCTGTTTTTTTTTTTTTTTTTTTCTTTTTCTTTTTCTTTTTCAGCCATTTCAGCCTGATTAAGAACCATTGTTGGTTCTGGTGTGAGAACTAGTGTGGTTGTATATAGGTGAGAAGACACTCTGGCGTTTTGAGTTGCCAGAGATCTTGTACTGGTTCTTTTTCATCTGTGTGAGCTGATATTCCTTTTGTACGAGTTTTGTTTGTTTTATGCTTTTTTTTTTTTTTTTTTTTGGCAGAGTCTCGCTCTGTTGCCAGGCTGGAGTGTGGTGGCACCATCTTGGCTCACCACAACCTCCGACTCCCTGGTTCAAGTGATTCTCTTGCTTTAGCCTCCCGAGTACCTGGGATTACAGGCACACATCACCATGACCAGCTAATTTTTGTATTTTTAGTAGAGATGCGGTTTCACCATGTTAGCCAGGATGGTCTCGAACTCCTGACCTTGTGACCCACCCTCCTCGGCCTCCCAAAGTGCTGGGATTACAGGCGTGAGTCACCACACCTGGTCTATATGGGTTTATTTTTGTTTTGTTTTGTTTGCTTTTATCTTCTTTGATACCCTTGGGAAGCTGACTGTGGCATAAAGTAGATTCAACTTACTGGCTTCAATTCTGGAAAATTTCAGGGGGCCAAGTCTCAGCTCGGCACTCCTGAACTGTATGTTATAACTCACTGAGGCTGGTATCTGGTCCCCGGCTTTGTTCTCTGTCCATTCATGGCTGGGAATCTGTTACATTGGAGGGGGTCGAAGTGTTCCTGGTCTTCTGGCCTCAACACCTTCACATGGGGGTCCAGGCCAAAGTCGAGGTGGTGGCAGTGGGATCTATGCTTGCCTGCATGTGCCAACAGCCAAAGTGGTGTGGCAGTGTGCACGTGTGTTGGCTGGGGCAGAGAAATGGTGGGAACCTTTGCCTTAGTTTTCATAGGCACTGTATATTGGCAAAATATTCTGGTGTTGTATTTTGGGCTGCGATCCAGTAGTTGGTGCTTAAAAGTGTCAGCCAGCAGGTAGGGTCTTACTCTGGGCATAACTCTTTGGGGTTTTGGCACAGTTGGAAGTCGTGTTCTATGGTTGTGGGGCAAGGTCCACTTGTGGACCTTGGAGGCGCCCCCTCTGATTACTGGCTTCCTGCCCCCATTTCTTTTGTTGAGTGTTCTGGTCCATGCGGCTCCCTTAGACAGGGGCTGCAGTTGGAAGACAGGCCATATTCTTGATGTATAGGCCTTGCAGTAGGAGGCACACTCCACTCCTCCATTGACCTGAGAACCCGGGAGTCTTACCTGTCTCAGTGATCTGAGAGTGAGGGCTCCTCCCTGCTTGGGCACCAATCAAGCCAGCAAGTCCCTCTTGGCTAGGAGCTGGTGGGGGTATAGGGTCAACTAATCAGCTGTCCAGGTACTTTCCCGGGGACCATGGGGTTGCGCCTGCTACGGAGCTCAGGCAGAATAGGGAAAGCTGGGCTGGAATCTCTAGCAGGTGTGGTCTCTCTGGCTATGGGAGGCGAGAGTGGGTAGAGCTGCCTACTGAATTCAGGCAGATGTAGTACTGCTGGGTTGGACGCTCTAGCAGTAGTGGTCCACCCAGCTACCAGTGTCGGGGGTGGGTGGAGTTGCCTGCCCTACCATCCAAGTATTTCCCAGGACAACAGGGAGGCTGCACCCACCAGCTGAGTTCAGGCAGAGGCAGGACTACTGGGCCAGCTTCCGGCCCCAAGCCTTGTCTGGTGAGGGGGAGTGGAGCAATCTTACTGCTCCTAGGTACTTCAACTGCAGCCTCTGTTAGAGCTATGGTGCTGATGCCAGTGTGTTCTGGGGTCCAAGACTTGTAAGGGTCCCCTTGGATTTGGGAGTTGCCTCTTCAAATATTGGGTGGCTCTCTGCCTCTGTTTAGATATGCAGTGGGGTTGGAGGGCTTGGGGACGGGTGTGTAGGCACAGGGAGTCTCCCATCCTGAGTCTTGCACTGGTCTCTGTGGAGAGTGTGAATCCCCCTGGGGGCTCTCACTCACTCACTCGCTCACCCTTTCCCGTGTAGGGCAGCTTCTCCTGGCTTCAAGTTGACCCCAGAGCGGCAGCTGCCTAGCTTGGCTCGTCTCTGCTCTCTGCGCCCCCTCGCGGCCTGGATGGATGCTCACATGGTTTCTTAGGTGCTCAGCCTCAGCTTGGAAGGTTATTCCTCACTAGCCCTTTTGTTTCCTCTCTGTGAGAATGGCACATATGAGCTGCTTCTAGTCTGCAATCTTGACCCAATCTCCTAAATTTTAAATATGGCCCTAACTCATTATTTTTAGTTTTCATGGCAGTAAACAAGGCTATATAACTATGCAGAATTACTTGGGGGACAGGTCCCTAATGTATATACATTTGGGGTTTACAAATCTTCACATTTATGAACTACTGTTTCAAAGTGAGTCAACCAATTAACAGCCCCACTAATGGCATTTGAGAGTTCCAACTTCTTCACATCCTCACCAAGATGGATATTGTAAAACCATCTAATTTTTTCTAATTCAATGGGTGTATACTGGCATTTTATTATTGTTTTCATTTGTTTTTCTTATATTTTTATACATTAATATGTTAAGAGAAGAAAAAATATGATTAGCCATTCCATTACTGGCCAGTCATATTTCCCCTTCTCTGAAATGCCTGTTCATATTTTTGCCTGTATTTTCTTATTGTGCTATTCATCTTTTTTAAACTGAGTTTTTGGAGGTTTTTTTTGTTTTCTGAATATGATTCTTATGTTAAATAAAATATTATGGCTTATTTTTGGATTTTATGACTTTTTAATATGTAAAAATGTTTCTTAATCGTAATAATTTCAAATGTAACAATTTTTTAATGTGGTATATTTAATGTGTTCTGTTTAATAATTTTTTTTTGCTTCATTAAGGTCACAAAGATATATTTTTCAAGTTTTAAAGTCTCACTTTTTACATTTAAGTCTTTGATCCACATGGACTTGATTTGTTTTGGCATGATGTAATGCTCAAATCTAATTTTATGTTTTTCTCTAGGGTAAGCTGCTTTCTTAATACCATTTTTAAAGTAGCCCAACATTACTCAATTCTGACATCTATCAAACTCTCAAATATAAGAAGAGGTCCTGCCATATCAATTGAAATAGTATCATGCCACTGAGGATTTTGGTATTTCATTTCTGTATTCTGTATTGTTTTCTTTTTTTCTTTTTCTTTTTTTTATTTTTATTTTTATTTTATTTTTTTTTTTTTTTTGAGACAGAGTCTCTCTGTGTCACCCAGGTTGGAGTTCAGTGGCACTATCTCACCTCACTGCAACCTCTGCCACCTGGGTTCAAGAGATTCTCCTGCCTCAGCCTCCTGAGCAGCTGGGATTCTAGGCACATATCAAGACTGGCTAATTTTTGTATTTTTAGTAGAAACGGGGTATCACCATGTTGGTCAGGCTGGTCTCAAACTCCTGACCTCGTGATCTGCCCCCCTCGGCCTCCCAAAGTTCTGGGATTACAGGCGTGAACCACCATGCCCAGCAGTATTCCGTTTTCAATACCCACTACATTAATCACTGTAGCTTTATAATACCACGTGATTATCTGGTAGCTTAACTTCTGTTGTCTGCTTTGTTTTGTTTTGTTTTGTTTTTCCCAAACTGTCTTTGTTTTGGACTCTTCCCCATGAATTTTACTATCAACTTGTTATAACCTCCCACTCCTCCCCTGAAAATGCCTTATTGACATATTGATTTATTTACTTATTTTATAGGTGAATTTTGGAAGAACTATAATATTACATTTTTCAATTATGTACTCAATTTTTTGTAATCTTCAACATATTTCAATTTTTTGTGTAAAAAGTCTGACATATTTTGATATATTTATTGTAGTTTCTAAAGTACAATACTTAATATACTATTATAAATGAATTTTTTCTACTATATTTTAATTAAATTTTGATTTTAAAATAATTCTAGTTTCATATGCAGTTATTACATATAATCTAGACAAATCCATATGAACTTTCCATAAAAATAGATTCATAAGGCATGTAACTACTTGGAACTGGCTTTTTTTTACTCAGCATAATTCTCTAGAAATTAATCTAGATTGTTGCAAGTATCAGTGGTTCCTTTTTATTTCTGAGTAGTATTCCGTGATATGAATGAAGCAAAGTTTATTGAACAATTCACCTATTGAAGGACATATGGGTGGTCTCCAGTTTTTAGTTATTACAAGATGCTATAAATATTTTCATATATGTTTGTGGGAACACAAGTCTTCCTTTCTTTAGAATAAATGCCCAGAAGTGCCATTACTGGATTGTATGGTATTTGTATATTTAGTTTTTAGAGAAACTCCAAACTATTTTTCCACTATGGATGTGCCATTTTATATTCCCATAAGCAATGTATGAGAGATCTAGCTACTCTGCATCCTCCCCAGTATTTTGTGCTGTCACTTTAAAAAAAAAAAAAAAAAAAGTTTAGCAACTCTGGTTGATGTGTAATGACACTCATGTGGTTTTGATTTGCATGTTCCTAATAAATAATGATGTTAAACATCTTTCCATGTCCTTATTTGCCATCCATATATCCTCTTCATCTCATGATATGGTTTGGCTGTGTCCTTCCCAAATCTCATATTGAATTATAGCTCCTATAACCCCCTGTGTCATGGGAGGGACCTGTTGGGAGGTAATTGAATCATGGGTGTGGGTTGTTCCCATGTTTTTCTCCTGATAGGGAATAAGTCACATGAGAGCTGGTGGTTTTATAAAAGGACAGTTCCCCTGCACACACTCTCTTGCCTGCCACCGGGTAAGACATCCCTTTGCTCTTCCTTCATCTTCTGCCATGATTGTGAGGCCTCCCCAGTCATGTGGAACTGTGAGTCCATTAAACTTCTTTCCCTCATAAATCATCCAGTCTTGAGTATGTCTTTCTTAGCAGCATTAGAACAGACTAATACATCTCATTTGGCCATTTTCTAGATGTATCATTTGTTTTTTACTCTTGAGTTTTGAGAGTTCTTTATATTCTAGATAGTCATCTTCTGTTGGATATGTTGTTTGAAATATTTTCTCCTAGTCTGCAGCTTATCTTTATCTTCATAATGAGGCCTTTCACAGAGCAAGAGTTTTTAATTTTAATGAAACCCAATGTATTTTTTTCTTTTACGGCTCACAGTTTCAGTGTCATATTTAAGAACTCTTTGCCAAGCTCTAGATTTCAAAGAATTTCTTCTATGTTTTTTCTAAACCTAGAAGACATGTTTTCTAAACATTTTATAGTTTTCAGTTTACATTTAAGTGAATGATCCATTTCAAGTTAGTTTTTGTAGGTGTCATATTATAGATCAAGTTGTAATCTTTTGTCTGTGGTTGGTCTATTTTGTCTTAATTTTTGTGAAGGGTATGTGTGGGTCTAGATTCAATGTTTTTGCGTGTGGATATACAGTTTTTCTAGCACCATATCTTCAAAAGCCTACCTTTGTGCCATTGAATTCCTTTTGCTCCTTTAACAAAGATCAGTTGACTATGTTTATATGGATTTATTTCTGGGCTTTCTGTTCTCTTCCGTTTATCTGTTTGTCCTTTCATCAATACCAAAATATATTGATCAGTTAGTTTTATAGTATGTCCTGAAGTCTGGTAGTGTCAGTCCTCTAACTTTGTTCTCCTTCAATGTCATGTTGGCTATTCTGGATATTTTGCCTCTCCGTATAAACTTTAGAATATGCTTGTTGATATCCACAAATTAATTTGCCAGGATTTTGATTGGCATTCCACTGAGTCTATAGATCAAGTTGGGAATAACTGATATCTTGACAATATTGATCTTTATATCCATTAATATGAAATATCTCTCTATGTAGTCCTTTGATTTCTTTTATCAGAGTTTTGTCATTGTCCTCACTAAATCTTGTACCCACTTGTTAGATTTATAGCTAAGTACTTCATTTGGGGAGTGCTAATGTAAGAGATATTTTGTATTTAATTTCAAATTCCACTTGTTCATTATTGTCATATAGGAAATTGATGGGCTTCTGTATGTTAACTTTGTATCTTGAAACCTTGTTATAATTGTTTATTCAATCCAGAAGGGTTTTCTGGATGATTTTGTTAATACTCTACATAGATGATCATGTCATCTGTGGACAAAAGCAATTTCACTTTTTACTTCTTAATCTGTATGCCTTTCATTTTTTTTTTTTTTTCAGTTTTTTTTTTTTTGCAGATCTTGGTTGGAAAACTAGTTCCTCACCATTATACATCATGTTACTTGTAGGTATTTTGTCTATATTCTTTCTCAAGTTGAGGAAAATTTCCCTCTAGCCTTAGTTTGCTGAGAATTTTTAGACTTATTTTGTGGCCTAACATATGGTCTATCATAGAGAAAGTTTCATCTGTTGATGACTGTGTACTGTGCAGCTATTGGGTGGAATATTCTAAAAGTCTATTAGTTCCATTCAATCTAGAGTCTAGTTTAAATCTATGTTTCTTTACTTATTTTCTATCTGAATGATAATTCCATTGCTGAAAGTGAAATGCTGAAGACACTTGCTATTATATTTGTATTGTAGTCTATCTCCCCCTTCAGATCAAATAATATTTGCTTTATATATTTGGATGTTCTGGTGTTGGGGACACTGATATTTATAATTGTGATATCCTTTTCCTGAATTAACCCCTTTATCAGTATGTAATGAGCATCTTTGTCTGTTTTTACAGTTTCTGATGCAAATTCTATTTTGTCTGCTTTCTTTTAGTTTCCATTTTCATGGAATATTATTGCCCATTCTGTTACTTTCAGCCTATGTGTGTCCTTACAGGTAAAATGAGTGTAATGCAGGCAGCATATAGGTGGGTCTTGTTTTCTTATTTTGTTTTTGTTTTTATCCATTCAGCTACTCAGTATCTTTTATTCAGAGAATTTAATACATTTACATTCAAGGTTATTATTGATAGGTAAGAACTTATTCCTATCATTCTGTTAATTGTTTTCTAGTTATTTTGCAGAACTTTTGTTACTTTCATTTATCTTGTTGTTTACCCTTGTGGCTTGGTTATTTTTTGTAGTGATAAGCTTTGATTCTTTCCCTCTCTCCTTTGTATTTGTTACAATTTTCTGTTGTGACTACTCCAGGACTAATATTTAAAAACCTAGGGTTATAGAAGGCTATTTTAAGCTGACAACTTGACTTTGGTTGCATACAAATATTCTAGGATTTTACCCTCCCACCATTTATAATTTTTTAAATTTTTTGCCTTAATTTATGTATTTTGTATTATGTATTCCTTAACAACTTATTGTAGCTAAGGTTTTTCTTGACCATTTTGACTTTTAATCTTTATACTAGAGATTTCAAAGATTACATACCACCATTGTAGTAATGGAGTATTCTGAATTTGGTTATAAGTTTACCTCCACTAGTGAGTTTTATGCTTTCATGTGATTTCATGGTAGTAATTAATGTCCTTTCACTTCCAGTTGAAGCACTCCCTTAAGCATTTCTTGTAAGGCTAGTCTAGTGATTACGAATTCCCTCAAATTTTGTTAGGCTGGAAAAGCCTTTATTTCTCCTTCATTTCTAAAGAAGAGCTTTGCTTTGTATAGTATTCTTGGCTGAGAAGTTTTCTTTTGTTTTTTTCTGTTGTTGTTGTTGTTTTTGTTTTTCTTTCCTTACTTTGAATATATCACCTCTTTGTCTCCTGGCCTGCAAAGTATCTTCTGAGAAATCTGCTGATAGTCGAATGGGTATTTTCTTACATGTAACTTGATGCTTTTCTCCTGCTGCTTTTAGATTTCTCTCTTTGTCTTTGAATTTTGTCAGTTTGATTTTAGTGCGCCTTAGAGAGGACTTCTTTGGTTTACATCTAAATGAAATCCTTTGAGCTTTGGGGACCTGGATGTCCATATCTCTCCTAAGATTTGGGAAACTTTTAGCTATTATTTTCTTAAGTAGGCTTTCTCAGCCTTTCTCCATCTCTTCTACCTCTGAAACTTATAATGTGAACATGTGTTTGCTTAATGGTGTCCTGTAGATTTTGTAAACTTTCATTGCTTTTTTTCATTTTCTTCCCTCTGACTAAGTTATTTTAAGAGACTTGCCTCAAGGTCAGAAATTCTTCTGCTTGACCTAGTGTGCTGTTGAAGTTCTCAATTCTATTTTTAATTTTATTCATTGGGGTTTTCAGCTTCAAAATTTCTGTTTGCTTTTCTTATATGATATATAGCTCTTTGTTAAACTTCTAATATTATAAATTGGTTTTCTGATTTCGATGAATTGTCTATATAATCTTGTATCTCACTGAGTTTTATTAAGATCATTATTATAAATTTTTTTAGGCAATTTGTAAATTTCCTTTTTCAGGTTCAGTTACTAGAGTTCATTGTGGGGCTTTTTTATTGGCAATTTCATGTTTTCTTCCTTTTTAAATGTTTCTTGTTTTCTTGTGTTGCAATCTGTGCATCTGCTGGAATGCTTACCTCTTCCAATTTTGTAGAATAGCTTTAATAGAAAAGAGTTTTCATCTGTAGATATGTTCTAGGGTGTTGGTTAGGTAGGGAGCATTGGTTTTGGTTCTGGGTGGTCACAGTCTCCCCACTGAGTGTCAGGTAACTGGGCTGTTCTGTACACTAAGAATGAACCAATGCTACTTAACCACCAGATTGGGTATGGCCTCACTACTGGGAGCTTGTTCCCAGAGGGCAGGGTGCCTCATGGGCTTAGATGGTAGGGTTATGGTCAATCTGCTGGGCTTAGGCTTTTGTATAGCCAGGACTAGGGCACTATAGCCACTGGGATGGTGAAACAGATTATATTGAGTGGTTTATTTCTGAGGGTAAAGAGCTACAGTTGTTCAACTAGGAAATAATTCTCTAGCATGTATGAGCACAGTAAAGTGGTGGTGAAACCTCAAGGATGGGGAAATGCCATGGTGCATTTTGGTTTTTTTTCTATGTGTCCTTCCTGAGTCTCCATGCCCTACAAGGTCTCTACCATGAGTCTACTGTACTCCAGCGCTCTCTTTCCAAAACTCTTATTGAAATGTGGTAGCCTACTCATTGTTTTGGTCCTTTTATGTGAGGGTGATGAGTGTTAGGTACCTCTAGTCTGTCATCTTGCTCACTGTTTTTTTCTCTCTATTTTTTTGGACAGAGTCTCACTCTGTCACCGTGGCTGGAGTGCTCACTACAACCTCCAGCTTCTGGGTTTAAGCAACTTTTGTGCCTCAGCCTCCCCAAATAGCTGGAACTACCAACACACACCACCATGTCTGTTTAATTTTTGTATTTTATTAAAGATGGAGTTTCACTGTGTTGCCCACAGTGGTCTCAAACTCCTGAACTCAGACAATCCACCCGCCTCAGCCTCCCAAAGTGCTAGGATTACAGGCATGAGCCACCAAGCCCAGCCTGTTTCTTTAAATCTGCTCTTGAGGCCAGATGTGGTGACTCACATCTCTAATCTCAGCACTTTGGGAGGCCGAGGTGGGCTGATCATGAGGTCAGGAGTTCAAGACCAGCCTGACCAACATGGTGAAACACCATCTCTACTAAAAATACAAAAATTAGCTTGGCATGGTGCTATAGACCTGTAATCCCGCTACTCAGGAGACTGAAGCAGAAGAATCACTTAAACCCGGGGCAGAGGTTGCAGTGAGGCCGAGATCATACCACTGCTCTCCAGCCTGAGTGACAGAGCAAGACCCTGTCTCAAAAAAAAAAAAAAAAAAAAAAAAAAATTGTTCTTGATTTCGTTTCTCACATTTGTTACTCCATGTATTTATTGATGATATATTGGTCTGTGGATAAACTTCATCTTTCCTCCATATTGTTTCATCATTGTCTGCTTTACTAATTTAAAAATATTTACCATATTCCTTTTAGTTATGTTTTGGAATGTACTTTGGTATAAAATGGGTATAACCACATCAACTTTGTTTTTATTTTTCTAGGTTAGAGATCTTTGACCTTTACTGTTTTATGTTATGCTGTTTTATGTAACTCTTGTTGTCAGAAGACAGTTAAATTAGTTTTATTTTTAATGTTATATGGATATCTTTGCAGTTGTATAGGCTGTCTACCCTTATGCACAGCAGTCACTGCCTTTGCAGACGCATTTGCTGGAGTCTGTCTTTTATTCATTTATACTTTGTTTTAGGTTACTTTTTGTTATTGATAATAGTGATTTTTAAAAATGTCTCTTACCCTTCATCCTTTTTTTTTCTCTTAGGAACTTTTTACCCCCAGTTTCTGCCTATTTAAATATAAATAATATTTTTTGCTGTGGTGGTATTTTTAAAATCTTCCCTAACAATTAATTATGAATAAGTTTGACAACTCTGCTACAATACTCTTCATATTTCTAGAAGGATCCTCTAGGCTACAATAATCAGTTAAACGATTGAGTTGCCTTTGTTACCTAACTTCACCCAGATACTCATATGACATGTAGGATGAGAAACGTTTCATGTAGAATATTTTACAACTTTCCCTCATGATTAACTAATTTCCAACTCTTTGTTAGTACAGTTTGGTATATAAGTCCCAAATTGTCCTTAAATTATTACATTCTTGACCTCAAACTGCTCTGTTTTAGTAGTGAGAGTTGACAACGTGCTAGCAGCCCTCACTCTCAGCACCTCCTTGGCCTTGGCGCCCACTCTGGCTGTGCTTGAGGAGCCCTTCAGCCAGCCACCACACTGTGGGAGCCCCTCTCTGGGCTGGCCAAGGCCAGAGTCAGCTCCCTCTGCTTGCCAGGAGGTGTGGAGGGAAAGGCGGGGCAGGAACCAGGGCTGCATGTGGCACTCACGGGCCAGTGTGAGTTCCAGGTGGTCATGGGCTCCGGGGACCCCTGCACTTGGAGCCCCCGGCTGGTGCTGCGGGCCCTGGGCAGTGAGGGGTGTAGCACCACAGGTCAGCAGCTGTGGGGTGTGCACCGGGTCCCCCAGAAGTCCCAGCCCCCCGATGCTGCACTGGAATTCTCACTGGGCCTGGGCTGCCTCCCCTCAGAGCAGGGATCGGGACCTGCAATCTGCCATGCTCCAGCCTCCCCTATGCCATGGGATCCTGCACTGACTGAGCCTCCCCAACGAGCACTGCCACTTGCTCCAGGGCACCTGGTCCCATCTACCACCCAAGGGCTGAGGAGTGTGGGCGTGCAGCACCGGACTGGCAGGCAGTTCCACCCACAGCCCTGGTACGTGATCCACTAGGCAAAGCCAGCTGGGCTCCTGAGTCAGGTGGAGACTTGGAGAACTTTTATGTCTAGCTGGCGGATTGTAAATGCACCAATCAGCACTCTGTGTCTAGCTCAAGGTTTGTAAACGCACCAATCAGTGCTCTGTGTCTCGCTAATCTAGTGAGGACTTGGAGAATTTTTGTGTCTAGCTAGAGGATTGTAAATGCACCAATCAGCACTCTGTGTCTAGCTCAGGAATTGTAAATACATCAATCAGCACCCTGTCAAAATGGACCAATCAGCTCTCTGTAAAACAGACCAATCAGCTCTCTGTAAAATGGACCAATCAGCAGGATGTGGGTGGGGGAGTCGGATAAGGGAACAAAAGCAGGCTGCCCAGGCCAGCACCGGCAGCCGGCTTGGGTCCCCTTCCGCACTGTGGAAGCTTTGTTCTTTCGCTTTTTGCAATAAATCTTGATGCTACTCACTTTTTGGGTTTGCACTGCATTTATGAGCTATAACACTCTCTGCTAAGGTCTGCAGCTTCACTCCTGAGGCCAGCAAGATGGCGAACCCACCGGGAGGAATGAACAACTCCAGATGCGACACCTTAAGAGCTGTAACACTCACCACGAAGGTCCACAGCTTCACTCCTGAAGCCAGCGAGACCACGAAACCACCGGAAGGAAGAAACTCTGAACACATCCGAACATCAGAAGGAACAAACTCTGGACGCACCATCTTTAAGAACTGTAACACTCGCCACGAGAGTCCATGGCTTCATTCCTGAAGTCAGTGAGACCAAGAACCCACCAATTCTGGAGGCAGTACTACTGTCAGTATTTCTCATAATTATTCAGTTTGCTTCCTCCTTTACTCAGCTCAATAAAATTCGTTTTGTATCGTATACCATTCTAGAGCTGTAAATTTAATGGGCTAGATGTTTTTATATTAGTTTTGAGTTATTTTAAGTAATATATAAGTATATATAAAAAACAGGTCATGGAACATAAATGCACAGCTCACAGGGCAAAAACCCAAACACAAGATAAGAAGGAAAAGACTGCCACCTCCCAGGAAACCCTAATTATGTCTCATCCCCAAAATATGCACTCTACTCCTAACACACACTATCACCCCAACATTCCCTGTCAACACAATATATTGATTTAATTTGTCTTAAAATGTAGTTTCTGTATGTGTAATCAAACAGCATATATTATTTTGAACCTGGCTTCTTTTACTGCACATTATATTTGTAAAGTTTATTATGATTATTGTATGCACTTGTAGCTTATATGTTTTCATTACTGTTTTCATTCTTGTATGTGATTTAAACATACCACAAATTATTTATTCATTTTATTATTAACAGACATTTAGGTTGGTTTTAATTTGGAGCTATCAAGAATAATGTTGATAGAAATATCTTTATATATGTATTTTTGTGCTTTGCATGCATTATTTTGGCTGGATGGTGTTATTCATATATACGTAAATTACATACACAGCTAAAAAATTACCAGCAGAGATTGATATTTCTATTTGCCTCATGGCCTCAGCAATATTATTTGTTAGCTTTTTAAATTTTGAACAATCCAAAGGTATATAATGCTATTGCATTGTAGCTTATTTGACATTTCATAATGACTAATGAAGTTAATCAGCCTTTTATAATTTTATTGACCAATATAATAGATATCCTCTTTTTGAATTATCTATTTTAAGTCTTTAATCCAATTTTCTATTAAGTTTCTGTCTTTTTCCCAATGGTTTGTATAGTTCTTATATATTCCAGACATAGTCTTTTGTCGACTCTGTGTTTTGAAAGTATTTTATCCAACACTGTGGCTTCCTTTATATACTTTGATAAACAGAAATTCCTTTGACAAACAGAAATTTTTTATTTTAATATATGGTTGAGGCCTTCAGGAACTTTAAAATCATAAAGAGACCATACCACTCAAGGCTTACATTTAATTTGAGAAAGCATTAATGACATACTTGTAAGAATATGATATATATGTAAATTGTGCATGACATTAAAGTTCAGTCATTACATAAGGCCAATGAGAAAACAAGAAATCCCCGTGTGTTGACATATGGTGCAAGAGAATAGTTTTTACTTCCCTTTGAAGAAAATGTAAAATTTGGTTTTATAAAAAGAGAGGGCAGAATATTCAGGAATATTATATAAAGATGAGACAAGATGCATAAAGTAAGTAGACATAGAAGAAGGGAGCATGTAGACACCAGAACCACACTACTTCAGCTCAAATTCTTGCTGTGCTATTCCTTCCCTGTGACCTGGGGCAAATTACAGAACTTTTTTTTAGCTCAGTTTCCCACTCTATAAAGCAGGAAGGGAAGATTATCTATTACCTACTTTTTGACAGGATCAAAATCAAAAGTAAATTTGAGTACCTGTTAAATTGTCAAGAAATATTTGTCATCATCAGTAGGAAAAATAATATATGTGCAGTGGTCAGTATGAAAAATTAGAATCAATTATTAACTGAATACTTATATCTCAAACATCTTAATGACTTTCTATAATAATACTCATCCCATTTGATGCCCACAGCAACACTATAAGGATAAATAATTATTTTAAAGATGAAGCCATCAACTTTGTTGAAGATCTGTGTAGAGAAAAACATCATACGTAATCCTAGTTATTTATGGAATGCCATTTAAGGGCAGACCTTGAGTGCTAGAATGAAGAATCTGGCTATAATCCATGCTGTGCTTAAGGATTCACTGGAGGTAATGTAGTGATTAATGAAAATGATATTTTAGATTAATAGTTTACAGGATGGTCAGGAGTGTGGAGCTGCTAGAGAGAGAAACAGAAGGTATGAAACCTTTTAATTTGAATAAGCCTGACATTACCTATAGTTTTTGGTTGAATGAGAAAACAATTTAATAAAGTTGAAGATATCATATATGACCCGAATTTCCTATCTAGTCCATCATATATAGTTGTGCTCGTGTCACTTAAACCAAGCTAAATAAAAACTAATGTAAGGCCTATCCAGTGAAGCCTTTGGTCAGTGCCTTTGTCTGCTTTGGCTGCTATGACAAATATCATAGACGGGGTGACTCAAACAACAGATATTTCTTTCTCATAGTTATAGAGATGGAAAAGTCCAGGAGCAGTGTGCTGCCTGATTTGGTTCCTGGCGAGGGATGTCTTCCTGGCTAGTAGAGGAATGCCTTTTCTCTGTGTCCTTAGGCAGCAGGGAAACAGGGCTATGGTTTCTTTCCCTTCTTATAAGGGCACTAGCCCTATTGGATTAGGGCCTCACCCTCATTTAACCTTAATTACCTCCTTATAGGCTCTATTTCTAAATACAGTCGCATTGGAAGTTAGGCTTTTGAATTTTGAATTTTGAAGGAACAAAATTGAGTCCATCAAAGTCAAGATAACTTGGGATTGAACTCTTTACATGAAGTCCTGAGGAAGCTCAGAAAACAAGAAATTAAAAGCTTCTGAGGCTGATGTGCTACCCACAAAGCACTATTTGTGCTTCCTAGGGAAGACATTGATATTTGTGAGTATAGAGGAAGAATCAAAGTTTTGAGACAATGGTCAAGGTTACAGCAGAGGCATAACTGCTTCACATTATTTTCTAGCCCAACCTTTCTAGGATTTATTTCCAAGGAGCCCAGAGAGAGGAGCTATAATGAAGAGCAACTTAAGAACTCTGTTACTGGAAAAATAAAAGAAAATTAACATCCCTACTCAAGGTAATACATAATTTTGACTTTAATGATAACAATCATAACCACCATTTCATATGTAGCACTTACTATTTGCAAGAATGGGTCATGATGTTATTATCGCATTTAATTTTTATCAATTTTGTGGAGCTGTGTTTACATCTCAAAGTTTTAGACTTGGAGAAGTTATATAATTTGCCTGAGGTTTAATAGTAATGATGGAGTAAGTTTAATTCTAGGTATGTTTGATATTCTTGGTCTTAATCCCTGTTCTGTGTTGCCCCAACAAGTGGGTGAGCACAACAGGTCGGGGAGGACATTACACTCATGCAAGGGTGGTAATGATTAGAAGGCATGAAATGAAGGAGAACCTGTAATAACATCAACATTATCAATTGTCTGCCAGATCAGCAGCTAACATTAACATCCATGACAAATCCAAGAGTTACATCTTGGGGTCAATGGTTTAAATGGAAAAAGAAATGATAAAAACATATTTGGTATTCCAAGTGCACCAGTGAGACAGCTCAACGACTCACTTTGAACTAGAGGGAAACCTCTTTGCTTTAAGATCCATGAATTATGCTAAGCATGAAAGTCTTTTAGTAACCTTGTTATTTCTACCAGCTGGTTGTGCCTGAGGCAAAAGTGACCACATGTAATTGACCTGATGGTTCATTCCATTATTATCTCATTTTAAAAAAGGATATGAGTTGTTTATTTACCTATGTCAGATTTCAATAACATGAAAATAAAACACTACATTTTTTGTACTCAATAAATATTTTCGATATTTTAAATACAATTTATTTGATCTACGAATTTGGGTATTACTAAAAAACTGATTAAATAACTGATTTTATTGAAATTTAATTTTATTACTGATTTATAGTGAATGCTAGGGAGATATCCATCCAGCTATATTTTTGTATTCTAATTTAAGGGTAAGTAGTAGGTGTAGTTAGAATAGGAATGCAATCTTCTCATACACGTGGCTAATAAAATCAATATGAAAATTTACAACACCTGTAGCAGATGACCTTGATGCTGATGAACTTTGTCTGAGTCATAACTATATTCCAATAGAAGTTTGCTTCATGATAATAAATGGCACTGCCACCTGTAGTTCACCCAGATCTGAAGTTCCCATCAAGTAATTTTGAATACCAATAAACTGCTGATTTATATTTGATTTCAGGGACTTCCTGTAGAAAAATTTTAAAAATAACTACCTAGATATAAATACTTAATAAACCAAATGATGTTGTATAATGCACTAATCTTTCTTTAGAAAAACTCTGTTTTTACTAATTCAGATTTGGTTTATTTCATTGCTTTTTCAGACTAGTTGTATATATCGCTGCTCGAAATACATAAAAATAAGTGAAAATAAGCTGGTCTTGGTAGCATGTGCCTGTAGTCCCAGCTACTTGTGAGGATGAGGTGAAAAAATTGCTTGAGCTCGAGAGTTCAAGACCAGCATGGGCAACATAGTGAGACATCATCTGAAGAAAAAATTGGCAAAAATATTTTGTGATTTAGGTATTTATATGTAATGTTAATGTATGTATTCTAAGTATGCCCTCTTTGTTTCTTCATAATTTAATAAAGGATTCATGAAGTCAGTAGTTAATTCTCAGTATTTCATAAGGTTATATGAAAGTAATGTAACAGAAGTTTTTCATGGATGGCTTAATGTTTATTAAACCATTCCTATTACACTAAACAAAGCAAAGAATAAATGAGACCTTTTATTAAATATAATGAGAAAATTTGAAAATCTATTCTTACATGACTACATCCTTAACTACAGGATTGACATCCCTATAGTCAATAATGACAGTGTTACAGGTAATTTTCACATGGTTGTCAATAAGGCAATGGATTGTTTTCTATCTGAGCCTATCATGTTACTCTTCATTTTTAATTAATCTGAATATTATTTAACTTCAAGAATTTCCAGTTTGATTCCCAGGAAAGTAAATCTAAATAAGGGTTATATAAAAACCAAAAGAAGAAGGCAACTTTGTTCTTTTTACCCCACAATGTAATGCATAGATGCAAACTGAATTTTTCTAAACTTTGTATCCATTAGCTCATCAGAAGATCCAAGTTTACTGGCATTTAAATGTATCAAATATGCAATAAAGATGTTAACATAAAGAAGTCACCAGTAGGGAATCTAAGATTTTTTTTACCTCGTACAAAGTATCTCCACAAATGTATTCCCCTAGGGAAGTAGTTTACAAAAGTTAATAAGCTTCAGAATATTTTTACCAAATGAGATCTCAAGTGTAAGTTCAATGTATAAAGCGAATATAGTAAAGTTGCTCTGACTGCTTACTATTTGTCCTATTCCACTCTCCTCTGAGGAAGTCATCAAGGCTTAGAAGAGACCTTTCTGTACAGCCTAGAGTGAAATACTTCTGCTTTATCTTGAAACATTCAAATACCATGATACTACACTTCTAACTGGCAATGCTTCCACAGATATAAGTCCTTAGGGCATCAGTGGCTATTGAGGAAGGAAAATAATAGTCCTTGAATTGATCATTAATTCAGAGTCAGAATTTGGGCAAAGGTGCCATCCCATCTCTGCCAAAACTTGTCCGAGGTCTTAACTTCTCTTTTGCACTTTATTTATGTCCCTCCATCTATAAATGAATAAATTGGTATCAGAGCACTTGACTGTGAAATAGGAAACATACCTGTATAATCTACATGTAAAATAAAAAGAAGTAGTCTCTGAGATAATGTATCATATTGTTATGCAAATGGAGAAACTGAAAGCAATGAATATTTTGTTCAAGGGAATTTGATAGAAATTAATTAATTTTATTAACTGAAAGTATTTTTCCTACTCACAGTCCAGTATTCTGTTATCAACTTCTTCATTAATTTGATGTTATAACTGAATACTCAGAAGCCTAAACAATTAATGGATTTATTCTCTTTCTTCATATATAAGACAATAAATGTATATATTTGTTATATCTTTGTTGCATATATTATGTATTGTATAAAATAATAATATTATATTATATGTAAATACATACAGTTGACTTTTGAACAACCTGAGAATTAGAGGTACACATCCTCAACATGGAAAAAATCTACTTGTAGCTTTTGGCTCCCCAAAAATTAACTAGTAATAGCCTATTGTTGACCAGAAAAGCCTTACCTATAACATACACAGTAGGCCGGGCGCGGTGGCTCAAGCCTGTAATCTCAGCACTTCGGGAGGCTGAGACGGGCGGATCACGAGGTCAGGAGATCGAGACCATCCTGGCGAACACGGTGAAACCCCGTCTCTACTAAAAAATACAAAACACTAGCCAGGTGAGGTGGCGGGCACCTGTGGTCCCAGCTACTCGGGAGGCTGAGGCAGGAGAATGGCGTAAGCCCGGGAGGCGGAGCTTGCAGTGAGCCGAGATCGCGCCACTGCACTCCAGCCTGGGCGACAGAGTGAGACTCCGTCTCAAAAAAAAAAAAAAAAAAAAAAAAAAACATACACAGTAGATTAACACATATTTTATGCATTCATGACATAACTAACTTTTTAGTTTTTTCAATGTTTCTAGGCTACCAAGTTTGCAAGGTTTTTCAAATTGTCACTAATGTGCAAAAACTTTTCCAAAATATTTATTTAAAAACATCCTTGTATGAGTAGACTTGCATCGTTCAACCATGTTGTTCAAGGATGTACAGAGAGGAAGAGAAATAGAAAATAAATCTGTTAATTGTTTAAGCTTGTGAGTATCTAGTTATAACATCAAAATAAATTTATAAATTAAAAACAGAATTTACAGACTAGTAAAAGTCAATGTACAATAATGATTTAATACAATTACTGTTGTTTTCATGATATTATATTTCTGCTTACAGTGCAAACATGGTATTTCCTGGACAATGCAAGTTCTACTGTGTTTTACCTGCCTACACGTTATGTGCTAGGGGATGCCTCAGTATTCCCTCTGTTACTCTCCCTTTGAACTGCGATAAAAATCTCCATTTGTACAATGTACCTTAATGACACTTGGCCTTCATTTAGTGGTAATATATTATTTATACTTCTTTGTTTTGGGGGGGCCGTTGGAAACAAAGATTAATTGGTGACATTGCAGTTATAACTAGCAACAGAAACAATAGCAGTGATATCATGCAACAGTGCTTGTTCAAGGCTAATGTATAAATAATACAGAATATGTTCACTTTCTTTTTCTTTTACTAAAATTAAATTCTACTAGAAAATTTCTGGAGCTACAAAATTTATTTCCACATCCAAGTTTGGGAAGAACCGAGGTAAGCTGCCTGGGTAGTGTAATGACCTCATTAGATCTCAAACGCTTTTACTACTTTATGGCACTGTACTGAGCCAAAATATCAAGGTTCTAAACCCCAGCTAAGTGGGTCTCCTTGAGGGAGAAAATGAGTCATTGTTAGCCCCCTGTGAAAGATTAGTTTTTTCCTCTGTTTCTTCATGGCATAAAATGAGAATAATACCAACTTCTAGACTGTTACAAAGATGAAAGGAGATAATGCATGTAAAAGTATGTTATAAATGGTAATGTGCAATAAAATACAAGATATCGTTAGTGCCTGGTAGCTTACCACATTCAAAAGAGAGAACTTAGAGAAAAGAAAATACTTTTTTTTAAAAAAAAGAGGTACGTTTTAGTTTCAAAGACTGTATATTGTAGAAACACTTTCAGATTTTTTCCCTACCTTTACCTAATTAAAACATGTTTACCTAAGTGTTGCATTAATGCTACGAAGAGCATTAAAAAGTTTCTTTTAACAGAAATTGTGTTTTGAAGTAGTGTCAAAAATTAGTTTAAATAAATTTATGAAAATTTATCTGTGCCCGTGCAAACACCTACTTATATTCCTTTTCTCAGAAAGGAATTTAATTATATGCTTTTAAACTTAAAAAAGACTTGAAATGTAATTTGTTAGGACTACTTCATAGAAAAAACTTTTAAGTTATCAAATAACTGTTGGGATACCAACAGATAAATCTGAGTCAGTATATATATTTCAAGAAACTTTCTGTAACTAACATGTTTCTTTTACTAACATTATTGCAAAAGTTTTATTCTCTGTCTCAAGACTAGTCATTCTTACTCACTTTCAAATTCTGCTGTAATTATTGTAGGATTTCCTTTAATAATACATTTTTCTCTGAAAATTACGTACACAAAATTTTGCATTTAAAATTTTAAATATTTAATTCTCCTACCTTGACTATATGCCACACCACTTAATTAAAAATAGATTGACTATTATTTGCCAACATAATAAATTAGGTTCCAATTCCAATAAAACTTTATTTCCTACTTAGTGATTTTCAGGTCAAGTCATATCCTTTTAGACCTTTTGCCAGCATGGAGGGTCATTGTACTCCATTTAGAAAAAGAATCATGATATAAAATGTATTTCATTTATTATTCTGAGTTAATATACTTTTTCAGAACAATATATTGCAGATAAATTTTCACGTGGTATTCTCGGGCCACATAGTTACAAATTATGTCAAATTTTATTTATAAAATAAAAGTTATTAATTTATATATGTATTATATGGTACTTTAAAAAATTTTAATAGAAATAGAATTTAAATGCTTCCTTGTAATTTGGAATGATGTCACATCTATATGAATTCCATTTACATTTTAATTATTTAAGGAAGTGGAAAAAGTACAGAAAACCAAAGCCAGTGCAATAGGGAAGATATTGTTTATGAGGCAAACATTTGAAGAAGGAGAGTTGGATACATGTCAGTTGATTTGATGGAACTACTAGGGAAATTGAAAGTGTCTCTGGTTCCTTCATTAGATACTTGGCTGTAATTGGGATAGGGCATATCTGGCATACTGTGTTTAGCTCCAGGAATCATTTATTTTAATTATTTTTATTTTTTAAGTTTTATTTTAAGTACATTCAGGGTTACATGTGCAGGTTAGCTACACAGATAAACTTGTGTCATGGGGGTTTGCTACACAGATTACTTTGGCACCCAAGTATTAAGCCTAGTCCCCATTAGTTATTTTTCCAGATCCCCTTCCTCCTTCCACCCTCCACCCTCTGATAGGCCTCAGTGTCTGTTGTTCTCCTCCTTGTGTCCATGTGTTCTCATTATTTGGCTCCAATTTATAAGTGAGAACATATGATATTTAGTTTTCTGTTCACGCATTAATTTGCTAAGGATAATGTCCTCCAGCTTCATCCGTGTTCCTGCAAAAGACATGATCTCATTCTTTTTTCATGGCTGCATAGTATTCCATGGTGTATATGTACCACATTTTCTTTGTCCAGTTTAACATTGAGGGGCATTTAGGTTGATTCCCCGTCTTTGCTATTGTGAATAGTGCTGCAATGAACATATGCATGTATGTGTCTTTATAATAGAATGATTTGTCATTCTATCATTGGTGGGTCAAATGGTATTTCTGTTTTTAGGTCGTGTAGGAATCACCATACTGTTTTCCCCAATGGTTGAACTAATTTACACTTCCACCACCAACAGTGTGTAAGCATTTCTTTTCTCTTCAACCTTACCAGCATCTGTTATTTTTTGACGTTTTAGTAATAGCCATTCTGACTGGTATGAGATGGTATCTCATTGTGGTTTTGACTTCATGTCTCTAATAATCAGTGATATTAAACTTTTTTCCATATGCATGTTGGCCATATTGTCTGTCTTCTGTTGAAAAGTATTCATGTTCTTTGCCCACTTTTAAATCAGATTGTTTGTTTTGGTCTTGTAAATTTAAGTTCCTTACAGATGCTGGATATTATACTTTGGTCAGATGCATAGTTTGCAAAAATTTCTCCCATTCTGTAGGTTAGCTTTTCACTCTGTTAATAGTTTTGGGGTTTTTTGTTTGTTTTGTTTTGTTTTGCTGTGCAGAAGCTCTTTAATTTAATTAGATCCCATCTGTGAGTTTTTGCTCTTGTTGCAATTTCATTTGGTGTCCTTGTCATGAAATCTTTGCCTGTTTCTGTATCCAGGATGGTATCGCCTAACTGTTTTCCAGGGTTTTCAGTTTGGAGTTTTACATTTAAGTCTTTAATCCAGCTTGAGTTGAATTTTGCGTATGGTGTAAGGAAGGGGTCTAGTTTCAATGTTCTGCATATGGCTACCCAGTTCTCCCAGCACAATTTATTGAATAGGGAGTCATTTCCCAATTGCTTGCTTTTGTCAGTTTTGTTGAAGAGCAAATGGTTGTAGCTGTGTGGCCTTATTTCTGGGCTCTCTATTCTGTTCAATTGGTCTACAACTCTGTTTTTGTACCACTACCATGCTGTTTCAGTTACTATAGACCAGTAGCAGAGTTTGAAATAGGGTAATGTGATACCTCTAGCTTTATTCTTTTGGCCTAGGATTGCCTTAACTATTGGGGCTCTTTCTGAATTTTAAAATAGGTTTTTTCTAGTTCTGTGAAGAATGTTACTGGTAGTTTGATAAAAAGAACCTTGAATATATAAATTGCTTCGAGCAGTACGGCCATTTTAACAATGTTGATTTTATCCATGAGCACAAAATATTTTCTCATTTGTTTGTGTCATCTCTGATATCTTTAAGCTTTGGTTTGTAGTTGTCTTTGTAGAGATCTTTCACATCCCTGACTGGCTGTATTCCTAGGTATTTTATTCTTTTTGTGGTTATTGTGAATAGGATTACACTCCTGATTTGGCTCTCGGCTTGACTGTTGTTGGTGTATAGAAATGCTAGTGATTTTTACATGTTGATTTTGTATCCTGAGACTTTGACGAAGTTGTTTATCAGTTTAAGGAGCTTTGAGGTTGAGAGTATGAAGTTTTCTAGATAAAGAATTATGTCATCTTCAAACAGAAATATTTTGACATACTCTTTTCCTATTTGGATGCCCTTTATTTCTTTCTCTTGCCTGATTGCTCTAGCCAGGACTTCCAATCTATGTTGAATATAATTTATGAGAGAGGGTATCCTTGTCTTATTTGGTTTTCAAGAGGGATGCTTCCAGCTTTTGCCATTCAGTATAATGTTGGCTATGTGTTTGTCATATATGGTTTTTATTATTTTGAGATATGGTTCTTCAATACCTAGTTTATTGAGAGTTTTTAACATGAAGGAGTGTTGAGCTTCATTGAAAGCCTTTTTTGCATGCATTGAGATAATCATGTGATTTTTATCTTTAGTTCTGTTTATGTGATGAGTCACATTTATTGATTCGTATATGTTGAACCAACCTTGTATCCCGGGGATGAAGCCTACTCGATCATGGTGGATAAGCTTTTTGATGTTCTGCTGGGTTCGGTTTGCCAGTATTTTATTGAGGATTTTTGCATCAATATTCATCAGGGATAGTGGCCTGAAGTTTTCTTTTTTGTTATATTTCTGCCAGGTTTTCATAATAGGATAATGCTGACCTCAAAGAACAAGTTAGAGAAAAGTCCCTCCTTTTCAATTGTTTGGAATAGTTTCAGTAGAAATGGTACCAGCTCTGCTTTGTACATCTGGTAGAATTTGGCTGTGAATCCACCTGGTCCTGGGATTTTTTTGGTTGGTAGGCATTTATTGCTGATTAAATGTTGTTGGTCTGTTCAGGGATTCAATTTCTTCCTGTTGCAGTCTGTATGCGTCCAGGGGTTTATCCATTTCTTCTAGATTTTCTAATTTGTGTAGAACTGTTAGTAATATTCTCTGGGCCAGGCACAGTGGCTTACGCCTGTAATTCCAGCACTTTGGGAGGCTGAGGAGGGCAGATCACGAGGTCAGGAGATCGAGACCAGCCTGAGTCTGTCCAACATGATAAAACCCCATCTCCACTAAAAATATAAAAAGTTAGCTGGGCGTGGTGGGGTGCGCCTGTAGTTCCAGCTACTTGGGAGGCTGAGGCAGGATAATCACTTGAACCTAGGAGGCAGAGGTCGCAGTGAGCCAAGATCATGCCACTGCACTCCAGCCTAGGTGACAGAGTGAGACTCCATCAAATAATAATAATAATAATAATAATAGTAATAATAATATTCTCTGGTGGTTATTTGTATTTCTGTGGGGCCATTGGTAATATCTCCTTTGTCATTTCTAATTGGGTTTATTTGAATTCTCTCTTTTCTTCTTGATTAGTTTTAGCTAGTAGTCTATCTATTTTGTTAGTTCTTTCAAAAGACCAACTTCTAGATTCATTTATGTTTTGAATGTTGTTTTGTGTCTTAGTCTCCTTCAGTTCATCTCTGATTTTTGTTATTTTTTATCTTTTTCTAGCTTTGGAGTTTCTTTGCTCTAGGTTCTCTAGTTCTTTTAGTTGTGACAATAGTTGTTAAATTGGGATCTTTCTAAATTTTGATATGGGTATTTAGTGCTATAAATTTTCCTCTTAACACTGCCTTTACTGTGTCTCAGAGATTGTTGTATGTTGTATCTTTGTTCTCATTTCAAATAACTTCTTATTGTCCTTAATTTCATTATTTACCCAAAAGTTATTCAGGAGCAGGTTATTCAATTTCCATGTGATTGTATGATTTTGAGCAATTTTCTTAGTTGTGATTTGTAATTTTATTGCACTCTGGTCTGAGATGGTGGTTGTTATGATTTCAGTTCTTTTGCATTTGCTGAGGAGTGTTTTGTGTCTGATTATGTGGTCCTTTTTAGAGTATGTGCCATGTGGTGATGAGAATAATATATATTTTGTCGTTTTTGGTGGAGAGTTCTGTAGATGTCTATTAGATCCATTGATCCAGTGTTCAGTTCAGGTCCTGAATATCTTTGTTAATTTTCTGCCTTGATGATCTGTCTAATACTGTCATGGGATGTTGAAATCTCCCGTTATTATGTGGAAGTCTAAGTCTCTTTGAAGATCTCTAAGAACTTGTTTCATG
The DNA here is from genome assembly GCF_047675955.1 of Chlorocebus sabaeus. NCBI lineage: Eukaryota > Metazoa > Chordata > Mammalia > Primates > Cercopithecidae > Chlorocebus > Chlorocebus sabaeus. Next base: position 57,740,443 of record NC_132920.1, read on the forward strand.
AATCTTTGTGCTCTTGTGTTGGATGCATATATTTTTAAAATAGCTCTTCCTGGCTAATTGAATCCTTTACCCTTATGTAATGCCCATCTTTGTCCTTTCTGTTCTTTGTTGGTTTAAAGTCTGTTTTTTTCTGAAATTAAGATAGCAGCTCCTGCTGTTTTCTGTTTTCCATTTGCCTGGTGGATTTTTCCCCCTCCTTCTATTTTGAGTCTATGGGTGTCATTGCATGTGCGATGAGTCTTCTGAAGACAGCATGCCAATGGGTCTTGGTTCTTTAGCCAGCTTTCTACTCTTTGCCTTTTAATTTGGGCATTTAGCCCATTTATATTCAAAATTAGTATTGATATGTGTAAATTTGATCCTGTCTTCATGATGATAGCTGGTTATTTTTCAGACTTGTTTCTGTGGTTGCTTTATAGTGTCACTGGTCTGTGTACTTCAGTGTGTTTTTGTAGTGAGTGGTATTGATCTTTCCTCTCCATATTTATGTTTCCTTCAGGAGCTCTTGTAAGGCAGGTCTGGTGGTATGAAATTCCCTCAGCATTTACTTATTTGAAAGGTATCTAATTTCTCCTTTGCTTATGAAGCTTGATTTGGCCAGATATAAAATTCTTGGTTAAAATCTTCTATTTTTTTTTTTTTTTTTGAGACAGCCCTATTACCCAGGCTGGAGTGCAGTGGCTCAATCTGGGCTCACTGCAACCTCTGCCTCTTGGGTTCAAGTTATTCTCCTGCCTCAGCCTCCCGAGTAGCTGGGATTACAGGCACGTGCCACCACTCCTGGCTAATTTTTATATTTTTAGTAGAGACGGGGTTTTGCCATGTTGGCCAGGCTGGTCTTGAACTTCTTACCTCAGGTGATCTGCTCACCTCCTCCTCCCAAAGTGCTGGGAATACAGGCATGAGCCATCGTGCCCAGCCTTAAAATTTCTTTTTTTTTTTTTTAAGATTGTCTAATATAGGCACTCATTTTTTTCTGGCTTATAGGGTTTCTGCTGTTAGTCTGATGAGCTTCCCTTTGTAGGTGACCTGACCTTTCTCTCTAGCTGCCTCTACTATTTTTTCTTTCAGTTTGACCTTGGAGAATCTAAAAACTATGTGTCTTTGGGATGATTTTCTTGTTAAGTATCTTAGTGGGGTTCTCTGAATTTCCTGAATTTGAATGCTGGCCTGTCTTTCTAGATTGTGGAGGTTATCATGGATGATATCCTGAAATATGTTTTCCAATTTGCTTATACTCACCTCACTTCTTTAAGCGACACCACTGAGTCATAGATTTGGTTTCCTTACATAATTCCATATTTATCAGTGGGTTTTTTTGTTGCTTTTCATTCCTTTTTTTTCTCTATTCTTGTCTGACTGACTTATTTCAGGAAGCCAGTCTTCAGTTTCTGAGAGTCTTTCCTCAGCTTGTTCTATTCTGCTATTAATACTTATAATTGCATTATGAAATTCTAGTATTGTGTTTTTCACCTCTATCAGGTTGGTTATGTTCTTTTCTATACTGGCTGTTTTGTCTCTGAGCTCTTGCATTGTTTCATCATGATTCTTAGCTTCCTTGGATTGGGTTTCAATGTGCTCCTGTAGCTCAATGATCTTTGTTTCTATCCATATTCTGAATTCTATTTCTGTCATTTCAGGCATCTTAGACTGGTTCAGAATTCTTGCTGGAGAGATGATGGGATTGCTTGGAGAAAAAGAAGGCACTCTGGCTTTTTGAGTTGTTATGACTCTTGCATTGGCTCTTTCTTATTTTTGTGGGCTGATATTTCTTCAATTTTTGAAGTTGCTGACCTTTGGATTTTTCTTTTCTTTTATCCTTTTTGATTACCTTCAGGTTTTGATTGTTGCCTACGGTGGGCTGAGTCAACTGGCTTTGTTTCTGAAAGATTTTAGGGGGCCAGTGCTCAGTCCTCAATTCCTGGACTGCATGCTTTAAATCTGGCAGACTTATATTGGTTTCCATCTTTGTTCTCTTGCTCCTCAAGGCTTGAAATCCACTGCTCAGAGGATGCTGAGGTGCTCCTGGACTGCTGGTCACTACACTCTGATGGGTGGTGCCAGCCAAAACTAGTGTGGTGGCTATGGGATGCATCCTCCTTTGCATGTATCAGCAGCAGCGTCAGTGGCAGCACAAGAGGGAGCACACTGGTCAGCTGTGGCAGCATGCTGTGGGTGCTGGGGTGCCCACCTCTGTGTGGGCATTCACAACAGTGATGGAGGCGGCACAGCTCATGTGGGGGTGGGTGGCTGCTGGCGACTGTGTGTGCGGTTACACTGTTAGTGGTATTAACATGGAGGTGGGGTACTGATGGGTGCAGCTCTGTGTGCACTCTCTGTGCATCACATTCACGGCAGGGAACCGTCCGCTATTCTCTGTGCCTAGTTTCACTACTGCCCGGGCTTGCTGACTTTGTGCCCACCAAGGCCCCCACAGCAATGGTGGTTGAGCAGGGACGGTGGGGCCAGGGGACAGGATGCATGGGCAGAGAGCACTCCACAATAGCTGCAGTGGTAGGGCAGGGTGAATGCAAACACGTACATTGGTGGGGCAGAGAAGGCAAAACCTACCTGTGCACACACGCACTGTGAAAGCAATGTGGAGGGTGCTCATGGGCCCCAGGAAAGCCATAGTGGTAGGAGGGAGCAGGAGGTCTGCTGCATGACCATGGGGCCTGCCCCACTGTAGTTCTCCAGCCAGTCAGGCACGGTCCACCAGTGCAGAATGTATGATATGGGGCCCTAGGACACCCAAGGCTGCCTTGCAAGCAGGCACAACTAGCATGGAGCCCTGGGAATGACCGGGGTACTCAGGTCGAACTGACCTCATCTGATGTGCAAGCTTGCCCTACTCAGTTCAGATATGACAATTCCTCTAGGGCTAGAGCCTCCTATGGGATCAAGTCAAGCAGAGGAAGATTTGATGGCTCTGCTTTGTTGAAGATGCTCCCACACGAAACCCCCTGGGCTCCACACCAACTGGTTCACTACCCCTAACACTCCTCTAAGCTGCTTTCCCTGCCAATTCAAGTGTCTGTGGTGGTCCAAGGTCCTCCTCCTGCCAGGATTCCAGAGTCCCATGGTGAGGGCAGATTGTTCTTTGCCAGTTCAACTCACCCATTCTCCTAGAGTCATTTGGGACCAGGAGTGAGTCCCAGTGTGCTGTAGCCCTGTGCAGTGTTCCCAGCTTCCTCCCCTTTCAGCCCAGCTTCCTTGTCTTTCTTCCATCTACTCTCAGTGCCTTCTCTCCAAAGATCTGTTAGCAATTTCTTTTTTAATTTTTGTGGGTACCTAGTAGGTATATATATTTATGGGGTACATTAGATGTTTTGATACAGGTATACAATGTGAAATAAGCACATCATGGAGTATGGGGTATCCATCCCCTCAATCACTTATCCTTTGAGTTACAAACAATCCAATTACACTCTTTGAATTATTTAAAAATATACAATTAAGTTACTGTTTATTATAGTCACCTTGTTGTGCTATTTTGAGTTTTAGATCCCACAAATAAGGAAGAACATGCAATATTTATCTTTCTGGGTCTGGATTATTTCACTTAATGATCTCCAGTTCCATCCATGTGGCAAATGTCTGGATTTCATTCTTCGTTTATGGTTGAATCATACCCCATTATGTATGTATACCACATTTTCTTTATTCATTCATCTGTTGATGGACACTTCGGTTGCTTCCAAATGTTAGCTATTGTAAACAGTGCTACAACAAACATAGCAGTGCAGATACCTCTTCAATATGTTGATTTCCTTTTTGTGTGTGTGTATATACCCAGCAGTGGAATTGCTGGATCATATGGTAGCTCTTGGATGAAATGTTTTGTAAATATCTATTAGTTCCATTTGGTGTATAGTACAAAGTAAGCATCATATTTCTTTGATGATTTCTCTCTGAAAAAATCCGACCAGTGCTGAAAATGGGGTGCTAAAGTCTCCAGGTATTATTGTATTGTGGCTTATCTCTGTCTTTAGCTCCAGTAACATTTCCTTTATATATCTGGGTACTCCAGTGTTGGGTATATATATATTTAAAATTGTTATACTCTCTTGCTGACTTGACACCTTTATCATTATACAGTGACCTTCTTTGTCTCTTCTTATAGATTTTGTCTTGAAACCTCTTTTGTCTGATATAAGTATAGGTACTCCTATTGTTTTTTGGTTTTCATTGCCATGAAGTATCTTTTTGTATACCTTTATTTTCAGTCTATGTGTGTTTTTATAGCTGAAGTGTGTATCTTGTTGGCAACAGATCCATGGGTCTTTTTTTTTAATCTATTCAGTCATTTTATGTCTGTTGATTGGAGAATTGAATCTATTTACATTCAATGGTGATATCGATAAGTAAGTACTTACTCCTGCCATTTTGTTATTTGTTTTCTTGTTGTTTTCTGGTCTTCTCTTCCTTCTTTCTCAACTTTCTGTCTTCCTCTAGTGAAGTGATTTTCTCTGGTGATATGATTTTGTTTCTTGCTTTTATTTTTTGTTTGCCCATCATATTTCTTTTTGGTTTGAGATTACCATAATCTCAAATACTATGGGTTGCAAATACTATTTTATAACCCATTATTTTAACCTGATAACAACTTAATGCTATTTGCATAAACAAACAAGCAAAAAGAAAACTAACAAAAACTCTATGCCTTAATTTTGTCCCCCTGCTTTTTAACTTTTTGTTATGTCTATGTGTATCTTCCCACAGTGACATTTTCTTCGGAAGTTGTAGTTATTATTTTTGATTGGTTCATCATTTAGTCTTTCTACTTTGGATAAGAGTAGTTTACACACCAAAATTGCAGTTTTATAACATTTTGTGTTTGTGTACTTACTATAACCAGTGTTTATTGTCTTCATTACAACTCACCAATGTCCTTTTCTTTCTAATTGAAGTACTACCTTTAGCATTTCTGGTAGGACAGGTCTAGTGTTGTTAAAATCCCTCAGCTTTTGTTTGTCTGGGAAAGTCTTTAATTCTCTTTCATGTTCGAAGGATGTTTTTGTGGGATATACTATTCCAAGGTAAAAGCCTTCTTACTTCAGCACTTCAAATATGTCATGCCACACTCTCCCGGCCTGTAAGGTTTCCACTAAAAAGTCTGCTGCCACACATATTGGAATGCCATTGTATTTTTTTGTTTGTATATTTTTGTCTGTTTGTTTTTGTTTCTCTTGCTGCTTTTATGATAATTTCTCTATCCTAGACCTTTGGGAGTTTGATTATTAAATGCCTTGAGGTAGTCTTCTTTGGGTTACATCTGCTTGGTGTTCTATAACTTTCTTGGACATAGATATTGCTGTCTTTCTCTAGGTTTGGGAAGTTCTCTGTTATTATCCCTTTGAATAAACTTTCTACACTTATCTCTTTCTCTACCTCCTTTTAAGGCCAATCACTCTTAGATTTGCCCTTTTGAGGTTCTTTTCTAAATCCTGTAGGTATGCTTCATTGTTTTTTATTCTTTTTTCTTTTGTCTCTTCTGACTGTGTATTTTCAAATTACCACTGGATAGGTGATTCCCCTCTGATGAGTGCTGGTTTAAATGTTTCTTCCATGGGCAGGTATTGGCTGAGTTTGGTCGACTTTCCTCTCTCCAAACTCACTGATTTCTTTCTTCTGCTTGATCAATTCTGCTCTTAAAAGACTCTGATTCATTCTTCAGTATGCCAATTGCATTTTTCAGCTCCATAATTTCTGCTTGATTCTTTTTAATTATTTTAATCTCTGTATTAAATTCATCTGATAGGATTCTGAATTCCTTCAATGTGTTATCTTAGATTTCTTTGGGTTTCCTCAACACAGCTAGTTTGAATTCACTGTCTGAAAGGTCACACATCTCTGCTTTTCCAGGACTGGTCCCTGCACCTTATTTAGTTTAAATATTTGGTGAGTTCATGTTTTCCTGGATGGTGTTGATGCTAGTAAATGTTCTTCAGTGTCAGGGCATTGAACTAGATTTTTACTGTAGTCTTCACTGTTTGGGCTTAATTGTAGCTATCCTTCTTGGGAAGGCTTTCCAGATATTTGAAAGGACTTATGTGTTGTGATCTAAGCTGTATGTGCTTTAGGGGGCACTCCAAGCCCAGTAAAGGTATGGTTCTTGCAAACTCAGAGAGTCTTCAAGAATCGTAATGGTTTTAGACAAGATCTGGTAGTCCACCTTCATAGTTTTGAACAAGATCTGGCAGAATTCTCGAGATTGCCAGGCAGAAACTCCTGTTCTCTTCCCTTACTTTCTCCCAGATGTACAGAGTCTCCCTCTCTGTTTTGAGCCACCTAAGGTTGGGAGTGGATTCACACAAGCTCCCCTGTGGCCACCACCACTATGACTGCACTAGGTTAGACCTGGAGCCAGCACAGCTCTAGGTCTTGCCCAAGGCCTACTGTAACCACTCCCCGAATACTGCTTATGTTTCCTCAAGGCCCTGCTGCTCTACAATCAGCAAGTTGCAAAGCCAGCTAGACCTGTCTTCTTCCCTTCCAGAGAGTGAGTTTCCCCAGGCCAGGTGTGGGTCCAGAGTACCTCCCAGGAGTCAGGGGCTAGAGTTAAAAACCTTAGGAGTCTACCTGGTATTCTATTGTATTGCAGCAGATCTGGAACTCACACCACAAGATGTAATCCTTCCCACTCTTTCCTCTCCTTTCCAAAGGCAGAGGAGACTCGCCCCATAGCCACCACCACTCCAAGCCACAAGGAATACTTCCAGACTACCTTCAATGTTTCTTTAAGGCCCAAGGTCTCTTAAATCAGCTTGTCATGAATGCTGCCTGGCCTTGGACTCATCCTTCAGGGCAGTGGACTTCCTTCTGGCCCAGCGCAGGTCCAGAAGTGCCATCCATGAGTCAGGTCCTGGAATTGGGGACCCAAGAGACTGCTTGGTGCTTTGCCCCACTGTGGCTGCTCTGGTGCAAGACAGAATCCCCTTTACTTTTCTCTCTGCTTTTCTCAAGCAGAAGTTTTGCCCCATGGACACCATAGCTGGTAATGTGCTGAGTCTCACCTGAGGTCAGCATGTCTCAGAGACTCACCCAAGGCACTTGATGTAGTCCCTGAGTATTGCTTCCATTTGTTCAGGACCCAAGGACTCTTCAGTTAGCACGTGATGAATCCTGCCAGGATTGTGTCGTTTCCTTCAAAGTAGCAGGTTCCCTTCTGTCCCAGAGTGTGTCTAGATAAGTCATCTGGGGGGACTGGATCTGGAATGGGGTCTGGAATGGGGAGCCTCACAACTCTGATCAGTGACCTATCCTGCTATGCCTGAGCTGGTGTCCTAGAAGCAAGTCCTCCTCACTCTTTCCTCTCCTCACCTCAAGTGGAGGAAGAGGTCACTTCTGGAGCACTGAGCTATGCAGCCTGGGGTTAAGGGAGGGGTGATGCCAGCACTCCTTTGGGTGCCCCGGTTGGTGTTTCAGTATGTCATATGCCAGCCCAGTCCACTGTCCCTGGACCTAGTTTAGCACTAGGACTCACTTAAGAAATGCAGTCCTTATGGCCTTGACTGCCCTTCAAGTTTGCTTGGAGACACAGAGTGCTGTAGCCCTCAATGGTGAGGTTTGCAATCACTCAACTTTGGACTGCTGGATCAGTGATTCCCATCTAACTAGGGCTGGTTGAAATACTCCGTCCATGGCTAGGCTTCAGCTGTGTTTGATCCAGTTTTCTTTTGTGCTCTAACAGGACAGCAGTGAGTTAAATGCCTCACCATTGCTGTGTTCTCTCTCCTCTAGTGTCCAGAGACTCTGCACCAGCCTGTGCTTCAGGGGATGGGGGAGGGGTGATGTCAGTGATTCAAGACTGTTATCTCTATCTCTTCAGTGCCTCTTTCAGCAATATGAAGTGCAAACCAGGTACTATGAGTACTCACCTGATTTTTGGTTGTTATGAAGGTGTTTTCTCTGTGTAGATAGTTGTTAACTTAGTGTCCTTGCAGGGGATGGGGTGGGGGACAATCAGTGAAGCTTTCTATTCCACCCTCTTGCTCCCATATGGTAAATTTTTTAAAAAAGAGGTCCCTTACATATTTTCTGAATTGTCTCAGGACCTAATTGTATTCATAACATCACTTGATAGATGTTCTATGCAAGAAATAATAAATATTTGGGGGGTAATAAAATTGCTTTGGGTGAGCATTGCTTGAGTGATTTACTGCAGGCTTTTGCCTGCCACAACATGGAATTTCAAAGTATTCAAAAAATAAACAAATCTCCCTTGATATTATCACCCTCGGAGCTTCCTAACAAGTAGAAGAGGCCACGTAGTTATGGTTGAACATTTGTGTTTCTACTTTGGAGTCAGAAGCCAAGAGAACAAACGAATGTTATGATGAAGTTAAGATTTTCTAGCCCTTTCGTAAGAACTGTTATTACTGATGTAAAGGTAGTGATGAAGCAATAAGCCAAACACAGAGACATATGAACCACAGTTATAAGAAAAGAAAGATGAAACAGAGAAATGTGTTCTGAGAATTAGTACTCTCTACAGGGATAAACCTGGCTTTTATTTGAAAGGTTTTTTTTTTTTTTTCTTTTCCAGTATTAAAGCTAGACCAGACTATAAAATATCATGTAGAATAGACACATTGATAATGCTGATGAAATATGCAGGTGCTTATATTAGTTAGCATTTTTTCTCTATCTCCTTTTTAGATTTTATTTTAGTTTTTGGCTAACCAAACACAATTATTAGAACCAATATTGCTTAAAATGAATGTATTACTACATACTCGAAACATTTCTTTAGAAAAAATAAGCTACATACATATTATGGAATAGAATTTTTCTACAGCATTTTAATATAGAATCCTGGAGGAAATTGAATGAGGATTATTTAGATGATTTTGTTTCTTAAAATTCAGATACTTTAAAAATTTTATGTACTTTTTATTTCTGCTATTATTTGATGGTTTTTGTTAGAGAAAAATCACTGCAAACTAGGAATAACAAAAAATGATAAAAATACAAAACAAACTGAGTTAAGGTAAACATTTTAGAGTACCTGAAAAAGTCAAATCCAAGAAGTTCTAATATTAAAATCCGGCCGGGCGCGGTGGCTCACGCCTGTAATTCCAGCACTTTGGGAGGCCGAGGCGGGTGGATCACGAGGTCAGGAGATCAAGACCATCCTGGTTAACACGGTGAAACCCCGTCTCTACTAAAAATACAAAAACATAGCCAGGCCTGGTGGCGGGTGCCTGTAGTCCCAGCTACTAGGGAGGCTGAGGCAGGAGAATGGCGTGAACCCGGGAGGCGGAGCTTGCAGTGAGCCGAGATCGCGCCACTGCACTCCAGCCTGGGCGATAGAGCAAGATTCCATCTCAAAAAAAAAAAAAAAAAAAAAAAAAAAAAAAAAAAAAAATCCACCAGGAGTTTTTAGATAATGGCAATGCAATGATTACATCTTAATTGTTTGAAAAAACTGTCTGACTCCATGACTTTCAAATATAGATTTTTTGGAGTAAAATAATCAAGTAAGGCTTCTAGAGGAAAAAAAGAAGGGGTTTATTACTGATGGGACTATAAATCATATCTCTATAGAATTAAATCAAATTTTTCATTTTTTGATGAGGAAAATTCTATTACCTGATGAATAAAATTATCCTTTGAGTTGTATCATTTTTCCTTCAACAAACAATTCTGCATTATAACTTATTACTTTAACTGGATATATTAGTCATTAGTACTTTCTCATTTTTCTTTCTCTAGTCTACAAGGCAGATAATGCTTCCCCACACTCTGGAAGTTAGGCATGGCTATCAGGCTGGGACTAGAGTGGAGGGAAAAAGATCTTCATTTCTGGTGCAAAATTTAAGGAAGTGCCAAAACACAGTAATCAAAAAAAATGTTCAATGCAATATTTTAAAGAATCAAAATTAATGCAAAAAGTTCCAGTATGATCAAAATATCGAAATGTTAATAATGGTATGATGAATAATAATGATTTCTCTTTTTGTCTTAGGCTGCAATGTGGCAGGGTTGGCTCTGTACTGATTCATGATTGAGTGGTATCTAATCATAATAATATGAATTTAAAACCCTGCTCCTGGGAGGTTTCATTTATTGGACATACACATGTAACAAAAATTATTAAAATAATAGAATCACACTGTCAATCAAATGTATTCAAACAACATCTTTTTTTTTTTTTTTTTTTTTTTTTTTTTTTTTTGAGATGTGGTCTTGTTCTGTCACCCAGGCTAGAGTGCAGGGGCCTGATCTCAGCTCACTGCAACCTCTGCCTCTTGCATTCATGTTCATGAGATTCTCTTGCCTCAGTCTCCCAAGTAGCTGAGATTACAGGCACCCACCACCACACCTGGCTAATTTTTGTATCTTTAGTAGAGACAGAGTTTCGCCATGTTGGCCAGGCTGGTCTCAAACTCCTGAGGTCAAGTGATCCGCTTGTCTTGGCCTCCCAAAGTGCTGGGATTACAAGTGTGAAACACCACGTCTGGCCATCAAACGTCTAATTCCATTGAATAGTAATTCAATGGGTTGACAATTTAATGGATCACTACATTACTGCTAAATCTTTATGTAATTATTTGCAAATAGAGAGTTTTATAAAGAAAATAAAAGCAGGAAATGCTTCTCACAGATCTCATCAGAAAGTTATTTAATCAGACTTTGTTGATTTAGTTAATGAATTAGGAATTAAGCATCTTATGTTTAATTGAAAGTTTTCTAAATATATAATGGGAGTGCAAGAAAAGTCCTTGTCTTTAAAAGACTTACAGTCTTACTGAAAAAACTGATACTCTCAACTTCCTATCCCCAAAAGATTGAATCATAACAATTTAAGTCAGTTGTTTGGGACTTAAAGTGCATTTTCCTCAAGAAACACAACTAGAAAAATAGTTGGTTTCTGAAGCTGTATTGTAAATCCTACTAAACCGAAATAGTCTACTGGGGAAATTATTAGTGCACACTCACATTTCATTCTTCTCTCTCTCTCTCCTGAGCACATAGGAAGACTAGATACCTTATCTCTCTTGTAACAGTGTGAGATCGTGCGACAAGTTTAGATCAATGGAATGTGAGAGAAGCGATGGATGAAGAGTAGTGGGACCTCATGTATAGTACGCTTACCATTGGCATTACTGGAAGAAAGGGATCTCTCTGATAAGAAATGGATTGGGCACCAAAAGACCTAAAAGCTCTGTAGAAAAGTCTTCTTGGTCAAAATTACCAATAACAGCTCTTAGAGCTTAGGTGATAAGATGGTGCCCACATAGAGGTAGACTGGAACTCAAGAAGCAAGTAACTCAGACAAGTTGCCTACAAAGTTATATGTGCTTTGAATACTGATATAACAACGGTTTCAAGACTGATTTTTAAAATATGGCAAAACCAACAACTCTAAGGGGCAAATTTGTTGAGAAGCATCAGAAATATGTGCTGTGAACGTCTTCCTATGTTTATATGTTTTCTAATTACCAAGTTTATCTTTTTAAAAAAGTTAGCAGCTAGTTAAAGCTTTTAAAGTTTCTAATCTATTTTACTGTCCTACATTAAATCAGAGGGAGAATGTATGCTAATGTTTAGGCCACAGTGTTAAAAGGAAAACAGTATGTGCCTGTCTGTGGTAAGAATTTTGTTGCCTCTGGTAACTGAAGCAAGGGAAAGTACAACTCAGAGATCCCTGGGGATACCATTAGAAGACTCTCCTTTGAGAGAAAAACCTTGAAGGCTCTGTATTCTATTTACTAGAGTGAGCATATTTCCTGGTTGGACAATGCTGAATTAAGGAGAAGGCTAAGTCAGAGCAGATTCTAATATTTTAACCCAAATGGCAAGAAAAATAACACCTTTGACAGGAACAGAAGATTGGAAAACATTAGGTGGAAGCTGAAGAATTCTGGTTTGGATTTATTGAGTCGGAAATAATGGCGGAATAGCTTACTAAGTACTGGTTATGTGCCAAGTTTGCTTGTGCTCTTTGTCCAGATTTCCTTAGCAAATTCTGGGTTAAAAGATAGAAATCATGTTTAAATAATTATCATATTTAATAACATGTGCAATGTTCCATGGTGGCAGAGAGGAGAAAATAGGTAACTTTGAGGGTCTCAGATGCTTCACTGAGAATAGAATATTTTGAGTTTTATCTAAAATGATGAGCATGAACTTGCCAGATAAATTAGTAAAGAAGAGGTAAAGGCAAAGATAATCAGAGAGAGGAAACAGGTAGGCTCTAACTGTATAAAACCGCATAACATATTTGGCTCACTAAAAATAATTTTTTTATGGGGTGAGAAGAAGAAAGGGCATAATAAAAGGTGACTTCTGAGAACATGGCTTGCAAATCATAAAGAACAGGCCATGAAATGAAGTTTAGATTTTATTTTGTAAGCATTGTGAAGCCATTACAAGATTGTTTATTTGTTTTTGTTTTAGACATGGTTTTGCTCTGTTGCCCAGGCTGGAGTACTGTGGCTTGATCACAGTTCACTGAAGCCTTGACTTCCCAGACTCAAGCAATCCTCTCACCTCAACCTCTTAAGTAGCTGGGACTATACTACGTCTGTCTTTTTTTTTTTTTTTTTTTTTTTTGGAGAAACAAGGTTTCATCACGTTGCTCAGGCTGGTCTTGAACTCATGGGCTCAAGTGATTCCCCTGCTTCAGCCTCCCAAAATGCTGGGATTATGTAATTTTTTATGTAAGCATCAGCCCCTGTGCTCTGCCCCACCATTGCAAGTTTTTAAGAAGAGGAGTGACTGATCAAATTCATAGTTTAGAAAGATCAATCTGACAAAGCAGTATGACAAATGGATTGCATAAGGACAATATAAGGTGTATAGAGAAGATTTATGAGGCCTTTAAGATATTTCAGGTGAAAAATGATGAGAACCTAAAAAGTATCAGTGTGTATAAAAAGGGGAGCACGAACACCAAACTTATACTTGCAATATAAAGCCAATCTATTTTGATGAAATCATAGATGTAGTGTTCACTAATTGGGGATGGTTTAGGCTGGATTGAGATGGGAATGGAATGATGCAGTTATTGAGGCAAAGGAAAATATGTAAGATGACAGTCAGTTTTCTAACTTGGCAGTCATTCTTTTTCACCAGTCATTATGGGGTCAGGTGGAGCGCCTACTGATCTGTAAGATGTGCTAATTGTTACCATCGACTACAGTTAACTTGAATTCCATGTGTCTCATCTGCCCCTACTCAACAATTACAAGAGTTTCTTGGAGCTTCAGAATTGGTAAGGAACAGGTTAGTTTTGTTGTAATTAATAAAAGTACCAAAAAACCCAAGAGATCTGAACAAGAAGGTCTCTGTTTGAAAGAACACAAGGGTTTCCCTTTAGTCCATGCTTCCAAAAATAAGTACATTGGTATCAATCTAGTGTTGCTGTGGAGAAATTAGGGTCTATCTTTGTTGTTCCACTTTGTTTCAAAACATGCACCTGAGAGGGACACAGCTCTTCCTGCAGTGTGTGGTTGCCAAGGGACTAAGGCCTGTCTACTTTATGCTAGTTATTTCTTTTTCTCTTGTATTTTCTTTGCATTATTCAGAATTAAAGTAATGATCTCATCTTACTTTTCCAAAACCAAAAAGAGAATTTATTAGATCAATATAAATTCAGTAAAATAGTAATAAAATACCCATGCATTATGACAATAAAATTCTATTGCTTTTCTTATTTAATAGGTTACGGGGCTTGTTCTTCTTAGACACTTCTTAGAAAAAATAAAGACTATGAAATATTTTGTTCACATGACATCCTAGTTTTATTTTTATTAACATGGTTTTAAACAGGGTATCTATAGATGTGCTAATGCCAATGGAATACTTTAAATCTGATGACCCAGAATAAAATTTCTGCAAAATTTGCTTTATCTGTCCAATAATAAGAGATCAAAAGCCCTGATACTCATGAACACTTTGACCTGGGAAAATCTACAGGCTACTTTCCCACAGGTATAGGGGCTTCTTTTTTTTTATTTTTATTTTTTTTATTTTTTATTATTATTATACTTTAAGTTCTAGGGTACATGTGCATAACGTGCAGTTTTGTTACATATGTATACTTGTGCCATGTTGGTGTGCTGCACCCATCAACTAGTCATTTACATCAGGTATAACTCCCAATGTAATCCCTCCCCCCTCCCCCCTCCCCATGATAGGCCCCGGTGTGTGATGTCCCCCTTCCCGAGTCCAAGTGATCTCATTGTTCAGTTCCCACCTATGAGTGAGAACATGCAGTGTTTGGTTTTCTGTTCTTGCGATAGTTTGCTAAGAATGATGGTTTCCAGCTGCATCCATGTCCCTACAAAGGACACAAACTCATCCTTTTTTATGGCTGCATAGTATTCCATGGTGTATATGTGCCACATTTTCTTAATCCAGTCTGTCACTGATGGACATTTGGGTTGATTCCAAGTCTTTGCTATTGTGAATAGTGCCACAATAAACATACGTGTGCATGTGTCTTTATAGCAGCATGATTTATAATCCTTTGGGTATACACCCAGTAATGGGATGGCTGGGTCATATGGTACTTCTAGTTCTAGATCCTTGAGGAATCGCCATACTCTTTTCCATAATGGTTGAACTAGTTTACAATCCCACCAACAGTGTAAAAGTGTTCCTATTTCTCCACATCCTCTCCAGCACCTGTTGTTTCCTGACTTTTTAATGATTGCCATTCTAACTGGTGTGAGATGGTATCTCATTGTGGTTTTGATTTGCATTTCTCTGATGGCCAGTGATGATGAGCATTTTTTCATGTGTCTGTTGGCTGTATGGATGTCTTCTTTTGAGAAATGTCTGTTCATATCCTTTGCCCACTTTTTGATGGGGTTGTTTGTTTTTTTCTTGTAAATTTGTTGGAGTTCTTTGTAGGTTCTGGATATTAGCCCTTTGTCAGATGAGTAGATTGCAAAAATTTTCTCCCATTCTGTAGGTTGCCTGTTCACTCTGATGGTAGTTTCTTTTACTGTGCAGAAGTTTTTTAGTTTAATGAGATCCCATTTGTCAATTTTGGCTTTTGCTGCCGTTGCTTTTGGTGTTTTAGACATGAAGTCTTTGCCCATGCCTATGTCCTGAATGGTACTACCTAGGTTTTCCTCTAGGGTTTTTATGGTATTAGGTCTAACATTTAAGTCTCTAATCCATCTTGAATTAATTTTCGTATAAGGAGTAAGGAAAGGATCCAGTTTCAGCTTTCTACTTATGGCTAGCCAATTTTCCCAGCACCATTTATTAAATAGGGAATCCTTTCCCCATTTCTTGTTTTTGTCAGGTTTGTCAAAGATCAGATGGCTGTAGATGTGTGGTATTATTTCTGAGGACTCTGTTCTGTTCCATTGGTCTATATCTCTGTTTTGGTACCAGTACCATGCTGTTTTGGTTACTGTAGCCTTGTAGTATAGTTTGAAGTCAGGTAACGTGATGCCTCCAGCTTTGTTCTTTTGACTTAGGATTGTCTTGGAGATGCGGGCTCTTTTTTGGTTCCAGGTATAGGGGCTTCTTATTAGGCTCCACAGATACTATAGGCTAGGTCTGCCACCAAAAAGACCATTCAAAGTTTTGGGAAATAATAGAGAATAGTAGCTGGTAAGAGATCACAGAAGTAATACAAGGAGGCAAAAAGTAAAAAGGATCACAGTAATACAAGGAAGTAAAAAGTGAAACATGATATCACAAATCAGGAAGAGATACCAAGAAGACAGGGAAGTTGATTATAGTTTCAGCGTGAAAAAAATGAAGAGGGTCAGAATTCACACTCCTTCTTAATAAATTTCAAACAGCCATTCTCCCACTATATTCATGCTAATTTTTGTACAAAACCAGTTTTCATAATTATGATAGGCTTTTTGTTTAGTGGGGCCAAACTGTAACGTGTGCCAATAAAGAATGCTGGGGCAGATATTCATGGAGCGGATAGTATTCTTGTATAAATTCAATAAATTTTGCATGCTACTTAGAGTAAAACAGTATGTTTAGTTTAAGTTTGACATATTGAAGGCTTTTTTGGCTTTAATAGCAATATTATTACATTATTTATTAGGCATTTAATGGTGCCTTTTCACATAATTCTCATTCTGCTCTCCTCTACCCTTCTGCTTTTTTCCCTCCTTCTCCCTCACCTTCTTCTGTTACTCATACCTCCTAAAAGTCATCTGAAGACAAATTAGACTTGGAATATTCACTATAATGCTTTGGGAAGGTTGCCACAGACATCCCCTCACCAGACATTTCAACAAGTTGATTGTATCACATACCATTTAGCCACAGTTTTGAAAATGTTTTCATTTATTTTTGGATGCATAATAAATGGACATAGTTTTGGGGTAGACATATTGAACTTTAGGTGTCTATAAAATATTGGTGGGAATATCTGACAGAGTGATAGAAAGTTCTGAGGCTTAAGACAAAGAGACTAAGAAGCGCACAGGGTAAGAATGTTGCTGTTCAAATCAAGGAAGAAATGCATTTTAAGGATAATTGAGTACTTAACATCTTGAAAACCAAAATGAAGTCCTTATTTCAACACCAGCCCATTGGCTGGTGGGCTTTTCCACCACTACCCAACTCAGATCTTCTCTGCTCATTTTTCTTTAAGAGCTAACTCTCACATCTGTATTTTCAGACACTTTTTATGCATGGCACTATAAGTACATATCTAAAGATAATAACTATTTACATCATTCCTAAATATTGCCGTTACTTGAATTCACTAATCATATGCCCTTCTAACAATAGTCACTATATACCATTAATGATGATTGTAGGTATGAGGAAAGAGTTTAACATTCCATTAGGTCTCTATGACCCATTTAATTTATTTCCAGAGCCAGTATTTATATTCTGATTATAATTCCAAGAATTGGCCTTTTCTTGATGGGGTAGAGATTATACCCATTATCCTAACGTTTGTCCTCTTTTAGTGAAGACATAAGAGCTCTCTCTGTGATGTACTATGTATTTTTGATAGCAGTTACCTTTATTTTAATCTTACCTGACCAATCTGCATTTGGCACAGTGAAAATGTTCTACTTCTAGCATCTCCCATGCAAATTTATTCCCTATTTCAGCCATAAAATATCTTAGTTCTTCAACCTTTATTTGTACTCCTTCCTTTATTACTACTTCCCTATACTCTTTCTCCCAGGCGATATGAAACAAGCATAAGGCATAGTAGCACTAATGACTACCACTGTAATCTAGAAAAATCAGCTAGTCTACATTTTCACTATCAAAATCACATCAAATTCAATGTGCCCAACAGTGAATCCATGATATGAACTTTTCCAGCCAGGTCTGACCTGGTCTTGGTCATGAAACTGAAGTCTGAATAAGTTACAACATAAGGTTCTGTGTATATCAGATAAAGCTTATGTGTTTACATACCTATTACTCATTAATTTATGAAAATTATTTATTAATTTCCAGCATTTACCATATCATTAGGTGGCACCAGGATCCATGGAGTTACATCTAAGAGAACTAAGCATCTTTAAAGTATCTCTTATCCACAAAACTCATAACCATCCCATAACCAAGAGCTGTTATTTTTCTCCTTAATCATCTCTTTAATCTACCCATTATAATTTTTAAAATTTTCACTGCCATTAAAGTTCAAAAAACAGCCAAGTCTTACCTGGACCATTGTAGTAGCTGTTTAATTTGTTTTCTCTCATTCATGCTGCCTTCCCCCAATCCATTGTACATACTACAATCAGAGAGATCTTTAAAAAGACAAATATGATAATGTCATCTTCATTGAAACTCTTCAGAAACCCCTCATTGCTTCTAGGATTAAAAAACAAATTGACTTGGCACACAAGATCCTAATTCTCCAACCTCATCTTGCAATATTCTTTTTTTTTTTTTTTTTTTTTAAGTCTTGCTCTGTCACCCAGACTGGAGTGCAGTGGTGTGATCTTGGCTCACTGGAACCTCTAACTCCCAAGTTCAAGCAGTGCTCCTGCCTCAGCCTCTTGAGTAGCTGGGATTACAGATGCACTCCACCATGCCCAGCTATTTTTAGTAGAGACGGGGTTTCACCATGTTTGTCAGGCTGGTTTCAATCTCCTGACCTCATGATCTGCCCGCCTCAGCCTCCCAAAGTGCTGGGATTACAGGTATGAGGAACCACGTTTGGCCTCATTTTGCAATATCCTATCCCTTTTCTCTGCATTCTAGGCATACCAGCTCTCTTTAAGTTTCCTGAACTTGTCACATGACTTTTGTACATATTGTCTACAAATGTATATTTGTACATATGCACACATATATTGTCCATATGTATAAAATGTTAAACCCATAGTTCAACCTCCTCTCATTCCTCTCTGTGAGTGCCGTGGACTGCAACTGCTTCTAATTCACTATCTTGGCCTCTCCTCAACCAAGATACTTTTTATGGGTTTATCAACACATAACCCTATTGTAAGTCAGGAATATCTATAGTATACTCAAGAATTTACTGTTTATATCTTCCTTTTGTTCATACAAAAAGATACAAAACCCAAAACTGATTACTGATTTTTAGCACATGATCCATCATGCTATCTTATAAAAAGGAGTAAAAATGTAACTCTTTTGAACTAAATTTGTTCAATAATAGCTCAACCATAATACATCTTAATTTATTATAATCTAGGAACCCATAATTTATATACACTGAGGTAATTGCTACTGTGTCTCTATCCAAATCAATGAACAGTCCTCAACTGTTAGGTCTATGTCCTGGAAACTAATCAACTAGAGTTTCATGTTCATCTGTTTCTTTCTATGCTTTATTTGAGTATCTGGTATGTATAAAGATGACATGGTTATAAATTTTTCCATTTGAGATATCAATAACTAGAACTGTTTTTTTCTTTTATCTTACAGTCAAGCTTTCATCATTATTTTCCAAGTTCTTAACAACTCTTTGTTAACAAATAAAAAGAATCCAGTAAAATGCCTGAGACATTGAAGGCACTCAATAAATGTTATTTACCCAACTGACCTTACACACGATTTTAATTTACCTTACTATTTTCTCAAATTTGCCCATTATTATCCTTGTCTTATTAAAAACATAAAAAATCTTAAGTGCCTTTATTTTCTTTTAAAATTCTAAAGTGCTTATTTTTCTTTGAAGCAATCTACAGAGAAAAATAACTTGACAATCTGAATAACTCTGACGAAGATCTTAAGCCCTACCTTTAGGAGCCAAACAACAGTGGCAGAAAGAGACATGAAGTAAACAATGACAAAAATACTACAATAAAAATATGTTCTATGACCAGAAAGATGATAAAGTTTTCTTATTTAGGAGAGTTAAGCAGAGTGGTATTTATGTTATTTATAGGAGGACAAGGAGGGTAAAAAGAGATAACAGGAATATGCAGAAAGAATGTGACATATTCCAGAGTATTTAAGCACACAACCCAGATGGAGTTCAGAATGAATGGCAGGAGTAGGTGGGATGAGGCTGGGTAGACAGGCACATGCTAGATCAGGGAAGTCTGTGTATTTGACTTTAAGGAGCAGAAAAACATTGAAGGATTTAAAGGATACAAGCAATGTGAGGAGATTTGGCTTTTTGAAACCTCACTGTAGTTGCAGCAGCATGGTGCTTTTATTTAATAAGGCCTCTCCAAAGAGAAAATGAGGGCAGTTTAAGAGCTGTATAATTTACAGTAAGTTATATGACAGCTATCACTAAAACAGTGTTATCAATTTACTGCTTTTTACAATGGAGGAAGAGAGCAAGTCTTGGATTAGTACACTAAAGAAAACTAACCTTTTTCCCCATAAATGCAAAGATTGCATAGAGAACAATTATGTCAGACTAATACAATTTATTTCTATGATGTCATCTATCTGCGCTTCAGTAAGGACAGATCCAGTTCCTGATGGAAATCAAAATAACAAGCTAGACTGATACAATCTAGAACACTCCACCACTGAGAGAAAGAACATGAAATTAGAGGAAAGGCTGATTACTTCTGTTTGGAAACAGAGGGTAGTGGGTGGGTGATCTGCCTATAGCTACTGCTGTTTAGTATCTTTATTCATCAATGTTTGAGTGCTTACCTATTAATTTTTCATATTATAAAAAGTTTGTCAAAATTGATTACTTGAAAAAGCAAACATCTTTACATTTTAATGCATATTATATAGATGAAAGTACCGTGTAAACAAATGAAAAGCAATATGTGAAGAAGAAAACAAACTCTAAGTAAAGAAAAATTGTATCAGAAAAGTTTAATGTGTTCCTGGGGCCATGAAGATCCTCATGTATATAAATGCATTCATGAATTAAGTTATGCTGGTAGTTTAACATGCATGTATTTTGCTGCAATGTGCAAATAAAAGTATGTAAGACATTTAAATGATTCCCCTTAAAGAAGCATTTCATCCTACTCAGGTAAACAAATTTATTTTGACATCATATTTCAATTACAATATTGTCATAAACCCTTACACTTACTAAATTAATCCTCATAATAGCCCTATAATACAAGTACTACAGTATCTCATTTTAAAGATGAGGAAGCTGTTGGCCAGACATGGTGGCTCATGCCTGTAATCCCAGCACTTTGGGACGCCAAGGTGGGTAGATCATTTGAGATCAGGAGTTTGAGACCAGCCTGGCCAACATGGTGAAACCCTGCCTCTACTAAAAATACAAAAATTAGCCCGATGTGGTAGGGAGCTCCTGTAATCCCAGCTACTTGGGAGGCTGAGGCAGGAGAATTGCTTGAACCCAGGAGGCGAATGTTGCCATGAGCTGAGACCGCGCCACTGCACTCCTACCTGGGCGACAGAGTGAGATTCCGTCTCAAAAAAAAAAAAAAAAAAAAAAGGTGAGGAAGCTAAGTATCATAGTCCCTAGTAAACTGTGGAGTAATTTCAAGATCTAGAGAAAAATGTTTAGCAGATAAGGATTTAAAGCAAACTAAACTTATTAGAAATAGGTACTGGACATTATTTATTGCCACATTTGAATACTCACTAGGAGAATACAATAGCATTAGACATATCAGGAATTTTACAAAGCATGATCAAAATTTGATTTGATGTAATAATGCACAGTAACATGTCAAACATATCCGAAATATTGTTTATAACAGTGACCTAGTAAGGATGATTTTGACCCAAGTTACTGTTTGAAGAGAAAACTGGAGGAGACTATTTCTAGCAGAATACTCTTTATCCTCTGGAGGGGCCTTTCACATGCCAACAACCTGACCGATGATGAAGAATGCATTATGACAAAACTGACCTCAAACTTTCAATAAGATTCACAATGTTATTCTTATTTGCAGATGCTTTTTAGCTACTACACTGCAATTTAGAAAACAATGACTCCAGGGAGAAGCATGGTCTACTATTTAGTGCATTGTGTAACATTAAGATCTATTGAAATTTGCTGGTTCTTTGAAATAAAGTGAATCTTTAGTGCTTGACATTATCCTGCATCATAAAGTCCCAAGGAACGGAATGAGCTTTGACTGTCTTACCTTGAGAATAAGTAAATTCACGTAAAGTATATAAGACAAATACTGGCTTAGATGAAGTACTCCCAGCCCCCGCCTTTCGGACTGGGAGCTAGCGTGGCGCAGGCACTGAAGGCAGCGGCAGGGCCAGAGGCTTAGCACCTCCCATGACTGAATATAAACTTGCGGTAGTTGGAGCTGGTGGCGTAAGCAAGAGTGCCTTGACGATACAGCTAATTCAGAATCATTTTGTGGACGAATATGATCCAACAATAGAGGATTCCTACAGGAAGCAAGTAGTAATTGATGGAGAAACCTGTCTCTTGGATATTCTGGACACAGCAGGTCAAGAAGAGTACAATGCAATGAGGGACCAGTACATGAGGACGGGGGCGGGGCGGTTTCTTTGTGTATTTGCCATAAATAATATTAAATCATTTGAAGATAGGCACAATTATAGAGAAGAAATAAAAGATTTAAGGACTCTGAAGATGTGCCTATGGTCCTAGTAGGAAATAAAATGTGATTTGCCTTCTAGAATAGTAGACACAAAACAGGCTCAGGACTTAGCAAGCAGTTAGGGGATTCCTTTTATTGAAACATCAGCAAAGACAAGACAGGTTGTTAATGATGCCTTCTGTACATTAGTTTGAGAAATAAAGAAAAGATGAGCAAAGATGGTAAGAAGAAGAAAAAGAAGTCAAAGACAAAGTGTGTAATTATGTAAATACAATTTGTACTTTTTTCTTAAGACATACTTAAGTAAAAGTGATTTTTATACATTACACAAAATTATTAGCATTGTTTTAGCATTACCTAATTGTTTTCCTGCTCCATGCAAACTGTTAGCTTTTACCTTCAATGCTTATTTTAAAATGACAGCGCAAACATTTTTTTCCTCTAAGTGCCAGTATTACCAGAGTTTTGGTTTTCAAACTAGCAATGCCTACGAAAAAGAAACTGAATACCTATGATTTCTGTCTTGGATTTTTTGGTGCATGCAGTTGATTACTTCTTATTTTTCTTACCAATTGTGAACATCGGTGAGAAACAAATTAATGAAGCTTTTGAATCATCCCTATTCTGTGTTTTATCTAGTCACATAAATGTATTAATTACTAATTATAATTTCAGTTGAGGCTTTATAATTGGTTTTCCTGAAACGTTGAGGGAACACAAATTTATGGGCTTCCTGATGATTCTTCTTCTAGGCATCATGTCCTGTAGTTTGTCAACCCAAAAGTTTAGTCATTGTCACTCTCCCAAAAATATTATATTTTTTCTATAAAAAGGAAAAAGTGGAAAAAAATTACAAGGCAATGGAAACTATTATAAGGCCATTTCCTTTACACATTAGATAAATTACTATAAAGACTCCTAATAGCTTTTCCTGTTAAGGCAGACCCAGTATGAAACTGGAATTATAGCAACCATTTTGGGGCTATATTTACATGGCACTAAATTTTTATAATAATTGAAAGAATTTTAACAGGTATAAAAAATTCTCATAGGAATTCAATGTAGTCTCCCTGTGTCAGATTGCTTTTTCATAGTATAACTTTAAATCTTTTATTCAACTTCAGTCTTTGGAGATAGTTTTAATTCTGGTTGTGATATTAAAGATTGTTTGGGCCAGTCATAACTTAGTAGGTGCTGAAGAGACCAAGGTTGCAAGGCCAAGCCCTGTGTGAATCTTTGAGCTTCATAGAGAGTTTCACAGCATGGACTGTGTCCCCACGGTCATCCAGTGTTGTCATGCATTGGTTGGTCAAAATGGGGAGGGATTAGGACAGTTTGGATAGCTCAACAAGATACATTCTTACTCTATGGTGGTCCTGCTGACAAATCAAGAGCATCGCTTTTGTTTTTAGAAAACAAACTCTTTCTTAAAAATTACTTTTAAATATTAACCCAAAAGTTGAGATTTTGGAGGGGTGGTGTGCCAAGACATTATTATTTTTTAAGCAGTGAAGTGAAAAAGCTTTAAAATCTCTAGGTTTGGCTAGTCTCTTAACAATGGTCAAATTCACATTTCATAAACACTTTTCAAGTCTGATCCATATTTAAGATTACTGCTTTAAAAATAAATATTAATAAAAACAGTACTTTTAATACACTTAAAATATTACTTGTTTTAAAATACATGAAGTGAGATGGTGTGGTGAGATGAAAATATCACTGGAATAGAAGGAAAGTGACTTAGGTTCTAGATATGTGTCTTTTAGGCGTCTGATTTAGAGGAAATCACTTACTATCCTTTTCTTCATGTTAAAAGAAGTCATCTCTGCCAGGCACGGTGGCTCACGCCTGTAATCCCAGCACTTTGGGAGGCTGAGGTGGGCGGATCACGAGGTCAGGAGATCGAGACCATACTGGCTAACACGGTGAAACCCCATCTCTACTAAAAATACAAAATATTAGCCAGGCGTGGTGGTGGGCGCCTGTAGTCCCAGCTACTCGGGAGGCTGAGGCAGGAGAATGGCGTGAACCCGGGAGGCGGAGCTTGCAGTGAGCCGAGATTGTGCCATTGCACTGCAGCCTAGGCGAGAGCAAAACCCCGTCTCAAAAAAAAAAAAAGTCATCTCAAACTCTTCGCTTTTTTACAACTATATGATTTATATTCCATTTACATAGGATACACTTACTTGTCAAGCTCAGCACAATGTGTAACTTTTTAACCTATGTTACCATCTTCAGTGCCAATCTTGGGCAAAATTGTGCAAGACGTAAAGTTTATATTTGAATATCCATTCTCATTTTAGGACTCTCCTTCCATATTAGTGTCATCTTGCCTGCCTGCCTTCCACATGCCCCATGACTTGATGCAATTTTAATGCTTCTAATTCTCCTAACCATAACCTTTACTGCTGCTGTGGATATCGCCATGAAGGTTTCCCATAAAATCACATCAAAATCCTCTGCATCTTATTTCCTCAGGTCTCAAAAGAAACTGGCAGGTATCATAATGGGATTTGACCTAATAGCTAATTTTCAGGTGGTGGCTGATCCTTTGAACACCTCTCTGCTGCCCAATTCATTAGTGACGGTAGGAATTTTCAAACCTGGTACGAACAGACAGAACCCTATCCAGTGGAAGGAGATTTTAAAAACGATAGTGCTGAAAGCATTTCTTAGGTAATCTACAAGTAGGACTACCCCTGGTAACAGTAATACATTCCAACGTTTTAATAATGAGAAATCTTACAATGAAAAATACTTTAATATTTAATTCATAAAGTTTACTTTTTGTTTGTTTTTGTTTTTTGGCGGGGTCAGAGTCTCACTCTGTCACTGAGGCTGGAACGCAGTGGTGTCATCTTGTCTCACTGTAACCTCCATCTCCCAGCTTCAAGCGATTCTCGTGCCTCAGCCTCCCGAGTAGCTGGGATTATAGGCATATGCCACCATGCTCAGCTAATTTTTGTATTTTTAGTAGAGATGGGGTTTCACCCTATTGGCCAGGCTGGTCTGAAATTCCTGACCTCAAGTGATTCGCCCATCTCGGCCTCATAAAGCTTACTGTTTATTTCTTTAGAGGTAAAAACTATCTTAAGATTTCTGTTTGCCAAAAAGTCATGATTTCTTGATAATTATGTAGTAATGTCTTTTATAACCAAGCAGTTACTTTAAGGCTGAATTTATATTTAATAACTTCTGTGTTAGTACTGGATAGCATGAATTCTGCATTGAGCAATTGAATAGCATACTACTGATAGCTGTCTGTCAAAAAATGAAAACTTCTTTCTAAAGATACTCACATGAGTTCTTGAAGAATACTCATTGCTAGACTAAGATTTGTGTTTTAGTTTAATAGTTTGAAGTGCCTGTTTGGGATAATGATAGGTAATTTAGATGAATTTATGGGAAAAAAAAGTTATCTGCAGAAATGTTGAAGGCCCATCCCCACCCCCCAAATAGAGCTAACTGGGTTACAATGTTTTATCCGGAAGTTTCCAATTCCACTGTCCTGTATTTTCATGTTGAAAATACTTTTGCATATTTAATTTGAGTGCCAATTTCTTACTAGTACTATTGCTTAATGTAACATGTTTACCTGGAATGTATTTTGTGGAAACTGAAACATGCACATTTTGTACATCGTGCTTTCTTTTGTGGGACATATGCAGTGTGATCCAGTTGTTTTCCATCATTTGGTTGCACTGACCTAGGAATGTTGGTCATATAAAACATTAAGAATGACCACTCTTTTAATTGAAATTAACTTTTAAATGGTTATAGGAGTATGTGCTGTGAAGTGATCTGAAATTTGCAATATTTTTGTCATGAACTGCACAGCTCCTAATTATTATAATGTAATAAAATAGTTACAGTAAAAAAGAAAAACAGAATTCTGATTCAGTTGTTCTGGGATGTGGCCAGAGTTTCTGCATTTCTCACAGTCTTCCACGTGATAATGATAATACTGTTGCAAGGGGTCCAGCTACACATGTTGAGGAGCAAAACTATATAATTACTGACACGACATATCAAAGATTACACCACGTACAATGCACAAACACACACATGCGCACGCGTGCGTGCACACGCACACACACACACACACGTTTATTCCTGAGGAATTATTACCTGCATGAAGTACATAATTCATTTGTCCTTGTAACTTTACACAGATTATTTTCTTTTTTCCTCTAATATAATAATCTTTCTCTTTCTTATCAACTAATACATTCCTGCCCCCAACACACTTTGTGCAATTTCATTTAAATAATAAACACTGAATCATAATTCTCTGAGGCGGGAATTGGGTTCTCATTATTATCCACATTACTGAGATATTTTTGTTTAATGAATATGAGATGCTGCCCACAGAGGTCTTCCAATCCAGTTGAAGAGACAAAAATAATTGTCATAATATACTATGAAGATTAGAAACAGAACCATAGAAACTCTTAAAATTGTATTCCTAAGATAATAGTTTTACATATATGGAATTTAATGGTTTCAAGTTCACAGACCTATGTTAAAAACCCCAATGTCTTATCAAGAGAAAGGAGAAAGAAATGGGGGACAGTATGCTCTGTTAATGAAATAAGCCGAACTCTGTAAAATATTTAAAGAGGTTTAGTCTGAGCCAAATATGAGTGACCATGACCTGGAATAGAGTCTAAAGATGTCTTGAGAACATATGCCCTAGTCAATCAGGTTAAGCTTGGTTTTATACATTTTAGGTAGACAGAAGTTACAAGCCAAGACATAAGTTAATACATGTAAAGTATATGTTGGTTGGCCCAGAATGGCAGGACATCTCAAAGCCAACGACTTACAGGTAATAAATGGATTCAAAAATTTTCTAATTAGCAATTGGTTGAAAGAATTAAGCTTAGGCCAGGTGCAATGGCTCATGCCTATCATCCCAACACTTTGGGAGGCCGAGACAGGTGGATCACCTGAGATCAGGAGTTCAAGACCAGTCTGACCAACATGGTGAAACCCCATCTCTATCTTAAAATATATATATATACACATATACATATATATATGTATATAAAAAACTAAAAATTAGCCGGACGAGCTGGTGGGCACCTGTAACCTCAGCTACTTGGGAGGCTGAGGCTAGAGAATCTCTTGAATCGGAGGTAGGAGTTTAGAGTGAGCCGAGATCATGCCACTGTACTCCAACTTGGGCAACAGAGCACTCCTTCTCAAAAAAATAAATAAATAAATAAAAAAGAATTAAGCTTTGCCTAAAGAGTTGAATCTGCAGAAAGAAATGCTTGAATTAAGATAAGAAGGGTTGTGGAAGCCAATGTTCTTGTTATGTAGATGAAGCCTCTGAGTAGAAAGCTTCAGAGAGAATAGATGGTAAATGTCTCTTTTGGGACAGTAAAAGGTGTCAAACTCTTAGTTAAATCTCTCCTGGATCTGGAAAAGACCTAGAAAGGGAAGGAGATTCTCTACAGGATGCAAATTTTCCCCACAAGGGACAACTTTGCAAGTCCATTTCAAAATATGTCAAAGAAATATATTTTAGGGTAGAACACTTCGATTCTCTTCAGGGTCTTCTCTCTGTCATGTGATGCTATACCAGAGACAGGTTGGAATTTGACACTTTATTGTTACAAAGAGTGTTTTGTCAATCTTATGACAAATCTATTTTAATGTTAATGCTGATTGGTTAAACTGGGGGTATATGTTAGGGAATGGGTATAATGGAGCATGTCCAACCCCCTTCCTGTCATAACCTGAACTAGGTCTTCAGGTTCCTTTAGTCAAAGGTTGGGAGTCCTTTCAGTTGGTTAAGGGGCTTAGAATTTTATTTTTGGTTTATATGTCCAAATATAATAGACTGTCATGGGAGTCAGAATGACAGTGGTGAAAGGGCAGAACTCCACTTGTTTACTGTGAAAGAGAGGAGAGAGAGAATCAACAATACACGAAAGACAATAATGGACATTATCCATGGTCCATCTGTTTGTGTAGGGTGAGCAATGAAGAATATATGGAAATTAGCATGACCAAAATGAAGGTGCAGTGCTAGAAGTATCCGCGGGAAAGTGGATAGGCCTGAAAATGAAGAAGCCTGAATGCAATGTTTAGTCACGGGGCATGAGAGGAGAGTAAGCAGGATATTAATGTTTCTGAGTAAGACAAGTGCCGTAACAGAAATGTATTTAAGAATTTATATCTTAAAAAAACAAAATTTAAATAGAATATTGTGTTAATCAGATTTAAATATAGCATGATCTGCTCACAAAATTATTCCTTCAATATGTGTCATAAAATATTTGAAAAAGAAAATATTCTATGTGACATGTTGATTTACCTTTCCTATTATTGTAACTGCAGGACCAACCTATAGTGGGCCTACTCTGTTGATAAGATAATGTCAAGTTATCTTGTAGGTATAACAGAGCCTAAACTGGAAGTTATGTAACCCCATCACATGCAATAGAAAAAGATTTGACCTCTAACAAGACTCAGAACCAAGGATTCCTCCCTACAGAACCAAAAAGGCTGGGACATGATCAGAACTTAAATACTGGAACCCTTTCAAAGGTGAGGGATCTTTTGGCCCAGAAGATTCAGAATGTATTAGTTCATTCTCACATTGCCATAAAGAACTACCTGAGACTGGATAATTTATTTTAAAAAGAGGTTTGATTGACTCATGGTTCTACAGGCTGTACAGGAAGCATGGCAGGAGAGGCCTCAGGAAACTCACAATGATGGTGGAAAGTGAAGAGGAAGGTGTCATGTCTTACATGGCTGGAGCAGGAGGAAGAGAGAGAAGGGAGTGGTGCTACAAACTAAACAACCAGATCTCATGAGAACCCACTCATTATCATAAGAACAGCAAGGGGGACATTTGCCCCATGATCAAATCACCTCCCACCAGACCCCTCCTCCAACATTAAGGATCACATGAGATTTGGGCAGGGACACAAATTCAAACCATATAATAGGGCTAAAATCCACCCCAGCATACCTTATTCAAATGGTCAAATCAGACCTTGACAAGCCAACATTCCCAAATTCTTCCCCTTGTGCTCTGACCCTTTAAAACTTGCCCCAGACCCCATATTGGGTAGACAGATTGAGCTGCGTCTCTTGTCTCCTTGCTGGCTGGCCTTACAATAAAGCCTTTCTTTTCTTAAAAGCCAGTGCCATCGTATTGGCTTCTATGCTTGTCAGGGAGTGAGCCCATTTTCTGGTAAGATTGTATTAAATGACCCAGCTGCAGTTATCCAAAATTCATGATTTAAAAAGAAACAAAATTAGATCTTT
This sequence comes from Chlorocebus sabaeus, assembly GCF_047675955.1. Taxonomy (NCBI): domain Eukaryota; kingdom Metazoa; phylum Chordata; class Mammalia; order Primates; family Cercopithecidae; genus Chlorocebus; species Chlorocebus sabaeus. The sequence continues at coordinate 57,769,647 of NC_132920.1, forward strand.
ATTATTTTTTTCACATGTAGAACTAGTTTTTAATTTCAAAATGCTTCAGGGAAGGGTGTGAATGTTAGGCTTTTAGGATATTAAAGCAAGTCTAGACTCAGTACTCAAGGAGTCCCTTTTATAAAAATATATACAAAATAAGAAGTGGTTTTACTAGAAGACAATAAAACACTTTCAGGATGATTTACAATTACTCATTCCCATTCCTGGTATATTTAACACAGAATAGGGATATGGTGTTATTTCCGTTGGGTAAACAATATAGTGTGAAATAAATATCCACAATCAGAACAATCTATGTTCCTTAGAGTATCCTTATTTTGTGACTTCAAAAAGTTTGTAGAATACATTTGATAGTCACGCTGAAACAAGAAGACATCTAAGATATCAATTAAGGAAAAACAAAACTAGAAAATAGTTGAAGCTTGGCTGAGCGTGGTGGCTCACGTTTGTAATCTCAGCACCTCGGGAGGCGGAGGCAGGGGTATCACCTGAGGCCAGGAGTTCAAAACCAGTCTGGCCAACATGACAAAACCCCGTCTCTACTAAAAGTTAACCAGGCATGGTGGTGTGTGCCTGTAATCCCAGCTACTCAGGAGGCTGAGGTGTGAGAATCACTTGAACCTGAGAAGCCGAGGTTGCAATTAGCTGAAATGGCACCACTGCCCTCCAGCCTGGGGAACAGAGCAAAGCTCTGTCTCAGAAAAATACTACTAATTATACAAATAAATAAACTAGAAAATAGTTGAAGCTTTTTCCAATGATTCATCTTTCTTTCAGTTTGAATACTTTCTCTTGATCAGGAGTCTCAGGTTCCTTTTGTTTGCATACTGATTCGTATAAATTTGGAACCAGAAAACTAAGTAACTGGAAGTTAAAGATATTGTAATATAAAAAATAAAATTACATTGATTCTGCTATACATATTTTATTCTACTTTTGGGTGAAAATCCCAAACATTTTTGCCTGCTGTATACAATTATAAATCCTCTCACAATATTAATTTCATCAAAATTAATCTTCAAAATGTGCTTATTATAGTGTAAAACTTACTGTGAGCACACAAGAATGATATTTTTAGTCCCTAAATTATACCACAGTTTATGTTAAATTATTAACACAAAGGCAGTATGTAAATAAAGCAACTTGGCTAAATTCAAATTTCATTATCGCTAAAAATGCAGCAGTACTTATGTCTTCCACATTAAGGGAAAGCCAGCTCTTCAACTGAAAAATTTATGTATGAAAACTTTCTTCTCCGAGTAAAAGTTGGGTAATAAAATATGTTTACTTCCAGGATTTCCAAATGCTTTACATAGCAATTGGCGTTGAATATGCCTTCTTCCTGGTGTATAACCCTTCTGATTTATGCCACATAACACACTTATTAGTTACGCAAAAGTCAGTGACATGAATCATGTTAAGAACACAAAACAATTATTGATTTTTTGTGGATAGTATGTCCTTACTTTGATTTATGAGAAAAGTAGTACAGAGTTAAGAATTTAAATGGTTTAAATATCTTTGAATATTTAAAAGGAGATATCAAAATGTTAGCATATATACTTGTAATTTTTATTTTAAAAATTAACCCTTAAACCACTAAGGATTTAGACTTAATCAATTGTGTGTTGATTTAATGTAGAATCAGTTAACAATAGAGTTTAAGAATTGAATCCAGGCCGGGCCCAGAGGCTCACGCCTGTAATCCCAGCACTTCTGAGGCTGAGGTGGGTGGATCACCTGAGGTCGGGAGTTTGAGACCAGCCTGACCAACATGGAGAAACCCTGTCTCTACCAAAAATAAAAAATTAACCAGGTATGGTGGCACATACCTGTAATCCCAGCTACTTGGGAGGCTGAGGCAGGAGAATCACTTGAACCCGGGAGGCGGAGGTTGCAGTGAGCCGAGATCGGGCGGTTGCACTCCAGCCTGGGCAACAAGAGCGAAACTCTGCCAAACCAAAAACAAAACAAGACAAACAAACAAACAAACAAACAAACGAAGAAGAAGAATTAAGTCCATTAGGATTTGGGAGAATTTGCTTAAAAAAAAAAAATTGAGTCCAATCATAGAACCATTACTTATTAGCTGGGTTAAGTTTCTTAACCTCCTTAAACCATAGCATTCTCAATTCTAAAATACTGTTATTAAAAATAACCATCCAACAATACTAAAATTTGTATGAAACCACAGAAGACTTGGAATAGCCAAAGTAACCTGAGGGAAGAAAAAAAAAATGCTGGAGATACTATACTACCTGATTTCAAAATTACTATAAAGCTATAGTAATCAAAATAGCATCATAGTGGTATAAAAACAGATACATAGAATAATGGAACAAACAGAATGTCAGAAATAAACCCACACGTTTACGGTCAAATGATTTTTTGGCAAAGGTTCTGAGAGTCCACAATGGAGAAAGAACAGTCAGTTTAAAAGCAGTATTGGGAAAACCGGATATCCATATGCAGAAGAATGAAACTGAACTCCCATCTCACACCATGTACAAAAATCAACTCAAAATGGATTAAAGACTAAATTTAAGACCTGATGTGGTAAAACTGCTGGAAGAAAACAACCAATTTATGACACTGTTTTGGACAATGATCTTTTGAATATAACCCAAAAGGCACAGGTAACAAAAACAAAAGTAGACAAATGGGATCATATCAAACTAAGAAGCTCTTACACACCAAAGGAAACAATCAACAAGGTGAAGAGACAACCTACACAGTGGGAGAAAATATTTGCAAATCATAAATTTTATAAGGGGTTAATGCCCCAAATCTATAAGGAACTAAAACAACTTATAGCAGGACAACAAATAACCCAATTTAAAAATCTGCAAAGGACTTGAAGAAACATGTATTATAAGAAAACATATAAGTGGCCAACAGATATATGAAAAGTCACTCAGCGTTACTAATTATCAGAGCAATGCAAATTAAAATCACAATGAGATATCGCCTCATACCTGTTAGAGTGGCTATTACCAAAAAGACAAAAGGTAAGTGTTGGCAAGGATATTGAGAAAGAGATACCTTTGTGCACTTCATGGAAACGTAAATTACTATAGCTATTACATAGAACAGTATGGAGGTTCCAAAAAAAAAAAAAAAAAAAAAGCTACAAATAGCACTACCATATGATCCAGCAATCCCACTACTGGACATATATCCAAAGCAAATGAAATCAGTATGTCAAACAGATATCTGTACTCCATATTTACTGAGACACTATTCGCAATAGCCAAGGAACGGTATCCGCCTAAGTGTCCATCAATAGATAAATGGATGAAGAAAATGTGGTACATATACACAATGGAATTGTTTTCAGTATCAAAAAGAGGATTATTTGCCACAACATGGATGAACCTGGAGGATGTTATGCTACAAGAAATAAGCCAAGCACATAAAGACGAATACCGCATGATCTCCCTCACCTGTGAAATCTAAAAAAGTTGATTCATACAAATAAGGGTAGAATGGTAGTTACCAGAGGCTAAGAGTTGGGAGGGTGGAGGAATAGGGAGATGTTGATCAAAGAATATAAAGTTGGCCGGGCATGGTGGTTCACACCTGTAATCCCAGCACTTTGGGAGGCTGAGGCGGGAATATCACGAGGTCAAGAGATCGAAACCATCCTGGCCAACATGGTGAAACTCTGTCTCTATTTAAAAACAAACAAACAAACAAACAAAATTAGCTGGGCGTGGTGGTGCACACCCGTAGTCCCAGCGACTCAAGAGGCTGAGGCAGGAAAATAACTTGAACCTGGGAGGCGGAAGTTGCAGTGAGCTGTGAGATCACTCCGCTGCACTACAGCCTGGGCGACAGAGGGAGACTCTGTCTCAAAAAAAAAAAAAAAAAAAAAAAAAGAAAGAAAAAGGTATAAAGTTTCAGTTAGACAAAAGGAATGAGTTTTCCAGATCTACTGCATAGCATAGTGATCATAGTTCATCATATATATTACATTTCAAATATATATGTTAAGTATTCATCTCGCTGAAAGAATATATTTTGAAAGTTCTGACTACAAGAAAATAAGTATATTAATGTATATTAATTAGCTCCATATAATCATTCCACAATTTATACATATATGTAAACATCACATTGTATCCCATAAGTATATACAATTATTGTCAATTTAAAATTTACACTAAAAAATCTTTAAAACAGAAATAGAAGAATTGGCTAAATTGGATAAAATAAAATATATTACTAAAATTATAAAAGTAACGCAATTTATGTTATTTGAAGATTAAATGGCATTTTCCATTTAAAGCATTTAGCGCAATGTCAATCACAAAGTAACAACTTAATAATTAACAACACAGATTTTTGTTTTTATTGCATTATTGTTAACATTATTTTAAAGTTAAAGAGAAAGAGTTCCACAAATTTTTTTCAAAAATCTTCAAATACATATCAATGAAGCATTAAGTTATTGGGCACAAGTTTTTGTTTTTTAATTTAACCATTATAATATCTCTTGAATTACCATATTCTTTCTATCTGCAGTGGTACATTTCACCACATCGTAACCCTTGAACATTATGATAGTTATTTAGTTGGATGCTGGCTTTACTAACAACCAGCTCACTCTCTACATAACTACCAAAATGATGTTTTTAAAGAAGAATAAGAGTCCAGACATAATTTTGTAGAGTAATTTTACCCTGCTCTTATCTGCTAAGTACAACTATAATCTCTCAGGGGAGAAAATACAAAATGAAGTCAAACAGTAACTCTAAAAATTAGAAATACAAAGGTACACTGGTTAGGAACCCTGGGTGTGGAAAAGCAACATAAGGACAGGGCATCTTACTATCCTTTATCCCCCCAAAAAAGTAACCCTGGCCAATGCCTAGGAGGTTCATTCTCTCTTGGATCACATATGAGTTCTCTCAGCAATACCAGGCAAGTCCAGTACCACTGGCAAAGAGGGTTGATCTGGATCCACACTAAGAATAAACAGCCAGAGGAAGCATTGTCCTTCCCTGAAATGCTAGAGACTACCCTCCCTCACTGAGAGTAGCCAAGTGAACTAGTGACAACAAGCTGCCATACCTGGAACATGACCTTTTACTTATAGACAGGAAAAGCTTCTTCCTTACCTTGAGACACTAGGTGATGCAGCATGGGGCAACCCCTCCTGCCCCATTGAGAAGAACCAGCAAAGACCAGGGAGAGTTTCAGCCTCACTAAATAAATCAAGCAGACCAAAACAGCAAGGCGAAACTCTAAAAATGAAACTATCTTTGAAACCACAGCCAAAAAAAAAAAAAAGTGCTGTGGAACTGCATGTTACAACTATACAGAGAGCTGCTTACTATAATAAAAAATTTAAATAGGGCCTAGAATCTTCTAATATAATATAAAAAATGTTCAGGACATAATAAAAAAAGAAAAAAAATCTCAACACAGCAAGAACCAGGAATATTATAACTTGAATGAGATAAGCAATTTAATGTCGCTAACACTTAGTGAATCAAATGCTGGAATTATATGGCAAGAATTCTAAAGCAGTCATCAAAAACTTTTCTAGAAGCAATTACAAATTTCCTTGCAACAACAAAAAAAGACTTTCTAATCTCAGCAAAGAAATAGAGGTTATGAAAAAGAACCAAATGTAAATAATAGAACTGAAAGATACGATAATAAAAATCTAAAAAACTTGCTGGATAGGTTCGGTGGTAGGTCATAGATAACAGAGGATAGGATCAGTTAACTTTAAAACAATCAATAGAACATACACAGTTTTCACAACAGAGAGGGAAAAGAGAGAGTGCAACAGAGAGTGTGCACAAGAGAGGATGTAAAAATAGAAGAAATAAAACTGCCCCTACTTACAGATGTCATGATTGTCTTCGTAGAAAACCCATGGCATCTATAAAAATGCTTCTAGAATGAATACGTGAGTTCGGCATGATTACAAAATACAAGATCAATACACAAAAATCAATCACATTACTGTATAATACCAATGAACTTCGGTAGACCAAAATTAAAAACATAATACTATTTATAATCAGTCTAATGAAAATGAAGTACTTACTGAGGTATATACTTACTGAAACCTGTACAGAGTCTATATGTGGAAACTTATTAAATGCTGTTGAAAGAAATCAAAGGAAACCTAAATAAATATAGAAACATAATATGTTCATAGATTTGAAAATTCAACATTGAAAAAAATGTGAATTCCCCCCAGATTGTTCTATGGGTTCAATGACAATTACTATCAATAGTCCAGTAAGAATTTTTTTTTTTTTTTTTTTTTTTTTTTTGAGACAGAGTCTTGCTCTATCGCTCAGGCTACAGTGCAGTGGCGTGATATGGCTCAGTGCAACCTCCATCTCCTGAGTTTAAGCTATTTTCCTGCCTCAACCTCCTGAGTAGCTAGGATTACAGGTGCCTGGCTAATTTTTGTATTTTTAGTAGAGACAGGGTTTCACCATATTGGCCAGGCTGGTCTCGAACTCCTGACCTCATGATACACCCACCTCGGCCTCCCAAAGTGCTAGGATTACAAGCATGAGCCACCACACCTGGCACCCAGTAAGAATTTTTACAGGCATAGACAAGCTCATTATACAATATATACATAAAAAAACATAGCTCTAGAATAGCTTTTTAAAAAATCTTTGTACAGAAAAATAGAAGAAATTACTCTATTTGATATAAAATCTTTTTATAAAGTGACTGTAAACAAGGCACCATGATACTGACAGAGGGATTATAGATTAGTGGAACAAAATAGAGAACGCAGAAATACACCTACATGAATATACTTAACTAATTTTTGACAAAGATGCAAAAGCAATTCCAAGGAGGAAATATACCCTTTTCAACAAATGGTATTGAAGCAACTGGACATCCGTAGGCAAGAAAATAAGCCTTGACCTAATTCTCAAGCCTTATACAAAAATTTATTCAAAATCAATCATAGATGTTAGTATAAAAGTATAAAACTTTTAGAAAAAAATATAGGAGACAGTCTTTAAAGTCTAAAGCTAGTGAAGAGTTGTTAGACTTGACATTAAGAGATGATCCATAAAAGGCAAAATCGATAACATGGACCCCACCAAAATTAAAAAGTTTTGCTTTGTGAGAGCTTGTGTGAAGAGGATGAAAAGACAATCTACACAATGGAAGAAAATACAAACCACATGTCTGAAAAAGGGCAGCTATTTAGAAGACAGAAAGAATTCTCAAAACTCAACGATGAAAAACAATTTAATTAGAAAATGGCACAAAACATGAATAGACACTTCACCTAAGAGTGTGTACACATGGCATACATGCACATGAAAAGATATGCAATGTCATCAGCCATTAGCAAAATGCAAATTTAAACCGCAGTGACTGCTTGTTTCAGTAGCACATATGCCAAAATACTATGTAACAGAGAAGATTAGTATAGCTCCTGCACAAGGATAAAACACAAAGTGATAAACTGTCCCATATTTTGCATTCCTTTTCTAATGTTTACAGATAGGAAAACTGAGGCTCCAATAAGCAAAGTGACTTTCCCAACTAAAAGTCTTTTCAGCTTTAAACTATTTCCAATTCCTCTTCTAACAAACAAAAACCACAATGAGGTATCACTGAGTATCTATCAGAAGAGGTATAATTAAGGCCAGGCACAGTGGCTCACGCCCATAATCCCAGCACTTTGGGAGGCTGAGGCGGGTGGATAACCTGAGGTCAGGAGTTCGAGACCAGCTTGCCCAACATGGTGAAACCCTGTCTCTACTAAAAAAATAAAAATTAGCCGAGCATGGTGGCGGGTGCCTGTAATCCCAGCTACTCAGGAGGCTGAGGTAGGAGAATTGCTTGAACCCAGGAGGTGGAGATTGCAGTGAGCTGAGCTCGTGCCACTGCACTCCAACCTGGGCGACAGAGGGAGACTGTGTCTCAAAAAAAAAAAAAAAAAAAAAAAAATAGATGTAATTAAAATACTGGAATGATGTGTGACTATATATTATTTAATTCTATGTCTTCTTTTTTCTTTTTTCTTTTTTTTTTTTTTTGAGATGGAGCCTCACTCTGTCGCCCAGGCTAAAAGACTCTCCTAAAATGGAAACTAATTTTCAGTCTGTTGGACAAACTACTAGTATGATTTGATATTTACAGATATTTTTACCATGCACTAGTAATAGACAGAATAAACTAATACTTTCAGAATTTGGTGGTTGTTTTGCACTTAATGTATGAAGATAACATTGTACCAAATTATGCATTATTCATTGAGGAAAAAGAAGTCAACCAATATCCAATACATTTAAAATGTTTCATACTCTGAAATAATCCAATATGTTACATTTTGAATGTGGAAACTGTCAAAATACTGTTTCAAGCTGTTTCTTTTATCTTAGATTGATTTTACTCATTTTTATGCTCTGAATATTTTGTTTTCAATAGGCTAAAAAAGGATAGTACATTTTATTGTTCATTTTAATCATGTGTATGTCTATGTCATGAGCTTGATCTAAAAGACATTTTAAGAACTACTAGAAGATGTTACAAAGTAATTTGAACATCACTGAAATTTATTTCTACTTTTGATATCAAAGGCCCAATTATAACTATTTCATTTTCTCTTAATATTTATGAGGCAACTGTGGACAAATTTCAGTTCTTCACACACAACAGTAAAAAGATTTGGATAAAAGATTTCGTTTTTCTCCATGGTTATTTGTTCATTAAATTCTTGCTAGTAGATTTTACTTTTTAAAGCAGTTTTAGATTTGAAGAAAAATGAAATAGAAAGTACAGAATCTCCATGTACCCCCGATTTCTCCCCTTATGCATAGTTTCCCCTATTATTAACGTTTAGTATTAGTGTAGTACATTTGGTACAGTTGATGGGCTAATATTAATAGCAGTTACAAATCAAAATCCATAGTATATTAGAGTTCACTCTGTGTTGTAAACTTATGAGTTGGTAGATGTATGACACACATTCACCGTTACAGTATTATACAGAACAGTTTCATTGCCCGGAAAAATCCTCTGTTCTTCACCTGTTAATCTCTCCTTTCCTTCCACCTCAATCCTTAGAAACCATTGATCTTTTTACTGCCTTCATAGTTTTGTCATTCCACAATGTCATATAGTTGGAATTATATAGTATATAACCTCTTCAGATTGACTGCTTTTTTTTTTTTAATTTTTTTTTTTTTAAATGTTTTTCGAGACAGAGTTTCACTCTTATTGCCCAGGCTGGAGCACAACGGTTTGGTCTCGGCTCACTGCAACCTCTGCCTCCCAGGTTCAAGTGATTCTCCTGCCTCAGCCTCCCAAGAACTAAGATTACAAGCACCCACCACCACGCCCAGTCTAATTTTTGTATTTTTAGTAGAGATAGTGTTTCACCATGTTGGCCAGGCTGGTCTCAAACTCCTGACCTCAGCTTATCTGCCTGCCTTGGCCTCCCAAAGTGCTGAGATTACAGGCATGAGACATGGCACCCTGCAGATTGACTACTTTCAATTACTGATTTGTTTATATGGTTTCTCAATGTCTTTCGATGGCTTGATAGCTCATTGACATGTATCACTAAATAATATTTCATTATATGGATATACCACAGTTTGTTTATCCATTCTTTGTGTCTTTGTGTCTTTCACAAAGCATAAACTTTTCATTTTCATAAAGTTCATCTTATAATTTTTCCTTTAATTGATGGTACTTTCGGTGTTGTACTTACAAAGTCACCTCCAAATCAAGATCCTCTATATGTTCTCCTATATTGTTGCCTAGGAGTTTTATAGTTTTGCATTTTATTTTTAGGTCTATGATTCATTTTGAGTTAATTTTTGTGAAAAGTGTAGGATTTGTGTCTAGATTTATTCTTCTGCATAAGGATGTCCAATTGTTTAACCATCATTTGTTGAAAAGATGATCCTTTTTCTATTGAATTACCTATGCTTTTTTGTTAAAGATCGACTGACTATAATTGCATGGGTCTATTAATGGTCTCTCTATTCTATTCCGTGGCTCTATTTGCCTGTTTTTTCACTAATACCACACTGACTTGAATACTGTAGCTTTATAGTAAGTCTTGAAGTCTGGTTGTGTTAGTCCTTTCACTGTTCTTCAATGTTGTGTTGTCTATTCTAAGTCCTCTCCCCCTTCATGTAAACTTTAGAATGAGTCTGTGGGATCCAAAAAATAACTTGCTGTGATTTGTTCATTTGATTTTTGGTATGATTAACCCCTTAGATTTTATCCTTTTTTTAAATCTTCAATTTTAAAACTATCACTATACAAAGATCCAAATTATTTTCTCCAATACAGGATTAATCTTAACCTTTAAGCAGTTCATTGTATATATTGAGGTCACAATTTGTTTTGAACATCAATTAAGCATACTGCCTAATGATTTATTTTCTATTACCTGCAGCCTAAAATAAAGAACGAAGTTTTGTCTTTTTTTTTTTTTTTTAATAAATCAGTGTTGAAATTGGAACTGTATTGAAAAGAATTCACAAAGAAGCAAACAACAACAAAACATCTTCACAGTAGGAAATAGTAATATAGCAGAGATGGAAGCAGACTAAAAATTCTTGAAGTTTTTTTCTTTGCTTTTGTTTTTTGTTTTAAGATGGAGTCTCATTCTGTCGCCAGCCTAGAGTGCCTTGTTTTGAGACGGAGTCTCATTCTGTCGCCAGGCTGGAGTGCAATGGTGTGATCTTGCTCCTGCTCACTGCAACCTCCACCATCCAGGTTCAGATGATTCTCCTGCGTCAGCCTCCCGAGTAGCTGGGATTACAGCCTCCCGCCACCATGCCCAGCTAATTTTTGTATTTTTAGTAGAGACAGGGTTTCACCATGTTGGCCAGGCTGGTCTCAAACTCCTGACCTCGTGATCCACCCATCTCAGCCTCCCAAAGCGCTAGGATTACAGGAGTGAACCACCGCACCCGGCCAATCCTTAAAATTTTTATGATTTATTTGAATTTGATTTATTTTTATAGACACTGATTAATTTATATACAAATTTTAAGACATGTTATTTTCAGGACATAAAACCCAGACTAGAAAGTGAAACTAGAAGCATTCACATTATCATTTCAGTTAATTAGGTACCCATCCACTGTGGTGTCAAGTTAATTATGCAAAGGTCTACAAAAATATTTATGGGGTTGTAAAATGTTAGGAGATTAATAAATTTAATATATCTATAAATTTCTGGCATAGTATATATCTTTTAAGACTATAGAAAATATTTACTCGGTGCGTATGTTTTGTGCTTGGGTTTGTATTCAATCTTAAATCAGTTATTGTGGTAAAAGTCACCTTTACAAAAAAAGTTTCAAGTCACTTATTCTAAGCAAATTTTATACAGCAAACTGTCAGTATTTTGCAGCCTTTGTATTGCCTGGGGAGTTCATGTGCAAAACATTTTGCCTATATTGGAAATCATATTTTGATCAATGCACTTGTGAAATACATACTTACTGATTTTTTTTTTTAGGTTGACAAAAGTAATAATTTATACTGACTACAAGCTCAGGGCCCTTTCCTTCCATTACCTTATCTTGTTCTCCTAACATCCACATGCAGTGGGTGGTACAGATGGTGTTGTACCTACCTCACCCATGAAGAAATACAAGAAGACTCATAAAGAAATTGCCCAAGTTTACACTAACTAGTAGTTATCAGAATTTAACCAAAATAAATGTGATTCCAAGTAGAATGTTCTTCTATAACACCATATCCAGAGATGAAGAAAGAATAAAGAAGGGCTGGGCATGGCAGCTCACACCTGTAATCCCAGCACTTTGGGAGACCAAGGTGTGTGGATTACCTGAGGTCAGAAGGTCAAGACCAGCCTGGGTAACATGGTGAAAGCCTGTCTCCACTAAAAATACAAAATTAGCTGGGCGTGGTGGTGCGTGCCTGTAGTCCCAGCTACTTGGGAGGCTGAGGCAGGAGAATCGCTTGAATCCAGGAGGCAGTGAGCTGAGATCACGCCATTGCACTCCAGCCTGGGCAACAAGAGTGAAACCCCATCTCAATAAGTGAATGAATAAATAAATAAATAAATAATAAAACTCTAGGCTGGGCACAATGGCTCACACCTGTAATCCTAGCACTTTGGGAGGCCAAGGCAAGTGGATTGCTTGAGGTCAGGAGTTGAAGACCAACCTGACAAGCAGTGAAACCCTGTTTCTACTAAAAATACAAAAAAAAAAAAAAATTAGCTGGGCGTGATGACAGGCACCTGTAATCCCAGCTACTCAGGAGGCTGAGGCATGAGAATTGCTTGAACCCTGGAGGTGGAGGTTGCAGATCATGCCACTGCACTCCAGCCTGGGTAACAGAGCAAGATGCTGTCTAAAAAAGAAAAGAAAAAGAAAAAGAAAAACAAACAAACAAACAACAAAAAAAAAACTAGAAAACTCTGCAGGCTAACTTTGAAGGCAGAAAGTATTTTACAATTTTTCCTTCTCTTTAATGCAGAGAAGTGCTAGCATATATTGGACAATGTATTTACTATTACTCTTAATTTATATATCTATATATACACACTTAAATAGGCTACAAATAACATCAGAATTAATTGATATTCTTGATATGGTCTGGGTCTGTGTCCATGCCCAAATGTCATGTTGATTTATAATATCCAGTGTTGGAGGTGGGGCTTGGTATAAGGTGATTGGATCCTGGGTTGGATTTCTCGTGAATGGTTTAGCATCATCCCCTTGGTGCTATTCTCATGATAGTGAGTGAGTTCTCAGGAGATCTGGTCATTTAAAAGTTTGTAGCACTTCCCACCTCGCTCTCTTTTGCTCTTGTTCCTGCTCCAGTCATGTGAAGTGCCTGCTCCCCTTTCACCTTCTGCCATAATTGTAAGTTTCCTGAGGCCTCCCCAGAAGCCAAGGAGACGCCAGCACTATGATTTCTGTACAGCCTGCAGAACTGTGAGCCAATTAAACCTCTTTTCTTTGTTAATTACCCAGCCCCAGATGTCTCTTATAGCAATGTGAGATGGTACCAGTATAACTCTCTTTACTTCTCTACATAAGTTCACAGGGGAAAAAATACTCTCCTTCTCTGAGGTGGGTTCAAAAAGATAATATTCTGCATTTCGAGTAACCAGATATACTTTTTTGTGAATATTTATTTATTCTTTTGACATTCTTTATAGGAGATTTGCTATTGTTGTATGATCAGCTAGGCATTCATGTTCAAGTATAACGTTATTGGAAGCCCTCAGGGTACATGCCATTGGAAAAACATCAACCTGTGTTGCAGTGTGTATTTTTCTGTTCTCACACTGCTAATAAAGACATACCTGGGACTGGGTAATTTATAAAGAAAAAGAAGTTTAATGGACTCACAGTTTCACATGGCTGGAGAGGTCTCACAATCACGGCAGAAAGTGAGGAGGAGAAAAGTCATGTCTTACATGGCAGCAGGCAAGAAAGAGTGAGAACCAAGCAAAAGAGGAAACCCCTTGATATGATTTGGTTGTGTCCCCACCAAAATCTCAACTCAAATTGTGTCTCCTAGAATTCCCACGTGTTGTGGGATGGACCCAGGGGTAGGTAATTGAATCATGGGGACTGGTCTTTCCCGTGCTATTCTTATGATAGTGAATAAGTCTCACAAGATCTGATGAGTTTATCAGGACTTTCCATTTTTGCTTCTTCCTCATTTTCTCTTGCCACCACCATATAAGAAGCGCCTTTCACCTTCTGCAATGATTATGAGACCTCTCCAGCCATGTGGAACTATAAGTTAAATTAAACCTCCTTTTCTTCCCAGTCTTGGGTATGTCTTCATCAGCATTGTAAAAACAGACTAATATAGTAAATTGGTACCAGTAGAGTGGTGTGTTGCTGAAAAGATACCCAAAAACGTGGATGCGACTTTAGAACTGGATAACAGACTGAGGTTGGAACAGTTTGGAGGGCAGAAGAAGACAGGAAAATGTGGGAAATTTGGAAGCTCCTAGAGATTTGTTGAATGAGAATTCTGATAGTGATATGAACAATAAGGTCCAGGCTGAGGTGGTCTCAGATGGAGATGAGGAATTTGTTGGGAACTGGAGCAAAGGTAACTCTTGTTATATTTTAGCAGAGACTGGTGGCATTTTGCCCCTGCGCTGGAAATTTGTGGGACTTTGAACTTTACAGCAATGATTTAGGGTACCTGGTGGAAGAAATTTCTAAGTAGCAAAGCATACAAGAGGTGACTTGGGTACTGTTAAAGGCATTTAGTTTTATAAGGGAAGCAAAGCATAAAAGTTTGGAACATTTGCAGCCTGACTATGTGACAGGAAAGAAAAACCCATCTTTTGGGGAGAAATTCAAGTGAGCTATAGAAATTTACATAAGTAGCAAGGAGCCTAATGTTAATCTCCAAGACCATGGGGAAAATGTAACCAGGCCATGTCAGAGACCTTTATGGCAGCCCCTCCCATCACAGGCCTGGAGACCCAGGAGGAAAAAGTGGTTTTGTAGGCCCGGCCCAGGGTCCCCATGCTGTGTGCAGCCTAGGGATTTGGTGCCCTGTGTCCCAGCTGCTCCAGCCATGGTAGAAAGGGGCCAACATAGAGCTTGGGCTGTGGCTTCAGAGGGTGGAAGCCCCAAGCCTTGGCAGCTTCCACGTGGTGTTGAGCCTACAGGTGCACAGAAGTCAAGAATTGAGGTTTGGGAACCTCTGCCTAGATTTCAGAAGATGTGTGGAAACGCCTAGATGCCCAGGCAAAAATTTACTGCAGTCACAGGGCCCTCATAGAGAACCTCTGCTAGCACAGTGTGGAAGGGAAATGTGGGATCAGAGCCCCCTCAGAGAGTCCCTACTGGAGCACTGCCTAGTGGAGCTGTGAGAAGAGGGTCACCATTCTCCAGACCCCAGAATGGTAGATCCACCAACAGCTTGCACCATGCACCTGGAAAAGCTGCAGACAATTAATACCAGCCTATTAAGGCAGTCAGGAGGGAGGTTGTACCATACAAAACCACAGGGACAGAGCTGCCCAAGACCATGGGAACTTACCTCTTATATCAGCGTGACCTGGATGTGAGACCTAGAGTCAAAGGAGATCATTTTGGAGTTTTAAAATTTGACTGCCCACTGGATTTCAGACTTGTGTGGGCCCTCTAACCACTTTGTTTTGGCCAATTTCTCCCATTTGGAATGGCTGTATTTACCCAATACCTGTACCCCCATCATATCTAGAGAGTAACCAGCTTGCTTTTGATTTTATAGGCTCATAGGTGGAAGAGACTTGCCTTGTCTCAGATGAGACTTTGGACTGTGGACTTTGAGTTGATGCTGAAATGAGTTAAAGACTTTGGGGGACTGTGGCAAAGGCATGATTGATTTTAAAATGTGAGGAGATGAGATTTGGAGGGGCAGGGGTGGAATTATATGGTTTGGTTGTGTCCCTACCAAAACTTCAATTTAAATTATATCTCCCAGAATTCCTGTGTGCTCTGGGAGGGATTCAGGGGGAGGTAACTGAACCATGGGGACTGGTCTTTCCCGAGCCAATCTTGCAAAAGTGAATAAGTCTCACAAGATCTGATGGGTTTGTCAGGGGTTTCCACTTTTGCTTCTTCTTCATTTTCTCTTGCCACCGCCATGCAAGATGTGCCTTTCACCCTCTGCCATGATTATTAGACCTCCCCAGCCATGTGGAATTGTAAGTCAAATTAAACCTCCTTTTCTTCCTAGTCTCAGGTATGTCTTTATCAGCAGCATAAAAATGGACTAAGATATTCCTTATAAAACCATCAAATCTCATGAGACTTATTGACCACCGGGAGAACAGTATGGAGGAAACCACCCTCATGATTCAATTATCTTCCATCAGGTCCTTCCCACAACACATAGGAATTATGGGAGCTACAATTCAAGATGAGATTTGGGTGGGGACACAGCCAAACCATGTCAGAGAAATATGCTGCAATGTCACAGGGGTTCTGTAATCATGTTGAGTCAACACCTTTAGTAAAAAATTCTCACATTATTAAAGAGATGGCACTATATATACATAAAAGCTTCTGAAAAGTCAAATTGTTGAATTTTTAGCTATCTCTTTCATATCAAACATAGCATTTTATCATGTGCCTAATTTAGAATAATATGTTGAATCCCTAAATGTTCCATGTAATCGGCTTTCCCCTGGAATTAATACCTTGAAATCTATTTTTTTAAGATGTTACATAGTGTTCTATCAGGGCTAGTACCTAACCTGTCAATTGTTATCCAATCAGGTGTATAATAAATTTCTTCTGTATGCCATATTTCATTAGGGTTCTGCTAGATCATCATACCTTTTTGCCACTCATATATAAAGGATATTAATATCATACTGCTGAGCATTTGAATGAAAACTGGATGAACCCCCAATAAACCTGAGCTTATTATGATCAGGAGAGAAGAGATTAGACCCTTTTTTTCTTCTGATAGGACAGAGAGAAAACATTAGAGACAGCTTTTGATTGGACTTGCTGATACATAAGGAGCAGTGGCATCCATGATGGACTCCCAAGCAGCAGCAGTCCATGGGCAGTCCTCAATGCTTTGCTTCCACTAACCCAGGCTCACATCCCTTGTTGTTTGTGTGCCTGTTCTGTCAATCCCAGTCCTGGATTATCCCAACCTTGTTTCCTTCCACTTCTGCTCTGGCCCCTAAATGGTATTAGATCAAATGCAGAAATAACTGGTCAAACTTCAGCTGGATTCTTTTCTACTACTGTGCAATTATTTCATATATCATCTGCTAATTTCACACTGTAATAATTTCCCAGAACAACTGCTTCCTTGAGTCTCTGGTCTTACTCTCATTTTAGTCCTCTGTCTGAGCTAATGCTTTTAAAATCCATCTGGAGAAAATTTCCAAGTTTCTCTCACTTGTATCCATCGTAATTTTGTTTCTATATTTACCTTTTGCCTTTGGACAGAGAAAGATTCCTCATCTTGTTTAAAGCTACCTCACTTGTAATAAATACTGATTTATTCCTCTTTCAGGTCTTAGATAACTTGTTTTCTCATCATTCCTTCTGTTTTTATTACTAAAGTTCCTTTCCCATCGGCATTCAGAGGTCTCTCCTAACTTAATAACAACAATGAAACCCCTCACTTAATTTACCTGTCTTTTCTATTTAACTATCTTAAAACCTAAGTTTAAGAACTTAGACCATCAATGTTATTATCTTTTTAAATAGTTTTTGAGAGGGAAGAAGAAAACGTTTATATGTGTAAACATATACACATATAAACACTCACATTTATATACATATGTTTATACATGTATATGTGTGAACATATACATATGTGAATACATATACATTTATACACATGTAAACATTTTCTTCTTCCTTCTCTTCTTCTTAATCTTTGTTCTTCTTCATAATCTCCCTTGTTCATAAGAAGTGATACATAAATGCTCATTAATCCATTAATTGACATCAAAATGCTGTACAACTTTTTCTCAATTGGACAGTGTGGCTGCTAGTTAGAAGAAAATGACTCTCAGAGGAGCAAGTCCCACTCTTACTCTAGCCAGATGGTATTGCAATGAGGTGATGGGTTCCTTTTCTCCTGGGTGGAAGAAAGGACTCCATGTATGAATTTGAAGCAAAGCAAATAATCTAGAGGTGACTGAAACATGACATCATAGTGAACCTATAAAGCCACATATACAGTTTGCTCAATGGGGTAAAGTCTTTATTAATACAATTATAATTTAATAAATATCATAACATTGTTTTATTATCCTTTTGATTATCATTTACGGATGGTATCTGGAACATGGAATTTGACATAATTTATGAGCACTCAATATACATATGACAAAGACAAAAGTACAAGAAAGAAAATGAAGAAATAACACTGGCATGATGCCAATGATATGGGAATTTATTATCAGAGTCAATAAGTCAATTCTCTTTATCTCTAGGAACTGAACTTGGATAATATTCAGGTTCACAGATAGGTGCAACATTTACTATGTTATCCAAAGTGGGAAGTTTTATGAGTAAAACTGGCAAAAGATTTAAACAAAAACTGTGTTATAAAAATTGCCACTCAACTTAGCGCATTAGTCCCATGAAATGAAGTGAACTGTGCAGGCACTAAGAACAGAGGAGCCTGTTGATATTTTTCTCATCTCTTACTGCACATTTAAAAGTAAAATATTCAAACATGCAAATAACAACAGTAAGTAAGTTCCAATATTTACTAGTCAGTTTCTAGCATGCAGTAAACCATAGAGACCCTACTAGCTGAATAACTTGGAATGGACTACGTTCCTGCTCTACCTAACATGGGCCTTGTTAGTCTGGCTATTCACAATGATAGGGAATATATTTTTCTGTTCAATTTATATTTTTAAATATGCACTGTATGCCAGTCACTGAGATATATCCTAGAGATATACTCAAATTAGGCAGGATCTGCCCTTGAATATTTACAGTGGTGCAGAATATGAGACAGGCCATTCTTCAGTTTCAGACTTATGCACTAATACATACATATACATTTTAAAAATTATCTCATTTAAATTATTCATCACATCATTTCCCTCCATTGGTGGAGAAAATCAAAGAGATTGAGGAAGAGAGAAACAGTTAGATGTAAAGCCAGATTTTATTAAATACAACTTAAAAATTATTAAAATGTTGATTTACTCATCATTAAAAGTATCTCTTTCCAGGAAATCTGAAGTCTTGCACTGAAACAAAGGAATTGCCTCATCTGTCAGTCAATTACACTCAACTCATTAAGAACATATGCCAATCATATCCCCATGCACATCAATCAATCAACTAAAAACTATCTGTATGGTGCATACAATGTAGGCAAAATGCCAAAACTCTCTTTTTTCATTGACATTATTGGAGGTATTCGAATTTTTAAATGGAAAGTTACCAGTACGTAACCCTTTGTTGGAATATTAGCTGTCAGCCATCATGAAACAAATATAGCACAAGAGCTAGAAAGACCGCACCGTTATCATAATCTCCATTAAAAGCAAAATGATAGTTCCTTCAGCATTGAATCATTACCTTACATGACTTACACTCAGCAGACTCTAATCACCAATATAATATTTCATGTATCTCCAGGCTTTTGTTGAAAGCCTTATAACTGATGTCCTATCCATCTTACCTTGAAAATGTTAATTATGAAATTAGAGATTACAAAGCTATGCCTGCCAGCAGAGTCATGTGATATCATGATGTCACATACCAGTAACTGAGCTTTGGTGTTTATGACTCATACTAGTAATCCATAATAAATCAGGCAGGCAGGGCTATTTGTGAGTCATTTAGCTATAAGATTTCCTTCTTGCTTGCTGAATGTTCCTGAAGAATATGCATCCCTTATATGTTGTACATGGTTCACATTAATAAATTCATTGATTTAAAAATCCATGTTGCTAAGCAAAGCCTTATATCAATCAATGGTTGATTGAACTTGATGACCGAGTTCCTTTTTTCCTTTTAAATATATACAATAAAGGAAAGCAGTAATATTAGTGCCAGAAAAATTTGTAGTCTTTCCTTAAAATTGTGAATAACAATAGAAGTAAACTTGAATTATAAGAAGATATAAATGCTCATCTGAATTAGAATGTATCAATCATGTTCTAGAAATATATTATTCTGGAAGATGAGGTCAATGGATCACTACAGGAACCTGTAATAGCCAACTTAATACTTGGCAATGTTACTTCATTCAAACATTCCATTGACCTCATACAAAAATAAATGATTTTTCTTTAAGTACAGACTGCTTACCTAGATTTACGAACAGATTTGGATCTATTACTTATTGAAAGAAAACACAATGACCACAAAGATTACATGAAATTATTTTAATACTACTGTTCTCTGTGATCCATCTATAAGACTTAACAATAAGTCAACAAAATCTGTCTGTGGTAAAACAAGGTTAATAATATGGCACTGCCTGACAGACATGTTTGGGAATTAGCCAACTACTTGCCTTAAAGTACATATAATATTTTAAATAAAAAGGCTATGAACTTAATGTAATTTAGAAACCACAGGAAAAGTACTAGCTACATGTATTTATACATGATAATTAAGATCATTATCTTCTATTCTGTCTTACTTGACAAGGAATTGGAGAAGGAAAATTCAATTCCACTATGCAATTTGTGTGATATTACATTGGCAAAATTCTTTTTTTTTTTTTTTTTTTTTTTTTTGAGACAGAGTCTCACTCTGTCCCCCAGGCTGGAGTGCAGTGATGCCATCTCGGCTCACTGCAAGCTCTGCCTCCTGGGTTCACTCCATTCTCCTGCCTCAGCCTCCCAAGTAGCTTGGACTACAGGCACCTGCCACCTCGCATGACTAATTTTTTGTATTTTTAGTAGAGATGGGGTTTCACTGCGTTAGCCAAAATGGTGTCTATCTCCTGACCTCGTGATCCGCCCACCTCGGCCTCCCAAAGTGCTGTAATTACAGGCGTGAGCCACCGCACACGGCCAAGATTGGCAAAATTCTAACACTCAAGCCAACTCTATCCTTGGTGCTTCACTAGTGCCTCCTTCATATCTTTAGCACTGCTGAGATATGCTTTTTCCTTTCTCCACTTACTTTCAAAAGCCAAGAGTCTGAGTCATTGCAGTAGGACTCGTGGTAAGGGCTGAATATGTGTTTTGATTTAAGTGGGTTGAAAAGTCCTGCTATCAGAAGTACCTTTACAGTGCCATAAATGCTAGCATCCAGGTCACCTCTGTGAATCAAGCTCTCTCTCTAATTGGCTTCTAGTAAAATGCATGCAAGTTGACGTGGTGAAGATGAGGGTCCTGGAGAAAAAAATACTCGTTAGCACACCTCAACCACACCTTTGAAAAAAGAGCAGAAGCCTAAGTGCACATAATACAGAAGAACTACAATTGGATGACCTGTGGCTGGAGCGCCACTTAGGGAAGGCAAGACAGATGAGGCAAAAATGAGGCTATTGGCATGATGGGGAGGAACTTAACCATTCAGATAAGGTCCTAGAAAGAGAACTCCCTAGGAAGTTGACTGGAGAATTGTGGCCAATTCATACACCACACATCTAAGTAAAGTTCTTACTTCTAAAGGGTGTAAAGCTTACCTAGGAATCTCTTAATTAGAATGCATGTAATTGAATTCCAACGAAGAAAAGGTGACACCATTTTAATAGGAGTAAGTGTAAACTGACTTAGGTAGCAAATGTCACAGCATTTTTAGGATTCTTTCAGGCATTTAAAATACTCGAGTTTTATATAGTTAAACTTAATATATAAATATGAAGATGAAACTAATTTGCTCTAAATTATTATTTTGTAAGTTAAAAGTAAACTACATCAAACACAACAAAAATTAAATAATAATAGAAGTGATTGAATTCAGGACAAAGCAGGTCAAACGAGATAAGGTGTCCTAGCACGACAGAGTCAGGCAGACCAGGAATTGAATCCTAGTAATTCAACCTACTTGAAGTCTTAGTTTACTAACCTGTAAAATAGGGAAAATAAGATCTACCCATTAGAGTTATACATGAATTGACTGGCAAAGTGCTCAGTGAAATAGTAACCATCATTAGACAATTATTATTATTGTTGTTGCTACTACTGCTACCGGTATGTACAATAAGGGCAAGAGGTTTTCAAAGAAAGCATACAATTCAGTGAATTTTGGCACTCTGACACTGTTTTGAGGAAGAGACTGGGCTTGTGCTGGTGTTTGAATTTTGAGTAGATTATATGGGAAGAGAGGATTCTGTTAGCGGGAGGAGGCTTTATTTCATGAAAGAGGAAATGGCATAGTAGTTAAGCAGGCAGAAATAGCTCTGACATAATTTTTTTTTTTTTTTGAAACAGAGTCTCACTCTGTTGCCCAGGCTGGAGTGCAGTGGCGTGATTTCAACTCACTGTAAACTCCGCCTCCTGGGTTCAAGCGATTTCTGGCGAAGTTTTGTATTTTAAGTAGAGATGGGGTTTCACCTGTCGGCCAGGCTGGTCTCGAATTCCTGACCTCAAGTGATCTATCCACCTTGGTCTCCCAAAGTGCTGGGATTACAGGCATGAGCCACCACGCCTGGCCTCTCTGACATGATTTAAAGAGATAGTGAGTAGACTGATTTAATAAGAAAACAATTTTAAGTAGACATGGGTAATACAGGAGAAAGGGTAAGTTGGGGCCTGATTATAAATGATCCTGAATATCTGCCAGCCCTTAGGCTTTTTTCTATGGACAATTGATAATGGCTTGGGTTATGATTAATAGGCCAGAGTGAGATGCTTGGTCATAGTCTGTTGGGCTGTTCTCAACACTGACATTTTAAATGGGTTATCAAAGACCTAGCCTACATAAATAGTCAGAGAGTGACTCCAGAGCCAGAGAATTAAGAGCTCCATTCTACTCTTCACTGAGCAGATCCCACTGGAAGTAGGGGACATGTTCATAAAGGATTAAACATGATAATTACAAAACTAGAAACTTTGTCATTGAAAAGTCTGTGGAAAGGGCTTGGTATTGTCAAACAAAACTTATAGGCACTTTTTGATATCTGACAGAAAGGCTTTATTTCTGCCTATGAGCATAGGACAAATTGCAAAAGAATTCAGTTTTCAAAATAACTGGTGTCCCAAAATAAAAAGAGGATTTATTTATACTATATTATATAGCATAAATATCATATCTTATGTTTTCTATAGCTTATAGCTTATAGTATATTACATTCTAGTAATTCTACTCTGTATTTATATTTCAAATAATTATTTAAAGTAAAAATATTAATTGGATAACATTTCAGTCATTTTGATATAGAACAGGCGTTTCTGTGCTTGATAATAAGAGAAAGGAATTTTCTGGTATATAGCACATTTCGAAGCTATCTGAGTCTGTTTGTAAACTGTGTCTTTAAGGAATGTAAAGCATTTAGAAATGCAAATGCTTCTGAACTATGGAATGTGACAGGCTCAATGTCCAACCAGGGATGGGCTAAGCTAATAGCAAAACATCGATGTTTTCTTTTTTTTTCAAATTCTATATTTTTAGATTGAGAAGTTAATATTTAGGAAGGCCGTGTTTAGCAAATGTTCAAGTAATTAACATGCTGTCATGTGGAAAAGAATAGACTTATCCTTTGTAGTGTCACAGTGTAGAACTAGTTCTGTGGGTAAAAGATACAAAAAGACCAATTTTAACTTTGCATAAGAAAATACTTTGTAAAATTGGTTGAAAATAGTATAGCTTGCTTCATGAAGATTGGAATCTTCACGCCAAATGTGAGTGATCACTAATTTATGAAGCAGGAAGGAGCTATCAATTAACTAATTCAGTAATTTTCATTCTGCTTGCATATTAGCATTACTGGAAGGTTTTTTTGTAAAGCTACACTGACACCAGGGTCCCACCTCAGGTCAATTCAGCAGAACCCCTGGTGTAAAGTCTATAGACATTGATGACTTTATTAAGCAGCAGGGATGTGAATTGAGACATTAGCTAAGGTAAGTCGACATAGTCCTACAGCATCCACCCTGTCTGTACCCATGGAGCAAGAGAGTTGCACACAGAATCACTATTAGAAAAGTCAATCATAAAATGCTATGCAGAATGGATTGGGGGTAATCATGTTTATAGGCAACAAAAACAAGGTGTGCTGTGAGTCCAGCTGCCAGATGCTGGAGACTGCTACAGAGAATATGCATTGCTTTTATAATCCAAAATATACATTACTTTAAATTAGCAGCAAATGATAAGAAAAATAAATGAAAATTTGAGACTATTCCAGCCTTATCTTCAGTCCCACCTTTGCTCCCACTTCTACCCTTATTCCTATCACATGCACTTATATTCTGGCCACAATAGGTTTCTCAAAATTCTGCAAATATTTTAAATAGTTTCACACTCCTCTAATTTCTGTTATTGAAATCAACATCCTAAGAGTAACTTTGCTTCTCTCTGTGCCTGAAATCATACCTATCCTCAGACAGAGAGGCTACTTTATGATATGGTACTTGAGTGAAAAGCTTAACTCTCACTGAGATTAAAGGCCAGATTATCTCAATTCTTCACCCTAAGGGTTACTTTTGTTGTTGTTGTTGTTGAGACAGAGTCTTGCTCTGTCACCCAGGCTGGAGTGCAGTGGCTCTATCTCGGCTCACTGCAACCTCCACCTCCCAGGTTCAAGTGATTCTCCTGTCTCAGCCTCCCAAGTAGCTGAGATTACAGGTGTGCACCACCATGTCCAGCTAATTTTTGTATTTTTAGTAGAGACGGGTTTCACCATGTTGGCCAGGCTGGTCTCAAACTCCTGACCTCACGTGATCTGCCTGCCTCAGTCTCCCAAAGTGCTGGGATTACAGACGTAAGCCAAGGTGCCGAGCCCCCTAAAGGTTACTTTCAATTGTACTGACATTCATGTGCTACATCAAAGCCCCTCCCACCTCCATGAGGTAAAATTTGAAGGAACTGATGGCTGATAAGCCAAGTAACAGATCTGAACTAAATCCAGAAAATGTCATGTATGTGGAAGCAACCAAGGTCATTTAGGTAGAAAGAGAGACAGTGTCATTACAGAAAGGGTCCCCTCAAGGTCTGGAAAGGACAAGCAAAGAAACAGCAAAGACTGCAGTTGAGATGTGCTGAGTGGTGTAGAATAGTCACTCCTGATTCCTATTCAATGTGCACTCTTCATAGATCACAGTAAGTGTTAAACTTGAAATAAAGAATGATTTAGCCTAGCTTTCTGGACTCCATTTTGGTGCTTCATCACCTAAGGGATTTTTTGTCACCAGTGAAAAAATATATACATAATTTAGGCGTATATGTTCAGGAACTAGTAAAGGGATAAATACTTCTCAGGAGATACTGATTGTCTAGCTTTTCAATTTAAGATCATTTAGCAAAGATAGTAATGGTGAACTCAGTAGTATTAATACCACTAAAATATAAATACTATTTTGGATAACAATATTGTTATTAATTTCTAATTAAGGATGTTACTTGTCATTAAATGCATCATATTAAATCCAGTTTCATTCAAATTAAGCATTTATAATATATAGCTAGAACAATATAATATGATGTAATATAAATGAGAAGTCCTAGATCTCGGCCTAGCTACCAAACTTTTACCCTGATTAGCTGTGTGATCTTTGGAAGACATTTACTGTTTCTTGATATTTGGTTTCTCTGTCTATAAAAGATAATATTTACTTGCCCACTTTGAGGATTTATTACGACAAAGATGTAAGATCATTTGTGTGAAAATGTTTTGTAAACTCTAGGGATCTTCAAGTCTAAGTTATTATTTCTAGTATCATGACAAGTAATGTAAATTGTATATAAAAATATAGAATATACTCATGCCTATTCTAAAAAAACTAGTTACTCCAGGAAAGCTTTCATCTTTTAATATGAAAAGTGACAAGTTTATATTTTGATAAAAACCTAGAGAAAGTTAAACTCTCACTGATGGCTTTATGTGGTCAACCAGTTCACTTAGTAAACATAAGTGCTTCATATACTAATTAGATAACAATCTGAAAATGAAGATATAGCATTGTTGATCTGGTAACTCAGGATTTATTTCTCTTTCTGGGCATAAAAGATTCAATATATTTTTGGAAAAATAAACTTTATTTCCATCTATTCTCCTACACAACATTTATACTATTACAATATTATACCACTCATTATTCTTAAACAGCTCCCTAGGTTTTCATATATTCACTCCATTACCTATCAAATATCTGCTCCATTTCTCCATGCCAAAAACTGTAAATTTAGTCACAGCATTGTGTATATTAAAACATTAAAAACAAAATAGGAGTCAATCACAGAGACTATCTATTATAGTCCACTCTTTGTTCTCCACTTTTTACCTGAGACTATAACTCATCATTTTTACCTGTATCTTTGTTACTTGATATAAAGGCCACTTTTCTCAATTCTCTTGTAGCTAGTCATTGCTATGTGACTAAGTTCTACTCTTTGGATATAAATAAAATGGTGTGTGCAACTCGTGAAAAATGACCTTCCCCATATTTACTTGACTCCATCCTCCTGAACCATGAGAAAGAGATAGCCTGGGCCTGGGATTCTACATTATGTGGTAGAATAATAAGCTCAGAGCTTCTTTTATTCATGTAAGAAAGAAACTTTTACCTTGTTTAATCCACTCAGTTTTGTTTTTCTCTCACTTGCAGCCCAAGTTGAAACTCAAAAAATACAGCTTTCTACTTGAGGGAACAGGTTAAAAAAATTATTCAGACATTAAAAAGAAGTATCCAAATAGAAATATCACAATCTATTAAGTGTAAATACCAGATTACAAAATAGCATTTACAGTATAATCTCGTTCTTATAAAAACATCTGAAAGCATAGAAAACACTGTATTAGCTATTGACAAAATTGTCCTTCATAATAAACCACCCCAAAACTCAGTGGATTAAAATAACAGTGATTTATTCTCAATCACATGCTATTGGTTGTTTGATGATTATTGGCTAATTTAGGCTAGACTTTTTTGAACTTGGCTTCAAGGTGCTGACAGGATTCAGGTCTTCTTTGTGAGACTGTATCCTTTTTGGATCAGGAGGTAGCTTATTTTTTTTCATGGCAATGGGAGAAATGTGAGAGCAGTCACATTTCAAGCCACTGCTTGTGTCACATCTGCTAATATCACACTGACCAAAGCAGGTCACATGGACAATTCAGAAATCAAGACGCAGGAGAGAATACACAACCTTTCGTTGGAGGAAATGCATGTCCCGTAACAAACACCATAGATATGTGGGAGGGATAAAAAATTGGAATCAGTAATTCAATCCTCCACAATCAAAACATTGATATTTTTGATATTGACTGGCAGACTTATAGATGATTTTATTTCCTTCTATTTGAAGCTTATTTTGTCTAATTTAGGAGAAATCAATAGGTTTATTTATAGAATAAGTGCATAAAATTAAATTTTAAAACCTAACACCCATGCTTCAAGGCTCATCTCAGTGCTACTTTCTCTTTATAGCCTTTTTAGAGACTCCAACAAGTGCTAACATTTTCCTCCTCTGAACTACGATTTATTTCTATTTATATCCTATATATAGAATTTCTCAGATTCTTTTGAAATCATTATTGGTATTTACTTCCCATTGGAATGTAGGGAAGAGATTATGCCTTATTTAGAAATAGATCTAGGCTAGCCATGATGGTTCACACCTGTAATCACAGCACTTGGGAGGCTGAGGCGAGCAGACCACCTGAGGTCGGGAGTTTGTGACAAGCCTAGCCAACACAGTGAAACCCCGTCTCTACTACAAATACAAAAATTCGCCAGGTGTGGTAGTGTATGCCTGTAATCCCAGCTGCTCAGGAGGCTGAGGCCGGAAAATCACTTGAACCCAGGAGGTGGAGGTTGCAGTGAACAGAGATCATGCCACTGCACTCTGGCCTAGGTGACAGAGTGAGACTCCATCTCAAAAAAAAAAAAAAAAAAGGAAAAAAAAAGAAATAGATCTACGTAGCCCAAGTTTTGCACATAGAAGTTACTGAAAAAATATTTTTGAAAACGAATGAATTGGTAAAGTACAATCAAATTTTTAAAATATGACACTTTGTATAGGAAAAATATTTACAAATTATTCACAAGACAGATATTAACAGGTCATACACAAAAATATGGAACCCATGCAAAAATAGTATTCATTAGGAGAGATTCTCATGAGAAATACTGTTTACCTGGTTTGCCCACTCTGATCACCTGAATATTGACTCTTGCAAACAGACAGGGGTACAACCATTTTGAACAGCTAATTTTTTAACCTTCGGGCATTATGAATACCACAAAAAAGTTAAATGCAAATGACTGTGTGGAATATGAGCCATCCTCTGGGAATTCTCATGAATAACTTGAAGAGTCTTAAATGGTGGGATTGAGATTCTGCTCTTATAAAGGTGGGGAATATATTTTGAATGCAATATTAATATGCCTTATTCATTTCCACTGGCAGGTAAGGAGAGGTTAACATATATACAGTCAAATCTACTGGATATAGAGTGGGTTGTTATCAATCTCTAGGACTTTCTTATTATTGACTTTGGGAATAGACTTTTTTAAGGAAATAGTTATATCAGGTCCAATTCTGTCTTCCAGATGTCTCCTGTAATTCTTGCTCTATGCCACTTGGTCTACGCAAGATGTATCAGCTCTTTCTTTCACACTCTGCTCTTTACATTTTAATGGACTTTAAAAAACTACCACTACTCATTAACAGGTTTCCTCAGAAGTCTTTTCATCTCTCCAAAGTGGTCTGATAGGTGCTGGGCATGACCAGGAGTGCTGTAGCTCTCTATCTCTGAGAGGAGGACTCTTGACTTGTGTTCTACGATGTGAGATAAGGAAGACGCAGTGTGAAAGAAAGTTTAATAATCTCTTTTTGGCTGGCTGATTCACTTCCTGGTGGAAGTGATACCTGGGAATTTGAAAACAAATGTGCCACTATACAAAACCAGGAGGCCACAGACACTATATCAGAGTATTAAAACACAATGATATATTGAGAATTAAATACAGCCAGCTCATCTTGGTTGACCAAGATGGGTCAAACCATTGAGGTTGATTTTACTTCTCATTGCTATGGGCCCTTTAAGAGGAAATAAGTTATTCCCCTCCAGCTTCTCAAAGGGGCAGCCGGTTTGTATCTGTAAAGTATAAATTTTCCTTCTTTGGATAAGAATGTCCTGGGAAAAAGAAAATAGTCTTTTTAGGTTTTAGCCCTGAAAAGAAGTTGCAAGTATGAATGCAAACCCTGATGGGAGCTCTTTAATCTTTGGGGCAAGTAATGTATCTGGAAGGAAAAAGGGATGGCAGCTTTAAATTTGGAATTTAGTTGTGTATGTGGGGAAGGGCATAGGAAGAGGAGACTCCCAGGGACATGGAAGTTCTGTGATGGGTAAAGGGGCCCAAGAGAGCAAACTTTCAACATCTTTCTTAGGAGTCAAGATAAGAAAGAAAGAAAAGAGAGTGAGAGAGAGAGAGAGAGAAAGAGAGAAAGAAAAGAAAAAGAAAGAAAGAAAGAAAGAAAGAAAGAAAGAAAGAAAGAAAGAAAGAAAGAAAGAAAGAAAGAAAGAAAGAAAGAAAGAAAGAAAGAAAGAAAGAAAGAAAGAAAGAAAGAAAGAAAGAAAGAAAGAAAGAAAGAAAGAAAGAAAGAAAGAAAGAAAGAAAGAAAGGAAAGAAAGAAAGAAAGAAAGAAAGAAAGAAAGAAAGAAAGAAAGAAAGAAAGAAAGAAAGAAAGAAAGAAAGAGAGAAAGAAGCACAAGTTCTTAGGTGCTTGTGAGCACTAGGGACCTTAAGAAAACAGTACCGCCTGGGAGTCCAAGCAGTGGGTCCTTAAGATAGGACCTGGGCCTAAGGGATAAGAACCACAAGCAGAGTTGCCCAACTGAGTAAGTTCCACTGGTTTTGGTAGGAAACTGGGAAAAACTCCACATTAGATGCAACTTCAGCATTGAAAAGAGACAAGAGCTTAGAGCCTCTCAAGATATTCTGGATCCACTAAAAACTAAGGTTGCTATGAAAACCATGAACCTTTTTTTTCTAACCAAATAAATACAGAAGCCTACATGACTGTCCAAATGCAGGGATAGAAAAGGAGTTTCCAGAAGTCTACATGATTGTCCAAATGCAGGGATATAAAAGGAGTTTCCAGAAGCCTACATGACTGTCCAAATGCAAGGATAGAAAAGGAGTTTTCAGAAAAGCATTTATAGAAATAGCTCTGTCTGCATAAATTTGATTTGGGCAATCTAAAGCACCATGAATCATTTTTTTAAAAACTGTGGTCAGAACCCTTATCATGAGATCTACCTTCTTAACAAAATTTTAAATATACAACATTTTAAACTATAGGCACAGTGTCGTAGAGCAGATCTCTAGAACTTTCCCATCTTACATAACTGAAACATTAGACTTGCTGAATAGTAGCCCATTTCTTCTTCCCTCACTTCCTGGGAACCACCATTCTCCCTGCTTCTATATATTTGAATATTTTATATATCTCATGTAAGTGATATCATGCCGTATTTTTTCTTTTGTGACTCACTTATATTACTTAAATTGATTTCCTCCTGGTCATTCATGTGGTTGCATATGGCAAGATTTCCTTTTTTTTTTTTTTTTTTTTCTTTTTTGAGATAGAGTCTCACTCTGTTACCCAGGTTGGAGTGCAGTAGTGCAATCTCAGCTCACTGCAGCCTCCTCTCGGGTTCAAACGATTCTCATGCCTCAGCCTCCCAAGTAGCTGGGATTACACATGGGCACCACCACAACAGGCTAATTTTTGTATTTTTAGTAGAGATGGGGTTTTGCCATTTTGGCCAGGCTGGTCTTGAACTCCTGATCGCAGGTGATCCACCCACCTTAGCCTCCCGAAGTGTTGGGATTACAGGCGTGAGCCACCGCGCCCAGCAGGATTTCCGTTTTTAAGGCTGAATAACATTCCAATGTATGTCTGTATCATACTTTATTTATTTATCCATCAACGAACATTTAAATTGTTTCCACATCTTATCTATTGTGAATAATGCTACAATAAACATGGGAGTGCAAATATCTCTTTGAGACCTTGATTTCAATTCTTTTTGATAAATAACTAGAAATGGGATTACTGGATTATATGATATTTTTACTTTTAATTTTTTGAGGAACCTCTGTAGCAGCTGCACTATTTTTCATTCCCACAAATAGTGGACACGGGCTTTAATTTCTGCATGCCCCTCCAACAGTCATTATCATTTTTTTTTAATCATAGCTATCCTACAGGTATGAAGCGATATTTTGTTGTGATTAAGATTTGCATTTTTATAATGATTAGTAAATTTTAGCATCTTTTCATGCACCAATTGGCCATTTATATGTCTTCTGTTGAGAAATGTCTATTCAAGTCCTTTGCCCATTGTCTTAATCAAGGTATTTGCATTTGTGGGTGTGTGTGAGAGAGTGTGTGTGTTTTGTTTTTATTTTTGTTCTGCTATTAAGTTGAAGGAATTTCTTACTTATTTTGAATATTAACCCCTTATCAGATATGCAGTTTGCAAGTATTTTCTTCCATTCCATAGATTGCCCCTTGATTTGGTTGATTGGTTCCTTTGTTGTGCAGAAGCTTTATAGTTTGATATAGTCGTACTTGTTTATTTTTGTTCTGTTGCTTGTGCTTTTGATGTCATATCGAAGAAAGTATTTCCAAAACCAATCTCATGAAGTGTTTCCCCTATGTTTACTTCTAGTAGTTTTACAGCTTCAGGTTTTCTGTTTAAGCTTTTAATCCATTTCCAGTTGATTTTTAAAATATAGGGGTTGCAATTGGGTGGCCAGTTTTCCTAACACCATTTGTTGAAGATACTAGCCTTTCCCCATGTATAGTCTTGGCACCTTTGTTGAAGATCAATTGATCTTCATGTATGATTGTATTTCTAGGCTGTCTATTCTTTTCAATTGGTCTATATGTCTATCTTTATGCCTGTACTATATTATTTTAATTACTGTAACTAAAATCTTTTGAAGTTATAAATAATAATACCTGCAACTTTGTTCTTTTTTCTCAATATTGATTTGGCTATTTGTAGTCTTTGTGGTTCCATATGAATCTTAGAATTCCTTTTTTTCCCCTATCTCTGTAAAACAAATTCCATTAGAAGTTTAATAGGAATTACACTGAATCTGTAAACCACTTTGGGTAGTATGGATATTCTAACAATATAAAGTCTTCTAATCCATGAACATGGGATGACTTTCCATTTATTTGTTTCTACTATAATTTTATCCATCAATATTTTCTAGTTTTCAGTGTAGAAGTTTCTCACCTTCTTAGTTGATTTCTATTTTTCTTCTTGATGCTATTATAAATTTTTTAAAAAATTTATTTTCAGATAATTTGTTCTTAGTGTATGGAATTACAACTTTTTTTTGTATGTTGATTTGTATCCTTCAATTTTATTGAATTTGTTTATTAGTTTGAATTTTGTGTGTGTGCGTGTGTGTGTGTGTGGAGTCTTTGCAATTTTCCACATATAAGATCCTGTCACTTGCAAATGGGGATAATTTTACTTATTCTTTTCCAATTTGGGTGTTTCTTAACTTTTTTTTTTTTGCCTACTTTACCAAATTGAATTCAATAGTACATTAAAGGGAGCATACACTAAGTCTTAGTGGCATTTATTCCTGGAATGCAAGGGTGGTTCAACATATACAAATCAATTAGTGTGACATAACACATTAACAGAATAAAGGATATAAATGACATGATCATCTCAACACATGCAGAGAAGACATTTGACAAAATTCAACACCATTTCATGGCAAGACTTTTAACAAATTAGAAGAATATAAGAAAATAAACTTAACATAATAAAAGTCATATAAAAATGTCCACATAAAAAGGTCATATATTAAAAGTCCACATAAAAAGGCCATATATAATAAGTTTCATCAATGTCAATATGAAAAACTGAAAGCTTTTTCCTCTATGATGAAGAATAAAGCAAGGGTGCCCACTCTTGCCACTTCTGTTTAATGTAATACTGGAGGTCTTAGCCAGAGCAACTAGACAAGGAAAAGAAATAAAATTGAAATTGCTTTTGTATTCTAAGTATGCTATGGTGGAACAAATGATAACTACTATACTAACAATATTGCCATATCCTTAATAATTTAGAATATTTCTATTTAATTTTCTTGCCAAATAATGCATGAAGCTTTACTTTAAAATGTGGTGCCCAGTGAGTTTGATGTATAAAACAGATAATTAAATTGTGGTACAGAATTTTTAGTAGTTCAGTTTGAAAATAAATATTAAACTATTGATTTTCTTAAATGCTTTGGAATAACATCCCTGACATTTTAGTTTTACAGGTTAGAAGTATATTAATTAAGGTCAGGTTGTATGAAAGATATTCTTATAATAATAAATTAACTTCTAATTCTCTTACATGAAAATATTCTCAAGTGATTGACAATAGGACAGGTGTACAGATAGAAAATATATGTGCCTAACTGCATACATTTTTAAATTATGACTTTCCATGTTTTATTAGTCTGAAATTTTTATTATATTATTCCATTTATTATTTCTGATGTTGTATAATAGTTATAATAGTTATATTTCCCCCTACACTCCCATCAAAGATACTGAGATGCTTCTTAATTGAATATATATATATATATATATAGAGAGAGAGAGAGAGAGACAGAGAGAGAGAGAAATTAAACATTGGTCTCTCTGTGCTGTTAAGTATTTGTACCATATGTTTGTCTGAGATAAGACACTATCGACTTAATTGGCAATTTGGCCTAGAAGCAGCTTTATGCAATAGCTAAAAGTCTCTTACCTTAATTACAAGAAGTATTTAGATAGAGGTTTAATTGTTGTACATAATCCATGCATTGTCTACTGTGAGAGCTTTCCATGATTTAGTGAAGCTAATGTGACTAATGACATAAACATTAAAAGCTCTTCTTTCTTTATAATATGCTTAGGATGGAGAACAAGAAGCCTGGATATGTTCCAGAGATAAGGAAGGCTCTCTATATCATGTTGAACACAGGCTAGATCCTCTTGAACATTTCCGATGAGTTTTAAGGATTGGGAATATTATTGATTCTGTTAGTAGTGCCTCGTGGTATAAAATTGGAGTTAAAATGCTACTAAGCAGATAGACAAAAGTACAGCAAACAGATCCCTGAGAGCCTGCTATGACCATGGTTGGAGTTTTTGGCTTTTTCTAATCTGGTAAATTCCTTCAGTCTTTTTTGCCCCCTTGTAAAATTGAGATAATAATGCTCACTAATGTTTATAGACTGTGGTTTGGGATGCTCAGATGAAATATGTTATTAGATTTATAGAACATTTTACAGATATAATCTAATTAACCAGACATAATTGGGCTTATAGACATAATCTAAATAACTTCACTTCTTGAAGTAAATTATCTCTAATTATTTTTATGTGACTATAGAATCTAAGAAATAATGAGATTAAGTGATGTGCTAAAAGTAATATTGTAAATTAGGGATAGTTCTAGAAATATAGCCTAATGATTATAAAACTTATTGGTATAGATCTGAATAGTGTCAAAGAAACTCACTGGCTACTTATTTTAGGTAAAAATTTTCTGACTGGCTTGGTAAGTTTCAATAAGAAAGCTACTATAATGTAATAAAGAATCATCTTTTAAAACATATTTTCCCCTGAAATTCTTATATTTTATACTCATGGACATTATAGTCATGACAATCTGTGAAAATTCTAGAGATAGCATAAGCAAATGATCTTAGAATGGAGTTAAAATGAAAATGCTACAGGAGCTAATTGGAGCAATTAGTATAATGTAAATTCCTTTGGTGAGGGATATTATGAATTGGATAAATCCTTAGTCAAAACATTTGTTCTCCATCCTTTTAATCTCCTGAACTTTCCGAGGATCCAAAACTACTTCTTAAACTTTATTCTGTACATATTTTGTGGTATCTCTTGTAACTATTTTGTTCATTTTGTACTGCTGCTATAACAAATTACCACAAATTTGGTGGCTTAAAACAACATGAACTTATTATCTTACAGTGTTGGAGCTCAGGAGTAAAAAATATGTTCCATGGCCTAAACTAACATCAAGGTGCCAGCAGAGCTGTGTTTCTTCTGTAGGCTCTAAGGGAGAATTTGTTTCCTTGCTTTTTTCAGCTTCTAGAGGCTGCCCACATTCCTTTGACTCATGGTCCCCTTATGTCTTCAAATCCAGCAATGGCCTATCTAGTCTTTGTCACATTGTCATAGCTCTGCTTCTCCTTCTTTGGCCTCTCTGTTAGACTAGCCTTTCTGATTATATTGCAGCCCACCCCCAGTAATCCAGGGTAAACTCCCCATCACAAAGTCAGATGATTAGCAATCTTAATTCCATCTGCTGCTTTATTACTTCTTGGCCATGTAAGGTAACATATTCTCAGGTTCTGGGGATTAATACGTGGACAACCTAGGATGACCATTATTCCACTGACTACAGATGCAAAGAAGTAAAGGCTCTGAAATTAAAAGTAGTCTTATGAAAATACATTGCCAACATAACCTTGTTAATCTCAAAAGTTGTAACCTACTTTAGTAGGTTTAAATACTATTTTAATTCTTTAATTAGACATTTTTTTCAAAACTCAAAGCTTTTAAATCTTAATATTTTTCTGTTTTAGAAAAGGATTTATTTATTTACTTACTTATTTTGGAGACAGGGTCTGGCTCTGTCCCCCAGGCTGGAGTGCAGTGGCATGATCTTGGCTCACTGCAACCTCTGCCTCCCAGGCTCAAGCTATACCCCCACCTCAGCCTTCTGAGTAGGTGGGACCACAGGCACATGCCACCATGCCAGGTTAATTTTTAAAAATATCTTTTTGTAGAGATGGGGTCTCACTCTGTTGCCCAGGCTGTTCTCAAACTCCTGAGCTCAAGCAATCCACTCTCCTCAGCCTCCCAAAGTGCTGGGATTACAAGTGTGAACCAGTGTGCCCAGCTTTAAATTTTTTTCTCATGATTAATGAAGATCAAAATATTATTGGCTGATAATTATTTGAAAACATACATTAAATTATGTAATTATACATGATCAGTAACAATATTATTCAGTCAGCCCAAACACATGGAATTTTTAAATCTGCATAACTATGACAATAGAACCTCAATCCAGGAAAAATTCTTTTCAGCATTTTGAATAAAAACACAGCCTTATAGTATGAGGTATTTGAAACTGATCACGTACATTTTATGCTCCTTGAGAATGTTTTCTTTCTTTCTTTCTTTCTTGTGAGACAGGGTCTTGCTCTGTTGCCCAGGTTGGAGTGTGGTGGCATGATCTCGGCTCACTGCAACCTTTATCTTCCGGGCTCAAACGGTTCTCCTGCCTCAGTCTACCAAGTAGCTGGGATTACAGGCACCCACCACCATGCCCAACTAATTATTTCTGCATTTTTAGTAGAGACGGGTTTTCACCCTGTTGGCCAGGCTGGTCTTGAACTCCTTACCTCAGGTGAAATGCCTGCCTGGGCCTCCCAACGTGCTATTATAGGCGTGAGCCACTGTGCCCAGCCACTTGAGAGTTTTTTCTTTTTCAAAATAATAAACCTCGGCATTAAAGTCACTGAAATAAGAATATTTTCAAAAGAATTTGACAAATATTTCTTTTAAATATATGGATTATTGCTCAACTTCCTTATTAAGAACACCACTATTCTTCTAGTCACTCATCATTATACTTTATACTTTTATTTTATTCATCCAGATATCAAATTCTATTATTCTTTTGAAAGAATATTCTAACTGTTGCCTACTAAAAATCCTAATTCATTTATATGAATATTACTATGAGAATATATTTTAAGGATTAGTCTATATTGATTTGTTTATTTAAAAGTTAATGGAAAAATATCAACTCACATTTATTGAACAACTTACTATGTCCTAAGCAGCATTGCAAACACTTTAAAATGTAAAATTCAATGAATTCTTACCTCGACACTCTGTGTTAGGTATTATTAACCTAGTTTCACAGATGAGAAATTGAGAATGGAGAAGTTAAATAATTTGCCGAAGGGTTGACAAATAAAACTGGTGAAGCCAGGATGGAGAGTTTACACCAAACTGCTCACTATGCTACCTGAACGGTTTTATGAGAACCAAATTAACTACATTTGTGTCTTCTGGGGTTTGGGTGACCCACTATACTATTTCTAATAAATTCTTGCTCTGACAGATTCCACAGGGAAATGAAGGATGTATTTGGTAGAGAAAAGGAACCACCGAGTGTGAGGGCCTCCATTACCAAGGGAGGAAAGAAGAGGAACAAGTCCTACCACCTTCAGATAGAAACTAGCAGAGTCCTGTTTCCCTAGTCCTGCCTTGTCATCCTTCTCCCAGTCTAGCTAGACAAAGCTGCCAGGTAATTTGTTCAATAGCACCGCTTACATCATGTTATTTTCTTACCCAAGAACTAAAGTGACTTTGTAATGCTTGCAGAAGCAAGTCCAAACTACTCCAGTTGATACTGAATATACTTTTTATTTAGCTCCATTGTATTTATCTCTCACTTCTTCCAAACACAAATCTTCTATTCCCAAACCTTGCAGTCATCCTTGAGTCCCCTCTTTCTCTAACACCTCGTAGCCAATCTATCAGCAAATTTCACTGACTCTAACTTCAAAACATACCCTGAACCCAATTGCTTATCAACACCTTTGCTGCTACCACCCTAGATCATGAGATTATTAACCTGTTTTTGGACCACTAACATAGCTGCCTAATTGGTTCAACTGCTTTCACCCTTACCAGTCTACAGAATCTTCCAAACACTGCAGCCAAAGCATCGTTTTAATAAAAATTACTCCTTTGCTAAATTCCCTCTTGTATCTCTCCATATGATGCAGGATAAAAGTCCAAAGGCTTTACCAGAGATTACAAGGCACTACATAATTTGGCCCCAGCGATCTCTCTGCCTTTGTCGCTTTCCTTTCTCCCCCTTGATCACTTTGTACTAGCCACATTGGTACATGTTATTCTTTGTAGATGTATATTTAGAAGTAATTTCTAAAAATATAAATAGTTTCCATGTATCACTCCCTGGAGCATAAAGATAGAATTAGATAGAAACTCTGGATGGGTGCGGTGGCTTATGCCTGTAACCCCAATGTTTTGGGAGGCCAAAGTAGGAGGATGGCTTGAGCCCAGTAGTTCGAGACCAGCCTGGGGAAAATAGTGAGGTGCTATCACTACAAAAATTTTAAAAATTAGCCAACTGTGACGGTGTCTGCCTATGGTCCCAGCTAGTGGTGGGGGGGTGGGCTGAAGTGGGAGGATCACTGGCGCCTGGGAGAGTGAGGCTGCAGTGAGCTGTGATCGTGCCACTGCACTCTAGCCCCGGCAACAGAGTCCCTCTCCACCCCTCGCCAAACACACACACACACACACACACACACACACACAGAAAAGAAAGAAAACTTTGAGTTTTCTATAAAAATATTGGCTGAAATTCCTATGGATAAAAACAATAGTCATTATAATTGAAATTGTAGTCTCTGGAGAAATACAGTTTTTTTATACCTTCTTATATTTGAAAAATACAGTGATTAAATATCACCCTTAAATTCTCTTAAGGATTTTGAAAAAATTTCTTTAACCTATACATAATGTACCATTGATAAAAACATAACACCAAAGACATTAATAAATTGATATGTTCTAAATAGAAAGGCCTTATGAATATAAAATCCTAACCCTGAATATCTTTTAGTAACATTATCCACTTTGAATTTTGGTAATACCTAACAAAAATTGAGCTCGAGATGCAGTCTATTCTTCTCCTTTCTTGAAGCAAAATCACTGTGAAAACTAATAAAATTGGATTTTACTTTATCTTCTGTTTAAATATAAACTTTATCAAAGTCTTTATAAAGCATTTTTTAGCGCTTTAAAAAAATTCCATCTTAATGCTGAACAAAATATTATAAAACTGAGGAGACAAGTGTCTTTTTTTTTAAGTTCTGAGATAAATGTGCATAACACACAGGTTTGTTACAAAGGTATACATGTGTCATAGTGTTTTGCTGCACATATCAACCTATCATCTAGGTTTTAAGCCCAACATGCATTAGGTATTTGTCCTAATGATCTCCCTCCACTTCCCCCCAACCCCCCTGAAGGGCCCTGGTGTGTGATGCTACCCTCCCTGTGTCCATGTGTATTCATGGTTCAACTTCCGTTCATGAGTGAGAATATGTGGTGTTTGGTTTTCTGTTCCTGTGTTAGTTTGCTGAGAATGATGGTTTCCAGCTTCATCCATGTCCCTAAAAAGGACATGAACTCATTTTTTTTTTTTTTTAATGGCTGCATAGTATACCATGATGTGTAAATGTGCCACATTTTCTTTACCCAGTCTATCATTGATGGGCATTTTGGTTAGGTCTAAGTCTTTGCTATTGTAAATAGTGCTGCAATAAACATGTGTGCATGTGTCTTTATAGTAGAATGATTTGTAATCCTCTGGGTACATACCCAGTAATGGGATTGCTGGGTTACATGGTATTTCTGGTTCTAGATCCTTGAGGAGTACCCACACTGTCTTCCACAATGGTTGAACTGGTTTACACTCCCACCAACAGTGTAAAAGTGTTCCTATTTCTCCACATCCTTGCAGCATCTGTTGTTTCCTGACTTTTTAATGATCGCCATTCTAACTGACGTGAAATGGTATGTCACTGAGGTTTTGATTTTCATTTTTCTAACGACCAGTGATGATGAGCTTTTTCATATGTTTGTTGGCCATATAAATGTCTTCTTTTGAGAAGTGTCTGTTCATATCCTTTGCCCACTTTTTGATGGGTTTGTTTGTTTTTTTCCTTGTAAATTTTTTTAAGTTCCTAGTAGATTCTGGATATTAGCCCTTTGTCAGATAGAGAGATTGCAAAATTTTTCTCTCATTCTGTAGGTTGCCTGTTCACTCTAATGATAGTTTCTTTTGCTGTGCAGAAGCTCTTTAATTTAGTTAGATCCCATTTGTTAATTTTGGCTTTTGTTGCAATTGCTTTTGGTGTTATTAGCCATGAAGTCTTTGCCCATGCCTATGTCCTGAATGGTATCGCCCAGGTTTTCTTCTAATGTTTTTATGGTTTTAGGTTTTATGTGTAAGTTTTTAATCCATCTTGAGTTAATTTTTGTATGAGGTGTAAGGAAGGGGTCCAGTTTCAGTTTTCTGCATATGGCTAGCCAGTTTTCCCAACACCATTTATTAAATAGGGAATCTTTTCCCCATTGCTTGTTTTTGTCAGGTTTGTCAAAGATCAGATAGTTGTAGATGTGTGGTGTTATTTCTGAGGCCTCTATTCTGTTCCATTGGTTTATATATCTGTTTTGGTACTTGCACCACGCTGTTTTGGTTAGTGCAGCCTTGTAGTATAGTTTGAAGTCAGCTTGTGTGATGCCTCCAGTTTCGTTCTTTTTGCTTAGGATTGCCTTGGCTTATATAGGCTCTTTTTTGGTTTCATATGAAATTTAAAGTAGTTTTTCCTAGTTCTGTGAAGAAAGTCAATGGTACCTTGATGGGAATAGCATTGAATC
Organism: Chlorocebus sabaeus; assembly: GCF_047675955.1. Taxonomy (NCBI): domain Eukaryota; kingdom Metazoa; phylum Chordata; class Mammalia; order Primates; family Cercopithecidae; genus Chlorocebus; species Chlorocebus sabaeus. The sequence continues at coordinate 57,809,777 of NC_132920.1, forward strand.
TATAAATTACTTTAGGCAGGATGGCCATTTTCACTATACTGATTCTTCCTATCCAAGGGCATGGAATTTTTTTCCATTTGTTTGTGTCCTCTCTTATTTCTTTGAGCAGTGGTTTGTAGTTTTTGAAGAGGTCCTTCACATCGCTTGTAAGTTGGACTCCTAGGTATTTTATTCTCTTTGTAACAATTGTGAATGGGAGTTCAGTCATGATTTGGCTGTCTGCTTGTCTATTGTTGGTGTATAGGAATGCTTGTGATTTATGCACATTGATTTTGTATCCTGAGACTTTGCTGAAGTTGCTTATGAGCTTAAGGATTTGGGGGGGCTGAGACGATGGGATTTTCCAAATATACAATCATGCCATCTGCAAAGAGGGACAATTTGACTTCCCCTCTTCCTGTCTGAATACCTTTATTTCTTTCTCTTGCTTGATTGCCCTAGCCAGAACTTTGAATACTATGTTGAATAGAAGTGGTGAGAGAGGATATCCTTGTCTTTGCTGGTTTTCAAAGGGAATGCTTCCAGCTTTTGCCCATTCAGTATGATATTGGCTATGGATTCATCATAAATAGTTCTTATTATTTTGAGATATTTTCCATCAATACCTAGTTTATTGAAAGTTTTTAGCACGAAAGGGTGTTGAATTTTATCAAAGGCCTTTTCTGCATCTATTGAGATAATCATGTGGTTTTTGTCATTGGTCAATTTATATTATGGATTACATTTATTGATTTGTGTATGTTGAACCAAGCCAACTTGATCATGGTAGATAAGCTTTTTCGATGTGCTGCTGGATTCGGTTTGCCAATATTTTATTGAGGATTTTTGCATCAATGTTCATCAGGGATATGGCCTGAATTTTTTGTTGTTGTTGTGTCTCTGCCTGGTTTTGGTATCAGGATGATGTTAGCCTCATAACATGAGTTAGGCAGGAGTCCCTTTTTTTCTATATTTTGGAATAGTTTCAGAAAGAATGGTGCCAGCTCCTGTTTGTACCTCTGGTAGAATTCGGCTGTAAATCCGTCTGGTCCTGGACTTTTTGTTTGGTAGGCTATTAATTGCTGCCTCAATTTCAAAACTTGTTATTGGTCTTTTCAGGGATTCAACTTCTTCCTGGTTATTCTTGGGAAGGTGTATGTGTCCAGGAATTCATCTATTTCTTCTAGATTTTCTAGTTTATTTGCATAGAGGTGTTTATAGTATTCTCTGATGGTAGTTTGTATTTCCGTGGGATCAGTGGTGCTATTCCCTTTATCGTTTTTTATTGTATCTATTTGATTCTTCTCTCTTTTCTTCCTTATGACTAGTGGTCTATCTATTTTGTTAATCTTTTCAAAATAATCAGCTCCTGGATTTGCTGAGTTTTTGAAGGGTTTTTTGTGTCTCTATCTCTTTCAGTTCTGTTCTGATCTTAGCTATTTCTTTTCTTCTGCTAGCTTTTGAATTTGTTTGCTCTTGTTTCTCTAGTTATTTTAATTGTGATATTAGAGTGTTGATTTTAGATCTTTCCCTCTTTCTGATGTGGGCATTCAGTGCTATAAATTTCCCTCTTAGCACTGCTTTAGCTATGTCCCAGAGATTCCAGTATGCTGTCTTTTTTTTCTCATTGGTTTCAAATAACTTATTTATTTCTGCCTTAATTTCATTATTTACCCAGGAGTCATTCAGGAGCAGGTTGTTCAATTTCCATGTAGTTGGGCAGTTTTGAGTGAATTTCTAAATCATGAATTCTAATTTGATTGCACTGTGTTCTGAGAGACTGTTTGTTATGATTGCCATTCTTTTGCATTTGCTGAGGAGTGTTTTACTTCCAATTGTGTGGTTGATTTTAGAATAAGTGCCATGTGGCAGTGAGAAGAATGTATATTCTGTTGATTTGGGGTGGAAAGTTCTGTAGATGTCTATTAGGTCCACTTAGCCCAGAGCTGAGTTCAAGTCTTGGATATCCTTGTTAATTTTCTGTCTCGTTGATCTGTCTAATATTGACAGTGGGTTGTCAAAGTCTCCCACTTCTATTGTTTGGGAGCCTAAGTCTCTTTGTAGGTCTCTAAGAACTTTTTTAATGAATCTGGGTGCTCCTCTATTGGGTGCATATATATTTAGGATAATTAGCTCTTCTTGTTGCATTGATCCATTTACCATTATGTAACGCTCTTCTGTGTCTTTTTTGATCTTTGTTGGTTTAAAATCTTTTTTATCAGAGACTAAAATTGCAACCCCTGCATTTTTTTGCTTTTAATTTGCTTGATAAATATTCCTCCATCCCTTTGTTTTGAGCCTATGTGTATCTTTGCACATGAGATGGGTGTCTTGAATATAGCACACCAATACGTCTTGACTCTTTTTCCAATTTGCCAGTATCTTTAAATTGGGACATCTAGCTCATTTAAGGTTAATATTGTTATGTGTGAATTTGATCCTGTCATCATGATTCTAGCTGGTTATTTTGCACATTTGTTGATGCAGTTTCTTCATAGTATCATTAGTCTTTATACTTTGGTGTGTTTTGCAGTGGCTGGTACCATTTTGTTGTTGTTGTTTTGTTTTTTTCCATATTTAGTGCTTCCTTCAGGATCTTTTGTAAGGCATGACTGGTGGTGACAAAATCACTCCGCATTTGCTTGTCTGGAAAGGATTTTATTTCTTCTTCACTTATGAAGCTTAGTCTGACTGGATATGAAATTCTGGGTTGCAAATTTTTTTCTTTAAGAATATTGAATATTGGCCCCTACTCTCTTCTGGCTTGGAGGGTTTCTGCAGAGAGAGCCACTGTTAGTCTGATGGGCTTCTCTTTGTAGGTAATCTGACCTTTCTCTCTGGCTGCCCTTAACATTTTTTCCTTCATTTCAACCTTGGAGAATCTGATGATTATGTATCTTGGGGTTGCTGTTCTCAAGGAGTATATTAGTCTGTATTTCCTGAATTTGAACGTTAGCCTGTCTTGCTAGGTTGGGGAAGTTCTCCTGGATAATATCCTGAAGTGTGTTTTCCAACTTTGTCAAATTCTCCCTGTCATTTTCAGGTACACCAATCAATGATAGGTTTGGTCTTTTCACATAGTCTCACATTTCTTAGAAGCTTTATTTGCTCCTTTTTATTCTTTTTTCTCTAGTCTTGTCTTCACACCTTATTTCAGTAAGTTGATCTTCAATCTCTGATACATTTTCTTCCACTTGATCAATTTTGGCTATTGATACTTGTGTATATTTCATGAAGTTCACGTGCTGTGTTTTTCAGCTCCATCAGGTCATTCATATTCTTCTCTAAACTGGTTTTTCTAGTTAGCAGTTCCTGTAACCTTTTATGAAGGTTCTTAGCTTTCTTGTATTGGTTTAGAATATGCTCCTTTAGCTTGGAGGAGTATGTTATTACCCCCCTTCTGAAGCCTACTTCTGTCAATTCATCAAACTCATTCTCCGTCCAGTTTTGAGCCCTTGCTGGAGAGGAGTTGCGATCATTTGGAGGAGAAGAAGGGTTCTGGTTTTGGGGATTTTCAGCAAGTTTGCACTGGTTTTTCCTCATCTTCATGGTTTTATCTACGTTCAATCTTTGAGGCTGATGACCTTTGGATGGGGGTTTTTGTGTGGGGGTCCTTTTTGTTGATGTTGATGCTATTCCTTTGTTTGTTATTTTTTCTTCTAACAGTCAGGTCCCTCTGCTGCAGGTCTGCTGGAGTTTGCTGTAGGTCCACTCCAGACCCTGTTTGCCTGGGTATCACCAGTGGAGGCTACAAAACAGGAAAAACTGCTGCCTGGTCCTTCCTCTGGAAGCTTTGTCCCAGAAGGGCAGCAGCCTGAGGCCAGCTGGAGCTCTCCTGTATGAGGAGTGTGTCAACCCCTGCTGGGAGGTCTCTCCTGTTAGGAGCCACGGGGTTCAAGGACCCACCTGAAGAGGCAGTCTGTCCCTTAGCAGAGCTCCAGCGCTTACCTGGGAGAATCCTCCTTGTCAGGATCTGCTGCTCTCTTCAGAGCTAACAGGCCGGAAGGTTTAATTCCGCTGAAGCTGAGCCCACAGCCTCCCCTTTCCCCAGGTTGTCTGTCCTAGGGAGACAGGAGTTTTATCTCGAAGCCCCTGGCTGGGTCTGCTGCCTTTCTTTCAGACATGCCCTGCCTAGTGAGGAGGAATCTAGAGAGGCAGTCTGGCCACAGCCACTTTGCTGCACTGTGGTGAGTTCCACCCAGTCTGAACTTCCTGGCCTCCTTAGCACTGTCAGGGGAAACTGCCTACTCAAGCCTCAGTAATGGCAGACGCCCCCCCACCACCACCAAGATGGGTCATCTCAGGTTGACTTCAGACTGCTGTGCTGGCAGTGAGAATTTCAATCTAGTGGTTCTTAGCTTTCTGGGCTCCATGGGAGTGGGACACACTGAGTGGGACACACTGAGCGAGACCACTTGGCTCCCTGGCTTCAACCCCCTTTCCACGGGAGTGAACGGTTCTGTCTTGCTGGGGTTCCAGGTACCACTCAGTCGGAAATGCAGAAATCACCCACCTTCTGTGGTGGTCTCACTGGGACCTACAGACAGGCACTGTTCCTATTCGGCCATCTTGCCAGATCCCCGATAAATGTCTTTATATAATTTATTTTATTTAAAATTTACCTGGTTTCTGCAATTGACCAATGGATCCAATATTAAAAATTATAAAATGAAATCATAAAAGTACTAGATGATGATATTCTACTGTTTGCAAACACCACTTTTTGTTTATCCATTCATCTGTAATAGACATTTCAATTGTTTCATCGTTTGGCTATTGTGAATAATGCTGCTATGAACATCAACATATAAATATCTGTTTGAGTCCTTGCTTTTAATTCCTTTGTGTATATACTTAAAAATTGAATTGTTAGATCATAATATGGTTGGTTGTATGTTCAATTTTTTGAGGAACTGCCGTCCTGTTTTCCACAGTGACTGTACATCTTACATTTCCACTAGCAATGCCCAATGTTTCCAGTTTCTACACATCCTCTCTAATACTTATTATTTACTGTTTTTTGTTTTGTGTTCAGGACTCACACATAAATGGAATTTCTAATGTTCAAGGTTATTCATTGAAGCATTGTTTCTCTCGGGGACAAATGAATATAACACAATTGTCCTTTAATGGTAGATTACTTAAATAAGCGGTTAGAATGTGTGTGCCCGATAATGTGATTGTGGACCTGATACATTTATAATGTTACTGTTTGATGAGGGGAAAGTGGCAAAAAATGAAAATGAAGTCGGTTCTTAAATCATCTTAAGCTAATGCTAGAAACAAGAAATATGTAGAATTAGATATTTCTTTGAAAAAAATGTAAGAATTATAGATATTGTCTACAGTAGTGGCTACTTGTTAGTCAAATGTAGACATTCAGGAAGACTCCTTAAAGGGTGGGAGCAGCCTTGTTTTTGCATTCTCCTCTCTTGCTCGACAGAATTCAGATGGGTGCCTGGGCTAGAGCAGACATCTTAGATTGTGTAACAATTCTCTTAGTATGATGAACCAGTGATATAGAAGGAGTCTAGGTCCCTGCTGATTATAGAATTTCCTGGAAATTTCTATGTTTTTCATGCCACTACTGTGTATTCTTTTTAAATATGGTGGAGCAAAAGCTTAATGAATATAGGAACAAAGGTGAAAGCAGATTGACAGTTAGGAGGCTTATACAACAGCTCAAGTGAGAAGCAACCAAGATTAAGAGGTAGTGGAATAATGATAAATGGTGAGATTTAGAGTATACTTTAAAGAAGAATACAACAGACCTGGCTGGTGGATTGAATGCATACTAATTATTGAGATAGAAATGAAGCATACATCCCTATTTTTAGCTAGAATGAAGTTACTGTTTACTAAATTGGGAAAAATTGCAGGTGGTGAAGCCGTGTTTTTTGTCTGCATTTTTTAATTTTTGAAGGTCAGACCTAATCAAGACTATTTCGAGTATGCTAATTTTAGATGCTGTTATATTTCCATACTGAAATATGGTGGGGGCATTTGATAAATGATTCTGCATTTCGAGGGAGAGAACTGGGCTGGAGATATATAATTATGGACTTATCAGATATCAGCTAGGAAACATGTATAGATAAAGAAGACATCAGAAGACTGAGTTGATGGGCACTCTGAAGTTTGCAAATTCAGAAAATAAGGAATCAGCAAAGAAAACTGAGAACAGCAGCCAGTGAGGTCTCTTAGCAGCAAAAGACTTGTTTCAAGAAGAATGGAGTGATCATTTGTGATAAATCCTGCTTTTAGGTCCAGGTAAATTAAAATAAAAAATTCAGGATTGAATTTGGCAATGTGAATGACAAGGATAGCCTTGTCAAGTGCTGTTTAAATAGAATAGTGATGAAAAGGACCTTACTGAAGCAGATTCAAGAAAGAATGAGGAGATAGACATTAGAGATTCTTGGGACAGACAACTCTTTTTAGAGCCTTTGTTGTAAAGAGGAGCAGAGAAATGAGGAGTTAGCTTTTTATCACTTTATTTTAGATGGGAAATACTATAACATGTTTTTATGTTTGCAGGACAGATTCAGTAGAAAAGACTAGTAGAAAGCAAAAAACAGGAAGGAGAAAAATCCATGTCCTATCTTTGAGTAGGTGACAAGGGACAGAATCCAGTGCACACATGAAGAGGCTGGCCTTTTGCATGAGTAAAAATAGTTCAACCAAAGGTTAGAGCACACATTTTTGTTTTGGAATTTATATTTTGTTGTTTGAATGTTGGGACATTTTCTCCTAATTCTTCAATTTTTCAGTAAAATAATAGACAAAGTCATCAGTTGAGAGTGGGAGGATGGAGGAAATGTTAGAGGCTTGGGGATAGAAAAGAAGATGGGAAATAGAGAAAACAGTGTGAAGAGTGAATTGAACAAGATAAAATTAGTAGGGGGGTTGAAAGTTAGTAATCGTAAATGTAAGCTGGGACCAGTCAGCACTGTGATGGGGTTTTTTGCCAGCTATATTCTCCCCTTGGGTACAGGTGCAGAAGACGTGGAGGGTTATATTTACCCAGGCTTGGAGACTTGGCCATGAGAATACAATGGAGGAAAAGAAAAAGGAGGGAGTTGCTAGTATATGTAAGGAAATGACTATAATGATGAGCCATGGTATCTAAGCCAGGTAGGAGAGAAGTTAGGAATGAGAGAGGCGAAAAGGAGTAAAAAGGCATTAGAGTGATTGAATTGGAGGCCCAGTGGGGTTGAGGTTTTTAGATGTCAGATATCTAGTGGGAACAAACTGAGAAGAGTAAAAGTGATGGTAAGAGTGTGTGATATTAAAAATTAATATTATAGAGAGGGCATTGCTATTGGTAATGGCAAAGTCCAGGGTACCACCATAGAGTCGTTACCTGAGGCAGGTTGGAGGCTAAGATTATTAGAGAAGAGGTAAAAAACCTAGTGGCCACAGTATTGGAAAAATGATCTATGTGGATATTGCAGTCACCAAGAATTAAGAGAGCAAACCACGTGCCTAGAATATTTGTATTGGTCCATTCTTGCACTGCTATAAAGAAATACCTGAGACTGGGAATTTATTTAAAAAGAGGTTTAGGGCCAAGCACGGTGGCTTACGCCTATAATCCAGCACTTTGGGAGGCCGTGGTGGGCGAATCACCTGAGGTCGGGAGTTCAAGACCAGCCTGACCAACATGGTGAAACCCCATCTCTACTAAAAATACAAAATTTGTCGGGCATGGTGGCGCATGCCTGTAATCCCAGCTACTCGGGATGCTGAGGCAGAAGAATCACTTCAGCCCGGGAGGCAGAGGTTGCAGTGAGCCAATATCGCGCCATTGCACTCTAGCCTGGGCAACAAGAGCAAAATTTCGTCTCAGAAAAAAAACGAAAGAGGTTTAATTGGTTCAGAGTTCTGTAGGCTGTATAGGAAGCATGGCAACATGTGCTCAGCTTCAATCATGGCAGAAGGCAAAGGAGAAGCCGGCACTTCACATGGCAGAAGCAGGGGGAGGAGAGGGAGCAGAGAGGTGCTACATGCTTTTAAACAACTAGATCTCATGAGAACTCTATCACAAGAGCAGCACTAGATGGGTGGTTTCTAAACCATTAGGAACGGCCCCCATGATCCAATCGCCCGCACCAGGCCCATCTCCAACATTGGAATTACAATTGAACATGAGATTTGGGTGGGAGCACAGACCCAAACCATATCAATATGCAAGTAATTACAGAGTGATGTATGAGTCATAGATGTCAAACTTCTCATTAATTCCTTAAAAAATGAACTGTCTTAGGTATGTGAATACACTGGAAACTTAAGACAATTCTATGTTGATACAATATTAGTTCACTTTCCCTGTTTTAATTAAATGCTAACAAAATACTAGCCACTGAAGAAAGATAGATGTATAAGGGTGGCACAGCCTCTGATATTAAGGAAACGACTCTAATATAGGCAACAAACATGCAAACAAATGGCAATTCAGTGAAAATGCATTTCCACAATCTGTGAAACAATAAAAACAAAAAAATTATGTTAGTCATGAATTGCTGAAATGAAAGCCTTCTTGATCATATACAAGTCATCCCTGGATGCAGTTCAAAATTGGATCCACCTTACATTGATTTTCTCAAAAATATCTACTGAGTACTACCTAAGAGTGTACAAAGCGTGGTGGAAGACAGGATTATATATTAAATTCTAACTCTGTCTTTATATTGAATGATATTACGGTAGGTCTTGTCATACATTAAATTCTCTGTGGTTAATTTTTTTTCCAGACATTTTATTCAGGCAGTGCATGAGCTCTGATCAGCTAGGGGCAAAGTTATTCTTTCATGTTACATCAAATTATCTGAGTCATGTAAGTATTTGTTTAAAGTCAGAGCTTTGGCTAAGAAAAATATCAAGGGAAAATAAAAGTGGTAACTGGATGCTGAAGACAGAGGATATTATCTAATATTCAGATTTTCTCTGAGAACTTAAAAAAGGCTCAGTGTCAGTGGGATGCTGTTTTGTTTCTGTTTTGGGTTTTTTTTTTTTTTTTTAATCAAATAGTATTATCTGTCAGAGCATCTAATAATGTCACTGGATGGCTGGTATTTACCTCCCTGTAATGATCATGACATGCTAGTGAATAACCAATTTCAAGAAGAGAACTTGCAGCCTTCCTGAGAATATTTATCTCTCATCTTCTTGGTTGGAAGTTTATTATAATATCACAGTTTACTTAAAGGAACTCAGTATCTATTGATTCTTTAATTCATAGTAATAACTTGCTTGAATGATTTTTTTTCGCCTAAACATGTAACAATATATGTTAATATATTGAGTTGGGGATAAAAATAGCACCTATCTCACGAGGTTATAGTGAACATTACATAATTCATGTATAGTTGTGAAAAATGCTTACTGTAAACTAACATTATTGTTGTTATTATTGCCATCGTAATTATTATTTTGACTACATAGCTGCTTTGTTTTGAAACATCTAGTTGCAAGTAAACAGAACCCAACTAGGAGTAATGCAAGCATACAATGAAGCTTAATTGAATTTACAGCGACAGTGGAGTGACATAAGGGCTGGAATGGTATTAAGACTCAGAAGACAATGGGATTAGAACCAGGAGAACCATTAAAACTCTATTTAAGCATCTCTCTTTTTATTTCTACATACCTGCATCTTTTTTTTTGGGGGGGGGGGGGGGGTCTCTGCATAATGGCTGAAAGCAGAAATCTCTGCTTTTCATCTGTAAGGTGGAATGGCATTGCCGTAGCCCCCGAATTTACATGTTGAAGGACAGACACATGCAGGACTAACCAGCTGACTCTCAATTCCATTTCTACATAGGGGAGAAGTGTAGTCCATCCAATTTGGCTTAGTAATCATCTTCTGACCTTGTTAGGATTGAGGATAAATTGATACAAGTTAAGAATAGTGGCCACCTCATCCTCATGATGGTTGGGCAGAAGAAGGAGGATTATTATTAGTATGGCAAACAAAGATCTACCACATACTCTTAATTTCTCAACACATATGTAAGTCTTTCTTTCTCTATTCCCAAAGGTATCCTATCCATGATCCAACTAATTTACGTATGACAACAAACTACTCAGCAACCTCATAACTGGAGGAACCTGATCTTCTTTTGGTCATAGGCCCACATAGGTCCAATTGCTCTACTTAAGATAAATGGAGATTTATCTGTGTCTAGAGATGTGTCACGTGTTTACCTCTAAGGCTGGGACAAATAGATAGGGGTAAAGATATACTGTATGATTGACAGCCGCACTGGAATCACATAAATGGGGAAGGGATGGCTCCACAAAGGTAGAGTGCTTATAAGATACTTTCGAAGCCACTGCTATATTCCAACCCTAGCTGCCCAGCATTCACATTATGAGAAATTATTATATGTCTCCACCTAATAAGCTATAATAATTCCAAATACCACCAAATATACACTCAGTTCCTAAGAGAAATAAATCAGTACTATCTCCAGATGACACATCTACTGATAAGGTCCAGATGCAATCCTCTATGATGCATTTAACCACCCTACCACTTAAAATCCACCATGAAGGTAGGCAGAAAATAATAATAATAAAACAAGATAACTGCAATAGCTGTCTTATTTGTGAAGTAGAGAAGGAAAAATAACAAATAGTCATCAGTGAATCTTAGTGTAAATCATATTCTATAGGAAAGGGTAGTAAGGATCCCTACCTTTGGCCATGGAGTAATTTCCAGGTTACATATCTGCCTCCTTTTGCTATGACTGCCAGGAGGATTGCTGGCGTTCATTTTCCTCTGTGGTCATAATCCAAAGCAGCATATGATAAGATTTCATCTGTAGAACTATAATCTCTTAGTCCACCCATTTTCTGTGGATATGATTATAATAAACTGAGTGTTGAATTAATGGTTGAGCAAAAATAGATCTTTTTCAGGCTCAAGGGTTCTCTGACAATTACATTTTCTGAAGTAACCCACTCTTTTGCTTGTTAATTTATTTCTGAAACCTCCAAAGGATAATAATCAGCATTAGAAACCTTGGATCTAGAGCACTGAATCTTAACCCTACAGGTGTTTGTCTCAGTAATTGCCGTTAATGCTCTGCTAGTCTCCTGAGGCCACTGCTCACTGGCTTCCACTGTGCCCTTAGCTGAAGGTGGTGAAGGCAAACCTGTCTGTACCCTTTCCCGGTGCATCCCAGTAGAGAGTGCTTTTCACTATCTACTACCTGAAGAGAGAGAGTATTACCTCTGTCATTCTGGGAACAAATATTAAGATGTGGTTGGAAGATAAAATCTATGACTTAAGCTACTTCTGGACAGCAATCTTATTTATTTCTTTCTTTTTTGTTTTTCCTTTTTCTTTCTTTTTTTTTTTTTTTTTTTTTTTTTTTGAGATGGAGTCTTACTCTGTCATCCAGGCTGGAGTGATCTCGGCTCACTGCAACCTCCACCTCCTGGGTTCAAGCGATTCTCCTGACTGTCTCCAAAGTAGCTGGGACTACAGGTATGTGCCACCACGCCCAGCTAATTTTTTGTATTTTTAGTAGAGATGGGGTTTCACCATGTTAGCCAGGATGATCTCAATCTCCTGACCTGGTGATCCACCCACCTTGGCCTCCCAAAGTACTGGGATTATAGGTGTGAGCCACCATGCCTGGCCAGCAATCTTACTTTCTTACCTCCCTGATTTTGTCTGCTCTAAATTTTGCTTAGAAGCAAATGAGTTATTTTCTTTCAAAATTCATAAAGCACTGCTTTTCTGACTCTCAGCCATCTCAGATTCCTGTGCTGTGTTTTATTAACAAAGCTAAATATTGCTGTCTTTCTAATTGCAGATAACTGGCTTAAGAACCTAAGCATGACCACTTCTTGCAGGATCTTGCTGGAAGCTGCTGAAAGTGAACGGTATTTGCCAATGTTCTCATCTATTTCTTTTAGGTTCTCCAAAGTTCCACCTGAAGAAGGCATACCAGAAACATAACAAGCATTTCCAATCTCCAATGCAGAGATACAGAGATCACTGCTGCCTGCAAAGAAATCTGGACTCAGACAGTTTCTCATTTCAAGATTTGTACCTGCAGTTTTACTTTTCAATATACCAATTTATACATTGAACTCTTTGGTTTACAGGGACAAAACCCAACTCATATCAGATTCAGTTTAAGATTCAGTTTATATATATATATATGTATATATATATGAGTGCAGTGGTAACATCTTGCTCACTGTAACCTCCACCTCCCAATTTCAAGCGATTCTCATGCCTCAGCCTCCCCAGTAACTGGGATTACAGGTGTGAGCCACTGCACCTTGCCAGATTAAATTTAAAATGGGAACTGGGTTGATAGTTTTAGACTTGGCTCTATTCAAGACTCAATCAATGTAGTAAATTTTTTGTTCTCTCTCTCCCTTATTTCTGCCCACACCTTCCCCTCACCTCATGGCTTATTTATTTATTTATTTTTTTCATAAGCTGGCTTCATTTTCTTTTCCTTTACACATTTTTCCTACATGCAGTTAGGAAAGATGGAAGCCAACATTCCAGGCTACTCACTCCAGTTTAACAATCTTGGAAAGACAGCCTCTAACTTCTGGAATTACAGTATGATATATTGATACAGTTTTTAAAAATTATCCATTTGTAAAATTGACTAATTTTTGTAATTGTACACATGTATGGCATACGATTTGATGTTTCAGTACATACATTGCATGCTCTTAGCTATACATGGAATCTAGAAAATAACAACTGATATCATAGAAGCAGAGAGTAGAACAGTGGTAACCAGTCACTGGAGAGAGAAGGGGGAGAAGGAGGGGGAGGGGAGGATGAAGAGAGGTTGGCCAATGTGTACAAAGTTGTAATTAGATAGGAGGAATAAACTATGGTGTTCTATTGCACAGTAGGGTGACTACAGTTAATAGTAAAACATTGATATCATTTTAAACTCCACAAAATAATACTATATGTTCTCTTTTTTTTTTTTTTTTTTTGGTGACGGAGTCTTGCTCTGTCGCCCAGGTTGGAGTGCAGTGGTGTGATCTCGGCTCACTGCAACCGCCACCTCCTGGGTTCAAGCGATTCTTCTGCCTCAGCCTCCCAAGTAGCTGGGACTACAGGTGCACATCACCACAACTGGCTAATTTTTGCATTTTTAGTAGAGACAGGGTTTCACCATATTGGCCAGGCTGGTCTCGAACTTTTGACTTCATGATCCGCCCGCCTCAGCCTCCCAAAGTGCTAGGATTACAGGTGTGAGCCACCATACCCAGCCAATACTATATATTCTTTATGAATGTCTACATATGTTAAAAAAAAGTTTTGTGACTGACATGAGAATAATAAACATTAAATTGAGCAGAGTGATTACTTCTGCAGGACCATAGGTGAGTGAGCTGCAGTGGGGTGCATAGGAGCCTTAGCTATGTCAGTAATATTTTATTTCTTACACTAGTTGGTGGTTATATGGATTCTTGTTATATGATTTTTTTCTACATTTAAGTATGGCCAAACTATTTTATAGGTTTAAAAAAGAAAAAAATCCAATTGTTATTAATGTTGGGATTTGGATTCCAGAGACAATCTCAGATTGGCCCTGTCTGGATGATTCAAGCATCCTAGTCCTTTATTTCTTCCCAGTAAAACGTGGATGGCTAGGTCATGCGCTGATCACTGTGGCTGTGGGACGGTAAGGAGATATTGTGGTTTCCAGCTCCATTACATACAAAAGGAATAGGGAAATATGACTTTTTAAAGAAAGGGATGTTGGCTAGAAAAAAAACAACTGAGGGCCGTTTTAGTCTGGGTTAATTTTCCCTAAGCGAAGCTCATTCCTTTCTCCAGTTTATTCTCAATCTGTCCAAGTATAGATTCTTACCACATTGTAAACTGTGCCCTAAAATTTTAAATTGAACCATGGCCAACACACCTGATAAGCAATGGTGGTGAAAAAAAAAATGCTTTTTTTTTTTTTTTTTTTGGAGACGGAGTCTTGCTCTGTGGCCCAGGCTGGAGTGCAGTGGCATGGTCTTGGCTCACTACCAAGCTCCGCCTCCCAGGTTCACATTATTCTCTTGCCTCAGCCTCCCAAGCAGCAGGGACTACAGGTACCCGCCACTACACCCGGCTAATTGTTTTGTATTTTTAGTAGAGATGGGGTTTCACTGTGTTAGCCAGGATGGTCTCGATCTTCTGACCTTATGATCCGTCCACCTCAGCCTCCCAAAGTGCTGGGATTACAGGCGTGAGCCACCACGCCTGGCCTGCTTTTTAAAAATGAAATAAATAAATCTTAATTTTTTCCTTAGGTAGTGCTGTTCAAGGTCACTCCCAAGAGGAGCATGAGGAAGGTTCCTGTGAGTGGGTGTGTGTGTTTGCACACACACATAGGTATGAAAACACCACTTCCTAGTAGTGTTTAAATTTGGATCTGAGGGTAACCCGAGTGGCTAACACTTCCCTTACTATTTATTACCATGGGTCACTGTTCATTAGAATTTCACACCATCTTAAGGCTCTTGTATTTGCTGTCTTTTGATTTCATTTTGGGGGACTTGTTTTGCTAAAAACAAACAAATAAACAAAACATTTTTGTAAGACATTGTCTGTAAAGACACTCCCCAACCCCTTCTACCATGAAAACTCCCTGCTTGTGATGATGAGCTGTTGAGAGTACTCAACCATCCTCACATTTTTCTGCCAATTAAACTCAGCCACAGACCACAGATGGGTAACAGTCACCATAGGTGGGTAACAATGGGATGAGGAAGGAGCCAAATTAAATATATCAGGGTGCAGATATATGTGCATTCTCACATCTGCAGATATATGCTACTGTTTCTACAAAAGTTTCATCATTGGTAGGCACTCAGACTAAGTTTTAAGAATCAACAGATAATAGCTTAATCAAAAACATCACTGTATACTAGACTACCAAATTCTCCCCTGGGTTGGGAAAACCTTTCTGGAACTGAACCTTGCCTGATTTAGCCAGTTCCATCTTTTCTGAAGTTCTATTATTCTCAGCACTTCACCTGATACTAAAATAGGTTATTAGCTAGAATTCTTTAGAACACAAGTAACAGACACCCATTTGTGTTTACAAATGTAGGAATGGAAAACGTGTTATGAGGATGTGTGCATATCTCATCTCCCAGGGCTAAGGATAGGATCACATCCAAGCCTCATGCAGAACCTAGACCTATGAAATGAAAAGCAGTTAGGACTCAGTTTCATTTTTTGTCTTTACTTTGCCCTGTGCCTTTGTGTCCTTGTCCTCTTTCCAGATCAGTTTGCTTCCTTTTTCTATCTACATGACTATGTACAATTACTGCAAAGTTTGACTTTATAGATTCAGACACATGCTGAAGTTGTCTCCAAATTCCAAGGGAAAATCTGATTGACTTAATTGAAGATAAATGCCTTCACCTTGTCCACAGGTTTTGCTAAGTGAAAACTTAATTTGGGGGGAGTTATTTTGAAATATCAGCTGGTTTCTTTAGAACATGGTCATTCAAGATAAACCATTATAATGGAATTTTTGCCACTTAGAGATAAAAGACTATGTTTCTGTCTAACTCATCTTAGAGCTGGTCTCGGTTTTGATGTTTGAAATAGGTGTGGAATGTCTGCAGTAACGATAACCATAGTAATATTGGACTTTTGTATGATAATTGCAGGTTTTATAAGCCACCCAACGTCTTTTTGAGGTTAGTCGGTATTATTATAATTATGCTAGATTTAGGGATATGGATATGGAGACATAGAAATTTAACTTGCTATGCTAAGTGGTCATAACAAATCTCAAAAAAAATCAGAATTTAAATTAAAATCAACTGGCTGTAAAACTTGGGCTCAAATTTAGTAATGGTATTGGAGTTCTAGTTCTATTCCATCTGGATTTTAATTTTCTTCTTACCATTTCTCATTCCAAATGCTCTAATGGCCCAGCCGTTTCTCGTAATAGATTTTTTTTTTTTTTTTCTTGAGAGGCAGTCTCGCTCTGTCACCCAGGCTGGAGTGCAGTGACGAGATCTTGGCTCACTGCAAGCTTCACCTCCCAGGTTCATGCCATTCTCCTGCCTCAGCCTCCTGAGTAGCTGGGACTACAGGCGCCCGCCACCACACCTGGCTAATTTTTTTGTGTATTTTTAGTAGAGATGGGGTTTCACCGTGTTAGCCAGGCTGGTCTCAAACTCCTGACCTGGTGATCCACCTGCCTCAGCCTCCCAAAGTGTTGGGATTACAGGCATGATCCGCTGCTCCTGGCCTAGATTTTTAAAATGAAAATTATTTGTTCTTTATGCAATAACAAACACCAATGCAATCTGTCTAC
Organism: Chlorocebus sabaeus; assembly: GCF_047675955.1. Taxonomy (NCBI): domain Eukaryota; kingdom Metazoa; phylum Chordata; class Mammalia; order Primates; family Cercopithecidae; genus Chlorocebus; species Chlorocebus sabaeus. The sequence goes on from NC_132920.1 coordinate 57,826,081, forward strand.
AGCAATAGTATCTTATATGTTTTTGTAATTTTTTTTGGTTAAATACTCTTCCATAATTCTCTTTTTTTCAAATAACAATCATAGTGGCCATGAATTTTATTTTGCCTACATTTGTAGGTAGAACTGGGGTCCTGGCAAACATCTACTTAAATAAAGTTTAGTGTTTTAGTGGGGGATTCCTTTTAATACCTACTAGAGAAAGGTAGGTAATTTTAGTTTGAATACAGGGAGTAGGAAAGATAGAAAAGAGCATTGTTCAAAATGTATCTAGGCTGGGCATGGTGGCTCGCATCTGTAATCCCAGAACTTTGGGAGGCCTAGGCAGGTGGATCACCTGAGGTCAGGAGTTCAAGACCAGCCTGGCCAACATGGTAAAATCCCATCTCTACTAAAAATACAATAATTAGCTGGGTGTGGTGGTGGGAGCCTGTAATCCCAGCTACTCTGGAGGCTGAGGCAGGAGAATTGCTTGAACCCTGGAGGCGGAGGTTGCAGTGAGCTGAGATTGTGCCATTGCACTCCAGCCTGGGCAACAAGAGTCAAAACTCAGTCTCAAAAAAACAAAAAACAGAAAACAAAAAAGTGTATCTATATTTGTGATTTAAATATGAATATTTTCACTATAAATTATGAATAATTTTATTCTAATAATTACAGCAGTGATTAGGAGATAATTGTTTGATATTGAGTAATGTAGATGTTGAATCTTTTGAAGCTCAGTTTCCTCCAGAAACAGTTGCGTGTTCTCTGAGAACCAGAAGAGTTGATCTTTTGTATAAATAAACCTAACATTATAATTATGACAGCCTCATGGTTTGGTGCTGTCTTCATGATAGTGAGTTATCCTGACATCTGGTTTTTTAAAATATGCGTGACACCTCCTCCTCCTTTTTCTGTGGCTCTCACCATGTGAGACACTGGCTTACTCCTTTGTCTTCTGCCATGATTGCAAGCTTCCTGGGGCCTCCCCAGAAGCCAAGGAGATGCCAGCACCACGCTTCTTATACAACCTACAGAACCATAAGCAAATTAAACCTGTTTTCATTATAAATTACCCAATCTCAGTTTTTGTGTTTTGTTTTGTTTTGTTTTGTTTGTTTTTGTTTTTGAGATGGAGTCTCCCTGTGGATATGCAGTGGCGTGATCTCGGCTCACTGCAAGCAAGCTCCGCCTCCCGGGTTCACACCTTTCTCCAGCCTCAGCCTCCCGAGTAGCTGGGACTACAGGCGCCTGCCACCAAACCCGGCTAATTTTTTGTGTGTTTTTAGTAGAGACGGGGTTTCACCGTGTTAGCCAGTATGGTCTCGATCTCCTGACCTAGTGATCCGCCTGCCTCGGCCTCCCAAAGCAGTGGGATTACAGGCGTGAGCCACCACACCTGGCCCTCAGTATTTTTTATAGCAACATAAAGAATGGCCTAACACATTAGGAAGAAAAAGTACATAGAAGCTTGTAAACCTAGAACTGAGAGTCTAAGAAACCAGGAGGCTTTCCTGTGAAAAAGAGAGTTAAGTTAAACTGTGAAGGAGGAGTTCATAGTAGTCTTTTTTTTTTTTTTCCCCATTTTTAATATACAAGGGTGTTGATGGCAATATTGTGAATAGTAGAAAAAATAATCTGGATATAAAATTCTAATCAATTAGTGCTACATATATAATATATCCTCACCAAGGGGTATTATGCACCCATTCAAATAAACAATTAGAGCTCTGTCTTTTGACATGGAGGGATTTCCATGAAGCAGTGAGAAGTGAGAAAAGAAGCATGCATTTAAAAAAGCATAGGAATAGTTCCAGAGAGAGCATTCCTCAAGAAAAAGAGAGAGGAAGTAGTATAAAGATGAGCTTCCTAGGCATAAGGAACAGCATATGCAAATGCCCCAAGGAAGAAGACAGCCTGGTGAAATACAGTAACTGAAAGGAGAGTAAAGAGACTGGAGCTCAGAAAATGAGGTCAGGGGCTATAGGTTGAGGAGAGGTGGGAGGCACACCAGGTGAAATAGAGAAGTAGACAAGTCAGAGCATATATCTGAGAAAGCCACATTAAGAACTTTGTTGTTATCCTTCAGTAAATGTTTTATACCTTGAACTATTTCCTTTTTTAACACTTAGTGATTGCATGTCATTTAACACGTAGTGATTGCTGGTGGAGCTATGCAGAGTATTCACTATATTTTAGAATCAATGACACAAAGGAAATAATAAATTCTTTCCTGGCACAAAGGAAATACTAAATTCTAGTTTTCCACTTCACCTTGTCCCCTTTCCAGTAGTTTTCTCCCATGAATGCATACAATACGGTTCTGTAGTTCTGAACTCCCAGGCTCAATGCCCCTTCTTGGTTTTAAAGAAATATTTTGTAACATCATCTTGTTACACTAAAACAATGAAATTTATTAATAATGTAATTTAGCCTACACATATAACTTTTAAAAATAATGTTATGTCCTGATTATAATGTAAATAAAAGGAATTTATAAAAAATGCTATTTGTCATAGTATATAAACATTCATACACAAATATACCAGTAAGACAGAAGAAGCTGAGAGGTGAGATGACTGACCTACAGATGCTAAGGAAGAACGATGAGTTTTATTGTATCTCTGAAGCAGTTCTGTAGTGCCGTGATCTAAAAAATGATGACTAATTCTTAGCAAATGTCTACGTTAAGCAAAATATATTGTAATTGGATTCCTGTAATTCAGTATACATTAAAACCGTGCCAAACATTTCTTGTATTTGTGTGTAAAACGGAGAGAAGCTCTGAACTTAGGCAATTATAAATGAATTTTTCATCTTCATTTTGTCTGGCAGGGCTGCTGTTATTTGCCCAAGACATCAGATAATTTTCCATTGTGATGGATACATCACAGAACATTGTCATTCCCAGGCCCACCATGTAACCTCAATACACAGCCCTCAATCACTGTAACATTTTCCAAAATTTCCTTATGAATTGGTTCACTGAGAACCACTGATCTGACTGGAAGACAAGACACTGGAAATGTCACATTATACCAGAAGACTTCAATAAAAGCCGGAATAAATAAATAAATAAATAAATAAATAAAAGGGATGTTATAAAATCACATATAGTTGGCAGAAAAAATAGTAAAGGGATTAAGTCTTAGGCATTTTAAGGCGCCTACACCAGTCAAAGCTGGAATAAAACAACGTAGGAGTAGATTTAGAACAATGACTAACCTGAAGCGAGACAGAGGAACGAGGGAGGCATTGTAGGCTGGAGGTCCACTGAGCAGAGGTGGGCAAAGGTGTGATGTAGAAATAAACATGATATGTCTGGGAGACAGTGACACAGAATTTCAGACATCCTCAAATTAGGCCTTCCAAAAAGGCAGTTGAAGTTGGCAGTTTACTGATGCTCCATTTTTGTTGTTGTTTTCTCTTTTTCTCTGTCTTAATTATAAAAAATACAAGTTATATCCCAGACAGCTGAAGTTCGTGAAATCCAGTCCAGACTGTGACTCTAAGGACACCAAAAATGATCACTACCGATGTGTTTTTTTATAATTCCTACAACATATAGTAACAATGAATGTCTATGATTATCTTAGCAATGTTGGTGATAACGACCTTTCTATATTGCTATGATAAAACACCTTAGAAGATGGCTATTCATATTCATCCATAACAATGAGTAACGAATGACTTAAAGATGTTAAATATTGACAATTCTCATGTCCTAACAAATACTAATAACAAAAGATGAATGAATATTTTAAAAATTGAATAATTAAAATAATCAGTACTTTGTATGAAATAGATTCTATTAGCTCACTCTATGTTCTGTTTTTACATCTAATGGCATGATTATGCAATTTACCAGTAAATACCAGCATGGATTTAATGTTATTTACATGTATTATGAAAAATGTAAGCAACCTAATATTTTCATGTGTTTGATCTGCCCAAGAGAAAGAGGAGAGGAAATGCACTCATGAGAGAATAGGACCTAATGAGTTTAGCAATTTAAAAATTAAGGACCATGATTTTCTGCTATTTTAATTAAGTCATTTCATATCTCTTTACCTCATTCTCTAAAATAATTTGTTACAATTATCTAACCTTTTACAAATGTTTGTAAATTAAAAGAAATAATTACCCAGTACTACACCATAATTTTGAAGAATGGATGAAGCACACAGTATGATAATGTGTTTTTCATCCTTCTAAAGGAACTTTGTGATGACCAAAACAGGAAAAAAAATTTTAATGTACAAATCTATTGAATTTTATTACATTTGTTTCCACACCTCTTTTCACAAATGTTTGTACCATCTTTTTGAACTTCAACTGGTCTTTAATTAGTTGTCTACACACCAATGAACACACAAACACCAGTCAAGGAATCAAATTAACACAAGATTCCTAGTTATATTATCTGCTATGCTTTATTAGTCTTTCTATCCTCTGCCCTAACCAGTGCTTGGCATAATGCCTTTTCTTTAGAAAGCTCTCAATAAATGTATTTATGGCACTTACATAATACTTTATGAACAATTTAAATGTGAGAGATATATAAAATGATTATGATGTTCATTTCAATAATTTTCACAGTAGTCTTACATGAAATGTCATAAGACAATTAAACTAATGTGATGATTCATCTGGCCACAGGTTTAGCCAACACTGACAGGAATTTTGCTTGGTAACTTCCCCAAAGTACTTGGGGAAAATATTTGTTGTTGTTGTTGTTGTTTTTTATTTTTTTGTGGAGACGAAGTCTCACTCTATTGCCTAGGCTCCCAGGCTGGAGTGCAATGGCGTGATCTCAGCTCACTGTAACCTTTGCTTCCCGGGTTCAAGCAATTCTCCTGCCTCAGTCTCCTCAGCAGCTAGGGTTACAGGCACATCCTACCACTCCTGGCTAATTTTTAGTAGAGACGGGGTTTCACCATGTTGGTCAGGCTGGTTTGGAGCTCCTGACCTCTTGATCCACCTTGACCTCCCAAAGTGTTGGGATTACAGGCATGAGCCACTGCACTCAGCTGTGAAAATGTTTTCGAGAGATACATCCATTTTCTTATCATTAGATATGACATTCTTTCTGTATTAAAGGCTTTATCTGCCTGAAAATCATTGTCTTGAACTGAAGTAAAATACATACATCCTAAAGCTCTTGAAGGAACTAGAATCTTAGTGCTCTTTTTGTGTGCAAATAATGACTGAGACCTGGTAACTAATTGAAATAGCTTCTCATACTTCTCATACTTCTAAGGATTTTTGAAGAAACATATTTGTTGAAAACAAATCAACAACTGAAAAAACACATGTCATTCAGAGTATGATTTCCTTCTTTCCCAATAAAGTTAGTTGCTTTCTCTCTTCTATAATTCCTGTCTCTTTCATTGTTATCTATATTTATGTGTATATATATTTTTTCTGGATTATTCTACTTTACATATATCTTATCTTATCAGTTAAATTATAAGTACTAGCCGGGCACGGTGGCTCATACCTGTAATCCCAGCACTTTCGGGGGCCGAGGCAGGTGGATCACGAGGTCAGGAGTTTGAGACCACCCAGGCCAATATGGTGAAACCTCGTCTCTACTAAAAATACAAAAATGAGCCAGGTGTGGTGGTGCATGCCTGTAGTCCCAGCTACTCAGGAGGCTGAGGCAGAAGAATCACTTGAACCCGGGAGATGGAGGTTGCAGGGAACCAAGACCGTGCCACTGCACTCCAGCCTGGGCAACAGAGTGAGACCCCGTCTCAAAAAAAAAAAAATTATGAGTACTTTCAAGACAGGAAAAAATACCTGATTGCTTTTGAACCCCCTTGCATACCTGTTAAGTGTAACTTCATATTTCCACTAATTTGTTTGGACTTTAAATATTGTAGAATGGAAATATTTTTATAATTATTTAATAAATATTTAGATTAAATATTGTAGAAAGATGCAATGAAGATTGTAGTTTTTTCAACAGATATTGCTTTAAGAACCTTTTTTTTTGAGACGGAATCTCGCTTTGTCTCTAGGCTGGAGTGCAGTGGCACAATCTGGGCTCACTGCAATCTCCACCTCCCAGGTTCAAGCGATTCTCCTGCTTCAGCCTCCCAAGTAGCTGGGATTACAGGTATGCACCACCATACTCAGCTAATTTTTGTATTTTTAGTAGAGATGGGATTTCACTATGTTGGCCAGGATGGTCTTGATCACCTTGACCTCGTGATCTGTCTGCCAAGACCTCTCAAAGTGCTTGGATTACAGGTGTGAGCCACTGTTAGTATAATCTTCCCATCCATCCTGTTAGCTACTTTTAAAGAATTAACTGTAAAAGTCTAGTTTTAGTTTCTGTCTTAAATATAACCTATCCATTTAAAAAATAATAGAGTTGAGAATTTATTAGGCATACTTTTCATACGGAGTGACTGAGGTTTTGTATCTCCCTTCCCATATCATCTGGACCTTGTTCATTACTCGTTATTTTCTATTCTCTGCTATTTCCTTTCCAACACAATTACCTGAGTACCTACCTATAGCTACAGTAAGATTCCCAACAACCTGAAAATAACCTTTCATATGATTCTGCTCCTGCCTCTTCCTACTTTTCATATATGTGGCCATTTTCTATCTTTCTTTCTTCCCCTCTATTGATGACTTTTGGCAGCTTGAAAACACAGTTATTACTTGGGCAACATGGTGAAACCCTGTCTCTACAAAAAAATACAAAAATTGGCTAGGTTTAGTGGTATGCACCTGTAATCCCAGCTACTAGGGAGGCTGAGGTGGGGGAGCTGCTTGAACTGAAAGGTTGGATGTTGCAGTGAGTTGAGACACTACACTCCAGCCTAGGGGGCAGAGCAAGATCCTGTCTCAAAAAAAGAAAGAAAGAAAAGAAAACCTATGTACTTCTTTCACTTTAAATTCTACATCCAATCTATCTGACGCAAATCATATTGATTTTCAACCTCATTGGCTGTCAAATTGGTTTCCTCCTTTTCATTTTCACTATTCCTCCCTTTGTCATACTATTCACATTACAGTTAGGCATAACTACTCTTCCTGACTCCCTAGAATTTATACCAAAGACACCAACTGTTAGATTAGTCAACACATCACCAGCAAGAGACACAAGTACATATTTTTCAAATTGCAATCAGAGTTCTTCCCAATCTGATTCCCAGTATAATTAATAGTAACGGCCACTTACGTGCTTACCGCAGATCAAGAGCTGGGATGTTTTCCATACCATATCTAATTTATAATTCTCACAACAATCTTAGATTGTAAATAATTTTGACCTCATTCTGTGAGAAAATTACTCCAAACTTTATTTCTAAACGTATCTTCCACCACAACCATGTGGTGCCCATGGCCAAATCACATAATTGATTTGTGAGTTCTGGAACTTGCTTTAACTTTAATCTTCTAGCCTTTACTCTGCTCAGCATCTAATCACGTGCCAATTTCATTCTCCTGACAAGTTTGCTCATCAGTCAGGACCCAACTCAAATTCTAAGAGTTCTGTGAAATTCTGTCCACATTCCTCACCTACCTTCTAGGCTCCTATGTATTTTCCATCCCATTAAGGATGGAAAGGTCTTACATAGCATAATACCTTTAATGGATTCTCCCTCTCCACTTCTATTTTCTGATCTTTTATTTGCTTTTAGTAATGAATACTCTAGTAGATATCCTTCTTTCTTTGTGATTTCACTTGACTTAGCATGAATGCATATCTTAATAAAATTAGACTTCCTGTGGGCCTCATTTTACTGTAAATATTCTTGATATTTTAAAAAATAGGATAAGTGTAGTCTCAAAATATTCATAAGTATTGCACCTTTAAGAAACATCCAGAATTATTCTCAAAGGTTGTAGAAACATGCCAGTATATTAAGTACCACATACAGAATATTAATTTAGTCAATGGACTGCATGCCAAAAATGAGGAAGAGAACTGAAAAAATACTAGAAAGTGAGATGTGAAAATTAGGAACAGAAGGAAAAAAATAAATACATAAAACAAGACAATTCTCTACATTCTTTTGAAGAAAAGAAACTACAAATCAGACACCACGAAGATTAGCTTGGTACTAGCCTGGAATTTGCTTTTACTTTCCTGACTTTGGCCTTTGCTCTGATGTTTCAGTATCTAGACTAATGCGAATTTCATTCTTCAGTTTAAATCAGCACATCAGTTAGGGATTAATCCAAACCTTAATGGTTTAGCATTTTCCTAAACTGTTTAATTAGGGGCCAAATAGCCATGAAAGTCATTTTTAAGGGTCAATTCAATTTTATGATAATTTATATATTATGCCAGAAGCTTAAAATATGCCTATTATCACCCTAAATTCCATTCTTACCGTACTAGGCTGCATTTTAAACATTTGCTGCAAATGACTGTATCTTGAAGTCTACGTGATTATACAAGTTATTGTAAATACTCATGACAGATTTACTGAGGTGTAGGCAAGGAAATGAAAAATAAATTTTATTATTTACTGTATTTCATGTTAAAACTAAATTATACTGTCTCTACTTCCGTAACATTGCTCCGCAGTATCCCACCTAGAGTGACCTGCTTTTGACGCACATCTCTCTATTTTAAACAATATCCTTTCATCCCAAATCTGTAATTAGGACAGTTGAGAGTCAGTACCAAAATCTTTGATGATACTTGAAATTCTGACGGGGCGCGGGGGCTCACGCCTGTAATCCCAGCACTTTGGGAGGCTGAGGGGGGTGGATCACGAGGTCAGGAGATCAAGACCATCCTGGCTAACATGGTGAAACCCCGTCTCCACTAAAAAATACTAAAAAAAATTAGCCGGGCGTGGTGGCGGGCGCCTGTAGCCCCAGCTACTTCGGAGGCTGAGGCAGGAGAATGACGTGAACCCAGGAGGCGGAGTTTGCAGTGAGCCGAGATCGCGCCACTGCACTCCAGCCTGGGCGACAGAGCAAGACTCCTTCTCAAAAAAAAAAAAAAAAAAATTCTTTTACATAAAAAGGTAAATGCACAAGCACTTTTTCTTGTACTTTTCCACTCCCCACGTCTTCTCCAAGCCTACAAACTCTTATGCGTTGAGAAGGAGTCTGCACTGCGGGATGCCCGTTGGAATTACCTAATATGGATGAATCCGCCCCACACTCTCGAGGGTGCTACAACCCTTGCTCTCACCCCGCGGTCCCCAGGCCTATCCTCCAGGCATTCATGAGCCCAGGGAGAAGCGAGTCCGGGACCACGGCCCCGCTCGGCCTAGATCCGCCTTCTTCCCAGGTGAGCGTCGCTGTCCTCCGGGATCGCTCCTCGCCCCAGCCCAGGAGCAGGGTGTCGGGACTTGTAATTGCCCCGTAGCCCCGAGGGCGGGCAGGAAAGAAAGGCTTTTTCATACTCCGCCGGGAGAGGGTTGGGTGGTTGAGTTCAGACAGGTTCCGAGCGCTTTCTGGCTGTTTGGGGTTTGGCGTGCCACGACTAGAGACTTGTTGTAACCCGTCTCCACTCCCGCCCCCTCTAGCGCTGCACCTCGGTCTCGGGGAGGCGCGGTTCCAGCCGGAATCAGCCTCCCTCCGCCGACTTGACGCTGGGCAGGTAACTCCCCTCCCCTCCCCGCCCTCGCCCGGGCGCTCGCTGCTTCCTGGGAGGCAAACCTTCCGCAGCGGGCGCGGTGTGGCGGGCGCGGTTGCGAGCGGCTTAGGGCGCTGCTGGCCGTAAGTGGGGCTCGGGCTCCTCTGCCCCGGACCACGGCGGGCGGGACCCCAGCGGGCGCAGGGTTGAGGTGCTTGGGGTGCTGGGGGGGCCCAGGGCTTCACCCGCCCTTGGCCGGCGCGGCTGACGGGAGCGATAAGGGCCTCCCCCTTGGGAGCGCGCGCGGGATTGGAAGTTCCCCACGGTGCAGAGCTCAGTTGCTTTAGTCTTTTCTACGTTTCTTTCATTGTCGTGTGGGTGCGAGTGAGTTGAGAACTTTGAAAAGTTGTCTCGTGCGGAGTCGGTTTGGGTCCCCAAAGGACGGGCGCCGCCGCTCGTGGACGCTGGATTTGTTTCCTCTTTCCCAGTGTAGGAGTGCGCCGAGGACCCCGGGAGAGGAAGCGGGAGGAGAGACCGCTGGGAAGAGTCTCGTGGGAGAAATCCAGGGTGGAAGCGGAGGGCGTGGGGGTGGAGGGTTCCGGGAAAAGGTGGGAGACTTTAGGTCGCTGAGGGGCGTGGGTGTTCTTTAGATCCGGAGTGAGGAGCAGAACTTGACAGTTTTTTTCACACAACCTCTTAATTGTACAGGATCCCGTTTCTGAGTGCAGACTGGTAGCGACCTGTGTTTTTCAAACTTGGGTCTGGCTGAGTCTGGGTCTGTGTGCCCTAGCAGCTCTCCAGGAGAAAGTCTGTACCTACCAAAGTTTGAGAACCACTGCTCTAGATCGTGGTGAGTGATCTAGAAGAGGAGAGTATGCCTAGAGCAGGTTGCTCCTGGAACGGGACTTGGAGACTTTTGGCCTATTCTGTGTGATATGTGGGGGGACTTGCCTGTATAAGGTGAGTGAAGAGGCAGGGAATGTGCCTGTGTTCGTTGCAGGGGTCATAGGTATGTCAAGAGACAACAGTGCTTTATAGGAGGAGGCTGGGAGGTTATGGGAACACAAGTTAGCACGTAGTCTATGTTTGGAGTGGTGAGGTTATAGGGTCTCTCTGACCTAGAAATGGAAATGAGAGCTCAAGCGGCCAGAACACTTAAGAAGAAGGTGTGCGGGTGGCAGGCAGTTGAGGCTAGAATTTAATGCTCAACACCTTATGTCCAAATTCCCATTTACAAACATCTTGCCAGGTTACTGGCAGGCACCTCCCTTCTTTCCCTTTCTCATCCTAACAAGTGCAAGAGCCCCGAGGAGGAAACCCATGACAGAGGCTGAATCATTGCTGACTAGCATCAGGAAAGGAGACAGTGATGAAAGGGACTTAGAAGAGAAAGCTGGGTTTTTTTTGGGGGGGGGGGGCGGTGGTGGTGGCGGTGGGAGGGTTCAAAATGATTGACGAATGAGAATAATATGAAACAGAATGATGGACGGTTGGGAGTGCCGGTCTTTGTTGCGTTTGTTTCTCTCTGTCTTCCTATAGTTCCCAGAAAAGTAGAAGTCCCCACACCTTCCAAGTGCAAATTCCACCCCCTTGCCTTTAGGGCTCAGGCACAGGTGGGGGGGTATACACCTATTTAGGGTGCTGGCTACACCCTCTAGAGCCTGCCTAAGGGGCTGGGTGGATCCTGGCTTTAAAGCTGGCAGGCTCTAGACCGCAGATGCTGAGAATTTATTGTGGGAAGCATTACCAATTGAACAGTTGCTGAAAGAGATTGTATAGATGCAGACAAACCACACCTCTCGTGCTGACTCAGTGATGTCTTTTACGTTTATGCCCTTGAGTTTATGACGCTAACTGGATAAACTTTTTTGGGATGAATTAATTAATTTTATTAATCTTTCTATTTTATTCCCTCTAGCATCCACTGTTCTTTATAGTTTAAGGTGGAGGTTCATTCACTGAGTGTTTTCTTGACCATGACTCACCTTGCAGCAACTCACCTACTTGTTTCCCATTTAATTACATTATACAATACTGAGTTGCCAAAATGTAATGTTGTTATACTTTTAAGTGTCCCGAATCTTGGGGTAAAAAACTGTGATCCCATCAAAGCAGGACTCTTCCAATACATAAATCTGGTTGGATGAGACCTTTTGAAAAGAGGCCACTTAGCTTAGTTTAATTAATTATTGGTAAAATTTCAAGTTATCCTTGTTTAGCTAGTTAGGTAAGTTGCACATCTGTCCCTTTATAAGTTGCAAAATGTGAATGTCCTATGGATGTTTCACAATTCAGCTTTTTAAACACAATGTTTTGTTCTTTTTGAAATGTGCTTTTGTTCCTTTAATTTCTGACCTGGAAATGGAATGTATTTTAGAATTTTGTTGTTGAATTTATCATTTGAACATCAGAATACCTCCACTCCCCTGTGGAAACAAGAGTTCTAAATGATGGTTATTCACAGCCCAGCTTTAAGGATGCCGCAGAAAAAAATTTGTACAAATAGCACTTAAACTCCATCAAGAATTAAAGCCAACAACATTTCTCTGAGAAAGTGTGTTAGAGCCTTCAGTGGGAGCTTCCTTCCCACTGAGGTGTGCCAATGGGCATGGGCACTGTCTAGAATTATCCTGGCCCCTAAGGGTAGAGCAGGCTTCCCAAGGGGATTGGGAGGCGGAGTGCTGTGGGAAGACAAGAGCTGGGGGAATGGTAGGCTCCAGTGGAAAGGATATACGTGGAGGTGAGGTGGAGTGGGGGGCAAGTGGGCTGTATGCTGGGGAGGAGGGTGCACTAAGGAGGCAGGGGGCTAACATGTACAGAAAGTAGGGGTGGGGAATGGAGGGGCAAAGGATGTTTTCGGGGGCTGTGATGCTGTAAGGAAGGTGAGCCTGGGTGGAGAGATGATCCAAATATGAGGGATATTCACTGGGCTTGCTGTCTGTGTTGGGAAGTCCTGGAATCACATGATCACGAATGGTAGGAAACTTTTCCTCTCCGGACATCTAATTACTACCCAGTTTGTCTTTTGTTTTATTTTTACATTGTCCTTAGGAGTGGGGTGAGATGTCCCCTAAGGGCACATGACATTTATCTTTTGAGCTGTGTCTTAAATAATTTGTAGATTACTGGTCCGTGGGGAACTTAAAGTAGTCATAGTCAGCCTCTCTTGCATACTGACATAGGGTCAGGTGTAATCTCCAGGTCACTGGCAGGGGTCTATGTTAAAGAGTTTATAGAGAAGTTATGCAGTGATGATAATTATCTAACGGCTCTAACTTTGTGCTCTTTTACACTATCTCTTTGATTAAACATATTTATTGACCATTATCTGCCAAGCAATATATTCCTCTCCAGGGGTAGGAAAGTGAAAATATATTCCTGGATCTTAGGAATCTTGCAGTTTAGGGACGTAATGATGATTACAAGTATACAAATAAACAAATGGATCAAGTCCACTGATTTTTGTAGTTCCTTCCTATTCTCTGAACATCACAGCACACGTTGTTCGTGTTCATTAATTCATTTGTGAAATTGAACATTAGCAGCCCTGGGATTGTCATGTTTTTTGACAAAGTATTAACGTTCTTTAGGCTTGCAGGTTTTTCACTGGTATTGTGAAAGGTTTAGACTATGTGGCCACTCCTGTGTCCCACCCACAGTGCTCTGAAATTCTCTGTGATCACTTCTTATTGAGAATATCATAAAATAATGTTAACTAAGGTTTCCTCACAATATCACTGTGAAGCTTCTTATTTCCACTACTTTGGCCAAATTTTCATTTCAAAGGGTTTTCATTCTTTATTTAACATCAGGTTCCTTCTTTGATTACATAAACATTACTACGTGGGAAATAAAAGGCAGTTTTCAAAGTACTAAAGAGTGACATCTTCCATCTCAATGGTGGTAATAGAATCAATCAACATGAGATGTTTGGGCTGTCATTTATATATACACACTAGCAATTATGGCTTTAATTCTTAACAGCGTGTTCCTCCAAATAACCTAGTCTCATAAAACTCATTCAGCAGATCTTTTTTTATTATTATTATTCCTGAGACAGTGTCTCGCTCTGTCACCCAGGTTGGGGTGCAGTGGCGCGATCTCTGCTCACTGCAAGCTCCGCTTCCCAGGTTCATGCCATTCTCCTGCCTCAGCCACCCAAGTAGCTGGGACTACAAGGGCCCGCCACCACACCCGGCTAATTTTTTTTTTATTTTTAGTAGAGACGAGGTTTCACCGTGTTAGCCAGGATGGTCTCGATTTCCTGACCTGGTGATCTGCCTGCCTTGGCCTCCCAAAGTGCTGGGATTACAGGCGTGAACCACCATGCCTGGTCTCAACAGATGTTTTAAAAGTACTATATTTTAACGGCCAGATGTGGTGGCTCACACCTGTAATCCGAGCACTTTGGGAGGCCAAGGCAGGTGGCTCACAAGGTCAGGAGTTCAAGACCAGCCTGGCCAAGATGGTGAAACCGCGTCTCTACTAAAAATACAAAAATTAGCCAGGCGTGGTGGCGGGCGCCTGCAGTCCCAGCTACTCGGGAGGCTGAGGCAGAGTATTGCTTGAACCTGGGAGGCAGAGCTTGCAGTGAGCCGAGGTCACACCACTGCACTTCAGCCTGGGCGACAGAGTGAGACTCCATCTCAAAAAAAAATTTAAAAATAGTGCTGTATTTTTTCAAATATAACTTCTGAGTTATTTGTTAAAGATGAGTGCAATATAGCTAAGATGTTTTTAGAGTAACTGTTTACAGTGTTCCCCCATGATTCTTTTTTTGTGTCAACTCTTCCTTTCCATTTTCATCTTTATTGGCCTTTTCATCTTTTTTGTCACATCTCATCCTTTCTACCCTCCTTTGGTCCCTTCTCTTCCTTCTTTTTTCTTTTATGCTTCTCTTCTCTTCCTTCCCATTATGTTTTTCTCTTCACCTCCCTTCTCTTTTTATCTATCCTTTCTCATTCCTTCTGATTTACTTTTTTACCTGTTCATCTTTCTTCTTTCTTATCTCCCATTTCATATTTCTATTTATTTGTCCATTTCACCATCTGTTGAACTTTCGATTTATTTACATTTTGTTTTGTTTTTTTGAGATGGAGTCTCACTCTGTTGCCCAGGCTGGAGTGCAGTGGTGCAATCTTGGCCCACCACAACCTCCGCCTCCCGGGTTCAAACGATTCTCCTGCCTCAACCTCCCAAGTAGCTGGGACTACAGGCATGTGCTACCATGCTTAGCTAATTTTTGTATTTTTAGTAGAGATGGGGTTTCACTATGTTGGCCTGGCTGGTCTCAAACTCCTGACCTTGTGATCCACCCGCCTCAGCCTCCCAAAGTGCTGGGATTACAGGCGTGAACCACCATGCCTGGCCTATTTACAGTTCTTTATTTCTGCCTGTCATCTTTATCAGCACAATTCTCTACTTTGGTATTCTAAAAATCTGTACAATTAAAATTAGACGCATATCTCGTTTTATTGCGCTCTGCTTTATTGGACTTTGCAGCAATTGTGTTTTTACTAATTGATGGTTTCTGGCAACACTGCCTCAAGCAAGTCTGTCAGTGCCATTTTTCCAACAGCACATGCTCACTTTGTGTCTCTGTGTCACATTTTGGTAATTCTCACAGTATTTTAAACTCCTTCATTTTTATAATATCTTTTTTGGTGATCATTGATCTCTGATGCTACTCTTGTAATTTTTGGGGGTGCTGCAAATCATGTGCACATACGACAGTGAACTTAGTCTATAAATGTTGTGTGTGTTCTGACTGCTCCACCAACCGGCCATTCCCCCAGTGTCTTTCCCTCTCCTTGGGCACAATATTGAAATTAGGCCACTTAATAACTCTACCAGGGCCTTTAAATGTTCAAGGGAATGGAAGAGTTGCATGCCTTCATTTTAAATCAGAAGCTGGAAATGATTAAGCCCAGTGAGGAAGTCATGTTGGAAGCTGAGATAGGCTAAAAGCTAGACCTCTTGTACTAGACAATTATCCAAATTGTGAAAGCAAAGGAAAAGTTGTTGAAGGAAATTAAAAGTGCTACTGCAGTAAACACACACATCATGAGTAAAATAGCATTATTGCTGATAGGGAGAAAGTCATATTGGTCTAGAGTTCTAGGCTGTTCAATCTGTGGCCTGCAGGCCGTATGCAGTCTAGGACGGTTTTGAATGTAAACTTTCTTAAAAGATTATGTGATTTTTATTGCAATTTTTTGTTTTGTTTTCTTTTTAGCTCGTTGGCTATTGTTGTTAGTGTATTTTATGGGTAGCCCAAGACAACGCATCTTTCAGTATGGCCCAGGGAAGCCAAAAGATTAGACACCCCTGGATAGATCAATCCAGCCACAACATTCTCGGTCGAGGTCTAATCCAGAGCAAGACCTTAACTCTCTTCAATTCTGTGAAGGCTGAGAGAGATGAGGAAGCTGCAGGAGAAAGGTATGAAACTAGCAGAGGTTGGTTCCTGAGGTTTAAGGAAAGAAGCTGTCTCCAAAATGTAAATGTGCAAAGTGAAGCAGAAAGTGCTGATGGAGAAGCTGAAGCAAGTTATCCAGAAAATCTAGCTAAGATAATTGATGAACAAGGTAACAGTAAGCAACACATTTTTAATGTAGGCGAAACAGCCTTCTAGTGGAAGAAGATGTCATCTGGTATTTCAGAGCTAGAGAATGCCTGATTTCAAAGGATAGACTGACTGTCTTTTTAGTGGTTAATGCAGCTGGTGACTTTTAAGTTGAAGCCAGTGCTCATTTACCATCCCAGAATGCCTAAGGTCTTTAAAAATTATTCTAAATCTAGTCTGCCTGTGTTCTATAAATGGAACAACAAAGCTCAGATGAGAGCACATGTGTTTACAGCAAGGTCTACTGATTTTTTAAGCCTACTGTTGAGACCTACTCAGAAAAAAAAGATTCCTTTCAAAATATTACTGCTTATAGACAGTGCACCTGGTCACCTAAGAGATCTGATGGAGATTAATGTTGTTTTCATGCCTTCTAACACAACATTTGTTCTGTAGCACTTGGATCAAGAAGTGACTTTGACTTTTAAGTTTTATTATTTAAAAAGACATTTCATAAGGCTGTAGCTGCCACAGATAAGTGATTCCTCTAATGAATCTGAGCAAAATAAATAGAAAATCTGGAAAGAATTCCCCATTCTACATGCCGTTAAGAACATTTATGATCCATGGAAGGAGGTCAAAATATCAACATTAACAGCAGCTTGAAAGAAGTTGCTTCTGACTCTTGTAGATGTCTTGGAAAGGTTCAAGACTTGTGGAGGACGTAATTGCAGATATGGTGGAAATAGCAAGGGAACTATTAATAGAATTAGAAGAGGAGGCTGATGGCGTGGCTTAGTTTCTTCAGTGTCATGATAACACTTTAATGGATGTGGCATTGTTTCTCATAGATGAACAAAGAAAGTTGATTCTTGAGATGGAATCTACTCTCTTGGTGAAGGTGCTGTGAACATTGTTAAAATGACAACAAAGGATTTAGAATATTATAAAAACTTAGTTGGTAAAGCAGCGGCAGGGCTTGCGAAGATTGACTCTAGTTTTGAAAGAAGTTTTCCCGTGTGTAAAATGCCGTTAAACAACATTGCATGCTACAGAGAAATCGTTTGTGCAAGGAAGAGTCCATCTTTCTGACAAACTTCGTTATTGTCTTATTTTAAGAAATTGCTATAACCACCCCACCCTTCAGCAACCACCACCCTGATCATTCAGCAGCCATCAACATCAAGACAAGCCCCTCTACTGGCAAAAAGATTACAACTTGCTGAAGGCTCAGATGATAGCATTTTTTGGGCGATAGGTATCTTTTGACTAAGCTTGTTCATTGGTGTTTTAGACATAATGCTATTGCACACTTAATAGGCCACAGTGTAATGTAAAGATAACTTACATATGCACTGGGAAACCAAAAAAAATTTGTGTAACTCGTTTTATTGCAATACTCACTTTATTGTGGTGTCTGGAACCCAACCTGTATTATCTTCAACGTATGCCTAGGTATGAAAGTCAAATTTTATTTTCTAATGTGAGGCAAATTTTATTTTCTAGTAGCTAAAATATAAATAAAATTGACAATTACTCTTTAAACATTGTAAGCACAATATTCAACAATATATGTCTAATATTTTATACTTTTAAAAAGTTGTTCCTTTTCTTCACATTGGAACATATGTGCAATGGTCATCTGATCAGGACCAAAGAGTCACGTCTTTTGGCATGTACAGTGAAGTTCATCTTTGCTTTAATTCAAATTATAAACATCCTGCCACTAACTTCAGAATTTTCATTTTTCTAGTTTTCAAAATGTATTATAAGTTCAAATTGCAATAAAATATTCAAATAAGTGTGCAAATACACGGTAAAAAGAAATACAATGATATTATTAAAACTGCATATTGACATGCTGGCAGCCCCATGTACAGTAAAATGAAATACTTAGTAATGATAGATTAAACACTGGAATTATTAAAGTTGTTTTGAGTGTCAATCTCTCATGCAGAAAAGTTCAGGATTTTCAAATGCCGAAAGAACTAACTAGGAGATCACTTATACGTATAATTGAAAATTACAGCATATGGCTACAATTTCTATGTCTGTTAATGTCAGACAAAAACATCAGTCCATATACATTGAAAGAAATATAGAAAGTGCTTTATTGCAGAAGCACTTACTTGTATGATACTAGGCCAATTCATGTCCACTGATATCTCAATGTATTATCTGAGAAATCTGTCACTTTTGGTTCATACTCAAAGCCATACTCATAGCTCTGTTATTAACATAAGGTCTTCAAACTTTCTGAAATTCTGTATTTTGTTTACGGAGTGACTTCACTCCCATTTAGCATGTTAAATCTTGTATGTGGAAGAATTGGAATAAGTCATTTAGAGGAAAAGAAGAGCGTTAAATCTCTCCAAGGTCATTAGATCCAAAATGTGATTCCACAGAAATTTGAAGTGGATCCAAAATACGATTCACCAAAAAGTGGGGCAGGAACTTGAAATCCTAAGTGTGTGTGTGGATGTATCACACACAGAGAAAATGATTCGATAAAATTATTAATTACTTGAGTCAAAGAAACGAATCATCTTTGATTTTAATGTAACAATGCAGAAATTCCATTGTCTCCCAAATAATTCAGTTTATTTTGTATACATATGAGAAATATTTTTGATTTGTATAGAGGATGGATAAAACTGAAACAAAGAAAAGAAAGGAGAAGAAAGGTTTAGATAACATAATCAATGATGATTCCATGGAAAGGGTGCCAAGGTCTTTTCACTTAAGATATATAGTGTTGTAGCAATTTCTAAATAATGGCCAGAGCTCTTTGGGGAAAGCTTAATTGAGAGACTAAGCGAGGAACCCTGTCTTTGAAATCAATTAGAACTTTGAGCTGCAAAGGAGTGGAAAAAGCAAGATTTACTCATGGACTCACATATCCACACCCACAGGTAGACTGTGCAAAGCGATAAGTAAACCAGTGATAGCTGCAATACTATGTGGCCAAGTTGTCTCCTTCTCCCTCACTGTTATGCTGACATAGGCCTTAAGGACAGACGAAAGTGAAATAACTGCCAGGTGCATTTTCTGGTTCAGGTGTGGTTTAAGCAACTGTGACTAGCAGAGTTCTATAAACATCAGCTTTGTCTCAGAACTGCAGTCTTCCAAGTTAGCACTGCTGTTGGAAGAATTGAGCACAATTGTAGAGAGAGAGAGCTGAGAAACCAGGTTACTATTTGTAGGTAAGCCACAAGTCCTAGAAATCTGTCTGAATAAATCCAGCAGCATTTTACACATTTAAAAGCTATATTTATTTCTTATTTATTAACTTCTGTCTGTGCAAAGTCTCTATAAACAAGAAGCCAACGAAAAAGGTTATTTCAAAAAGAATAAAAAGTTGAACTAGAGTGGGCTGGTTTTCTAATGAGGTTTGTTGGCAGTTTCTGGGGTAACATAAAGAGAAAAGCACATTTTTCAGTTGTGATACAGCTGTCTAGCCAGGCTTGATTAAAAGTGAATCCTAAGGGAAATGACTAATAAAGAACTGGTAGGCATTGGGATTATTTTAGATATTCTGATTATTTATATGGCTCTTTAACCACGTGAAAACTAAAATCTTTCCAGGCTAGATATATTATTCATATTTAATATTATTTGGCATTCAAACTAAATAAATTTGTGTCCACTTACACAATTGGCACAAAATTATTTCTGTTTTAAAGCCTGTACTTTATAACAGTCTGAGACTGCTTCCCTGCTACTAAATGTATGTAACAATTTTACTTTTTATGAAAAGCTCTTCCTAACATAACTAAACAAAATATATTTTCTTAAGACATTTTATTTATAGACTTCCTCACTATTTTCTAGTTGAGGCACACTACCCTTGTTAAATGTATTTGGGAAGCCATTTTAAGAGTTCATATTGGAACATACATTTATGAGTTTTCCTACAGCATTTACTCTGCAAATGTCAGCATGCACCAAGAGTGACTTTATTGCCTTTTAGACTTAGAGGTGGAGCAGGAGGGTACATGACACGTTCAGCATTTCACTCCATGGGGCTCTTGTTGCCTGTGGTGTTTTTGTCTCAATATGTCTTTGTTATAAATTATACTACATTTCTGAAACTGAGGTTGAAAGAGACTGAACCCTACTTCCTGTGGTGTTCAGGAGATTGTGTATGAGAGTTGTGAAGTGAGGAGGAGGAGGAGGAGGAGGAACATCAAGGTGAATAAGGGGTAGGTCAATAGATCTCTAGTTATTTTTCCTTTATAATTATACCGTGAGGGCAGAACTGAATTTACTTGTAATGTAAGAGAATAGGTCTTATCCAAGACAGTGATGATACCCAAAATATGAAATAACTAACATGATGGGGCCACTGGTAAATTAGAATATACCGACTCAGTGGCCTTTAAGCAGCTGTTATTTTACTGAAGGGGGTACAGGAAATAGCACATAAATAAATAAATATTTTATTTCACATAAGTGTTATAAGTTAAAGCAGGGTAAAATGATTAAGTATGGTAGAGAGGGTGGGTTCTCTCTACAATGGGTAGTCTGGAAGACCTCTCAGAGAAGGTGGCATATGGGTAAGATAAAAATGAAAAAAAAAAAAGGAGCATTCCAGGCAGATGGAACAGCTGGTGCAAAGATCCTAAATTGGAAATTAACTCAGGATGTTAGATGTAAAGAAAGAAAACCTGTTGCCTATCTGGGGAAGATGTCCACAAACCAACTGGATATGTGAGTCTAGAGGAGAAGGGAGCAGTGAAGTCTGGATGTTTGCAAGTCATTCATGGATATAAGGCTTGACGGGATTATTCTGGGAGAGTAATGAGAGAAGAGCTAAGAGAGATGGCAACTCCCAAGTCCAAACCCTGATAACAGGAAATCAATAGCTTTGATGACACTTGAGTAAAATTCTTAGTCTTCTGCATATCTCAGCAATGATTTTCAGATACCATTGGCACTAACAGTAGTCACTATTGAAAAGTCATTTCCGGCCGGGCGCAGTGGTTCACGCCTGTAATCCCAGCACTTTGGGAGGCCGAAGCGGGCGGATCACGAGGTCAGGAGATCGAGACCATCCTGGCTAACATGGTGAAACCCCGTCTCTACTAAAAATACAAAAAACTTAGCTGGGCGTGGTGGCGGGTGCCTGTATTCCCAGCTGCTTCGGAGGCAGAGGCAGGAGAATGGCGTGAACCTGGGAGGCAGAGCTTGCAGTGAGCCCAGATCGCGCCACTGCACTCCAGCCTGGGCGGCAGAGCGAGACTCCATCTCAAAAAAAAAAAAAAAAAAAAAAAAAAGGAAAAGAAAAGTCATTTTCCCCACCTATCTGACATTTTCAAGAAAAGGAGGTCCTCATCCTGTTGTAAGTTTTGCCTCCCTTTAGAGTAGAGTGAGGGATGCATTCTTCTTGAAAAAAGAATCTAGATTCATATTTGGATGACTTATTGGATGAACTTAAGCCTTACACTGTTGTGTTATAGCAAGTTGTAAAATATAGACTTCGGCTTCCCAGGGACTGCTCTGAAATATATAGTTACTTCAATTTCACCTTATTGATATAAGAAACATACATAACCATAATTTATTTAAACACCCAATTCATCTTTTCTTGCTATTGAAATAAGTTTATATAATAACTGATACCAGAAACACCAGAAAAAATGAGTCATGCTTTATGGCTAATTTGTATCACTACTTGTGTAGAAAACAGAAGTCTTGGTAATTTATCTTGTTATGATTAATGAAAATGCCCAGAAACTGTTTGCTGAATGACTTTAACATAATAAAACAGTGAAAAATGCAAATTTTATGGAGAATCCCCAAAGACACTTGATACCACCTTTGTTGTTCTGACAAAGTTCTCATTTGAAATTAATATTTATCTTTTTGATATAGATCTATCCATTTACCTAATCACCTTTACAGTACTCACTGCATTTCTGGTTATTCTTTCTGAAGCCCTTTATAAATGGGTAATATTTCATATTACCAAAAACCTAACCTCGATTTAACATAAGCAAATGTATGTTCAAATATTAACAATTTCTGTATGGGTATGAAAATTCCTCCCCCCCACCGCCCCCCACGCCCCACCGCCCCTCCCCCCCACCGAGACGCAGTCTTACTCTGTCACCCAGGCTGGAGTGCAATAGCGTGATCTCAGCTCACTGCAACCTCCGCCTCCCAGGTTCAAGCCATTCTCCCTGCTGCAGTCTCCTGAGTAGCTGGGATTACAGGCACCCGCCACCACGCCCGGCTAATTTTTGTATTTTTAATAGAGACTGGGTTTCGCGGTGTTGGCCAGGCTGGCGTCCAACTCACCTCGTGATCCGCCCGCCTCGGCCTCGCAAAGTGCTGGGATTACCGGCATGAGCCACTGCGCCCGGCCATAAGTATTATGATTTTTTTTTAAATTTATTTTTTAACAGTCTCTAGTTTATACTTTAGTCAGCTCTCACTCTGTTGCCTTCAGGTATTAAGGCAGTATATCATGAGCTTATTTAACAATTATGTACTTACTGAGCATTTAGAATTGTGCTAAACAGACATAATCTCTGCTGTCATAGAGCTCACAATCTAGTGGAGAGGGTAGAGTATGATGCATTTAAATAATGCATGAGAAGGGATAACATGTATTGGGAATTACTGTGGGAGCTCCTTTCACTGACTGTTGTACTAGCTCCCGAGAGTTAGGCATGACACTGTGTCAGTGAGCTACTTACTAAGCCCTAATTAAGTACATCTAGTTATTTTAATTTTTTTCCTTTATGGGTCAGTACCCATATGACTTTAGTTTGGATATTCTGTACTTGTTCATGTGTTGCTCTGTAAGAATTATTAAACTTAGATATGCAGGGTTTTGAATCACCCATTACAGCCAACAATCTGTGAATGAGAAAAGAAGTGGTTATTGTAAACTCAAAAATAACAGTTGAGGTACTTCTTTTAAAAAAATCTTTCCCCATTGCAAAATAATACATATTCATTGTATTATTAATGATTTAACATTGTATTGTATATATAATGATTTAACAAATGTTAAATACAAAAAAGTGAAAAGAAGCTTCAGAAAACCACCTGTAGAACCACTACTCAAAGAAAACCACCCTCATTATATGTGCGTGCGTGTGTGTGTGTGTGTGTGTGTGTGTGTTTTCCTTTTGTTTTTGGGTATATTTTCTCCAATTATAATTTTGCTCTTACATAGTTTTGTAGCCTGCTTGTTAGCTCCATAACATTGTAACAAGCTTTTCTGCATGCTATTAAAACCACTGGAGGCAGCTTTTAACATTCTTGTTTTGTTTTTGCATTTGAATAGTGATGTTGATAATGTTGCTTAGTTAACTTAGAGAAAAAAATGAAGCTGGAGATTCTGGGTTGGTAAACACATTGACTTGCTGAGAGGGGGATGTGCTTAGAGAAGGCGTGAAAGCTCTCCACTCCCTCTATACTCTTATACCTTGCCCTATACCTTTCTTTGGTTCTTCCTGAGTTGTATCCTTTATTGTATACAATTAAAAAAATTGTCAAGCTGTTTCTAAAACATATATGGAAATGCAAAGGGACTAGAATATCCTAAACAATCTTGAAAGAGAAGTACAAAGTGGAGAACTTACATTGAGTAACTGTAAGACTAACTGTTAAGATGTAGTAACCAAGACTGTGTGATACTGGTATATGTGTCAACAAAGAGATCTATGGAACAGAAGAAAGAACCCAGTAATAGACCCTCCTTATATAGTTATGTCACATTCAACCAAGGCATGAATCAATTCAATGGGAAATAGAATGTCTTTTCAGTAAATAGCCCTGTAACAACTGTATTGTGCGTGTGTGTGTGTATAAATATATGTACATAATCTTATCACACACCATATACAGAAATTAATTTTAGATGATTTAAAGTCCTAACATTTAAAATCTAAAACTATAAAGCTGCATAAGGAAAATGTTTCATCAAAATATAAAACTCTGTTCTGTACATGTTCATGGCATGTTAAACACAGACCTCCCTGAGCCTGACTCATTGCTCTGCTTATCCCTGACCCTCTCCAGGACTTGAGGGTATTGTGGTTGTTCATGTTATGGTCTCGAACTCATGACCTCAGATGATCTGCTTGCCTTGGCCTCCCAAAGTGCTGGGATTACAGGTGTGAGGCACGATACCATACCATGGGTGTTGTGTTTTTTTCAAATTTATTTTTTAGTAGTCTCTAGTTTATACTTTAATCAACTCTCACTCTGTTACCTTCAGTTATTAAGGCAGTATTTCATTATTCATTTGAGATGAATTTGAGCAATTCTTTCTTAAGATGAGAGTTTAATATTTCATTCTTTATACTGCATCAAAATGTCCCAGTATAGAAGTGGCCTAGGCCGGGCACAGTTGCTCATACCTGTAATCCCAGCACTTTGGGAGGCCGAGATGAGTGGATTACTTGAGCATAGGAGTTTGAGACCAGCCTGGCCAACATGGCAAAACCCTGGCTCTACCAACAATACAAAAAAATTAGCCAGGAGTGGTGGGACATGCCTGGGGTCCCAACTTCTCAGGAAGTTGAGGTAGGAAGATCACTTGAGCCTGGGAGGTGGAGGTTGCAGTGAGCCAAGGTGGTGCCACTGCTGACAGAGGGAGACCCTACCTCCAAAACAAATGAACAAAAAAGAAGTGGTCTCATAAAATGAGAGGAACGGTCCATGGTGTGGTCTCTTGGGTTCTTTCTGGCCCTAAATATCATTTCAGTTTAAAAAATGATGGAAGAAGCAATGAATCCCAGGTAAAATGATCCCAAATCTAGTTGGAGTGTTTCCAGACAGAAAGGTCCGGCTGCTTGTTCTCACTGTCCAGTAACGAGATGCAGACAGACTGGGAAAGAAGGGAGTTTATTTCTGCAACGGGTTACAGGGAAAAGGCCTGAGTAACTCACCAGACCAACTCCAAGTTACAAGTTTTTTTCTCGTGCTTAGGTACATTTTAAGCTCCATGCCTACTTGTGGGAGTGTACCTACGAGCCGGAGTGTTTCATTCAATCTATATCTATTCTTTAACTAGAGTGTGTAGTCTGGAAAGTTTTCTCTAGAGTCTTGGAAAGTTTCTTAAGTGGGCTCTGGTACAAGGTAGTATAAGGATGCCTTTATTATTCAATCAGACATTGGGGTCTAAGAAAACCCAGGTGGGGTCATAATGGGTTTGTTTTCATATTCCAGCCCTTGTACTCCAGTTTCTCCAGTTCTTTAATGTTTAACTTATACACACATCAGAGTTATAATAGAGGGTTAGTAGAAACTGACTCTTCTGGTGGCTAATGGGAACCTGGCCTGCCACAGAAGGCCACAGGTTTTGAGAGGCTATAGGTCTATTCAGATTTTGTGACCAGTCTGGGCTGAGCACAGTGGGTCACAGGAGGAGGGGAACAAAAGGAGAAGGTATAGTCCAGCCTTTGAGCAGCATCAGGGTATAGTTGGAGTGATCCAAGGCACACCCTAAAAACAGGGAAGTAACCCTTGCTGAGGAAGCTAGGACTGTGGGAAGGACACTAGGTGGCAGTTAACAGACCTGAGTTCTTACCCAGGATGTGACTTTCAGTATGTGGCCCGTGGTGGACATTTGCTTCTTCCGTAAAATGAGAGGCTAGCGGATCAGCAAGTGTTTCTTCTTCTTTTTTAAAAACCTGTCATTGGCCAGGCATGGAACCTCACGCCTCTAATCCTAGGACTTTGGGAGGCTGAGGCAGGCAGATTTCCTGAGCTCAAAAGTTTAAGACTTGCCTGGGCAACATGGTGAAACCCCATCTCTACTGAAATTTAAAAAAAAAAAAAAAAATTAGCCGGGCGTGGCTGCGCACGCCTGTAGTCCCAGCTACTCGGGAGGCTGAGGTAGGAGAATCGCTGGAACCTGGGAGGTGGAGGTTGCAGTGAGCTGAGATCGCACCATTGCACTCCAGGCTGGGTGACAGAGTGAGACTCCATCTCAAAAAAAAGAGAAAAAACCCGTGAAAAAAAACAAAAAAACCCACCTGCCATCTTATTTTCATTAATTAAATACTTTTTATTAGTGCAAAAAATAAATAAAGCTGAAGTTCGAAGGCTGATTCTGGAGAAACTGGGAAGAAGAGTAGTAGGCAAGTTCTTGTCACTCTGGTATAGGAAACCACAACACACACCACTGCTGAGCAAGCTTATGAACCTCACAGATCTTTTGAGCAGGCAAAACAAATACTATTTTGGAATTCTGATGTGAAGAATGTCTCAGAAATCCAACTGGTTATCCTATAGGACTCTCTCCAAAAATGTGTCCTCTGCTTAATTATGTGCATAAAGAGGGGTTTCAGTTAAAAACAACACAACAACAATAAAAAAAAAAAAATAGAGGTACCAATTCTATTTTTATGCACCTTTACTAATTAAATAAAACTCCATCTCAGGTTGTTACCTAACAGTTTTTAGCAGTTTTTATGGCAGATGTACACTTGAGGGCCTTCATCTCATTTAGCCCACATAGAAACCCTTCGGGGTCAGTACTGTTATTTTACCCTTTTTCCTGGTGAGTAACATGAGGCTTAAAGCCCTTAAATAACATGACTGAGGTTTTACAACCAGTAAGTTTCAGAGTAGAGGTCAAAACCTGTGCCGTCTTACCAAGAGGTCAAAACCTGTGCCGTCTTACCAACTATGCCGCTGAGCCAACCTGTGATTTTTGTTATTTGGTCCTTAGTAATTCTACTTCTCCACTTCATATAATTGAAGACTACCCTTAGTGCGTCTCCTAGTGTTCTCTTTGGACTAAATGTTCCAATTTTTCATGACATAATGGGCTCCAAACCCTGCCTAATCTTGTGTGAATGTAGTTAATTTTTGATATAAATTAAAACCTCCAAATTTGTTGCAGTTGAACTTAATAATGTTCATGTTGATTTATTATTTTGCCACTTTGTCACTATTTTGAATGTCTATTTTGGCATCTAGCATATATGTTTTTTGTTGATTTTTGCAGACATTTTAGAGAATATGTCTCTATTTACTCATCCAAATGATTACTGATCAGGGCCAGAACAAGAATACAGCACTTTGGTATGGCACAAGACACAACTTTATCAGGATAGCCTTGTAGTTTAGATGTTGGTAAAAATAATAATTTAATTTTATTTGCATTTTTAAGCCATGTATAATCCTTTGGAATTTGAGCATTCAGTATAAGCTCTCTGTAAATGTTTTTTTTTTTTTTTAATGAATTTGTTTACAGGAAGTATTCAATAAATGCTTCCAAATTACATTGAATAATTGTGTTTTAATGTCATTAACATATATTGGGTGTTTTTTTCCCCTGATATCTAAAATTCCTATAGTTTAGATCTAAAAAGGCAAATAGCAGCCAATAGAAACAAACCCTGGAATCATATTGGTATGAAAGTGATATTGCTGTCCCCTCCCTCCAGTTAAAGTAAATTGAGGAAATTAAAGAATTATTAGGTATTGAGCAAATGGGATTCCTGTTTGAGATTTAGAAAATGAATTGGAAGTATGTCTGTTGTTTTTATGAGTTTGATAAGATGGGTGATTCTACTGGTAATCCACCTGTGGAGATGTTTGCATCCAACACCCCATGACTGAGTGCGTCATGTGTTTGTATGTTCTGTGACCTGCTGAGTATCATACTGTGAGGATGACTGTAATCTGCACTGTTGGGCCATGTTGTTATAAGTATTATTATGAAGCCAGCTTACAATCTTTTAATGAGTTTGGATGTCAACATGAGATATCAAATTGCACTTGACAGCTTGAATATTATAGTCAATTTTTAATTTAATAGAAACTTCTTTCATGTTTTAATTGTCATCTTAAATTTCTGCTAATCAAATGAGAAGAAAACCACAATCTTAGCTGAAGAAAGAAAAGATATATGATTTTCAACTCTTGTGGACCATGGATAATGATAATCATGAATAATGATTCAGAGATGTTCTGAAACAATCCTTTATGAAACATTTTCTTACATTATGTAGATATTCATTTTGATATATATCATAAAGTCAATTACCAAAAGAAATGACAAATTCAAGAATTTTTCCCTCAATATATGAGAGTTTGCAAAGTATTTCTTAATAAAATTGCTTAATATTGGAGTTACATCAGGTAACTAGTTTAACAATATCATATAAACTACAAAAACCAATCATTTCTAAATGGTAAATTTACTTGTTAATTTAAGCGTATTTTAAAATTGTGAAGATTTCAAAATAAAAGCATTTTTGTATGCATTTGTATCAGCTGCCTAGTGCAGCTGTAACAAAATACCAAAAATATTGGCTTAAAACAGCTGAACTGATTCTGTTATGCTTCTGAAGTCTAGATGTTTGGAATCGGGATGTCAGCAGGGCCATGCTCTCTTTGAAGTACTCTAGGGGAGAATCTGTTCCATGCATTTCTCTTGTCTCTGCTCTTGTAGGCAATTCTTGGCATTCCAGTCTCTGCCTCTGTAGTCACATGCAGTTCTCCCTTTGTGTCTGTCTCTGTGTCCCCTCTCTCCTTATAGACACAAGTCATATAGTCATATTGGATTAGGACCAGCTTGGGTCTAATATGACCTCATCTTAACTTGATTCCATCTGCAAAGACCCTATTTCCATGTAAGGTCACATTCACTGGTACTGCAGGTTAGGACTTCAACATATCCTGTTGGAGGATGTAGTGCATCTCATAAAGCATTCAATAGTTGGAGAAAAACAGTTTAAGAGAGAGACTGGAAAATGGACTGCAGCAATGTTAGCACCTGTGATATTTTTTATATTTGTTTCAGTCAAAATTCTGACTTTGGATTATTGACTTGCACATTAGGTAATTATAGCCTCAGACTTTTGATTTAAGAAAGTTGTAATTTCTCTTTGGAACATTTTCCCACTGACCTATTAGATCAGAAGCCTTTTCAATGAATTCTCTCAGATCAGAAACTAGGAACAAACTGAGACTGAGTTTGGTTGTTTTATACTGCAGATGATTAAATAGTTACAAATTGTACGATATTGCCAATGATATGAAAAAAATCTCTTTTCAAATCTTAAAATCTCTTATCAAATTTATTACATATTTGTAGTAATTATACTGTAGCAGATTGTGAACATGTAAAATATCATCATCATCATCATAAGGTTGAAGTGCATTACCTTATTTATTCCTTAAAATAACCCAAGGAGATAAAAACTGTTGTTGTTCTTCTCTCTACATCTGCCCCAACTGAGGCTTGTGGACATGTGTAACTTGTTCAAGAGCTTCATAGTAATTGATGAAGCAGAATTTTAACCTGGCAATTTGACCCTACAGATGAACAATTATCTTGTGTGCTATACGTTTTTTTTTTTTTTTTTTTTTTCTGTCTAAGGCTCATGGCATTGCTCATCAGTAAGATTTTTTTCATTAAACTTTTTATTTTGAGATAATTGTGGTTTCACATACAGTTGAGGGCAATAATCCAGAGAGATTCCTTGTATCCTTTACCCAGTTTCCCCCAGTGTTGCTGTCTTGCAGAACTATTATACTGTATCTAACCAGTATGCTGATATTGATACTGTCAAGATACAGAATATTTCTATAACTACAAAAATTCCTCTGATTGCCTTTTTATAGCCACATCTACCTCTCCCACTGTCATTTTAAGAGTGCAGCATCTAAACAAATGAAATTATTCAGCGTGTATGCTTTGGAGATTGGTGTTTTTTCATTCAGCATAATTCTCTGGAGATTCATCCAGGTTGTTGCATGTATCAGTAGGCCACTTATTTTACTACCAAGTAGTATTCCACAGTATAGGTGTACCATAGTTTAATGTTCACCTGTTGAAAGACGTTTGGGTTGTTTTCATTGTCAGGCTATTATGAATAGAGCTGCTATAAATATTTGTGTACAGGATAAGTTTCAATTTTTCTTGGATAAATCACCAAAGTGCAGTTGTTGCATTGTATGCTAGTTGCGTGTATCATTTTATAAATGAAACTGCCAAACTGTTTTTCCAGAGGAGCCCATGAATTGAAATCCATTTTTATGACTTATTGTATAGCCTTTGTATTTATAGAATTTCAATGGAATTTCTACTTGCTACAAATGACCCTAAAACTCAATATCAAATGCAATTTTTAATTTATTTTGAGGCATGGATTTGTAAGGCCACTTTTTTCCTGGAATGAGTCACTTAACTGTTAGATAAGCCTAATGGTCTGCTCAGCTTACATGGCATAGTGATATCTTTTTTTTTTTTCTTTGCTCATTAACTCTACTGTATATGATAAAAGAATGTACTTCCTAGGAGCTTTTAATAGTTATTAATAAAATAATGCCTTATTTTTTACATACATATTTAAAGGCATGCCTAATTAATTCTGTCCTCAAATAAAGCCCTCCAAATTTTCAGGGATTGAACTGTTGGGAGTGCTTTATTAAGCCTATAACTAAATACAAGTGATATTTTATTGCAATACTCACTATGCAAGTGCCATTGCCTTGTAGTTCTGTGATAAAATTTGTTTATAGATGGTTCCTTCACAAGTGTTCCATGCAAATAGCTCTTGTGATAAATATCTCTGGACATTGGCTAGAACATAGCCTCTCTACCAGAACAATATCAAGTATATTTAGTAGTAATCTTAAATCCTGTACATAATATTGTAACCTCATTGTTCATTTTGTTGTATTTTTTGTGTAATATAGTTTTCTGTGTGGTATCTGGCTATTGATTAGTCCTATAATTGTAATTAATTATAAATAAGTTTCACTTCTTATTTCCATTTTTTTCTTCAGATTAATTTATCTGTCTTCATGGTTTTATTTGGTTTTCATGGTCCTTTCAAGGTCTATGATTTCAGAGTTTACACAGTTCCAGAAAGAATTTTTTACAGTTGCAAAATACTTATTTGCATAGGTATAGCTCAGAAATAAGTAGTATTTTAAAAGTACCTTATGCATTTTAACTTCCAAATAGGTAACAGGTGTTTAACATCACATATATAGGAATTCAAAAGTTACATTTTAAAAATTAAATGAATAAGTTGTCAGGAAACTTTGATTGTTTATGAACAACTAGTAGTTACCTATGACTTAGCAATTATAAATTACAGATGTGATTTATCATGTAATCACCAGATACTTGTTCCTTCATTGCTGGAATTTTCAAGTGAAAACTGTATTTCACTAAACCTTAGGAAACTGTAAGCATAAGGATTGAGTCTTTCAAGTGAATGTAAATCTTATTTTTTTTTTATAAAGATGAGCATTATGTGCAAAAGAGAACTTCAGTGAATGTTGAAAGTTATTAATTCGTGCTGTGATATCATGAATATCAAGTGAGCAACTTTATGAAGATTTGTCAGCCTTGGCACTGTTGACATTTTGGACGGGATTATTTCTTAATGTGGATGGCTGTCTCATGCATTGTAGTATGTTTAGCAGCATCCTGGTTCTCTAATCATTATATGCTAGTAGCCCTCCTCCTCACAAGTGATTCTATTTAAAAATGTCTCCAGATGTTGTCACATGAGGGACAAATCTTCCCTTTTGAGAACCACTGAACTTGATTGAAATGTGACTGGGAAAAAGATGACATATCCTAGAATGATTGAGAAATTTATGAAAGTCTCAGGATGTATCCCCATACATGTCAATAGATTAATTTTAATTAGGTAACAAAAGAAATTTTATTTCCCCATGCAATAGCTTTTATACTAGCAGACAAGATAGAGGTTCTTCCTTTTTCTCTTGGAGAAGAGAATATTTTGCAAAACTTCACCATAATACTATTTAGGGCAGGAAGATTGCCATCCCCAGAATTCAGATGCTGCCATCCCCAAAATTCAGATGCTGCATTGTGGAGCCTAGGATCCAGGTATAGTTCTAGTTGTCTGGGGTTGGATCAAATTATGACTCAAACTGAGGGCTTTCCAAAAGACAGAAGAGAACATGTTCTATTTTTATTCCTGTATCATATTTAATCTTTGGGCTTTCTGTACTGTTAGACTTTCTTTGTAAAACTTCTGAGCTCAGCGATGGGAACAGGATGGTCTCCACTAAAATGGCACCCTTTGTCTTCCATGCTTCTCAGTTCTATGTTAGTTGCTGGATCTTTTCTGATCCTTGTTACCCAGCAAAATTTATTGTTCTGTTGTCCATTCTTCAGGACTGCTCTGTATGATTAGCTTGTGACTCCTGTTCCATATTTTGAGCTAAGGAGTTATTCAATGGTAATGGTTCTCTGGGCTACCCTCCCAAATAAGATTTGAATTTTGGTAGGCTTGAGACTGAAAAGACTGAGTCAAGTGGAAAATATAAAATTTAAAATTAAGGCAGGGTTACTGACAAATATATATCTCATCAAGTCAGCTTTTTAATGCTTGTAGCACATCATAAAGCTGTACCTTGAATCCACATAATGGAGATTATGACTTCAAAAGACTGGAAAGTCCATCATCTGATTGAGATAGCCCATTCCAGTATCTCACACAGTGTGGAGTAGTGACTGAATGACTGAATGAAGAGCATTCTGTGGGCATTATGAGAGATGGAATGTGAGCCTGGATAGGCAGATTTTGACTCCTAAGAGAAATTACTGAATTATCTTTCATGTCTTAAATTTCATCCTGTATACTCTGTCAAGTCACTGAATCGCAAGGCTCCTTCCTTCAGACCATCTCTGGAGTACTCTGTCCACTTCCTCACTGGGTTTTTGAACACTGAAACACTTTCCTAGCTACCTGTCTCTTCTCTAGTCCCCTGCTACTGCCAGAATTGTTTAAAACAGAAGTTTTGTTGAACCACAAAAATTTGTGTCCTTCCATTCTTGGCTTTATCTTGTCTATTCAATTTTATCTCTTACTCCTAGTAAAAGGAACCTGTTTTCCAGCATGCCAGGTTTTTTTTCCTTTAAATTTTTTTATTCCTTCATGATTAGTGAATGTACCAAACTCTCATATCTCTTCTGTTCTTTTGCTTATGTTTTTTTACTTGTATGGGATGGAAATATTTCTTCTTGTCACCTGATCAGATTCTTACTCATTGCTCCGGGTCCAGCTGAAGCCCATCTCTTACTCATGGCTGTTCATAACTCATTTGCTCCATATTGATCTCTCCTTGCTTTTATTCTTAAAGCACTGAATATAGGTGTTACTCATTTTGGCCCTTAGCAATGTATGGCTTTCTTCAAAGTGGTAACTAACATTTTGTGTGTACAATTTGCCTCCTCAACTAATTAATAAATTCCTGAAAGACCAGTGTTTTGTGCTTTTAACATTACATCTAGCATATTACTGTGTGCATGACCGGTACTCAGTAGAGACATTAATGACTGGGTAGGCATTGATTGTTTTTTAATTCTCTTTTAATTTAAATTGAGATACCTTGGAAAAGGAAAATCCAACAGCAATCTGTAAGGGAAATTGTTTAGCTTATTTGTGATAGATGTGTGAATTGTGGTGCTGTTAATGTCATTTTGGATATGAAATATTTGTCATTTTGAACTTCTGGTAATAGAAATGTGTAAATGAAAAAATAATAGTTGATATGTATCATAAAACATTCTATTGCAGAATTTTAACTTGATCTTGATTTTCTTCTTTTCCAATACCAGATACTTCTCACCACTGCATGAATGGACATTTGAAAGTGCCATAGCCAAACACTTGCAAGCATGGAGACCTCATCAATGC
The DNA here is from genome assembly GCF_047675955.1 of Chlorocebus sabaeus. NCBI lineage: Eukaryota > Metazoa > Chordata > Mammalia > Primates > Cercopithecidae > Chlorocebus > Chlorocebus sabaeus. Next base: position 57,859,847 of record NC_132920.1, read on the forward strand.
TTTCCTCATTGAATGATGAGTGTAAATCTGACAACTACATTGAGCCTCACTACAAGGAATGGTATCGAGTAGCCATTGATATTCTGATTGAACATGGGTTAGAAGCGTACCAAGAATTTCTTGTCCAGGAACGAGTTTCAGACTTTCTTGCTGAGGAAGAAATTAATTATATTTTGAAAAATGTCCAGAAAGTTGCACAAAGCACAGCACATGGTACTGATGATTCCTGTGATGATACCTCATCTTCAGGGACTTACTGGCCTGTTGAGTCTGATGTGGAAGCTCCAAATCTTGACTTAGGCTGGCCATATGTGATGCCTGGACTCTTAGGGGGCACCCATATAGATCTCCTCTTTCATCCACCAAGAGCACATCTACTTACAATAAAGGAAACTATTCGGAAGATGATAAAAGAAGCAAGAAAGGTAATCACATTTCTATTTTGAAATGAAAAATTTGAAACTTAGAAAAGTATAGAGAGTAATAACACAAATACGTATGTTAACAAAAGAATCTCTATATGTATATGCCATGTCTTTTATTTTTAGGAAATGTACCAATGATGCACAGGAAGGTTGTATTTCCTATATCTTGCATATTTCCAAGAAAGTGGCATTAGGTCTTTGCTACAGAAAGAGATTTCCTTTTCTTTGTAATGTACTGAAGAGACCTCTTCTCTTCATTTCCAAGAAAGTGGCATTAGGTCTTTGCTAAAGAAAGAGATTTCCTTTCTTTCTAATGTACTGAAGAGATCTATTCTCCCAGAAGACTGAAGTATGTTGACTGGGAATAAGGTGACTTGTGACACTCACAATTTTAAAACACTTAAATTTTTCTTCTTCTCTGAAAGGAAGTAGTTGGTGGATATAGTGGAATTTTCTTTGTTCTTAACAGGACTGAATGCCAATTCTTGCTCTGGATGTGGTTTATGCAGTTAAATAAACCATATGTTTACTTATCTATTTTCCTGAGTTGTGTGGAAACAGCATAAAATCAACATAATAATGTAAAATTCTAAAGTAAGATTCTGAGATATTTAGCATTTTAAGGCTTTGGTGTTCTTTATCCAATATTTATATTGTCTTATACATCTCACAGATCTTATTTTAGAGCTTGGGTAAAACTGTAGAACTCTTTAATCAAGCAACAAAAGTTATTAAGAGTTTTCTATCTACTCAGCACCATGGTAGGCACTTTGGAGACTATAAAAAAATTCGCCAAGCTCAATCTAGAGTTTTAAAATGTATGGGCAAGGCCAGGCATGGTGGCTCACGCCTATAATCCAAGCACTTCGGGAGGCTGAGACGGGTGAATCACTTGAGGTCAGGAGTTTGAGGCCAACCTGGCCAACATAGTGAAACCCCATCTCTACAAAAACAAACAAACAAAAATAAACCAGATGTGGTGATGGGTACTTGTAGTCCCAGTTACTCAGGAGGCTGAGACACGAGAATCACTTGAACCTGGGAAGTGGAGGTTGCAGTGAACCGAAACTGCACCACTGCACTCTAACCTGGGCTGTCAGAGTGAGACCCTGTCTCACAAAAAAAAAAAAAAGGATAGGCAAAAAGTTATAATACTTAATTATGAAGTGTACATTTTTTAGTTATGACTATTTGATACAGAAATTTAGATCTAAAAAGGACCTTAGGAGCACACATGCATGACATTGCTTTCTTCTATGCCAATAAGCACAGAAATGCTTGCAAAAGCATGCTTTTATGAAGTACATCAATATAAGACCCTTGAATTCCTCAGTGACATGGCAGTTTGCAAGACAGGCAACTAAAAGGCTGACAATCACGCAGGGAGACACAGTGTTCTGAAGCTAATGTCAAATGCAAGCTTTGCAAAAGTGAGGTAATTTTTTCCCTAAACCTTTTGAGTTCAAATAACCTGTCTTTTTAGCTGTATTAACTCCTTTAACAGTATTATATTAAATAAAATACTAATCCATTCCAGTTGTTAAAAATTAGCTATAGAATCAGGTTCACTGTAAGTGACCAAACTTTTATTGAATAAATTGAACTGCCATTCAATTTTCTGAACTGAACCAAGAATATTTTTTTTAACAGTACTATCTGAACAAATTATACAGCTGTATTTTGTAAGGCAAACAGTACAAAATTTGAGGATCTATATGAGCCTAATGGCAAAATAATAAATGTCAAGTATTAATGTTTGCTAATTCTATTTGGGGACATGATATACTTTTGAAGCACAGTGTTAACAGAAAATTGAAATCCATTTTTGAAAATACATCAGTGAAGGTGAAGATTCTTATTGTGGTAACTTAGTAGTAATGCATTTATCATCCTGCATGATAGCTGGTTTCCTTTGGGACATTGCATTATTATGACACAAAATGTTAATTCAGGAGATATCATAAGTTTTTGGGCTAGCACTCACTGGGAACTGAACATCAGTCATGATCTTCTGATGTATTTTTTTTTTTCTAATGTGGCAGCTATGTATTTAATAAGCCTCTAAAAGTAATATCTTCTACCCGGTCACCGTCCATTGAGAACTCCCACTTGAATTAGTGAGCTGAAGAAATTGAAGTCCATACTGTAAAACAGTAATGTGATGTGTGCTTCTCTTTCATAAAATCAATGTGGCATAAAAATAAGAAAGAGAATTGTGTCTTTTTTCTGCTTGTATAGCTATATCTAAGCTGAATTCAAAGTAAGAGAATTATTTGATCTTATAAACTGAGTATACTGCCAATCAAATATAAATTATAACAGATGACTTCGATTTGGTGAACATGGTGTGTGTGTGTGTGTGTTTATTTGTTTGTTTGTTGTTTTGATTTTTTTGTTTTTAACACAGAGACAAGGTTTCCCTATGCTATCCAGGCTGGTCTCAAACTCCTGAACTCAAGTAATCCTCCCGCCTGAGGCTCCCGAAGTGCTGGGATTACAGGCATGAGCCACCATACCCAGCTGTTATTTTTTAAGGTGTTAGGGAATGTGCTAGTTTCTACCCAGATGCAATAAATATTGAAGTCTAATTGGCTGTCTTTGCATGGAATATGTATTTCTCAATTATTGTGGAAGATTCTTCATATGTCACCATATCTACTTAAAGATTTTTGAAGGATTAAGTACTCTGGGAAAAAAAGTTATTGACCCCATTTTAGAGAAATTAAGATTATTTAGCTTATAACTGGACCATGTCCTGTGAAGAATTTTTAAAAGAACAAATATTTTGAAATAAAAGCTTACCAGAACACATTGCTTTTTAAAGATTAAATGTGGTTTTCATGACTATCATTTACTCAACAGATGTCTTGCTCTTATTATCTTTCAGAATCAATGGAAGCCTAATAGTCATCAGGATAAGCTTTCTGTGTTTGAATTTTTTTAGAGGATAATTTGTTTTTATTGGTAACTCAATGGATTGTCATGGCATTGTAAAGGGATGACCTTTTTTTCCATAAAGTGTTTGGATAATGTATATTTTAATGGTTAAAGTTTCTTTTTTTTTTTTTGCTTCCAAATATCTCAGGGAGTGTTTTTTGTTAATAAACGTTGTAAAACTCTACAGAGATAAGCCAAACCAGTAGGACTAGACACAAGCAAAACAGAACCCAGGAAAAGATCTCAGATAAGAATTTAAATCCATTTTCCCTGTTGTGTTTGCAATTGAGATAAGGTACTTCTGAAAATAATGCCATTTTATGGAAAAATCATCAACTAATGAAAAGAATATAAGTTATCTGCTTAAAGGCCCAAACATTTGAAGTCTAATTATAAGCACCAAGTTAAGCTTCCAGTCTCTTGTGAAAGGAATTAAAAATGATTCTCAGTCTCAACTGTCTTTACTGGAAAGAGGTGAAACATTTTGTTTTTGTTTTTGAATTTCAGTAATTTATATGCTCTCATTTCTAGCTTAAGTTATATAGTTAAATGATCTCTTGATCATTTTTCTTTTATAAGCAGAATGTGATCTTCATAGTATTTCAAAAATCTATACTTTTTTACTTTTTAATTTTATTTTTGCTAATTGTCACTTAGAAATTGATTAGAGATTTTTGTTTGTTTTGTTTTCTTTCTTTCTTTTGTCTGTTTGCTTTGTTTGAGAACATTCCTTTGGGAAAATTCAATTGTAGATAATATCTTACTTGTACCCTAAAGGGTCATATTTTAATTTACTGGTTCTTTTTTTAAAACACTGTTTTTTACTTTGTGATTGACATAATTACATTTGGGTCAACTTCATGAAGTCTGATAGTGTCTACTCAGACTTTTCCCAGGTAATTATTTGTCTGTCAAGAAGTGTTCCCAAGATGATATATGCAAATATTCCTAATTACTGTGAACTCCTCTTGTGAAAACATCACCTCTAATTACTTAAAAAAGTCATCTTTCATTATTTTTTTTTTCCTAGCCACTCAGTGGTACGTATTTACAAAGTTATAACTTCTGAGTCTTAAATATCTGAATGTTTAACCACAATGTTATTTGCATCTCTGTTTCCTAATTCTAGGCTAGCTCTTTTTGTGAGATGTGAATCTTACTCTTGCGAAATATGGAATCAAGACACATAAGCAAAAGTCTAGTGAGAATTAGGGCAGAGTAATTCCTAATGCACTCTGTACCACGTTACCTGAGTTCAGGGCTTGGTTCCTCACTGAGTCACTGCTCCTGGGTGTGTCTATTATGGCCTTAGGAGTTATTAGTAATACAGAGAAATATTAACCATCAGTTGACCCCGCAGATGCAAAGAGGAAGATGAACAGGTGATGGGAAATCTTCTGGGAATAAGCTGATATTATAAAAGTAGAACTAGACTAGAGACTTTGTCACCAGGACTCTAACTAGTGTGGCATTAAACAAGTCGTTGTACCTCCTCAAGTGTCTTCATTTATTTAGGGAAAGACGTGAAGCAAAAATGTTTTCATATTTTTAAAATCTGGTGTTCCTAACCAAATCTCTAATATTGTTTACCAACTTAAGATTATTTTGATATATTATACTTCTTGCTGAATTAGTTTGTTATGGAAATGATTTTTATTCTCTGGTGATATGTTACTTCCATCTGCATCCCTTTGCAACCATGTCCTGCCCAGTTAAGTGATATTTATATGTTTATCTGTGCCTTCATTAGACTAGAATGATCTGTCCTGATGTTCCTAATTTTTATTAAGAATTTCCTCTCTACCCTATCCCTGTCCCAACTCTCACTATGAATTTTGTGATTCTTTGAATTTGAGTCAAAATTGATTTCTTCTTGGAAATATATTTTGCTTAGTTAAATTTAGTGACATTACTATCCTGGGACATTAAGTTGAACATTTCTTCTGTGAATAAAATGTATGACGTGTTAATATATATTTATGTTTGAGTGTGTATGTGTGAGAGAGAGGGCATGAAAGGAGAAGGAGGGAGAGAGAGGGAAGAAGAGATGGAGGGAAAGAGAGGGAAGAGGGAAGGTGGAAGAAAGGGAGAGAAAAGAAGGTGGGAAAGAGACAGGAGAGGAGGGAGGGAGGGAGACAGCAAAAGAGATCTGGTTAAAATTGCGCTGACTTCATCCTGCGAACTATTGCTGTGTCTGTATGGCAGTACTGTGCCTTTAACAAGCTCCTGGTGCTATACAGAGATAACACATTCCATGTCTATTTTATGGTTGTTGAAGCAAAAAATTAAAAAAGTATGAAAAGATGAAAATGAAATTGTTATATGAGATTTCCAACTTCGTTGCACACCAAAACCATCAGTAACTTAGGAATTTCAGATGTTTTACTCTGTTGTATATTATCAGGTAGAGTCTAAGGATCATCAGTGACTTGTATTTTTAAGAGACTTTCATTTAAAAATTGACAACTGAGAAAAGAATTTGGCTTTAAAAGGAAAAAATACAGTTACTTATGGGTGTCAGTAAGTTTATCAGAGTCTTTGTGTTGCTAATACTAACCTATACCTCTATTAATAGTTGGAAAGAAATAATCTAAAATGTGAGTTATTTAGGAGTGCATACACACACACACACACACACACATATATATATAAATTTTTTTTTTTTTTGAGACAAGAGTTTTGCTCTTTTGCCCAGGCTGGAGTGAAATGTCGCGATCTCGGGTCACTGCAACCTCTGTTCCCCCAGGTTCAAGCGATTCTCTTGCCTCAGCCTCCCAAGTATCTGGGATTATAGGCACCCATCACCACGTCCGACTCATTTTTGTATTTTCAGTAGAGACAGGGTTTCACCATGTTGGCCAGGCTGGTCTCCTGACCTCAGGTGATCCACCCGCCTCAGCCTCCCAAATTGCTCGAATTACAGGCATGAGCCACCGCACCCTGCCGGATCGCATATAATTTATCTGATTACGAGAAATGTTTTTGAGATTATTTTCTTTACTCAGCTATTACTTTTTAGTACTTTTAAACTCTCTCACTCTCTTTTTTAATGTAAAATAAGCCGTGAGAAACAATTTTGGTAGGGACTGCACATGACGTGTTTAGTCCTTCTCTGAGCTTTGAGGTAGTGTTACTGACTACAGTACAGAATGTAGTTCTATATATTTGGGGATCTCTGAAGTAGAATGTTTATTTTTTGTGATTGTTTATGTTTACTCATTCTTTCCTGTCTCTGGTTTAAAATAAAAAACAAACAGTTACTTATTGAAATATGTAATATTTTCTGATGATACTCCTTTAGTAGTTTGTTGGAATGGCAAAGTTAATTGTCATCATAAAACCTTATCATAAAATACTGAGCGTTCCTAATGCCTAAACACTTAAATTCCAGAGGGGTAGAAATTAGCAGTTTTACACACTCAAATGCCTTCAGGGCTAAGCCACAAAAATAACTCTGCAAAGGAGAAAGGGCAGGTGATATTCCAATAGGGAATGAAAGGAACATGGAAGAAGAGATAACTTGACCTGACCTAAGGCATTCTTTAGGCATTTGTTATAGAGGTGATAAGCTTAGCACCTTAGGTACACATTGAGGCATCATATCAAAAGTTAAGTTTCATGAAAATAAGGGGATATTACTTTACTTGTCTGTCTTCTCAATGAGATGTAAAAAAGTCATGAAGGTTTGACATGGGAGCCTTTTAGAGGTGATGAGAGCTGACATTTTGACACACTGACATTTTGCGTTTTAAGGATTCTGCCTGCTCTCTTACAGTTGTTACAAATCCATCATGTGGCATACATTATTATATCAATTATTGATATCTTTAACTAGTCACTCTTCAAATTATCTTGAAAAAATTGGGCGGCTTTTATCCTAAGGACTGGAACTCACAGCTGATTTTGAGTAATGAATTTATATTATGTAATTTAGTAATATTATCAGGTAACATGTATTGAGCACTGACATGTTAGGCACTACGCTAAGCACTCTGCATGCATTATCTTAAGTTGACCTTCATAGCAACCTTGTGAAATGTGTCCTTTTATCATCCACAGTTTTCTGATGAAAAATACTGGGTTCATGTGGTAGGTTGGTCAGTGGTAATGAAGCAGAATGAGACCAAAATGATCATAACCTGAAAGTGGTAATGATTACATGTTCCTAATCAGAGGTCTTCGAAGACCTGGTTGAGAGGGTCTAAGATTGAGATCAGTGGGTGTAGATGTGGAAGCGTTGATTTCTAAATGTGTCAGGTAAAAAGTATCATGTGGTTGTTATTAGAAGTCAGAAGTAACTCACTTGGAGCTGACAAAAGTTTATGATAAGCAGATAGGGTGATAGTACCTAGAGTGCAGACCAGGCCTGGAGACACTGAAAGGAAATGCGTTTCTGAGTTCAAATATAAGGTAAATTTGAAGCAGGAAGAAAAGAAAAATCAGTTAGTGAAGTTGTCCTTTGGCCTCTGCTGGGTTCAGTTATGAGGGAAATCAGCAAGTCTTTGGCCAGCCTTATAGGTTAAAGGTATTGCAGGCCATTTATTCATTTAACAATTATTTTTTAGTGCCAGTGATGTATCAGATACTATTCTAAGTTCTGAGAATACATAGGTGAATAAAGTACCAAAGAAACCCTGCCTGCCCTTGAATGAAGTTTACCTACAAATGGGAATAATCAACTAATAAATAAGGAGTGCTAGCAGGAAAAAGCAAAACACAAATATTTTTGAGTAAAGGGAGCTACTAGTGGTGGTGGAAGGTAGCTTGCAATTTTAAATAGGGTGCTTGGAGTAGGCCTTAACGAAGTGACATTTGAGCCAAGATTTTAGTAAAGAAGGAATAAGCCATGCATATATTTGTGGACAGAACACAGGAGACATAGGGGAAGCTTTCTTGTTTTTTAGAAGAAGAGCAGAAGCCAGTTATTGGACCTGACAGCAAAGAGGAGAGGAGTAGAAGATGAGTCAGAGAGGAAACGTGGAGGGTAGATCTTGGGGATCCCACTGGCCATTTTAAGGAATGATTCCTGTAAGTTAGGAATCTACAGGAGAATTGTGAGCAAAAGAGAGACATCAGTTTTAAACCAGCTATATTTTAACAGGATACTTCTGGCTGTAATATTGAAAATTGACTGTAGGGGACTAAGAATGAGCATATCAGATATTACTAAAATAATTCAGGTGTGGGATGATGGTATCTTAGATGGTCAGATGGTGGCAGCAATGGCTAGTTTTTAGGTATATTTTGAAGGTAGTGAAACATGGGATGTGAAATAGGTTGAACAATGCAAGAAGACTTCAACATTTTTTGCCTGAGCAGTTGGAGTGATGGCATTGTCATTTGAGGTTGGTGTCAGAGGTCCCAAAGTTGTGAGCAGGAAGCAGGCATAGAGAGTGAGTTAAGGAGACTTTTAAGTTACCACTTCATCATAGCCTTTGGATGGTTGATCCGTAACCCCAGCCACTGACATCTGGTGACACACATGGCTAAGTATCTCTAGATGAGGGTTCACATTGGAACCCAAATAGTGACTGACTTGGAGAATAGTCCTGACCCGGATGACCTAGTTGTAAGTAACTTGGATAAGATTCAGATGCAAAGGAGTAGGTAAATAGAGAGTATGAGATAAGAACATGACTGATTAGATGCTGTCCCAGGACCTAATAAAACAGGAGATTATCTACCCTGCTGGGAAGCAGAACCTCCCAACACATAGTCTTTTCAAACAAACTTTTACAGGCAATTATTTCGCAATTCCTTTATGCTGGGTCAGGTGAGTGGAAGACACAGAAGGAGAAACTGGGAAGGGGTCATGTAGGAGGTCCCTTTTTTTAACAGGCCATTTGGATGGATAGTTTTGATAAGTAGGAGATGAATGGTGGAGAGCTGGGCATTTTCAGACAATGGGGGAGTGTAAGAGAAGTAGAGTAGGGTGGAAAAAAAGGAAGGCAGAGTTGTTGAGAGAGGTTGATTAAGGCCAAATTGTGAAGGTCCTTTGATCAAACCTTGTGAAAGTGAATAGTGGAAAGTCATGAGATGTTTTTTAGTGACAGTAATGTTGTTAAATCTGATTTTGGACATATTAATATTGCGTTTTGGTTAGTTAACACATAGAGAAGAATATAAGACAGGTTGTAACAGGCATTGGGATAATGGTCAGCAACAAGCTGACAACAGGCTGAAGCTGATGTTCAATAGCAAACAAAATGTCTTTTCAAGGGGAAAATATATCTTCAATTTCCTACTAGAATAGAATGTAAATATAACCACTTAATTCTGTATCTTAAGGAAAGTGCCTTTTTTTTTTGTTTTAAAGCTATTTTTAAGATGTCTTAATTGTCTGATTTTAAGGTAATAAAATGTATTTCTGTACAAAAAAGTTTTAACTATCTACATACGGTGTAAGTCTACATATGCTTATTGAGTCCCAGCTATGTGCAAGGCACTCTGCTAATTCATACGGATGGGGGGAATAACCCACTTCAAGTGATTTAAAGTCTGATATTTGAGGGATATGGTAAAAGATTCATTGGAAATATATAGGTAAAATCATGTGTGTTTACGGGCATTACCCGAATGAGCTATGTATTATATAGGGTCTGGATTTTTTCCCACCTGTTTACTCTTTAAGTATCAGGATTATACAGACAATTATTGAAATTTTAAAGTAGCAAAAATATGATACAGATAAAATACCTCCAAAATATTTATTAGCAAATGTGTTTCACTAATGCAACAAATGTATATATAGAACGTGTCTTTTTTTTTTTTTTTTTTTCTGAGAAGGAGTCTCGCTTTGTTGCCCAGCCTGGAGTGCAGTGGCATGATCTCGGCTCACTGCAACCTCTGCCTCCCAGGTTCAAGCAATTTTCCTGCCTCAACCTCCTGAGAAGCTGGGATTACAGGCGTGCGCCACCATACCTTGCTAATTTTTGTACTTTTAGTAGAGACGGGGTTTCACCATGTTGGTCAGGCTGGTCTCGAACTCCTGACCTCATGATCCATCCACCTCGACCTCCCAAAGTGCTGGGATTAAAGGTGTGAGTCACTGTGCCCAGTCGAAGGTTTATTTTTTATTATTGGGGTGCATATATTCCTTATAGGCAATATGGAAAAATTCCAGAAAGGGTTAAGAAAAGGCAATCGTAATCTCCCAGTAGAGATAATCACTGCTACTAATGTTAGAAATTTTCTTACTGATTAAATAAATAGAGAAATACATGTATACACAAGTGTATGTGTATGTATTTTGATATCTTATATAAATCCCTGAAATAGAAGATTTATATGTGTTATATTTGAGATCATATATTTTATAATATTTTTAAAATTGCCTCCTGTCTTTTTTCACTTAGGATTTTTCTTACAATAAAATAATTGATTTCTTGTGCTGAAATGCAATGGCATAATAAAATAGGGGGCAGTGGGAGCTGCTGTGTCTCCCACGGAATTTAAAAACAGTAAGATTGACTGGATGACAGTCTGCTTTTGAGAGCATGTGCTGACAACTGTAAATAATATTTGTGATAATATATTCCTTCATTACTGCCACCTCCACCCATTTCTTACTCATCCCTCTACCCATTGGCATACCAGTGCTGATATGGTGAGAGTCTCATGGTAATATTCCTTCAGAAATGAAGAAAGCCTCATAACTGTTTTTGTGTAATCATCGGTAAGAAAAATTGGTAAATGTACATTTTCTTTTGAAAATGAGAACTTTCCTTTGGGCTATATTAATTTCATATTAATAAACACATTTTGATTTTTTTCTTCCTTGAACTCAAACACAGGCAATAAATAAACATGAAAGGGAAAACATTGTCATTTGGCTAAATATCAATCCAATATATGCTGCTGAAAAAAATCTATAATCATAAAAAGACCTGAGTCATCGTAGTCATATTTCAACCTGCTGAATTCTGGAGCAGTTACTGAAAAAAAAAAAAAAAAAAAAAAAAAAAATCTGAGGTTTGTGATCATGTAGTCTTTTTACAGTTGGGCAATGAGAAATTGAGAAAGTCCAAAGTCACCCATTTGGTGACCATAAGGACTGACAGCATTCAGGCATTTGGGCTTCTATTCTAAGATTATTGTATCGTATTGCTTCTCTAGTGGGAAGGAGAAATACATTTGTTAATGACACCAGTAATAGCTAATGTTTAATGCTATGTGCCAGGGAGTGTTTATATGTACTAATGTATTAACACATTTATCTTCACAACAGTTCTCTAACATAGAAACCTTTATTGCCCTTTTTTTTTTAGAGGTAAGGAATAAAAAAGTTAAATAATTTTTTTCTAGGCTTCAGAAGTAGAAAATTACAGGTCTGGTATTTGAGCCTGGGTCGTGGGCTCAGACAGAGCCTGCTTGGGCTTTTAACCATTATGGTGTATTACCTCTGATATAGACTACTCCAGGCAGGCTCCATGCAAACCAACTGAACATTCACAACCATGCTTTCTAGTATTAGTATTATTGGATAGTATCTAGTTCTAGTATTATTGCATTTGATTCCTGGTTATCTGCCACATGGACTCCAACTCATAAGCATGGAGTATATGATGAGGCTTTGTGCTTTATCTTATGCCTCCCTCAGTCACTTCCACTCCAGCGCTACTGGGCCTGCTCTGGGTCTTCCACTGTAGAAGTATTCCTTCCAGCTTTTGTTCATGATTATTCATATATTTGGAGCATTCTTTCCCAACTTTTTGCCTCCAATTCATCTTTTAAAATCCACGTTAAATTATACTTGTTTGGGAAAGCTTTGTTTGATTCCCTTACAGACTTCAGTTAGTCATCCTCTGTATTATTGTCACTTTATTTTTTTATTATTTATTTATTTTTTGAGATGGAGTCTCGCTCTGTCGCCCAGGCTGGAGTGCAGTGGCACAATCTCAGCTCACTGCAAGCTCTGCCTCCCAGGTTCACGCCATTCTCCTGTCTCAGCTGGGACTAGAGGCGCTCACCACCACGCCCAGCTAATTTTTTTGTTTTTCATATTTTTAGTAGAGACTTGTTTCACCGTTTTAGCAGGGATGGTCTCGATCTCCTGACCTCGTGATCTGCCCGCCTTGGCCTCCCAAAGTGCTGGGATTACAGGCGTGAACCACCGTGCCCGGCCATTATTGTCACATTATACTTGTTCTTTAATATGAGATATATTCTCCATTTTGTCATAGGACCCATGATTTTTTAGTGATTAAAAAACATTTTTTTTTTTTTTTTGAGACGGAGTTTCGCTCTTGTTGCCCAAGCTGGAGTGCGATGGGGCAATCTTGGCTCACTAAAACCTCCGCTTCCCAAGTTCAAGTGATTCTGCTGCCTCAACCTCCCGAGTAGCTGGGATTACAGGTATGCACCACAACGCCCAGCTAATTTTTTGTATATTTAGTGGAGACGGGGTTTCTCCATGTTGGTCAGGCTGGTCTCCAACTCCTGACCTCAGGTGATCCACCCGCCTTGGCCTCCCAAAGTGCTGGGATTACAGGCCTGAGCCACCACACCTGGCCGATTTTTAAGAACTAGGTTATTTTTCTTTTTAAATTTATTTGCAATACTTTTTTTATGCTGTATATGAATTATTTGTCAGACACATGTTGCAAATATTTTCTATAGCTTAGTTGTTCACTCTGATAATGGTTTTTTTTTTTTTTTTGATTAACAGGCGTTCTTAATTTACAGTTCTTAATTTCAATGTAGCCCAATTTTTTAATATTTTATTTTAAGATTAGCTATTTTTGTGTTCTATCAAAGAAATATTTGCAGCCGAGTGCAGTGGTGCATGCTTATAATCCCAGGACTTTGGGAGGCTGAGGCGGGCAGATCACTTAAGGCCAGGAGTTCAAGACCAGCCTGGCCAATATAGGGAAACCCTGTCTCTACTAAAAAGGCAATAAAGTCCGGGCATGGTGGCTCATGCCTTTAATCCCAGCACTGTGGGAGGCCAAGGCAGGTGGATCACAAGGTCCAGAGCTCGAGACCATTCTGGCCAACATGGTGAAACCCTGTCTCTACTAAAAATACAAAAATTAGCCGGGCGTGGTGGTGTGTGCCTTCTGTCCCAGCTACTCGGGAGGCTGAGGCAGGAGAATTGCTTGAATCCGGGAGGCAGAGGTTGCAATGAGCCGAGATCGCGCCACTGCACTCCAGCCTGGTGACAGAGCAAGACTCCGTCTAAAAAAAAAAAAACAAAAAAAAAAACAAAAAGAAAATTACCTGGATGTGTGGCGGATGCCTGTGATCCCAGCTACTTGGGAGGCTGAATCATAAGAATTGCTTGAACTTGGAGGGCGGACGTTATAGTGAGCCGAGACTGCGCCATTGCACTTCAGCCTGTGCAACAGAGTGAGACTCTGTCTCAAGAAAAAAAAGAAAAAAAAAAAAAGAAATATTTGCCTTCCCCAAGATCAAGAAGATGTTCACCTTAATTGACCTCTAGACGTTTTATTTTTGTCTTTCATATGATGTGAGCTCAGGGTCTATTTTGATTTCCATATGAATATGCAGTTACTGCTGTGTCATAACTCAAGTGACCACTTGTATATGGGTATATTTCTGGACTCTATTCTAATTCCATTGGTTTATTTATCACTGCCATGCCAAGACCACAGTGTCTTGGTTCTTACTTGTAAACGTCTCCATTTGGTAGTGAGTCCTCTAGTACTGTTCCTTTTTCAGTATTGCCTTGGCTACTCTAAATCTTTCGCTTTTCTGTAGGAATTTTAGAATCATCTCGTCAAGTTTCCAAAAAAAAAAAGTTGGGATTTTGATTGGGATTTCATTCCATTTATAGAACAACAGTTTGAGTAGACTTGAACTTTACAATATTGGATCTTCTAATCCAAGAGCAAGGTATATTCCTCTATTAAGTTATGCTTAATTTCGTTCTGTACAATTTTGTTGTTTTCTGTGCATAGATCTCACATACCATTTGTTTGATTTATTCCTAATTATTTGTTATGTTTCATCCTGTTGGAAATATTTTAATTTTTTTGTTTTAATTTTTTTCTTTTTGACTAATATGGAAATGGATTTTTTTTATATATTGACATTGAGTCCAGTGACTGGATTGATACATTTATTAATTCCAATAGTTTATATATTATTTTGGATTTTCTAGATATATTATCTGTAAATAATGGTAGTTTTATTTTTCTCTTTTCCAACCCATATAACTTTAAAATCTTTTGAATGCCTTAGTACATTGGGTAGGTGTTCCATTGCAATGTTTAACATAATGTTAAATGTAAACAATACTTGCTATAAAATTTTTTTAAAAAAAGAAACTATCATATGTAGGAAGTTCTATTCCTAAAAAGTTTTTGTCATTTTATCATGTCATATGATTTTTCTCCTTTATTCTGGTAATATCTTAAGCTACGTTAATTGATTTTCTAGAAATATATCACCAGTGCAATCCTGGAATTCATTTGAATTAGTTGTGATATTTTATTTTTATAAAGCTAGATTATCTTTGCTGGTATTTTGTTTATGCATTTTGTGTTTATGTTCAGAAGAAATACTGGCTTGTAGTTTTCATTTCTTATAATTGTAGTCACCAGTTTTTAGTATCAAGGTTATACCGCCCTCATAATGATGTTTTTGTGTTGTTTTCCCAGTTCTCTGGAAGAGTTTTGTAAGATTTCAACCTTGAATATTAGGAAAGATTTGCCAATGAAGTTATTTGTGCTTAAAGTCTTTTTTATGAGTCTAATTTTAATTCTGGGTTTAATTTCTTCAGTAGGTCTAAGGCCATTCAGATTTTCTATTTTTTTCTTGTATTTGTTTTGTTTTTACTGTTTTTAAGTTATATTTTTTACAGGAACACCTGAGTTTTTCTTATGGATTGGCATAAAATTGTTTATAATATCTCCTCATTGTATTAATGACTGTTGGATTTGTGATGATGTTATCTTTTCATCCTTCATATTGGAGGTGTGTTCTTTTTCATGACTAGTTTCTTGATTTTCTTTTTCAAAATTAGTGTGTTGATTTTTTTATGTTACTGATTTCTGATCTCATTATTCCCTCTTTCTTTTTTCTATTTTAAGTTGTTTTATTTTTCCAGGATTCTTAAATACTTGGACTATTAATTTTCAGTGTTTTAGTTTGTAATATATGAATTGGAAAATATTTTTTTCTTTAAATATAGCTTTAGATTTATCTTATGAGATTCAATATTTATATTTGCCTTATCATTACTTAAACTATATTTTAGTTTCAATTTTAATTGATCCTTTGGTTGCTGGATTATTCAGAAGTGTTTGTTAAATTTCCAAATCGTTTTGAATTTTTATCTTTTTGTCGTTGAGTTTTATTTGAATTATACTGTGATCAGATAATTTACTCTGTGTGACTTATGTACTTTTACAATATTTAAAGTATGTTTTATGATTCAGCCTGTGTTGCATTTTGGTAAATGTTTGAGAATTTGAAAAACACAGTTAACCCTTGAACAGCATGACTTTGAACCTCATGCGTCCATTTATATGTAGATTTTTTTCAACAAATACAGTAGGTCTCCTTTTCCAAGGGTTCTGCATCAATAACCAAATGCAGATTAAAAATACGGTATTCTTGTAAGTATTCTTGGGGTGCGAAACTCGCATCTGTTGAAGGCTGACTTTTCCTGATGCTGGTTCTGCAGGATTGACTGCAGGACTTGAGAATGCACAGAGTTTGGAACACACAGAAGTCCTGGAACCAATCCCTTGTGTATTCCGAGGGACAACTGTATTATTCAATAGCTGTTAGGTGAAGTCTTCTGTTCCTTAGGTTAAGTTTTAGTTCTTGTATAGTCCTCCCTATTTTCACTTTGTTTTTTTTTTTGTTTGTTTGTCTTATTGCTTGTTTTATCAATTATGTACCTGGTTATTACTAATTGTAATTATTTTATTTTTAAAAGGAGTATTTTGAGAGTCTTCTTAGGTACATAGAAATTTATTTTGTTTTGAAACAGTTCTCTTTATCTCCTAAAAAACTTCTTTATGATTTACTCAATTTGAAATTCCATAACTATTTAAATTTATAAAATTAGTATTTTATATGTGTGTATATATAAAATGTGTATATATATATTTTATGTGTCTATGTACACACACACACATACACACTATCCATTGTATGGTATATATTTTCATCCCTATATGTTCAACTTTTCTCTGTGTAATTATGGTATGTTCCTTATAAACAGTGTATAGTTATATTTTAAAAAATTAACTCTAGCCACCTTTTGTCCTTTAATTGGTATAATTAGTGTATAACATGTAATTACTGATTTCTTTTACTCACCTCATCTGTTCTTTATTCCTTTTTTTTTGTTTTGTTTTGTTTCTGTAGGATCATTCACATAGGTTTTATTATTCAGTTTCCTCATTTATGAGCTTGTTTGTCGTGTGTTATTTATATAATAATAAATTTACATTCTTGACATTTTAGACTGTATTAGAATTTAGTATTCTTAGTACAATCTAGACAGTACAAGGACCTTTGAAAACTTTAATTCTACTAATGCCTCTTGCATCTTGGTCATTGTTGTCATGAATTTGATGTATGTTTTATTTCCAAGATATTTTTATTATTGTTTTAAATTATGGATATTCATTCAGTTATATATACATATTCACTCTAGCTGTTGCTGTTCATTCCATACTTGTTAAGATTCTGTCATCTGGGATAATCTTCCTTCTTCCTGAAGAACTCCCTTTAGGATTGCTTTTGGTACCAGTCTGTTGGCAATGAATCCTCTTGGAATTTTTAAAAATTTTGTTTATTTCTCCTTCTTTTTTTCCAGATAATTTATACCTGGTATGGAATAAAAGTTGTTATTATTGTTAGTTAGCACTTCAGTGACTTTGAGTTATTTTATCTTTAGACTTTCATAGTTTCAGTTGTAAAGTCTTCTGACTTTTATTGTTGCTTCAAGGTATATATTTTTTCTCTACTTTTAAGGATTTCTTTTTGTCATTCATTTTTAATAGCTTTAACATGATGTAACTAGGGGAACACTTTTTTAAATTTTTTGTTTCTCCTTGACATAATAGAGCTTCTTGAATATGTGCCTTAAGGTTTTCCTGCTGTTTTGGAAATTTGTCAGCTAGGATCTCTTCAAATACTGCTTCAACCTTCTATTTCTCTTCTTCTAGGAATTCTAATTACAGGTCTGGCGTACATTGTTTTGTTTGTTTGTTTGTTTGTTTAACCATATTCCATCTATCTCTTATTCGTTTTTGTGTTTTTTATAATTTTCTCTCTCTGTACTTCATTTTATGTATTTTCTACATAGACATCTTTCAATCACTAATCCTCTCTGCAGTTGAGTCTAATTAACTATTAAACCCCTCTGTTGAGTTTTAATTTTGGTATTGACATTTGTCAGTCCTATAATTCTCATTAGTCTGTATATTCAGTTCTCTGTTGAAATTTTCTTTCTTGGCATCTATTGTCTTGAATACTTCAATAACAGTTATGTCAGAGTCTGTTTTTGATAACACCAATATCTGCATTACCTGTAAGCCTGTTTCTTTTGTCTGTTTTTATTTTCTTATTTTAAGCATTTCCAACATTTTAATGGATGGAAAACATCTTGCCTTTTATTTTTTCTTCCCATGTCTTACTTTCCTAATGTTTATTTATGCAGTGCACATAGTGAAACATGATTTTAACCATTATCCCAATGAAGTGTTGTCTATTTAAGCTACATATAATAAATCCCTATGTTTAAAATGATGCTACTGCAGAGTATTGGCTCCAAGACCCCCACACCCCTTCCCCTACCAACCTGGGATACCAAAATCCATGAATATTCAAGGCCCTTATATAAAATGATATGGTATTTGCATATTACCTACATACATCTTCCTGAATACTTTAAATCATCTCTAGATTGGTTATAATACCGAGTACAAAGCAAGTGCTGTTTAAATATTGCTATATTGTATATCAAAAATTTGTATTTTTTAATTTTTTTTTTTAGTTAAATATTTTCTGGAAACAGAATCATGGATACAGAGGGCTGACTGTATATGTATACATATGAGGATATATGTGTAGACTTTTCATTTTCTTCATAAACTTAAGAGAATGATCTCCAAGTTGTTGATACACACTTACAAATGGTTAACTCTATTGGAAACACAGCAGAGTTTAACTACTCATGGCTTTAAAGCCTTAAAAAATTAATTATGGGTGTGTAGTTTTTAAATGGGATTATAAATATCCTATGGACATACATAATTTAGTAGTAAAGCTCTTGATAGTTTTAAGTTTTATATTTTAACCATTTATGTTCAACTTCTTTTAAATATATATGTGTGTGTGTATATATATATATAGAGTCATGATCTATTCGAAACATGAAAAGAACAGCCATAAATAAAACCAAATACAAGAATTTTATCACATCATATTCTTTACAGCTATTCTAGAAAATAATTGTATCGTAGAAGGCATAGGTTTGGAAAATGTAATGTCAAAAGTTTTTTGAGTATATATTCATTTAATCTGATTTTCAAAATTATCTGACACATTGAAATAAGAAATGCTTTATTGAAAACCGAGTACACTAACCTTTTGCTAAGTTACATTTTCATAATTTATTTCAATTCTTAACAACCCAAGTTGAAAAACTGCAACTAATTCCCCAAATAAAAGACTGCCTTGTCAGCTGCCTTTTTCTATTTTTGTAAAACTGGACCAATTCTCATTCAATCAACAGAGTTTTTTAGGATTTATTTACATAGTTTCACAATACTAAAATTCCTGGAGCTCAAAGTTGTAGATTTCCCAAAGCTTAGTTTCATGTTAACTTGTATATCCATATTGTTTTATTTTTAAGAGTGAGATCAAAGAAATTAAGAGTCCAAACAATTATTTTAACATAATAGTACAGGAAATGTGACCCAAAGAATGCACTCATCAGTTACACATGTGAAATATCTCAACTTCAAAAGCAGAAAAAGTCCATTCCCTGCCCTCCCCGCATCTTCCCCCAGCACTTTCACGATCACAATAGAAGAATTCTATAGATTGCTGTAACCTGTGTATCACTGCATTCAATTTATGTAATCAGTGAGAAGAAACAGTGGTAAGATCAGTTTAAAAATTTATACGTTTATCACGTACATTCACATTGTAAACTCGACTGAACCTTTTTGTTCTCCTTCCCTCAACAAATCCCTGATGTTTAATAGGGGACATTCAGAATGAATTTTAAACTTCCCCAGTCTCAAAGGCCTAATCTCAGCTACCATTTCTTCTAATTTGTTTTCTTCAGAGAAAAAAATAAAGTTGTGATCTTGAGCCTCCTGAGATTCTATTTAATTTTTATACCTTTAATTTGTATTTATGGTTACTTCTCCTCTGTGTTCCATCATGACAGTCCTCTGGAGTGAGTTGCTTGCCTCCCTGCTGCTAGTGTCTCAGGTTATTATTCCTTTTCCCTACCTTTTAACCATTATACATTTGAAAGAAGTAGTTTCCATAAAGGGCTCTACTTCCTTACTTCTCTTTCCTCCTAGCCCTGCAGTCTGAATTTTGCTTTCCTTCCTCTCTTAAACTGTGTCTCATAGGCTACTGTCCTCCACATGACCAAGACATGCCTGCTACTTTGTAATATCCTTTAGTCTCTTCCACTCCTCTGTAAGTAGTTTGCCTTTAGTTCTCTTACCATTGGTTTCTGTGATATTTCTCTCGTTGTTCTTTTCCTGTCTCTTCAACTGTTGTTTCTTGATTTTCTTTTTTTTTTTTTTTTTGAGACGGAGTCTTGCTCTGTCGCCCGGGCTGGAGTGCAGTGGCCGGATCTCAGCTCACTGCAAGCTCCGCCTCCCGGGTTTACGCCATTCTCCTGCCTCAGCCTCCCGAGTAGCGGGGACTACAGGCGCCCGCCAGCTCGCCCGGCTAGTTTTTTTGTGTTTTTAGTAGAGACGGGGTTTCACTGTGTTAGCCAGGATGGTCTCGATCTCCTGACCTCGTGATCCGCCCGTCTCGGCCTCCCAAAGTGCTGGGATTACAGGCTTGAGCCACCGCGCCCGGCCTCTTGATTTTCTTTGCTCTTTCCATCTGTTGAAAGTGAATGTTTTAAAGACTTTTAGCCTTGGGTCTGTTCTCTACATTTTATTACTTACTGCTGCTTTCCACCTTCATACTTTGGCACTATTGCTATTTACAACCTGATGTGGCCTGTCTCTAAACATTAGCCTATGTAATCTAGCTGATGGTCCAGCGTCTTTACTTGTGGCCCACTGGCCTATCAAATGCAGCATGTCCAAAATAGTAGTTAGAAATTTGGAAAACGCACTAAATTTTTTCTCATCCTCTCTCTCTGTTAAAGGCATCATCGCATTCTTAGATGCCAAGACTACAGTATCTTGGAATCATATAATGATTCATTCCTCTCTCATTGTATAGCTTCACTTTTGTCATTAGGCACTGGGTTTTGTTTGTTTTTTTCTTTTTTTTTTTTTAATATAGAAATGTTTGGTTCTCATTATGTTATCCAGGCTAGTCTAGAACTCCTGAACTCAAGTGATCCTCCTACCTCAGCCTCCCAAAGTACTGGGATTATAGGCATGAGCCAGCATGCCTGGCCACAGGTGCTGGGTCTTGGAAATTGCCATGTCTTCCTCCTTCTAATGCTCTCCGTTGCTACCATCCATGTTCTGCCCTCTATGTTTTATAATTAATTACAACGGTACCCTTAAATTACCTTGCTAAAGAACATTTCTGCTTTCTCCAGTATTCCTATAGCCATTTGCCTGAATGATCACTGATCATGTGATTCTTTCCTGAATATAAATCTCTGTATCTTTGCATTCTGCAAGTGCCACAGAAGCCCTCACTTCATCCAACAGCCTAGCCTGCCTTTCTAGATTTAACATGCTACTTTTTTCTGCCTCTGAATCTTTTTATTTTTTTTAAACTTTTAAGTTCAGGGGTACATGTGCAGGTTTGTTATATACATAAAATCATGTCACAGGGGTTTGCTGTACAGATCATTTCATCACCCAGGTATTAAGCCTAGTACTCAGTTATTTTTCCTGATCCTCTCCCTCCTCCCACCCTCCACTCTCCAATAGACCCCAGTGTATGTTGTTCCTCTCTATGTGTCCATGTATTCTCATCATTTAGCTCCCACTTAGAGTGAGAACATGCGGTATTTAGTTTTCTGTTCCTGTGTTAGTTTGCTGAGAATAACGACCTCCTTCTCCATCCCTGTTCCTGCAAAGGACATGGTCTCATTCTTATTATGGCTGCCTCTGAATCTTTCCTTTCCGTTTTTTCTTCCAAAAATACTCTTATCTCCTCCTATTAATATTATATATATATATAATATAAATTATATATTTATATTTATATTTGAACACCAAATTTAAATGTTACATGTGGTAATTTTAAAATACATTTACAACACTTCAACAAACCTCCCTCCAAAAGGTGGAGCCAATTGTCTCCCTCTTAAGTGTGGATGGGGCTTACTGATCCCCTTCTAATGAGTAGAACATAGCAGAAGTGATGGCATGAATCATGGGTTATAAAGGTATCATGATTCCCCCTTGCTTTCTTCTGGATTACCCACTCTATGGGAACCCAGCTTCTGTGTCATGAGGTGACTCAGCAGCTTATATGGAGGCTGTTGCGGTGAGGAGCTGAGTCCTCCCACCAACAACTGTGTGAATGAACCATCTTGGAAACAGATACTCTTTCCCAGTCAACTTTAGATGACTGCAGCTTACAAGTGACTCTGAATTGGCACCATCCAGTCAAGCTCCTCTCAGGTTCCTCACCCACATAAACTGTGAGATTATAAGTGTTTGTTGTTGTAAGCCACTAAATTTTGGAAACAATTTGTTATGCAGTAATAGATAACTAATACAGTATATTTTCAAGAAGATCTGGTCTCTTAGTAAGATAATATTTCTCCTGAGAATTTTTTATTTATACCATCAACCTGTTCCTTGTCACAGTCTATTCATATTGTGGTTGTTAATACATTTTATAATTTTGTGTATTAGGGCAAATTTTTCCAAGTCTATACTGTTTAATGAAGCATGTAAATACATAAAAGCTCAAAATATGAGCCAGAGTTCTGGTTATGTGTTTAGTATCTTAATACTTCATATTTTGGGATATTTCTAGATATAAATGTTTATCATCACCAGGTGGTTCTTAAATGACTTCCTCATCTTAAGCTTCATATTTCTGTTTATGCTATATGTCCAATATACATGAACCAATTAAAGAATTATGATTCTACTACATTAAGTTATATATAGAGCCAGTGTCTAAATCCAAATTCAGACATATGAATATATATCTATGTGTGTATAGATAGATAAACATAGACATATATATATATAGACATACAGGGGAAGTGATTCTTTTTTTAGAGGAACCTTCTTAAGTTTAGTGCCAAGGAGTTTCCTTTGATACTACTTATATGCAGAGAAATATGAAAGGAACCTCCAATGAGTAATTTATAGTGCACATGTATATATGTGTAAGGTCTCAATATTTATTACTATAGCCATTCTACTTCTGTCCATTTTGGAAATGATTTGACATTCTAATCACTTGAAGTGTTATAGGTGATAAAAGATCACTGGTTTCTTCTCAGCTTATTTTAACCCGAGTCAGTATGTTTTATTATGGTCGAAGATCAACACTCTTCATTATTCCATGAAGTAAACTGTGTTCCTTTCCACTTGGTTCTTTATATTTTTCTGTAGAGGCTTAACTTAAAGATGAGGGAGAAGAGTTCTTTCAAAGCTTATATTTAAGTGCGTCTTTTGTGCTTTTATCACATAAATGCTGTATATGGGTACCAGTGACTTTCAGGGATTTTAGTGTCCGTTGATTTAAGTGGTTCTTGCAAGTGTTCTGTATCTGAATTCAGGAAGCAATGAATCTGGCAAGAATTTACAAACTGATGTCCTGGGAACTTTTTTTTTTTTCTTACAGAATTTCGTAAGATGGTACATTGGTCTATTTGGATTCTGATGAATCTCTTGATTTTGTTTAGGATGATAGTCTCATATGTAAATTGGGGAAATATGCATTCTGTAACTTATTTGTGTGATGTCTGCTAAGAAAATGCATACTTATGCCATATAAAGTGTACAAATACAATCTAGTTTATGCAGGTATCTTTTACTTGAGAGAACATAGTTGAAGAGATTTTAATTAAGAATATATGTCATCTTAGGGAATCTAAGAAATAGAACTCCACGGGGTTTGGCCTCTACCATCTGGTGTTTAACAAATTTTGATTTTTACTCGAATAGAATACAAAACCTGCTACTTAAGTTTTTTTGTTTAGTTGGTGACATATTGGAAAGGGTAGCAGGCCCTCAGAATTTAGGATTCAATTACAAAATGGCTTCTTTGGTCAGAAAACTTAGAAGCAGGGACAAATCTGATATTGTGGTTTTTGAAAAGACACTGCGAGGCAGCTTAGGGCAGTGGTTGAGAGCATGAACTCGGGATCTAGACTGCCTGGCTTTGAATCTCAGCTCTACCACTTAGCTTTTACAGTGTCTTACGTATGATGCTACACATGCCTCAAAGAGTCTTTCACTTGATCTTTGAAAACATTGTGGGTAAGGTATTATTTTCCCATTGTTCACATAGAGACTGACATTTCAAGAGATTAAGTAATTGGACCAAGGTCAGCAGCTGACTCCAAGACTGACACCTAAGTCTCTGACTGCAAAGACTAGGTCTTAACTCATGCATTACCAGGGGTGTTAAAAGTACTGTATTGTATAGATTCTGTAACTCAGAAAGGACAACATCCAAACCTGTATCCAAACAACAACATCCAAAACCTGTATCAGTGAGAAAAACATTACAAAGAGATATTGAAGAAGTGATTACTATTGAGTATGAAGAGAACAAATTTGGTCTACCTAGAAAAGCCATGGTCTTGGAAAGGTCTTGGAACAGATTCAATAGCATTTCAAGGTCTCCTCAGTCTTTATTATTTTAGCCTTGGATAAAATTCTATTATACTTCCTTGGGACTTGTACATTTATTTTCATAAGACATATAGTGTCTTTTCCTTATCCTCAGGTAGTTGTGCCAATTTCTGCTTCTGACTTTTACTACTTTTTAAACTTTTTAAGCAGTATCTTTTAAGCAGTATTACTTGTACAAGCAATATCTATTCAAACACAGTTATTGCATCAAAATTTTAACACACATTTACATATCAAGCATCACAGATTCTGAAACTAAATATGTGAAGTTGACATTTATAGTTTTTATATTGTGTGTAGTATGTATGTTATATATAATGATTGTTTTTGTTGAGAGGGGCTTCAACTGAATTAGGGAAAAATGGGTTCTGAAACCAGTAACCAGTAACATGGCATAGGTTTGTTTTGTTTTGTTTTGTTTTGTTTTGAGATGGAGTCTTGCTGTGTTACCCAGGCTGGAGTGCAGTGGGGTGATCTTGGCTCACTGCAACCTCCACCTTCCAGGCTCAAGCGATTCTCCTGCCTCAGCCTCCTGAGTAATTGGGAGTACAGGCGTGCGTCACCATGTCCAGCTAATTTTTGTATTTTTAGTAGAGACGGGGTTTCACCATGTTGGCTAGCTGGTCTCAAACTCCTGACCTTGTGATCCCCCCTCCTCGGCGTCCCAAAGTGCTGGGATTACAGGCTTGAGCCACTGTGCCCGGCAACATGGCATAGGTTTAAAACAAAGAAAAAAAAACAACTATTGATAAAATACTTCATCAGTTGATCATACCAAAAGCATAATCTTAACATTCTGCCTTTCTGGATTTGGCTACATTGTAGCATCCATCTAGAATGATGCAAAAAAAAACAAGAAATAAACAAATTATTCACTGAGCCGCCAAAACAGACATGCTAAATAAAAGCTTGTTGGTAGAAGAGGCCTCCTGGTCCTACCTCAGAGTTCATTTACCGCTGTTTTATACATAATTCAAAGAAGTTCCCTGATCTTCTTTCCACACCCAGATCAAAGTATGAAATTGGAACACAAGAGGCCAGTCCACACTGATAAGAGAAGGAAGTGTTAGCTTGACATCTAAAAGGAAAACAAGCAAGAGAAATACTGATAAGAAGCGTACAAAAGAATACCATAAACACAGCACCATAAAGCAAAAGAATATGGCCATTGCCACTCTCAATAGCCTTTAAAATTGTCAGTGTCTCAGAATATCTTTAAATAACACTAAATTTAAATTATGTTCTGGACACTATTTCTGAGAAGTCAGGAAAGTATCTTCTATATTTAGTAGTATTTTCCATTTAAAGTTGACAGAATGAAAACAACAAAAATAATTTTATACTTAAGTCACATTTCTAAAACTGTCAGGAAAACTTTAGCCACAATCTTTGGAAGGAAGTTAACAAAAATCAATTATATTTGTTGAAAATTAAACATAATTGGATATTATAGTTAAGTCTAGATTCTTAGAGGTCAGACTGGAACAGTAAGAATGCACAATACTATGAAAATACATTTGACACCATCCTGTTAGTATTTAGCTAGAATTTGTTTCTGTATTGCCTTCCCTGGAGTCCTCCTTTTCCTCATTACGGTTAATATTATTGTCACTGCCAAATTTCTTCCCTTGTCCTCTCTCTGAAACCTTTTAGGCTACTCCCGCAACAAACCTGGGGACAGCTTTACCAGCTAATACTGCTGCCACACTGGTATGGCAGTAAACCATGTTGTGATCTTAAAAAAAAAAAAAAAAAACATCTGGACAGTGGGGAAATCACATATGGGAAACAGTCATGGGTATGATGATTAATCTAAAACAGTATTTATAATCTCCTTGCTGATAATGAAAGTCTTGATTGCATTATTATGTATTCTCAGTAGTTTAAATGTTACAAACAGGAAAGCCTTAAATGAGGTTAAAATTTCTGACATTTACTTATATATCATTTTATTCTCTATAAGTAGAATACAGGGAAATAAGGCTCTAAAATTATTTTTAGAACTTTTGACAGAAATCCTAATAACAGTTTCCATCTGAAAACTGCAGATGTCTGGAAAAAAGCAAAACAACGTAGAAACCTGACTGTTAAATTAGTTGTCAAAGTCTTGTGCAAATGTTTAATCTCTTATTGGGTAGAGTTATATTCTGGAATTTCTTAGTCACTCTCTGTCTTTTTGTCTGAACTGGTAAGATAATGATTCAGTAAAAAAGAAATTTAAACAACATGAAGATATCTAGAAGAAAAAGAATGAAACAACTCACATGCCAGTTCACCATCAGTAATGCTTTTGGCAAGCATATAGGGATTAGATAAGTATAAAATAGAAATATTGCCTGAACTATATACTTTCTAATCAGCAACCTTAATATTTAAGGACATTTGGTGTTATAATTACAACATAATCAAGGAAAACAATTATGTGGGGACAGAGAAAAGACCTGAATAAATAAGAAACATACCTGAATTATTATATATGTTTAAACTAGAATTATCAGAAAATTGAAAGAATATGATGCCATATATACTTTTTGGTTGTATGTAACTAATACATTTTTTTTTCCCTCTATTCAGTAGGTCTTTCTTAGGGTGGCTAATGATATATTCTTCCTCCCCTTTTGGTGGGAAATTGCTGGCTTAAATAGGCTTTCTAAGAATCCAATATAGCTTTCTCTGTATTTCCTCTTAGAATTAATGCTTGAGAGAAACAACGGGTGCCTGACATACTTGAACCTGCCCATTGCTATTTTCTGATACTCTTCTTCGTCCAACCTGTCTCTAGCTCAGAAAGAAATTCCCTGCTAGCCCCACAGCAGTGCAGGAATAACAGGATTTCCTGGGAGACTTATCACTAGCTCTGTTCAAGCGTAAAGCAGGTTTGGGCCCACTCTACGTTGTTCACGGACTCAGAAATGAAGATGGCTGATCTTTGTAGGTCACTTGTTACTTGTTGAGAAATGGGACAAAGGCCACAATAAATGAAGTGCTGCCCATCATTGCTAGTTCATGAACATCGTCTTCTGGACATCCCTACCTGAGTGTTCCATAGGCCCCAGACTAGGTACTACTTCCCCAACTGAACTCCTTATCTCTACTCCACTTCCAAACTGGTTATTACCATTTATAGCTTCTAACTAGGATAATGGTATTACCGTCTAACCACTCATTCAACATAGTAACATTGAAGTTAATTTTTAACTCTTTGCTCTTTCCCGTTACCTTTCCCTAACCCCATCCAAATTTTTGTCAAGACCTGTTGATTCTATCACCAGTATATACCAAATTTGACTGTTTCAGGAACCTTTTAACTTGATGGTGGTCTCTTGCAGTGTTCCTTTTGACTTCTTCTGTAAGGTTTAAAGTGTCTTTTCTATTAAGCATTTCCTGAACTTTCCAAGTTAGTTCATTATTGCCTTCCGTGCTGCCATGCATATTTTCTGTAGCACTGGATCAGGCAGTAACTCAAATCTTTGTTTATGCCTGTTGCTCCAACTAAACTTTGAAGTCCTTGGGATAGGAAACTTATCTTCCCCATTTAACATTTTCTAGCTTATAGTAAATGCCCAGCATATTTCTTAAATAAAAATGAGAAATAGAAAAAGTAAGTTTAAATTTGTCATGAAATCTAGAGTTAGTCATATAAAGTAGAAATGGAAAAGGCTCTATTATTTTTGAAGAGTGTTACATATAACACTTGGCTGAATGGGAGAATGGGTTCGAGATTTTTCTAAACATTTCTAAGGATGTCAGAAATCACAAGCATGGGTAATTTTGCATTGAGATTTAGGATTCTTTCATTATAGTAAATGCAGCAACTCTCCACATGGATTCACAACACACATTTTATCTTTTGTTATACCTAATGACTTCAGTGTTCTCTTCAACTTGTTTCTGTCAATGTCTTCATTCTGTTCAGGACTGCTATAACATAATGCCATAAACAGAGTATCTTTTAAACAGCAGATATTTATTTCTCACAATTCTGGAGTCTTGGAGGTCCAAGATCAAGACACTGGCAGTTTAAGTGTCTGGTGAGGGTCCACTTCCTGTTTTTAGAAGACTAGCATGTTACTGTGTCTCCACATGAGAGAAGGGGTGGGGAGCTCTCTGGTACCAGCTTTATAAGGGCACTGATTCCATTCATGAGGCCTCCCACAGGCTCCACCTCCTAATATATTATCTCCTTAGAGGTTAGGATTTCAACAGAAGAATTCGAGGGAAACACAAACATGGATGTTACCATAGCAGTCAGTGTTTTTTTCAATAGCTTGTGGAAATACCAAACTGAATGCTGTTCAAATGTTCATTTTCAATTTTTTTTCTGACTGAAGGTAAGTTGAGTTCCAGGAATGAAATGACCCAGAGCATGTATTTCAATTATAATAAAATGAAACAACTCACATTAAAACAAAAAGAAAACCTGATATATGAAACAAGTTAATAATTTGTCCTATGATATATAGTTTAGTGATGATTACAAAACACAGTATCACATTTCAAAGCTAAGTTTTTGTCAAAATTAACATTTGTTATGCAAAATATAATCATATACATGAAGTTATTGATGTACAATCATTTCTGTAGCACACATAACCTTAATGGTGGGGCTTTCCAATATTTAGTATTTTCATATAAATACAAGGCAACATGAAAGCAAGAACAAAGAACCAATATATTTTTAGATCATTGCCTTTCAGTGGGTTGGAGTGCTGAGAAAAGAGGGAGGCCTTATCCCACCCCATGCCGGCATATCAGGGTCTTTGGGGGGCCTTTTCAAACTGCTCATTTTCTTTGGCCCCAGTAGGAAGCACCAGGTGTAATGTGAGCTTTTGCCTGACAGGAGTGTACTATTCTTGAAGAATATTAAAGCAGAAAAAATGAGAGTACTGTTGGAGGAAGAAGTTAATAGCTGATCTGATTTCTGTTTCATAGTTCAAAAATATAAAAAATAAAATAACTCATTTTTAAATATTCAAAATGAAACACTTATTTTTAAGTTATTTGGTGCCATAGATTCTGTCTTTGCTCGTAATCAAGTAAGTGTTGTTGACAGGGTTAAAAAAAGACCAGATGTAGAAATAAGTATGTGTCAGTGACAACATATATATATATAAACACATATACATAGGAAATCCAGTGCTTGACCTAGGAAGGCTGAATTGACTCTATAGCTTGCAGCTAAATGATGGTATGCCTCAAATAAGTTCCTTTAACAAGACGGTGAGAGATGCCAAAACTGATGAGTGTGAATGACCACCCCCTTCTACTTAGTAAGAAAGGCTGGGAAATGTGGGCACAGAACCACAAGCTCTATATCCACATGTATATACAATAAATAACAGCAGGCACACATGGGCTCAACATTCAAACAACTCTAATTGTGTATTCAGACATTAAAGAGCAATCATAGGTCAAAATTTAAAATTTCCCATTGGAACATGACTGCTCTTTGACACCATAAAAATGTTGTGTTACTGACAACAAAAGCATTATCGATGTGGAAAGAACTGGGAATCTGTTTGTTTATCTAGCCAAGCCAGGATTCTTGAACAGACTAAAACAAGAAAGCCTGAAGGTTACAGATGACAAATAACTCAGAATACAATTTATATTGATCCTGCTTTTCAGGCTGTTATCCTTGACAACTGTTGTACTCCTCTTAATACATCTACCGTGTGTTCTTAGACTAAACACCAGTGGGACAGGGGAATTTGGTAAACTTCTGGATCAATATAGAATATCAGTAAGTAAAATTGTGTCAGGTTTACAAAGTTTCTGATGATTTAAAAAAACAACAACACCGTATCGTATTATCCTCTTGAGCACATGTGATAAAAGCCTGTTACAAGGTAAATAGTTTTATCCCTGCAAACCATTATGTTAAAGTACTTTCTGTCATGACATAATATGTAACAAATCACATATTCACTCACAGCAGCTTTTAAAATGTGGAATGCAGCATTGCTATGATATAAAAAGTCAATAACTTATAGAGGTTCTTATTAAAAATTGCATTGTTTCCTTTATTTGGTTCTTTAATGTTGAAACATAACATTATAAAAGAAACAACATAAATAAAATAAACAATATTTGCCAGTTGAAGTTATGCTGTCAAGGCACTAAGGTCTTTCTTGCAATGACCTTGAGGAAAATTTAGTATTTTACATTCAGATCATTTTTTAAACCAGATTTATAGAGAAGCAATTTAAGGTAATTAAGCACTTTAACTCTGACAGGTTGATGTTATTTAGTGACAGGTGTGTCATTTTTATGACAAACAGCTAATTTGAAGACTATATTTCCTTCCTGTAAGCCCTCTTTTTCCTCATTTTTCAAGCCTTTATAGGTCAACTGTCTTCCCATCCATGGTCCCTCTTACTTAGGAATCATGACTTTATTTGTATTCATAATATGCAAATTTGCTGCCATTTGCCTGAAACACTTTCAACACAGTTATTTTCTATTTCGTTTAACTCATAGTGAAGGGATTGGTGTATTGGGTCAACCATTATTTCCTGTATCTCAATGTTTTCTTTGTCACATTGACACCAAACTGTATGTTTAAAGATAGCAGAGCAATTGTGCTCCATAATCTGACTCTAGAAAGTAAAGCTTTGTCCCCAAGTGCCCTCAAGTTCCATTTCAGAGGTGTTTGCAAATTTATAAACTATGAATTTATTTTTACTCATTCTGGATTATACTTCTCAAGCACCTGGCCTCAAGCAATCCTTCCTCCTCAGCCTCCGGAGTAGCTGGGATTACAGCCATGGGCTACAGTGCCCAGCTCTCATTCTGGATCATATTTCCATTGTCTTGACTCTGCCAACTTCTACAGGTAGAAATTCCATAGGTCCAATATCTGCTATATGAAATTTCTTTTCTGGGGTTATGTTATTAGGAATTGTGCTGTGTCATGATTTCAGTCTTCAACTCTATTATCATCATCTTTGTGGAAGTTCTAATTAGCTTGCTTTTCTGGAGGCTACACATGCCCTCATTGATCATTATAGTTACCTTGTTTTTGACATTTTTCTACATATTTCCATATTTTTATGTTTGTCCTAAGATTAAAAGGACCTTAGAATTCCAGGCAATAACTCCCCTTCTTTTGTGTAAATGTCAGATTGTTCTCATTTTATTTCCAGTACTCTATTAGTGATCCCCACATAACCTGTAACTCAGTCAGGCAGAAATAAGTCTTATTAAGACAGAATATTTCAAGGAGTGCTGATTACTGTACTTGCTCTGTCTCTGTGTACAAGAATCTTGAAGGGTTCTTTAGCTTTTAGGAGTAAAACAAAATGATTTGTTCAGAATAACTGAACCCCCAAGGTGTAAGATGAGATTTATTCACTTTATTTTCACAAATATTTAAAACACGTACATTTTGGTAACCAGAAAAATAGAACAAGTCATGTTTAAGGTAATACTCATGTATTACAAGAAGATATATATAAGATAATAAAAATAACCTCATACGATTTGCATATAGTTATAGATTTGTTTCTATGGATTTATTTCTCTATATTTCAATAAGTGGGTTTATATTCAGCATTCTTTGAACTTGACTTTTTTAATCATTGTTTTCCATTATATAAGTGTACTGTAATTGGAATGCCTTATTATTTATTGGACATTTAAGTTTCTTACAAACCTAAGTGTAGAGATTGTAGTGCTGAACGTGTAAGTATATACATCTCTGCATATTTGAATCATGCTTTTCCTTTAGGATAAGTCCAAAGAGTTGGACTGACATGGCAAAAGAGTATGGCTTGGGGCCAGGCGTGGTGGCTGAAGCCTGTAATCCCAGCACTTTGGGAGGCCGAGACAGGCGGATCACGAGGTCAGGAGATCGAGACCATCCTGGCGAACACGGTGAAACCTCGTCTCTACTAAAAAATACAAAAAACTAGCCGGGCGAGGTGGCGGGCACCTGTAGTCCAGTTACTCGGGAGGCTGAGGCAGGAGAATGGCATAAACCCAGGAGGCGAAGCTTGCAGTGAGCCGAGATCTGGCCACTGCACTCCAGCCTGGGCGACAGAGCCAGACTCCATCTCAAAAAAAAAAAAAAAAAAAAAAAAAAAAGGTATGACTTGGTCACATATTCACTGTAAAGAACATTGCCAGATTGCCATTTAGGAAAATTGTCTCCATTTCTACTATCATTGAGACTTCATGTGAATATTTCTCACACCACCTGCTAACTTTGAGTGTTGTCAACAGCTTCAATTTTTAACAAAGATGACAGGCAAAACATGATAGTTTAATTTGCAATCATGTGTTATTGAGGTCTTGTGCATCTTTTTATATGTTTCTTGGCCACTTATATTGGTTTTAATAATTATTCTTTTGGGATATTAATCTTTATTATTTCCTAACTACGTTAATAGAATATTTCATCCTGTCTTAACTGCTATAAAATCATCTTCATAAAAATCAACTCAAATGTGTTTTTTAACTCATTATTTTTTTCTATATACCTTCCTACTGGTCTGTTTCTTGTATGCCAGTAACATACTATTTTATTCTAGCATAATAGATTTTTTAATTACTTTTTTCTCTTACATTTTCTGTATAGTCTCACATTTCATTTTTCAGGCAAATATTGGAATCATTGCCCCATATGCTTATGTACCACACATGTACAGAGTAGATTCTCATGTCACTTCCCAGCTCCTCCTCACTAAGATTTCATGTCAACCCTTATCCAGTATGGCTGGGAGAAACCTCTTTTGTTAGGCTGAAAACTGTCCTCTGCATCCTAGGTTGTTGCTGTGCCCTCTCATTTGGCCAGGATAATTTACTGCTTATTTTAAGGCTCCTCAGACTAATCACGGTTTAAAGTCTGTTTACATATTGTTCATTGCTAAATTGTTAAGTAATGAGTCAATGTTTTTTAAAAATTATAAATGAAAGACTCTTTCTCTCCTGAAATATTTTACAAAGTAGTTGATCTTCACAGGTTTTTAATAGTGCTAGAGAATGATGATCAGTACATATGCTGATATGTAGGCAGTTATCAAGTCCATCTGAGAAAACAAAACTTCCTCAAAAGCAGCCAGTAGCATGGTCTTCCAGAAGTTCTAAGGTACTTGTGGAATGAATCTACAGGTACTACCATTTCTATGTAGAGGTACTATTGTCCAAGGATTAAATATTCTTCTAATCTAGATCATTACCTCCCCCTACTTGCTAAGGCAATTTAAGGAAAACACACCTCCCATTCCTTGCCCTACTCCACAGCTCTGTTTTAATATCTCTCACAGTGCCTGTCAGCGAATGAGAGCCCATTTTTTAATAAAAAATAAACATATGGATATGGCCTCACCTCTGCCCATACCAGTCATTACTGTTCACTCCATGGGTGGACCAAAGATGTTCTGACTGACAGGTAAGATATTAGACTAAGAGACTCAGACACTAAGGTTGGTGGATGACATTAGCACTAGAGCTGTGAAGCCAGAACGTGGTAAGAGCCAGGATTTGGCCATGGCTTCGTGAACTGAATGCAAGCCAAAGTTGGCATGATAGGAGTAGGTGGCAAATACTACCAGCTTTGTGGAGAAGGCAAGCAGTAAAGAGAAGCAAAGAAAAAATATATTCTGAGGAGCAGGGAAAGAGGAAGAAAGAAGAAAATTAGAGAGAAATAAGAGAGCAGAGAAAGAAAGAAGGAGGAGGGAGATGACAGGAGATCAATGATCTGTAAAGAAAGGAAGGACATTTCGGCAAGGTGTAAAATGATTGGCCGAGGTAGTAGGAATGGTGATTAAGGCAGGACCTGGAGGAGATGAATAGGAGGAGTAGCTGCAGGGCACCTACTGGGAATAGTCTTCTCTGTATCTACTCAAAGAGCAAGAGGTGGAAAAAAGAACCTAGGGTCAGCAGAGAGAATTTATTTGCTGCAAAGAAAATATAAGATGGTGGTGTTGTTTGGAACCACTGTTGGCACCTGCTGTTCTGGGAAAAGCATAGCATAGTGGTAAAGTCTTAGCTTTACTACTGACCGGGTGGCAGGAATCCTCAGGAGGCCAGTTCTCTCCCTAATATGAAGCTCCCAGTACTTGTGCGATTGTGCTGAAAAGACTAAATTATGAACCTGAAAATTAAAAATTGACAAATAATACTTGTATGTATTTATCAGGTACAATGTGATGTTTTAATATATGTATACATTGTGCAGTAAATAAATCAAGCTAATTAACATATCCTTCACCTCACATTCTTTCCTGTTTTTTGTGGTAAGAACTCAACATTTTTATTCTTGGCCATTTTGGAATACAATACATTATTATGAACTATCGTCAACATGCTGTGCAGTAGATCTCAAAAATGTATTCCTCCTGTCTCAAACTGTGTGTGTGTGAAATAGTCTTTACTATTTTCTTAATTACACAGTTGAGAAAATAAAAAGTTTAGAAAGGTTATGTAACTTAGTAACGGCTAAAACTTATATGTTAACAAAATAAATAATATTAAGAAAATTGAATAAAACTGAAACAAATATCAAGGTTTGGCCATAAGATCATAATCTTTTATGATCACAATAAAAGCAATTTCCTTTATATTAAGGAATATAAATTGCTTTCTTTATATTATGAATTCTCCATTTCTATTTTTCCCCATTTGCCCCTCTGTAAACATGTTTTTCTCTTCTATTGGAAGAACAGAATCCCACTATTTATCCAATTTATGTTATGATTTTTCCTCTTTCTTTTCATGGTTAAGATTCTATACAGAATAGTTTATATGTGTTCTCCCTGACACTATTCTTTTGCATTCATTCCACTGCACCTACTATTGGGGGGGAAAAAAAAAACCTTATTAAAATAACCGGTGATATTCTAAATGAAGACTCTTTGTTTCAACTGATCAGCTGGTTCTATCTCTATGGAGACTGTAGATTCTATTTAAATGGCATTTTCAAAGGCCCTCAAATTACAGAGTGTCTAGTTCAATTTAAATATAAACTAGGTCACTTATACTATTAAGAGTGGATAAAAGTGCCAGAATCTGTGACAATTACCCTATATAGTTAACATACATGAAATGAATTGAGTTGGTGTTTTGGTACCTATTTTATCAGATTTTCTTATCTAAATTTAAACCAGGAAAACAGTTATTATTATTTTTATGTTTATTTATTTATTTATTTTTGAGACAGAGTCTCACTCTATTGCCCAGGCTGGAGTACAATGGCACGATCTTGGCTCACTGCAACCCCTGCCTCCCGAGTTCAAGTGATTCTCCTGCCTCATCCTCCCAAGTAGCTGCAATCACAGGCGCATGCCACCATGCCCAGCTAATTTTTGTATTTTTAGTAGAGACGGGGTTTCATCATGTTGTCAGGCTGGTCTCTCACTCCCGACCTCAGGTGATTCGCCTGCCTCGGCCTCCCAAAGTTCTGAGATTACAAGAATGAACCACCATGTCTGGCCGAGAAAACGATTATTTTTAGACTGAAAACTCAATCTAATAAAGTACAGTATATAGTTAAAGCAAGACAAGTTATTGACCATTCTCTCAGTTAATAGATTGTTTTTAAAAATGGTGATTCGATAGAGGATGTTGCTAAGAATTAATTTAAGTCCAAGTCATATGACTAAATAACAACATACTGAAATAATACATTCACAGATACAGCAGGTTTTATATAGTCTCTTTTGTTTAATATGTGTTTGTGAACCCTTTTGGTTAGACATTCTTTCCTGATTATATTGAAATCTAGTCTGTTTTATGAATGCCCATTTCCATTTGTTCTATTATTGTAATGTGTTAAGAGTGAACAGTACCTTCAAATTTATGCCTCATTACAGTTATATGGAGAAAGCCTACTTTTTAACACGTGCTATGCATCCATTATCAGCCTGTGCCTTTTCTTGAATACTAGTTAACTGTAAAATAAAACAGATACTGGAAACGTATTCCAGCTTCTTTTGTTGTTTCTTTAGGATAGAAAAGCTATTATCTACATTAATCTTATTATGTTTTTAATTAAAGATTATTCCTATCATTGTTTTATTCAATCAAATGGTATTTAAGAATACGCAATTTTTCACAGATTATTTTATTTACGTATCTCAATGGTTTGGAAGTATTACTGTGGAAAATAACCAAACAACCACAAAGTTTTATTAAATGTGGCTAAAATTAAAAAAAAAAAATTTAAAAAAAATCAGTATGAGTAAGTTTTTCAGTAACATTAGTAACCATTCTCAGAAACCTAGCACTGCATCTCTTCAGTTCTTTATTCTCTTTGCTCTCACTTGATCTTTACTTTCAATTTCTATATTTAACATCTCATTAGCTTTCAACATAAGGAGCCTTCTGACAGGGTGAGACTGAGCAAGTAGAAGAGAGGTTTTGATGATATTTTCATAGAGAATGTTTTTTGAAGATTTTTTTTTTAAAACAATGTCATAGAATTTCAGAGTTTGAAGGCACCTCAGAGGTCAGAGTTGACCTAATTTATGTATTTGTTCAATGTATGATTTTTTTCTGTTCCATGCAAGGTTCCGGTTAAACACTGTAATGTTGCCAAATTTTGGAGGATATATTAAGATGTGAAGGAATCTTGATTTCTAAAGCTAATACATTTTTTATATTGGCTTGGGAAGAGACCTAAGGTCATAAGTATTATGAGAACACATTTAGTTTGCATAAGTTACCATATGATTTTTATCAAAGGAATGACATGAGACAGATACGATGTAGACCTCTGTTATGAATCAAAGTCCACTTAAGGAATAAAAAATTACCATTACTTATTTAAGGTTCTTCTTGGCCATAATTTAGAAGATGAAAAAAAAGTAGGCTTGACACTTTCAAAATAACAAAGCATCTGTTGCTGTCTAATTTGTTGACCAAATGGAGATTTCTGCCTTCTTGGGATTTCATGGAAAAAAAAAAAAAAAAAAATCTAGCAATTGCTGACAGGGTGGCTGCTATGTAGAGGATAGCTATTCTACTGATAGAAGTTGTGTTTAGTGATTTTGTTTACCCTCAAACTCCTTATTCCCTTTTCTTTTTTCTTTCCTCTATTTCTTTATTAGAAACTAAGCAGTTTCTTCCATGAGCTATTGTATTTTCACTGTTGAGATTCTAACTTTGAATAGGTAAGGTTCTTTCTTGAGAGTTATTCCTAAAGTATCATTCTACTACCAAGGAAAAGAGCTCCTTTAAACAGTCTGAAATCTGTCTTATAAATATTGTATGCATTTAGCATAGATGAACACTTTCTGATTTCTGGTTTATTCTGATTAATTTTTAATTTCTAAATTAAAAAATTATTAATTATATTTTATAATTTCTCTTCATTGGAAATTATACAATTTCTAATTAAAAATGGGGTGGATTTTTCAAATAACTACCTGTAGCTATACTGTTTTACAAAATTTCTAGGAATAGTTTTTATATCTCATATCATTTATACTTATATTAAAAATCATCCATAATGGGTCTAGATGCTTTTATAATTGAAGCTCTCAGACTTAAGATTCTGTCCTAGACTTGCTTCAGCTATAACTCATCTTGGAGACAATGTACAATTCAATACTAGCTTCACCCAAATGATGGTAACATGGAAATTGCCTGTAGTTTGAGGCAGGATTCCAGAACATGGGGTACAGGTGTACTTCAGGAATGGAGCTTTGAATCATACTGTTCCTTGGCCCTTCTTATTAATGGAGCATTAACCATACATCTGTGATCAATTTGGATTCTATGTTCTGGAACCCCTCAGGTATACCCATTTTCCCTTGATTCTGGTAGGCGGCTGGAGTCATATAGTATAATAGTAGAGCACTGATCTAGAAGGAAACTAGTTCTAGTCATAACTTCATCACTTACTCTGTGATCTTAAATAAAATTCGTTTCTATGATAATTAGCCTTTTATTGCTGATGTCTTTGGCGTGTGTCTGTATTAATGGAAATAATACTACTTGTCTAACACAACTCATAGGGCTGTTTTGAGAAATTTGATTGTTACAATACCTTCCACAATGCAAGTGTTATTATTCCAAACTTACTAAGATTCATATTTTTTACATTTATTACTTGTAGCATTTAGAATATATTTCAGGTTATACTTTATTTGAATATATGGCGGGTGACCTTTAGGAGTCTTCTAGCTGTTTCATACAGGTGTTCATGCATAAAATATTACCTAGAACCAGAAGACCAGCAAGCAAAGTAATAACAGTCTGTATATTCCAATCCAACTCCCTCTTGGAATGCTGTAGATTTCAAATGAAACTATTAGTTTGGTGCAAAAGTAATTGCGGTTCTTGCCATTACTTTCAATGGTGAGACTGCAATTACTTCTGCACCAACCTAATACCATGAGAGATTTCCGAGGCATTGCTTCATTTAGAAAATTATTACAATTTTCAGGAATTCAAAAGAAAAAAATGAAATATTCATTAAATATATTTATTTGCATGTTTAGTAGTTGAAAGTACTGATGCTTTGTAGAAATAACAGTGAATAATAAGTTTTGTTGAGTTATATTAGTTAATTGGATCGGATACAACAATGACTTAGGTCCACACCTACCCTCAAGTAACTTATTGCCCCCAAGAAAGTAATAAGTAAGCAACAAGGCTGAATAATATAAACACTCCACTGAAAGTATACCAAAACTATAGAGAAGCATACATTAGGGTGCAGTTAATTTAGGCTCAGAGAATTGGCAAAGGCTTTATAAAGAGGCTTACAGAGGCCTGTGCCTTTAAAGATGAGTTGAATTTTCTTAGAGAAAAAAGACGGGGATTTCTGAAGAAAGGGACCACATGAGCATGCTATTGGAAAAGTACATGACCATCAGAGCGGCACACATGGAAGATGCAGTAAGGTGTGAAGCTAAGAAGAAAAGTTAACTTTTGATAGACACTGAATATCATTGTAAAGAATTTATATATGATTCCATAAATTATTTTTAACTAGTTTATCTGAAAGATAGATTGGAAATTGGAGGCCAGGAGCTGTCTCCTGAGTCCCAGGCCATGAAAACCAGCACACTATGAGTTTCCACCTGGCTGTTTCATAGATGGCTGGAACTCAGCGACCCAAAGCCAGATGCATTCTTTCCAACAATCAATCTCCAGATGTCTGTCATTGACAACACCGATCACTTAGCCAACAGGAAACCTGGAAATACATTCTCCTCCTGTACCCGACCATCCAATTAATTGTCAGATTTTATATTTGCCATCTAGTTTCTAAATATCTCTGAAATCCGAGTCCATTGTTCTACATCCCTGAGCATGCTGTTCTCTGTCCCCCCCCTACCAGATCAATTTTTCCATCCTTCTCTACCCTTTCAAAAAGGGAATTTCCGAGGCTGATGCCATGGACTGCATTGCCTGGGCTTCCTTGTTGCCTGCCTCTCTGGTGGTGACAAGGTTGCCCAATAGGAGGTGGCAGCAGGAGAGTAGAACACTGGAGCGGGGCAGAGTTCACTTTCTATTTGCTTGCTTGTTTTTTTTCTTGCTCCCTCACTCCTCTAGTGCCAGAGTTCCGTGTTCCTTGCTGGTTTCCTTAGCCATGCTCACACTTCAGTAAATAGTCTTTTCATAAATGTCTCATTTTCATAAATGTCAGCATTAAATCTCTTAGGGAAATTTGGATTCCCGCCAGAACCCTGAATGATAGAATCCCCTTTGCCAATTAAGTTAGATTCTCATTTCTGGACTTCTGCAACAGATTTATGATTGGTCTTTCTGTGTGCAGACTACATTCTTCATACTGCTTTGAAGAACTGTTTTTTCCCCAAACATGGGATGTAACAACAGTTTGTAATAAGAAAATATACTATAATGATAAACATGCAACATACAATTATCACATGCATAAGATGATCTCAGCTTTGTAAAAATATACCTATATCAAGATGAAAGGAAAAGAATCACTTTTCCTGGTTGTAAAATTATGGTTATTTTTCTTTTCTTAGTCTGTTTTCTATCATTTTTCTTCTGGGGGTACAGAGAGAGTGAGCATGAGAGGAATAGAGAATGACACACAGCCTGTGTGTGTGCGTGTGTGTGTGTGTAATAGAAAAATATTTTATACATTTTTTATATAGAATGTTACCAACTATTTGTTTGTTTCTTTGTTTTTTGATCCAGATGTTAGAATTGAAAGAAATGCCCCTAACTTTACTTAGGAAGTTTGAGTTAAAGGAAAAAAAAAAAAAAAAAAAAAGGCAGTCTGACATTAAGTCTAAAAAAGCAGTGAGAAGATCTTTTAATTGGATAATTAGTGATAAGGTTATCTCAGGAAGTGAGGTTAGGAGCCTATTTTAGATGCTCACAAATTGTAGTTTACTTTAAAATTAAATATTTTATTGAATATGTTACATACTGTCACGAATTATAAATTCAGAAGAATATTTTACAAAACCCTTTTCTTCCCTCCTCTCAGATGACACAGTACTTTGGGCCCCTTCTTAGTATATGGCTTTGTTGTATTTGGTAAAGTCAGTAATAACAGCTTAAGGGTTAGATTTTTTTGCTGAACTGCTTCACATTTTAGTAATTTGAATAATTTTTCCTTTGCTGTGACTATTGGGATTTTTATTGGTCATCTGATATAATTTTCTCTTGCCATTTAATCTGTTTCTGAAAATGAAGTCTCAAGAAATCCAAATTATAGGCATATTTAAATTTTCTCAAAATATTTCATTTGCCCAAATTGAAATTCTAATTTGAATGTTGCTTATCACAATAGATTTATCTTTTTAATATTATTTGTGTCCTTATGTATGAAAGATGAAATTATTCAGCCTTTGGAAATATGTAAAGTTGAAGTAAGTTTTTAAATGTCATTTTACATTTTTGGTACAATAACCACATTTAATGTATTGCTCCAAGATAATTTTTATACTTGTTTTTCTATGTTTTGCCCTCTTTGTCTCATTTTCTTGTTCTTTAATCATTATATTTCATGATCCCTCTGTTTGTAACTTAACTGTCTGCTTGAGAATATATTTATATAAAGCATATTTTATTTTCTCAAATAACATATTTATTTAGAATATCAATCAAGTGTGATACATAAGGCTATGAAAGTTTTTGAATTTCACAAATAAAACAATTTGGTTTAAGGTCATGAAAATGGTTGGAGTAAATGTGGTTATTTTAGCTTTTGATATAGGCAATCTCAATTTCAATAAAATGTCAGTTTTTAGACGTAAAATACGTAATAAACAGAAGCAACCTTCCAAATCAGAACACTGACAATTTCTTTTTTAAGAACCTGCTTTAGAAAAGGAAGTGAATTATACTTCATAATTTTCCCAGCCAAAAAAAAAAAAAAAAAAAAAAAAGATTCTGACAGTGAGATCTTAATCATTACCTGAAAACTTGAAAATAGAAATTGTTAATAAAATACGAACTCTACATCTTACAGCCCAATTGAAAAAATCTTCTAAGTTTTATAATTTGAACTGTATATTTATATATTATTTATCTGTTTATAGATTATCTGTTTTCATTTATCATTAGTTGTTAAATATTTGTGAGAGGAATATTCAGTTAGTATTCTAAGTAACATGGCTATTGTTGTTCAGTTTAGCTTGATGGCCCCCTGAAAATTGATTTCTCACATCTTTAGCTTTGAGAACCAATGTTTCTACCACCAAAGGTATGCTGTCTTTCAAGTTTCAGGCTTGAAAGTGAAAAATAATGCATAATTTACGAAAGCTATTGGTGTGAAAATATCCAAGAGAGGAATGAGGAATAGTGGAGTGAAATAAACAGGAGATTAGGTAGATAGAAATTGACTAGTGGGTACAGATGTAGGAATATATTATATTAAATACAAAATTGCTACTTTACCAATTTATGACTTGAATGTAACTGCTTTATATGTAAGTTTTTTATTAAAATGGAAATTACTAAAGAATGAATAGGACTATATTTTTGCTATGCAGTATATTTGATTTTTTATGCTAGGTTAATTGTTTATACTTGACATCAAAGTGAAACAATTATCACCCAAGTAAAGAATGCAACCTCTTAAAATGGGAATAGAAAGTTTTGTTTTGCCGTATTTGTTGTGTTAATTGTTGGAAGAATATTTGGTTAAGGTCAACATAAATTAAAAATAATGGCTTGAGAAATGTGAAACACCTCACCAATCTTCTCTTTACGTGTGGAACTATCAATTTCTATTCTTCAAGTTATATTGTCACCAACATTTTTATTCATAGTAGCCACTACTTAGTGCTTCCTTACCATATGCTACTGCTGTAACAACTTGATATTCATAATCTCAATTTTCCCAATAATCCCATGGGGCAGGAAGTATTTACCTGACTTTATAGATGAGGAAATAAAGGCTCAGAGATAATTTTCTTCTCTCAGTTTACCCCAGTAGAAAATGGCAGATCCCAGATTCAAATAGATACACAGAGACAGACACTTGTGGAAGAAAAGGAAGTACTGAAAGGTGACTTAGGGAGAATGAGAACAAAAATAAAAAGGGAAAATTTAGCAAGAATGTTATATACGAGTTAAAGGGAGATAAAAATAGAAAAAAAAACATGAGAAGAGGAATAAGATAGATGGAGTGAAAGCTAAGATAGGTCATTGAATACTTAACATCTTGTTATGGAAGTTTTCAAACATATGTATATGAAGAATCAGTTTCAGTAATTATCAACTTGTGGTCAATTTTGTTTCCTTCGTATCTCCCACTCTTGCTGAATTATCTTAAAGCAAATTTCATGCATCATATATTTTTAATTTCATCTGAATTGTTTCAATGTGATTGTCTTTTTTTATATTAAAAAAACAGCTTTTGAAAACATACCCCATGTGTAATTATCAAACCTAAAGAATAAAAATAATCATTAATATTATCACATATCCATTCAGTTTTGATCTTTTCCTGATTGTTACCTAAATGTCTTTTAACAGTTGTTTTGTTGAAATCCAAACAAGCTCTGGTCCACACGTTGCATTTTGTTGATATGCCTCTTAGTAATCTTTTAATCTATAAGTTTCTCTCTCCTTTTTCGGTAAATAGTGGTGAGGTATTTTCTGTTTTCTAGGTGTCTTTTAAACATAAGATACCAATGGGTGTGTTCCTATTAACATCAGCAAAGTACTGTGAAAAACTAGAATTTATTCATGAATTATGTGTTGCATAACATTGCTGCTAGAAAGGACAAAACCTTAAGTTTATGTTACATATTAGAAATGCCAAGTTTTATGACATAATAAAAAATAACCTGTTTATTTATATATTGAACCTAGCACTTAAATTCTGTCTCACCCTAGAGGTCACTTTTCATCAAACCCACTGAGTTTGAATTTTTTTCTTATGCTGATTTCTGGTCTCTTCAAATTCTTTTTATCTATCCGTCAGTCTCTTTGGATGCTGTTTGGTCATTTGTGTTAGAACCCATCTGTCTATTAACCTGAGGAACCCCTAATCCTGAGTCAAACCCACATCCTGCTGCCTTTGCTTTCACTCCAGGCTTGTTGAGCTTTGCTGGAAAATGTCTAAAAAATTTGTAAAAAATGTCCACTTCCAGTTTATATTTTTGAATCTCAGTTGGGCTCTTACTGAGCTTTGCCAACCCTTTAAAAATTTCTTATAAAGTCTTACTGTATTTCTCAGAGCGGCTATTCTGATCTTTTTCACTTCCTGGCAAGCCCACAATCTGAACCCTCACTGACTGCACCCAAAGGAAAACTTTACCTCCAATCATGAGTGGTATGTTAATGGCATCAAGTGACAGTCGCCTAATCTGGTTCCCATTTCTCCTTTATGTCCTGTTCACCACCGAAATATGCCTTTTCATTTTGACCTATTCTCTTCTTCCCTATAGTTTTAGCATATTTGTATAACTTAATTCTAAGGCAGACTTTTTCTCTTGTGCTTACGCCATGTCATTGTGATGCCACTGATATCTTCTATCATCAAGCAAATCACCTCTTTCCCATTTTATTCTTTTGATGTTCACGCACCTGTTTTTATGCATAAAAATTCCCGAGTTTCTATAGTTTAAAAAAAAAAAAGCCATAGATAGTTAGATGGGTGGATGTGTGGATGGATAGATGGATGAATGGCAGGTAGATTAAAAAGTAACACAACTTTTTATCATATTGTTTTGACTTAGTCTGATGGCTTTCTTTATACACAAAAATGAAAAACTACTTTTGAATTTTAAGTTTTCTTATAATGCTACAATAATTCTCCATGTAATTTAGGTCTCTA
This sequence comes from Chlorocebus sabaeus, assembly GCF_047675955.1. Lineage (NCBI taxonomy): Eukaryota > Metazoa > Chordata > Mammalia > Primates > Cercopithecidae > Chlorocebus > Chlorocebus sabaeus. The sequence continues at coordinate 57,904,405 of NC_132920.1, forward strand.
CACCCTAGAGATTTCTGTCTATCCTTTCTCTGTTGTCCATTAGAGGCAATTAGCCAATGAGTCTTGTCACATCATCCTTTACAACTTTACCTCCAACCCTTTAATTCCTGCTTTCACCATCCACGTTGGCATCTCGTGCTAGACTAGGACTGAAACCCCCTAACTCCTCTACCTACTGGCAGAAACTCACATTTCTAACTCATCCTATGTATACAAACACATTAATCTTCTCAGGTATTGTTTTAATCATGTAATTCTTTGACTATAAAGTTATGAATGGTTCACTGTTGTGCCTTATAGAATCCATAGTTAGCCTAGCATTCAAGGACTTCCCTCTGCAATCGGCCGAATTTACCATTACAATCTTTCTAGCTTTATGGCCATCTCTTTCTTAATAGAATTCCATTTCCCAACAAACTGGGCCTCTAGCTGTTTCTGCTGTAGTGCTGCTTTGCTGCTCAATCTTCCTAAAGCTTCTGTTCCTATTCCCGAAACTCCTCTTCATGCACTATTTTACAATTTTCCTTACACAGAGGAATTTTTACTCCTTCCTCCCTCTTTCTCTTTCTGCCTGCAGTGCCATTCACTCCTTTTTTCATGACAGAAACCCGTTTGTATCACTAAAGTAGAAAATAAGATAATAGCGATCTCAGGACCATGGATAATTACATTACTGAGAAAAAGCTACCTACCAAGAGGTCTTGGGGGATTTTTTTTTTTTTTTTTTTTCTGTAGTTATTTTGCCAAAATCCAGAATCTGAACCTTACACTTAAGAATTAAAAGCCTGATTCACAAACTCATATTGACTAAGCTTGGAACGTGGATGTCTGACAAAATAATTTCATTTTACAGTGCCAATTGTAAGTGCTCAATATCCTAGCAGATTTGCATTTTCCAACTGGCTCAGTCTCTCTTTGTGGCAATATACATACTAAGTGCCAATATATTTGAAGGCTATAAAATCAGAACAAGAGGAACTAATAGGATGTTTAAAATGCATCTGGCTCTGATGCCATTATTAAACCAAATATACCTAGCCAATATTATAGAAAGATCAAGTTAATGCCTTTTGATACCCCTCCTCTCTTCTGTATAGTACACAGATGAGCATGGGCAGTATTTGTCTCTGTGACTCTATTTGCATGACTTACCAACCAAGTTCTACATTTTTCTACTGAAATGTCTACTTTTATATGTTATGCTGCTATCTTTCATCTGGCTATTATTACATCTTGCAGACCTTGCTGTCTGCTAAGGGACTTTGAATGCTTTCATTTGTTGACATTTAATTCTTAGAAGACAGTCTCGTTTCCCTTACAAGATCCACGGGGATGCCTCACTCACTGTAGGCTGTAGGTACTAATGACACATAATTCTTAGTCATCAACAATTATTCCCTTACAGTAGTTTGTTCTACTGTGTTATGTACATTTTATGGCAAATGTCATAATGATTTATAGTTCTATTAATGAGTCTCTCAATACTGTGTACTCTTTGAGAACAGGTGTCATGCAGACACTACATCCCAACCAAAGTTTATTGAATACCTGAAATATATCAGTTATAACTACCTTAGAAACTAGGTATAACAGAGTAAGTACTCTCAAGCTGTATGGTTAATTATGGAAATATCTAACTAACTCAATAATTACAAAACACATGTTTAGAAAGATCAGATATGGTTTAGTCTAACCCAGAGTTTTTACTTACAACTAAAGTTTTCACTTAACTCTAAAATGATTTTTTTTAAATTTCCACTTTTAAATATTCCCTTCCCAATGTCTTATTTACATAATTAAATTAATAATTTAATCATTTCTCATTTTAATGCATGCCTATATTCATGATTGGTGAAAATAAAAAAAGCCAGAGAAAAATTTAAAAATATATGATCTAACTTTTGCCTTCTTGTTCAGAATTTTTACCTTCTTGGTCGGAATTTTGAGTAGCTTTTCTTGGTTCAAATTAATAATCTAAAATAACAGTTATTATAATACTCATTTTCTCCATAATAAGTTTTCTTTTAAATAGCACCAGTGAAAATGACCAATTACACATTTGGTTATAGTGCAAAATTGAAAAATTAATAGTATGCTATTAAGAAATTAAGTGGAAAAATATTTATTACTTTTAATGCATGGCTTAAAAAGTCTCATAAAAAATTCTTCTGTTTTAGCAAACCGCCTTATGAATCCACCCAAAACCCTCTCTCTAACTCTTATTATAAAATATAGCCATATCAGATGTATCTGTTTTTACTCTGAATTTTGATCCCATGTCACTTAATCAATACCTGTAAAATTAAATATGGCAAAATTTGAACATTTAAAAATGTTGGTGATGCGTTATAGATACTCGTATTATTCCTTCAACTTTTTTGTAGGTTTGACAATTTTAATAATAAAATTGAGAATGAAGGAAAAATGTCATATATAAATATTATATTTTGATACTCATTCCTAATGAAGTGATTCTATAGTAATGAAGTATTAGAATACTATAACATACACTTTGAAAAATTATGAATGCTGGCCAGGCACAGTGGCTCACGCCTGTAATCCCAGCACTTTGGGAGTCTGAGGCAGGTGGATCATGAGGTCAGGAGTTCGAGACCAGACTGGCCAAGATGGTGAAACCCCATCTCTACTAAAAAAAAAAATCACAAAAATTAGCCGGGCGCGGTGGTGCATGCCTGTAGTCCAGCTACTTGGGAGGCTGAGGTAGTAGAATCGCTTGAACCCGGGAGGCGGAGGTTGTGGTGAGCCGAGATCGTGCCATTGCACTCCAGCCTGGGTGACAAGAACAAAACTCCATCTTAAAAAAAAAAAAAAAAAAAAAAAGAGATAAAAATTATGAATGCTTCATAGTTTCTTAGTCAAGTCTATTATTAATTTCAAATATATTTCTCCTTACATTTTTACAAATATTGTCAGAATTTGGCTAAAACTGGCCCTGATTCTTCAATAGCAGCAAGTCAGAAAACACTGGGATTTCTAACTTTGTAGTAATACAGCACACATCTTTATTTTAAAGAACATCTGTGTTAGTCCATTCTCACACTGCTATGAAGAAATACCCCAGAGTGGGTAATTTATAAAGGAAAGAGGTTTAGTTGACTCACAGTTCTTCAGGGCTGGAGATTCCTCAGGAAACTTACAGTCATGGCAGAAGGGAAAGCAAACAGGTCCTCTTCACGTGGCAGCAGCTAGGAGAAGTGCAGAGTGAAGCAGGGGTAAGCCTCTTATAAAACCATCAGATTTTGGGAGAACTCATTCACTATCACAAGAACAGCATGGAGGTAACCACCCCCATGATTCAGTTACCTCCCACCAGGACCCTCCCGCAGTACATGGGGATTATGGGAACTATAATTCAAGCTGAGATTTGGATGGAGACACAGTCAAACCATATCAACATCCTTCTGACATACTGAGAGTTAGATTTTGCACAAAGTTAGGGGCATTTTAATTGCTTTCTGGTTGAACTAAATATACTTTGGCATTGTCTCCTCTCTGCCTTCCAGCATCCCCTCAAATGGTGTAACTCTCTGCAGAGCTTCCTCTTATGCTTTATAAGGTGCATTGTTTGTGTGATCACAGAGCTAGATTATTCTAATATAGGAGAGGCTGAGGGGTCTTGAGCTCATTTTTCCACCACTAATTACCCTCCGACATCTTGGCTTTGAGGGCCCATGCTTGGGACACTTACCAGATCAAGTTTCAAACAAAGTAACTTTTCAGGAAATACCGAGGAAGTTAGAACATGAAAGATGATTGAATTGTTGAAATCAGTAAAAATAAAACTATGACTCGTCTTTGCAGTTTCTTTTAGGCCTACTCCTCATTCTTTTTCCTCCTAATTCCTTGTAGATTTCCTTATTAGAGCAAAAGTTACTTTAAAAATCAAAGATGCTTACTTGTACAGAGCTGATATAAAGATTTCCTTAAATTGGACAAAGGTAAAAACGTGATTTATTTTTGTGGTATTAAGTATTTTCAGTTCTATGATATGATGCAAATCATGTGGAAAATAATGTATACAAATTCCCTTCTGAGTTGCCATACACTAACTTTCATTTTATAGATTACTGTTGCCATAACGGAACCCAAACATGCCCTTTACATTTCCAATTGACTTTTATTACAATACTCTAGATTTGTTCCCTGCTTTCACCAAGCAAGCCAGGTACAATGTACCTTTTAATCCAATTACTAAAAACTACTGAGATCTCATTATTTACAAAGTCTAGATAATTAGGATTATAGTTATCAAGTCTTGTTTGTATCCCCTTAGTAATATATAAATCAGTTTTGAATAATAAGTTGGCAACATGTCTAGTGTGACTCAGTTCTCATGTTTTAATATATATAAATGAAACTCTAATACTCTTATGATAGTGCTTGAAATCTATATCTATTTATATTATTTTATCCATCATAATATGGAGTGAATGAATGGTTATTGAAAACATAAAATTTTGGAACCTGGTACATGCAAGATATTCTCTGGTTTATTTGTTTATTATATTTAGAGGTGTGTGAGACTCAAAGTCATTTCAGTGACTTTCCCAGAATCACTTAATTTATGGCAGACCAAACCAGTAGATATATAGATATAGCAGTTAGGATAGATTATTAAATATCTGAGAAATTATTAATACATCCATAATGTAAAGCCATAAGTTAGTAAACAATACTATAGTGCACACAGTATATTATATATAAATTTCATGCAAAATGGATACTCTTACTTAGGCTATAGAAGGATTTGGGCCAAAGGTACTTCTTTATATCAGCCTCATTTTTTTTTTTTTTTCTGAAATCATTTAGCAGATTGCTTTTGACAGGGTTTACAGACTTGGAAATATATGTCCCTTAAGTGATCATTTCCCTTTATTTCTGTTATTGAATTCTTAAAAGTTTTTCAGTTGTGTTGAATTTTGTTTTAATGTTATTCTAGAGCTCCATTAATCCTTTTTTTTTTTTTTTTTTTTTTTTAAATTGGATCTCCCTCTGAGTTTTTCTTCTGTTGGAAAAAAATCCTCCTGTCTCTATTTAGGCAATTACAAAAGAAGTCTGAATAATATTCAATTGTGAGGGTGATAATAACAGTTGTGTGACTAAAGAACATTAACCCAAGGTACACCTATATTTCATTAAGTATCTAGGTCGTACCAAAGCATATTGCTAATAGCTCTGTATTATAATAGACTTCAAAGGGAAAAGCAATGTAGGGTTCAACATAAAATATTGAAAATAGTGAAGCATATTTGTAAGGAAATGCAAGTTTTCAATGTCAACACTGTGATGAATATTTTCTATGAAATCTGACATTTATTTTCACTTTTCTTATCACTGGTTTCTACCACACTTTTTGGTTATTTGGTGCATTTATTAAATTACAATAAAAATCATACAGAAGGCTTCACAATCTTATTCAATTGTATGACTCAGCAGAACTTAGATATTTTCAGTATGCATATTACTATCAGACACATTTTCCCAACACACTGTTTTGACTAGATATTCTCTTTTCTAGCACTTATATTGGTCTCCAGACCAGATGTAATAATGAATCAGATTCTCAAGATCTTTCATAATCTGTATAAATCCTGTCTAACTATATTCCTTATTTGTGAGCATAAAGATCTTTGTATTTAACTTTATGTTAATTCAATAAACATTTGTTAGAACCCTCATCTTTTTTACCTTGGCCTCTGTATCTTTGCAGTACTAGCCTTTCACCTTGGATGGCTAAAAATAATTTTACTCATTATTTACTGCTTATCCATGAAGGCCTGTTTATTTCATTCTACTCTATACCCACCTTTACAACCATGTACATACAGATTATTGTTTTTTCTTTCTCTGAATTACCATTCCCGTGTATTACTTAACACTTGATTATGTACTTTCCTGAATGGCCTTAAATTTTGTAATGCATATGAACTTATCAAAATATTCATTGACTATATATGTAATATATACCGTCGGTATGCTCTGGGGTCTGGGTCACTTCGGGAAAATTTAGTACTGTAAGAAAGTTGAGTGAAGACTAATGTCCTTGGGTCAGGTTCTCAGAGACCTTTAATACGAAAAGATGGGAAATTTTACTCAGATCTTAAAAATGTCCTGGGATAGCATTCTAAAAGTTTTCTAAGTCTCATGTTTCTGATGAATGCATTTATTTATTTACCTTTTCAAATTATAATGCAAAAATTGTGAATTCATGACAAGAATTCATGAAGAAGCAAGTAAATAATTTAAGAACTATATAATGTCATGGTATTTTAATGAATACCAATTAATAGGACCGGTTTCTGTATTAATATAATCGATTGATGTACCTTTTGAAAAGCCTTATACTAATCAGGCATATAACTTTTCTTCAATTACATGTAGCCATGTGGCCATGTGTGCAACACAGTGTAATTTTGATAACTAACCAAGCATGTAATAATTTCAGATCAGATTTGGCATACCTCATTTCTAATTATTATTCTTTCCCAGGAATGTAACCCATCATTTTTTTAAAAAAAGTTACGTTTTATTTTGCCTTTTGCAGCTTAGCTAAAAGTTACTGTAGATTTCATGTAATTTTTCCACACATCAAGTGAGAGTACAAAGAAACAGAAGCCCTGAAAAGCAACCTGGCTTCGTTGACATCAGATAAGCTTGTCAGAGATGGGTAATCTAGTCTCCTGGATCCTGATCCAGCGTATTATTTGTCATGCAAGAAAGACTGTCATTTGTTCTGCCTTTAGTGTGACAGAAACATCTATTGGCTGAGTGACTTCAATTACTTTTTGCAAACAAAACCCTCTATGTATCCTAGTAATGTGTTTTTATTCACTTCCCAAGTCTAAAGTAATGTGTTACATGAGACTATCTGGCAAATTGAAAATAAATTTTTAGATATGCTAATTAAAGAATACCATGTTGTACAATACTGTTTCTGTATTCAAAAAATTCTGGTTAAAAAAATTAGTACCAGACTGCACTAGACATATGTTTTTGAAAGTTATTTTGTAAAATAATTGTATAATAGGGACTTTAAAAAAATCTCAATGCCTATATATCATTACACCCCTCATTAATGCATAGCTAATGCATTAAATTAATAATTTGGGGTATGATTTTAAGACTTTTTGTATATTTGACATTATGAAAAATATTCTCAAACATGGATGAGATTGTTATCACTAGTTTCTCCCTTCATCTGGCTCCTCATACCATTTACAAACAAGAAAAAGATTGTGGGAAGTTACTGGAATGATTGAAATTGTTCTTTCTAGAGAAAATCTGATTGGAGTATGTTTCACAGGTAGTTTGAAGAAGGTCATCACAGATAGAATTTGAGCATGGTCCAGAATTTTGTTTAAACACTCTAATTAGAGTAAATAAAAATTATTTCATATATTATCCGTAACTTTGCTCATCTTCTAACGTATTCACAGTGTATCCATTACATTATGCTGTATATTGCCATGCGCCTAATTTTAGGTCATTCCATTCCCCCTCATTTCTTTACAATTTTTGTTTTCTGGTCTGTGTCACTCTTTTCAACACTATTTATCTGACTACCACCTCTACTTCTGTTTTTGGCTTATCTTCTCTAGTAAGTGCTAGTAAAAAATATCCTTGTCTTTTCAATATTTTAAACTTTATGTTATAAAAATTTTGAAAGTAGGAAGAATAGTATATGGAGTATACTAGTAATAGTTTTGAAAGTAGGAAGAATAGTATATGGAGCCCTTGTGTACAATCAACTAGCTTCAACAATTATCATTCATGGCCATGTTTTTCATCCATTATAACGGGAAGTAAATATAAGGCATGATGCTTTCATCTATAACTATATTAACATGTATATTTTAAAGATAAGATATATATTCAATCTTTAACAATAATCCTTTAATATCTAATGTTCTTTAATGCCAGCAGGATCTAAAATTCATTTATCCTACCCTCATTTAACTGCCTCCCACATTCATGATGTCTTTTCTCCTTTCTGTATCAAACTTAAAGCCCATGATCAATCATTTCAGCCACTCCATATTATATACACCTTTAGTCTCCTTGCTCTCCTTCAATTTGTTATACACTCATGGCAGAACCACAGCCATGGCTAAATCAAACTCTGCCTACTCCATTTCTATAGCCTTGCCACCAAACAGGGTTGAAGAATAACTTACAACCACATTGACTGGTCCCATATTAAATTTATGACCTGGTGAGCCCTAAAGCTAACCAGCAACCATATTATATTTTCTTAGTGCATTTTATTTTGTACTCTCCTAGATGACTACATAGTAACCTTTTCCTCAGATCTTTAAAATGTCTTCTAGAATCTTCACTCTAAGTTGAAGACCTTGCTTCCCACTACACTGAGAAAATCAAAGAATTCAGAAGAGAACATCTACAGCACCACTGCCACACTGTCTCCCCCACTAGCATCTGCACTTTTATACTTGGCCCTCTGTCTTCATATAACAGATGATCAGTTACTGGTCTTTACTCTTTGTGCTATAGTTTTATTTTATTTTATTTTATTTACTTTTGCACTAGACTCTATACCTTATTGTCTACTAAAAGATGTTGTTCCAGAAATTCTCCCCTTCTCCACCTCACCTCCCACCTTCTCTTGCACTATTAATTTTACTCTTTACTGTAGCATTTCATTAGCATAAAGGCATACTGTTATTTCTCTCACCTTAGAATATTTTTAGATTCTACATATGAGTGAGATCACGCAGTATTTGTCTTTCTGTGTCTGCCTTATTTCACTTAAAATAATGTCCTCCAGGTTTGTTCATTGTAACAAATAGGATAATTGCATTCTTTTTATGGCCGAATAGTATTCATTTATACCCACACACACACACACACACACACACACCACATTTTCTTTGTGCATCTGTTGATAGACACCTAGATTGAATCTCGATCTTAACATCATGTTGTACATGATGATTATATGCAATTTTATGTCAATTAAAAAATAAAAAGTACAACTTCTTTTGATTCAGCTCTACCTCCACCTACTGCTCAATTTCTTTGCCTCCTATTATAGCCAAATTAGACAAAAGTGGTTTTCTATATCTTCTATGTCTAGTGTCTGCCCCAATTCTCTCTTAAATGCCTTCCACTGAGGCTCTTGCTGTTCCATCTCCACTAAAACTATTCTTGGCCTAGCTGTAGGATTGGAACCTCTCAAGTTCACCTTCCTTCTTACAAATGCACTGTCTTTATTGGTGTTCAAGATTCCACCTGCCCTTTGTTTCCTCAGTCTCCTTTGCTGGGAATTTTTCTGGTATTAGACTTCTTAACTTGGAGTGTCCCAGGGTTCGATCCTTGGTCTTCCTCACTTTTTCTCCCTTTTCTCTCATACCTTATAGTCAATCCATCCACAAGACCTTTAGACTCAAAGATATCCAGTATCTGACCATCTCCTTTCATCCCTGACTCTACCGTCCTGGTCCTACACACTATCACCTCCCACTTCCGTTGCCCCAGTAGTTCTAACTGGCCTCCCTGTTTTCCATCCTTGCTACCTTTTATTAAAGTCTGTTCTTAACACAGTGGCCAGAACAATCCTTTCAAAACATAACCAGATCATTTTATTACTTCAACTCAAAGTCCTTTAATAGCTTGCAGTCTTATTCAGGAAAAAAAAAAAAAAAAAGGCTTTTAATGCCTTTAAGACATTGTGATAACTCTCCCATTCTCATTTCATTCCTGCTATCTCCTTTCTGTTTTTTGGATTGTCAGAGCAGAGTTGCTGGTTTCCTCTGCCTGCAACAGTCTTCCTGAAGATATCAATGTGGAAAATGTCATTTCCTTTAAATTCTATTCAAAGGACACTCTCTCAAAGAGACCTTCCCTGAAACCCTCAAACTCCTCCTGAAATCCAGGAACCCATGATCCCCTATTCTGCTCTATTTTTCCCCCCAAAAAACCTACAGCTTGTTACATAATTGACTTATTTATTATCTTTATTACTTTTTATGTCTTCCCCCAGTAAAATGTAAGGTTCATAAGGGCAGGATTTTGTTCTTCTTGCATGGCCCATAGTAGGTGCTCAATAAACATGCCTGGCACATGGAAGGTGGACAACCACTTAAATGATTTTTCCCCTTCTTCTAGCATTATTTTACTTTCATTCCAACAATCAACACAGACTCTACATCTTAGGGACCTATTCTTTAGGGTATTTTCCTTCTCAATTATATCACCTTTTTAATTCACTTTTTTCTTTTGCTTATATTATCTGTTAAACTAATTTTAGGCAAGTTCATTTGGCCCTTAAACAGCATGGGTGTGAACTGCTTCAATCCACTTATTGCAGACTTTTTTCAACGAAACTTGGATAAAATACTCCAGTATTTAAGGGGTATGAAACTTGCATATATGGAGGTCCTGCTTTCCATATACGTGGGTTCTTCAGGGTTGACTGTGGACTTGAGTATGTGCAGATTTTGGTATATGCAGAGGTCCTAGAACCATTCCCCCAGTAAACTGAGGAACAACTGTATATTTAATTTTTTGGTCTTCAAATCATCTTATACTCTTTCTCCATCTTTCATGCTTTCCTAGGTATATTTCTATTTCTAGAATAGTTTTTTCTCTGTCTCACTTCCCCTAAGACCTATATTCTTAACAACTGTTCAAAAAATCCTACTTTCCCCTGGAAATGTCTCTTAGAAAAATAGTAACACTGGTTTCCACCTTGTCCCATTTGTCTACCTTATGGCCAGTCTTGAAATCCATGATTTGGATTTGCCCATTTTTCAAAATCTTACTGAAATGCAGATTTCCTTTAAATTAAAGCTAATATGAAAATGACTTAGTGTTACAAATCTGCATATAGTTATTTGCTTATTTTAATATGGTTTTATCTTCCATTTTAGAAAATGAAATGAATATTTGTATATACATATATATTATTCATCTGTACATTTATGCATTTAATTTTTTTCAAATTTTATCTGACCTTTACTGAAAATAAGCAGTTTCTTAATCTTTCTCTATCAAGGATCTAACATTGTTTCATATTCTTTTATTTAACAGGTCATTGCTTTAGTGATGGATATATTTACAGATGTGGACATTTTCAAAGAAATAGTTGAGGCATCAACTCGAGGAGTATCTGTTTACATTCTGCTTGATGAGTCCAATTTTAATCATTTTCTAAATATGACTGAAAAACAAGGTTGTTCAGTTCAGCGTCTCAGGGTAAGAATTCTGTGTTTTTTTCTCAAGTATTTTGTGTGTCATTTTCAACTCAGTCAAATGTAAGGCATACTAAGATAGATAAATATAAAAGTTAAAAAGAAAAAAAAAGTACATATTTAAGGTTAAGGAATGACTGATCACAGAAAGGTCCCTGTACTTTTTAGAATGTGACTGAAAGCACATCTTCATGAGAGTGTGTGTTTGTTTGTTTATTTGTTTTTGAGAAGGAGTCTTGCTCTGCCTCCCAGACTGGAGTGCAGTGGTGCAATCTTAGCTCACTGCTACCTCCACCTCCTGGGTCAAGCAATTCTCCTGCCTCAGCCTCTCGAGTAGTTGGGATTACAGGTACCCACCACCATACCCGGCTAATTTTTTTTTGTATTTTTAGTAGAGATGGGGTTTCACCATCTTGGCCAGGCTGGTCTTGAACTCCTGACCGTCGTGATCCACCCACCTCAGCCTCTCAAAGTGCTGGGATTACAGGCATGAGTGCTGTGCCCGGCCTTCATTGAGGGTTTTATATTGTGCTTTTACTGATTAATATTTAATACATCAGTTTTTCATGCACAGCTTTGAAACCAGTGACTCACAAGCATCTATGGTTCAGCATGTATTGCTTATCATAATCATTTTGCGTAGTATTTTCTATTACTTTTGACTTTTTAAAAGAAAGTTTAATTTTTATTTTAGTTAATTTATGATCAAGGCATTATAACCCAAAAGAGTTTTCTATAGTCAGAGCCTGAGTGATTTTTGATGCCATTCTGTATAAATGTAAAGTGAAGTCTCCTATTTAAGCTGTGTTGAAATGTATATTTTAAATGATTATTTTCCTTAAGGATTTAATATTTGGGAGTTTTTAAAAAATTACCTGAAGTAAATTTTTTTATATTAAGATTGTATCATGCGTTTTAGTTTTCAAAATATTCTTTTCCTACCCATAATGTCTGCTTTTTATTTATATATAATTCTAGAATATTCGAGTACGAACAGTAAAAGGTCAAGATTATCTTTCAAAAACGGGGGCAAAATTCCATGGAAAAATGGAACAGAAATTTTTGTTAGTTGACTGCCAGAAAGTGATGTACGGTTCTTACAGGTAAGATCATTGTGTTTAACTTCAGTGTTATCAACCATTTAAATAATTTATTAGTTTCAAATTTTAACATAATCAGTTAAGCTCTTTCTTAAAAGTTAAAAAAAAAAAAAGAGAGAACACTTGCATGGGAGATTAGAGACCTAGGTTTGAGTTATGAATCTGCCACTAAAGAGCATTAAGATCTTAGGCAAATCATATAACTTCCTTGAGCTTCAGATTCTTCATCCAGAAAATGAAGACATTGACCAATATCTAAGGTTCCCTACAGCTCTATGGTACTACAAGTGGTTTTGCTCCTTATGAAAACACTACATAGTATGAATTTAGTTACAATTGTTTGTGAAAGCATAAGTTAGTTAGCACTTTAAATAATCTGGTAAATGGATTTTTCTTATTTTGTATTCTTAAGAATCTGATCAAAGCAGAACTGGCAGCCCAGTTTAGGTGAGACTGGCTCCAGAGTGTAAGCCTGCCCTAATATTCTTTTGTAAATAAATCCCCTGGCTTCAGTCCTGAATCAGATACAGAGTGAGGCTACACAAACAGGCAGATAAAAGCACCAGCAAATACCCATGAACTGCTAGGTCACTGAGGCAGGGTAGATTCATTATTAAAGACTGAGGGAAGAATCCAGAAGAGCTATGGATGTGAACACGACTGTGTAAGGCGAAACTTTTGCCTCCTGTCTTAGCAACAGAAAACGCATGAGAAGGAAGTATCACATTGAGATGAGTTACTTTATATGGTTGCACCTTAGTTTCCTCTGCTATAAAATGAGGGGAATCATAGAACTGGCCTCATGACATTGTTGTGAGGATTAAATGAGTTCATGCATCCCAAACCCCTAATGTTAACTATTATTTTAGGACTTGATTTGTTACTTTCTGCTAACCCTCTCTTTAAGCTCGGGACCTTTTAAAAAAAAATGTTGTTTGGAGTTCCAAATGAAAACATATTAAAAGAGAAAATACAACTAGTGCTTGTAATTAGTGAGTCCTTTTAAAGACTCATTCATTATATGTGAATATATTTGTCCAGACCCACTTGGTTTTAGAGAGGTTTTAATTGAACTTTTAATTAAAATTGAGAATTCACTTGAGTTGTAGAATGATTGTTATTTAAGCTCATCACAATTAATAGTTTCTATGGTTATTATTTAAGTTTTAAGATTGTCTTTGACAGTAAATTTACCTCAACTTTGTTTTGCTGCCACTGGATATTAGTAGTTCCTAGTGTTGCAATGAGTGTAGCTGAGCTACTTTTGATTAATTTAGGGGAAAATAAAACAACAGCAATGACAAAAAAATTATATGTCTGTATCTCTTTGTCTATATCAGAAGCCAGAGGCAGAATTTAAGTTACTATTTATGATAGTAACTATGGGATTCCTAGGACCATGGATTATAAAAATTCACCACAACTCTTAACTAACACCCTCTGTGTTATCTCAAGTTCGTTTTAAATACATTTCTTTAAATAATTTATAGTTGTCAATCATTGTCCTTTTTATTTTTTTGACATTATCGTGGACCTTTCCTATTGCTAACAGTATTCGAACAGGATGTGGTAGACTAGTTATGAACTAGTTATGAACCAGCTTGGTTACAAGTGAATTTCTTTTTGGTTTAAAAACAGCCTTGTCCCTCATATTCTAGTATTGCTATTGTTTTCCTCATAGGCGAGTTGAAAATGCCTTCTTCTTTAATTCAGTATTCTTTGCCGTGGGATATCATTGGATTCTAAACTGCTCCCATTCCTGGAGAGGCCCAGAATCTGTATTTTCCACAATTACACATTGTGTGCCAGCTCACTCACATGGTGATGACTTTATCAGGAAAGCATGAGGAGTTTTTCCATAACATGATACTAATATTGATGAATGTTTGATAAACCATTGTCTATAAATCAGACTGAGAGAGAATTTTATAGGCTTTTTCATTTTTAATCTTATGAGCTCGATAAAAAAGTTACTTTCAAAAGACAAGTTGGCTGATGTTGGCACCTCTCAGGTTCCATTTTTAACCACACATAAAAATCATCACAGTTGAGGTCCATGCTGCAACCAACATACTGTTACTATTTACACTCGATGGACTTATTTAAGCCTCCAGCCAGGAACTCGGAATTTTTAAGTCAACTTCATGACTAATGTCTGACAGTGTGTGTTTAGTGGAGCTGGGAGTAGTTAGCTTTTTTATCCATCCAAATATTTGTACACTTTTTAAAAAAAACAAATATTACTAAAATATGTGCAGTACAAAACAGTGATTTTTGTTTTCCATCTCTAGCCAACTCGATGCAGTTGCTTAATTCTTTTAGTTGGTTCTTCCGATATTTATTTCATCCCTTAAATAACATGATTATGCTATTCTTGTTTGATTTACCAATTTCATATATTATCTTGACTTTTTATTTTTGGAGAATTGTATTTCCTACCTACTATTCCTTCTTGTCTGCATTATAGTGTTATCACAATTTTTGGTTAAATGAGAAGTCCAGGTCTACATTATTGAAACTTTGTCAAAATGGATCATTGATAAGCCATAGAGTGATGTATGTTTCTTTTTTCAAAACCAAGTTAATAATGGCCATTTTGTTTTTATTCATTGTCTTTGTTTTCTATTTATCTATTGCTGCCTTTTTCTCCAGTTGACCACACAGATTTTGCAACACATGAATGACTTTCCCAAATGCTCAGTTACAACCAACCATCTATGACATCCCATCTGAACTAGCAGATCCTTAAATTGGAAGCACACCTGGGGGCCTGATATTTTTCATATTTCTAAGTGATTTGATCCATGATTTCTTAAATCCCATATTTCATCATTTTGTTTCTAAGTCTCCATTTTTCTCCCAAAATTGCTCAAGGACTTTTAAGTTTAAAAAATTTATAATTCTAGGTCATTTATGGCTTAACTTGGGATGGAACTCTAAGTTGAACCATTTTTCCTCCGAATTGGTAAGGTATTGCCCCGTAATCAAAGTTGCTGCTGAGAAGTTTAAACAATTTTTATTAGTCACATTTTTTTCATGCAGCCATTTTTTCTTTCTTGAACCTTTCAGGATTTCCCTTTTTTCCCTATTCATTTGTTTTTCTTTTTTCGAGCTTCTTGAGGTATAAAGTTAGGTTGTAGCGTGAGATCTTTTAGCTTTTAAAAAAAATGTTTTATTGATAGAAATATGTGTACATATGGTATAGGTCATATTTTTCATATTTTATCACATGCATAGACTAGGTAATGGTTAAGTCAGAGGAGATCTTTTCACTTTTTTAATATATGTATTTATAGCTATAAACTTCCCTCTTAAGAGTGCTTTTGCTACATCTCATAAATTTTGATATCTTGTGTTTTTATGTTCATTTGTCTTAAGATATTTTCTAATTTCCTTTGTGACTTCTTCTTTGACTCATTGGCTATTCAAAGTTGTGTTGTGTACTTTCCACATATCTGTGAATTTTCCAATTTTCCTTGTACCGTTGATTTATAGTTGTTTTCTGTTGCAGTCAGGATAAGATACTTTGTGTGATTTAAATCTTTAATTTGTTGAGGTTTGTTTTGCCCAACCTGTGGTCTATCTTGGAGAATGTACCATGTGTACTTGAGAAGAACGTATATTTTCTGCTTTTGTCAGGTGTTCTCTATGTGTCAGGTGCTGTTGGTCTGTACTCTTGTTCAAGTTGTCTGTGTTCCTTTTCATCTTCTGTCTCTTGCATTCATTATTGAAAGTGGAGAATTGAAGTCTCCTACTAATACTGTGTTGCTGTCTGTCCCCTTCAATTCTGTTAAAGTTTGCTTTGTATATTTAGGAGCTCTGAGGTTTGCTGCACAAATACTTATAATTGTTATATCTTCTTGGTGAATTGACCCCTTTCTCATCATATAATATTCTTCTTTATCTCTTGTAAGTTTTTTTTATTTTAATTTAAAGCCTGTTTTTCCTGATATTTTTATAGCAACTCCTGCTCTCTCTTTTGGTTACCAATTGCATGGCATATCTTTTTTTATCCTCTTACTTTTAGCTCATGTGTGTCCTTAGATCAAAAGTGAGTCTCTTAAAGATTGCATATATTTGGATACTGTTCTTTTTAATCCATTCAGTCAATTAAAGTCTTTCAATGAGGTAATTTAATTCATTTACCTTTTAACTAATTACTAATGGAGAAGGACTTACTATTGTCATTTTTTTTCCGTATGTCTTTTAGCTTCTTTTAGCTTCTTTGTTCTTCTTTCCCTCTTTTACTGCAGTTTTTTGTGTTTTGTTGTTGTTGTTTTTGCACATATACACATTGATTATCATCTCATTTCCTTTTGCGTATATTCTAAAAATATTTTTGTTTCAGTTATCACTGGAATTACATAAAACTTTTTTTTTTTTTTTTTTTGAGACGGAGTTTCACTTTCGTTGCCTAAGCTGGAGTGCACTGGCGCGATCTCGGCTCACTGCAACCTCTGCCTCCCAGGTTCAAGCTATTCTCTTGCCTCAGCCTTCTGAGTAGCTGGGATTACAGGTGTGCACCACCGTGCTTGGCTAATTTTTTGTATTATTAGTAGAAACTGGGTTTCACTATGTTAGCTAGCTGGTCTTGAACTCTTGATCTCAGGTGATCCGCCCACCTCAACCTCCCGAAGTGCTGGAATTACAGGCATGAGCCACCATGCATGGCCTTACATAAAACATTTTAAAGTTATAGCATTTTATTTTAAACTGATAACTTCAATCACATATGAAAACTCCACTCCTTTGTAGCTCTACTCCTCACTTTACATAACTGTTGCAACAAATTACATATTTATATATTGTATAGCAATGAACACAGATTTAAAGTTACTTTTCATATTTTTCACATTTAAATTCTACGAACCACATCTGCAACAGTAGACGTCACTTCGTTTGTTTACATATTTACTTTTACTGGAGAACATTATATTTTCATAAGGCTTTGTGTTGCTCTCTACCATCCTTTTATTTCAACTTAAAAGATTCACTTTAGCATTTTGTGTACAGTAGATCTAATAGTGAACTCTCAGATTTCATTTATCTGGGACAGTCTTAATTTCTCCTTCCTTTTGAAGGACAGTTTTGCTGGATTTTTGGTGTTTTCAGTGTTTTTCTTATAGCTCTTTGATCATATTTTCCTGCTTCCTTGTAGCCTGCAAACTTTCTGCTGAGAAAGTCGCTGATAGTCTAATGGCAGCTCCCTTGTATGTGACAAATCACCTTTCTTTTGATGCTTTCAAGACTCTCTCTTTGTCTTTGACTTTAAACAGGTCTGATTATAATGTGTCTTGGTATAAATTCTTTTCGAATTTATCCCAGTTTGAGTTCTTTAAAATTTGTAGGTCCATTTTTTTTTCCCTCAGACTTGGGAAGTTTCCGTCCACTCTTTCTTCAAATAAGTTATCCGCTTCTTTGCCTCTCTTCTTTCTGAGCTTCTCATAATGCATATATTGATCAGCTTGGTAGTTCTATAAATTTTTTAGTATATCTTTGCTTTTCTTCATTCCTTTTTTTTCATTTTGCTCCTCTGACTCAATTATATCCATGACCTGTCTTCAAGTTTATTCATTATTTCTTCTGCCTGATCAAGTCTGCTGTTGAATCCTTCTAATGAAATATTCAGTTATTTTATTTTTCAGTTCCAGAATTTCCTTTTAGTTCTATTTTATAGTTTATCTTTGTTGATATTCTCATTCCATTGGTATATCATTTTCCTGATTTTGTTTACTTGTCTGTGTGTGTGTGTTGTTGATGTTTTTGTTTGTTAGTTTTTGTTTGTTTTTAGCTCATTGAGCATTTTTATAATAGTTATTTTAAATATTTTATCAGGCAGCTCATAGATCTGTGATTCTTTGGAGTCAGTTTCTGGAGTGTTATTTTATTTCTTATGATTGGGCTGAGTTTCCCTACTTCTTCATATGCCTTGTAATGTTTTACTAGTATTCAGGCATTTTATAAATAATCAGTCACCTCTCCCAGTCTTTATGGACTGTCTTTGTTCGGGGGAAGAATTTTATCATTCAGCCCAGACGCAGATTCTAGGACCTTTCAGACCTTTTCTGACCTCTTGTTCCCTTGGTGTCTGCCCATGGGACTGCAGGTTTAACATGCTGCTTACCTCTATTTTCAATGATTTCTAAACTCTGGTTCCAATCCTACCAGCACTCAGGCAAGATAGAAGCCAGTCTCTTGGGCTGCACTGAAGACAAGCCAGAATTATGATCCATAGTCTACTCTTCTGTTTCCATCCTGAGGGAGGACCCCCAATCTGGGGGCTGGGAGAAAAGTTTCCCTCTGTTTGCTTCATGCTATACCATATGGGGGAGGAATAGGAATGAGCATGCCAAACATCACAGGTTTTCCAACCTGTTTGGCTGGAATACAATGTTCTGGGTGCTCTGTCTTTGCAATTAGTCTCTAGTGTTTCACAGAGGTGTTCTATTTCACATATTGCTGTTAACTTAGTGTCTCTCTGGGGTAAGTAGGGCCTGTAACTTTCTAATCTGCCACTTTACTGACCTTGTGTTTGTGTTTTGGGAAGTATTTTTATTTTTGGTTTGTGTCTGTTTCTTCTAGGTGCCATTTTCCAGTTTGTTTTGAACTCTGATTGCATCTAAGCTCTTAAGCTTCATAAGCTGTCTTTGAAACTTGCTTTATTCATCTGTTAATCTTTGCTATGTGTTTATATTTAAGAACGAGGGACTATAAAGCTGATTAGAAACTGAGCGGGGAAATGCTTATCAACGTTTGAGTTTACAGCTGAATGATAGACTGCGGTCCTGGCAACTTTACAGGAGGATCCCTAACTATCAGTATAAACATCACTTATCTGGGGTTTTTCAATGTTTCCAGAGAATAATCTCTTTCTCCAAAAGATTGTCAAAGGAGATGGAATTTGGAACGAAGTCAGAATATGATCCTAACTGAAGATACTCTAGAAGCAGAATGGGGAAGAGAGCTGAGGGTCTGATAAGCCTCATTCTTAGCTCACCTTTATCCCAGTCGTGAGTTGTTTAAAGTTTCCGAGTTCAGACTTTCTCTGGATTGGTTTCTGCTGAAGTAAGCCTTAGGATTTCTGAAAGGCATAACAAGGAATGCTTCATGGGAAAGGAAATAGTAGGGAACCTGGAGGCCCAACTGCTCTGTATGGGACTTTCAATCTTCCTGTTTCTCTATTTTCATGACCTTTCTAACCCACCATTTTTATTACCTTTTGATCCAATGTTGAATTCATAGATTCTGCTGGGCCCACCTGGCTTATTCTCATTGGTGCTCACCTCATGCAAACTTCCTCTAAGTCAGCCACCACTTCTCCATCAGATTTCTCTATTCTAAACTTGTATTAAATACTTTCACTTGCTACTTCCCTTTTCCCTTTGCTATCTTTTTAGTAGTGTGTAGGGAAGAAAAAGAAATAAACATGCATGATAATCCGGATTTAATGTAAACCTTTTAAGTTTTCCACCAACATAAATATCTTTGCCTTTTAGTCTTATTTGATTTTGAAACTAATAATTCATTTATATTATCATTTGTTTATTTACAACTAATGTTTTTAAGTGTTTACAATATGCCAAGCACCATTCTTAACCCCTAAGAATGCAGTCCTAAATAAGGTATACAAGATTGTTGAACTAAATTTTATTTTAGTGGGGCATTGGAGATAGATGATTAACAAAGGGAGAACATGCAAGGAAATGTCAGATAGTGGTAATGGGGTATTGCATAAATGAAATCAGGGGAATATGATAAAGCATAATCAGATGGATACTTTGAATAGAGTGATCATAGATGTATTCTAAGAGCATGTCAGCCCAGGACTGTCAGAGAGAAGAGATGTATTGAAGAGGGAACAATAGATAAAAGATCCTGGAGTAGATATCTGGGGGATAAGCAGAAAGGCCAATATGGTCGGACCACATTAATCAAGGGAAGAAATATCCGTAGTAGAATTGGAAAGTAAGCAGGGGAGGAATTATCTTAAGCCAGGTAAGGAGTCTCAATTCTCTTTTAAACAAAATAGAAAGTGCTGTGTGGAAGTGTGACATGACCCAATTTGTTTTATGCAAAGATTACTTCTGCTGTTCTGTTGATTGAAAAATGAGCAAATGAGGACGCTAAGAGTCAAATTAGCTGATAATGCTAAGACTAGGGTGATAGTGGGATAGGATTGATTTGTGAGAGGTTTTGCAAGCAGACCTTTTGGTTCTGAAAAAGAGGGTATTCAAAGATGACTGCTTGTTTCCTGTCTTGATCACCTGAAAGATGTTGAGTCAGTAATACTAGGGAAGAAATAGGTCGGGGAAGGAAGAGTGCTAGAAGACAACTTACGAGTCATACATGTTAGGTTTGCAAGGCCCACTAAAATTTTGAGTAGAGATTGAACACTGATTCTAGAGATGAAGAAGAGGTCAGCACTGACAATACAGACTTGGTAGTTAATGGCATAGAAATCACCTATGATAACAGAGGAATATAGAGATTCATTTCCAAGTCCCAAGCGCCAAAGCATGTCTGTAGGTTTTCAGATTTACTTACTGAATATATTCAATTGAATGTCTTCCTGTTGCCTGAAATTTTTTTACAATATTATTTTCTGATTTACTATACCAGGGAAACTTTTCCAATTGCCACACATTCATTAATACCAATATCTTCTTAGTTTCCTAACCTCAACACTTGGAAGTTGTTTTTATTTAATAACGTATGGATATTCTTTTGACATGACATCTTTTGGTTCTTTCTTCTTACTACTGGCTCAACATTTTCATTCATTATTCCAATTTCTACTTTGGTTGGGCTCTTACTTTTAAGTCTATACTGCAATAGTACTACAAATAGCTGCTGGAAAAAAATAGTTCCTCAGACAGTTCTTTCTATTATAATTTATCCAAATTTGGAAACAAATTCTACATAATCAAACTTTCTGTTTTGTTTTCAAGATTTTCCCCACTAGTTCATCAGTCTCTTATATGGCTTCTTTGCTCCAGCTATATATAGTATGTTTTCTGTGTTCAGCTAGAACATGACCCTTATTGTATTCTTCCCTTTTCCATATTACTCCCTCCACACAAATTGTCTTCCCACATCTTTTGTGTCTGAACTGGGAATCTAGTATTTATCAAAATATTGCAAAACTTAACTTTCTTCATGGATTTCCTCATACTTGATAGTTGACTGTTCATTCCATTACTTGCTGTTTCTAGTATTTTATATTCATACCTTTAGTCAGATTGAAAATTTCTTTAGTTACTTACTTTTGTACCATTTCTTTTAAGTTAGCCTAGTGGCATAATCAATATTCCTACTATATCATGCTTCCTGTAGGCATGCTAGATAAAATTAAGCATATCCAAATAAGAAGTTTCTTAAATTACATGCTCCTGTTTGTCATATGTAATATTTTATATATTTTAAATGTTTGCATATTCTTTTAATTATTTTTTCTGCATTTTTTGTCTCCTTTATAGAAATAAGATGCTCCAATGTGGAGAGTGTCTCTTTTTTCTTTTGTATTAATCCCCATTGTGTCATATACATTACTTGATGCATAGCATAACAGCAATTCATTTATTTTTCAGCTCAGAGACTGTGTATTAAATCATTAGATTTTCAAAAATGAGGTTTAAAATTTGATATGAAGTTTAAAGATAGCTGTTACCTCTAAACTCTAGGAAAGGAATTGGAGCTTCCATAAAGTACTATAAAGTCATATAAACATTAATTTCCTAAAAATTGTATTTTATATTAAAAGATCCTGATTGGCATTTTGACTGGCATGGTTTCTGAGGCCTACATTTACTAATACTGTGTACAGCGAGTACAGTGAAGTCTGCCCTTTAATGATTGAGGCAGCTGGCTACAAATCCTGTTTACAGCTCTTGGCATCCTAAATTTCACTTATGAAGTAAACCACAGAGATAGCAGTCTGAAAACTTATAGACTCTTAAAATAAATGCATTAGCACAGCTGTATCTTACATTATATCATGTTAGAGCTATAAGGCATTGTAGCTATTATGCTGTCTGTATCCTTATGTTGGACATGAGGAAAGTGAAGCCCAAGCTCATGTGTCTACAATTCAGCAGAAGCCAGACCTCTCGACTTTTTCTCCAACACTGGCTTTACTGCATTCTGCCAAGATGGTATACATGAAATATAATATCAGTTTTTATGCCACAAAGTTTTGACACAGATGCAAAATACACAGCAAGTTTTTCTTTATTTTTTTTAATGTTCTATTTTATTTATTTATTTCATTAGCGTTTGGGGAACAGTTGGCTTTTGGTTACATGAATAAGTTCTTTAGTGGTGATTTCTGAGATTTTGGTGCACCCATCACCCAAGCAGTGTACACTGTACCCAATGTGTAGTCTGTTACCCCTCACCCCTCTCCTACCCTCTCCCTCTAGTCATTATATCATTCTTATGACTTTGCATCTTCATATCATAACTCTTACTGATAAGTGAGAACATACAATATTTGGTTTTCCATTCCTGAGTTACTTCACTTAGAATAATGGTCTCCAATTCCATCCAGGTTGCTGCAAATGCCGTTATTTTGTTCCTTTTTATGGTTGAGTAGTATTCCATGGTATATACATACCACATTTTCTTTATTCACTTGTTGGTTGATGAGCATTTAGGCTGGTTCCATATTTTTGCTGCTGCAAATTGTGCTGCTATAAACATGCATGTGCAAGTGTTTTTGATAAAACAACTTCTTTTTCTCTGGGTAGATACCCAATAGTGGGATTTCTGGGTTGAATGGTAGTTCTACTTTTAGTTCTTCAAGGAATCTTTGTACTGTTTTCCATAGTGGTTTTACTAGTTTACATTTCCACCAGGAGTGTAAAAATGTTCTCTTTTCACCACATGCATGCCAGTGTCTATTAGTTTTTGATTTTTTAATTATGGCCATTCTTGCAGGTGTAAAGTGGTACCTCATTGTGGATTTAATTTGCATTTCCCAGATAATTAGTGATGTTGAGCATTTTCTTTTGTATTTTTGTTGGTCATTTGTATTTTCTATTGAGAATTTTCTGTTCATGTCTTTGTCCCACTTTTTGTGGGATTATTTGTTTTTTTCTAGCTAATTTGAGTTCCTTGTGGATTCTGGATATTAGTCCTTTGTTGGATGCATAGTTCACAAATAGTTTCTCCCACTCTGTGGGTTGTCTCTTTACTCTGATGATTATTTTGCTGTGTAGTAGCTTTTTTGTTTAATGAGGTTACATCTATTTTTCTCTGTTTTTGTTGCATTTGTTTTGGGGTTCTTGGTCATGAACTCTTCGCATATACCAATGTGTAGAAGAGTTTTTATGATGTTATCTTCTAGAATTGTTATGGTTTCAGGTCTTTGATTTAAGTTTTTGATCCATCTTGAGTCGATTTTTGCTTAAGGTGAGAAATGAGGATCCAGTTTCATTCTTCTACATGTGACTTGCCAATTATTCCAGTACCATTTGTTGAATAGGGTGTCCTTTCCATACTTTATGTTTTTGTTTGCTTTGTTGAAGATCAGTTGGCTGTAGGTATTTGACTTTATTTCTGGGTTCTTTATTCTATTCCATTGGTGTATGTGCCTATTCTTACACCAGTACCATGCTCTTTTGGTAACCATAGCCTCGTGGTATAGTTTGAAGTCAGGTAATTTAATGCCTCTAGATTTCTTCTTTTTGCTTGGTTTTGCTTTGGCTATGCAGGCTGTTTTTTGGTTCCATATGAATTTTAGGATTGTTTCTTCTTATGTGAAAAATGATGATGGTATTTTGATAGGAATTGCATTGAATATACAGATTGCTTTTGAAAATGCACAGCAAGTTTTTCTTTGTACTTCTGGGAAGTAGTGAATTCAAAGCCATAATTTGAGTTGCATTGATATTTAAAATGTGAATATGAGGATAGGAAGACATGTAGTGCATGTAATGATGGTAAATATTCTAAATAATGGTAGCCAAAGAAAAGTACAAAAACATATTTCAGTCATTAAGTTTTACTTTTTCTAGTAGAACTATATGTTATTATCAATCTTTTAACTTAAATGATTAAAATTTTTCCATTTTTTCCCCAGCTATATGTGGTCATTTGAGAAAGCTCACCTCAGCATGGTTCAGATAATTACAGGACAACTTGTTGAGTCCTTTGATGAAGAATTTAGAACTCTCTATGCCAGATCCTGTGTCCCCAGTTCATTTGCTCAGGAAGAATCAGCAAGGGTGAAGCATGGCAAAGCCTTCTGGGAAAATGGCACTTACCAACATTCGGTTTCTTCATTAGCATCTGTTTCCAGCCAAAGAAACCTTTTTGGTAGACAAGACAAGATTCATAAACTAGATTCTAGTTACTTTAAACACAGAGGGATATATACTTTAAATGAACATGACAAATATAACATAAGAAGTCACGGATACAAACCTCATTTTGTTCCAAACTTTAATGGTCCAAACGCAATACGTCAGTTCCAACCCAGTCAGATAAATGAAAATTGGAAAAGACATAGTTATGCTGGGGAACAGCCAGAAACAGTGCCATACCTCCTGCTTAATAGAGCTCTGAACAGAACCAATAATCCACCTGGTAATTGGAAAAAGCCATCTGATAGTCTCAGTGTGGCGTCCTCATCACGGGAAGGCTATGCAAGCCACCACAACGCACCCGCCCAGAGTTTTGCCAATCGGCTTGCACAGAGAAAAACAACAAATCTTGCAGACAGGAATTCAAATGTTCGGAGGTCTTTTAATGGAACAGATAACCATATCCGCTTTTTGCAACAACGGATGCCAACTCTTGAACATACCACAAAGTCATTCCTGCGTAACTGGAGAATTGAATCCTACTTAAATGATCATTCAGAAGCTATACCAGACTCAAATGGATCAGCTTTAGGTGACCGATTTGAGGGCTATGATAATCCTGAGAATTTGAAGGCCAATGCCCTTTATACTCATTCTCGGCTTCGTTCCTCTTTAGTATTTAAACCCACTTTACCTGAGCAAAAGGAAGTTAACAGTTGTACAACTTGCTCCTCAAATTCAACTATCATTGGTTCTCAGGGAAGTGAGACACCTAAAGAGGTCCCAGACACCCCTACAAATGTACAGCATTTGACAGACAAACCCTTGCCAGAATCAGTCCCCAAGCTCCCATTGCAGTCAGAAGCACCAAAAATGCACACCTTGCAGGTTCCTGAAAACCACTCAGTAGCCTTAAACCAAACTACAAATGGCCATACTGAATCAAATAACTATATATATACAACCTTGTGTGTAAATAAGCAGACAGAAAATCTAAAGAATCAACAGACTGAGAATCTACTTAAAAGGCGAAGTTTCCCATTATTTGACAACTCAAGAGCCAACTTAGATCCTGGAAATAGTAAGCATTATGTATATAGTACACTTACCAGGAATCGAGTTAGACAACCAGAAAAGCCCAAAGAAGATTTACTGAAAAGTTCTAAAAGCATGCACAACGTGACTCATAACTTGGAGGAGGATGAGGAGGAAGTCACCAAGGAAAACCCTCCAAGTAGCACTACTACCAAGTCAATTTCCATTGCTGCTTTACTTGATGTGAATAAAGAGGAATCCAACAAAGAACTCACTTCAAAGAAGGAAGTTAAGGGTTCCCCAAGTTTTTTGAAGAAGGGGTCTCAGAAGTTAAGGTCATTACTTAGCCTTACCCCAGATAAGAAAGAAAATCTATCCAAAAATAAAGCACCTGCCTTTTATAGATTGTGTAGTAGCTCTGACACATTAGTTTCTGAGGGTGAAGAAAATCAAAAACCAAAGAAATCAGACACAAAAGTTGATTCATCTCCTAGAAGAAAACATTCTTCCTCATCAAATTCTCAATGCAGCATCCACAAGAGTAAGGAAGATGTAACAGTTAGTCCATCTCAAGAGATAAATGCTCCATCAGATGAAAATAAAAGAACACCTTCTCCAGGTCCAGTTGAAAGCAAGTTGTTGGAAAGAGCAGGAGATGCCTCTGCCCCAAGATTTAACACTGAACAGATCCAATACCGAGACTCAAGGGAGATTAATGCAGTTGTTACTCCTGAAAGAAGACCAACTTCTTCTCCAAGGCCAACATCCAATGAGCTTCTACGATCTCATTCAACTGATAGGCGTGTTTACAGTCGTTTTGAGCCATTTTGTAAGATTGAGAGCTCTATTCAGCCAACAAGCAACATGCCAAATACCAGTATAAATCGCCCAGAAA
Source organism: Chlorocebus sabaeus (assembly GCF_047675955.1). Classification (NCBI taxonomy): domain Eukaryota; kingdom Metazoa; phylum Chordata; class Mammalia; order Primates; family Cercopithecidae; genus Chlorocebus; species Chlorocebus sabaeus. The sequence continues at coordinate 57,930,968 of NC_132920.1, forward strand.
TAAAATCTGCGACTGTGAGCAACAGTTATGGCAGGTCTAGTCCAATGCTTAATTACAACACTGGTGTTTATCGCTCGTACCAACCCAATGAGAACAAGTTTCGAGGATTTATGCAAAAGTTTGGAAACTTTATACACAAAAATAAATAGCTATTGAAATACAAAATGAATGAGGCTATAAATATTTGTCCAAAGAAAATTGTGGACAGTCTTTGTAACATGCCAATAGATTTTCCTAAGGACAGAATTGTGGGTATGATATCTATGTTTACCAGTGTCCTTGTATAAAGTTATTTTTCTGTGTGATAAAGTTAGGGTCTGCTGTAGATAGAATTTCTCTGTAAACACATGATTTGTAAGTGGTAATGGTAAAAATAACAGGTGTATTTAAATCATTTTCTTTAGACTGAAGATTTTAAGTCTTACTTAGAAACTTTCGTGGATGATGTATGGTGTATGGTGTATGGATTTTAACCATTTCCTTTTAAAAAGGTCATACTACCCTCAGTAACCCTTTATAATATGTCTTTATAGTATTTTCATATCTTCAAAAATATAAGCAAATGGGACAAAACCTTTTTCTAAGATTAACTTTAAATTCTACAGGATAACTTGTTATATTTTATTAATATTAATTTTTCTCTGGAGCATTGTACAGCTGTTTGGAAAACAGCAGTACCTTTTAAACCTTTTTTTTTTTTTTTTTTTTTTTTTTTTTGCCTGAAGTGTTTGCAAAGTATCAGCCTCATGTAGTATAATGACATTCGTAGGAATTTATTTTCCTAAGCCTTTGAAAATGGTCTGGGATGTGCTTCTCTCTACACTGGACCCAGGGAGCTGTCCCCCTCTTACCCATAGGCTGCTGATTTTTTATAGGCATTCCTTTCTTACATTTAGAACAAACCAGTAGGAATTTAGAAAATCTGAATGGATTCCCCCTCCTTTTTCTTTTGTGTAAAAGCTTTTAGAAATGTAAATTTCTGTCTAAATTTTTGTCAGATTGGCATGACAATGCGAAGGGGTCCTTCTTGCGAAAATTCTTGCTCCTTTTTTTTTTCTCTTTTGAGACGGAGTCTCGCTCTGTCTCCCAGGCTACAGTGCAGTGGCGTGATCTTGGCTCACTGCAACCTCTGCCTCCTCAGTTCAAACGATTCTCCTGCCTCAGCCTCCTGAGTAGCTGGGATTACAGGTGCACACCACCACACCTGGCTAATTTTTGTATCTTCAGTAGAAACAGGATTTCACTATGTTGGCCAGGCTAGTCTTGAACTCCTGACCTCATGATCTGCCCGCCTCGGCCTCCCAAAGTGCTGGGATTACAGGTCTTGCTCTTCTTTAAGTTGTGCCAAATATTATATGACTGCATAGTGTTTTTGTAAGAATATCACTGGGAAAAGGAAAAGTTGTACTGGGCTAGTTCGTCCATGATTTGAGGATGATATTCAGATTATAAGATACCCTTTGTCTTTCTTACAGTAATGAAGTATAAGCTCCATATCTGTTCCAGAGACTTTAACTTGACTTTGCTTCATTCACAAGGAACAGAATTCAAGAAGCAATGCATCCTGTGAGAAGTGTGAAGTGTTTTTACATCACTTTAAATATATTACTTAATACATTATAAGTTGCTGTGTGGAGCAGTATACTGTTGTTTTAAAAATGGAAGATTCCGACAAATTTTTATATGTATCTCATTAAAATAATTAAAATAATGGTATAAAATATCTATGTCATTAAAATAATTTTCCATAGTGTTTAGAAACCATGAAAAAGAAAACATAGCAGGAGAAAATATGACAGGAAAAGAAAACTAACAAAGCCCAGAACCCACAGTTAACCAAACTAGACTGACTTTGTTATTACCCATTCTTTGTTAGTATTGGATGGGGAATTAGGATAATGAGCCATTAGGCAGTTCTGAAATGGAAAGCCCTGAAATTTAGTGCAATGTAACTTTAAAATTGAAATTATGTAAAGAGTAGAAGTTTAATCATGTTTAATTACAACCAAAAGCCTATTGCCTTTTTATACAGAAATTTCCTTAATTTCAGGAAATATAGATAGCTTATAGAAACATCCTTTTAAATAGTTCCTGAGCTCTTCCTCTTAAGTGGAATTGAGGAGTACAGAATGCTTTATTTCATCATCCCCTGACAGGTAACTTAGGCTTTTGCACAGCAGATTTACTTTTCTCTGTGTTTTTTAAAAATTGTTTTTCTTGCATCTTTTTTCTTCAAAAATATCTATATTTGAGAATATGTACATAGCAACTTTCCAAAGTCTCTGTGGCCAAGAAACTCTCCAGGGATAAGACTGAGCAAGAATATAATACTTCAAAAAATTTACAGCTACTGTTTAAGTTTTAAACAGACACCACCACAGTTTGTGGATGAAATAGTTTTAGGCCATATACTTTCTTCTTTTTCTCCCCATATTAATATTGGGGGACAGATAATATCACTTTGATGTACATTGATATTAAAGTTTGGTAATGCAGTTTTTACTCTATGTGTAATATTGTACATTAGTTTTTAAGCAGAAACACAAGAAAATGGGTATAATTTCAAAGTAGCTCTTGGCAGATGGCTAGAGAATACTGTAAGTGACCCTGTATCCTGAATACGCAGATATCCCTCTATTACAAGTTTGGGATTAGCCATAATTCTGATAGGGCGTGTTCAGATATGGGGATATGTTGTCAGTCTACACTTGTGGAAGCAAATATCTTGTTTAATCAAGATGATGTCTAGTGTCATCTAGATAAACAATGCAAAAAGTTTAATTCTGGCTGAATTCAGCTTTACTCAAGATCCACATATTCAAGTATCGTTCGACAGATATTTCTGTGTTCTGTGAATATCTGTTGATTCTTAATGTGCCTGTGGCTAAGGGATGCAAACTAGAATTGTTTTACACTGACTATATGTGTGACATGTACAATGCTGTTTTTTTTAAAATAACTTTACCATGATATTCAGATAGATTCTGGGTTCTAGAATATTTAAAACAAAAAGGATAAAATGATAAACCAAAGAGTCAACTTGTTAACTTTTCTTTTTTAAGAGATGGGTTCTCGCATGTATGCCCAGCCTGAACTCCAACTCCTGGCCCCAAGCAATCCTCCAGCCTCAGGTTCCTGAGTAGCTCAACATTTTATATATGTATGATGTTATAAAGAAATATTCTTCCAAATGAACTTCTGTTTTTAGATCAATAAATGAATAATAAATTATTTTGTACAAACATCAATATATTGTAAGCTGTTGTTTTTTTAATCTTCATACTCTGCATTTCTGCATTCAAGCTCAGTCTTTCACCTAGTTATTCTAATCATGAATTTACATGTGGACATAGTTTTAAGTATTTCTCCATGAACTTTGAAATCATCTTTAAAATATGATTTTGATTAGCAATTATATTTCATATAGTAATCTATTCATATTTGAAATTCAGTGGCAATTCTCTTCCTTTAAGCGAAATATTATATATCCACGTTCTCTTTATTTCTGTTATTACCGTAATATAGTGATTACTTTAAATAATTTTTACTTTTTTTTTTTTCGAGACGAAGTCTTGCCCTGTCACCTAGGTTGGAGTGCAGTGGCGCCATCTCGGCTCACTGCCACCTCTGCCTCCTGGGTTCAAGCAGTTCTCCTACCTTAGCCTCCTGAGTAGCTGGGATTAAAGGCACCTGCCACCTAATTTTTGTATTTTAGTAGAGATGAGGTTTCACCATGTTGGACAGGCTGCTCCCCACCTCCTGACCTCAAGTAATCTGCCCCAACTTGAGCTCCCAAAGTGCTGGCATTACAGGCATGAGCCACTGTTCCTGGCCTAATTTTTACTTTAAAAGATAGAGAATCTTTTAAAAAGAAAAAAAAAAAAAAGATGGCTGACTTCTGTATAACTTCATAGCATTTGGTTTGAGTAAAATATTCTAAATGTGCATTTGTATTAGTGACATTAAGTTACAGTCTGAGAATTGGTTAATTAAGGCTCAGAATTTATTAGAAAAAATATCCTTTTTATCACAGATTGTGAGGTAGTTGAAATAGTGTGTATTGCAAATTAAAAGTTGTGTCCTTTTAAAGGCAAATGTGCTTTTTACCTAGTTAATTATAATGAATGGTAGAACAAATGGTAGAATAAATTAATCATAAGTGCCAATGTTTAAGAAAAGCTTAGTTCAGTTAGAATAGTAAGGGAAATGGATAAGACTTCACTTTTGTGGCCATCTGAAAGGGAAGTTATCAGTAGGTTCAGTTGGTTTAAGGAGTCAAAGACCATCTTGAGTAATTGGACCTGGGAAAGATGGAAGGGCATTGAAGGGGATATGTGTGTATCCTGTCCAGGGAAACACTTGACGTAAGGGGAATCACCTGAGCTTCAAGCAGTGAGAAACAAGCAAGAGATATACAGAGGAATATTTCTGAGTTAACAAAGGGTTAGTATGTTAAGTTTGGACATTTCTCCTATAATATGAATGTTTCAACAATCTGGCTGATTTATTTAACACTTATACTGGGGACCCACTTTGTTCCAAGTATGTAGATTATAGTAGGCTTTTGATGAAAAAAATAAAATTTTTTTTTTAAAAAAAGGTTGTCTGGATAATCAGAGGCTGCCAGCAAGTTTTCATACATGTTTTAAGAATACCCCAACTTACAGCAAAAGCCTGTGTTACTTGAGGGGTATTTGTCCTAACTTGTTACTTAATGTACTCCTAGTGCCTAAAAAAGGGTGCAATAAAAGATACCTGATAAATACCTGATGTGTGAATCCAGTCATTTCCTTAGCTGCAGTTAGGAAAAGATAATAGTCCATTAATATCCATACATTAAAATAGGCATTTTATAACTACCTGAATAGGCATTTGTATTAGAAGATGTAGATAGATTAATGCAGCAAGGGTGCTAGTTTAAACTTCAGTCACATTAACCCTAGAATATGGGCATCTTTAAAGACCCAGAAGTACTGGTCTTCCTAGCATATATTTCTGTGCAGGAAAGAAAACCCTGACGAATTCATCTTGAAGGAAAAAAGAGTAGAACTCAACAAATCAAGTTCAAAGGCAATTGGTACATGAGGCAAGTGGTGATTTTGTGTTAGTCCTTTAGATTTTCAGCTACCATAGGCAGGTTGTATGGGAACCGTAATTGAAGAACGGCTCCTCTAAAATCTGTATAGTGAGGACAGCCTGGTGTCAGTAGTGACAGCAGCGAGCACCTTCACTGAGGACCTCAGAACACTCGACCTCTTGCTTTCAACAGCAGCCCTTGTGCTATTGTTGAAAGGTTATAACAACTGCAGATACAATATACAAAATTTGACTTTGACAGAATGATCACTATTTTACTTTCATTAGAAAGGTAAATTTAGAGTCGGACATGGTGGTGCACGCCTGTAGTCCCATCTACTCGGGAGGCTGAGGCAGAAGAATCGCTTGAACCTGGAAGGCCCAGGTTGCAGTGATCCAAGATCGCACCACTGCACTCCAGCCTAGGTGAGAGCGCGAGACTCCATCTAAAAAAATAAAAGAGGTAAATTTTTTAAAAGTCCAACAACAAAACCTTTTATCAGGGATTTGTTTTAGAAAACAACATTTTAGCGTATTTTGCCTCTAAATTTCTTTTTAGCATTTTAATAATCGGTATGTGTCTCAATTCAATGGGCAGTTTCAGTTAGATTCAATAGCCTACATTTCAGAAAGAAACTTATTTTTTCTTATTGTTTATGTATTTTTGGTTTGCGTGTTGGTTGCTTTACACATTACCAAAATTTAATGTTAGTTAACTGCTAAGGCTAAGTCAGATAGTTATTAAGTATTCTAGTTAATTGGGATCTACCATAAAGCTAAGAACTAAATGTATTTCTATAAGTGGAAAGTCTAAAATACTTGAAGTTTGATTTCTTGTTTTTCTTCTTCAAGTAGAATATAATGTTTTTTAAAGACAGAAGGAAATTGTTATGTATTTTGCTAATTCAAGTATGAAAAAATATTTTGCTTCGCAAAGCATTTACAAAATGTGTTTCATGTGACACAATATTAAACAATACTGGCTACACCATGTGCTTTCACAGTGCTTGACATAGGGAAGGGACTTAATAAGTGCTGATCTCATTTGATTTTCAGAGGAAGAATTTGAGAGAGATTTTGCATTATAAGTTAAGGCAAAAGACATTGTTTTGAAATAAAATTAGATAGAAATAGAAAAAAGAGCACAGAGCAGGTGAAAGGCCTAATGTTACTTCTACCTTCTGGTAACTCACTTTTTGACACTAAACTTATTTGTACTTGGTTTCCTTCATATTAAATAAAACATTGTATTTTACTTTATGAGAATATATAAATATTAAAGACATCTATCTCACAAGTTGTGCCCCTTTGAAAGGGGCACAAGGCAAATATTACCATAGATCATCATCCCTCTTGCATTGTTTTTCTACTTAGGTAAAAACAGTAATAATATTTAAATTCTTAGTAGTTCTCTTCACTGGACTCAGAGTTTGGCAAAAGGGTAGATTTCCAGATGCTGGAATTAAAACTAAGTATTTGAGAGTAAAATATAATTAAAAATATCATCTAGATTAAATGTTTATGTATGAGCTTTAAGGCCCATAAAATCAGAGGTCAGAGACTGGCTGGAACAGAATGATTTAGAGGTAGAGCATGCCAGTAGCAGGTGCTGCTTCTAGTGCCCCCAAGATTGGACGTGTTCTGATGCAACCACCCTGTGACATGCGTAGAGTAGCAATGACTCCATCAGTCAGAATGACAGAACCCATTTCTGATTGTTGGAATCCTATAGACAAGGATTTTCAGAGACTGTAAAATATTTTAATACCTAATAAACCTGGGAAGTTATTTTTAAGTTATCTTTATCTAATGTCAGGCAATTACAAGAATGAGATTCTATGAACCTTCTACCACAATAGCAACACATCTGAGTTTGGTTAATGGCAAAATCTGTGTTTAAAGGTGGCAACCAGGATTGATTATTATACATACTACATGATAGATTTTAGATTAGTTACAAACTTTTCCATGTTAGACTCCATATTGACTCATCAAATTCATGCAAGGCTTTTTTTTTCCCCCCCATAATATTACTTGATGTATATAATCAAAAACTACTTATAGGTCATTTTTTTTCAAGTGCTTACCCAATTATTTTCCTTTTACACCTAGACGTTATCTTGTTCTTATTTCTCCCTAGACCATGGTAATACATTACAGAGCTAGGATGAGTTGAGGTTTGTTTTGTTTTGTTTTGTTTTGTTTTGTTTTGTTTGTTTTGTTTTGTTTGAGACGGAGTTTCACTCTTGTCGCCCAAGCTGGGGTGCAATGGCACTATCTCGGCTCACTACAACCTCCACCTCCCGGGTTCAAGCAATTCTGCCTCAGTCTCCTGAATAGCTGGGATTACAGGCATGCGCCACCATGCCCGGCTATTTTTTTGTATTTTTAGTAGAAACAGGGTTTCTCCATGTTAGCCCACTGGTCTTGAACTCCTGACCTCAGGTAATCCGCCCGCCTCGGCCTCCCAAAGTGCTGGGATTACAGGTGTGAGCCACCGTGCCCGGCCGATGAGTTGGTATTTTAATTCAATATGCATACTGTCAAACTAGCTAGCACACATCAAACACTGTCTTCAAAATTACGGGGTACAGGCCTCAAGTACCTTAAAACACATCTATAGAAATAATGTAAATACATAAGAACAATTATTGAAGGGTTAGAGATTATAACACAATGTATAGGTTAAATGTATTCATTTTTATCAAGCTTTATTCTTAAATGTAATGTAGATAATATCTATTAAATAATTCAAAAACTGATTTGTCAATATTTAGATGCCTATATGGCTTGCTAATATCAAGAACTTAGTGGTACTCAGTTTTTCATTTTCAATATATTTATTTGACCAGTTAAAATTGATTTGAGGCTTGAGAATAAGTCTGAGGTAAAACATTTATTTTATCAGTTAAAATAAGTTTGAAACTTGAAAACAGGTTTGAGGAAGTATACTTATTTGATCAGTGAAAATAGATTTGAGACTCCAACTAAGTTGGAGGGGCAAAAAATAAAGGCGGTTCAGTGGGACTGCATAAGATACAACAGTATCACTAACTGGTCCAATATAAAAAATGATTATTATTTGTTAATGGCACATCCCAGGAGGCCTAGCTTGTACCATAGAAAACAAATGACATGGGTAAAAGCAAGTATATTTATTAATAAAAACAGAATGGCATTTAACTTTTTTAATCAGAAAAAAATGGACTGTACAAATAAAATCTAAGGAGTGACTTGGGATGCCTGGAGAATATAGGAAACTGGAAGTTTCTCTGTAATTGCAAAGCTAAAAAACAATCCGAATGTAGCACTAGAAAGTCCAGCAAAACAAAGAGAGTTGCAGATGATTTTACACAGAACAGAACACAGGTAAGGGTGAAAGTTCAGGAAGACTCTTTTTATGCTAGGGTCAAGTTTAAATAAAGGATACAGTTTAATCATCTGGGACAATATTGTTGACAATATTGCTTATTGTTTTATCTTTAAATATATAGAGTCAGAAAAAAATTTTTTGAAGGAAGGACAATACATGAAATCAAGCATAACTTTGTCCATAGTGTGTCTTAGTCTTCAACTGTTTAGAACAACTCCAGAAAACTCTTCTGTCACAGACTTTATGATGAGAACCATGTGATGAAATTAGAGTAACATTAGGGAGACGCTTAAAAGATTAGGAGCTCTATGAGAAGGTTAATATTTAATATCAGTTATGGAAGATTTTTAAAGTGTGCATTGGATAAGAGGGAGATTAATTCATGAAGGATTATTTTATGACATAGAACAGTGTTTGCCATTACTTTTTAGCAAAGACTGAAATAAATTTAGTGGTTCATCTTTAGTAGGCTTAATTTAAATTAAAAATAGAATAGAAAAGAAAATATTAGAGTATGTCACAAATAGCAACAAGCATTTGATGTCATTTTAATTGTTCATATTTGTGTAGACACTGGTCATGATGGAAAATATATTTCTTTTTTAAACTTTATTATAGAGAATTTCAAATATACACAAAGGTGAACATATGTTTGAATGAATGTTCATTATCCGTCACCTGTCCTATATACCCATTGATATGGTTTGGCTGTCACCTAAATATCATCTTGAATTGTAGCTCTCATAATTCCCACATGTTGTGTGAGGGACCTGGTGGGAGATAATTGAATCCTGGGGTTAGTTTTCCCCATAACTGTTCTCACGGTAGAGAATAAGTCTCATGAAATCTGATGGTTTTACGAGGGAAACCCCTCTCACTTGGTTCTCACTTCTCTCTTGTCTGCCACCATGTAAGATATGCTTTTTGCCTTCTACCATGACTGTGAGGCCTCCCAGCCACGTGGAACTGTGAGTCCATTAAACCTCTTTTTCTTTATAAACTACCCAGCCTCAGGTATGTCTTTATCAGCAGCGTGAGAACAGACTAATACACCCATTAAACTGTGGATAAGCATGTTTTGTTTACATTCTTAATTACATCACCATTTTGCATTATTTTGAAGCACATCTCACAAGTCATATCTGTGTTTTCAATGTATCTCTAAAATTTAAGGATTCTTATCTAATGTAACTGTATAATACCAGTACAAGTTATTTCTTAATATCAGCAAAGATCCAAAAATGTTTTTCTTTGTTTGGCTCATAGTCAACATTAAACTTCACTTAAAAGACATGTCCTTAATATTATACACTGAGGATTGACTTGATATTAGATGAGGAAAATTTCTGACAGAATTTTTGAGTTAGTTTTCGACAGAGATGTAAAATGGCAAACATGGTGTACTTTAAACATGAAAATAACTTTTCCTTTACATTGCAAGTAAATGAGAAGAAAACTGGTATCTTTCCAGATTTGTAGTCCTTCCTCAAATATGTACAATTTACTACTCAATCATTTATCAACTTTATTCAAACATCACTACAATTGTTATTTACAGGTGTACTTACTAAGCATGTTGCCTTATATTGATTCGTTTAATCATTCACTGAAATTAAATGTCCATTATTTGCTAGATAACTACGGTATACTCATCATCCCTTTTTCCAGGAGCACAGTTCAATGAGCAAGGAGTCACAAACACACAACTAACATGCCATTTGAGAAGCCATAGTGGGGATACTGCATGCCAGTAAGATAAAAAAAAGAGACACTCTATGTAGAGAAAAAAATATATACTGTAAAAAGAAACAAAAGCATAAAAGGGGCCATGCATGGTGGCTCATGTCTGTAATCCCAGCACTTTGGGAGGCCAAGGAGGGGTGGATCACAAGGTCAGGAGTTCAAGACCACCCTGGCCAAGATGGTGAAACCCCATCTCTACTGAAAATACAAAAATTAGCTGGGTGTGGTGGTGGGCGCCTGTAACCCCAGCTACTTGGGAGGCTGAGGTGAGGTGGAGGTTGCAGTGAGCTGAGATAGCACCATTGTCCTCCAGCCTGGACAACAAAGCAAGACTCCATCCCACCACCCCCCAACTCCCCAAAAAAGAGCATAAAAGGTATTTTTCTAAAACAATTAAGTTTGTGTGATTTGAACTTAGCATTTATGGAGGTGCAAAGGAGAAACAGTAAATGATAGAAAACAGATTTTAGAGCAAAATTGTAAGGGGTCTTATGTGCCTAGCTGAAGTAGACTTTACCTTGGAAATAGCGAGGAATTTTTGGAGACTCTTAGGTACAGAATGACCTTTATTTTTATTTTTATTTTTGTTAAAAATAAATCTCAAAAAGTGATACAAAAGATGGACTGGAAGGAAACCTGGAGGCTTGGAGACCAACTAAGCAGCTATTTCAGTAATCCAAGAAATTTGTAATGAGTGACAAACTAATACAGTGGCATTGGGGGAAGAATAGGAGAAAAATTGAGAAATACTATGGAATTGAAATAAAAATTAATAACAAATGTATTATTTTTATTTAAAAGGGGGTGAATTTTAGATAATTCCAATATTTTTATCTTGGGAAACTGCATGGTCGTCTTAGCTTATTAGATAAGGCATGTAGAAGGAAGAGCATGTTCAATGTGTGTTTGTGTGAAGGGTACGGGGCACAGTGATGGTGAGTCATTTGCAGTTGGATTATGTTTCAGTTGACCATGAGACACCTGGGTACCCATTAATGGGTTATAGGTTATAGGTATGCATTAATGGTGTGTACCTGGAGCTCAATGGAGAAGAATGAGATAGATGGGGAAGTAATCTGCATTGGAATCTATAACTGAAGCGATTAATACACTGGGTAAGATAGTGCAGAGAGACAGAGAAAGAAAAAAGGAAGTAAAGACAGGAGAAAGAGAAGAGACGAGCAAATGGCAGGTTTTTTCGGTCCTTTTTTTCCTTTATTAATGTCTGCAAAATAAATGAGTCTTCTCTGCTAAAAATCTGTTTATTTTATTATTTATTGTGTCTTTTAAATAGTTAAGGACTTCTCCTAAAATCTTTACTTGGAAACTCCTGATTAAAATCCAAGATACTGGCTATGTATCTTAAATACTGCTTCTGCATTTATGAACGTGTATAAATAAATTCTCAAGATGCCAACAGCCATAAAACTGCCTTAGGCTAAAAGTAACCACCAAAGAAGTTTTTGATGGCTCTCTTATTCTAAGTGTGTCATCTACTGAATTTCTCTTTATCCAGATGGTCTATCATGATGAAAACTCAAACTCAAAAGTGCAACATTTTCAAAGATCTCTTCTAGCCTGATATCATTTGCTGAATAAAGTGATTATTCTATTTCACAATAGAACCAGGCTTTGACAGAGTAACTACAGCAGAACTGTAAAGAAAGATCTAAGAGTTAGAGTTAGAACCAGAATGACTTTTAATGGGGTATGGAGTAAGTGAAGTTTCTCCAGGATGATGAGAGGAAGGCAGAACTTACAATATTGGAAGTATAATATAGATGTTTTGTACCACAAGAGATGGTCCAAAACAGAACTCAACATTTGGAAATACAAACAAAGGGTAAGATGAGTCCCCCAAATATTGACAAATGGAGCATATAAACTGCTGGTTTATCTCAGAACAATTGATATAGATAGTGATGGCTGGCCACAAGGACCTTTCAATCCACTGTTTCTTCTTCCTCCTGGGATTCTCTGATAAGAAAGCACCTGATGCCCCACCACCTTCAAGGCTTGGCTGAGAAGTAGCATTAAACTTAGACCTGACAGGCTGTTGGGTGCTTCCTACTGCACTCCTATCCCTCTCTGCTACCATCTGTCCCTCTACCCAACCATGTTTACTCTCATACACACCACTAGTATTCTTGCAGGCTGGTGAAGAGTGGCCTATTCAATGACTTAGTCTCTGACTAGTTTGCTTAATAATTATTCCACCCTTGCAGAGTCGGAGAGAGTAGTCAGAGGCACATGCTTGGGTGGACATTGTATCTTCGGTGACAAGAAATTGAAATATAAGAATGAAGCATAAACGCTTCAGAAATAGGAACTTGGTCTGATAACTAGACAAGGTAGAACTAGCCATTATGATAAGTGAGATTGGCAAAGAGAGTCATAGCACTGAGCTTCAAATTATTGATCCGGAGTTACCTTGAGTGCAGTCAAGACCAATTTTAAAGATCAAAATAAAATTGAAATTGAATTTATAGCAAAAGTGGAACAAATAGGGCATTGTATAAATTGCATTTTAATTTAGTCAAAGGAGTAAAATAAATAGGACTCGAAAGCATCTGGAAAATGCATCAGTAGCAAACTTAAGTAAGTTACCTAAGCATAATTTCATGTGTTTGCTCCTGAACATCTTGGTTACATACATCAAATTTCCCTTGTTTGTGAGGAATTGATATAGACCAGGAGTCCTTAAACTTTAGCATGCATCTAAATTGTTTGAAGAGCTCATTAAAACACAGATTTCTTGATGTCCATTCCCAGAGTTTCTGAGTTAGTAGGTCTGGGTGGAGCCTGAGAATTTGCATTTCTAAGTCCCTGGATGATGCTCTCTCTGCTAGCCTGGGCATCATAATTTGAGTCATTGAATGCAAATTTTTTAGTAATGCTAAAAAAAAGCTCTTATGTCTTAACTTCAGAGGCTGCACTACCAGAATTTAATATTGACATCATGACGTTTAATAAATTCCACAAAGATAAAATATTAAAACTTGTTCTTTTAGGAATGATTTTCCTTCTTTACCATCTCTTATAAAATCTGTCTCTCATGACGTTATTATACACCTATTTGATGAGCCCTAGTTTATTTAATTGTATAGGGAAAGATATTATATTCTCCTGTTTGCTAGTTCTACACACACACACACACACACACACACTTCCTAGAACCTATATTGGGTTAAACAAGATTATATTAGAGAGAAACCATAATTTCTCCGTCTTCAAGCTTAGAAATAGTTTCCCACATAAAGTGTTCCCTCTTCAACTTGTGCAAAGTTGATTTATTTGCCTTATCCAAATTTAAAGATGTTGTTGCTTAGCTGTAAAATGATATACGTGTCAGAAGTGGAGAGGAATTATATCTGTACTAGTTTCTCATTGAAACAAATCTTATTTGTCTTTGTGCTAATGCATATTATTTTAAATAAATAACGTGAAATTAGATTAGGAATTGTGTACTCTATATATTGCAGTTTATTAAAATAACATTTAATTTGCCATTTGAGAATGGAATATTTTTCTTTACTCTAAAGCTTTTACCATATTTAGTGACAAGACAGCACATTTGCTGTTCCTCCAGGGCTCTGTGGTTGCAATCAGTTTGATCTGGCTATTCTGCAGAAAGAAACACATGATCAAATACCCTGTACTTCAAGTGTGAATTCTGAAATTTTTGAGAAACCCATCAAAGATAATTTTTAAACATTTGAGTAGGAAACAATAAGGTGCTCCACACAAGAGCCTCATTTTCATAAATAACAGTAGAATCCAAGGTTCTCACTTTGTCACCTAAGCTGGAGTGTGGTGGTGTAATCACAGCTCGTTGTATCCTCAACTTCCTGGGCTCAAGCAATCCTCCCTCCCAAGTAGCTGGAATAGAGACGCACACCACCATGCCCAGCAAATTTTTTAATTTTAAGTTTTTGCAGAGATGAGGAGGTCCCACCTATATTGCCCAAGCTGGTCTTGAACTCCTGGGCTTAAGCTACCCTACCATCTTGGCCTCCCAAAGTGCTGGGATTACAGGCCTAAGCCATTGTACCAGTCCAACCTTTTACTTCTTGAATCAATGTTATATAATCACAGTAAAGAGCTACTGGGTAGTTGTGTTGACACTATTCTAAGATAATGCACTAGAATTATATTTTTAAAACACACTAATGGTTTAGGTATTCTGTTCAGATTAATTTAAATAATGAATGAATTTTAAGATATATTTGACTATTTAGAGCAGGATCAAAATTTAAAATAAAAATGGAAAGATAATCAGGATTGGAAATTCTGTGCATTGTTATGAATGAGAGAATACCAGGGACTCCTGGGCTCGAGACAGTTCCCTTTTCATAAAGCATTCTAAGTGGACAAATGTTAGCTTATTGAGACCAATTAACAAATTTACACTTTACCAGCATTAATTATCCATTCAAAAATATCTGCCCCATAGGACAGGAGAGTCATAATAGGGACAGCTGCACAATAAATCAAGACTCAGTATAACAATATTAACTAGTATGTACTGAATGCTTATAACATGCTAAGTGTTTTAATTACATTATCTTAATTGATCATCATAGAAATTGTATTGACTCAGTTTTACTAACATCTCCGTTCACCCAATGAGAAAACTGAAGCTGAAACTCCTTTAATGGTCTCACAGGACAAGGAGCTAGTAAGTGGCAGAATTAGAATCTGAACTAAAAAATTTAGCTTTCAAAGTCCACATAAGGAAAAAGCCATATTTTAAAGCGGATTCATCTTTCATTGGATTAATTGACTGTGGTTCAAAACACATTATATGCCCATTAATGTCTTAACCACAAAGTCTGTTCAGACCAGATTTATTCTCATAAATTAAAATAGTCATATTTATCTATTTACCTCTTTAAAATTAATTTGAGACACATAGCCTATAAGGTATAGATATGGTTCCTAGCAGAATGTCCTGCATATACTAAATAATAAATGTTAGAGACAGTGAAAAAAGAGGAAAATGTTTGGATACTGTGATTGTATCTGAAAGAAGGATAATGCTGAAAACTGTTCAGACTGGGCATGTACTCCAGTGCTCCTAACATTATATCTTTATACTTTTCTTGCCTTAGGAACTGCAAGTTCTTTTCATATCTAGCCCTCTTACTTCTCCCTCAAGTTTCCTTTCTCCTTATTTTCCTTTTCTTCAAAATACAAATTGCCCTCTCTGCTACATATATATCTCTCTTTCATCATTGCAAATGATCAAGGCAAATCAAACATTGTAAGTGGTCAGGTTTACTTTAGTTGAACACAGAAAATTATGTGGCACCTAATTTCCCTGTGTCTGTCAAACAAAAGCACACAGCTTTCCTTATAATACACATTTCCACAATTAAATGTTTCACTCAATTTTAATTAATGCTTTCCCTTTTATCATAGAACCAGAATAAAAAATATCATTTAAAGATTTGGTACCTGCCTTCAATGACTTAATAATATATAGGGCTATGTAGAATGACTGAGGTAAATAAATAGCTGTAATGAAAGATCAAAAGTACAGTAAGAGCCATGTACACAAAATACTAAGAGGAGTCAGAGGAGGGAGAAAACATAACCTGACGAAAATTCATGTTTTACTTACTGTTTGAAAATGACTTAGTTTTGAAGCAAACTTTGTCCAAAAACTGAGTCAAAGATACCCAAAAGCAAAAAAGAAAGTTTAGAAATATCAATTTTAATTTTTAGGCAAGACATTTACTCTGTATAATTTTCTAATAACTATCTCCCTTTTCCACTTAAGGTAAATATTAGTTTAACCAAAGCAGTGCTCTTCCAAGTTGTGCTATGTATCTTTGCTGCAAAGTCATAAAAATAGACATCCTAAGATCCAACATAACAATCATTGGAGGACAACATGTTCCAGAATAGACCATGAAACAAATGTAGATCAAGTGTTTCACTCCAAAGATCCTAAAACCATTGACAACATGGATGGCATGGGATACAAATGACAAATTTGTTAATTCATAAGTCAACATATAATCCCCAAACTAATTATTAGTTAGCCACTGTGCCCCTGTCTACACATCTCTGCAAATATTTTTAAAAAGATATCCCTCAATCCTTCATGTTCCTGCGTGGGTGCCCTAACAGAATACAAAATAGTACTCTTGAATATTAGCACTATGCCATTTTTCTAGTTAAAAAACCAGGCTGTCTGATTGTTTTAAACCCTAATATCTAAAATGTAAAATTTGTCAAGGTGCAAACTAAAATATTATAAATGCATTTAAAAGCGGATATTAAAATGAATATTGGATATTAAAATGTTGCTGTGAGAGAATAATTCTGACATAATAATTTTTTTTTTCATTGGTTTAATGGACCAAATCTTGCCACTATTTCTGGCTTCTGAAACCAGGAAGGGATTATTTTTTCTCTTCACTGGCAATTAACCGAATATATAATTTTGAATAATCATTCGTAATTATTTCTTGGGCATGGTCCCCATACCTTTTATCCAATTCCCAAACCCTAGCATATGTGCTGTGCTTCTGAAGTTAGGTTAGAAGCAAAAGTGTTTATAATTTGTGGCTGGCAACCGTTGCACTTGAACTAGGACCGGAACTTCACCGTGCTGTGCAGATGTCGGCAAAACAAAACACTCTCCTAAATTCAGCAGCACGCCACTTTACAGAAGTGGTAGCAGTCACCTTCTGCCAAACCTTTCTGCAATGTTCTAGATAGAAAATACAACTAAAGAGTCACTACAATGTGATTTACTTTTCATGTGTGAAATTCACTGATTTCATAACAATCAAGCACTACAGTGACAGTGTGTCGTTGTTAAGAGTATGATCTCTGGGAGCAATCAGACATGGGTCTTCATGTGTCTCCCCACTGATTTTTAAGGTAGCCTTAGGTAAGCTACAGAATTCTCTGAGCTTCGTTGTCTGGTAAATGGAGTCAGCAAAGCTTTCCATAAAAGATCAGATAGTAAATATTTTAGGCTTTGTGGGCCATAGGGTCTCTGTTACAATTACTGGACTCTGTCTTATAGAGCCAAATCAGCTATAGATAATATGTAAACAAACGGATGTGGCTGTGTTCGAAAAAAAGCTTTGTGGACACTACAATTTGAATTTCATGTAATTTTCACATGTCACAAAATACTATTCTTCCTTTGATTTTGTTTCAACCACTAAAAAATGTGAAAACCATTCTCAGTTTATGGATCATACAAAAACAGGTAGCAGGCCAGATCCACGAGTCATGGTCTGTTAAATGCTGATCTAGGAAATGGTGATAACAATATAGCTCCCTTACAGAGTTCTTTTGAAGAGTAAGAGAGAGAATGCAGGCACAATTGTGAGCATTATTTTGGCCCTTACAATTTCTATTCAGGTAAGTGTGGATTTTCAAACTTGTCATCCTAGAAGCCAATTTGTATTTTTCAACTATGTTGTTATTGAGAGCAGTTTCATGTCCACCTTTAGGGATGGCTTAAGAGACTGCGTTAGACTCTCCTTCTGGCTGAGTACCTGGCAGCATAAGACATTAGCAAAGAGAAGCACTAATGCTCCAGGTGAAATCAAATGACTTAGCTTTGTAGCCAGGCCCTTGGTGCCACAGGACTTGGATAATTCTAGGCTTCAGACAGGTCAGCAACAACACTGAAGGCAATCTAATTTAGTTGATTGAACAAGGCAGCAAAGATCACTCACATCAAAGGATGTTTAAGTCACTAAGCGGCCAACACAAAGTATCCTAGTGATGAATACATTCAGAATTAGTCAAGTGAGCAGAGATTTACAGCACAGATTCAATCCATTGGGGATCTGGCATACTATGCTCAAAAGTGCAATATCAAACATAGAGAGCAGAGATTGAGGTTGGCTGTGCAATGGTGCATATTTGAATTTCCAGTGCTCAACAAGATGCCCCACCTGCCAAGTGTACTGCAGTCAAACTTATTCCACTGGTGGAAAATATTGGTCCTATTTGGTTCAGGAAAAATGATAAAGATTTATCATAAAACATATATGAGCCAAGCACTACACTGTTATTTGCACATAAAATATTTCATTTAATCTCTACTCAACGTTACACCATATGTATTACTCCAATTTTATAAAAATAGTCATAGAGTCAGACCTTGTCTATCAGGATCCAAAACTCATTCTTTCTTAGAGCATTAGGAAGGAGAAAATTTTTCTCCTTAATGTCCTCTTGTCTCTCAAAGTTCTGATGACCTACCAAAAAAATAGCTAGTAGAACTAAACTTGCTCAGTGGAAGAACACAAGGTCTCTAGGTAAAGGCAGTGCTAGTGTTCAGACTCACCTGGAGTTTTGCATTTTCTAACCAGATATTTCTCTGGCTAAAATCTTCCATTGTTGCATAGTCCATGGGTGTTACTTGCCACCTCCTAACTTCTCCTAACTACTGAAAAATATTGCAGTTAGAGATGGCTTTATCAAGAAGCTAATAAAAAATGAGTAGGAGAATTCTTCATAGTGTATGTGGAGAAGTGCTGGGAGCATGGCATGATGCCTAGCTTAGGTCCCACATTCTGTTCACCAGTGGTGGCCCTGGGGCTGAGGGTAGGCCAATAGGCTGCCATTTTTGCCTTCAGTAGTTAGATCTGGGCCCAGTAGACGTCATCATTCATCTGGACCCCGTCTTTGACCTAAAGAAGAGGGAAGTGACTCAGAGTCTGCTCCATTGCTTCCTATCCAGAAGTTACTATGACTTCTTCATAGTTACCTCATGCTCTGCACACCAATGGTCTGGTGAGAGCTGGTATGGTTCAAGGAAGACACAGTTAAGGTGGTCCAATTGCTGTCTTTTCAGTTCTGTGATGACTTGTCCCCTGACAAGGAGCACTGTCTGAGCAGATGTGGCACTATTAGTAAAGAAATGTGACATACACAGACACTTTTGTGTCAGTAACTTTTAAAAGTACACCCAACTTTCCATCAAGCATGTCAGAAGAAAGATTGACCTTTACCTTTTTATTTTCTTTTTACAAAATTATGTCACAAAATTGTTGCCATGGGAAGAGACAATCAGAGGGTATACACCAAAAATTGTAGGAAATAAATGTTAGATATACAGGTTATTAATTAGTAATACTAATGTGTTCTTTTATTTATTTTGTGAAACTTGGGATACTGTTTATTTTTTTTTTAATTTGCTCAGGTTCCTTTTTTCATTTTTAATAAATATACAATTTCTTCCCCTATCATTGCTCACATTTTTGTAATCTTTTCCTTAAAGGGCAGGACCCTGAATTAAAATGCTTCAGGCACTACAAACAAAATTTGAGTCAGCTGAGTCCAAGGGTGGGTTTCTTTCTTGGCATGCAATCGTGTCCAGCACAATACTGCTTCTTTGATAAATAGAAAACTGGAGGATGAGGAGTCATGTCTGCTCTACTGCAAACTTTTTGCTTGTTAATATTTTTATAGTACATTTTTCTCACTTTCTGTGTTGCTAGTGGTATGTCTGTGTCACCTTCCCATATATTCCCTGCCTTGGTCAGAGATGACTTGAAAATGGGCAACATCAAGCTTACCTATGAACATTTTACAAGTTATGACTATAGGCTTGAGATCTCTCAATATCTCATTTTAAAAATTGTTCCATGGGAATAATAGTTCCCATTCCACAGAGCTGTGTTGAATGTTAAAATTATGCAAACAAAGGACTCAGAACATTTCTGGCTTACAGAAAACTTTCAGTAAAAACCTGCCCTTTAAGGAAAAGATTACAAAAATGTGAACAATGATAGGGGAAGAAATTGTATATTTATTAGAAATGAAAAAAGGAACCTCAGCAAATTTAAAAAAAATAACATAACATAACAAAACATAACATTATGTTTATGAACATCATTTTTGTTAAACAGATCTGTGAAGGCAGGAGCTGGTTTATCATTCTTTGCATATTTACAGTGGTGACAAAATCTTCCTCATGGGGATAATTTGATAGAAGGCAACAACAAGAGAAACGATAATAAAATAGGTGGGAGCTGTGTTTGAGGAAGGAGGAATGGGATGAAAGATGAAAGAGTGATGTGTGGTGCTAAGGGGGTCCATCCACTGGCTCTGAAAGCAATGTCATCCCTTATCAAAAAGGGCACTAAACATATGAGACAATAACAACTCTTTTAAATGTTTATCCTTCCAAGGTGACCACTTTGATGAAGTTTCACAAACACATGGATGTCTAAGTTTTATTGTGTCAATAAGTAAATCAGACCTATAACTCATATAGTTCCACCTGAGTCTGCCCAGTTCTCTTGATTAGAAGTCAGGAGAGGTTAACAGACATTCTGCCAGGCACATCTTAGTGCATAAAAGAACACAATAAGACTGGCAGCCTGACAAACATTTCCAAAGAATAAATGCAAGTAATTTCGAGTTCCTGGGAAGAAAACTATTTTATAAATTCAAGGCAAACTTATATCTAACTTCCTTCCTGATGCAGTTAAAATTCAGCTTGAAATATAAAAGAACAAAAACCCAGTCCTGCACAGTGTACAGAGGAAGTCATATTAAGTTATGTTTTGTTTAATATTATGTGTCTGAATTCACAGCTATTGATAATAAGAAAAATAAATTCCATATACTCAGATAAAATACCCATACTGGCATTAATACAAAATAAACAAATTTCTTACTACTTGTGATGATAAGTGTATTATTTGTCTGAATGTTTCTGGTTAGAAAATGCAAAAATCCAGGTGAGTCTGAACACCAGCACTGCCTTTACCTAGAGACCTTGTGTTTCTCCACTGAGCAAGTTTAGTTCTACTAGCCATTTTTTTGGTAGGTCATCAGTTATGTAGTTATGTATTAGGTTGGTGCAAAAGTCATTGCAGTTTTGCCATTACTTTCAATAGCAAAAACTGCAGTGACTTTTGCACCAACCTAATAGTAAAAAATGTATTTCAGTATGCCAAATTAACATATCTTTCTTATTTAGAAGTTACATGTCTTTTAGCAGTTACATCTTTTGCCATGTATTTTCTCCAGTACATTAGAAAATGGCATTGCTTTTATATTTTTAATGGTACAGATAAATGCACATATACAAAAAGCAAACAAAAAATAGTATTCCATAACTGAAGTAGATTTAGAACATTCTACTTATTGAGCATTTTCACATTCATTATTATGAAACTCAATTCAAATTTTAAAGACAGAGATAACAGTCCTTTGATATATGGAATAATTTAAAATTATAGGCCGGGTGCGGTGGCTCAAGCCTGTAATCCCAGCACTTAGGGAGACCGAGACGGGCGGATCACGAGGTCAGGAGATCGAGACCATTCTGGCTAACACGGTGAAACCCCGTCTCTACTAAAAATACAAAAAACTAGCCGGGCGCGGTGGCGGGCGCCTGTAGTCCCAGCTACTCCGGAGGCTGAGGCAGGAGAATGGTGTGAACCTGGGAGGCGGAGCTTGCAGTGAGCTGAGATCCGGCCACTGCACTCCAGCCCGGGCTACAGAGCAAGACTCCGTCTCAAAAAAAAAAATAAATAAAAAATAAATAAAAATAAAATTATAGTACACCATATAAAATAATCTTCATAATTTCTTGCTGTATACAGTTTGCATTTGACATTCATAATTGGGTCTCTAAAACTTAACCTGGGAAACTATCTTACTTAAGATAATTTTCTAAATTGGATAAATCTGCAATCCTCAAACTTATGACTCAAAAAGAGATCTCCAGGTGATTCTCATATACTACATTTCGAGAAACTTTTGTACTGAACCATGGCAACTCCAGATTTGAGCAGTTACCCATCATGATTTCTTCTTTTCTCTCATATTTTATTTGATGGCAAATATGTCCACTTTTTCAGGATAAATTAACATCCACATTATGTCATTTATCTTATTGGCATTGTCCCAATGTTCCAGTGTTGGGAAAGAATTACAAAGCAGACAATATCTTCTAATAAATAAATAAAAATTATTTTTTAATATATTAGAACAGTTTTTTACATAGAATGCATTCCATGACACTAGGCAGTTTGTTGTATTGGATTTGTTGTCTATAAATCGCTCTTTTTAAGACCACATCTATGAAAAAATCAAAATGATTTTGGTAAACATGTTTGCATTTTGGCATAAGTAAGAGATGCACTGAGCAGCATGAAATCTGTAGGTAAAATGTTTTGAACGCTTCTCTTCCGCCATAGTTAGAAGTGGAAATCCTGTCAAAATGGTTACTCCAAGTTTAGGTCCATGATGATTGTATTCCCTAGAAAGCTCAGAAAAGGATCTTTTTTCAATGATGCCAATGACACACTACTCTCAGTGGACTCAGTTTGACCTGGAGTCCTAGACAGAATCCCCATCCCGTCCCTGCAACTCAACATGAGGCAGGGAGCAGAGGGCTGGCTGGAGAAAAGGTAGGACTATGTTGAACTGGTCATGGGGCCTGCAGTCTTCAACACTATCGTCAGGATTTGGGATGCCCAGCTCAACTAACTTCAAGCTTCCTCTAACCACCCTGGCCAGATTTTCCCAATTGCTGTTACTCTCTTTTAACCTCAATTTCTACTTCCCAGCCCCATTTCCCTACTAGGCTCAGCCTTGACCAACTGACCCTTGATGCCGCCCAATTCCTGTGTTCCTCTCCCCTAGAAAACACTGCCATGAGTCATAAACAGAAGATGAATCCACCAGGTGCTCAGCATTTACATCACCTTAAGTACTTTTCCATATTAAGATTTGAATTGATTTGTAGTTGCCACATCAGGCCTTTTGAGGATGGACCTGCTTGAGCTTCAGTTCCTTTGGACCTTCTGCATGCTGCAATTTTATTCTTAGGCATTGGGTAAGCCAGGGTCAGCTGTCAGTTTTGTGATACAGTTGACCAGGTCCTTAGCCTTTGTTTCTAACTGAGATTCCAGCAAACCTGAGCCATAGTCACCTGAGTTAATCATGTGGACATATTGATCATAACAAGATTATCACAGTGATCACGTTAAGTGCCTGGCCTTTCCATCTTCACTCTTTCTTGGAAGCCTCTGAAAAAGACACAAATTGACTTAAAACTCTTACTGAGCCCAACATAGACTTATAGTTCCTCTTAACTAACTGCTATGGAAAACTACTACCAATAGATCAGCAGAGGAATAAAACCTAAATCTTTAAAGACTTGTTTTCCACAGAAAGACCCTTTTCTCCAAAGGGCTCTATTTAAAAAAATGTGTAGAACCTTCTTATGCAATCTTGAAAAATGTGATAGGAATTAGAGAAGATGGAAAGGGACAGAGATTTTTAATAAAAGTGATGCAAGTTAAGGCATTTCAATGATTCAAAGACCCTCAGTACAAATTAGAACAGCAATCCTCTTTCAAGAAAATTAAGAGTGATTTCCTTTTCTGAGCTTAAGTTTTATTTTATTTTTAAAGAGCATCAGGAAGGTTAAATTTCCAGGAAAATTAGAGGTATAGACAGCCAGAAAGAGATATCCTACCTTTCAATTCCCTATTAAATACGACGCTAAGCAATGTGAATCTACTAGTACTAGCACTCCTTCCAGTTTCGGCTTGATTTGGAATTTGTTCCTTATCTTGCCAATTCTGAGCAGAGGCTCATGGTTCTCTCACAGTAACTGGGTATGAAACGTAGATAAATGCTTGGACTTTGCAGATGTTGAGATCCCTTAAAGACACTGAGAGATTATAAGGGTGAAACTGTAGACTTACATAATTCTATCCCTTTTTTTATATGGTGCTTATTTCTTGAAAGGGGTATTAAGAGATTTATTTGCTTAAAACCAGAATTCACAGTTTGTAATTCCTTTGTATTCTATAAGAAGGGATGAGGGGATGATCATTACATGACGGAGGTCTCAGGGCTCACTGAAATTTTCATGAGGATCTCTGATAAAAGTCTTTTCCCACAGCTCTGCATCTTTCCAAGTCCATTCACTGATTACTTTGCTTTTTTCCTAACTCCTAATAATTTCTGTTTTAAGCCAAGTCCCAAAGCTGATACAGAAGCTCTACATCTTGTATTAGTTTATAGTGAAGCTTAGGAAATCATGTCTTCAGTGACTAGGCAAGTAACATGAGTCACTGAGAAATGCTAGGCATCGCTTAACTGTGAGTCTTGAGTAATGTGATCAACTGGAGAGAGAGCATCTCATCAAGTGGTAGGTGAAAAAAAAGACTAGGTGTGATGTCATATGCCTGTAGTCCAAGCTACTTGAGAGGCTGAGGTGGGAGGACCACTTGAGCCCAGGAGTTCAAGGCTGTAGTGAGCCATGAATGTGCCACTGCATTCCAGTCTGGCCAACAGAGTGAGGCCCCATCTCAAAAAAAATAAATAAATAAAATAAATCTGTGACTAAACTCTAGCTTGAAGTTGCCTAGATTGCTGCCTCTAGTACTCGTTTAAATGTAATTTATTCAGATTCTGTCATCATACTTTTGAGTTTAGGTTTCTTCCATTATTAGCTATGAGATTTCAACTATGAACAAATCTCTTACTTCCTCAAGTCTCAGGGACACAATTTTATTTGGCACAGCTGCCTCTCTGTTCAGATGTAAGATAATTTTGTGAAAGCACATTATGAACCATAAAGCCATATACAGGTGAGATATCATTTTCTTAACAACCACACATCAGATGTTTACTATCCACAAATTAATACAATTCACAATGTTATCATACACCAAAAAACTGTAGGAAATATGGTTCCTTTTCTCAGGGAGATAACCTTCTTGAAGAAATAAAACTACTATGCAGGAACAATCTACAAAAATACAAAAAATATTATTATAAATGTAACTGGTATGCCGCATTTATTCACTGGGGCAAAAAGTTATATTTATTTTCCTACACTTATTTTTAAATGGCAAGAGCTCTAAGTAGGAGTCCATCTCCCTCCAGAATTAGACTCAGTTCTTATAGAGCAGCTCTTTTATTCTTACCTACAGCCTCCAATCCTAAGGCGCACCCACCTATGCTATGTACAATGGCTCCACGGGATTCCAGCATCAGTCACACAGTGAACAAAGTTTCCGTGGCAATTTGGGTCATGGGCCAAATCCCCATCTTAAAACAGAGTTTCATTTTGGGTAACCCTGGTTTCATTTTATCACGGCAAAAATATTTTCCTATTTTAAATATTCAAACCTTAAAAGAAAGGAAGAGATGTTTCCTTCACAATACTTCTAGTTTTCTCCTTCATCTCTGAGTAAATTTCTGGATGCAGAGACATACAGCAGGTAAGGCAGTGCATTCATAATACACTACCATCCAACACCAGTGCCTAGGCCAAAGGTCTTCACCAAAACAAAATACATCATGACTTTGGTCATGTGCTTTTTTTTGGTGGGGGCGGGGGATGGTGGGAGGTAATTATTGGGATAGCATTCCAGTGACATTTCCAAAACTGAGGACTTGATATCTCTACCACAAGAAAGAGAAACAGCCAAAAGTATTTAAAGAACATTTATGCTGGATAAAAATAAATAAAACTCTGCAGTTTTATTTACCCCAATAATAATCAAGGTGTTGAGAAATTCAAGATAGGGAAGTGGCTAATGCTGGATGAAAATTATCAGAAAAATCATCTTGGAGGAAGTTGAAAATATAGACCAGTAGATGTCCAGTTGGTCTTCTGAAGATAATTTAGGCATTTTAGCAAACCCACGCTTTTGTTTGAAATTTTGCAGTGTTTTTCTGAATTCAGTATCATAAAGACTAAGGAATTTATGAAGCAGAAAAATAAATAAAACAATATCTTGGGAGAGTAATGCAACATGAATTATTACCTCTCAGATTTAAGGATTTTTAAAGATATTTTGGTATTAAATCATCATTTCCCTCAGAATAACAACAAAACTAATATATTAAATACATCTGGTTTTAAATATAAAAATAGTGCTTAGATTTGTTTTAGAAAATTTGAAATGTAAGCCTTCCATTTGGAAGAGCAGCAGTGTTTACACAGGTAGGACACTCGTCTGTAATTTTGGATTGGCTTAGAATAATCTCTACATGTCAAAACCATTAATTCTGCTATCATGAACTGAATGGACAGGGCCAGAAAAAAATCACTCACCATAAAAGAAAGGGCATTTTTTTTTCCCAGTGTGATCCCACAAAGTCATGCTGACGTAATGGGTTAGGACTGATTCTGTAACAGGGTTACCTCTGAAATTAGTTCCTGCAAGTCTGCCTGTAGATGCAATACCGTGTGGCATATACATTTTAAATGTGGAAATAAACTGGAAAAAAATGCCATGCAATTTAATATAGAGATCTAAATAATAGACACTGACACTGGTTCCAAAGTGGCTTTAAAATCAAAAATCTTTCTAGGTATAATTCATAACGCATACCAGAACACTTTGGGGGATCAAGAAATATTAATAATGTATTGTTCCCAGATATCTCACTTACTGCCTTCACAATTAAAGATTTATTTTGATGATGAAACCTATAACCCATTTAGTGAATAAGTAATGCTTAGTACCTCTCAAGTACTTAATAGATACCTTATTCAATGCATCTTACTGAGAATTTCCAAGACCACCTAAATTACCATATGTATTATATATTTTTGCTTCTTTATATTTCGGATGCAGACTTTGAAAAGAAAGCCAGGAAACTGGCTCTAGCTTCATGTTATTATTTTCTACTTTGAAAGGGTTACTACTGCTTCCAAGAGAGGTTTCTCTAAACAAAAATTACAATATTAAATTAAGGAAGCAATTTAAAGAGTCACTACACATATTATCTAACATGACATTTCTGCACTTCTCAATGATCCTGAATCTTGTCTTCCTTTGTTGCCTCTAGTGAGCCAGCGTGGTGACAGCTGCTTGGTTCTGCTCTCCCTGCATTAGGTGAAGTAGTTTATCACGTCTCCCATATGACATGATTGGAGAGGTGCTGAAAATGTCTTCCAGACTGTAATTACTCTTACCCCATAAGCCATTACTGTACCTTAAGCCTACCTTAAAATCAAGCCCTTTTCTGTAAGAAAGTTTCCAACTAATTGAGAAGACAACTTGAAGTGATAACATACTAATTCAGTACATCTTGATAATTGGGAAGATTAAGAGAGATGTTCAGAATCAAGAGATAGTCCCTTTGAAGACAGACATAGATATGGCATCATTACTTGGCAAGCAGGGTTACAGTGAATTGAATAGTGTCCCCTCAAAAAGATACCTTGGCATCCTAACCCATAGTATCTCCAAATGTGACCTTATTTGGGATCTTCACAGAGATGATCAAGTTAAAATGGAATCATTAGAGTGGGTCCTAAACTGATAGGACCAGTGTGCTTTTTACAAAAAGGAGAACTTGAACACAGGACAGACTTGCACAGAAGGAAGATAATGCGAAGACACAGGGAGAACATGTGAAGATGGAGGCAGAGACTAAAATTGTGTTCTCACAAGCCAAGGAACACCAGGGATCCACGGCCACCACCAGAAGCTAGGAAGAGGCAAAGAGGGATTCTTCCCCACGGGCTTCCAAAGGCGCACAGATGTGCCAAGATCTTGATTTTGGACTTCTGGTCCCCAGAACTGTCACAGAATCAATGTATACTATTTCCTACACCAGCCCTAGGAAACTAATACAAGAAGAAAAAAGCTACCAGACATGAAATAAAAGGAAAGGATCCTGAGAAGTAAAGTATTTTTCAGATAACTACTTTTAAAAATAATTTCTCTTACTATTTATCAGTTTATTATCTCCTCACTGCAGATGATTTTGAAAATACATAAGAAGATTTTAAAATCTAAAATAAATTCATCAACTAAAGAAAACCTTCCTTGACATTTTCATAAACGTCCTTTTAGTTTTTGGTTTACTCATATGTGCATTTTTTTAAGTCAAAAGAAACCTATATACATAATTATATTTTATTTTAAAGACATAACCTATTGTAAGCATTTCCCTATAAAATAAATATCTGTAAACATAATTTTAATGCCTACAGAATAGTCTATGATGTGGCTGAACTCTAATTCACTTAACTGTTCTCTCAAAGAACACTTTGTTTTTTCTTCATTATACATTTTCTATAGAACATATCATCATTTGAACATTTTTTAAAATCTAGTCATATATTTGGCTCAAATGGGTAAACATTTGGGGTATTTGAAATGCATTAGCAATAGTTCAATTCCAATACTCATCAGCAGTATATAATAATGTTTATTTTACCACATACTTGGTAGTATTAAATATTCTCATTAAAATTTATTTTTATGTGTGAATTTAGCAAATATAAAAGTTTCTCAGTTTTTCAATGTCTATATTGTTTACTATTTGGATTGTACTTCTCTGTTTACTTACGTTTATCTTTGTCATTTAAATTTCCAGTTAATTTTTTTTATTTATCTATTGGAACATTAATTTTTTATATATTCATATGAACTCTTTTTTGTTGTGTTTATTGCAAATGTCCCCTTTGCATTACTTTATTTAATTCTATTCAATTATTTATTTTTCAATGTAATGCAGCTTTGAATTTTTAAATAAGTCAAATCTAAAGCTAATTTTATTTCTTATGTTTTCAGATGGTTTTAAACTTAGGAAGTTGTTTAAGGATTACCTTAACATGATTAACAGAGTACACACTCTAGACAACCCTCCCTTACTAAATGCTAAACAGTATACTTAAAAATAAAAAATTCTTTAGAACTAGGAATAGAAAAGTCATAACCTCAGTGGACCAGAAATGAATCATTGAAAGTTGGCAGACAACAGAATGAGATTAAAGGAGGGAGTCACCGCTCAAAAGCTATATACAAGAAAACTGATAGAAAAAATAAAGATGGTGGGTTGGGGGGGATGTAGGGGGAAGTTTTTCCAAGCTTGGATATGATGCATATGTTAAGGAAAAAGGGGCGCTGAGTCAACTAACAGAGCCTTGGTAGATGAGGCTACCCCAAAGACATGCAACCCTTCCCTGTCTCTCTTAGTTTAAGGCCAAGTAGAGGTTTTGTGGCCAGGCACAAGCCGTGAAATTGGTCATTTGGGTCAGAGAAGCTTGGCAATGTACTGAAGAGCTAGAGACAGCCAGGAAGAAATGTAAAATGTAAAATTCTGTGACCAGAAAATTAACTTCTGATGTAGTTCTTTCTATAGCATCCTGCCTCTCACTAGTTTGCCCAGTAAAATGAGCACACAAGAAAAAAAAATCTGAGCTTACTGTAAGCAACAACACTCCATCAAGAAAAGATATGAATGTCAAGAAATAATGCCTAATGAAACAGCATGAATAGAACACACAACTTTAGAATAGACAGAATTATCCTGAAAGTGATGAAGAAGAAATTTAACACACCTCCCAAAACACACACAAAAAAGCTAAGAATAAATTTTACAAGTACTAAAATTTGTTAAAATAAATAAAATTAGCAGAGAGAATTGATGTCAGAATGGGACTTAGATGAGTGAATTAGTGAAGTACAAGATTAAAGAAAAAAAAAATCCTTCCTAATTCAACCCACAAAGGACAGAGAATTAAAATGTATAAAAACAGAAGTTAGAAAAAAAGAGTGATAGATCTAAAAGTTCCAACATATGTCTGAAGTAATTTCATTATAAATAGAATACTCAAAATTAGAAGGGAGGAAATAATAAATACTATCAGAATTGAAGAAAGGTGTGCATTAATCTTGTTAACTGGGTGCTTAACATACTATAAATACATGAAACAAAGCAAAACTTCATACCTAGACATACTGGTAACATTTTAGAAAACCCAGGATAAAGTGAAACTTACTATGAGCTTCAAGATGAACAAAATTAGAGACTCTAAAGGACAAAGTATAACATTGACATTGGAATTCTAGTTGGCAATTCTGAATATAATTGCCATAATTCTGAATATACGATCTGATTTTAAGAAATGGTCTGATTTAGAATTTTCTAGAACCAATGAATTATATGTGTGAGGACAGTATGACAGTTTCAAACCTCTAGGACTCATAAAGCTTACTCTCAAAATTCCTAGTTGAAGAAATACTGTAGGATAGATTTTTATCACAAAATGAATCCAAAAGGAAGATGAGGAAAACAAGAAACACAAAAGAATGAGGAAACTATATAGGTTATTGAATTAGACCAGAAAATTGAGATTGGTTCAGTCTGAAGATTGTAAAAAATGATTTCAGAAAGCAGTAAGAAAATTTGATAGTGCCTGAATACACCCCAACAACAACAAAAGAGAATTGCACATACAATAAATGAGAGAAGGCAAATTTTGCTTGAATGGAAGTATAGATTAAAACAAAAAGATGTTTCTTTTTTGTCTACCAAATTGGAAATATATAACAAGTTTTATGATATAGGGAAACTGGAAATATTTTGTCTACCAAATTGGAAAGATATAACAAGATTTATGATATAGGGAAACTGGAAATATCACTGATGCAAGCTGATAAAGTTTTCTGGTTGGCAAGCTATATTAAAAGTGATTGAAGTTCAATCTTTTGATATAATGCATTATTGATTGGATTCTTTAGTTGCCAGCAATAGAACATTGGGCTGTGTGTGTGTGTGTGTGTATCACACACATAGTTAATTCTCATTATTCATGGTAGCTATGTCCCATAAAGTCACTATGAATATTAATTTAGCAGATATCAAACAATTGCTCCAAGGGAAAATACAGGATTAGGTTCCTGTGAGCCTGTGGTCACAAAATTTTGTCACTCCAAACACCACTTGTGTTATCTAGGTTTGTTTGCCAAAGTCTTTGAAAAGCAAGCCAGTCTCATTACCTTTGAAAACCTGCTCTTCTACACAACTCATTTTCTATATGACAGTTGGCAAGTGTTTTTTAATTGCCTTGCCTGCCAGTTTAACACTTTCCATGTAGCATTGCTTTTTGAAACATGCAAACCAGCCAGCACTAGCTGAGAATGGTTTAACATATTCTTGACCATGGATAAGGTGAGCATACATATTTTTGGGTTTTAACCTCACAACAATTCTGACCACTATGCTTCTTAACAATTCGTAGTCATCACATGAATCCAAACGTTTAACTACTTTTTTGTCTTTTCTATAGTTTCATTACATCCTGTGTCTATGTTACTTTAGCACCTTCCAAAGCAGCCTTGTGTGCTCATTCATGTACACATCACTGAGATTTCTCTTTCTTTTTCCAGACTTGTGGTATTGTTGACTCATAACGTTGAACTCATGACCAACAGCACTGTAACACATGCCTGAACAAAGATTATCTAGCACACATTTCTCCTTAAGGAACATCACAGCCTTCTTGTGGTTAGAAATATTAGACAGCACTTCAGCCTAACACATAAAGGCCATTTTATACATCAAAGTCACCCCCAAAAAAGCACAGAAATGTGAAAATGGCATTACATAGACTGCGAAAGGAGCACGTTTACAGTGTGAGAGCTGGAACAAGAAAGTGGAGTCTTGCCTTGTTCCACCCCATCAGAGAATGTATGTGTGGGTGACACAAAGTTTTCAATGCCCTGTACATGTGAGGGTATAACCACAAAAGTATAGTGAATATTAATTTTGGAGTTACAGATACATTTAGCAAGCAAATTCACAAGTACTGAATAATGAGGATTGACTCGTGTGTGTGTGTGTGTGTGTGTGTGTTTGTGCGTATGCATGGTGAGGGAGAGAGAGAGATTTATTTGAAGGATATGAGTCAGCACTCATGGAGTTAAAGAAAAATTGAACAACGAAGCATAAGAAGTGGTATGAAACAGGCACATGGGGATCCAGTTGGAAGGGAATTACAGAAAGTGTCATCAGCTGTCATAATAAGCTTGAATCAGATTTATGGATTTTCAGTGCCTTTTTTTTTTTTAGATTCAAATTCCAGGAAGAGAGTCTGATGGGTCTTGTTAGGTCCAGGACTTCCTCAGGTCAGGCAAAGGCTGCATACTAAGGCTGACGTCTCATCAAGACTGCAAGTATCAGACAATTGAGTTGCTATTACTAAAATAAGGTGCCATGAATTTTAAAATGCAAAAAATAACATATGTGCACTCTCTTCTCTATATTTCCTTAAATTTATACCAAGAAAAGAATCATGGATTTAGGGTGGTGTTTATGTTAAAAATACTTAAATAACGTAAGTCTGAGTCATCTGTTAGTTATTTGCGCCGTGATTTGAAAACACATGTTTATGCGATTTCTGTTGCTGCATAAAAAGTTACCACAGATAGCGGCTTAAACCATTTATTAATTATCTCATGGTTTCCATGGGTTAGGAGTCCAGGGGTGGCTTACTGGATCCTCTCCTCAGGGTATCGCAAGGCTGCAATCCAGGTGTTGGCTGGACTGCACGCCATTCTCAGGGTTCTCTTCCAATCTCACGTGGTTGCCCGCGGAATTCCATTTGTGTGTATGTGTGATTATAGGAGTGAAGTCCCTATTTTCTATGATTTTATGTGATTATAGGACTGTCAGCCAGGATTTGCTGTTCCCAGAGACCACTTGCAGTTCCTGGTCATATGGCCTCTCCTAGTCCCTCTCTCCACATGGCAGCTTACTTTTTCAAGACCTGCAGAAGAAAGTTTCTCTTCGGCGATGGTATTTTTTTTTTTTTTAAAGAACTATCTTAATTACATTATACCTATCTAGGATAATGTCCCTTTTGATGAACTCAAGGGACCTTAGTCATATCTCTAAAATATTTGCACCTGTTATATAAAGTAGGGTAATTATGGTACTAATAGCCCATCACCTCTGCCAGGTTCTATTCATTAGAATCAAATCACAGGGGAGAGGATAATGCAGGGCGTAACACCAAGAGCTGGATTCTCAGGGGCATCTTAGAGTTCTGTCTACCACTTTGAGGAATATTTAATTTATTGAAAAAATGTTTTATATATAACATTTAATTTAGAAAAAATCCAACACACCTTACATAATATTAAAACAGTGTAACAAAGGACAATGTGGAACTAAACTATATATAACCAATGGCCTTCCCTTGAGTTGTGTAATTAAGAGTGATTTTTATTTATTCTTCAAAGCTTATTTATAAATTCCATATTTTCTACAGCAAGCAAGTGATGCTTTTATAGTTAGAAAAGTTGCATCTGAGTTAAGAGCATGGATACTGGAACCAACTGACGGAATTGTAATTGAGATCTGCAATTTAAAAGCTCTTTGATTAGGGTAAACTATCCAAGCTGAGCCTTTTTGTTTTTTAAACGAAGAATCTGACTCCATTTCTGTTGTTTGATTGCTATCAGCTTTCAAGCCCTGCCACTCCTTATGGATCCTCTGCCTCCTTTCTAGAGAAAGTGATAAGAGAGCCTGAGTCTTCCCTCCTTTGGCTCTTGTAAAAAGTTTAAACCGTACAAAAACCCTAAAAGCCAAGCCGGTCTCTTGCCGCTACTCTCAAGTCGTTTCGGGATTGTTTGGGAGCCTCCTCTCTCAGAAAACCTCATTATGTGAGTAACAAACATTTTCATACCCTCTGTGCATGTGTAGTGTCATCATTCTCAACAACTCAACCAACTTTTGAGTGGGGAGGGCCCATTCTGCCTCTCCAGGGTGACCACCACACTTTATTTGTGAAATGGAGTTATTAATAGTGTTGACACACTCATTTATTTTAAGAGAAAAAATTATTAATGTATATAAAAGCACTCAAAACAGTGCCTGCACATAGTAAATGCAAGGCTCTTGTATCGGTTTGAACCCCGAGAGCATGCCAACAAACACCACAAGGTGGTGTGGAGCAACACGCTGTTTTCAATGACAGCCTCGGTGCGGACGCGCTGAGACCTAAAATGGCGTCAGCAACAAATGAGGACGAGGCAGGGTTTTATAGTCTCCTGTAAACAGGAAGCGTCTCAGTCTGATGTAACCGCTAGGCTGTACCCGGATGGCCTCTCTCTGGGTCTTCACCGGGTACAGGTCTTCAGCCAGCTCTCTTCCTGCTTCTGTTATGTTGCTGATGCAAGTGCTCCAGGGAGAATCTTTTAGTAAACATCATGCAAGTGTTAACTGTAGATACTTATAAATATTATTGGCGATCTGATTATTTGCTTTATGTTGCTTATTCTGCAAACGATAATTGTTTTACAAAAGAAAATTAACATAATATTGTATGCTATAGCAAAAATTTTTAAGTCCTTTAGAAAAGAAAAAAAATTACGTGCTATATAGTGTAATGTAATTTAGAGAGTAAATTGTGTTTTCAGTCATTTCCAAAATTAAAGAAAATAGACTTCATTTATTATAATTTGAATTTTGATTATTTTTAGCCTTTAAATAACATATAATTATACATCAAGCACCTATTTATCTAAAACTTAAAGTTACAGCATGCTTTTACAAACACTTTTCCTTAATCTATGGATACGTAAAATGGTTATAAATGGGTTAAAATCAGGTATTTGTTCTTTTTAACCAGCTTCTGGAATTTATTCATGGAGATCTGTTAGGCTTCCTATTTTTAAATCCAGAGGACTATAGAATGAAAAAAATATTAGAATGATGGTTTATGGCATTAGACATTTTTATAGCAGCTTTATTCATGATTACCAAAACTTGGAAGGAAGCAAGATGCCCTTTGTAGGTGAATGGATAACCAAACAGAAGTAGAAGTACATCCATACTATGGATACTATTTAGAGATAAAAAGATATGAGGTATTAAGCCACAAAACAACATGGAGGAGCCTTAAATGCACATTGCTAAGTGAAAGAAGCCAATCTGGAAAGGCTACAGACTGCATGCTTCCAACTATGTAATATTCTGAAATAGCTGAAACCATGGGCAAAATAAAAAGATCTGTGGTTGCCCAAAGCTCAGGGGAGAGGAGGTTAAGGATACACAGATGGAGCCCAGAAGATTTTTAGGGCAGTGAAACTGTTCTGTATAATACTGTGATAGTGGACACATGTTATTTTACACTGCTCAAAAAAGAAAACTTGAGGCCAATATCCTTGATAAACATCAATGCAAAAATCCTCAAAAAATACTAGTAAATCGAATCCAGAAGCACAACAAAAAGCGAATCTGCCATGATTAAGTAGGTTTCATCCTGGGGATGCAAGATTGGTTCAACATATGCAAATCAATAAACGTCATTCATCACTTAAACAGAACTAAAGACAAAACCACATGATTATCTCAGTAGATGTAGAAAAGACTTTTAATAAAATTCAACACCCCTTCATATTAAAAACTCTCAATAAATTAGGTATTGAAGAAACATACCTCAAAATAATAATAGTCATCTATGACAAACCCACAGCTAACATTATACTGAATGGGCAAAAGCTGTAAGCATTCCCCTTCAAACCTGGCACAAGACAAGATGCCCTCTCTCAACACTTCTATTTAACATAGTATTGGGAGTCCTAGCCATAGCAATCAGGCCAGAGAAAGAAATAAAGGACATCCAAGTAGGAAGAGAGGAAGTCAAATTATCTGTTTGTAGACAACATTATTCTGTATCTTGAAAACCCCATAGTCACAGGCCCAAAACTCCTCCAGCTGATAAACAACTTCAGCAAAGTTGTAGGATACAAAATCAACATACAAAAAGCACTAATATTCTTATACCAACAACAGCCAAATCAGAAAGGCAATACCATTCACAACTGCCACATATACAAAATTAAATACCTAGGACTATAGCTAATCAGGGAGGTGAGAGTTCTTCACAATGATAATAACAAAACACTGCTCAAGGAAATCAGAGAAGACATAAACAAATGGAAAAACTTCCCATGAACATGGAGAGGAAGAATAATATCATTAAAATGGCTATACTGCCCAAAGCAATTTATAGATTCAGTGCTATTCCTATCAAACTACCAAAGACATTCATCACAGAACTAGAAAAAACTATTTTATAATTCACATGGAAACAAAAAAAGAGCCTGAATACCCAAGGCAATCCTAAGCAAAAAGAACAAACCTGGAGGCATCACGTTACCTGACTTCAAACTATACTACAAAGCTACAGTAACCAAAATAGCATGGTACTCATACAAAGACAGACCCATAACAGTGAAACAAAATAGAAAGCCGATAAATGAGGCTGCATAGCTATGACCATCTGATCTTTGACAAAGCCGACAAATACAAGCAATGGGGAAAAAACTCCCTATCCAATAAATAGCACTGGCATAACTGGCTAGCCATAGGCAGATTGAAGCTGGATCCCTACTTTTCACCATACACAAAAATCAACTCAAGATGGGTTGAAGACTTTAATGTAAAACAACTCAAGATGGATTGAAGACTTTAATGTAAAACTCAGAACTATAAAAACTCTGGAAGATAACCTAGGCAATACCATCCTGGACATAGGAACAGGCAAAGATTTCATGACAAAAACTGGCAAACAAATCTCAACAAAAATTTACAAGTGGCATCTAATTAAGCCTAAGAGCTCTGCACAGCAAAATAAATTGTCAACAGAGTAAACAGACATCCTACAGAATGGGATAAAATATTTGCAAAATATGCATCTGACAAAGGTCTAATATCCAGCATCTATAAGGAATTTAAACACACTTATAACAGAAAAACAACCCCATTAAAAAGTGGGCAAAGGACATGACTGGAAGAAACTTCTCAGAAGGAGACATACATGTGGGCAACAAGAATATGAAAGAAAGCTCAGTATCACTGATCATTAGAGAAATGCAAATCAAAACCACAGTGGGATAACATCTCACACCAGTCAGAATGGCTATTATAAAAAAGTTGGAAAACAACAGATGCTGGTGAGGCTGCAGAGAAAAGGGAACATTTACACACTGTTGGCAGGAGTGTAAATTAGTTCAACAATTGTGGAAAGCAGTATGGAGATTTCTCAAAGAGCTAAAAGCAGAACCACCATTCAACCCAGGAATCCCATTACTGGGTATATACCCAGAGAAGTATAAATCATTCTATCATAAAGACACATTCATGCAAATCTCCATCGCAGCACCATTCACAATTGCAAAGACCTGGAAAAATGTCCATCAATGAGAGACGGGATAAAGAAAATGTAGTCATATACACCCTGGAATACTGTGCAGCCACAGAAAAGAATGAGATAGATCATGGCTTTTGTGGGAACATGGATGAAGTGGAGGCTATTATACTTGGCAAACTAATTCAGGAACAGAAAACCAAATACCACATGTTCTCACTTATAAATGGGAGCTAAATGATGAGAACTTACAAATTCAAAGAAAGAAACAACAGACACTGGGGTCTACTTGATGGAGGAGGAAGGATGAGGGAGAGGATTAGAAAAGGTAACTGTTGGGTACTGGGCTTAATACCTGTGTGATGAAATAATATGTACAACGAGCCCTCATGACACATGTTTATCTGTGTAACAAACCTTCACATGTACCTAAAATAAAACCTAAAATAAAAGTTCAAAAATTAAAGTCTATTACGTTTTTAAATAATATGTTAGGATGATGAAACATTCTAAATTTTCTTTTAAATTATCAAAGAATGATTCAATTACGTTGTGTTAGTCCATTTTTGCATTTCTGTCTAGAAATATCCAAGGCTGGGTAATTTACAAAGAAAGGAATTGTATTTTGGCTCACGATTCTGCAGGTTGTAAAAACATGGCACCAACATCAGTTCAGCTTCTAGTGAGGCCTTCAGGAAGCTTACAATCATGGTGGAAGGCCAAGGTGGGAGCTGATGTATTACATGGAGAGAGTTGGAGCAAGAGAAAGCGAGGGAGGAGGTGCCACACTCTTTTAAACAACCAGATCTCATGTGAACTTGGAGCGAGAACTCACTCATTACTGCGAGGAGAGCACCAAGCCATTTATGAGAGATCTGCCCCCATAACCCAAACACCTCCTACCAGACTCCACCTCCCACATTGGGAATTTTATTTTACCATGGGATAGAGGAGACAAATACACAAACCATATCACATGCTCATGATTATGTATCATTTTTATTATACTTATATCTTAAAACATTGTTTTGCTCATGGTTTCTATGAGCAATGAACATTCTACCAATGTTTCAGAACAATTAAATGGGTAATATATTTTCTAACTAATCTAGATAAATGACTCACATTTACTACTTTTTTCCTTAAAATTAAAGATTCTCACAAAAATTCTTTTCATATGCTATGTAGAATCATATACAAATGAGAACAGCAATGTACACTCAGATGTATTTAAGTGGTAGTAAAATAGTGAAACTAGAAAGAAAATCCATTCCCTCATTAAATCACCGGCATGTACTGTTCCCCTGTGTAAAAGCAAATCATTAAAGCCAGAGAGTTATATTTAGACACAACACCACAGTGAAAGAACTCTATTCCTCCAGGAATATTGATTCTGTCCTTGAATTTCAGTGAATGAGGCATGTATTCTTTGTAAACTTGCCATCCAAATTATTTCTTATCCATTCAAATAATTTCAAATACAAGTGATTTAACTCTTAATTAACTTATTCCTGCCACAAATATGTTTTTCCAGAGACGAATTCGGGAGTGGGGAGTAGAGAGATGTGAGGCTGTGTTTACATGGCACAGGGTGTGTAAGTGAGTGGTTAGATCAAGTTCTCTGGAAATATCACATCAAAGTGTCAAAGTGCTTTGCCTCTCAGTGGCTGTGTGTAGTGTGTGGTTCACTTTTTGGCCTGGTGCATAATAGAAGCTCAAGAAATGTTTACTGTACATATAGCATGGTAGTTGGTACCCAGTGTTCTTAGAGCTAATTTCTGTGTAATATTGGCTCTACTTATCATTGTTTATGTGATTAGCTACTTGGACAAATCACATCACAGCTCTGAGCTGAGTTTCTTCATCTGTGAAATGAGGATAATGAGACCTACTTCTCAGAGTTTAAATGAGATGGCATTAAAACATAAGCTATATAAAGTCTGGAATGTTTTGTTTTGTTTTGCTTTTCCATTTGGTTAATTGTTGTAATCCAAGTGCCTAAAATGTGCTTCATGCATATTTGGTGTTCTTTCTATCTATCTATCTATGTATCCACCTATGTATTAGTTTAATGAGTTAAAATTCCTTAATAGCAAGCTTGTTATGAGATTCTTCAAGTAGTTTAATTTTTACAACAATCTCATAAGGTAGGTGTTATTAGTACTTTTTTGTGATAAAGAAATGAAGCAAAGATAAGTTAAATAATTTGCTAGAATGCTGCACATAGAGAATTCCAAGTATTTATACTGTGAGTCATATTGTAAATATCTTCCTTACTGCAGACATGGTCATAAAAGGTTTCATTGCCTTTTAGGTGAAACTTATCCCAAGTTACATTGTTAAATTTGCAATCATCCTCACCCCCACCTTGTGTGTTATAAGCCACCCCCATTGGCTTTGAACATTTATGAGCTAAAGTTTAAGAATTGTCTTTAGAGAATAAAGTGCAAAAAATGAACATATAAAGATATTTCAATGTAAATGATTTTCAAAATCAAAAGCAATCTAATGACTGCTTCCAGAAGAAGAACTACAATATATAGCCTCATTTTCTAGGGGGAGGCTGAAGGCCCTAATCTGTGAAAAGGATCAAACAATAAAGAGGACTGTATGCAGCTTACAACTAAGTAACCTGCTGTGATCTCCGTATTAGTTCATTGCCACGCTTCTATTAAGAACTGCCCAAGACTGGTTAATTTATAAAGGAAAGAGGTTTAATTAACTCACAGTTCCACATGGCTCGGGAGGCCTCAGGAAGTTTACAGTCATGACAGAAGAGGAGGCAAACATGTCCTTTTTCACATGATGGCAAGAAGGAGAAGTGCCGAGCAAAGAGGGAAAAGTACCTTATAAAATAATCAGATTTTGAGAGAACTAATTGACTATCATGATAACAGCAGCAAGAGGGTAACTGCCCCCATGATTCAATTATCTCCCACCAGATTCCTCCCATGACACGAGGGGATTATGGGGACTATAATTCAAGGTGAGATTTGGGTGGGGACATGGACAAACCATATTGATCTCCCAGTTTCCTTTCTCTTCTTACTTCAATCCATAGACTGTATATGGGACTCCCGCCCTTATCTGCAGGGGATACTTTTCATGACTCCCATTGGATGACTAAAACTATGGCTAGCACCGAACCCTAGATATAGTGTTTTTTCCAACATGATAACTGAGAAGACTACCAAGTGATTGATGGGGAATACTGCATACAGCATAGAAATGCTGGACAAACAGATTATTTGCATCCCGGGTAGATGGCGTGAGATCTTATCATACAACTCAGAATTGTATACAATTTAAAATTTATCAACTATTTATTTCTGGAGTTTCCTGCTTAACATTTGCAAAATATGGTTGATTATAGGTAACTGAAACTGCAGAAAACAAAACTCTGAATAAGGGGTGACTACTGTATATGGTAGTCCAACTATTGATTAGAGTTCCCAGTATTCCTTTCAGGTAAATGTGGCCATGTAACTAGGTAACTAGGCAATGGGATATGAATAGAAATAGTGTGTGCAACTTCTGCTTCAAATGATTTTAAAATGCAGGTGCCTTTTTTCTTTCTTTTAGGGCAGGATGTAGATGTGAAGCTGAGGCAAATTTGACTAAGGAAAAGTTCAACCCTTTTGAGGATGACAGAGTTGGGAAGTACCTGATTGCCTTAATTACTTCATAGAGCAGGATTGTTTACTCTGTTTGGATCACTTGGCTGCTTTGGACTTATACATTTAAAAGCAAAAGGAACTTCTGTTTTGAAACATTGAGGTCTGTTTGTCCTAGCAGCTTAGCTTATATTCCAAATAATGTATTCTTCAAATTAAAATGTAGGTAAATAACACTATCACAATTACCACCAACAATGAGAATAACAGCTACTTATTGAACTTACCCTTTTTGCTTGGCCTTGTGCTGTATGTTTTGAAAGCATAATTTTATTTATACCTCAAAACAACCCAAAGATGTATATACATTATTCTGAGACGTAGGTGAAATTTTTTTTTTACACAGTTTGCTCTCAACCAAAAGTCAAGAAGTGAGAAAGCTAGAATTGGAACTCAGGTCAGTAGGACTCCAAACCTTGTGAATTTTAATGCAAAGTAATTCCACTTTCAGCATTTCCAACCATTCTTTTAGCACCTCATTATAAAATGAGGTCTTGTATACCAAGTCCTATAATATCATTAATTAATTCCAACTGAAAAGAAAATGTTGTTGTGTTCTCATGGCACTAAATTAATTTGTGCTAATTTTATTATTTCTCATTTGGTTTCACTTATTCACAAGGTATCTATTGAATACCTACTTTGTAAAGGCTGTTTCTATAGTTAGAATAACAAACTAGTATAGTACTTGTCTGGCTCAGTAGGCAGTGGAGGAGAGCAGTGTACAAGTGGATCAATATATAACACTATTAAACAATACACAATCCATGTATCACAAAACATTTTTGTCAAGAGCAGACCACATATACAATAGTGATTTTATAAAATTACAATGGAGCTAAAAAATTCCTAGCTTGTCTTGTGACATCATAGCTGTTGTAATACATAGCACAACACACTACACACACATTTGTGGTGGTATTTGTGTAAACAAACCTACTGCCCTGACAGGAGTATAAAAGTATGCAGGCTCAGCAATGTCATTTCATAGATTCTACAAAAAGAATGTTTGGAACCTGGTGAATCAAAACACAGGTTCCATTCTGTGATACGAAACAACACATCACAAAGCATTGTCACAGGTAGCTTGTTTCTAGTTTTTAGAGCTAGAAACTCTATTTACTATTATGTACCACATGCTATTATGTATAATACACAATAGTTGATAATAAATGACAACATTGCTAGTTATGTATTTACTATACTATACTTTCATCATTCTTTTAGAGTGTATTCCTTCTACTTATATAAAAGAAAAGTTAACTGTCAATTAACAGCCTCAGGCAGGTCCTTCAGGAAGTATTGCAGACGAAGGCATTCTTATCACATGAAATATCAGCTCCGTGTATGTTACTGCCCTTGAAGACCTTCCAACGGGACAAGAGGTGGAGGTGGAAGACAGTGATATTGATAATCTTGCCCCTGAATAGGCCTAGGCTAATGTGTATATTTGTGTCTTGGTTTTTAACAGAAAATTTTAACACAGCCACCCTTACCCTGCTTAAGCATTTCATCTCTGACCTGTTGTCCTTCTGGGAACCCAGCCTCCAGAGGCCTGTGATCTGCCCTGGGGCTTCCACCACTGTCAGTGCCAACATCCAGCCAAGTAGGGAGTGGAGAGAATGGGCATCTTTGTGGATTCTGTCACTGTTTCTGTGGGAGGGAGGCCTGAGCAGGCCTGTCATGCCTGACAACTGCTGGTCTCCACTGCTGTCATTGATGGGGACTATCCTCCCTGTCGACAGGCCCTCCGTACAACTTCCCTGCCCCTGCCTAATCGTTTCAGCTGTGGCCTGGTGCCCTCCTGAGAGCCCAGTTCCAAAAGTCCTGTGATCTTCCCTGGCACTGCTGTCACTTGAATGTTCTACAGCTGCCTGAGTGTTTTGCCTGTCCCTGCCCGAGTGGCCTGGGAGCTAACCCTCCCTTCCCTAACACAGCCAGCACCTAAAACCTGAGGACCTGAGAACAAGTCCACTAGTCTGGACCTGCTCTAGTACTTATAGGATTGTGCACACTATCCAGGAGACCATCCAGGGGCCTGAGGATTGGAGGAATGCCTAGCCCAGTCCACAACCACTGGCACCTCCACACACCCAACCAGCCAATACCACCACAGCTGACACTTACCCACACGTGTTGAAAGGCAGAGCTCCTCCTCCTCTCTATACAAAGCCGCAGTATTCATGCATCAGAGAACAAGTGAGCCACAAAGATGTATCCACCCCAAAGTCATTCTCATGAAGAACTTGGGACAGGTGTTTTTCATGGCTCTCAGCTACACTGTGGCCTGGAGATAGCAGTGTCTTTCTGAACTGAGAGTCTCGAATCCTAGGACAGGGGTGTGATAGGGACACAGTTCACATTCCTGCCTGCTCAGGACACAGAGCTGGTGCAGCCCAATCTCCCACTGCAGAGATCTCAGCACATTTCACTGGGAGCTCAACCACCCACCTCCATTAGGGCTGGTGCCTGTGCTTGTCGTTGGAGTATTTATGAGTGAACTTGGTAGTTGGTGGCCCAACTCTACCCAGTTTGATCCTCCCCACCCTCTCCCCTCCCTGCTGACCAAGGAACTTAAGGCAAGGGGCACTCCACAGAGAAGCCCATCACCTGAAATACCAGAGAACACCTCTCAATAAGCAAAGATCAAGCACATATTCAACTGCTGTTTCAGCCAATTCTTACATGTAAGTGCCTCCTACTGGCCTGGAGATTGAACTGCATGTCACAATACAAACACTACTGACAGAAGTGCACCGGGCTAAAAAAGTAAAGCCAAAAAAAACCCTAAACAACAGACACTACAGTCATACTTTCAAGGGTGAGAAAAAAAAATCCTATCCAAATAAAAGTAAATTGAAAAATAAGAAGTAACAGGTTCTCCAGGTGAAAAGGACCCAGTGTAAGAACTCTGGCACCATGAAAAATACAGTGTTGTAACACCCCTCAAGAATCACACT
Organism: Chlorocebus sabaeus; assembly: GCF_047675955.1. Classification (NCBI taxonomy): domain Eukaryota; kingdom Metazoa; phylum Chordata; class Mammalia; order Primates; family Cercopithecidae; genus Chlorocebus; species Chlorocebus sabaeus. The sequence goes on from NC_132920.1 coordinate 57,974,717, forward strand.
ACCTGTCTAGCAATGAATCCTAACCAAAATGAAACTTCTGAAATGATAGATTAAAAAATTCAAAATACAGATTGTAAGGAAGCTCAATGAGACCTAAGGGAAAGTTGGAAACCAGCAAAAATAAATCGGAAAAACAATGTAAGATGTGAATGCAGAGATAGATATCTGAAAAACAAACAAACAAACAAGACAAATGGAGCTTCTGGAAATGAAAAATTTACTGAAGGAGTTACAAAATACAGCTGACTGCTCTGAGGATAGTCTAGACTGAACAGAAGAAAGAATTTCAGAGCTTAAAGACAGGTCTTTCAAACAAACCCAATCAGACAAAAATAAAGAAAAAGTAATTTTAAAAAACGAAAACAATGTTTAAGAAATATGTGATTATGTACTTACAAGTTATATGCATTCTTGAGGGAGAAGAAGAAGTAAAACATTGGGCAAACCTATTTAAGAAAATCTCCCTGGCCTTGGTTGAGATATACACATCCAGATACAAGAAGCTCAGGACATACCAGGAAGATACTTTGCAAAATGAACATCATCAAGCCATACAATCATCAGACTTTCCAATGTCAATGTGAAATAATCCCAAAAGCAGCAAGAGAGAAGAACCAAATTACATTTAAAGAAAATTCCTTCAGACTAACAGAAGACTTCTCAGCAAAAAACTTACAAGCCAGAAGGGACTGGGGTCCTATTTTCAGTATTCTTAAAGAAAACAATTGGCAGCCAAGAATTTTGTATCATGCTAAACTAAACTTCATAAATGAAGGAGAAACAAAGTCTTTCCCAGACAAGTAAACACTAGGGAATTCATCACTAGACTGTACCTATAAGAAATACTCAAATAAAAGAACATGCAAATAAAGGGACAATACTCACCATTGTAAAACACACGCGAGTACAAAGCTCACAGATCCTATAAAGTAATTACACAATTGAGACTACAAAGCAGCTAGGTGACAACATTATGCCAAGAGCAAAATCTAACATATTTATATTAACTTTGAACATAAATAGCTTAAATTCTTCACTTAAAGGATATAGATTAGAAAACTGTATAAAAAACAAGATCTAATTATTTACTGCCTACAGAAGACCCATTTAATGGGTAAAGACACCCACATACTCAAAGTAAAGGGGTGAAAAAAGATACATCACGCAAATGAAAAATAAAAACAATCAGGAGTGGCTATAGTTGTATAAAACAGACTTTAAATCAACAACAGTAAAAAGAGACAAAGAAGGTCATTATATAATTTTAAAGGGTTCAATTCAACAAGAAGGTACAACTATCCTAAATATATGCTCTCCATACCAGAGCACCCAGGTTCATAAAATAAATACTACTAGATCTAAGAAAAGAGATAGATAGCAATACAAAAATAGTGGGGGAGTTTACACCCCGCTGTCAGCACTAGACAGATCACAGAGATAGGAAAACAATGACAAAACTCTGTAACTAAACTGGACTCTAGACCAAATGGAAGTAACAGATATTTACAGATCATTCAGTCCAACAATGGTAGAATATACATTTTTTCTCATCTGCACATGGAACATTCTCCAAAATAGACCATATGCTTGACCATAAAGTAAGTCTCAATAAATTTTGAAAAATCACAATCATATCAAGTATCTTCTTGGACCACAGTGAAATAAAATTAGAAATCAATACCAAAAGGAACTCTTAAAGCTAAATAAATACATGGAAAGTAAATAACTTGCTCCTGAACAATCTTTTAGTAATTAAAATATTACTAAATTTATCTTTTATCTTTAAATAAATATGACAAAATTAAAGCAGAAAAAAAAATTTCTTGAAACCCATGAAAATGGAGACATAGCATACCAAAATCTCTGGGACATGGCAAAAGCATGCCAACTGGAAAGTTTATAGCATTAAATGCCTATATCAAAATGATAGAAAGATCTCAAACTAACAGCCTAATGTCACAACTCAAGAAACTAGAAGAAGAATGAAAAATCAAACCCAAAGCTAGCAGAAGAAAACAAACAAACAAACAAACATCAGAGCAGAGCTAAATAAAATTGAGAAAAAATAATAATATTAATGGTCAATAAAACAAAAAGTTGTGTCTGGCACGATGGCTCACACCTGTAATCCCAGCACTTTGAGAGGCCAAGGCGGGCAAATCACAAGGTCAGGAGTTAGAGACCAGTCTGGCCAACATGGTGAAACCTTGTCTCTGCTAAAAATACAAAAAATATCTTAGCATGGTAGTGGGTGCCTGTAATCCCAGCTACTTGGGAGGCTGAGTCAGGAGAATCGTTTGAACCCAGAGGCGGAGGTTTCTGTGAGCCGAGACGGTGCCACTGCACTCCAACCTGGGCGACAGGGTGAGACTCCGCCTCAAAAAACAAAAAGCAAAAAAATTGGTTTTTGAATCTATAAAACTAAAACAATGTTAAACATTAAAAATAAATAAAAAATTAAAAATATTTTTTAAAACTTAATAAAGATACAAGGAAAGAAAATATTTCTGTACAGCTGTAAAATGTTTTTGTGGTTTAAGATAAGTGTTACATAGGAGTTAAAAATTTTAAATATTAAAAAAGTTAACAGTAAAAAAGTTGCAGTAAGATAAGTTTAATTTATTATTAAAAGAGGAAATTGTTTTTGTAAACAGTGTAACCTCATTGTACATAGTTATAAAGTTTACACTAGTGCACGGTAATGACCTAGGACTTCATAGTTGCCTGTCACTCACTCACTGACTCACGCAGAGCAACTTCTAATCCTCCTAGCTCCATTTATGTTAAGTGCCCTTTACAGGCATACATTTTAAAAATCTTTTATACTATTTTTTTTACTGTACTTTTTCTATGTTTAGATATGTTTTGATACACAAATACCATTGTGTTACAATAAAAGCCTACAGTTTTTAGTATAGTAACATGCTGTATATGTTTGTAGCTAGGAGAAATAGCTCTACAATACAGCCCAGGTGTGTAGTAGTCTGTACTATCTAGGTTTGTGTAAGTATACTCTATGATGTTGTCACAATGATGAAATCACCTAACAATGGATTTCTCAGAATGTTTCCTGTATCCTTTTTCAAACTACTCATGACTATATAATTAAATTTTTAGAGAATTTAGGGATAGTCTAGGGTAACTGGAAAAAACTTTGTATAGTATGAAAATTTAAGTTGATATTGAAGAATATTAAGGTTTGATAAGATGAAAAAGAGAGGGCATTTCAAGTGGAAGGTGAACAGCATAGGCAAAAATTTGGTGCCAAACTTGAGTCTAATGTATTATAGAAATTCTGATAAATCAATTTAGTGAAACTTAACAATGTCACTAAGCAGGACAACAAGGAATGATCAATACAGATTGAGGCTAAAAGGCCAGGAAACTGTTGTGTGAATCTGGAACACTTGATTTTGTAAAAATCTCAAGTAAAGATATCATCAGGATTGAAAGATTAAACTGATGTTTAAAAAAGATTTATTGATCTGATTTATGAATTGTGACCAAAGAAGGAAGGACTGAAAATGGGGAAACTCGTTCAGTTATTGAAGTAATCCAGGAGTAAAATGGATATATAAATACTGATTTACTGGGTTGAAATTGGAAATTTAAAAAAATGTTAATACTATAAAAGAAGACTATGCAATAGTTGAAGACTGATTAGTAAAAGTGATATTGCAAGTGTTGTCTCTAGATCACTATTTGCTATTTCTATTTTTCTTTTCTTTTTTTTTTTTTTTTTTTTTTTGAGACGGAGTCTCACTCTGTCACCCAGGCTGGAGTGCAGTGGTGCGATCTCGGCTCACTGCAAGCTCCGCCTCCCGGGTTCACGCCATTCTCCTGCCTCAGCCTCCCGAGTAGCTGAGACTACAGGTGCCCGCCACCACTCCTGGCTAATTTTTTGTATTCTTAGAGACGGGGTTTCACTGTGTTAGCCAGGATGGTCCAGATATCCTGACCTTGTGATCTGCCCACCTTGGCTTCCCAAAGGGCTGGGATTACAGGCCTGAGCCACCGCACCCGGCCCACTATTTGCTTTGTCTAATTCCAAAATTACAGTGCTATGGGTAACAATTATTGGGTACCATTAATTGCTAAGTATTCTAATCCTCTTTGTTGTTTTATTGAGAGGTCAGGAAGGTTGAAAATGGAAGGAGTACTTTCATAGTGGGAGTACTGAAGGATAGCACAAAATGGCATTGAGAGGTAGGGAGATATGAGGGAATGACTATGTAGAGTGTCCTTTCTTTTTTTACTTGTTGTTTTGCTTGTTTTGTTTGCTTTCATAATTCCAGAAGCAAATTTCAAGCTAATAAAAGATTGGAAAATGATCCTTGACAAGATATCTAAGTTGTATCAAAATTCCTAATAACAATTATCCTAGTAACAGAGTAAATGAGTAGTATTTGTTTTATGAATATGAAAATTACTACCTTCACTGCTTAAATGCTGGTTTAAACATGAGACTCCTAGATGATTTTTGCTCTGCCCTGTAGACTTCTTTCCTTTATCCCAAGAAAATTCATTAGTGTTTACCTTTCATTTAATGTACAGTTGGATATTGCATAATCGTCTATATTTTATACTTTTCCAAAAAATGATCTTCACATTTATATGCCACTGTATATATTTCTCAGCCTCAGGTAAAAGAAATTTAAAAAGTTTTCTTTTCAAACTAAAGTTTGGCATTTTTCTACGCAGATTTTACTTTTCACTGCAGATGTACTCATATAATTTGTATACCATTTACCAGTTGGCTGCATTCCAATTCTCAACCTCTATTATTTCTGTAGCATATACCAAGAAATTTAATTTATGTATTAATCTTTTTGTTAAAGCCTTTTCTCCTACTAAGAAGATGGATGACAGATTAACATAAATCCCTTCAAACAGAGTCCCAGCACGAATGCACCACAAAACGGGCAATACTTTTTCAAATCTCTAGTGTGATGGTCACATAGTACAAGAAAACTTCAGACTTTCCACTTGTAAAACTAAATGCATAATCAGGTACAGTATGAACACTTTTATTTTGACACGAAGACGCAGAGTGGAGAATTAAAAATCAAAAGTTTTGTTAGTTTCTCTCTCTATCTCTACCCTTCCTAATGCACCACATTATACATATGCATTTGAAGAGAGAAGAAAAAATTGACAGAGAAAATGATATTACTGTTTCTAGAGTCAGCTTGTTGGAATTTGTGTCTTCCTATCAAAAATGACAGAGGCAATAAAAATAAAAACTTCTTGATTATAAAGACGTCATCTCCAATTATAAGCAGAGCGAAACACAATGGTTGTTTATTACTGAAATGTAGCTGGTGGCTGTAAGATCATAATTTTTAATAAAATAACGTTATTTATTATTTATACAGCAAAATTAATAAGTGTAAAAGAAGAAATTAAAATTTATGTAATAAATTTAATATCTCAGGAATTAGTGAGAACAGAAAGATTAAAGTTAGTACTGAGTATGAGATTTGGGGATTCAGTATGTGGCACTGAATATTCTAATCATAGTAGTTGAATTGCTTAATATGACAAAAATGTAAATAAAAGATATAAGACAAAGAGATCAATATGTGAACATTGACCTCATTAGATCAGAGAATCAAGTGCAAAGAGTGAACAAAGAACAGTAAAAACCGGAGGTCAGCATAGCATGACACAACCCAGAAATGTTTACTGATAATGTTCAGTGAAGGTTATGTTTTGTCAGTAATAGCAGAGATCATTGTGTGATGAAAGCTAATCTGAGACTGAGTACAACACATAAGAAATCTGGGAGCCTAAGATAGCAAATAAGAGAAGATATATAAGAAATCCAAAAAATTTAAACCACAGGACACAGAAAAGAAAAAATAAGGCAGCATGAGGACTGAGATTATTGTCTCTATACACCTGTGGAAGCAATTTGCCATTCCTTTATTGTGGAAGAATTAGAAATTAATTAATCCTTCACCTGTGATACATTCATGGTAATTCAGTGTACATGTGTATTTAAATAATTATTACACAAAATTCTATTACATGATACGTCGGGTGTTTTCTTTTCACATTATTCTTTCTGGTTTCTAATTCCATGGTTAATAAAGTGTCATGGCATTGCAAATGAGACATGTCTAAGATAAATTTGGCAGCTGGCCATATGATTTGTACCTTGGGGCCTAGGCAGAGGGGTTTTTGTATAGATCTTCTGAGTTGTCATATAGGCAAACCCATATTACTCCAATGGTGCCTGAAAACGAGTTTTATTTTGTTACTGTGGAGTAACTGACTCCTATATGTGACTCTGAAAAGGGAAAGGATTATTTGCTATTTCAATGAGTCCATTGTAGCGCTTAATATAACCTTTCTGTCTAAGTCATTTCATTGGTTTTATATTTCATTCCCAAGAAAATACAAGTTATCTTAAGCATACTTTACAACTAATAACAAAGAACAAAGGAAAAGCCATGGTGTGTAGAAAAAAAGAAAAAGAAAAGGTTATTCGTATATTTTTTACTTATCATTTGAATTTGGAACATGACTTTTTAAAAACAAAACAAAACAAAACAAAAACTCTACTTTACTTTCTTAGTCCACTTGGGCTGCTATAACAAAATACCATAGGTGGAGTAGCTAACAAACCGGCATTTATTTATGACAGTTCTGGAGGCTGAGGAGTTCAAGATCAAGGTGTCTACAGATTTGGTTCTTGATAATGACCCTCTTCCTGGCTTGCAGACAGCCACCTTCTCACTGTGTACTCACATGACTGTTCCTCAGTGCATGCTCCTGGAGAGAGAGACAGAGAGAGACAGAGAAAAAGAGAGAGAGAGAGATCTTCCTCTTCTTATATAGGCATTAATTTCACTATGAGAGTCTGACCCTTGCTAATCTAATTATTTAGCTCCCAAACGCCCTACCTTTCAATACCATCATGTCGGGGGTTAGGACTTCAACATATGAATTGGGGGAGAGTACTAATTCTCTACATTTTTTTCATTTTCTAATATTTTATTTTTTTTTCTTAAGCATGGCTCTTCCAATATTTCTAAATTCTGGAAGGAAGAAATGGTCAGATCAATGCTTTGCCCTCCTTTATATTTTAAATTCAAATCTTAGATTACAATTTTGTAGCCACAAATGTTCTCTCTCTCTCCTCCCTTTCTCCATTCTATTTCTTAAAAGTATTTGTTTAAAGAGGATTAAAAAAAAAATGACTTACACAAACCCATTACAATTTATTTTTAAAGGATACTGTCTCAGATGGAAGACAGACTGAAACTCTTTGCAAACAGTTGTAAAAGGAACTTTTTATATGCTGAAATCAGTTGTCTTTTTAAAGCATTATTTAAAAACAGATTGTTGTTATTCCCTGCAATGCATCATTATAGCAAATACGGTCAGTGCCTCACACACATCTTTCACATTTAGCCTTTTAGGTCATGACACCCCAAATTCCAACTTCTAGTATAGAATATTATTTGCCTGGGTGCTCTCTCAGCACGAGAGCCCATTCAGGCTGAGCCCAACACTGACAAACATGTTGAGAACTTAATGCTACAGCGGCGTAGATAAAGATCCTAACTGCTTCAGCTGTGAGCTATGTGTTCTACACTTGTTCTTAAAGTTCGCTGGAACAATCAAGTTCTAGTTGCCCACAGTAGTAATGTTTTTGATAACATATATTTAATGTCCTCTTCTCCTTTTTTGTCTCACTTCCCTACACAAGTAAACTGCTTCTTCTCATATCTTAGCTTAGGATCTGATTCTGGGAGAATTCAGACTAAATCTGCCTCATTCCAAATATTTATGAAAATGGTGAAATAGTACTTTTGTACATAACAACAGAGTCTTGAAAGGAATTTTCTTTTTTTCTCCCCTCGAGACAGAGTCTCTCTCTGTCACCCAGGCTGGAGGGCAGTGGTGCAATCTTGGATCACTGCAACCCCTGCCTCCCGGGTTCAAGCGATTCTCCTGCCTCAGCCTCCCAAGTAGCTGGGATTACAGGCACCCAACACCATGCCTGGCTAATTTTTTGTATATTTAGTAGAGATGGGATTTTACCATGCTGGCCAGGCTGGTCTCAAACTTCTGACCTTGTGATCTGCTGGCCTTGAACTCCTAAAGTGCTGGGATTACAGCCGTGAGCCACCATGACCAGCCAGGAAAGGAATTTTCTTATGGAACTTTTGTAAGGTGTGTGATTCAAAGCAAAGAAAATTCTGTTAAACTGAGCAGAAGCAATGGTATTTTATCATCTAAATTTCACTATTTTCAATTAGGTTTAAAAACAAAAGTTAAAAATGTTCTTATGAAAGGTCTCCCAACACTCTTCTGGTTCTATTGACTCTTTATTTTAGTTCACTTTAATTCATTTTATTTCAGATGTTCATTATACCCAGACAGAGTGAATAATACCAGAATGAATGAGTGAATAAATAAACAAATAAATACAGGTCACTTCCCCTGAAGAGCTTAAATAGTAGGTATGATATCTATATGAAATAGAATTAACCATCACTTAATATCATGCTTAGGCCTTTGAAATAATTGGAATTAGATGAAAATGTAATTATTGGCTGGACACGGTGGCTCACTCCTGTAATCCCAGCACTTTAGGAGGCCGAGAAGGGGGAATCACGAGGTCAGGAGTTCGAGACCTGTCTGGCCAACATAATGAAACCCTGTCTCTACTAAAAATACAAAAAATTAGCTGGGTGTGGTGGTGTGCACCTGTAATCCCAGCTACTTGGGAGGCTGAGGCAGGAGAATCGCCTCAGCGATTGAACCCAGGAGGCGGAGGTTGCAGTGAGCCGAGATCGCATCATTGCACTCCCGGCTGGGTGACAATGCAAGACTCTATCTCAAAAAAAAAAAAAAAAGAAAGAGAAAAAGAAAGAAAGAAGGAAAGAAAGAAAGAAAGAAAGAAAGAAAGAAAGAAAGAAAGAAAGAAAGAAAGAAAGAAAGAGAGAAAGAGAGAAAGAAGGAAAACGTAATTGTTAAAATGGAAAAACTGAGAAATTCTATTTTGTAGGCCCTCTGCTGGGATCACTATATTTCCTCTCAGTATCAGATCCTATGACTTCAATTGCCAGCCAATTTTAATGTATCCTACATTTATTTCTGTATCCTTGACTACTCTTCTGAGTTCTAAAATTATGTATCTTACTACTTTCTGTTTCTATTTTGATGTCTAACCGGCATGTCAAATCCATTATGGTTAAATTATACCTCTTTTCTTTGGCCCCCAAACCTATTTATCCCCAATTTTTTCTGTAAATCTGTAGAGAGTCCATTTATGTAACCAGCTGTTCAAGAATCTAAGCCTTACTAAATTCAGCAGGTAGTCATGTTGCCTGTAGCCTTCAACCTACCTTGCTAATGGACTATTCTCTCTATCCTCATTGTCCCCTGAAAACCTAAGCCTGTATCACTTCTCCTTTGGGATCATTATTCTTTCATTCTTACTTCCATACAAGCCATTCTCTGCTTTGCAGCCAGAATCATCTTTCTACAAGATAAATTCAATCATGCTTCTTCCCTTTTAAAAATCCCACAATGACTTCTATTACAATTAACATAAAGATTCCTTGGCATTACTTCTATCTCCAATCTCATCTTCTACTACTGTTTTCCTCACTCACCATGTTCCGTATAAACCATACCTAAAAGCCTCTTGATGCATTTCAAACAAACCAAATTTCTATTTACTTTAGAGTCTTCATACTTCACATCTGACATACTTTATTTGCATATCTGCACAGATTGGCTGCTTCTTTCTACTCAGTTTAAACATCCCTTCCTTATTGAGGCTTTCTTAGCACCCAATTTAAAGTAGCCCCATCTGGGTACTCTTCATGGCACCAGGTGTACATACCCCTAGTTTACTAGATATCATCAGATTGCCTTGTAAATTTCACAGTTAAAGGGACCTCACTGTGCTGGGCACCACTGTATTTTCTAGCACTTACATCACTACCACATATCAAACAGGTGCTCGATGAATTATAATGTATAATGAGTGTATGAATGAATAAATAGAAAGAGATGAACTGCTTGATAATGCGGTACATGTTATCTTCAGAAATGCTGAGAGAAAGAAACAAGAGGGAAAGGGAAGATGATTATGGAGAAACACTCATCAGGCAGGACTTTCTGAATGAGGTGAGTCACCTTTGAACTTGTAGAAACACGGGCTTTGTCATTGGAAGGGAAGATAAATTTATGCAATAGACCTGTATTTCAAATAGATATTTGGAGATGACCAGAGCTATTTCCAGAATGTGAAAAAGGAACGTTGTTGGAGTAGGGAGGGGGGCATTGTTGAGCAAGACTGGTAAAAATAGGTTTTAGTCTATAGGCTGAGTTCAGATTCAGGCTAGGGAGTGGAAGTTTGTACTAGTGAATGAATTACATTCTTAAAAATATGAATGATTTAGCACCTCGTCTCTGAATAAAAGCCTTATGGTGTCCGATATCTCAAGTGTTTTTCCAAATCGGTGCCTGAAACAAGATGTTAAAAGCAAGAGCTTTGGAGACAAACAGATGTGAGAGTGTATGCAGGCCTCAATTTGCCGGTTGTCTGACCTTGAACAGTTACTTAATCTCGCCTCCTGAACTCCAAATTGCAGTGTTTTTTTGCAAGATTAGTTTTAAGAATATAAATAACTCAGTGTCATGACTGACACCAGAAGGATTAATAAATGTGTGATCATTATCATATTAATATGTTAAAGCATAATATCTGATGTGAGTTTCAAACCTGTTATTGAAATTGCTCATTTCACTATAGTAGTACCAGCCAGCTCATTATCTTGTTTCTCCACCCACCACCCAGGAGCTGATAAATGGTGGTATCACTGATCAAAACGATAGAGTAAGCTTAGTTTTAGAAATGTTTTGTAATGGAGAAAAATAAGTAGACTTATCTTATAGGTGGCAGAATAGTGACATTTTGGATGTCACAAATTGCATTTGGCTAAACCCTTAGGTGAAATTTTAAAAACTAAACTATGTAAGTTAACTTTCTTAGTCAGATCTTTGTACTCAACTAATAATGGAGTGACTGCATTCTTGAAAAGTTCATTCATTCACTCACACGCACTGAGCACTGACATTGTGCCAACCATGTTACTAAACTATGTGCTGAGAAAATAGTGCTTAAAAGCTGACATGACCCTTGTTCTCACTGAGCTTATGGTATTGTGGAAAAGACAAACATTAACAAATAACTCAAAAAACTAAAATTACACAGTGATAAATGCTATAAAAGAGAGTTACATGATTCCATGGAATTCTATAATGAAGAAAGCTTACTAGAAATATAAATTTCTATGAAAATATTGATAGGTTCCATTAGCTTGAATTAAATGCATGGCAAACTGAGAAAAGGGATCTATTATAAACCAAGTTAAAAAAATTTTTTTAAAGATTTTGTCATGGTAGTTTGTTTTGTTTTCTTTTTTTCCCCCCCTTTATTTCTTCTTAAAAAAAGAGTTGGGGGGATATATGTACAGAACTTTGCTGAAGTTGCTTATCAGTTCAAGAAGTTTTGGTGCTGAGGTGATGGGGTTTTTCAGATATAAAATCATGTCATCTGCAAACACCGACAACTTGACTTCCTCTCTTCATATCTGAATACCCTTACTTTCTTTCTCTTGCCTGATTGCCCTGGCCAGAACTTCCAATACTATGTGGAATAGGAGTAGTGAGAGATGGCATCCTTGTCTTGTACCAGTTTTCAAAGGGAATACTTCTAGCTTTTGCCCATTCAAATTGATATTGGCCATAGGTTGGTCATAAATAGCTAGTATTTTGAGATATGTTCCATCAATACCTAGTTTATTGAGAGTTTTTACCATGATGAAGGGATGTTGAATTTTATCAAAGGCCTTTTCTGCATCTATTGAGCTAATCACGTGGTTTTTGTCATTCGTTCTGTTTATGTGATGGGTTATATTTATTGATTTGCATATGTTGAACCAGCCTTGCATCCAAGGGATGAAGCCAACATGATCGTGTGGATAAATTTTTTGATGTGCTGCTGGATTCAGTTTGCCAGTATTTTATCAAGCATTTTCGCATTGATGTTTATCAGGAATATTGTCTTGAAGTTTTATTTATTTATTTATTTTTCTGTCTCTTCTGAGTTTTGGCATCAGGATGATGCCAGCTTCATAAAATGGGTTAGGGAGGAGTCCCTCCTTTTCAATTGTTTGGAATAGTTTCAGAAGGAATGGTACCAGTTCCTCTTTGTACTTCTGCTAGAATTCAACTGTGAATCCGTCTGGTCCTGGGCTTTTTTTTGGTTGGTAGGCTATTAATTACTCCCTTAATTTAAGAGCTTGTTATTGATCTATTCAGGGATTCAACTTCTTCCTGGTTTAGTCTTGGTAGAGTGTATGAATCCAGGAATTTATCCATTTATCCAGAATGTATTCAATTCTCTGATGGAATATCCATTTCCATTAAATTTTCTGGTTTATTTGTGTAGAGGTGTTTATTCTCTGATGGTAGTTTGTATTTCTATGGGATCAATGGTTATATCCCCTTTATCATTTTTTATTTTATCTATTTGTTTCTTTTCTCTTTTCTTCTGTATAAGTCTAGCTAGCAGTCTATTGTGTTAATTTTTTCAAAACAAAAAAACAACTCCTGGATTTGTTGATTTTTTTGGAGGGTTTTTCGTGTCTCTATCTCCTTCAGTTCCTCTCTGATTTATTTCTTGTCTTCTGCTAGTTTTGGATCAGTTTGCTCTTGCCTCTCCAGTTCTTTTAATTGTGATGTTCAGGTGTCAATCTGAGATCTTTCTGACTTTCTGATGTGGGCATTTAGTGCTATAAATTTGCCTCTTAACACTGCTTTAGCTGTGTCCCAGAGATTCTGGTATATTGTCTCTTTGTTCTCGCTGGTTTCAAAGAACTTCTTAATTTCTGACTTAATTTCATTATTTACCCTGGAGTCATTCAAGAGCAGGTTGTTCAATTTCCTTACAATTGTGTGGTTTTGAGTGAGTTTCTTAATCCTGAGTTCTAATTTGATTCCACTGTGTTCTGAGAGACTGTTATGATTTTAGTTCTTTTGCATTTGCTGAGGAGTGTTTTACTTCCAATTATGTGGTCAATTTTAGAATAAGTGCCATGTGGCACTGAGAAGAACGTATATTCTGTTGATTTGGGGTAGAGAGTTCTGTAGACGTTTACTAGGTCCACTTGATTCAGAGCTGAATTCAAGTCCTTAATATACTTGTTAATTTCCTGTCTCATTGATCTGTGTAATACTGCAAGTGGGGTGTTAAAGTCTCCCACCATTATTGTGTGGGAATCTAAGTCTCTCTGTAGGTCTCTAGGAACTTGTTTTATGAATCTGGGTGCTCCTATATTGGGTGCATATATATTCAGAATAGTTAGCTCTTCTTGTTGAATTGTTCCCTGTACCATTGTGTAATGCCTTTCTTTGTCATTTTTGAATTTTGTTGGTTTAAAGTCTGTTTTTCTGGGCACAGTGGCTCACACCTGTAATCCCAGCACTTTAGGAGGCCAAGGCGGGTGGATCATGAGGTCAGGAGATTGAGACCATCCTGGCTAACACGGTGAAACCTCGTCTCTACTAAAAATACAAAAAATTAGCCTGGCGTGGTGGCGGGCACCTGTAGTCCTAGCTACTCGGGAGGCTGAGGGAAGAGAATGACGTGAACCCAGGAGGCGGAGCTTGCAGTGAGTCTAGATCGCGCCACTGCACTCCAGCCTGGGTGACAGAGCAAGATTCCATCTCAAAAAAAAAAAAAAAAAAAAAAAAAGAAGTCTGTTTTTCAGAGACTAGGATTGAAACCTCTGCTTTATTTGCTTTCCATTTGCTTGGTAAATGTTCCTCCATCCCTTTATATTGACCCTGTGTGTGCCTTTGCATGTAAGATGGGTCTCCTGGACATAGCACACTGAGGTGTCTTGACCCCTTATCCAATTTGCCAGTCTGTATCTTTTAATTAAGGCATTTAGCCCATTTACATTTAAGGTTAGTATTGTTATGTGTGAATTTTATTTATTTATTTATTTATTTATTTATTTATTTATTTATTTGAGATGGAGTTTAGCTGTTGTTGCCCAGGCTGGAATCCAATGGCACAATCTCAGCTCACTGTAACCTCTGCTCACTGCAACCTCCACCTCCCAGATTCAAGCAATTCTCCTGCCTCAGCCTCCTAAGTAGCTGGAATTTCAGGGATGTGCCACCACACGCAACTAATTTTTGTATTTTTAGTAGAGATGGGGTTTCATCATGTTGGTCAGGCTGGTCTCAATCTCCTGACAAGTGATCCATCTGCCTCAGCCTCCCAAAGTGCTGGGATTACAGGCGTGAGCCGCCACGCCCCACATATGTGTGAATTTGATCCTGTCATCATGATGCTATTTTGTTGTTTTGCACACTAGTCGATGTAGTTTCTTTGTAGTGTCATCGGTCTTTATATTTTGGTGTGTTTTTGTGATGGTGCCAGTTTTTCCTTTCCCTATTTAGTGCTTCTTTCAGGAGCTGTTGCAGGGCAGGCCTGGTGGTAACAAAATCCCTCAGCATTTGTTTGTTTGGAAAGGATTTTATTTTTCCTTCACTTATGGAGTTTAGTTTGACTGGATGTGAAATTCTGGGTTGAAAAATCTTTTCTTTTTCTTTTTTTTTTTTTTTTAAGAATGTTGAATATTGGCCCCCAGTCTCCTCTGGCTTGTAGAGTTTCTGCTGAGAGGTCTGCTGTTAGTCTGATTGGCTTCTCTTTGTAGGTGACCCGGCCTTTCTCTCTGGTTGCTCTTAACAGTTTTTCCTTCATTTTGACCTTGGAGAATCTGATGATTATGTGTCTTGGGGTTCAACTTCTTGTGGAGCATCTTAATGGTGTTCTTTGTATTTCCTGAATTTGCATGTTGGCCTGTCTTTCTAGGTTAAGGAAGTTCTCCTGGATAATATTCTGAAGTGTGTTTTCCAGCTTGTTTCCATTCTCCCCATCTCCTTCTGGTACTCCAATCAATCGTAGCTTTGGTCTTCTTATGAGGTCCCATATTTCTTGGAGGATTTGTTCATTCCTTTTCATTCATTTTTCTCTATTCTTGTCTGTATGTCTTATTTCAGTAAGGTGATCTTCAGACTCTGATGAATCCTCTGCTTGGTTGATTCAGCTTTTGATACTTGTGTATGCTTCACCAATTTCCCGTGCTGTGTTTTTCAGCTCAATCAGCTCGTTTGTGTTCCTCTGTAAACTGCTTATTCTAGTTAGCAATTCCTCTAACCTTTCATCAAGGTTCCTAGCTTGTTTGCATTGGGTTAGAACATGCCCCCTTTAGCTCATCATAGTTTTTTCTTACCCATCTTCTGAAGCCTACTTTTGTCAATTCGTCCATCTGATTCATCCAGTTCTGCACCCTTGATAGAGAGACATTGCAATCATTTCCAGGAGAACAGACACTCTGGACTTTAGGGTTTTCAGCATTTTTTCACTGATTCTTTCTTGTCTTCATGAGTTTGTCTAGTTTTGGTCTTTGAAGCTGCTGACCCTTGGATTGGGTTTTTGTGGAGGCCTTTGTTGTTGTTGTTGATGCTGTTGCTGTTACTTTCTGCTTGTCTGTTTTTCTTTCAGTAATCAGGTCCTTCTTCTGTAGGGCTGCTGCAGTTTGCTGGGAGTTCACTTCAGGCCTTATTCATCTGATTTGCTCCTGTGCCTGGAGATGTCACTCAAGGAGGCTGGTGAGCAGCAAAGATGGGTGCCTGCTTCTTCTTCTGGGACCTCTGACCTCAAAGGGCACCAATCTGATGCTAGTAGGATCATTCCTGTATAGGGTGTCTCACCCAGTTGGGAGGTACAGGGAGCAGGACCTGTTTAATGAAGCACTTTGTCCCTTGGTGGAGTGGGTGTGTTTTGCTTGGGGGAAACCCACTTGTCTGGGCTGCCAGGATTCCTCAGAACTACCAGGAATAGAGGTTAAGTCTGATGGTTCACAGAGACAGTGGCCACCCCTCCCGCTAGGGGCTCAGGACCAGGGAGAGCCAAATTCTGTCCCTGTGCCCCTGGCTGAAGTTATTGGAGATCCTGCAGGGAAGCCCCACCCACTGAGGAAGGATGGGTCAGGGCTAGACCTGAAGAGGCACTCTAACTGCAGACAGCCACAGCCGGTGTTTTGGGCTGTGGGGACAAGTTTTGGGACCAAGCCATCCAGCCTCGCTGGTTCCAGAAGGGGAAAGTGCAGCATGGAACTATAGAAATGGGTGCTGCCCTTCCCCCGCCCAGGGAGCTCAGCGTGTGAGGCAGTTGCACGTCCCAGTGCTGGCTGCTGCACCTCCCACAAGGAGCTCCAGTGGCTTAGACAGCAGGCTGCTGCAGCTGGTTCTGGTCGTCCCCACCCTGGGAGTTTGGTAGGCTTGAGCTGAGCTCAGCTGAGACGCTGAAGAATCTTTACACTCCCGGGTTGGGACGCTAGTTCCCAGTGGCTTGGGTTCGTGAGTAGGATCTTCCTATCCAAGGGTTCCATAGTTCCGTGGAAGAAGCAGTCTCCCCGGCTGGGTAGCGCGCTCACTCACCGCCTTCCTTGGTTTGTGGGAACGGGATAGGGTACCGCTTCCCCCTGTCGCTTTCAGGTGGGTCGCCACACCACACTGCTCTTCCTTTTATCCGTGGGTCACGCCAGCCTTCTAGTCAATTTTGATGCGAGAACCTGGATACCTTGGTTGCCGGTGAAGGCTTCACAGGCTTATTATGGCTTTTTTTTTTTTTTTTTTTCTGTGGTAGACTCCAAGCACCGCTGTTTTTAATTGGCCATCCTGGCCCAACCCAAAGCTAATTTTTTTTCTTTTTTTCTTTTGAGACAGGGTCTCACTCTGTCGCCCAAGCTGGAGTGCAGTGGCACGATCTCAGCTCACTGCAACCTCCACCTCCCTGTTTCAAGCGGTTCTCCTGCCTCAGCCACCTAAGTAGCGGAGATTACAGGCATGCGCCACCACACCCAGCTAATTTTTGCATTTGTTGGTAGAGACGGGGTTTCACCAAGTTGGCCAGGCTGCTCTCAAACTCCTGATCTCTGGCGATCCACCTACCTCGGTCTCCCAAAGTGCTGGGATTACAGGCATTGAGCCATCACACCCAGCCTAAATATTTTTAGTAAGAATTTACCGTGACTATATTTAGCTGTTTTTCATGTTGACATAGTACAAGAAATTAAACATGGTCATTTGGTCTTTATCATTTACTATATATGCACGCACATGTACATATATGCCTGTATGAATGAATGTATGTAATACACACACACACACACACACACACTTGTGGTGCTTCATTCATACCAGGATTTCTCAATTTACCTTCTCCAATAGAATTTTTACCTCAGTAAGAATATGTAGGAGCTAAAAAGTTAATCTCACGGAGGTAGAGTAGAAGAGTATTCACCAAAGGCTAGGAAGGGTGTGTATGTTGGAAGGAGATTAAGAGAAGCTGATAAATAAGTACAACCATACAGTAAGATAGAAAGAATAAGTTGTTATGTTCTATAGCAGAGTAGGGTGACCATAGTTAACAACAATGTGTTGTATATTTCAAATAGCTAGAAGAGAGGTTTTGAAATGTTCCCACCACATAGAAATGGTAAGTGCTTGAGGTGATGGATAGCCTAAATACACTGACTTGGTCATTATGCATTCTATGTATGTAACAAAATATCACAGGTATTCCATCAATATGTACATTAGTATATTATATATCAATCAAAAAAATCGTCTATAATTCCTAGTGCTTGTGCAACACAAGCTCTCCCTCCTGTTTGACCGTTTTGAGAAACTGCTTGTGAAGTGGTGCTTCCATATCAAACATTATCAGACTTCACTTCCATTTGCAAGTCGATGACCTATAATAAATTCTACAGTTTAACAATTTTTCCTAAGTCTACAACTATATATGCAAATTGATACTAGATATTGGCAACTAAATGTCACTCTTTGGGAACTAAATTCAAAGTATCTGAAACTGTTATCATTGTTCTTCAATTTGGATTCTCTTCATGTAATCCAATACTTGGTGAATATCCTCACCATCCATCTTGATACCTCTGTAACTTTGCTAAAACTTCCATAACAAAGTACCACAGCCTGAGTGGCTTAAATAACACGTGTTTGGGTTACAAGAGCAAGGTAAAAGTACTGGAAGGTTTAGTTTCTTCCAAGGCTCTTCTTCTTGGCTTACAGGTGACTCCCTTCTCACTGTGTTCTTGCTTGATGTTTATCTCTGTGCATCCCTCATGAATCTTTGTGTGCCTAGATAGATTTCCTCTTCTACAGGCCTCCAATCAGATTGAATTAGGATCCACCCTAATAGCCTCATTTGACGTTAATAATTTCTTTCTTTTTTTTTTTTTTGAGACGGAGTCTCGCTCCATCCCCTAGGCTGGAGTGCAGTGGCGCGATCTCTGCTCACTGCAAGCTCTGCCTCCCGGATTCATGACATTCTCCTGCCTCAGACTCCGGAGTAGCTGGGACTACAGGCGCCTGCCACCACGCCAGGATAATTTTTTGTGTTTTTAGTAGAGACAGGGTTTCACCGTGTTAGCCAGGATGGTCTCGATCTCCTGACCTCGTGATCCACCTGTCTCGGCCTCCCAAAGTGCTGGGATTACAATAATTTCTTTAAAAGCTCCAAATACAGTCGCATTCTGAGATACTAGGGGGTAGATCTCCAATACAGGAATTTTGGGGGGACACAATTCAGCCCATAGTAGTACCCACATCAGAGTTTTAGAGGCTATTCTAGAGTCTTTACTTCTCCTCATTACTTAATATTCAATTTGTGAACAAGTATTATCAGTGTCAACTCTTGAATGTTATTATATCTTACCTCTTCTTTCTATTCTCACTGCTGCTGCCTAAAATATATTCCTAATCCTCTCTTGGCTATATTGCATCAATAGTCTAATTTTTCCCTCCTCCAATCTAGTTTTCCCTCCATGTTGTCCTCTACATTATTATTAGAGCAAGCTTCTTAGTTTTCAACACTGAAGCCCTTCAATGGCCAGCCCTTGCCATTGCCCTTGCCATTGCCTCTAGAAACTATGC
Source organism: Chlorocebus sabaeus (assembly GCF_047675955.1). Taxonomy (NCBI): domain Eukaryota; kingdom Metazoa; phylum Chordata; class Mammalia; order Primates; family Cercopithecidae; genus Chlorocebus; species Chlorocebus sabaeus. The sequence continues at coordinate 57,993,785 of NC_132920.1, forward strand.
CTAGCACTGTTTCACCCTAATGATTTCCGGCTGGTTCTTTTAAGGGTATGAGGCAAGTTCTTTCCATGAATATGTACACATCATTACCCGGGCAAAGAACCCAAGAACGCTTTGTATCATTTCTGAAACTCTTCTCTGGGCAGCTGACTTCCTTCTCTGTTATTCTATTTCATTAGATTTAGCTTCTTTCACCTTTTGAAATAGAATTTTCTGTCTTCTCAACTCAGTGAGACTGCCATGCTCTGTTTGGATTTCCCTGTTCTGCACTGTAGCCTGGAAACTGCCTCCAGGCATTAAGCTGGGACAAGCCTTGTGCTCATCTCATTTGTTTTTCTACTGTCAGGGATCACAATTCCATGCTTCCTGATGTCCAGTATCTGAAAACTATGGCTTCATATATTTTTATCCAGTTTTTTTTAGTTGTTTGAAAGGTAGGAGAATGAATACAGTCCCTGTTAAAATTCTATTATGATCAGAAATAGAAATTTAGCAACATGTATTTTTTAAAAGACAAAATATGGGCTTATATTAATATTTATAGTCATATTTAAGAATATGCTCTCTTTTAAAAAATGCTTCCTTGTTAGCATAATTCTTTATCATACAACATATATAATAATTTCAAAATAACGATTTTATTATGACTAGAAACCAATGAAAAAACTGAAATATGATTAATTTTTTTAACATATATCCCATTGAAGACACTGTGATCTAAGTCAGATGGAATTATTGTTTTCTTCTCTGACAGATTCCAATAGAGGAACATTTTGCATTACACCTGATCAGTATTTCTCAAAACTGTCAAAGTCATCAAAAATAAAGAAAAGTCTGAGAAACTGTCACAGCCCAGGAGAAACCTAAAGGAGATATGATGACTAGATATAATGGGATGAGATGCTAGCACATGCATACACATACACACATACACACACACACACACGCACAAGTAGATAAAAATTAAGGAATCTGAATAAACCATGTACAATATTTAATAAGAAAACATTGGTTTATTAGTGGTAACAAATGTACCATACTAATGTAACATGGTAATAATAATGGAAACTGTATGTGTGGTGAGGGCATCTATGGAAACTCTCTGTACTATGTACTTAATTATTCCATAATTTTAAAATTGTTCTAAAAATAGTCTACTCAGTTTTTAAAAAGCTGCTTTAAAACTTAGTAGCTTCATACCATTATACTCCAGCCTGGGCTACAGAGCAAGACCATGTCTCAAAACAAACAGACAGGCAAAAAAACTTAGTAGCTGTTAATAGTAGTGAATCTTTGTTTTCCTTTATCTTGTCCCATAAAATTACATATTACTTAATTTGAAATTATTTTATTATAACTTAAATGACTAGAATATATATTAATTTCAGAATATATATTAATTTCAGAATATATTTTAATATGTACACATACAAATAAATCTGTTTATATTTCTCCCAACATGTTAATTCTATGGTGAGAACAATTAAAGCATTTTAAGTGGGAAAAAAAAATCATAGTTCTTTCACTAATTATACCAACATTTTTAATGTAAAAATTTCCATGAGTTAGTTCTGAGTCTTAAAAAATTTTCTATTCCATTTACTTTATCTTCTTGTTTAATTTTACTATATTTTTTTTTATTTCTGATCTATTTGCTTTCCCTGTTCATCTGCTAATACTGCACTGTTTTAATTACAGAGATTTTTAATATTTATTTAAGGATCATGGTATTTTTACACATTGATATGTAACTTAGCAGCCAAGATGCCACATGCATTAGTTCATGGAATTGCCAATTTACAAAGAAGCTAACATTATTGAAATGATATTTCTTTCTAGCTAAAGAACTTGACACATATTTCTATAGTAAATGTATTACTAAAGCGTTCTCAATATAATATTTGCAATGGCTATATTTAGTTTTCCTGAAAATGAAAATTTATTTTTTAGGTATGAGTTTGTTTACGTATTTAACTTTTAAAATATCTTGATATCCAATTTTAGCTAGATGTGTATACAATTGCAAGTTACATTAGATATGTCTAATTGAATGTATACTACAGTTCTTATACTATAAAATAAAATGTTACATATTCAGGAAATGTTCTACTCATCTTCAGATTGGATAAATCAAATAATACTATTAACTTATTTAGTTTTTTATGCTGTTAGCTTGCCTTGTAGGAGGCTTGAATCACACATGCTTTGAAGACTATATGCTCAGATAAAGTAAGTTTAAGAAGATCACACTAAAGTATGGTGCCTCAGAAATAAAAAGGAGTTGAGGGAATAGCTCTCTGGGTTGCAGATAAATAAACTTGTATTAAATACCAGCTGTTGATAGCTATTTAAATGTTAGTTGTGCCTTTGGAGTATTAAAGGGCAAGCATCACATTTATAATGTTAAAAGTTTGTGAGTAAATTAAAGGTGCAAATGTGCTTAGCAATTAGCAGTGCTGAAAACACATATTACTGATTTGAAGTTCTTCCATATCCTGTATTTTATAAGAAAGTTTTAAATTTTAGTGTCGAGGTTATTCATATTTTAATTTAGCCCGAGGCAGACACAGCAAGATTTGGAATACATAGTTTCCTTCTGGTTGTATTATAGTCTTTCACTGATATCAGCCAAATTGGATTTTGCAAAGCTTACATTATTGCATTTCAGAAATTTTAGGTCATGCCATGTTCATTTTTTAACTTTAATTTATGCATATTTGCCTTTCACTGTTCATTTAATGAAAACATAAGCCAGCTGGAAGTTCTCAGTGTTTCTCTAGTCAGGAAAGCCAGCATCATGGACAGAGTTGTGTGAAGAGGAATATACTATTTCAGAACCATCCCAGCATAATTGGAAAGCCTACATATAGACTGTTATGCAGTACAGTAAATTGGCATCTGATCCAATCTATTAATAACAGCATAACCAAGTCAACGACAGAGTAGAACAACAAGAGGCACAAGAGGGTGACAAAAGACAGTTTGAGAAGAATGCATATAAAAGACTACTGCCTTATCCTTGCTTCCTCATGAGGTGTGCCATCTCCTGCTTTCAGAGTAGACTCTAAACTCATCATCTTGCTTAGGGTTGCTGTAATGAGTCTGTGAGGTGACAAGACAGCAGATGGGATGAATAAACAATTACACAGCTCCTTAACACATTTGTCCCCTCTGCCACTTGAGTAAGAGGAAATTTAGTCAGGGTGAGATAATGAGTTAAGGTGGAAAAATTGCTTGTTAGGTGGCATCCGCCTCGATAGTTGGCCCCCACTAGTGCACAAAATATGATAACTTGCCCAAAGAAACTGTTCATTCTCATGAAACACAAACTTAATTGAAAACCATGTGCTTTATTGTACATCATTTTGTGTCCTGGGTGCATAAGTATTTTGTAGAATTCTTTTCAGTTACTATTGACAAATATAGAAAAGACCATTAAGTATTTCATAAGTATTAAATCTGACAGGTTGTTATTTTAAAGCATCAGTGTGTGTGTATATTAATTGCCAGAACATGATGGATTAAAGACAGTTACTACAAAAGTTGGCATTTGTTATATTGTCAAGATTTTCCAAAAAAAAGTTTTAATATCTAAAACTCAGTCTTAACATTAGAATTACTATTTAAATACATAAATGCTTATATACATATTTACACATGTAAATAAATATTTATTTAAGTAGATATTTTGGTAAATATCTATTTTCTCTAGTCGGAAAAACCAACATCATGAACAGAGTTGTGTGAGGAGAAATATACTGTTACAAAACTATTTTAGCATATACTAGACTGTAATCTAGCATAATCAGTTCTCATCTGATTCAATCTGTTAATAATAAATACTAATATTTTAACTAAAATTTAAGTGATTATTAATTAATACATTGATATTAATATCTATTTAAATAGATGTTTTGATAAATATGTAATGAATATGATAGCATTAAATTGTAGGGTAAATTAAACATCTCTTTGATATTTGAGACTGTGAGATTGACATATGTGGACAGATAGCAAGAGTAATATTTGTTGTCTTTATACTCTAAAAATTGCAGCTGTTCATACATTGAAATATGTGTTGCATTTTAACCAGCAACAGATTTGTAGAAGCATTTCGTTATCTGAAAACAAAACAAAATCTTAAGTTATTAAATATTTACTGCATACTATTTTTAGAGTCCCTTTTAATATGGTTTTTACTCTAGCTCTTTCAATGGCAAGTTTTTCTTAAAGGATCCACATTTTTTCTCGCAGCTGGATCACAGCTAAGTTCATAGGCAGCCAAGGCAAGGAAGAAAATTTGCTATGTGCAAAATAAAGTATTTGACAGTAAGTTGAATATCGGCTAACTGATAAACCATATATATATTTACTATAAGTCACTGAGTAATTATTAGGAATTTGCCTTTATCTTATAAAAGAGAAATCAAATGTTGACATTATTTCTCTTAAATACATTGTGCCTTTTAAAGCTTTCTTCTGCATAGATAAAAATGTGAAGAAAAAATAGAATTTTAAAATTTCTCTTAAGAATTGTAGCAATGCCATTTATTTTATATACAGGGGTGTATATAAATCTTGAGTGCTGGAGATAAAGCCCTGTTCCTTGGCCCAGGGCTCAACAATCTTTAGAACAGACCTTTCTGGACTCTCTGGCACATACCACACCCCAAACTGGCAAATGCTCATATCTGCAAAGGTCAGTGTACTATGAGAGTTGGAACAATCCCTGATGACTAAGATGGAAAGAGAAAAATCACAGTACAAAGCAAGCATAATGTCATTGATCAAATTTTGTTTAAGAAACAGCTGTGATCCAAATCTTTAATTCAGTCTGACATGCACTTTCTATCTGTGTTGTAGACTCATTCATAGTTACAAAAAAGTAGGTAAAAAGTTTTATTCTCAGAAAGTTAAATCTGTTGTTAGACACAATGTCTCTCACACTTGAATAAACCATCCATTTGTTAAGCACTACCCGATTAATATCTCTAGGGTGGAAATCTTCCCTGAACTATAGACTCAACATCCAGCTATCTACTTGACACCTGAGGGCTTAATAGCCCCAATTAATATGTCCTCATGGTACCCCTAAAACTTTCTTCACTCTCAAACTTCTGCATGCTGGTCGATGGCAATGCCATCCTTCCAGCTGGCTCAGGCAAAAAGCTTTGGAGCCTTCATGACCCCTCACTTTCTCTCATCCTGCCTACCTGGTCCATCAGACAGCCTCTTGGCATCATTGTCACTCACCTGGATATTCTGAGAGCCTCCTAACTGCCTTCACTGCATCCATCATAACTGCCTTCCCCCAACAGTTTTTTTCAATACAGCAGTCAGAATGATTCTTTAAAAACATCCATCTGATTATGTCATACTTCTTTTCAAAACCCTCCGATAGCTTCCATATCACTTGGATTAAATACCAAAGTCCTTAAAATGGGTACAAGGTCCTACCAAACGAAACTCCCTATTTCTTCTCTTGGGAAGAAAGTTTCCATATCCCCCACACTCAGTTTCCTCTGTTGTTAATATCTTACATTATTATGGTACAGTTGCTACAGTTAATTTATGAATATTGATACTGTGTTATTAACTACAGGCCATCCTTTACACAGATTTCCTTAGTTTAAACCTTGTGCTCTTTTTCTGTTTCAGGATCTCATCCAACACACCACATTACATTTATTTGTTATATCTTCTTAAGTACTTGACTTAAGGAGAGTTGAGTTTCTCAGACTTTCTTTGATTTTGATGGCCATGACTGTTTCTGTTTTGAGTAGTAGTATATATAGTTTGTAGAATTACTCTCAATTGGGATCTGTCTGATGCTTTTCTCATGATTAGGGTAGGATTATGGGTTTTGTGGAGGAGGAGGTAAAAAGCCATTCTCAACACATCGTTTCAAGGAGATATGCTGTCAATGACATCACAATTGATGGTAACCTTAATCCATGACTGAGTTAATGTTTGTCATATTTATCAGCTGTAAAGTTAATGTTTTATGCTCCTTTCCGTATGCTATTCTTTGGAAGGATGTTACTGTGTGAGGACCACATTTAAGGAGTGAGTAGCTATGCTTTTATAAGGAATGGAAATCTACATCAGATATTGAGCATTCTTCTGCACATTCTGCACAAGGAATTTGTCTCTTCACTCCCATTTATTTATTTATTCAATTATTTAGGTTATGAGTGTCAACTCATGGGTATTTATAGTTTGGATTATGATCCACTACTATTTATATACTTTATTGCTCAAATTATTCCAGCTTTGTTTACTGGGAGCTTTTTTAGTTGGCTCCTGTGCTTCTTTGACTGTGTGTGTTAGTACTTCCTTATGTTTTGGCACTTACAAGTTGCTCCAGGATTGTATTTTTATTCCTGCTTCAGTTCTAGAATTAGGCATTTCTCTAAGATTCCTCTTGTGGACTGAATGTTTGTGTTCTCTCCAAAATTCGTATGTTGACATTCTAATACCCAATGTGATAGTATTAGGAGGTGGGGCCTTTGAGAGGTAATTAGGTAACAAGGGAAGAGTCTTTGTAAGTGGGATTTGTGCCCTTATAAAAAAGACCACAGAGAACTCTCTAGTTCCCTTCCCACCATATGAGGATACAAGGAGAAATCAAGATTCTGCAACCCACAATCGAGGCCTCACCCCAGAACCTAACCATCCTTGTGCCCTGATCTCGGACTTCCATCTTCTAGAACTGTAAGAAATACATTTCTGTTTTTTATAAGCCCCCAGTCCATGGTATATTATAACAGCCCAAACTGACTAAGAAAGTTTCTTTTATTGGAAAATTCTATTAGAAACCACAATCTGAGTCCTGAGTGTGCTTGCTGTTACTAGGGTGGTATTGCTTCTAGGCCCACTCAGCTGACTGAGCAAGAAAATATATGTGTATCTGCTAACCTTTGTACCTGTACATCTCTATAAATATTTCTTTATGTATCTGTGTTTATATTAAACTAAACATGAGTTCAGAGTTCGTACTGATATCTTCAGTGCTAAGCTATTACCATACAGATCATTCCAGCCCTCTCCTCATTCTTATCTATAAATTCGCACTCCGGGTTCTCATTGTCCACTTACCTAATTGTTCAATTCTAGTATACATGTATAACAGTCTGAGTTGCTAACCTGTTCTCCCATGAAACACAACTTTATCAACTAGACTACAGGCTTGTAATACAGCTTCTTTTACCTGTAGTCTCACAAACTCCACTTATTTCCAAACTCAGCACATTTTTCTCCTATCCTTTTCAGTTAGGCTATTTTTAATATATTTTAAATAATAGCTAAATTCTTTTGTCATAGTCTGCATTTCATACTGGGATCAGCTGACTTCCTACATGAAAAAAATTGTAGACTTTAAGATACACTCTTTTGCTGTAAATTTCTATTTTACAAATTGTTTTCACAAATTCTTAGTGTTTTGGGTCATACATTATTGTCTTACAAGTTATAGTTTCACCACCCTAAGAATCCCCTATGTGACGTTTATTAACCCTCTCCAAATCTCTGGCAACCACTGATCAAGTTACCATTACCATTATCACTGGTTGCCTTCCCAGATTGTCCAATAAAGAGAATCATGGATTAAATCATTTTCACACTTTGTTCATTGAACAATATGCATTGGCATTCATTTATATCTTTTCACAGTTTGATGGCTCATTCATTTGTATCACTGAATAGCATTCCATTGTACAGATGTACCACAGTTTGTCTATTCATATCTAAGGACAATTTTTTATACCTCCCATTTTTGGTGACTATAATGAAAGCTGCTATAAACATTTACATGCAGATTTTGTGTGGACATGAGTTTCCATATCAGTTAGATAAATACCTAGCAGGAGGATTGTGGGATCATATTGTAAGACAAAATGTAGAAAGAAATTACCAAATTTTCTTCTAAATTGGTTTTGGCACTTTGTCTTCCCACCAGCAAGGAATGTGAGTTCTTATTTCTCTACATCCATGCCAGCAGTTGGTATCATCAGTGTACTGCATCTTGGCTATTCTAATAGGTGTGTAGTTGTATCTTGTTTTAATTTGCATTGTCCTAGTCACAGCTGGTTTTGTTCATCTTTTAACATGCTTATTTGCCATCTATTTATCTTCTTTGGTGAGATTTGGATCTATTTCCTCCTTTTAAAAATTGATTGATTGATTTTGGGAGGCCGAGGTGGGCGGATCACGAGGTCAGGAGATCGAGATCATCCTGGCTAACACGGTGAAAACCCGTCTCTACTAAAAAATACAAAAACAAAACAAAACAAAACAAAACAAAAAAAACTAGCCGGGCAGGATGGCGGGAGCCTGTAGTCCCAGCTACTCGGGAGGCTGAGGCGTGAACCCGGGAGGCGGAGCTTGCAGTGAGCTGAGATCTGGCCACTGCACTCCAGCCTGGGCGATAGAGCGAGACTCCGCCTCAAAAAAAAAAAAAAAAAAAAAAAAAAAAAAATTGATTTATATGTTTTCCCAGTTTTTAACAGTGTTTTTGTATATTTTGGGTACAAGACTTTTACTAGACATGTAATTTGTAAATATTTTCTTTCAGTCTGTTACTTGTTTTTTTGTGTGTTTTAAAAATGTGTTTTACAGAGGAAATGTTTAATTTTAATAAGGCCCTACTTGTCAACTTTTTCTTTCTTATAATATACTTCGAGTGTATCTAAAAACTAATCCCCAAACCCAATCTCACATAGATTTTCTCAAATGTTTCTATTTTTAAGTTTTGTGGTTTATATTTTACATTTAGGTCAGATACATTTTGAGTTATTTATTAAGGTATAAAGTCTGTATCTAGGTTTTTTATTTAGTATTATTTTGTTGCTTATGCCTGTCTCATTGTCTCAGTGCCATTTCTTGAGAAGACTCTCCTTTCTCCGTCTAACTGCCTTTGCGTCTTTGTCAAAAATCTGTTTCTTATATTTGTTGGTATCTATTTATGGGCTCCTTATTCTGTTCTATTAATCTGTGTGTCTATTCTTTCACCAATACTATATTGTCAATACTATACTGCCTTGATTACTGTAGCTCAATAGTCATTACTGAAGTTAGGTAGTATCAGTCCGCCAACTTTTTTCTCTCCTTCAATATTGTGTTAGGTATTCAGTGTTTTAATTTTTTTTTTGTAAACCTCATTAATAGAGTCAGTTTGTTTATACCTACAAACAAACTTGTGATTTTGTCTGGGATTGCACTGACTCTATACATTAATTTAAGAATAATTGACATGTTAATAATCAGTCTTGCAATCCATCAAGTAGACTATCTCTCCATTTACTTATGTCTTCTTTGATTTATTTCATCCAAGTTTTGTAGTTTTATGCATATAGTTCCATTTTTGTTTTTTTCCTTTAGATTTTTACATAAATATTCCTTTTCTGATGCTATTATAAATATTCTTGTTGTTTGTTTTTATTTTCAAATTTCAATTGTTCATTACTGGTATATAGTGAAACACTTGCCTCTTGAATATTAACTTTGTATCCTATGGCCTTTCTATACTTAGTAATTTTGGGAGATTTTCTGTAAATTGTTTGAAGTTGTTTACATAGACAATAAGTTATTTGTAAGTAAAACCCCTTTTTTCTTTTCAATCTGTAAATATTTTACTCCTTTTTCATTTCTTATTGCAATAGTGAGATCTTCCAGTATGACTCAAATAGGTGTGGTGAAAGAAGATCACCTTGCTTTGTTCCAGATTATAGGTGGAAATCATTTTTATGGCTGAAAGTCTTATTGTAGAATTTCTGTGCCACAATTTCTTGTGTTTCTAACACAATTTTTTAAATAATAAAGTCCCCCAATTTATTGAGAAAACTTATAGCACAAAACAATTTTCCTATGAGAGCAATGGAGAAAATAAACTATATGGTTAAGACACTGGGAAAAAATATGGTTATCTGTGGTCAGCTGAATGGAATGAGTATTTATTTATTTATTTATTTATTTATTTATTTATTTATTTATTTATTTTTGAGATGGAGTTTTGCTCTTGTTGCCCAGGCTGGAGCGCGATGGCTCAATGTCAACTCACCACAACCTCTGCCTCCCAGGTTCTAGTGATTCTTCTGCCTCAGCCTCCCAAGTAGCTGGGATTGCAGGCATGCACCAACAAGCCCAGCTAATTTTGTATTTGTAGTAGAGACAGGGTTTCTCCCTGTTGGTCAGGCTGGTTTTGAACTTGTGGCCTCAGGTGATCTGCTCACCTCGGCCTCCCAAAGTACTGGGAATACAGGCATGAGCCACCACGTGCAGCCGAGTTGCTTCTTAATATTCTACTGTTATTATATTTTATTTGTAAAATATATTTATTCCTACTTTATTTTTAATACTTTCTGTTAAACAAGTGGTGACAATAATTTTCCCACATGACAAGCATTTATTCTTATATTTAAAAAATGAATCTTAAAAGTTAGCAGAGAGGTATTTTGTTGGCATTATTGTTAAATAATGTTTGTTTCTGATCATTGAAATAACATATTTTATACTCTGTTTTGTTCTATCAAATCAGCTACTTTAGGAACGTACGTAAATATAAAAACATAAAAAGTTATAATAAATATTTTCTGTTTCATCTCCCTAATGGTGAGTCAGTGTTTAACAATCTGGTGTATTTAAAAAAATATTTTATATAAATACACACATCTATACACACATACTTTTATACAATTGAAACTATAATTGTTCTTATATATTTTATATATTTAATATTTAGGAATTTTCTACAACTTTGCTTCTGAAGAAAGGTAATTTTTAATGACTTCCCAATATTTTATCATGTGAATATACTAGAGCCACTTGCTCTTTTTCATTATTGCATATTTGTTTTTTCTCAAAAAAGTACAATGTAGCAAGTGGCCTTGAGAAAACTGCATGTCCACATGCAATAAGAATAAAGTTGGATCATTAACGTTACATTATACACAAAAATCAACTCAAAATGCATTAAAGACTTAAACATAAGTCCTGAACCATAAAATTCTAGAAAAAAACATAGGAGAAAACTCCTTGACATTGGCCTTAGCAATTATTTTTTTGAATATGACACTAAAAGCACAAGCAACAAAAGCAAAAATAAACAAATGGAACTACATCAAAATAAAAAGCTTCTGTATGGCAATGGAAAAATCAATAAAATGAAAGGGCAACCTATGGGTTAGGAGAAAATATTTGCAAACCATACATCTGATAAGGGATTAATATCCAAAATATACAAGGAACTCACACAACTCAATAGCAAAAAAATCAAATAATTCAATTAAAAATGGGCGAAGAACTTGAACAGATGTTTTTCAAAGAAAGACATATGAATGATCAACAGATATCTGAAAAGGTGCTGAAAATTATTAATTACTAAGAAAATGCAAATCAAAACCACATTGAGCTATCACCTCATACCTATTAGAAAGGCTGTTATGAAAAAGAGAAGAGATAACATCTTGGCAAGGGTATGGAAAAAAGAGAACTCTTGTACACTGTGGGTGATAATATAAAATGGTACAGCCATTAGGGAAAACAGTGTGGTGGTTCCTAAAAAAAAATTAAAGAGAACTACCTTATAATGCAAGAATCCCTCTTTTGGATATATCTCCAAAGAAAATGAAGTCAGTATCTGAAAGAGACGCCTGTGCTGCCACACTCATTGCAGCATTACTCATTATAGCCAAGATATGGAAACAACCTGTGTTAATCAACAGATGAATTGAAAAAGAAATTCTGAGATATATATATATATATATCATATATATATAATAATAATACACAAATATATTCACTCTTGAAAAAGAAGGTGTTTGTGACAACGTGAATGAACCTGGAGGATATGATGCTAAGTGAAATAAGCCAGATACAGAAAGAAAAATAGTGCATTATTTCACTTGTATGTGGAATCTAAAAAAGCCAAACACATAGAAACAGGAAGTAGAATGGTGGTTACCAGGGTCTGGGTGTGGGGGAAATGGGAAGATGTTGGTCAAAGTGTACAAAGTTTCAGTTACCTAGGATGTATAAACCAAGAGATATAATGTACAAGGTGATGATCACAGTTAATAGTATTGCATTGTATACTGAAAATTAGCGATGATCACAGTTAATAGTATTGCACTGTATACTGAAAATTAGCTACAAAAGTAGAATTCAGGTCTTCTCACCACAGAAAACGGTAACTGTGGGGCTATGGATATGTTAACTTGCTTAACTGAGGTAATCATTTTACTATGTATGCATATATCAAAACATCCTGTTTTACACCTTAAATATGTAAGATTTTTATTAAAAACAGTAATTTAAAAACTCTAAATATTTCTATGTGCTTTATGTCAAAATTTTCAATTTCTTATATGGCTTTGTAGAGATAAAAATATAGAATCCAAGTGTATAAACATTTTCAAAATTCTGCGTAGATTTTAACAAATTATTTTCTATTTAGAAGGGTTAGATCAATCTATATTTCATATGAAACTAGTACATAAGGTACTTTGTTAAATCTAATTCAAAATTAAGTAGCATCACTAAAAAGAAGAGTAAAAGTATCTTTGCCAATCTAATAGTCAGGAATGGTATTTTATTTTGATTTACATCTTAGATCTAAGTGAATCTTGTTGAGGTTTGTATGTTTTGCTTTTTTTCTAGCATGGGTTTAGAGCTTCCCTTTTCCACTTTTACAAGGTCTTTTTTAAAGATATGAAGTATTTATCTTAGAATGAGTACGCACATTTTACCCATCTTCTCACTTGCCTTTTACATTTATGGTCATTTATCAGGAAGCAGTTAATTCGTGTAAATTGACTCTTTCCTCTGCACATCTTCTACATCATTCATTGCTTTTAAGTTTAGTATGATTTTTACCCAGTTAGAGATCATTTGTGTTTTCATCTTTTAAAAATAGCCTTATTTGTAAACTTCAACCAGAAGTTTGTTATAAGGTGAAGATTTAAATTCTTTTTTAAGATACATGCTTAACCTAGTATTTGAGCAGTATCTATGGAAGAATTCTGTCAAATTATATATGTTTGTGTGTATGATATGGTTTGACTGTGTCCCCATTCAAATCTTATCTTGAATTGTAGTTCCCATAATCCCCACATTTGTGGGAGAAACGCTGTGGGAGGTAATTGAATCATGGGAGTGGTTACCCTCATGCTGTTCTCGTGATAGTGAGTTCTCATGAGATCTAGTGGTTTTATAAGGGGCTTTTTCTCCTTTGGCTCATATATCTCCTTGATGTCACCATGTGAAGAAGGACATGTTTGCTTCCCCTTCTGCCATAATTGAAAGTATCCTGAGGCCTTCCCCACCATGCTGAACTGTGAGTCAAGTAAACCTCTTCCCTTTATAAGTTACCCAAACTTGGGTATGTCCTTAAAGCAGTGTGAGAATGGACTAATACAGTATATATGTGCTTGCACGTGCATATTTTCATTTCTTCCATTCCATTAATTTGCCTGTTGGTTTTCATACTGCCAACATATTAATTATTATAATCTCATTAAATATTATATTTTAATACTTTATAGGTCAAGATTCCTATTACCATTCTTCTTTTGATACATTTTCACATTCTTACCTATTTTTCACATAGACAAAATTTAATAATCATTTAATCATATTCTAAGATGTGTCTTATTGATATTTTAATTAGAAATACATATTTTAAATCTTAGTAATAGTTCACTTTTTGTATTTTTTTATTAATCTAGTTTATCATTCACGGAACACATTTTATCAAGTATCATCCAAGTAGTAGGCATGGAGAACACATTGGTTAACAATACTCTTGCAGTCTACTGGGCTGTATCTTTCAGTTTATTCCAGCTTTTAGTAATATTCCGAATGGTAATTTATAATTTATTCTTATAGGTATTTCACACTGTATAATAAGATCATCTTATACTTTACAGTGTAAGCTGTAATGTATGTGATAGTAATTGTGAGCTATTGTTTTCACTGTATTTTACACAGTAATTACTATTTTCAACTTTTTTCCTTATTTTCTTTTTTGGCATGTGAACTATATGATAGGATTCATTTGCTTTAATCTCATTTGGTAGTTTGGAAGATGTTTATTTTCTATTTGTCATCTTTTCAAAAATGTACAATTATCTTTGCCTGGAAATAGGAATTTTGCCACATTTTAATTTCTTCCATTTATTGTGTTCATGGCCACTCATGTTTTTTTGTGCTCTTTCTCTGAATATTTATATTGTTAATAATTTATTTGTATTTGGTAGAACATATTGTCTTGGCTGCAGCATGGTTTATTTCTTTACCCATTCTTGAACTAGGCAAGAAATATTTAGACAGTTTGTTAACAAATCAAACTTGTGACATTTTGGAACGATTTTTTTTTGGAAATAATAATTATTTTTTCTTTATCTCACTGTTTTAGGTGATTTTAATAGAAAGATAAACATTTTCTACATTCCAAAATGTTGCAAATATTTGTGGGTTGAGGCTGAATGTGACTCTGTGTTACTTATTGCTTTCGTTTTCTGAATTTCATAGGTAAAGCAGAATTTTTACATTCAAAGAATACAAAGCCCAAGAGAACTGTCATATAGGGGTCTAGTCCCATTGAAAGAAACAGATTCTAGGAACTCAGGAGAGTGTAGCCATGTCTCAAAGGGGTGAGTGGATAGTGTTTTGTTTTCTTTATTATTATTATTGTTATTATTAATTTTTTTATTTCCATAGATTATTGGGGAATGGGTGGTGTTTGTTTACATGAGTAAGTTCTTTGGTGGTGATGTGTGATATTTTGGTGCATCCATCACCTGAGCAGTATACACTGCACCCAATTTGCGGCCTTTTGTCCCTCACCCCGTTCTTGCCCTTTCCTCCCGAGTCCCCAAAGTCCATTGTGTCTTTATTACGCCTTTGCATCCTCATAGCTTAGTTCCCACATATGAATGAGAACATTCAATGTCTGGTTTTCCATTCCTGAGTTACTTCACTTAGAATAATAGTCTCCAGTATCATCGAGGTCACTGTGAATACCATTAATTCATTCCTTCTTATGACTGAGTAGTATTCCATCATATATACATACCATAGTTTCTTAATCCACGTGTTGATTGATGGGCATTTGGGTTGGCTCCACACTTTTGCAACTCCAAATTGTGCTGCTATAAACATGTTTGTGCAAGTATCTTTTTTCATATAATGAGTTCTTTTCCTCAGTGTAGATACCCTGTAGTAGGATTGCTGGATCAAATAGTAGTCCTACTTTTAGTTCTTTAAGGAATCTCCACACTGTTCTCCATAGTGATTGTACTGGTTCATGTTCCCACCAGCAGTGTAGAAGTGTTTTCTTTTCACTGTATCCATGCCAACATGTATTATTTTTGATTATGGCCATTCTTGCAGGAGTAAGGTGGTATTGCACTGTGGTTTTGATTTGCATTTCCTTGATCATTAGTTGTGTTGAGCATTTTTGCATATGTTTGTTGGGTATTTGTATATCCTTTTTTGAGAACTGTATATTCATGACCTTAGCCCACTTTTTGATGGGATTGTTTGTTGTTGTCTTGCTAATTTGAGTTCATTGTAGATTCTGGATATTAGTCCTTTGTCAGATGTATAGATTGTAAAGATTTTCTCCCACTCCATGCGCTGTTTACTCTGCTAACTTTCTTTTGCCATGCAAAAGCTCTTTAGTTTAATTAAGCCCCGGCATTTGCTTTTGGGTTCCTGGTCATGAAATCCTTGTCCAAGTCAATGTCTAAAAGGGTTTTTTTCAATGTCATCTTCTAGAATTGTTTTTTAATTTTTATTTATTTATTTTTCTCAGATGGAGTCTCAGTGGTGCCATCTCAGCTCAGTGCAACCTCTGCCACCTGGGCTCAAGTGATTCATCTTCCTTAGCCTTCCAAGGGAGTACAGTAGTCCCTGTACTCCCTGGGACTACAGGCACCTGCCACCACACCCAGCTAATTTTTTTGTATTTTTAGTGTAGATGGAGTTTCACCATGTTGGCCAGGCTAGTCTCAAACTCCTGACCTCAAGTGGCCTACCCACCTCAGCTTTGTAATAAGCATGAGCCATCACACCTGGCATTGTCTTCCAGAATTTTTACAGTTTCAGGTCTTAGATTTAAGTCCTTGATCCATCTTAAGTTGATTTTTGTATAAGGTGAGAGATGAAGATCCAGTTTCATTCTCCTACATGTAGCTTGCCAATTATCCCAGCACCATTTGTTGAATAGGGTGTCCTTTCCCCATTTTCTGTTTTTGTTTGCTTTGTCAAAGATCAGTTGGCTGTAAGTAATTAGGGTTTATTTCTGGGCTCTCTATTCTGTTCTATTGGTCTATTTGCCTATTTTTATGCCAGTACCATGATGTTTTGGTGACCATGACCTTATAGTATAGTTTGAAATCAGGTAATGTAATGCCTCTAGATTTGTTATTTTTGCTTGGTCTTGCTTTGGCTATGAGGGCTCTTTTCTGGTTTCATATAAACTTTAGGATTGTTTTCTCTAAGTCTGTGAAGAATGATGGTGGCATTTTAATGAGAATTGCATTGAATTTGTAGACTGCTTTTGGCAGTATGGTCATTTTCACAATATTGATTCTATCTATCCATAAGCATGGGATATGTTTCCATTTGTTTGTGTCATCTGCGATTTCTTTCAGCAGTGTTTTGTCATTTTCCTTGTAGAGGTCTTTCACCTCCTTGGTTGGGTATATTCGTAAGTTTTTTTTTTTTTTTTTTGCAGCTATTGTAAAAGGGGTTGAGTTCTTGATTTAATGCTCTGCTTGGTCACTGTTGGTGTACAGAAGAACTACTGATTTGTGTACATTGATTTTGTATCCAGAAACTTTGCTGAATTCTTTTATCAGTTTTAGGAGCTTTCTGGAGAAGTCCTTAGGGGTTTGTAGGTAAACAATCATATCATCAACAAACAGTGACAGTGTGACTTCTGCTTTACCAATTTAGATGCCCTTTATGTATTTCTCTTGTCTGATTTCTCTGGCTAGGACTTCCAGTACTATGTTGAAGAGGAGTGGTGAGAGTGGGCATCCTTGTCTTGTTCCAGTTCTCAGAGGGAATGCTTTCAACTTTTCTCCATTCAGTGTTATGTTGGCTGTGAGTTTGTCATAGATGGCTTTTATTACATTGAGGTATGTCCCTTGTATGCTGATTTTGCTGAGAGTTTTCATCATAAAGGGATGCTGGATTTTGTCAAACACTTTTTCTGCATATATCGAGAAGATCATGTGATTTTTTGTTTTTGATTCTGTTTATGTGTTGTATCACATTTATTGACTTGCATATGTTAAACCATCCCTGCATCCCTGATATGAAACCCGCTTGATCATGATGGATTATCTTTTGGATATGTTGTTGGATTTGGTTAGCTAGTATTTTGTTAAGGATTTTAGCATCTATGTTCATCAGGGATATTGGTCTGTAGTTTTCTTTTTTGGTTATGTCCTTTCCTGGTTTTGGTATTAGGGTGATACTGGCTTCATAGAATGATTTAGGGAGGGTTCCCTCTTTCTCTATCTTGTAGAATAGTGTCAATAGGATTGGTACCAATTCTTCTTCGAATGTCTGGTAGAATTCTGCTGTGAATCCATCTGGTCCTGGACATTTTTTTGTTAGTAAGTTTTAAATTACCATTTAAATATCATTGCTTGTTATTTGTCTGTTCAGAGTATCTAATTCTTCCTGATTTAAGCTAGGAAGGTTGTATATTTCCAGGAATTTATCCATCTCTTCTAGGTTTTCTAGTTTATGTGTGTAAAGGTGTTCATAGTAGCCTTGAATGATCTTTTGTATTTCAGTGGTGTCAGTTGTAATATCTCCTGTTTCGTTTCTTAGTGAGGTTATTTGGATTTTCTCTCTTCTTTTCTTTGTTAATCTTGCTAATGGTCTATCAATTTTATTTATCCTTTCAACAAACCAGCTTTTTGTTTCATTTATCTTTTTAATTTGTTGTTGTGTTGTTGTTTCAATTTCATTTAGTTTTGCTCTGATCCTGGTTATTTCCTTTCTTCTGCTGAGTTTGGGTTTGGTTTGTTCTTTCTCTGCTTCCTTGAGGTGTGATCTTACATTGTCTGTGCTCTTTCAGGCTTTTTGATGTAGGCATTTAGGGCTATGAACTTTCCTCTTAGCACCACTTCTGCTGTATCCCAGAGGTTTTGATAGGTTGTGTCACTATTGTCATTCAGCTAGAAGAATTGTTAAATTTCCCTCTGGATTTCATTTTTGAACCAGTGGTCATTCAGGAGCAGGTTATTTAACTTCCATGTATTTGTATGGTTTTGGAGGTTCTTTTTGAAATTGACTTCCAGTTTTATTCCACTGTGGTCTGAGAGAGTGCTGGATGTATTTTCCATTTTCTTTAATTTATTGAGGCTCATTTTGTGGCCTATCATATCATCTATCTTGGAGAAAGTTCCATGTGCTATTGAATAGAATGTATATTCTGCAGTGTTGGGTAGAATATTCTGTACATATCTGTTAAGTCCATTTGTTCCAGGGTATAGTTTAAATCCATTGATTTTTGTTGACTTTCTGTCTTGATGACCTGTCCAGTGCTGTTAGTGGAGTATTGAAGTTCCCAACTATTATTATGTTACTGTCTATTTCATCTCTTAGGCCTATTAGTAATTGTTTTATAAATTTGAGAGCTCCAGTGTTAGGTGCATATATATTTAGGATTGTGATATTTTCCTGCTGGACAAGGTCTTTTATCATTATATAATAACCTTGTTTGTCTTTTTTAACTGCTGTTGCTTTAAAGTTTGTTTTGTCTGATACAAGAATAGCTATCCCTGCTCACTTTTGGTGTTCATTTGCATAGAATGCCTTTTTCCATCCCTTTACCTTAAGTTTATGTGAGTCCTTATTTGTTAGGTATGTCTCCTGAAGTCAGCAGATAGTTTGTTGGTGAATTCTTATGCATTCTGCAATTTTGTATCTTTTAAGTGGAGAATTTAGACCATTTACATACAGTGTTAGTATTGATGTGAGATACCATTCCATTTATTATGCTATTTGTTGCCTGTATACCTTGTTTTTTTTTTTTATTGTATTTTTTAAATTTTGTAGGTCCTGTGAGATTTATGCTTTAAAGAAGTTCTGTTTTGATGTGCTTCCAGGATTTGTTCCAAGATTTAGAGCTCCTTTTAGTAGTTCTTTTAGGGGTGGCTTGGTGAATTATCCAGTGTTTGTCTGAAAAAGACTGTATCTTTTCTTCAGTTATGAAGCTTAGTTTCACTGGGTACAAAATTCTTGGCTGACAATTGTTTTGTTTGAGGAGGCTGAAGATAAGGCCCCAATCCCTTCTAGCTTATAGGGTTTCTGCTGAGAAATCTGCTGTTAATTCTTTGTAGGTTACCTGGTGTTTTTGCCTCACAGGTTTTAAGATTCCTTCTTTCATCTTAACTTTAGATAACCTGATGACAGTGTTCCTAGGTGATGATCTTTTTGTGATGAATTTCACAGATGTTCTTTGAGCTTCTTGCATTTGGATTTCTATTTCTCTAGTAAGGCTGGGGAAGTTTTCCTTGATTATTTCCCCAAATACATTTTCCAAACTTTTAGATTTCTCTTCTTCCTCAGGAATGCTGGTAATTCTTAGGTTTAGTCTTTAACCTAATCCCAGACTACTTGGAGGCTTTGTTCACATTTTCTTACTCTTTTTTCTTTGTCTTTGTTGGATTGGTTTAATTAGAACACCTTGTTTTTGAGCACTGAAGTTCTTTCCTTCCGCTGGCTCAATTCTATTGCTGAGGCTTTGCAGAGAAGTTTGCATTTCTATAAGTGTGCCTATTGTTTCCTGAAATTTCTATTGTTCTTTATTTATGCTATCTATTTCATGGAATATTTCTCCCTTCACTTCTTATATCAACTTTTTCATTTATTTACATTGGACTTTGCCTTTTTTTGGTGCCTCTCTGATTAGTGTAATAACTACCCTTTTGAATTCTTTTTCACTTAGATCAGGGATTTCATCTTGGTTTGGATCCATTGCTGGAGAGCTATTATGAAACAAGTAGAACCTTGTTTTTTCGTATTACCAGAGGTTGTTCTCTGCTTCCTTCTCATTTGGGTAGCCTGTGTCAGAGGGAAGTTCTAATGCTTGAGACTATTGTTCAGTTCCTTTTGTCCCACAGGGTATTTCCCTGATGTAGTACTTTCCCCCTTTTCCTAGGAATGTGGCTTCCTAAGAGCCAAACTCTTGTTGTCTTGTTGTCTCTCTTCTGGATCTAGCTACCCAGCAAGACTACCAGACTCTGGACTGGTGCTGGGGGTTGTCTGCAAAGAGTCCTGTGCTGTGAACCATCTGTGGATCTCTCAGCCATGGATACCAGCACTTGCTCCTGTGGTGGTCGCAGAGGGTAAAAAGGACTCTGTGAGGATCCTTAGCTTTCGTTGACTAATGCACTATGTTTGTGCTGGTTGGCCTCCTGCTGGTAGGTGGCGCTTTCAAGAGAGCATCAGTTATGGTAGTATGCTGAGGAACAGGTGGTGGGCAGGACCCTAGAATGTCCAAGAATATATGTTCTTTTACTTCAGTTACCAGGGTGGGTAGGGAAGGACCATTAAATGGGGGCAGGGCTGGGTATGCCTGAGCTCAAACTCTACTTGGGCGAGCCTTACTGTGGCTGCTGTGGGGATTGGGGGTGATTTCCAGGTCAATGAAGTTACGTTCCTGGGAAGATTATGGCTGCCTTTGCTGTGTCTTGCAGATTGTTAGGGAAGTGGGGGAAAGCCAGCAGTCACAGGGCTCTTATGCTCCCATGCAACCTGAAGGGTCTGTCTCACTCCCACTATGTCCCCGCCAACAACACCAAGTCTGTTTCCAGGCAGTGGGCGAGCAGGCCTGAGAACTTGCCCCAGGCTACCTGCCTCCCAGCTGTGAAAATAAATAGGGCTTTCCTTCTTTTCCCGCTGGTGGAGTCTGTACACTGGATTAATGCCCTCCCCCAGGTTCTGGCTGGGAGACTTCTTGATCAGTTCAAATTGTTAAAATGTTCAGCTAGAGGTTTCCTTCTCCCTTGACCTTTTCCCAGTGTTTCCATCAGCTCTCCTCAAGGACCCCTGTGAGGTGAGGCAGAAATGGCTTGGTAGGGGACCCACCGAGCATACAGGGATTTTTCTGCTGCTTCCTCTACCCCTGTATTTCGCTTGGCTCTCTAAACTGACTCAACTCCAGGTAAGGTCAGAATCTTCTCTTGTAATCTAGACCTTCAGGTTCCCTGTGGAGGTTGTGTGTTTGGGGGTGAACGATCTCCCTTTCCCACCTCCATAGTTTGGACACTCATAGTATTTGGAGTGTCTTCCAGGTCCTGTAGGAGCAATCTGCTTCCTTCAGAGGGTCTGTGGGTTCCCTTGGATTTCCTAATGTATTCCTGCAGTCATTCTGGAGCAAAAGTTCATGATACAAGCCTCCACATGCTGTTCTATCCAGCTGAGTGAGAGCTGCAATCTAGTCCTGTCTCCTGTCTTCCATGATCCCCAGAAGTTCTAGTGTTTTGTTTTCTATATTGGCGTGAGCGCTATAAGCATAAAGAGTTTATATATTTCCCCATGCTTAATCTATTTTATGACACAATAAGATGTAATCTGACAATAGGGTTTTCTGTTTTTTTTTTTTGTTTTTTTTTTTTACCCCCTATTAAAATGGATCTTGCATTCTTCTAATTTGGGAAATATGGTACTAAGAGTTCTGAGGAGGACAGTTTGAAAACCATTAATCTAGTTTGTCTTTTTTTAGTGGTAAATAGGACATTTTTAAAATCACACCACCAGATTCTCTATATCCTAAAAGAAGAGCCATGGCACAGTGCTTTACTTTGAGAAATTCCATCTCCATGACTATATGAACCTCTGTATACTCTGTCTTTCCAATCCCTGTTTTCTGGTCTTTGTGGGATCCCAATGGCTGTAGAAATGTGCATGTGTGTGAGAATGAAAAGGAAGAATCAAAAAATGAAGAAGCACAGAAGCAGTGGTGAGATTACTTTCAGTTTCCTAATTAATGCATATAGTTGGGTAAATGGGTCAAGAGACAAAAAAAGTAAACAACAAACAACAACTTTCCTCCTAGCTCTTCTAGTCAATTAAGATTTCCCTCTTTTATGTAGTAGCACTTAATTAGTACTCTTATACACACATTTTTCAAGCTTGTTTTATTGATAAAATAGTTTTATATGGCTGTGTGAGAGAGATAACGTTCACATATATTAACGCAAGTGTATAAATAGGTTTTATTTTCATACAGATGTATACATGCATACACACATGTATTTTATACTAAATAGATATATACTTCTAAATGGAAAATTTAAAACTTTTTTAATAATATATACTTTATTTTGGCATCTGCCAATAAAGTGAGGTTAAACTTTAATTCAATTAAGAAATGAAGTTGCTTAATGCAAATTTTTTCAATGACGTGTGGACATAAACTCTGAAGTTTGTGAGTTTGATAAAAACATAAATCTTAAGAAGGTGACATATTCCACTGGTCTGAAATCTGTTGAGAAAAATGAGATGGAGACATGAATAACAAAGGATAAAAGATACAGTTAGAAAATAATATATTCTATAAAATTCTAGAAGCATATAAAAATATTCCAAATACAGTAATATCTCCCTTACTATAAACTTGTTTTCTAAACTCCTTGTCTTTCAAGTTTTTATTTTAGGCATTTTGTTTTGTTTTCTTTTTCTTTTAAAAATAGAAATACAAAAATTAATATAATGGGAATCTACAAGAAAATAAAAATTAATTTAACAATGGGCAATTAATGAGCACCCATGGAAGTTGATTGCAAAAATATTAAAAAGATATGGTGTCAGCATTAAAAAATCTTACAAGTTACCTGGGGAAACAAACACATATATGAAGGAGTCAAATAACTTTATAAATATGGCCTCTTGATCACTTAGCTGAAACAGATTTTTTTGGGGGGCAGTGGGTGAACTGTAGAGGACTTTTGCTCTGTTAAATCTCTAGCTTTTATCAGTCTGTACTGAATATTTACATCAAAATAACAGATACAGGAATCCCCTTTCATGCTTCTTTCTCATTTTCTTTTTTCACTGAGTCTGGCTTTAATCTAAAATTTCCTTTCTAGCTATTGCCATCATTTTTCTCCCTGAAGTTGCTCCGGCCTCTCTTTTCTTATCAGGTTCACATATGTCAGTCTTCACGTCCCACTGCATTGCTTCCCCTCTAAACTGACATTTTACATTTGGCTCTTTGTTTTGTATGTGCTTTCTAATTAGACATTTTCTTTAAAATGCATTTTTATTGACATTCACTTATAGCCAATCTACTCCTGAAAAAGTATTTTTAATAGTTTTATTGAATTATAATTGATATAAAAAAACTGCACATATTTAGAGTATATGATTTAATGAGTTTGGGTATATGCCTACACCCATGAAACCATCGTCTGAGCTCCAGTCTCATTCATCAAAATATCAAATCTCTCCTTTTGGATGCTGAAAGGGTGTCAAACAGAATTGTAGTTTTTTTTTTCTTCTACCCACAAACTGTAGACTTCCTCATATTCTTTATTTGCTCTGTTGCCCAGGCTGGAGTTCAGTGGTGTGACCACTGTTTCCTTCTGCCTCACCCTCCCAGGCTCAATTGATTCTCCTGCTTCAGCCTCCTGAGTAGCTGGGACTATAGGTGTATACCACTATGCCTGGCTAATTTTTTTTGGGGGTGTGTGTGTATATATATATATATATATATATACACACACACACACACACATATACATATATACACACATACACACAGACACATACACACACACATATATATATAGTAGAGACACTGTCTCCCTATGTTGCCCAGGCTGGTCTTGAACTCCTGGGCTCAACTGATCCTCCAACCTCAGCCTCCCAAAGTGCTGGGATTACTAGAGTGAGCTACCACACCAGGCCCCTCCTCGTATTCTTGATCATGACTCAATTCTAAGATTCCTTGTTTTTTTCTAACTCTATTTTATCTCGAATCCAAATTTAGCCCTCATGGCTCTATGATAAAGGAACTTCAAACTGGACCACTTGTCACTTCTGCAATTAGTGCTAGCTTTGTCAGTCAGCCGTTACCAAGTTACTTGAATCACTTTAATTTTTTAATGGTCTCCAGTTTTCCACATTTTTTCCTCTATAGTCTATTTTCTTCCATCTTTCCTTCTCAGCCAGAAGCATATTCATTATAAACACATGTAATTATATCACTCCTCTGGTCTAGCACTCTAAACGTGGCCTGCCTGACTCATTTAAAATAAAGATCAGAATCCTTGCTAAGCCCTACAGGGTCCTACATGATCTGGCCCCAAAAATTCCTCTGCTCTTCCTCTTTCTACTCATTCCCCTCCTTCCATGCACTAGACTGCCTTCTTTCGGTTTCTCAAACACCTAGAGGCCATTCTTACCTCAGAGCCTTAACATTAGCTCTTCTCCTGCCTGGAAAACTCTACCAATGGCCTTTACATCATTTAGGCCTCATCGATAGTAAGCTTCCCAGAGATGCCTGCCCTGCACACACTTTTTCCAATAGCACTTCTTGGCATGTTGTATCCCCTTACTCAACTTAGCTATCATCATAGTATTTATAACAACATAAAATTGTATCATTTATTTATTTGCATTTTTTATCTCTCCTCCTCCTGCTAGAGGGCTTTTCCCATTAGATAGAGACTACTTAGATCATGTTTGCTTTTCCTTTGACAAGAATAAGGCTGATACATGCCAGATGGTCAAAGTATTGTTGAATGAATAATTGTTGCTTCTATGGTATTATCAGTGGAATAAAGAATATTATTTATGGAATTTAAAATACTTATAGAATTCTATATGTATAGAATATGCTAGTATTTACTTTTCATATGTATAAAATATTTCATATATCTTTCTATATTTCTCAATATAATTTCATAATTGTAATATATGATATTTAATATCTACCTTTCATTTACATTTTTTCTTTTTTTAAATTATACTTTAAGTTCTAGTGTACATGTGCACAACGTGCAGGTTTGTTACATAGGTATACATGTGCCATGTTGGTCGCCGTACCCATAAACTTGTCATTTACATTAGGTATTTCTCCTAATGCTCTCCCTCCTCCAGCCCCACCCCCGCCAACAGGCTCCGGTGTATGATGTTCCCCATACTGTATCCATGTGTTCTCATTGTTTAACTCCCACTTATGAGTGAGAATATGTGGTGTTTGATTTTCTGTCCTTGTGATAGTTTGCTGAGAATGACGGTTTTCAGCTTCATCCATGTCCCTGCAAAGGACATGAATTCATCCTTTTTTATGGGTGCAGAGTATTCCATGGTGTATATGTGCCACATTTTCTTCATCCAGTCTATCATTGATGGACATTTGGGTTGATTCCAAGTCTTTGCTATTGTGAATAGTGCCACAATAAACGTATGTGTGCATGTGTCTTTACTGTAGCATGATCTATAATCCTTTGGGTGTATACTCAGTAATGGGATTGCTGGGTCAAATGGTATTTCTAGTTCTAGATCCTTGAGGAATTGCCACACTGTCTTCCACAATGGTCAAACTAATTTACACTCCCACCAACAGTGTAAAAGTGTTCCTATTTTTCCACATACTCTCTAGCATCTCTTGTTTCCTGACTTTTTAATGTTCGCCATTCTAACTGGCGTGGATGGTATCTCATTGTGGTTTTGATTTGCATTTCTCTGATGACCAGTGATGATGAGTATTTTTATAAATGTCTTATTTTGAGAAATGTCTGTACATATCCTTTGCCCACTTTTTGATGGGGTTGTTTGTTTTCTTCCTGTAAATTTGTTTAAGCTCCTTGCAGATTCTGGATATTAGCCCTCTGTCAGATGGGTAGATTGTAAAAATTTTCTCCCATTCTGTGGATTGCCTGTTCACTCTGATGATAGTTTCTTTTGCTGTGCAGAAGCTCTTTAGTTTAATTAGATCCCATTTGTCTATCTTGGCTTTTGTTGCAATTGCTTTTGGTGTTTTAGTCATGAAGTCTTTGCCCATGCGTATGTCCTGAATGGTATTGCCTAGGTTTTCTTCTAGGATTTTTATGGTTTTAGGTCTTACATTTATGTCTTTAATCCATCTTGAGTTAATTTTTGTATAAGGAGTTAATGTTTGGTATCAATTTTAATATTTGATATTTAATATCAACGTTTCATTTACATTTTTTCTTAAGTATTTAATAATGATATTGGTAACATTATGGAAGGGAGATATATCTTTAAATGCTCATTTTAATCCATGCTGTTCCTAAGTCTTATATACATGACCCACATTACCAAATTTTCTTAATTTTATTTCTATTAATAGAGTATCTTTAATATTCTACATATATGTTCAGCAGCTTTATTTTCAAATTTTCTTAATTTTATTTTTATTAATAAAATATCTTTAATATTCTCTTTTTTCTCTATATATTTGTAAATGAATATGTCTCTTCCAAATTTTATATCGAAAATTTATATCTTTCTGATTGCATAGATTAAAAATATCAAAACGAAATAAGCATCATCTGAAATGTCGTTCAGTTTCAGAATAACTGAACATCATGTGAATGTCTTGAATATTTTCTGTTCCTGTGTCTTCTTTACTGCTTTCTTTTCTATTCGATGAATATTCTCTAGTGTAGTATTTTAATTCCTTTAATAATTGTATTTTTTGAATTATTTTCTTAGTGGTTGCTCTAGGGTTTACAATAATAATCTTAACTTATCTAAATGTACCTCAGCACCATACTAACATAATCTAGTGACACATAGAAACTTGACTTCTCTATCGTTTCAATTGCTCATTATTTTTATGCTTTGTTATTAGTGATTAATAGAAAACCAAAGATGTTCAATGTCCTTCAGATCTGGCAGTATTCTATTGCTAAACTCTATAGGATTTGTAGATCTTGTCAGAACTTATTTTTTGGCTTTGTTATGGTGAGTCTACTTTCTATAGCATGATCCTTGCTTTCTGGTGTTTCAGCTGGATACCAGAAATGTTATTGAGGTTTTTAAAAGATACCTACAACCTGACAGGGCCAAAACTGCTACATCCTCTACTGCTGTTCTCCCTCTAGATCTGTGATTCTTCTTTTTTAAAACTTACTGTCTATTGCTTTTTGTAGAGATGGGGTCTTACGATGTTGCCAAGGCTGGCCTTGAACTCCTAGCCATTTTCAAATGATCCTGCCACGAGGGCCTCCCAAAGTGCTGGGGTGAGCCATCACGCCTGGCTAAGAGGCGTTATTCTTTTGGCTCTATTCCACTGTCAACTATTTAGCAGGTCGAGGTGAACTCATCCTGTGCATGCATAACACATTCCTCAGCAATGCACTCAAAAGTACCCTTACGTGAACTTGGAGTCCTTCTTGTGTTTCCTGTTTCTGAAGTGCTTCCCTACAGATGTCAACTGCTTCTGTTATTCTAAATGCTGATCTCTGCCTTTACAGCTCTATAGGACTACTGTGTTTGCTTAAATCTTGACTTACAATCAGGAAATTGTTCCCAGTAATCATAGACTTTCACTGCCAATTTCTACCGCGTGGAACAGTTTCCTAACATACAGATTTATGGCAAAGGACTTTTTGTTGTTGTTGTTGTTGTTGTTTGTTTGTTTTTGTTTTTATTTTTGAGGCAGACTCTTGCTCTGTCGCCCGGGCTGGAGTGCAGTGGCCTGATCTCGGCTCACTGCAACCTCCACCTCCCAGGTTCATGCCATTCTCCTGCCTCAGCCTCCCGAGTAGCTGGGACTACAGGCACCCACCACTATGCCCGGCTAATGTTTTGGTATTTTTAGTAGAGCCAGGGTTTTACCATGTTAGCCAGGGTGGTCTCGATCTCCTGACCGTGTAATCCGCCCACCTTGGCCTCCCAAAGTGCTGGGATTACAGGCGTGTGCCACCACGCCCGGCTGGCAAGGGACTTCTAAGAAATTTTTTTGCCTTAGCTTGTTGAAAGTCTGAAATTTTTCTGTTTCTGCATTTAATAATAAGTCTGGTGTTCAAATAATCTCATCAGAAATCTTCTTTCTTTGGCTTTGACTTCATTCTCAAGTAGGACATCAACCAGTATCTTCAGGCTTGCAAAAAACAGTTTATTATCTCTGTAGGGGCAAAAAATCCCCAGTAGGTCCAGTTGAGGTCCCTGCATCTGTGGTTTTTGTCCTAGATTAGATTATACGAACATCTTAGAACCAACATTGGAGTCAGGAAAATGAATTGCTCTGAGTGACCTAGTCGGGAACATGTTACCCAACTGAACTCAGGTGTGCCTGCTCAAGGCAGTAAAGCCAAACATGGACATTGGTATCGAAGTGACAGAAACCGAGACATTTATTGGAGAGCTCCAAGTAAGGACAGTAGGACAGATTATGTTTAAGATCCAAACTCCCCTATGGCTTATAAAATAAGGGCTTTTGGCCAGGCTTGTCCCAGCACTTTGGGAGGCCGAGGCAGGTGGATCACGAGGTCAGGAGATCGAGACCATCCTGGCTAACATGGTGAAATCCTGTCTCTACTAAAAAAATGCAAAACATTAGCCGAGCATGGTGGCAGGTGCCTGTAGTCCCAGCTACTCAGAAGGCTGAGGCAGGAGAATGGCATCAACCAGGGAGGCAGAGCTTGCAGTGAGCCGAGATCACACCAC
Organism: Chlorocebus sabaeus; assembly: GCF_047675955.1. Taxonomy (NCBI): domain Eukaryota; kingdom Metazoa; phylum Chordata; class Mammalia; order Primates; family Cercopithecidae; genus Chlorocebus; species Chlorocebus sabaeus. The sequence continues at coordinate 58,022,450 of NC_132920.1, forward strand.
TGTACCTCTAGCCTGGGCAGCAGAGTGAGACTCCATCTCAAAAAAAAAAAAAAAAAAAAAAAGATAAAAGATAAGGACTTTTAAAGATTGAGAAGCAGAGGTTATAGGCTGTTATAAGTCAACATATAGAGGTTACACATTGTTTTGACCTAAAATGCTGGGACATCTCAAAGCGAGGAACCACAGGTCCACAGGTTATAGGTGGATTTAGATTTTTTGATTTGAGATTGGTTATGGAAGTGAAGCTTCGTCTAAAAATTTGGAATTAGCAGAAGCTAATGTTAGCTCTGGCTTGCGAGAGTGACTTTTTTGGGCCCCCACAGGAAGTAATTTAGAACAAAGGCAAGTGGTCAGAGTTTATTCTTCAGTTCTCTCTTATCTGAGGTCTATGTGTCAGCACATAAAGACATAAACATCCTTATCTGAGATATATGTTTGGTGGGGGTCTGAGTTTTTTGAAAAACAGCTCAGAGACATATGTTCAGATGTTATCTTTAGTTTTTATAGGGAATCATTCTTGTGAATCTATTATTTTTTGGCTATTATTTTAAGCTACTATTATCTTTTTATTTATTTTGTGGGGCTTGCTAGGTGTCTGGAATTTCCTTTGAAAAAATTCGAGATATATATATGTATTTTTAATTTTTGTGTTTGGAAGGGGATAGCTAGCAGCCTCCTAAGAGGTGTTCCCGTTTCATTTCAGTGTCTACCATAATTGTGGATTAGGAGTGGTGCAAGCTCTCTGAATTTTGGGGGTTAAGAATGGGAAGAAAAGCTTTCCCAAAAAATTGGAATTATTACTTACATGATTAATGAATGGATCCCTATAAGACAAAATCAGCAGATGTGATCTATGTATAAGCTTATATTATTATTTAATACATAAACCAGGAGACTTTTGAGGGTGAAAGTTTTAACAAAAACTGGTTTTTGAGAGGCATTAGTCATCACAATAAATGAGTCTTAAACTTATACTGACTTGTAAAACAGAAGAACTAGATGAAGCTGACATACAACACAAACTAAGTTCCAATTGAACATCAACAGTTCAGACCCATACATTCCAGGATAAAATAAAAGAGAAACTGATATAACAGGACTTAACGTGTTCCAAAGCCCACTGACTAGTTGAGCAGCTTGAGTAGTTTACAAATTCTCACCAATCTCTGCTAGATCTTGCTTATTAACTTTTTCCCTAAAACCACTGTATATGACTAACCCCAACCTTCAAATTCCCTGAAACCACTCTATATGTCTAACCTCAACCTTCAAATTCCCTAAAACCACTCTATATGACTAACCACAACCTCAAATTCCTCTTTTGAGACACTTCTGAGACTCTGCCAAAACAGCGCTCTCCTATGTTCAACACATTTAATAAATTCAGCTTCATACGGTCAACAGCTTTCACTGATGGTCTCTGTAAGGAGACTTCATAATGATCAGGGAAGTGCCTAAACTTTTAAAGTGTAAACATGGAGTTTGGTGTGGTTGAAGCTGAGTGAATAAGAAGGAGTATAGTGGGAAATAATGTGAGAAGGTAAGAGGCACACACCATGAAGAACCTTATTGGCCATTTTAAGGATTGATGTTATTCTAAGTGAGAAGTGAGACACTGAAAGATTTAGAGAAGAGAAATGATATACATTTACTTCATGTCAAAGGTCTTGCTCTAGCTATTGAGCTGGGAATAGAATATAGGAGGATAAAGGTAGAAGAAATTTGGTCAGTCAAGAAGCTATTGAAATAATCAAGGCAAGAGATAATGGTAGCTCGACTAATGTGACAGCAGTAGAGACAGTGAAAAAATATCAGACTTTGGGTATATTTTCTAAGTGTGGACCAATGGGATTTACGGATGAGCTAGATGTGGGGATAAGAGAAAAAGAAGAGTCAGGGATGATTCCAAAGTTTATGACTACAGTAACTAGAGGGATAAAATTGCCACTTCCTTCTTGATAAAGACTGGCACATTACAGGCTTGTGAGAGAATTTGAGTAAATCAGTTTTGGACATTACTATGGGAAGAATCGTGGTCTTCTCAAAATTCATATTGTGAACACCTAGCCCCCCACATAAATTATAAAGTTACGTGGATATAGGGCCTTGAAATAGATAATTAAGTTAAAATGAAGTGATTAGGATGGGCCCTAATCCAATGACTGGTGTCACAGATGAGGATATTAGGACACAGACACACAGAGAGAAGGCAGTGATCTACAAGCCAAAAAGAGAGGTCTCAGAAGAAACCAACCCTACTGATACCTAGATCTTCAATTTCTATTTTCCAGAATTGTGAGAAAAATGAATTTCTGTTGTTTAATCCACTCAGTTTGTGTTGCTTTATTATGGCAGCCCTTGCAAACTTGGGAGTCATTGTCATACAGAGGGTATTTAAGGATATTAAACTGGGTGAGATTACAAAGAGAATGACTGCAGATAAAGAATAGAAAGAATCCAAGAAACAAACCCCTGCAAAATTTCACTTTTAGAGGTTGGAGATAAGAACAAAAATGTCTCAACAAAAGAAACTGCGAAAGAGTGACCAGTCAGGAAATTAACAGATTGAGATATCTTGGAAACCAAGTCAAGAAATTGTTTTTTATACAAAGGAGTAATTAATTAATTGTTTTAAATGCCCCTGATTATGCAACAGGTTGAAGACTGTGAATTTTTAATTATATTCAGAAATGTGGAGATCATTGGTGACACCATCAAGGAACCTTTGATGAAATAGGAGAGGAAGTAAAAGTCGAATTAAAATAGGTTTAAAGTAGAGAATGAGAGATGTGGAATTGAGACTAATTTATCTTTTTGTTTTATTACGTGCCTAGCACAGAAGTCTCATTGAATCTATATATTAGATCTTTTAAAAATAAATGTTTTTATCTGATTTCCAAATCTGCAAAGCTGAAGCACAGAACCTTCATGGAAGTGATCTTTTAAAATATCTTGAGAAGTTCCCTGCTGAGTTTCTCAGAAACCTTTCAAAACGTTAGTCATGATATGCTTTTATAGAGAAATTTACTTGTAGAATAGCATCCCTATCAATAGTGTAATATAAGAATGTGCTTCAAATTTTATTTCCTATAAAGAAGTAATAACTTCTTTAGAGAGCTATTTACTGTTTTTCATTTGATACTTTAATGGATTTCCTCAGAGCACAAATAAATTACATTAAATAATTTCAACTGAAGAATTGTTTATATAAATTGGATTTGCTAGTAAATCCTATTAATATGCCTTTTTATATCAAGACATAAAGGCATTGTTTTAGAGAAACAGACTTTCAAGAGAATGAAACCATTATCTAATGCCATATGGAACTTTTCTGTAACTTAGTAGCTTTAACTACATTAGGTTGTATCTGTTGGTTATTTAGGACATTTTAATACCAATCTGAACAGTGAAATTTTGGTTAATGCACTTTTCAGCTGATAACAAGTAGATATTCTGTGGTTTATTTTTAAACTTTTTTTCTTCAAAGTTATTAACTCATCGTTAAAAACATTTTTTATTTTTAAAATCAGCATAGTACACATATATATTTAGGAGGTACATAAATGATATTTTGATATATACAATGTACAGGGACCAAATCAGGGCAATACACATATCTAGCACCTAAAACAGTAATCATTTCTTTGTGTTGGGAACATTCAATATCCTCTCTTCTAGCTATCTGAAAATATATAATAAATTGTTGTTAACTATAGTGAACCTCTAGTGCTATAGAACACTAGAACTTATTCCATCTATCTAATTGTAATTTTATATTCCTTGACAAATCTATCTCTAGCCTCTCCTCAGTTCCACTTTCTCAGTCTCTAGTAAACATTAGCCTACTGTCTACTTCTGTGAGAGCAACATTTTTAGCTTCTGCCTATGAGTGAGAACATGTGGCTTTCTCACTTTCTGTTTCTAGCTTATTTCACTTAACATAATGATCTCTAGGTTCATCCATGTTGCTGTGCATTTCATTCTTCCCCAGGGCTGAACAACATTCTATTGTGCATATATGCCATATTGTCTTTATCCATTCATCTGTTGATGGACACAGGTTGATTTCGTATCTTAGCTATTGTGAATTGTGCTGTAACAAACATGGGAGTGCAGATATCTCTTCAGTACACTGATTTCCTTTTCTTTGGATATACACCCAGTAGTAGAATTGCTGGATCATTTGATAGTTCTAGTTGTAGTTTTTTGAGGAAATTCCCTATCATTCTCCACAATTGCTGTACCAGTTCCCATTCTCTCCAATAGTATATAAGAGTTCCTTTTTCTCCACATCTTCACCAGCATTTTTTTTTTTTTGTCTTTTTGATAATAGCCATTTTAACTGACGCGAGATGATATCTCATTGTGGTTTTGTTTGCATTTCCCTGAATGCAATGTTGTTAGGCATTTAAAAAATACATTTGTTGTCCATGTGTATGTATTCTTTTGAGAAATGTCTGTTCAGATTGTTTGTTCATTTTTAACTGAATTATTTGTGGATTTTTTTGTTTGTTTGTTTGTTTTGCTGTTGAGTTGCTGGTGTTTCTTGTATATTCTGGATATTAATTCCTTGCTGGATGAAAAGTTTGTAAATATTTTCTCCCATCCTTATGTTGTCTTTTCATTCTGTTGATTATTTCTTTTGGTGTGTAGAAACCTTTTAGTTTGATACAATTTCATTTGTCTATAAAATTAATGCTTAAGAGATGATTGCAAACTGAGGATGTTTCTAATATTTAAGAGCAAAAACAGGCTATATGGTAGATGTTATTAATGTATCATCACATTTATTCATACATTAAACATGTTTTCTAGGTTCCTCTTTTGGGCCCTACATTATGATGGCTCTTATAAATAAATAGGCTAAGCAAACAGGCATGGTCCCTACCTCACAGTCTGTGTAATCTAATGGAAGAGAAGACTAACAAATAATCAAACAATACATAACTAAAATTTGTGGTAAGCTCTACCATAGTGATGATATTAGGAGTATAATTTCTAAGGTCAAATAATAAAAATGTAATTGCTACTTGGGAAACATTTTATGAAAGAAACTATGAAAGGACGTTAGTGGTCTGTAGAATGTAAAGGAAAATACTTTAGATGGCATGATCAAGAAAAATCAGAGATGATAATTAATTTGAGATATAGATGATAAGAGGTAACCCTCCAAGCAAAGAGTGGAAGACAGAGTGCTCCTAGCAAAGTCTTGAGTTAACAAAAAGAGATTAGAAACTGAAAAAGAACAGGAGCTCTCACTCACTAAGAGTGAGAGCTCATGTGGTTTGAAATAAAATTATAAAGACAGGGAGAAAGATGATCTTTTTTGGCCTTGTAGGATTTCATGCTAAGCCCAATGGGAGATCTTCTAAAGGTTTTAAACAAAGGAAAATAATGTTTTAGAAAGGTCACTCTGCTTTCTGTGTGAAAAATGAATCAGAAAAGTACAGTTAAGGAGACTGGCTGGAAGGCTCCAGAAATATTCTAAAGTAAAAAAGCGATTGTGTAGAAGAAATGGTTGTAGAAGTAAGTAGTGGATGGAGCAACTATTGGAAATAGAATTCAATGGACTTACTGATAAATTAGGTATAGGAGATGTGGCAGTACACTTCATAGGAATTACAAAATCTTCCACTGAAGAATCCCATATTTTGTGTGCCTCTCCAATGAATGGAAGAACAGTTCTTTGCTCTTCTAGAAATATGTCTAAATAAATGAAAACACTATTTATGATGTTGATGCTTGTTCCTCAGTTATTATGTGCTCACATTCAAAATTCCTTAAGGCATAAAAATAGAATTAAATATACAACTGAGAAATAAGGATACATCTTATTAGTCAAAAAGGAAAGGAATGCTGAATTGAAACTCTCTATAAAATACACACACATGCAAACAAAACACACCCCTTTAGAATGCAACTCTTAAAACATTTTTTTTTTCACTCACAAGAAAAAATATATTACCTCAACTTAGAGTTTATTGTGTAAAGCATTCATCATAGTGGCCCAAATGAAAGTCATGGCCTTCTTATAAGTAGAATCACTATTAAAATCTCTTCTTGGATTTCAGATGTGCCAAACTAGTTTAAATATATTTAAAGCTTATATTCATGCTGTTGTAGTGTAATAAGAAATATTATTTCTTACCTGCTTACTTTAGAATTTCATTCTAGCTAAGACAGCATAGTTGTAACCAAAGAGAAAGAAAGTTTTACTTAGTCAATAAAACTGCATTTTAGCTTATTTTTAAGGACATTTTTCTTCAATTAAAGATTGAAGAAAATAAATTATTAATTCTCTCATTTCTCTCTCTCTTTGAAAGAAAATAAAAAGCAGCATCCCCTTTCAAGAAAACAGTGTAGGAAGGCAAAATGAATATAAATGGTGCCATTCGCTTTAGTTTTGTCTTTAAATAGAACTCTTATTCAAGGAGAAAGCTCTTTCTGAAAATCTGAGAACCAAATCAGTACAATTTATTCAAACATTATATGACTCTTTTAAAATACCATAACCCAATGGAGAATCAAGTCCGTCCGTCCGTCCTTCCTTCCTTCCTTTCTTTCTTTCCCTTCCTTCCTTTCTTTCCCTCCCTCCCTCCCTCCCTCTCTCTCTCTCTCTCTCTCTCTCTTTCTTTCTTTCTTTCTTTCTTTCTTTCTTTCTTTCTTTCTTTCTTTCTTTCTTTCTTTCTTTCTTTCCTTTCTTTTCTTTCTTTCCTTTCTTTCTTTCTTTTCTTTTCTTTTCTTTCTTTTCTTTCTTTCTTTCTTTCTTTCTTTTTCTTTCTCCTTCCTTCCTCCCTCCTCTCCTCTCCTCTCCTCTCCTCTCCTCTCCTCTCCTCTGCTTTCCTTCCTTCCTTCTTTCTTTCTTTGTTTCTTTCTGTCTTTCCTTTTATTTTCTTTGAGACTCCACCCTGTTGCCTAGGGTGGAGTGCAATGTTGAGATCTCAGCTCACTGCAACCTCCACCTCTCGGGTTCAAGTGATTCTCCTGCCTCAGTCCCCCGAGTAGCTGGGATTACAGGTATGCACCATCATGGACAGCTAATTTTTGTATTTTTAGTAGAGACGGGGTTTGGCCAGGCTCGTCTCAAACTCCTGACCTCGTGATCCACCCGCCTCGGCCTCCCAAAGTGCTGGGATTACAGGCGTGAGCCACCACGCCCAGCCATTTCTTTTAAAAATTTGATTTTATTGAAAATAGTTTTAAATTTATTCTCAACTCATTCTCCACAAAACTTAGACTATATATAGAGCAGTTGATGACACAGAGATTTTAAAATGGCAGAGAAATAGGTGTTTATTCTAGGAAGCCTGGTGCACATTTCAAAATACCAGAAATAATTTGTGAGAGAAGTAAAGAAAATTTATTTTAAAAACTTGTTTCTGAGTGTAGAAAAAATGTTTTCATAAAGACACACATCACAGTGGCATTCTTGTTCACCATTATTTTAACTTTTCTAAATAAAAAACATAACAATGTATTTTTAAAAAAGTGCCAGAGCAGCAGCAGATTTGAAATAACAGATTAGATATTATTTCATTTAATACATTTTTTTAAAGGCAGCTAATTCTTTTGCTGAGTTGGGGAGATGGGAGAATGGTAGGGGGCAAGGCAGAGTGAGAGTAGAGGTTAAGAGGGAGGGGCTTTAACCTTAAATGGAAGAAAGGGAAAGAGGATTTTTTTTACATCAAACTTCTCTGAAACTGTAAAGTTTCAAACTTATACATCATCATTACTCCAGAAGGTCATGGAAAACCAAGGCATAGTTGAGCTAAACTAGCTGTGATCTCCAATAAGACTACCAACATTGTGTAAATAACACCTAGTTGACGATGAGCTGGAAGATCAGTATCATGAGTAGATGTCAATCATAGGTCAGGTTAGGTTACCCAGAGAGGTTATGGTTTAGTCATCATCGAAGCATACTAGGTACATAGTCCCAAGCTCTACAGGGCTTCCAAAGCATTTAGGTAAAGAGCAAGACCAGCCTAGGAGCAAGCCCATCTCAATTCAATGTGATTACCTCTTACAGTAGCTCTGTTCCCCAGTAACAGAGGTCAAATTCTTATCTTTCATTTTTCCAAACAGCAGAAGCTGCAGCAACTGCTTAACACTTGTTAGAAATATAAACTATTGGATCCTAGCCCAGACCTAAATCAGAAACTCTGGGGCTTAGGGCCCAGCAGTCTGTGTTTTAACAAACCCTCCAGGTGATTGTGATGCAAGCTAAAGTTTGAGAAACACACAAAAAGAGTTTCAACCCTGACAGCCTTAAAAAAATACTGATTCATGAGTCCCAACCTCAGAGTTTTTAATTATTCTTAGGTGCAGCCTGCGCATTGCGATTTTTAAAATCTCTTGAAAGGTTTCTCGTGTTCAACAGGGTGGAGAATCATTGACAAAAGGAAGATTTGGGTCTCCAAAGAGGCATGTCACCTCAATGGGGCTGGTCTTCTAGATCATTGGAATCAAGTCTTTCTTTACCCACGTAGCCCACACAATCCCAGTTTTCACCCACACTTTGAAAACTTAATAGTGCTACAAAAACTGTGCAGAATGAAACCCTGAAATGCTGTGTAATTTCTTACAGACCCAAAAAAGGAAGGTGGCAGCAAACGTCACAGGTTTCTCAAAACTCTTCCTGAATAAGGATTTTCTCTTCTTTCTTTTTCTTTTTCCCAGAGAATGTGACTCATTCCTGTCTATTCTTGGTGTCCACATTTAAGTTCATTAATAGGTTCTCTCATATGGCGGCTTTGTGACTTTGTGGACTTTAGGGAATCACTTTTCAGTCATATTCTATTATATATCTAGGAAATCTGGCACTAGATAAAATGATTCATCCTTCTAATTTTTAACTTAAAATATTAAATTACACTATAGTCTGTGGTGTTCTGTGACACCCATTTCCTCTCAGCGGTGACTGTGACTGTCAGCTTTAACATCCCTTATCTTTGTTCATACTGTCCTACATATCTACGGAAAGAATGTAAATTTATATATATATGCTTTTAAATGGTCACAGCTCTACTTCTAATGCTTCATTCAGTTGATGAAAATTACCAGGTTTTATTGATAATTTTCATGATGAATGACTCAGCCATTTGTGCAGATGCTTTGTTTCAAAAATACTTGTGGAAATGCCATTTTGAGATAATGAGATGGCAGCAGATATTCAGAAATATAATGGGTCATGTGTATATATAGCGGTGGCTCCTCTGGACCTTCCAGTGGATGTTTTGAGACAAGATAGAGAATCGTTTGTCAGTTGGATCATTAGTTCCCTTAAAAAATCAGTTCCCTTAAAAAAAAAAAAGTACAGTTTAGCGACTGGGGAGTATAGATTGTGGAGCCAAACTGTGTGAGTGAAGTCTGAAACCCAGCTCTGTTCAGTCTACAATATGTGTGATCTCGGATAAGCTATTTAATCATTTAATGCCTCTATTTTCCATCTTTAAACTGGGAATGAAAATTATTGATTCTCAGTTATGCAAGTCTTATGGATTAAGCCAATTAACATACGTAAAGCACTTAGAACAAGGCTTTTCACATATTAAGATCTCAATACATCTGGTGTGTGTAAAGGTCTTGCTGTTCTCACATCCAGATTCACGAATCGAAGTTTTTAAAAGTTGTAGTCACTGAATAGTATGAGACAAAACATAAACTCAAATTAGATTGCAATCATCTTTATATCTTGGAGAAAATTTTAAACCAATGTGATAAAACCCCTTGATTTTCACTGCTCTATCAAAGCTCGGCTGATTTGTTCCTGTGGTGACCAGTCACTGGGATTCTTGCATGCTCCCCACTAAATTCCATACAGATGTGATGCTCCCACAAGGTAGCAAGGAAGGAGAGGGCAAACAAAGGTATACAGTTTTGCTTCAGATTTTAAGTGTTGGTTATGGACAGAGTCATTACTAGAGTAGAAATTTAAATAACAACTGTAATAATTGAGAATCACCTGTCCAACAAGAACAAAATTTCATGGTTGAAATTACATCCAAAGCATCAAGCCCATGTAATTATATGGAGTGCTGAAAATAATGAAAACATATTTCTTGAATGGCTTATAGCTCATAAAGCATTCTTTTATAATAATAATGCATTTTATTTGTACAATGTATTATGCTTTACAAATTACTTTTAAATGTTATTTCACTTCACTCACCCAACAGCAATGTGAAGGTAAAATAAATGTCTTCTACACAATGCAAAGGACAATACCAGAACTAGACATCATACCCTCTGAGTTCTAGCCACCTTATCAACTGAGTGCATTCATGTCATCTATTCTGGTGCTCCATAAAACCTTAATTCTAGACATATGTAGAAATTTTTGGATAACCAGTCAACATTAACATTAATAGTTTTATATTATACAGCATATGTCTTTTTTATCATTTATAATTTGCTATTAAATAGTATATACAAAATACTTTGATAGTCTGAACTATTCTACTAGAACATCAGGAAAATAATTTGTATTGTACAAAGGAATTTTTTTTTTAATTTTTGTTTCTAACATTTTTTGAAGTATCTCCAGTAGTTACATACATTTTGCAGGAGAAAAGCATTGCTCTTAGAAGGAAAAGCATTGGAAACTTACAGAGGATAACTGAAAACAATTGACTACACAGTTCCTTCCAGAGTAACTACAATAATTCAATTATACTGAATATATATATATATTCTTATATTAATATATATAGGCTATAAATGTATGTGTGCATATATGTACCTTTAGCTATTTCTTACATATTCAAATCTGATAGTTATTGCTTCTTATACATTTTTAAAAGAAGGAATCTTAAAGCAACTGCTATTTGGGTTTTCAGTGAATTTTTGTATTGGCTTACTAATTATATAACTGTAGTAGTTGAAGGGAGAGACAGAGTATGGAAAAGTGATGTTTTCTTTATAAGTATGTTGGGGGAAAAGCCAAAGAAACATAAGAAGAGGACCATGTAAAAGATTAGGAACATGTACCATATCAAGCTACTTTTGGGAGTGACTGGTTGGGGCCAAAGAATCAGATCACATCCATGGGGATATGGGAGGTTAGAGCTGCCTTTAGGAGAGCAAACAGTTTCACTTTCAGTTCTACTGGGAAGATGTTATTTGTAAGGAAGGATTAAATGGACAGAATTTAAACTATGAATGTCAAGTAAAGAAGTGGGGGCAGTGGGAAACTTATGGTCTTTGAGCAGAATATTGTCTAGTTATTGTTGTTATTATTTTGAGACAGAGTCTCGCTCTGTCGTCCAGGCTGGAGTGCAATGGCGAGATCTCGGCGCACTGCAACCTCTCCCTCCCAGGTTCAAGCGATTCTCCTGCTTCAGCCTCCCAAGTAGTTGGGATTACAGGCATCCGCCACCACACCCGACTAATTTTATTTCTCTTATTAGTAGAGATGGGGTTTCACCATGTTGGCCAGCCTGGTCTTGAACTCCTGACCTCAGGTGATCCACCTGCCTCGGACTCCCAAAGTGCTGGGATTAAGGCGTGAGCCACTGCACCCGGCCTGTCTAGTTATTATTATTATTATTATTTTGAGAGAAATCTCACTCTTATTCCCCAGTTTGAGCACAATGGCTCGATCTCGGCTCACTGCAACCTCCGCCTCCTGGGTTCAAACGATTCTCCTGCCTGTGCCTCCCAAGTATCTGGGATTAAGTCGCCTGCCACCATGCCCAGCTAATTTTTGTATATTTTAGTAGAGACAGGGTTTCCACCACGTTGACCAGGCTGGTCTCGAACTCCTGACCTCAGATGATCCGCCCGCCTCAGCCTCCCAAAGTGCTGGGATTACAGGCATGAACCACTGCACCCAGCCCGTTATTATTAATAGGAGTAGAGAGACCTAATGTCACCGGGGGTGGTGGTGAATTTCTTCTAGCCATTCAGAAAGGCTGGGATACTAACAAGGGTTTGTTCACGTAAGGGGGGCTGTGGATGTCTGGGTACTAGTCAAGTAGTAGTGATGATCACCAGTAGGAGAGAGTTTTGACCAACAGAAACAAAGTTACCAGCATGGCAGAAAAATGTGGAAATGGGGCCAAAACACCAAAAGTCTTATTTGTAGACTCACAAAATAAAACACTGGAAAACACTCAGAGTTAGCTTAAGCACATTTTGATGAGGACTACACTTTACTACTAGGATATTTCACTGGTAATTTGGCTATATTTTAAATAAATGAGACCTTTGTTTTCATATGTTTGTACAACTGTGCCATAGGGATTTTGGATGTTAGAGTCACGCCTCCCAAAAGAAGCAAGGTAACAACTCCTCTCGGTTTCAGTGAGCTTTATAAGTCCAGCAGGGCAAGCGATATCTTTTAAATTAGCTTTCTTAGAATATAGGGCTCGAGTTGTACATAACCATTTTATCTACTTTTGAAATGATTAGCAAAAAATATAGCATGTATACTCTTCTTCAACCTACATTTAGTATTGTTGTGTATTCACTATAGTAAACCAAAGAATATTAGAGGTGAGAATTCAAGGCCTGGATAATTAAGTTACTTGTTCAGAGTTTAAAATTAGTTAAACTAAAATTTTTTTTTTTTTTTTTTTTTTGAGATGAGTCTCACTCTGTCATCCAGGCTGGAGTGCAGCAGCTTGATCTCAGCTCACTGCAACCTCTACCTTTAGGGTTCAACCAATTCTCCTGCCTCAGCCTCCCAAGTAGCTGGGATTATAGGCATGCCCCACCACACCCCGGTAAATTTTTTATTTTTAGTAGAGACAGAGTTTTACCATGTTGGCCAGGCTGGTCTCAAACTCTTGACCTCAAGTGATCTGCTCACCTCAGCCTCCCGAAATGCTGGGATTACAGGTGTGAGCCACCACACCTGGCCAGTTAAACTAAATGTTAATCAAAATACTCTATCTTAGAAAAAAATGGTATAAAGAATTGGTTATTTAATTTTGTGATGCTTCACTAACATAAAATAATTCTAAATTAGTCACTAGGACATTTTGTCATTATTGAAATAGATAATCACTGCAATTTACAAGATTTTCCTGCTGGTCATGTTTTCACAGAGAAGAAAATATATCTTCAAAATAAATCTTAGTTTTATTTTTCGTAGGCTTAAGTTAGGGAAAAGGGAGTGAGAAACCCATACCATTATTAACTGGGACAGGCAGGGGAGATGCCTAGATTGGCTTTTGGACTGATGTAGCCTAGAATTCTTCTAGGGGTTTCTCACACACACTGGGGTATCTCTGGATAATTGAGTCCTTTCTATACTTTATAGGGTATTCTCACAGAATCTAGGGCAAATTGAATATCTGAAGTATAATACAAATTCTTAAAGGAAATTCAACCACAATCTAATCAGACTCCTGGTCTTCATTTCCTAATACCATCCCCTTGAAGACTAAAATGCTAGAAAAACCTGATACATACTAATCTTTCCTACTTCTCTGCCTTCTTACCTCCCTCCCTTCCTTTTCTTGCTTCTTTCCTTCCTTCCCTTCTCTGCCTCCCACACTCCTTTTTTTCCTTCTGCAAGACTTTATTTATTGAGTAGCCACAGTGTCCTTAGATTGCTCTGGACAGATACAACTAAATAAATTACATAATGCGTGTCACCAAGATGCCTGAATTGTCACACTAAATGACAATATTTCAATACAAAATATATCAAAAGAAAGTATGTATTAAAATAATAAATGAGTGGCATGTAAAGTTATCTCTAAAGTCTGCCATTTTCTCTGCATCCATACTGTCAACCTTAATTTATAATAGTATCTTCTGTAACATGAAATACTTCAAATAGTCTTTTAGCCATTTTCTTTACCTCAAAGTTGAATTCTTGTTGAGAGGTGAAGCCGGCTGGGCTTCTGGGTTGCCTGTGGGACTTGGAGAACTTTTCTGTCTAGCTAAAGGATTGTAAAAATGCACCAATCAGCACTCTGTGTCTAGCTAAAGGTTTGTAAATGCACCAATCAGCACTCTGTAAAAATGACCAATCAGCACGATGTGGGCAGGGCCAAATAAGGTAATAAAAGCTGGCCACCCAAGGCAGCAGGGGCAACAGGCTTGGATTCCCTTCCACTTTGTGGAAGCTTTGTTCTTTTGCTCTTCACAATAAATCTTGCTGCTGCTCTCTTGGCGTCTGCACTACCTTTATGAGCTATAACACTCACCATGAAGGTCTGCAGCTTCACTCCTGAAGTCAGTGAGGCCAGGAACTCACTGGGAGGAACAAACAACTCTGGACCTGCCATCTTTAAGAGCTGTAACACTCACTATGAAGGTCTGCAGCTTCACTCCTGAAGTCAGCGAGACCACGAACCCACCCAGAGGAATGAACCACTCCAGGTGCACCACCTTTAAGAGCTGAAACACAACTAGATGCAGTGGCTCACGCCTGTAATCCCTGTACTTTGGGAGGCCGAGGTGGGTAGATCACAAGGTCAGGAGTTTGAGACCAGCCTGACCAACATGGTGAAACCCCGTCTCTACTAAAAATACAAAAATTAGTGGGCACGGTGGCACTTGCCTGTAATCGCAGCTACTCAGGAGGCTGAGGCAGGAGAATTGCTTGAATCTGGGAGGCGGAGGTTGCAGTGAGCCGAGATTGCACCACTGCACTCCAGGCTGAGTGACAGAATAAGACTCTGTCTCAAAAATAAAAAAAATAAAAATAAAAAAAAATAAAAAAAAATAAAGAGCTGTAACACTCTCTGCTTAGGTCTGCGTCTTCACTCCTGAAGTCAACAAGACCAAGAACCCACCGGAAGAAACCAATTCTGGACACATTATCAAACAATTTTCTATCCTTTTATTAGGTAGCTTTAAAAATATTTAAATAATAGTGGTCAGAATTCATTCTGCATTTACTTGGTACCAGGTAAGTTATCTTAAAAAAACTCTAAGACGGAGTACTATTGTCCTTTTCTTTTTCAGACTCAGCCTGACACGTGGAGAAGTTAAACATTTGGCCAAATTCACCCTAAAACTAGGGAAGCTGGGGAGCAAGCCTAGGTTGCCTGACTCAGGGGCCCTTACTTTAACTGATCTCTACAGTGCTTCAAATTTAATTTGAAGTTCTACTGCTTCAAACAAAAGCAGCCCGATTTACAGAATGGTTCCCATTGTCTGTCATTTCAAAGTCCAAATCCTTTTCATGGCTCACAGTTAACTGACATCTGATCTATCCCTGGTTTACACACTCTGGTCCCTGCTTTACTCCAAGGTCTCATCTTATTTCTCTCTCATTCCAACTCCATGAACTAAATGCAGATCTGAAATGTTAGCTTCTGCCTGGGAGTTTTTGAGAATGCTGTTTGCTCTAACATCCTTATTCATGTTTCACAATGGCTAACAATTACTCATTAGTTAGGGCTCAATTAGAGCCTTGGATTTTTCTCTCTAGGGTCTCCCCTTTTACTGGAGTGCATTTTCTGACCTAAGTTTGGCAAAGTCCTCCTGTAGTACCACAGTGTCCTGAGTCTCCATTATCATACCACTCAAGTTAGCTTATTTGTTTTTAATGTATAATTAACACGAGATTTTGGGTTCTATGGGCATCCAAAGAGAATTAGAAACTAACCCTAAAGGAAGATTGAAACTATATTGGTAACAAAAAAAAATTTTGTACTAGGTGAGCTTTCAAATTTTTGAGAAAAATACTGTGACATTAAATATTCATATGACTGGGTAAGGCTTATTCCAATTTCAGAAAAATTAAAATGTGAAAAAATACATTTTAGATTTTTAAAAAATGGAGTCATAAATAGTTGCCAAATGTTCAGGGCACATTCTGAAAGTTGTTATTATTTTTTTTTAGTCTTTTAATTGTGATAGTAGCCACAACCATAATGACGAAGATGCAGGCTTAGATAGATATTTAGGAGGTAGATAGATATTTAGGAGGTAAAAAAATCAAACCCAAACTTCCATGTATGTGAGTATGTACATTTTTCTACAAATGTGTACTGCTATTAACATCCTGTTCTAAGCTAGTTATCTATTTTCTTTTTAAAAAACAGTGATAAATAAGCTTTTAAAATACAGCTGCCTAAGAATGTTGCTGATATTAGTAACCTCCAGCATTGGTGTTTTACGAAGTGCACGGAAGAAAGGAAATGAAGCTTCAAGTTCAGAACAGACAAAGCATATTTAGAAGAAAAAAGGAGCAGAAAATAATATGCCCATGATAATTGATACTTAAGTGTTGTGGCTTCTGCTGTGCCTTAATATAAATAAATAGGTAGGTAGGTAGATAGATAGATAGATGATAGATAGATAGATAGATAGATAGATAGATAGATAGATAGATAGATAGATACATACATACATACACACACACACACACACACACACATCTACCCTTGAAAGATAAAACCAAATCTTGGCTTCACATGGGTTAGGGTTCACTTTATATGTCACACACATTGTAGGAGAGCCTAAGCTGAAATATGAACCCAAGATTGTCCGGGATTGGTAGAGTCCTGGGGTTCCTGTAGAGTCATCGCTTGGTATGCATGAAGGATTGGTTCCAGGACTCTTGTGGATACCAAAATTCTTAGAAGTCCCTCATATGAGATGATGTTGCATTTGTATATAACCTGCACATATCTCCCACATATTTCAAAATCTTCTTTAGATTACCTATAATACTCAATAACAATGTAAATGCTATCAAAATCGTTGTTATACTATAATTTTATTTGTATCTTTATTGTTGTATTGTTATTTTTATTAATTTTCTTTGAATATTTCCAGTCTGCTGTTGATTTCATCCGTGGATGTAGAACCTGTGGATGTGAAGGTCTGACTGTATTAGTTTGCTAGGATCACTGTGACAGAATACCACAAACTGTGTGGCTTTAACAACAGAAACTTATTTTCTCACATTCTGAAGGCTGGAAGTCCAAGATTAAAGTGTTAGCATGTTTGGGTCCTCCTGAGATATCTTTTCTTGGCTTGTAGACAGCTGTCTTCTTGCTGTGTCCTCACATGGCTTAGAGAATACATGTACAAACCCTTAGAGTATCTTTCTCTTCTTGTAAAAGCACCAGTCATATCAGATTAGGACCCTACCCTTATGACCTCATTTAACTTTAATTGCATCTTTGAAGTCCTTCTTTTCAAAGATAGTCACACTGGGCAGTAGGGATTCAATAAATAAATTTAGAGGATACAATTCACTTCACAATAAAGCACATATAATTCTTCTTTGAAATAAAGTAACTTCAGCACAAGCCTTAAAAATATCCATGAATTTACATCAGGCAGTTGAATAAACTGTCCATTAAAAAGAATTACAAAACACATAAGGAAACACACTGAGTAAGTATGAGCAGAAACAATAAATGTCAAAATAGTTATCCTAAGGATTTTACAGATGAGAAGATAGGACATATTTAGAATATATAAAAAAAAGTTTAGTCAAAATAGGTAAACTTTAAAAGGAATGAAAATAATAGCAGCAAAAAACAAGTGAGTATAAGCAAAATAGACCTTTTTTTAAGTTTACATGATAATTTCAAACATAAAAAATTATAAAGATAAAAATAATACAAAGAACACCTCTATAATATTCTCCTAGCTTTGTCTATTAATATTTTATACTATCTTGCATATACAAATGTAGCTCAATGATGTTACATCTCAATAAACACATCAGAAGCCAAAATATCGTAAATCAAAATGCATTTAATACTCCAATAAACCTATTGTACAATGAAAAAAAGGTGAATTGATCCATCATAAGTCTAGATGTTCCTTGATCTATGATGGGGTTTTATCGACTTTTCTGAGTTCACTTGATAAACTCACAGTAAAGTTGAAAAATTATAAGTCAAAACCATCTTAAGTTGTGAACGATTTGCATGCGTATATATCATAGAAAACAAATAAAATTATATATATATATATATGTGAGGCGAGGGAAACACTGTATATGTTCCCATAATGATTAAAAATTGCTAGTATTTTTTAATCCATGAATCATTAGATTCAAAAGTTTAAAGAATTTTTAAAAGAATAAATAAATTTGTTGGTAGAAATTTTAGTGAAAGTTCAGGCCACAAAAAAACTTAAAAGTTGAATGAATAGAACTATCATCATCAACAACAAAAAATCCCTGACAATTTGAATTGCAGCTGATTCCTCAACACCAACCATGAAAATCAGAAGACAGTAGAACAATTTCCTTTGAATTCAGAGGGAAAGTAATTGCTAATCTATAACTTTGTTCCCAAATAAACATCCATTTAGAATGAGGACAAACAAAAACATTTTCAGATAAAAGAAACAACGATAATTAAATCAAAAATCTTTCCAGAGATATTCCTACTAACAGTACATTACTATAAGCACTTGTGAAGAATACAACAATTAAGAATGGAGGAAAACAATCCCAGAAGGAGGACCTGAAGTATAAGAAGTAGGTGGTAAAATATTGACAAACATGAGTTTAAACCTAAATAAATATTGACTGTAAAAAGAGAACCATTTGTAGATAATAAAAAGCAAGGCAGAACTAAAATACTGTATAGCAGCTTTATGTGAGATGGAAAAGGACTCCTGTAATGACTGGAGTAATGAAAGAGGTAAGAAAGAAGAGACCAAGGGCTACAATAAAAATGAAATAGTGGACAATACCAAATGTGAATATAGATGCATATAGATACAAATTGTAGATTACTACCACATTGTATTATTGCAGTTTAAAGGTGGAAAAACATGATCTCCCAAAGGATACAGAAAACAATCATTCAGCAAAATTCAGCACCCATTTGTGAACTATATTTTAGAAATAGATATATAATAATTGTACATATCTATGGGATGACAAGTGATATTTTGATACCTGTATAAAATGTGTAATAATCAAATCAGAGTAGAATATCCATCACTTCAAATATTTATCATTTCTTTTTGTTGTGCACATTTCAACTTTTCTAACTATTTTGAAATATAAAAGAAATCATTAACTATAGTCACCTTACTATGTTATCAAACACTAGAACTTATTTCTTCTATTTAATTGGTATGTTTGCACCCAGAAACCAACCTCTTCACCTTCCTCCTATCATGGTTCGTAGCCTCTGGTAACCATCATTCTCGTCTCTACCTCCTTGAGATCAACTTCTTAAGATTCCACATATGAGTGAGAGCATGTGATACTGTCTTTTTGTGCCTGCCTTATTTCACTAACGTGACCTCCCATTCCAACCATGTTGCTGCAAATGACAGAATTTCGTTATTTATGGTTGAATAGCATTCCATTCAGTATAGATACCACATTTTCTTTGTCCATTCATCCATTGATGGACACCTAGGTTGATACTATATCTTAGCTATTGTGAATAATGCTGTAATAATCATGGGTATTCTTTTGACATACTGATTTCCTTTTCAGTAAATACCTAGTAATGGGATTGCTGGATCGTACGATAGTTCTATCTTTAGCATTTTGAAAAACCTTCATACTCCTTTTCATTTTGAGTGTGCTAACTGACATTCTCTCTAACAGTGTATCAGAGTTCCCTTTCCCCATATCCTTACCAGCATGTTATTTTTTGTCTTTTTGATAATAACCATTCTAACTGGGGTGAGATGTCATCTTGTGGTTTTGATTTGTATTTCTCCGATGATTAGTGATGTTCAGCGTTTTTTATATAACTGTTGGTCATTTGTACATCTTTTTTTGAGAGATGTCTATTATTGATCTGTTGTTGAATTTAGTTTGCTGGTATTTTTTTGAGTACTTTTGCATCAATGCTCACCAGGGATATTAATATGTAGTTGTTCTGTTGTGTTCTTGTCTAGTTTGGATATCAGGTTAATGCTGACCTTGCGGAATGAGTTAAGAAGATTCCCTCCTCTTCAATTTTCTTTCTTTCTTTCCTTTTATTATTTATTTATTTATTTATTTTTTGAATAGTTTGAGAAACATTAGTGTTAGTAGTTCTTCTTTAAAAAAGTTTGGTACAATTCAGCAGCAAAGCCATCTGGTCCTGGGCTTTTCTTTTGTGGAAGACTTTTTGTTACTGATTCCATCTTCTTACTTGTTGTTGGTCTGTTTAGGTTTTCTGCTTCTTCCTGATTCAATGTTGGTAGGTTTTATGTGTCCAGGAATTTATTCATTTTCTCTGAATTTTCCAATTTGTCAATTATAGCTGCTTATAGTAGTCTCTAGTGATCTTTTATATCCTGCAGTATCAGTTGTAATATCTCCTTGTTAATTTCTGAATGTATTTATTTGAGCCTCTTCTCTCTCTTTCTTTTTTTTTTTTTGTACTTTTCTAGTCTAACTAGTGGTTTATTGATTTTGCTTTTCTTTTTAAAAAACCAACCTTTTGTTTTATTGATGCCTTGTATTTTTTAAGTCTCTATTTTGTTTAATTATGCTTTAGTCTTTATTACTTGTCTCTGAGTAATTTGGGGTTTGGTTTGTTGTATTTCTAATTCCTTGAGGTGCATCATTAGATTGTTTAACATCTTTCTAATTATTTTTATGTAGGTGTTTATTGCTATAAATTTTCCTCTTAGCCCTGCTTTTGCTCTATTCCATAGCTTTTGGTATGTTGTATTTCAATTTTCATTTGTTTCAATAAATTTTTAAATTTTCTTCTTAATTTATTTTTTGACTCAATAATTGTTGCTGTAAGCTTGGATGTTTGTCCCTACCAAAAATCATGTTGAAATATGATCCCCAATGTTGGAAGCAGGCCTAATAAAAGGCATTGGGGTCATTGAGTGAATTCCTCATGAATAGATTAATGCCCTCCCTTGGGGGTTGAGTGAAAGATTAGTTCTCATTCTGTTAGTTCCTGTGATAGCTGGTGGTTAAAAAGATCTTGGTGCCTCCCTCTCACCCTCTTACTTCCTGATTTGTTATGTGATCTCTGCACATGCTGGTTCCTCTTCACTTTCTGCAATGGGTGAAAGTAGCCTGAGGCCCTCAGTAGACACAGATACCTAATCTTGAACTTTTAAAAACATCAGAAACATGAGCCAAGTAAATCTTTTTTTCTTACAAATTATCAAATCTCAGATATTCCTTTATAGCAATGCAAAATAGACTAAGATAGTTGTTCAGGAGTATGTTGTTTAATTTCTATGTATTTGTACAGTTTCCAAAGTTTCTCCTCTTATTGATTTCTAGTTCTTTTTTCATTGTGATCTGAGAGATACTTGATATGATTTAAATTTTTAAATATGTGTTAAAATTTGTTAAGAGTTGTTTTGTGGCCTAACATATGGTCTATCTTGGAAAATGTTCCATGTGCTAATGAGAAGAATGTGTATTCTGTAGTTGTTGGATGAAATGCTCTGTAAGTGTCTGTTAGGTCCATTTGGTCTAAAATACAGTTTAAATCCAATGTTTCTTTGTTAATTTTCTGTCTGAATAATCTGTCCTATGTTAAGAATGTGGTGTTGAAATCCCCAACTATTATCATATTGGAGTCTCTCTCTCCCTTCAGATATAATATTAGCTTTATTTATATGGGTGTTCTGTTGTTAGGTGCATATATGTTTAGAATTCTTATATCCCCTTGCTGAATTGATTCATTTATCATTGTATAATGACTTTGTCTCTTTTTACAGTTGGTGATTTATCTGTTTTTTTTTTTTTTTTTTCTGATATAAGTATAGCTACTCCTGCTCACTTTGGGTTTCCATTTCTGTGGAATATTTTATCCGTCCCTTCACTTTCAAGTCTATATGTGTCTTTGGAGATGAAGTGGGTTATTGTAGGCAGCACAGAATTGAACTATGGTTTTTATCTTTTAATTCCTTTTATATATTTTAGATGGGGGATTCAATCCACTTACCTTCAAGGTTACTACTGATAAGTGAGGACTTATTCCTGACATTTTGTTAATTGTTTTCTGTCTATTTTGTATATCCTTTCATTTTTTTATTTCTGTCTCATTGTGAGTGTATTTTCTGTAATGATAACATTTGGTTCTTTTCTCTTTTTCATTTGTGTCTTTTCTCTGCCAGTGAGTTTTATACTTTCTTACGTTTTCATGATGGTAGATATTATTCTTTCGCTTTCAGGTGTAGGTCTCCTTGAAGAATTTCTTGTAGAGCTAGTCTAATGGTAATGAATTCCCTTCATTTTTATTATTTGTTTGGAAAAGGCTTTATTTCTCTTTAAGTTTTGAAGGACAACTTTACTGGGTATAGTATTCTTGACGAGCAATTTTTTTTTTTTCAGCACTTTGAATACATCATCTCATCCTCTCTGGACCTATAAAGTTTTTACTGAGAAATCCAGTGTTAGTATGATAGAGATTCCCTTATATGTGACTTGAATCTTTTCTCTTGCTGTTTTAAAAATTCTTTCTTTTTCTTTGACTTTTGGAAGTTTGACTTCTGTGCCTTAGAGAAGATGTTTTCGAGTTGAATCTATTTGGGGACATTTGAGTTTCCTGTATCTGAATGTCTTCCAAGACTTTGGAAGTTTTCAGCTCTAATTTTATTAAATAGATTTTCTATGCTTTAAATTATCTCTTCTCCTTCTGTAAATCTCAGAATTCAAACATTTGAGTGCTTTATGGTATCCTATATGTTGTATAGGCTTTCTGCATTCTCTTTTTTTCTTTTCTTTTTGGTCTTGCTGGATTATTTCAAAATGCCTGTCAGGAAGTTTAGAAAGCTTTTTTGCTTGATCTAGTCTATTGTTGAAGCACTGAATTGTATTTTTATTTTATTTATTGAAGTATTTAATTCCAGGATTTCTGTGTTTTTGTTTTTTAAAAAATAACTTCTGTTAAATTTCTTATTCATATCATAAATTAGTTTTCTCATTATTTGCATTTCTTAATCTGTGTTCTCTTGTATCTCACTGAGTTTCTTTAATATTATTATTTTGATTTATTTTTCAGACATTTCATAAATTTCCTTTTTGGAGGAAATCTGTTACTGGTGAATTATTGTGTTCTTTTGGAAGTATTATGTTTCCTTGCTTTTTCATATTTTTGGTATCCTTCTGTAGATATTTGTGCATCTAGTGTAACAATTACTTCTCTCATTGTTTATGGATTGGCTTTTTCAGGAAAATTTTTTTTTCTATAGATGGATTTATAGTATTGGTTGGGTAGGTGTTTTGGCTTTGATTCTGTGTGGAGGCTATAGTGTAGTATCCATATGATTTCTTCAGCAGTAATCAGCATGATTGGTGTCTGTGAGTTCCTCAGTGGCTTGCACTGCAGTTGTTAGAGGAGGCCATTGTTAGACTTTGCTAGGGATGGGAATGCCAGGCAGGCTGGCAATTGGGCACCAGCGATAGCAGTGGTGAGCCAGGAAGGCCTGTCCTCAGGCCCCCAGATGGCATGTGCAGATGCTTATAGTGGCAGGTGGGGTGGATCAATCACCAGGCTCCCAAATGTTCTGCTCAGGTGCCAGTGACAGTGGGTGAGGTAGGCCTGTTCTAAGGCTCCTGAATGGTTTGTATAGGCACCAGCAATAGTGGACAGAATGAGTCAGTCTTTGTGTCCCCAGATGCTGTGTGTGAAAGCTGGTGGCAGCATCAGCAGGTAGTATGGGCTTGCCTCAGGCCCTGATGATGTGTGGAGGTGCAGACTGCGGCAGGTGGGTAGGATTGATTCCCAGACCTCCAAACAATATGGTTGGGCACAGGAAGCAGTGGGTGAGGTGGACTTGTCCTCAAGTCCCAGGTGTTAAGCACAGGTGATGGCAGTGATGACAGTGGACATGGCAACCCTGTCCTCAGACACCCGGAGGGTGTATGTCAGTGGCAGTGGCAGCAAGTGGGGTGAGTCAATTCCTAGGCCCCCATAAGATTTGTGTATGTGCCAGCAGGTGGAGTGGGCCTCTCTTCAGACCTCCCAATGGTGTGGTATGGGCACCAGTGGCAGTGGGTTGATGCTCAGGCCCCCAGATGGCACATTTGTGTTCAGAAAGTAGTGGTCATGGCAAGCTTGTCCTCAGGCTCTGCATGACATTTATAGGCCCGGCAGTGTCAGCTGTGGGCAGGGTGGGCTTGTCATCAGGACCCTGGATGGTGCATGCAGGCACAGGTTATTGCAGATGGAGTAGGTAGATTCCCAGGGCCCCAGACAACATGTGCAGAGACTGATGGTAGCAAGTGGGGCAGGCCTTCCAATGGTGTGTGTGGAAGCCAACAGTGTCAGGTGAGGCAGGTTGATCCCCATTGTCCCCAGATGACATGCACCAGATGACATGGCACTAGTGGCAGCCAGGGCCAACCTCTCCTTAGTAACTCAGCTCTTTAGATCATTTTCCACATTCCCTGCCCCACTGTCATGCTCAGGGCCAGAATCTGCCAAGGAGGTGCATGCAGATCATGACACCAGGAGCCACCCTGCAGATTGACCATGTTGCTGTGGTCTGTGCCCACCTGCTCTGGTCAGTGCAGCCAAGAGTCATCCAGTATTTCACACTAAGAGTCAAACTTTTGGCAGGGCACAGTAGCTCACGCCTGTAATGCCAGCACTTTGGGAGGCCGAGGCGGGAGGACTGCCTGAGCTCAGGAGTTCACAACCCACCTGGACAACATAGTGAAACCCTGTCTCTATTAAAATACAAAAAAAAAAAAAAATTAGCTGGGCATGGCAGCATGCACCTGTAGTTTCAGCTACTTGGGAGGCTGAGACAGGAGAACTGCTTGAATCTGGGAGGCAGAGGTTGCAGTGAGCTGAGATTGCGACACTGCACTTTGGCCTGGGTGACAGTGAGACTCCGTCTCCAAAAAAAAAAGAGTCAAAGGGTTCATTTTTTTCAGTAAACTAAAACTTATGAGTTAAATATTTATTTCCCCAAAATCATAGTATTTTGAAGTCCTAACTCCCAGTATCTCAGAATGTGAACTTAATTTGGAAATAAGGTTATTGCAAATGTAATTATAAAGGTTCAGATGAGATCCTACTGGAGAAGGGTAGGCCATTAATGCAATATAACAGATGTCCTTGTAAGAAGAGGAGAGGAAACACAGAAACAGATACACACAGAGAGAAAACAGTCATATGATGATTGAGGCAGAGATTGGAATGATGTACCTACAAGTCAAGGAATCCTAAGGATTGCTGAGAAACAGCGGCTAAAAGAGGCGAGGGAATATTCTCTCCTACAGGTTTCATTGAAAGCATGTGCCTGCCAAAACCTTTATTTCAGACTCTTAGCCACTGGAGCTGTGAGAGAATACATTTTTGTTATTTTAAGCCACTTAATTTGTGGTACTTTGTTAGAGCAGCAATGGAAAAGCAGTGCACCAATAATATAAATATTTAAATTAACCTGATAAATTGTATGTGCCAAAACCTATAAAACATTATACTTAATGATGACAAGATACAGTTATTTCTTTTATGATAAAACTGCATTTTCCCCCTTACACCATACAAAAAACTCAAATCCAGGTAGATAAAGCCACTAATGCAAAAAGGACACCTTCCAAATTCTTAGAAGAGTACCTTGAAAAATAAATTTAAGACCCCCCTTTAATGGTGTAGGAATAGACTTATATTTTTAAAGGCAAACACCATAAAGAAACTATAGTTATATAAAGACATATCAATTATAACTTTTCATAGCTGCGTGATTTGCAATGGCCTCCAACTAGAAACAGGACAATGAATAATTGGATTGTGGTATTTTTATGCAATACAATATTTTATAGTCATGAAAATGTATGAACTAATAATACACTACCCTTATTAATGTGGAGAAATTTTATCAGTATAATCTCAAAAGTAAACATAATTTGCAAAAGAATGCAGAGTATATAATTTATATAGATGTTTTGAAACATTTGAAATAATAGTATATATTACTTATACTACAAATTTATGTAGAAAAATGCATAAGTAAATGATGATAATGGTACCTTCATCTCTGGTAGTGGGAGTAGGGCTATGGCCAGAGAGGAAATCTAAGGGGGTTTCCTCTATAATGCCTAATTTTGTGTTTATTATACTTTTCAGGTTCTTCTTTGTGTTATGATTTTAAACAATGACACATCTATAGTCCAAGTTGATTACTTCTGACCTACCTGAAATTTTAGTGATTTCACAGAATGTTTGTGTATCCTTGAAGGAGATATTTTCTTAGTACCTCTCTATTTTTTTCTTCTTTCCTCTATTCAATAAATAATTATTGCGTCTCTTATTATGTGTTGGATCTAGTATTAGGTACTTAGATTTTTACCCCAAAAGAAATAGAAATTTATTATAGATCATTATTCTAATCCCTCCCAAGTCTAATAATGTTTGATCCATTTGGCTCAAATTTGGGATGACTCCCTTTTTTCATAGAGATCTCTCTGGAATATCCTCTCTGAGGGCACTAGACAGTGGATGGATACCTCCTACTTTAGCTTCTTCCTTTTGTCCATAGGTCACCAGCTGAAAGCTTTCCTAGTTGCTATGTTTTTAAGACATGGCTTTGTTTTATATCTCTCTGAAAGGAGTCCTTACTTTTATTTATCTCTCTGAATAGAAAAACAAATAAACCCTTTTAAAAACTTTTCTCTTTTTTTTAAATTGCCCTAAACCTGACAGACATGGAAATATACACGTGGTTCATTGCTGAGGATTTTTACATGTTCAGATAAACCTTTTGCACCTACAGCCACTACTACAGGCTGAGTGCTAATCATTTTCCAATTCCTACCTGCTCAAAATATGTTTTATTGTAAATATTTCTAATTTCCAGGAAATCAGATAAGTAACATTTATGCTTTTTATATTTGCTTTTTAAAAAATGTGGCTTCCTTGTCCCATTGTGAAAATCTAAAATGACTTGAGGAAATCCATTACTTTTTTTGTACATTCTTACTTAGCTACTTCCTCACATGACATTTGTCTTGAAATCCTCCCACATAGCCTTTCAGAACCTTGCTAAGAAGGAGTTGTCATTCATTGGTCATGTAGAAAGGTTGTTTGAGGCAAAACACATTTGTAATTTAGGAAAGTTATCTAAAATATATTACTTTTTGAGATTTTTCTATACTGAAGTCACAAAACAGTGGTTCTGCTCAGTCTACTGTAGGAATAGATACAGGACATTATATTTAACCTTCCAAATGTGTTTTGCCAGGGTCTTTGCCTGCCATTGCAAGTGTCAAATCACTGGATAAGGCACCATATAATGACATCATGGAGCTGTCAGTCTTTTTATTGCCATCTGAAGTAGGCTTCTTGGAGCTGGGATTCATTGTGCTGCTCTTGTGAGGAGGAAGAATGACACCAAACAGTGGCTGTATACACAACTAGAGTGGAATAATCCAAAGAGGTTCGGTCAAACTCATGCTATATACAAGCACTGAAGATCAACTTAATGAACTGCTGTTGAATTAGAGTAATGGAAACTGTGTTGTCATAAGGGAAACAGAGATGGAAGACTACACTTGAGTGTTTGTAGAAACATTTCAGGGGGTAAATTTTAAAATCACAGAGAATATAACTGCAGTGGAAGACCACAAGTTGTATCAAAAGCTAAATGTTGTGTTAAAAGCTAAGTAAAGGATTCTGAGACAAATAATGTGGAAAGAGTCTATAAGACTTCATTGTAAAAAAAAAAGAAATCAAACTCCTTCAGCACCTGTAGATATGTGTGTGTGCGCGCGCGCGTGTGTGTAGGAGGTATAATTGAGCCCTGTTCCAAAAGGTAGTTTGTACAGTGATTATACTCAAGGTCAAAAGCATTCATCAAAGACAAATGCATAGTCATTTAATTTAACAAGGATTTAGGATTACTCACAGGCTTTTTAGTTACATTGGTACTTGTATTGTTTGATTCAAACCACATTTGAAGAGGTTACAATCATGGCTTTTTGGCTGAATGCTGCAGGTCAGCCCAAGAAAAATAGGCAAGGTAAAGTGTTGGACAAGGAAGAAGGCCCAATGGAAAGCGACAGCTAATATTCTAGACTTGGCAGCAGTCAGGAGGACAGGTGGCAAAAATCTTTCATGCTGAAAAGCAGTCTGAAAGGTGACATTGAACATGGGTAATAGAGAAAGGTTTAACAGTCTGATTCCTCAATTTAGAAATGCTACTGAGAACCCAATGTTCCATAGAACAAGGATCAAAATTCTCAGCTAAAGGCACTTTGTATGTAGAAAGAAAAAGGGCATTGCTATAAATATCAGATGCTTTATTGCATGGCATGCCAAAGGGAAGATAACGGAAGCAGTATCATATTCTCTAAGGGTGAAAATGAATCTGGGGTGAATACTTCTACCAGAATCACAGAAGTGTGGATGTTAAAGCATAAATGTGGGATCTTTAGCATTTTACAAGTATAATTGCCTTTAAAATTCAGACAAACTGTGTAGTACTGATAACATAAATGTATAATATAGGATAAAATGTTCAGATTTTAGGACAATATTAGACCTTCTTCAGGGTTTCATGCAGGTGATTAAATTGTCCAAGGACTTTGAAAAGATACATAAGAAAGCTAAAGAGAAAGAGAGGAGAATTGGTAACAGTCATCTGAAGGAGGATGTAGAGAAGGAAGATGACAGAAAATTGAAGGTAATGAAGTAAACAGCCAACCCATGTAGTCTTTGACGTAGAAAACTACGAAATGTAGACTCTTGGGTTGTACAGGCTGGAGAAAGAGAAGAAGAAGAAATGAGACTATTCTGTTGCCAGAACTGTAAGTATCCACGCCAAAACCCCATACTGGCTACCCTCAGTGCCAGAAGAGGCAGGAACCAGATTTCGGATCCGTATTCAAATGCTGCCAGATAGCTACCAGTGATGTAACTTTTGGCATCCGTGTGGCTGTTTTTCATGCCTGGATACGATTTAATTTCCCCATAACTTGGGAATACTTAGGATTTCATACACTTCCTTTTTGCTTCTTCCATCATTGGCACTCGCTTTTTTCCCCTGATCCTTTATGATAAGCTCTTGGGTTTCTGAGTGACATATACTGATATTCTGAAACCTGTTTTTTCTTTTGTTTTGTTTCAGTTTGGTTTGTGATATATTTCAGCAGCTTACAGTTCTTCAAGGGAACTTTAGATTTCTGAAATTTCTGCTCCAAGATTTTGCCTTTATTCAATTATTTTTATTGCATACATTTAAGGTGCACAACATGATGTTTTGATATAATTATCCTGATATACATACACATAATGAAGTGATCACTACAGTCAAACAAATTAACATATCTATCAGCATATAATTACTTTTTTGTGGCAAGTGTATCTAAAACCTACTCTTTTGGAAAATTGTCAGTATATGATGCAATATTTTTAACTATAGTCCTCAAATTGTATATTAGATCTCTAAATTTATTCATCCTACATAACTGCAAGTTTGTACTCTTTAACCTATATTTTCTTATTTCTCCCTTCTTCCAACCCACCCCTGGTAACCACCATTCTATTCTCTGTTTCTATGTCTTCAATTATTTTTAAGATTCCACATATAAGTGAGAACATGGATTATTTTTTTCTGTGTTTGGATTATTTTACTTAGCGTAATATCCTCTAGGTTCATCCATGTTGTTTCAACTGGCAAGGTCTTCTTTTTTGAGGCTGAATAATATTCAGTTGTATATACATAATTTTTTAATTCATTAATCTGTCAATAGATACCTCAGTTGTTTTCAGATCTTGACTATTGTGAATAATTGCTGTAACTAATATGGAAATGCAAATACCTTTACCAGGCGGTGCCTTTACTCCTTTGAGTATATACCTAGAAAAGGAATTACTGGGTCATATGGTAGCTTCATGTTTAATTTATTTAGGATTTCCATACTTTTTTCCATAATGGTTGCACAATCGACTTTCCCACCAACAGTGTACAACCGTTTCTTTTCCTTGATGCCCCCACCAACGCTTGTTATTTCCTGCCTTTTCGATAAAAAGCCATCCTGACAGGTGTGAGATGATATCTCATTGTGATTTTTATTTGCGTTTCTCTGATGATTAGTGATGTTGAGCACCTTTTTATATAAGGTTGGTCATTTCTATGTGTTCTTTGGAAAAATGTCTATTCAGGTCCTCTGCTCATTTTTAATGAGGTTATTGTTACAGTTCTTTCTATTATATGCTATTGAGCTGTGTGAGTTCTTTACCTATTTTTATATTAACCCCTTATCAGATATATGGTTCACAAATATTTTTTTCCCAACTCAAGCCATTTCATTTTGTTTAGTGTTTCATTCGCCCTGGAGAAGCTTTTCTTTTTTTGATGTAGTCCTATTTGTTTATTTTTGCTTTTCTTACCTGTGCTTTTGGTGTCATATCTGAAAAATCATTGCCCAGACGAATGTCAAGAAGCTTTTCTCTTATGCTATTTTCCTTCTAGAAAATACAGTTTCAGATCTAATGTTGAAGTCTTTAACCTATTTCCAGTTGATTTTCTAAAAGATAAGGGTCCAATTTTATTCTTTTGCATGTGGATATCCATTTTTTTCCTAAGCCATTTATTGAAAAGACTGTCCTTTCTCCATAGTGTCTTCTTGCTGCCCTTGTTTAAAATTAATTGACTGTACATGCCTGGGTTTATTTCTGACCTTTCTATTTTGTTTCATTGACCTATATGTCTCTTTTTATGGCAGTGCCATACTGTTTTGATTACTAGTGCTTTGTAGTAGATTTTAAAATTAGGTAGTATGATGCCTCCAGTTTTGCTCTTTTCATTCAGGGTTACTTTGGCTAGTCAGAGTCTTATGTGGTTCTATATGTAGTGAATTTTAAGATTGTCTTTTCTATTACTGTGAAAAATGTCACTGAAATTTTGGTAGAGATTGCATTGAATCTGTTGGTCACTTTGGGTAGAATGGACATTTTAACAATATTGAAAAGTCTTCCAATCCATGAACACAGGATATCGTTCCACTTGTGACTTCAATGTTTTCATCAATGTTTTATGGTTTTCTGTGTACATATATTTTATTTCTATGGTTAAATTTATTCCTAAATATTTTATTTCATTTTATTTTGGGGAGAGCATTCCTATACATTAAAATAAACTACCTGAAAAAGAAATGAAGACATTGCTTTTTAAAAGGCCTGAAAGGCAACCCAGTGCCTTCTTTGAACTGGACTCCTGGAGCCTTCTTGGCATTCCTTCCCTTTTCCACATTCCAGTGAGTGCACCACAGTCTCTTCTTAGACTAAGTGCAGGACCCAGACTCAGGACTTTTTTCAGAACTTCTGTTCTATTCCTATTGTTTATGTCTTTTCTCCAGATGCTTCTCAACCTTCCATCTGTACTGCCATCTGCTGGTTACGAACAGCCTTGTTCTTCAAATTAACAGCCTTGTTTTGGATCTAGTTAATATCAAGAAATAACCACAGCAATAATAAACAGTAAAAGATGATATATATTTAAAAATTATTGTGGACAGAAGAAAATTTTTTTATATCGTGGAACTTTGACAATAAACAAAATAAATAAAAATACATTAAATATTAGATAGAGATAACTGCTAACAAGAACAAAATAAAAAAGAAAGGAGTATAAAATATCTTGGAGGTTAAAATTTGTGATGGGGTATGTAGGGAAGATCTCTTTAAGAAAGTGACTTTTGAATAAACATTTGAGGAAGTGAGGAGCCAGCCATGTGGCTGTCTTGTGAAAGACCATTCTAGACAACAGCAGGAACAAAGGCCCCGAGGTGACAGCAAGCCTGGCATGGTCAAGGCACAACAGAGGAGAAGGCATTGTAGATGGAGAAGGAGGGGTAAAAGTGGTGAGTAGTAAAAGAAGTTTTCAGAGAGGTCATTAGAACCAGTGCATGTAGGGCTCTTGTGGTCATTGTAGACATTTTGCCTTTGATTCTAAAGCAAGGTTCCGGACAGAAGAAAGATATGATCTGTTTCATGTTTTAACAGTACTGCTGTAGTTGCTTTATGGATAATATATTGTGTCTTAGAGATGTCAACAGATTTACTTAACCTTTTGAGACTTAAAGCCCAGGGGCCTAACCAAAAATATATCAAGGTATACCAGTCACATTGGTAACAAAAGTGGTTTAACCCAGAGCCAGTGAGTAAAACTTATGGACTTTATAGAATAAACATGCTTCTTAAAGTATCACAAGAAGATTGAAAATGAAACCTAAACCTAGAAGGATAAAGTAGAACGTGCAAGCCGGGGAAGGCTTACATGAAATGCCTCTATGGCAACAGTTCTCAAACTTCTTGATTTAGAGACTTCCTAGAGCTTCTTATTCTTTAAAATTATTGAGGATCCCAAAGACCCTATGATTATGTGGGTTAAATACATTGATATTTACCATAATGAAAATGATTAATAAACTAAGATCCTTTAAAAATAGTTATATGTTTGTTCACTCAAGAAAGACAAATCCATTTTGTTTACAAAAATAACATACTTTTTTGAGCAGTAACTATATTTCCCAAGTAAAAACGAGTGGGAAGAGTGGCATCATTTTACATTTGTGTAAATCTCCTTGACGCCTGGCTTGATACATTAACAGTTGATTTTTCTAATCTGCTTCACCATTTCTTCTTTTAAGAAACCACACACCATGTAGCTTGTGAAAAACTACACTGTATAATAAAGTGTCAGAGTTAAAACACAGATAATATCTTTTTTGATTATTAAAATATTTTTGACCTGTGGATTTCCTGAAAAATAGGTCTCTGAACTACACTTTAATTTTTACACTGCTGTAAAAAAAAACAAGTTATTATATGTATAAGGATCTACTTTGCCTTAAAACATATACCAGTGTCTCAGTAATAGAGGTAAGGTGAATTATTCTAAATCAGAATAAAGCAGAATGAATGTAGTAAAATTGTGCTTGGAAAAATTCCTAACCATGTGAGATTTGCACACCCAAATTGTCTTATATTGTTTAATTTGGCACATCCTTTGTATTTTTTTCGAGTTTTATTAATTTTATTCCAGACATACATAGAGTATTAAATTATTTTGGGGGGCACAATCTTTGTCTTGAAGTGTAACATTTTGGGAAGAGAGAGGGTGAAAAAAGAAAAAGTCCAAGGAAGTAAAATGATTTGGGTAAAGACCAATTCCCTGGGAGCAATAAATGGTGAAAGATACTTTTTTCCTGTTTTTATTCATGACTTGAGACAGAGTTTTAGCCATGAGGGTAGTATTTATTATGATTCAGTGGACGTGACGAGGTCTCCAAAAGTACTTAAACTAGACCTCTTGATTCAATTTAAAGTCATATTGTAACATCTCAAACTAAAAAGAAAATCATGACTTTTAATTCTACTTCTGTGAATTTTTGAGGCAAATTTCAACAAAGATTCAATCATATTTTTTAATTAGTTCAATCTTACTTTAAAAACAGTAACATTTTTACACAAACAAATACATAATAACAAAAAAGTCTCTACTTCAGGAAAAAAATCTATCAGCTCTTGTTTTATAGTGATCTTAATTTCTTTTAGTATATTCAGTGGCAGAAATTGTTTTATTTGATTGTGTTTTCTTTAGGAAAAAGTGCCCTTTTATTAGTTCTTGAACTATTACTAGATTTCATTACACAAAATTTAAAAGGATTAACTTTCTAATTTGTCAAAATTATAGTAGTAACCCATATTTAAAAGATAATCAGAAAAAAACTTAAGATTTGGGCATTATATTTTTGATTTTTATATTACATGGTCGTTTTACCACATAGTGACTTCATTAACAGAGAATGTAGTTCAATAGTTATTTTCATTTTATATTAATTCCTCAATCATTTGGTTTTATATTATTTAGGGCATATAAGGATAAGCAAGTTATATGTAATTTAATATTTAATCGGCATTTTGATAAAAATAATTGAAGTCAATACTGAAAAGAAATGTGGCCTACAACATATCAGGGCATAGCAAAGCTTATTTTTGAAGTGTGTGCCAGCAAATACAATGCACTTGCTGTGGATGCACATATCTTCATAGGAACCTTCATTCCTTCTGCTCTCAAATTGTTACCTGTTATTCTTCAACACTCCATGCTTTCTTGTTTCCAAACATTGGGATAATAATATTAACATGATTGTAGGCCATTATCATCAGCCTGAAAGCAAAAAAGGAATTATGAGAGTGGTTATCAAGTATTTTGGCAAGAGGAGGGGAAGCTTAGAGAAGTGCATTTGTATGTTAGAGGTGGGCCTTAGGAAGAAGACGAGAGCAAAAGAGATAAATTTGAGTGTGGTTATTCAGAGGAGTTTATATCCCAGAATCACAATGATTCTGACAAAATAGATTTCATCATAGTACTTCGGTACATTTTGCATTTATCAGGAACTGAGCTCTATCATCTACAGTTTCCCTCTACTCCATCCTTAATCCTCAACCCCTGTATCCTTTTCTCACCACCTCGTAATGTTAATTTTGAGTTTAACAATGTATTGCTCTTGTTTTAAAATATTATTTCAAAGGGCTGGCGCGGTGGTTCATGCCTGTAATCCCAGCACTTTGAGAGGCCAAGGCGGGCAGATCACATGGTCAGGAGATAGAGACCATCCTGGCCAACATGGTGAAACCCTGTCTCTACTAAAATAGGAAAAATTAGCTGGGCGTGGTGGTGCTGGTCCCAGACACTGTGGAGGCTGAGGCAGGACAATCGCTTGAACCCTGGAGGCGGAGGTTGCAGTGTGCCAAGATTGCCTGCTGCACTCCAGCCTGGCGACAGAGTGAGACTCTGTCTCACCAAAAAAAAAAAAAAAAAAAAAAAAAAAAAAAAAAAAAAAAATTCAAATACGTTACCCTTTTTTGTTTTAATACAAATAGTTTAGTAAATTCACTATGCCAATACTTTCATTTTCTACTCTTTAAAGATTTGTTAAAAAAAAAAAAAAAAAGAAAGAAAGAAAGAAAGAAAGAAATTATATTCTCCCAGTTTCTGGTCCAAGACATAAGGAGCTCAGATGTCACCACTCCAGTCTAAAAAATGTAGAGATGAACGAACTGAAAAATCAACTCTTCTTGGATCTGTAAGAGAAGTCAGGACTCAGGGCAAACCAGTGGCCCCAGGATTGGAAAGACAAATAGGCAAAGACAGAGAGTCATGGCTTATTGGAGTACCAACTCATGAGCTGAAACTTACATGGAAACAAGTTCTGGGGTAGGAAAAATGGAACTGTAATTGACTAATTGCTGGAAATTTAGTGCGAACAAATATGGTAGATAAAAGCTTCCGGTAGACCTAGTCATAGGGGAGTCCATACAATTTTGTGAGTTTTATCTCCTGGAAAACTACTGAGTTCTCATAGTGAGTAGTTGAGAAAAATCCCCCCATGATTCCTGCGGTCGGAAGAGAAAAGGAACCATCTTGAAATATGTCAGATAATTGTTTCCTAAGCAAGGTTTGCCCTCAGGAGAAAGTATTTAACTAGAGCTAACTTATCTGGGAAAAGGGAAATATTTAATTCCAGCTGGCTCTAGCCTTCCACTTGTAAAAAGAAAAATACTAAACTCAAGCCCACTCTAGTCATTAAGGGGTAAAGGGAGCAGATTGAGAAGCACTTGTGAAGTTTACAGTCCTGAGACACACACTTACTAAA
The DNA here is from genome assembly GCF_047675955.1 of Chlorocebus sabaeus. Taxonomy (NCBI): domain Eukaryota; kingdom Metazoa; phylum Chordata; class Mammalia; order Primates; family Cercopithecidae; genus Chlorocebus; species Chlorocebus sabaeus. The sequence continues at coordinate 58,057,929 of NC_132920.1, forward strand.
AGACTGAAACCTAATCATAGGACTGTAGAATGCTTTCCCTCCCTACACTCTTTACCAGCACATTACTAAAGTTCTATTTACAGCAGTATCTTTTACCCAACACATCATGTCTGGCTACATAGAAAAAAATTACCAGGTATACTAAAAGGCAAAAAATACAGTTGGAGAAGACAGCAGTCTTCTCAGAATGAGACAGATATGGCAGAGATATTGGAATGATCAGATTGGGATTTTAAAACAACTACAATTAATATGCTGAAGGCTTTTATAGATATAGGAGGCAGAACACAAGAACAAATGGGCAATGTAAGCAGAGAGATGGAAATTCTAAAAAAAAGTTAGAGCTCAAAAACACTATAACACAAATGAAGAATGCCTTTAACGGATTAATTGGTAAAGTGGACATAGAGGAAGAAAGAATCTCTGAGAATGAGGAGATCTCAATAGAAACCTCCAAAGCTGAAAAGAAAAGAGAAAAAAATACTTTAAAATGTCCAGAATATGCAATAACCATGGGAAACTACAAAAGATGTAATATACAGGTAATGTGCATAACATAATAAGAAAAAAGAGAGAAAGAAACAATGTTTTAAATAATAATTTCTGAAAACTTCCCCAAATTAATGTCAGACACCATAACACAGATATAGGAAGTTTAGAGAACGCCAAACAGAATAAGTGCCCCCAAACCCCTACACCCGGGCATATCATATTCAAACTACATATGGAACCAAAAAAGAGCCTACATTGCCAAGACAATCCTAAGTCAAAAGAACAAAGCTGGAGGCATCATGCTACCTGACTTCAAACTATACTACAAGGCTACAGTAACCAAAACAGCATGGTACTGGTACCAAAACAGAGATATAGACCAATGGAACAGAACAGAGCCCTGAGAAATAATACCACACATCTACAGCCATCTGATCTTTGACAAACCTGACAAAAATAAGAAATGGGGAAAGGATTCCCTATTTAATAAATGGTGCTGGGAAAACTGGCTAGCCATAAGTAGAAAGCTAAAACTGGATCCTTTCCTTACTCCTTATACGAAAATTAATTCAAGATGGATTGGAGACTTAAATGTTAGACCTAATACCATAAAAACTTTAGAAGAAAACCTAGGTAATACCATTTAGGACATAGGCATGGGCAAGGACTTCATGTCTAAAACACCAAAAGCAACGGCAGCAAAAGCCTAAATTGACAAATGGGACGTAATTAAACTAAAGAGCTTCTGCACAGCAAAAGAAACTACCATCAGAGTGAACAGGCAACCTACAGAATGGGAGAAAATTTTTGCAATCTACTCATCTGACAAAGGGCTAATATCCAGAACCTACAAAGAACTCAAACAAATTTACAAGAAAAAAGCAAACAACCCCATCAAAAAGTGGGCAAAGGATATGAACAGACATTTCTCAAAAGAAGACATTTATGCAGCCAACGGACACCTGAAAATATGCTCATCATCACTTGCCATCAGAGAAAGGCAAATCAAAACCACAATGAGATACCATCTCACACCAGTTAGAATGGCAATCATTAAAAAGTCAGGCAACAACAGGTGCTGGAGAGGATGTGGAGAAATAGGAACAGTTTTACACTGTTGGTGAGACTGTAAACTAGTTCAACCATTGTGGAAAACAGTGTGGCGATTCCTCAAGGATCTAGAACTAGAAATACCATTTGACCCAGCCATCCCATTACTGGGTATATACCCAAAGGATTATAAATCATGCTGCTATAAAGACACATGCACATGTATGTTTATTGTGGCACTATTCATAATAGCAAAGACTTGGAATCAACCCAAATGTCCATCAGAGACAGACTGGATTAAGAAAATGTGACACATATACACCATGAAATACTATGCAGCTGTAAAAAAGGATGAGTTTGTGTCCTTTGTAGGGACATGGATGCAGCGGGAAACCATCATTCTCAGCAAACTATCGCAAGAACAGAAAACCAAACACCACATGTTCTCATTCATAGGTGTTGAACAATGAGATCACTTGGACACAGGAAGGGGAACATCACTCACCGGGGCCTATTGTGGGATGTAGTGGGAGAGGGATAGCATTAGGAGATATACCTAATGTAAATGACGAGTTAATGGGTGCAGCACACCAACATGGCACGTGTATACATATGTAACAAACCTGCATGTTGCGCACATGTACCCTAGAACTTAAAGTATAATAAAAAAAAAAAAAGAAAAGAAAAAATGGTATATATGCATGATGGAATACTATGCAGCCAAAAAAAAGAATGAGATCATAGCATTTACAGGAACATGGATGGAGCTGGAGGTCATTATCCATAGCAAACTAATGCAGGAACAAAACAACAAATACTGTGTGTTCTCACTTATAAGTGGGAGCTAAATGATGAGAACACATTTACACTAAAAATGAGAACAACAGACACTGGGGCATACCTGAGGGTGAAGGCTGGGAGGAGGGAGAGGATTAGAAAAAATAACTATTGGGTATAGGCGTAGTACCTTGGTGATGAAATAATCTGTAAAGCAAACTGCTGTGACACAAATTTACCTGTATAACAAACCTGCTCATATACTCCTCAACCTAAAATAAAATTAAGAAAAACAAAAAACACACACAGTAAAATAGGAATATAGGGAAGCTTCTTCAACTTGATAAAGAATACAAAAAACCTGTGACTAACATAATTCTTTTTGGTAAGAAACTACAAGTTTTGCCACTGAGATCAAGAACAAAGCAAGGATGTACCCTCTTACCATTGCTTGTCAACATCATACTGGAAGTACAAGCTAATGCAATAAGACAAGACAATAAAAGGAAGAGGATACATACTGAAAAGGAAGAAAAAAAAAACTGTCTTTCTTTGCAGCCAACATGATTGCCTATGCAGAAAATCTGAAATAATTGACAAAAACTCGTGGAACTAACAAATGATTATAGCAAGGTTGTAGGATACAGGGTTAATATATAAAAGTCAATAGCTTTTCTATGTACCAGAAATGAACAAATGGAATTTGAAATTAAAAACACAATACTGTTTACAAAACACTCCTGAAAATGAAATACATAGATATAAATCTAACAAATGAGAAAAATGACAAAACGTAGAAAAATGTCAAACTAAATGGAGAATTATTCCATGTTCATAGAAAGACTCAATATTGTCAAGATGGCAATTCTTTCAAACAATCTATAGCTTCAATGCAATCTAAATCAGAGTCTCAGCAAGTTATTTTTTATGCTATGTTTTTCAACATTTATTTTAGATTTGGGGGAATTTTGTGTGATGCTGATGTTTGGTGTATGAATAATCCCATCACCCAGGTACTGAGCATAGCACACAACAGTTAGTTTTTCAACCCCTGCCCCCTCCCTCTCTCCTTCCTCTAGTAGTCCTCAGTTTCTCTTGTTGTCATCTTCATGTCCGTGAGTACCCAACTTTTAGCTCTCACTTATAAGTGAGAACATGCTGCATTTGGTTTTCTGTTCCTGTGCTAATTTACTTAGGACAATGGCCTCCAGCTGCCTCCATGTTGCTGCAAAGGACATGATTTTATTCTTTATTATGGTTGTATTCCGTGGTGTATACATGCCACATTTCCTTTATTCAATCTACACTTGATGGGCACCTAGGTTTATTCCATGTCTTTGCTGTTGTGAGTCATGCTGCTATGAGCTAGTGCATGTATCTTTTTGATAATTTGTTTTCTTTTGAATGTATCTCAGTAATGGGATTTTGGCAAGGTATATGTATATAGATACACACACACACATATACATACATATATATACACATACATACATATATATACACACATACATACATATATATACACACACAACCTGATTCTAAAGTTTATATAGGCAAAAGAATAACTGACATAATATTAAGAACAAAGTTAAAGGACTGATACTACCCTACCTCTATGCTAATGTAAACAGTGCTGTATCGGCAAAAGAATAGATAAGTATATCAACAGGAAAGAATAAAGAGCCAGAAATAGACCATAAATATAGTCAACTAATCGTTGATAAAAGAAGAAAAGCAATGCAATGGAGAAAGTCTTTTTAATAAATGATGTTGGAACAACTGGACAGCTGCATGCAAAAAAAAAAATCTAGATGCAGACTTTATAACCTTCACAAAAATTATCTAAAAAAGAATTGCAAATCTAAATGTAAAACATGAAACTGTAAAACTCCGAGAAGATAACATAGGAGAAAATTTAGGCAACCTTGCTTTTGGAGATGATTTTTTTAGATACAACACAAAAATCATGATCCATGAAAAACGGATTGGTAGGCTGGACTTCATTAAAATTAAAGTGATTTTTTTTTTTCTGCAAAAGATACTGCCAAAGAATAAAATGATAGGCCACAGAATAGGAGAAAATATTTTCAAAAGATGTATCCAGTAAATAATTGTTATCAAAAATATACAAAAAGTTTTAAAAACATAACAATGAGAAAACCAGCAAACATTTAAAAATGAGCAAGAGATTTGAACACATACATTGCCAAAGAAGGTATACAGATCATAAATAAGCATTTGAAAAGATGTTCCACATAATAAATCATCAGAAAATGCAAATTAAAATAATAATGAGATACCACGTACCTATTAGAATAATCAAAATCCACGACACTGATAGCACCATATTGTAGTAAGGACATGGTTCGACAGGAGCTCTGATTCATTGCTGGTGGCAGCACAAAATGGCACAGCCATGTTGAAAGAAAATTTCACAATTTCTTACAAAACGTAACATACTCTTACTATACAATCCAGCAACTGAGCTCCTCGGTATTTGCCCAAAGTTGAACACTTATGTTCATGCAAAAAATTGCACAATATCATTTATAGAAGCTTTATTAATAATTGCCAAAACTTGAAAGCAACCAAGATGTGCTTCAATAGGGAAATGGATAAATTGTGGCACATCCTGAAAATGGAATGTTATTCAGTACTAAAAAAAAAGATGAACTATCAAGCCATGAAAATACATGGGTGAAACTAAACTGCTTATTTCTAAATAAAAGAAGCCAGTTAAAAAGGCTATGTACTGGATATTTCCAACCATTTAATTAATATTCTGGAAAAACCAAAACTAAGATGACTGTAAAAATATCAGTGGTTGCCAGGAATTGTGGGAAGGAAGGGAGAGGAGGGGTCACAGGATGTTCTGGGCAATGAAAGCACTCTGTATAATACTGTAATGGTGGATACATGTCATTATATTTTTGTCCAAGTCCATAGAATGTACAATACCAAGAGTGAACCCTAAGGTAAACTATGGACTCTGGGCAATAATGATGTGTCAAGATAGATTTATCAGTGCTAACAAACGTACCCCTCTAATGGACTATGTGGGTAATGGGGATGACTGTGAGTGTGTGGAGTAGGGGACGTATGGAAAATTTGTTTTTTGGTTTTTTTTTCCTCTCAATTTTGCTGTGAACCTAAAACTGTTCTAAAAATATGAGGTCTAATAAATTTTTAAAAATATTTCAATTCTACATTAAAATCCCTTAACGTTCTGTTTTGAGGATTATTTTGCACATTTTCTGGGCCATATAACTATTGTTGAAAACATTCAAAGAAAGCTGAGCTTTGGTTTTCTGAATGCTATGTGAGATCTGCCGTCAAAATACTCTGGTTTCAATAATACTCCAGAGCTAACTTTCCTATGTACCCAACTCTGTCATGTAGGGAAAGATTGTCTTGCTAACTATACCTATAAAATAATTGGACTACTAGCAAAAGGCTCTGTGGAAGATCTTAAAGAGTCTCAGCTGAGAAGAACAGAAAGTTATTCTTCTGTTCCCATAATTACTGGGGCATTTTTGCGGATCATAGAACTTGACAAGCAGTCTCTAGCTCATAGGTTATAGCTATATTGTCCTTCTGCTATAGAAATACTGAGATTTGTCACTCTCCCATAGTTCTATTATGGTCATACTTGACATTCCCTTGTTACCTTAGCATGCAGATGGCCGTAGTACACAACTGGGCAAATTCCCAGAAAGGGTCAGCTGTGAAAGTTCAGCTTAAGATTTAAGGTAGGTCTCCAGAGCAAGTTGGCAAGTTTAGGTAATTAATTAAGATAAGTACTGTACGTGAAGAGGGTTATATTAAATCTATGCCTACTAAACTATAAGTTCTGTGAGGGCAATAACATTGCTTCTCTGTTTTCCCAAAGTACTTGATTAGCTTTACAGTGCCACACATATATTTGGCACTCAGTCAATTATATTAAACGTATGAATGATTGAATAGACAATAGATGAGTATCAGTTTGTTTCTTTGTTTTTTTGAGACAGAGTCTCACTCTGTCACTCAGGTGTGCAGTGTCGTGATCTCAGCTTACTGTAGCCTCAACCTCCCATGCTCAAGTGATACTCTCACCTCAGCCTCCCCAGTAGCTGAGAGTATGGGCACGCACAACCATGCCTGGCTAAGTTTTTATTTTTTGTAGAGACAGGGTCTCACTGTTTTGCCTAGTCTGGTCTTGAACTTCTACATTCAAGCGATCCTCCCACCACAGTCTCCCAAAGTGACTTAAGCAATATTCTCACCTAAGTTTCCCTAAGTGCTGTGATTACAGGCGTGAGTCACTGCACCCAGCCCCATGAGTGTGGGTTTTTATGTGTGTAGTTATTTACTACCTTTTTCCAGAAAAGACCAAAGGCAAATCAGTATTTAAGAGAAACTTAGCAAATTAGAGCTTTTGAACCCTGAAACCTGGGTTGTTTGCTCTAATCCCAGTTTCATAACACTTGTGAGGTTGAGTGACTACTAGGTCCATAGTATAAACAGTGGGATCTCTGAGGACTGCCAATAACAGTCGAGTCAGAAAGACACAAAATCACAGGAATCCAAAGTAGAATAAAGAAAGTAAAACACGATAGAACCTAAACATATTTGTGGTGACAATTTTAGTGTGCTGCTTTTTGATGGCTCTTATGGCCCACTGACTTTTTTTCTCATTGTAGAATTTACATCATCTTGTATCATTATTTCAAACCCAACAGGGAAATTAGAAGATGAGCTTAAATAGCACTGAAATATTCTGAGACAAAAAAAATTAGGTAGTGGCTAGACACCTATTTAAATGTTTATGCCTGGAGACAGATTCTATATTGCATTTAAATGGTACATGAGAAAAAAAAATGAAATTTTAATGACACAGAGATAAAATAGTTTTAAAATTTAAAGCAAAACACTTCTGTAATTAATACTTTTTCCTAAAATATGAAGAGCATGTGAATTTAGTAAATTATATAGTTTCTAAAACTAATGCAATTTAATTATAATGCTTCCCTTTTGTGTAATACTTTGTCTTACTTTGCATATATTCCTGTTACCAAGTTACTGATTCTTTTTGCCAGGAAGACATTGGTTTTTAGTTTTTATTTGTTATTTTTACCTTTTACTTATATAGGCAGTTTCACTTTTCTGAACATGTTTAAGCTTATTCCATTCCTGTAGCAATGTGTGTTCTACAATGAGGAGCCTGTTTTTTCCTGTGGGACACAAAATGATTAATGTCAGTGGAGAATATCTTCTCATATATCACAAATTGTCTAAGGTAGCAAGAACTCAGAATACAATGATATTAAAGAGATACTGATCATTGGTCTTTATAGATAGAAATAGTGCCTATTCAGACATACTTCCTCTGATTTCTATTCAAATAATAATGGTTTACCTTTTTTTTTTTTTTTTTTTTTTGATTTGGAATCTCCCTATGTCACCCAGGCTGGAGTGCAGTGGTGCGATCTCAGCTCACTGTAACCTCTGCCTCCTGGGTTCAAGCAATTCTCTTCTTTCAGCCTCCCAAGTAGCTGGGATTACAGGCTCCCGCCACCACACCCGGCTAATTTTTGTATTTTTAGTAGAGACGGGGTTTCACCATATTGGCCAGGCTGGTCTTGAACTCCTGACCTTGTGATCCTCCCAGCTTGGCCTCCCAAAGTGCTGGGATTACAGGCTGACTTACTCTTGAGGTAGAATAATATATCTTCCCAATCAGAAAACATGAAGGTTATTTCAATTTAATTTTTATAAATGTTATAAAAGAAACCAGGCAACTCTAAAGATTCAGGGCATCATGTATTAATTTGTTTTAAAGATTGATAAGAAAGATACATTTTTCTTACTCCTAGATAAAATCAGTAATTTTGTTTATGAGGTACTTTCAAATGGTAATCTTTTGTATGCTTAATATTTATGAAGCAATGAGTAGAAAAGACCAAGACCAAACTGACTGAAAACATTAACAAACATACACATAATCCAGAAGCTTCTCAATTAGTATATTTCTAAGAAATTATTTTGTTTTTAAGGAATTAGAACAATGTACAATTTCGTAATGCGTGAATGTTTTCTCTGTCCCCTCCTTTTTTGTTGTTTTGGTTTTAACATATACAGTATATATGGTACTGAGTTACAGATATATTTTATAGTCAAAACAAAATTGGATTTTAAAAGGTATTCTCTCTTGCACTTTAGATTGCTTTATCATACCCTTAAACTTCAAAGAGAAAAAGGCTCCTCCAGTCTAGTAGTTTCTTTGATTACGTGGTCAGTATATCCAATATTTGCTCTTTGCTATCTATTTTCCTCTGAAAGATGTATGAATTTACATATCTATGGCTAAAAGTACTGTTATTCAAAGACTTGGAATCAACCTAAATGCCAATCAACAATAGACTGTTAAAGGAAATGTGATACATAAACACCACGGAGTACTATGCACCCAGAAAAAATAACAAGACCATGTTCTTTGCAACCACATGGATAGAGCTGCAGGCCATTATCCTAAGTGAACTAATGCAGGAACTGAAAACCAAATGCCAAATGTTCTGACTTATAAGTGGGAGCTGTATGGGCACTTATTGAGCAAAATTTCAGGATACAAAATCAATGTACAAAAATAAGTATCATTTCTACATACCAACAAAGTCAAAGCTGAGTGTCAAATCAAGAATGCAAACCCATTTGAAATAGCCACCAAAAGAATAAAATACCTAGGAATACAGCTACCCATTAAGATGAAAGATCTCTAAAACGAGAATTACAAAACACTGATGAAAGAAATCAAGATGTCACAAACAAATGGAAAATAATTCCATGCTCTTGGACAAGAAGGAATATTGTTAAAATGGCCATGCTATACAAAGCAATTTATAGATTCATTACTATTCTTATTAAACTATTAATAAATTTTTTTTACAGAGTTAGAAAAATCTATTTGAAAATTGATACGGAACCAAAAAAGAGCCTGAATAGCCAAAGCAATCATAAGCAAAGAGAACAAAGCTTGAGGCATCATGTTACCTAACTTCAAACCATACAACAAACCTATGGAAACCAAAACAGCATGGTACTTATACTACAAAAGACACATAGAACCATGGAGCGGAATGGAGAGACCAGAAATAAAGCCACACACCTACAGCCATCTGATATTCAACAAAATTGACAAAAAAACAAAACAAAACAAAACAAAAAAACAAGAAATGGAGAAAGGGCTTCCTATTCAATAAATGGTGCTGGGATAGCTGGCTAGCCATATGCAGAAGATTGAAACTGGACCCCTTCCTTTCACCATATAAAGACATCAACTCAAGATGGATTAAAGACTTAATGTAAAACCTAAAACTATAAAACCCGTTGAGGAATACATAGCAAATACCATTCTGGACATAGGCCCTGACATGGATTTTATGATGAAAATGCCAAAAGTGATGGTAACAAAACCAAAAATTGACAAATAGGATATAATTAATCTGAAAAACTTCTCTACAGGAAAAGAAACTATTAACAGAGTAAACAGACAATTTCCAGAATGGGGAGAAAATGTTTTTAAACTCTGCATCTGAAAAAGGTCTGAAATTCAGAATCTACAAGAACTGAAACAAATTAATAAACAAACAACAAACAACCTCATTAAAAAGTGGGCAAAGGACATGAACAGACACTTTTCAAAAGAAGACATACCTGCAGTGAACAAGCATATGAAAAATGCTCAACATTATTGATCATTAGAGAAATGTATATAAAACCACAATGAGATACAGTCACCCCAGTCAAAATGACTATTATTAAAAAGTCAAAAAATAACAGATGCTGGTGAGGTTGTGGGGAAAAAGGAGCACATATGCTGATGCTGCACTGATGGTGAGGGTGTAAATTAATTCAGCTATTGTAGAAAGCAGTTTGAAAATTTCTCAAGAAACTTAAAACAGAATTACTATTCAATACAGCAACCACATTATTGGGTATATACCCAAAGGAATAAATTATTCTACCATAAAGACACACGTAAGCATATGTTTGTTCACTGCAGCACTATTTGCAATAGCAAAGACATGGAATCAACCTAAATGCTCATCAACAGAAGACTGGATAGAGAAAATGTGGTACATATACACCATGGAATATTATGAGGCCATAAGAAGAATGAGATCATGCCCTTTGCAGGAAGATGGATGGAGCTAGAGGGCATTATGCTAAGTAAATTAGGAACAGAAAACGGAATACCACCTGTTCTTTCTTACAAATGAGAGATAAACTTTGTGTTCACATAGATGCAAAGAAGGGAACAACAGACACTAGGGCCTACTTGAGAGTGGTGGGTGGGAGGAGGGTGAGGACTGCAAAACTACCTATTAGAGACCATGCTTATTACCCAGGTGATGAAATAATCTATATACCATACAATTTACCTATGTAACAGATCTGCAGATGTACTCCTGAATCTAAAATAAAAGTTAAAAAAAAAAAAAAATCTTGATCAAAGGAAAGGAGGTATTAGGAAAGCTTCCCAAAGAAGTTTATGTTTAATTTGCATCATAGAGGAGCAATAACTAAGAAAGACAAAAACAAACTAGATGGCATTTAAGTATCTAAAATTCTAAATTTCCAGTATTTAATTAACAGACATTAGGATGAGTGGTTAATGATAGGTAGGTATTGAATGCTTACTAATTTTCAGTCACCATATTAAGAACTAAAATGGTTTCATGTCATGCACTTGTTGTAGATTTCATTGAGTCTCCCCCAATTCATATGTAGAATCTCTAACCCCCAGTGTGACTGTATTTGGAGATAGGGCCTTAAGGAGATATTTAAAGGGGTCAGAATGGTGGGACCCAAATCCAGTTTGACTGGTGTCCATATAAGAAGAGGAAGAGGTACCAGGGATTCTTACACACAGAGGAAAGACAACATGAGGATACAGAAGGAATGTGCCTGTCTGCTAGCCAGAAAGTGAGATCTCACCAGAAACCATTCATGCTGGTACCTTGATACTGAACTTTCAGCCTTCAAACTTATAAGAAAATAAATTTTTTTTTTAAGCCACCAAGCTTGTGGTATTTTGTTTTGATGGTCCTAAACAGACTAATAGAGATTTTAGAACCCTGACTAATAAACCTCTAAACCACCATATGTTGTATATGCTATAATGATTCTCGTTTTTAATATGAGAAATCTGTGGTTTCAACACTTTATTACCATCATTATGATCCCTAATCACATGGATTTCAATCCAGAGAATATGATATCATAGCATATACTTGTTTTCCTTCTACTTTAGTTATTAAATTCGAATTTTATTATGTTGTGATGAGGCTTTTAATATTGGGTCAATATTTTACTTTGAGAGCTTGAGTGTAAACATCTGTGAGAACAGGTTTGTTAATCATATTAATTTGTATATATCCATTTGTAGGTTTTATTTACTTTGTTTCATGTACTTCATGAATTTTGACGCCGTGTTTATTCAATGCATAAATAATCATGTCATTTAGTTGTTTAATGTGGTGTGTAAATTTTATCATTAAAGTGTTTTTCTTTTATTGCTCTCTGCCACAAGTTCGTTTTTTTTCCTGATAATTATATCATGACCCTACCTTAAAAAAATTAATTCCTTAATATTTCTTTGCCACTATTTTATGCTTTGTATATTTGCATTCACTTTATTTTAAAAGTTTTTCTCATATATAGCATCTTCACTTTTGCATTTTTAATCAATTAAGGATTAAAATTTTAACCATTTATCACTAGTGGTTTTACAGGTATCTTTGATTTAGTACTTTTATTAATTTTATACTAGGATTTCTTCTTTTAAAGTTCCTGTTGCTTTTTTTTTTTTTTTTTTAACGTTTAACTCTGCAACCTGTATTTTCTTGTCTTTAAAATAAATGATTGAGTGTTTTCCTTCTGGTAATTTCAAAGATTTGTGACTCTTTTAGCACTTTTGGTGATTAACTTTAAAATCTTAAGTATATTTACTATAAATATCTGATTTAGCAGCTGTAAAGATACCTTTGGGTCTCTGCTCTAATTGAAAAATCATCCATATTTACAGAATGTACCTCTCTGCTTCTGACATCAAGAGTCTGATTATTTCTGCATTATCATTTATAACATTTATATTATTTCTTGTAATCACATTTTGCAGAATTGTTTACTTATAGCCAGTCCCTTTACCTCAAGTTGGCCATCCTTCTATGTATATTTTGAGTGGTTAGAGTTCATCGAGAAATGGCTCTTTCAGGCTGGGCATGGTTACTCACACCTGTAACCCCAGCAGTTTGGAAGGCTGAAGTGGATGGATCACTTGAGGCCAGGAGTTCGAGGTCAGCCTAGCCAACATGGTGAAACCCCGTCGCTACTAAAAATACAAAAGTTTGCCGGTGTGGTAACCCAGCTACTTGGGAGGCTGAGGCAGGAGAATTGCTGGAACCCGGGAGGCGGAGGTTGCGGTGAGCCGAGATCACACCACTGCACTCCAGCCTGGTGACAGAGCAAGACTCTGTCTAAAAAAAAAAAAAAAAAAGAAAAAAGAAAGAAAGAAATAGCTCTTTCAAAGAGGATAGGTTTTAGGTTTCAGACTCCTTTAGTTTATACACATTTGAAACAGTCTGACTTAGGTTTCAAACTGATTAACATTTCGTCAATACTTAAGACGTGCAAGCCATTATTTTGAGGATATTACAAATATATAGTTTAATTTCATATGAAATGGATAATGTTATTTCAGATGTTCAGATGAGAGCACTGAGATCAAGCAAGGTTAGGTAAATTGCTCAAAGACACAAAACTAGAATTTTACATCCTGGGATAACAACTTGTCTGATTATATAGTTATTAGAATTCACTTTATTTCTCTGAGGATATTGCAGGTACTATGTGTTAGTCCATTTTGCATTCCTATAAAAATACTTGAGATGGGATAATTTATAAAGAAAAAGTGTTTATTTGCCTCTCAGTTCTGCTGTCTGGAAGACTGGGCATCTGATGAAAACCTCAGGCGGCTTCCACTCGTAGCAGCAGGTGAACAAGAGCTAGGGAATACAAAGATCACCCGGCAAGAGAGGGAAGCAAGATTAGGAGTGGGAAGAGGTGCCAGTCTCTTTTTAACAACCAGCTTTTATAGGAACTAATAGAGTGAGAACTCACTCATTACCGTGAGGATGAGGCACCAAGCCATTCATGAAGGATCTGTCCCTAAGACCCAAGCACCCTTCATTAAGCCCCACCTGCAATATTGAGGACCAAATTTCAATATGAAGTTTGGGAGGACAGACATCCAAACTATAGCATGTTGCTGTAAAGGAGTCAAAATATTTTCACTTATAGATGGCTTTATTTATTTATTTTTGCTTTACTATATATACATTCCTTTTTAAAAATAAAGCATAATATAGGTTTCATTAATTAATAAAAATATTTTATTATGTTTTATGTTTCACTCCTTTTGTTACACTACAAGGGTGTTTTACCTGATTTTGTTTTGTGTCTCTTTTGTTAATGTATTCTGTTAACTTCTCTAATAAACTTAAAACACAACACATTTTCTCTATTTGTTAACATAAACATTGTCTTCTGCTTTCCCCACTATGAAAGATGGGAATATTACTATCATTGAAGTTCCACCTGCCATCTCTTTCTTCCTCTGCTGCCCTCACCTCCTATTCCTCCTCTTTTCGTTCCTTCCCTTCTTCCTCCTCCATCTTATTTCAATGTCTATTAGCAGTTCTTGGTATTCCTTGACTTGAAGCTACATAACTCCAATATCTGCACGCATCTTCACATGGCCTTCTCCCCTGTTTCTCTCTATCTCAAACTTACTTCTCATTTCTCTTATAAGGGCACCAGTCACTGGGCTTAGGGCCCACGCTGAATCCAGGATAATTTTGTCCCGCAATCCTCATTATATCCATGTTTTTCTTTTCATACTTGAACGCAGTTATTATAATACCTGTGCTGACATCTGTCTACATTAATTTTGTCATTTATGTCATTTCTGAGTCTGTTTCTATTAAGTAACGTTTCTCATGTGTATCAGTCACATTTTCATGTTCTTGACATGCACATTGGTTTTAATTGGCTGCTGGACATTGCAAAATTTGTGCTGTTTTAGTCTCAGCTTTTGTCCTCTTTTAAAGAGTGTTGGTCTTTTACATGGTTGACAGTAAAATTAGTTGCTCTTTATAATTTGTTGACTTTACTTTTAAGTTTTGTTCAGCGTGAATCTAGAGTAGCCATTACCTTAGGGATAGTTTAGATGCTTTAATAAAGTGTGCCCTGAGTGATCAACAAAATCTTTCTATCTGGCTGGTAGAAATTTAAGCGAATTCTAGTTCTGTATATACTCTGAGGACTATTCCTCTTAAAACTCACTGGTCTCACTGGTTCCCCTTTCCATGACCTCATAGAGTTGAACCCACATATGTCTATCTTATGGGACATCAATGAGCCCATGGAACTCCATGCGAATCCTTGGGGCTCTTTCGTTTTGTTTTTAAATCAAACTCCCTCCAGTCTAAAACTTAACTCTGCAACTTCCAGCTGCCTCAGCTTCCCTGACCTCCAATCTAAAACTTAACTCTGCAACTTCCAGCTGCCTCAGCTTCCCTGAAATCTGATATCTGCCTACTCAACTCAGTGAACCCAACATGCTCTGTAGTAAGGAATTTGCTTGGGCAGAAAGTTGGAGTGATTATAGGTCTTTCTTTACTTTCTTTCTCTTAGAGATCACATTATTCCATAGGTTGCATCCAGTAAATGGAAACTCTTATTTTATAAATTTTGTCTAGTTTTCTGGTTGCTTAAGATGAGACAAATATTCACTTTTTGATCCTAGTGTCCCTGTTATATATTCTTACCTCTTTAACGTTTTCTTTTTATTGTGTCTTCAAATTCTACAGCTGTTTACTTATGTCTTTTTTCATCTTTTGAGTTTGTTCTCAATGTATTTAAATGTATCGTTACTTCAGTAAGTCTTTTACTAGAAGACATTTGCTTGCCTCTTTTGCTGTTATGTTCACTTTGTGGGGGGTTGGTGGGGAAGTAGTATCTATGTTTTTATTTCCTTTCAGATATTTTGTGTTTATAATTAATGAGAAAGAGATTTTTTTTGGACCACCTCTTTTTCAGGCTTGTATAATGATGGTCAGGGGCATGACTTGGGCTAACTGTCCATTTGGTCATTCAGTCTTAAAACACTTTCTTATTAACTTTACGATGTTCTCTGCCTTGGTGTTCACTTTTGCCATCATATTTCCACATTTTTCTGTTTTATTGTTTATTTATGTATTTATTTTATAGAGACAGTGTCTCACTCTTTTGCCCAGATTAGTGTGCAGAGGTGCAATCATATAGCTCAATGCAGCTTCATATTCCTGGGTTCAAGAAATTCTCCAGCCTGAGCCTACTGAGTAGCCTGGACTACAGGCATGTACCATCGTGCCTAGCTAATTTTTTTTAACAATTTTTTTTTTTTTTTTTTTTTTTTTTTTGTAGAGAAAGGGCTTTGCTATGTTGTCCATGCTTATCTCAAACTCCTGGCTACAGCAATCCTTCTGTCTTGGCCTCTCGAAGCACTGAGATGATAAGTGTGAGATACCATGCCCAGTCATCACATTTTATTTTGTACATCAGCAGATGAATCACCCAGATGGTAAGTCTGTAGTGACACTTGTGTCTTACAAGTAACAGGTTTTTGGTTTGTATTTTGTTCATTTCTTTTTAGCTCACATTGATCATCAGCTGCAGAGCTAATTTTCTCTTCTGTTTGGTTCTCCACCCAATTCACAGATATCCAGTTTCTCTGATTTTTAAGTGTTCAGATTGAAAAGCACAATGAGCAATGCCACTATTCAAAGGAATGGTAACACCAAAACGTACCTCTCTTTCTGTCCTCCTTCATTTCTACCTGCCATGGATTCTGCAGTCAAATAACTTGTTTAGTTTCCTGTGGCTTGTTCATAATCTGTCCTTTCATTTTGAATTAAAAGCTTACTGGTTGTGGTTTCTCAACAACTGTTTGCTTTCAATGAAATAAATCCAACCCTTATTGATATTTGTAGAGATAAGCACAATTTTTGTGTCCTTCCTTATTTTATTAATATAGCTTGAAGATTTTGGTTTTTGTGGTCTGTGGTGGTCTATTCTCTTTCTCTCTATATATAAGATAGATAGATAAGTAGATAGATAGATAGATAGATAGATAGATAGATAGATAGATAGATGGATAGATAGATAGATGGATAGATAGATAGACAGAGTCATTGTTGTTTTTGTTTCTTTGCTTATTTGGGTTATTTCCCTTGATTTTTGAAATGTCCAACTATTCTATGCCAGGATAAATGTGAGATTATGTTTGTACCACAAGCTATAGTGTATATAACAGGTAAGAAAAGCCAAGCTAGATATACCATATCTTAAATCATTTGACTTATTTTACATTGATAAGGTAGTTTTTCTGATTCACATAGATTGGCAGATACATGCAGAAAGTAAAGTTAATTGCTCTCCTTGATTTTGAGAAATTATCTTAGCAAGGTTAAAGCCCTACTTTCCAGTGAAGAGTTTGTTTGTATGTGCATGTATAAAAATGGAAATGGGAGATAAACATTGCTTCAGCTACATCAAAGAAGATGTTAATAGAGCTACCCTTTAAGGCCTTGTGCTTCTTATTTGTAGAAGTATCACAAGTTGGGAATCCACTCTGATTTTTTTTGAGACATGACATAATTGCATTACCTGTTGTATACTGAAACCTTTTCATCTCTTGAGCATTTATTAATCATGCTCTTTCTGGCTAGGAAAACTAAGTTCCCTGTAGCCCTGACTCTTGGGATCTCTCAAAAGAATATTATATGAATCATGGGCCGTTTAACTGTCAGAATCTCAGTACTACTTATTGCTAAACTAAATATCCCCATGCCCTGGGTATGGGGATACATCCTGGTCTAAGCACTATTTTCTTCCAAGTGCCTTCTTTGTTACTTTAAAAAGGCTATAGTCAGCCACTTTGACGACCCTATGTCATATATCCCAAATCATAAATTACCTTGATTTTAAAGAATGAGTAGGAGAGGCATCTATTCTCCTCTTTTATTCATATTTTTCTTCCTAAGAAAAGCTTAATTGTCTCTAATAGGGATGTCTTCAAATAGAAGTTTTATAGTGCAGAATGTTAGGCAAACAACAAAAACAAAGGCTGCAGAACATCCTTTATGCTAACACTAAAAATGTATACCTATACCATGCTGCACTGAACAATAACAGGAAGAAGAGTAGCAAATTGGAAAGAGGTTTTACTAGTGTTTGAACTCCTTTCCAATTTTGTTTTAATTATTGTATTTCAATAGAATATATTCATAGTTACTATCAGATTTCAATCAAGTCTGAGTTTAGAGTGAACAAAATTTAAATAATCTTGTATTCGTTTACCACAATTAGAGACAATTGATGAATTAACAATGGGTGATATATGTTTGGATATACAATAGTTTGCAAATTTTTGAAATCTTGGTGATATGAAGTAGATGTGTAAAGGAGGTATGATGGGAGAAGAGAAAAAGGAAGAGGGAAGTGTAGAGGAAGAACATTCTCATATTTCATAGAAGAGCCCACAAATTACTGATTCAAGGTAATGGAACAAAAATAGAGCTATAAGAGTATAATTTAAGCTGGACGCAGTGACTCACGCCTGTAATCCTAGCACTTTGGGAGGCCGAGACAAGCGGATTTGCCTGAATTCAGGAGTTCAAGATGAGCCTAGGCAACACGGTAAAACTCCATCTCTACTAAAATACAAAAAATAAGCTGGGCGTGGTGGCATGTGCCTGTAGTCCCAGCTACTTGGGAGGCTGAGGCAGGAGAATTGCTTGAACCCGGGAGGCATAGGTTGCAGTGAATCGAGATCGTGCCACTGCACTCCACCCTGGGCGACAGAGCGAGACTCCGTTTCCAAAAAAAAAAAAGGTGTAATTTAAGTTGTAAAAATAACCAAAATAAGGACTTAAAAATGTATATATGTGTGTATGTGTGTGTACATATATACACACATACACATACATACGTATATAATGGTAGATTAGGAGTGGAGTGTGAGAAATTCGTCAGTTTTGCAGCAGAGTCAATTTTATTATTTAAAAGTGATTACTCAATGCATATATATTTAGTTATAGTTATATGACATTTAAACAATGATATTGTCTAAAATTGATGCCTCAAGATGTGGAAACATACACACATACATATATTTAAAGTGATAGGACCAACTGTTGAAAAGGCGAAATCAAAGGAGGCATGTGGTTTTTGCCTCTGGGAGTGGGTTGTCCATAATAAATTCTTCGCATTTTTTTTTAAGCTTGTTAATTTTGGAACTTTAAGCATCTCTTCATGTTTTCATGAGTACATGTCTTTAGCTCAGGTTGAAGTATTTAATTCTGGTCTCATATATTTTAATGTAAAAATTAGAAATCAAAGATAAGAATAGATTAACAACACATATCTCCAGCATTTTGTAAATCCAACCACCCCTTAAAAGTGAACACACAGATACTATGTAGGATGTTGTCTGGAACATGTCTTATTTATTATGATGCCATCTTGAAGTAGTGGAAATAGTGTGAACTTGGGGTTAAAGTGACCTGAGTTCGAATACTGGCTGCACTATCTAGCATTGTTAGCTTCTGATGCCACCATGAAGATTAAAAGAGGTAGTTCATTTTAAATGACTAGTGCAGTGTCATATAGACAGTACCAATTAATATTAGCTTTCCTCAGCCAATATAAAGCAGCACATAGTAAGGGAATCCAGTTGAATGAGCACCTCTCATTTAAATGCTGAAGAAAATAAATTGTATAGGCTACCAGAAACCAACTTCTGGAAAATAGTAGGTACATTAATATTTTTGTCATACAAAAACAAAGATAAAAATGCAAATTATTAGTCAACAAAACAATGTGACAGGAAAATAACAGTTGCACTTTTTTCTCTTTTTCTAAAATACAGTATAATATGAAGGTGAATAGGATACCTTTCTGAACATAATTTATAGCTTTGTATGAGAAAGTTCATTTAACCACATTTATTAAAATAAAATATTCAACTATGTTCCTTTCTCATTTTAATACTCCAAATAAAAGATGTTTCTGTTGTGCCTCACTTTATTTAGAGAAAAACGTCCAAAGGCACATTTAGGAAGAACATTAATTATTTCAGTTTGGGAATGTTGAGTTTAGCATGATGGAAAGATGAATTTCTGTTTGGGAAGGTATTTTTTTGATAATAAGACATAGGGGCCGGAAATAAAGTCAGGGAAAACTGGATGTAGAAAATGAGGGATCTATAGCTTCAGATAGAATCTTGTAGTACAGATTCAGAAAATGAAAAGAAATTGAAAAATCAAATGTCAGTAATACAGGAGAATTAGAGAAACTTAGGGTCACAGAAACTGCAGGATGGAAAGATTTTTCCCAAGTAAGTAGATAAACTGTGAATGGGCTCAATAGTGAAACAAAGGCCATAGTTATAACTAATCACTTACTTTTTAGAGAAGTCGTATCAGGGTTTAGGTAAGTGACAACTGGGGCTGTGGGAGTCAATCCAGTAAACCACATACTGCTAGTGAGTTGTCCTTCTTGGAAAGATCAAGCTCTAAAACAAAAGAAAATTTAGGTAGCTTTGATTGACACGTTTTGATACAATTTGGTTTATTTTCCATATAATCAGTGTAGCAAAATTGTGTTATAGCAAGCACAAAGTTGTTGTTGATGAAATTGCCTTAATCTACGTCTTGGTTATTGAATCTGTTTTAAAATCATTCTGTGTTAAGCATGATTCCTTGAAAAAGCATCACAATTTGAATGCTGGCACCACTTAAAAAAGTAACTTGTTATTTGTATGAACTCACTGAGTTCATAATTTCAGAATCAAGAGAGTGATTGCCAAACCCAACAAAGATCAGAGTCATGAAGGAGTCTGCCTCAGAAGTGCCTATATACAGAACAAAACCAGAAGTGCCACTTAACTCTGCCACCTGGGCAGCATACTGCTTCAGAGCTGTACTGAAAGACAGAGAAAGAGAAAACAAAATTGTGAATGTCATCTGCGCTTTGGAAAGCAAGGGCTAGACATTTTTATACCATGTTTTGCCAGAATTTTGGTGACAAAGTAAATCAATACAAATATTCTCCAGCTGGTTTCTTATTCTTCATCAGATGAAATTCAACAAATATATATTGTGTATCTTGCATGTGAGAAGCACTCTCATATGAATTCAACATTTTAAATTTGAGTAACGCTATTTCAATTGTAAACCTTACCTACTTACATTTCTTTTTAACTTAAGTTTCATATAGTGTATTGCTCTCTGTTTTTCTTTTCTGCATTCTTTCTACCAACCACCACACTGGTCAAAACCACCATCATCTCTCACCTAGTTTAGTAGTCAGCATTTTGTAGTTTCCAGTGACGGAAATCCAAACGACCACTCAGCTCTCCTTTCTGCTGGGTTTAGCTTGGTGAGTATGCATCCTCAGAAACTCAGACTGACATGATGTTTAGCATCAGTTTTCCCCAATAAGGGAAGATTTTCTTCTCTCAGCATTTGTATTAGCTCCTCAAAAAGAACCGTTTTTTTCTCTTCGGGTATATTATTAAATCCAGGACCAATATAATGATGAGAAAAGTGGCTCCTCTGGGCATCCAACCCCTGGATAGGAAGAGTGGAGTTAGCTTCAGCACACCACTTAGATTAGAAATAGGGATGAGATGGTTCCCCAAAGAGATAAAGGATGAAATTAAAAAAAGAAAAAGACTCACTCTACCTAAATCACTAGAGTCATACTCATTTCTTCACATTCAGTTTTTGTCTCCCTTATCATTTCCTAAGCAAAGGTCTTTTTGTAAAATAATTATGACTATTATCTCAAAATAAAATAAATTTTCAAAACCTCAAACAATAATATGAGGCAATATGATTATATGCTCCCCATATTTGAAGTATTTCAATGGACTTCTATTGCCCTAAAAAGTCATATCCAAAATCCTGAACGTGTTTATAAGACTTTTTAAGGGTAGCCTCTGCCTCTCCAGCTTTTCTGTTTGCCACCCCTTAGGCCCATGCTCTCCACTCAGTCATGCGGGTCTTCTTTCTGTGTCATTATAGTGTACCATGAAGTTAGTGGTTCCTTTTTACAAATGTCTCCTAAACTCATCTCATTCTTTCATTTCCGTGCTTACTCTAATCCTCACTTCTCTCCCCTGATCCCATCCTTTTGCCCAGTCCACATTTACTGATTTTCACATCTTAGAAAAAAGATGACTTCTCTGGGCATTCCTTTCCTGCTGTATTAGATTCTTTTGATATATGTTGCCATAATACTGTACATTTCTTGCTTCTAACACTTAGTAACACTTGCTATTGTTTTTGAAATGTCTGCCCCTATTTTCTTTGACAGATTATTAATCCCATGAGGTTAGAAATCAATTCTAGTTTTTCTCACCACAATATCATCACTGTCCAGCGTAGTGCTTGGCACAGAGCAGGAGATAAAGAAATATTTGTTGTATGAATATATAGGGATCAATATGAAGGTGATGAATTCTGTTTGAATGATCCTACTTTGGTTGACTTTTCTGAAATATAATTCTAATATTACGAGGTACTCCGTGTGTGCAGAGCACTGTCTATAAACAGCCAGTGTATTTTCATGTTAAATAGATGAAAGTATTTCATTCTTGAGATACTTTTGGGAGGCTGATATTATTATTCTGAATAGTTCATTTCAGTTTATAACTGAGGACTATTAAATTCTGACCTTAAATAACTTAATTCTAGTCCCTTAGCTATTAAGCAGTGATTGGGATCCAAATCAGATTCAGACAGTATCTGTCTTACTTCAAAGCCTAAATGTGTTTCAATACCTCATTCTCTGTATTGCTGGTTCCTTTTTCTTGTTGAAATATTCTTTAACCTGGTCAAAAATTAGGCTGGGGAGTACTATTTATGATTTATATAATTTAATTCACTTCATTTCAAAAATATATTGAATATTCATGTTCTGCCGATCACATTGCTGAATACACAGAAGAAAACATAACCTCTTACCATTTAAAAGTCTTGATTATCTTAGTTTATTCGGGCTGCTAACAAAATGCCATAAACTGGGTGGCTTGTAAACAACAGACATTTATTGCTTACAGTTCTGGAGGCTGAGAAGTCCGAACTCGAGGTGCTGACAGATGTGATGTCTGCTGAGGGCTTGTTTCCTGGTTCACAGATGGCGCTTTCTCACTGTGTCCTCACATGGTGGGAGGGACATGCAACTCTCTGGAGCTTTTTTGTACAAGGGCTCTGACCTCTTGATCTAACCACCTCCTAAAGGCCCTACCTGATAATACTATCTATCACATTGGTAATTCAGTTTCAACATATGGATTTGAGGGGTAATCATAATCACAATCATTCGGACCACAGCAATGATATATTAGGGAAAAGAGAATTAAGGAAGAAAGAGATAAAAACCGAGAGGAGATAATTCGGATAATTAGTACGGTGTCATCAGATAATCAGTGTTAAAAGATCTTGGAGAAAGGAGAGGTCTTTGATCATAAATGGCAAAAAAGGAAAGCTCCACGTCTTCCAATAGCAGTCATTTGGAGAAGGTGGCAAAAATAGCTTCAGGTTAAGATAATTCATAATAAGATACTTAGGAACCCAAAGTATATTATGGTACTAAAAATAAACAACAGCATACCCTGGCTAGATTAGTAAGTACACGTAGGTAAGTAAGAAGGTGAAAAAAATTGGGAAGATGACTCTGGTTAGTAATGGCTTAGGTTTGGAAAAGGGGAGAGTCAGAAATTAAACTGGGAGGCTACTGACAGTTACTCAGCCATGAAGTCTTTGGTCCTGGATAAAGGCAGTGGTGGTATGTCTTACGGGCATGCAGACTCTGTGACTAACTAGAGATGGAATTAAATAATAAAATGGGATTTAAAAAGGTGTTTGGAAAATTGTTTTGGCTTACACTCTATAGAAATGGGTGTGCTGTGAACAGAAATGTGGAAATTAAATGATGAAACTTGGGTAAGTTCAAGGGTTGTCAAACTCAAGTGATTGCAAAGGGCACACAAGCAAATTACTGCTTGCTGTTTATCTATATTTGTCATTTTCTTACTTTCTGTGTCGATGTCTTGTTTGTAGGTGCCAAATATTTTCTGATAATTATTCTTCAAAATTTTATGATTTTTAAGAATCAGTCAAGCAGTAGGCAGGCATAAAGCAGGCTGGGGGAAGGAGGAAAGAAGATGATGGGAGGCAAGGAGGAGCCAGTTGATATTCAGCTCAAGTCATTGGAAGATAGAAGTAGTCAGATCATCTGAGTTGCCAAGAGAAAGTAAAAATTCAGAGATATTCTCACTTTAGCTGTTGGTAAATAATTCATTTTTAAAAAGGTTAACACTGTATGGTCCAAATAAAATATTTCCATATGCTTTAGGTAAACTTTGGGGAATGGTTAGTGATATCTGGCCAGGAAACAAAGGCCTTTGGTTAGGTTCTATGGCATTACTATTAATTCAGTTGTTTTCAGGCGTCACTCTTGATGGGACTCAATGAATTCCTATTTCACAACTCAAGAAAGCAAGAACAAAGGAAAACAAAACTATTTGCATGCTTTTTTCTTGTTCTTTGAAGTTCTGAAATATATTGCAGTTTTGAGTGGCTTTCTAAGCCTTTGTATACAATCTCAAATGGACTATATTATACAACCTAAGTTACTCAGACATCTATTTTTTTGATATTTTTGTTATAAATTCAGTAATAGCTTTGATATGTATGTTTTGTGTTGATCTGCTGTATACATTTAGTGTGCTCCCTTTAAATGTCTGAAAATACAAATCCATGTTATACAAAGGATACTGTTTTGTAGAAATATTCAAGTAAAAACAAATTATAGCACATCATCTGGGAAAAAATGTATTTATTAAGCAAACATTTCTTTCATAGAAAGTATTAAAAGACCAACTGGTTTGCATGTTAAAAGAAATGGCTTCCTTTTTATGTATTAATGGAAAATCTGAAAGACATACCTTTGAGGGTAGAAATACAATGACTTTAAGATCATTGATTTGAAAATCCTGTATCTCTCTTTCTGTTAAGTCCATATTTAAAAATGATAGTTTCACCATATGTCTTATTAGAATCTCTTGACTAATTTACACTAACTTTTAAAGATAGCTGAAACTATAGGGACATATGGTTGTTATGAGATGGAAGAAATTACTCCCTATTTTTATGCCCTTCCTTCAAATTTGGGATGGGTCAAAGAGAAAGATAAACGACAATAATAATTATGCCAGTAGCAATGCCTCTTAATCTTTTCCATCGAGAAATGCCAAACTACAGAGACAAATGCAAGTCTCTGAAAATTTCTTTGAAATTTTATCACAAAATGTGATATTTTACAATCTGCTGTATAATATAAATACTTTATTATTAACTAATTATTATCTTAAATGACTTACCATCAAAACAAAGTTTCCTACCCATCTCAGGGGGTTACAGAACAAGGTTTTTCTTGTAGTTGGAACAGGGAGTCAAACATCCTGGGTTCAAGTGTGTCTCCACCACTTACAATCTTGAGCAAGCCACTGACACAATTGGGAATGAAATAGTATGTGTTACATACAGTTGTTCTCCCTTATATAATTAGGAAGAAAGCAGTACTTACTACATAGTAAGTGTTGTTCTGAAGTTTCAGTGTAGCGTCACATGCAAAACTTAGCCTAATGCCTAGAACAATATTAAAACCCCTGTATGGCCCAGGTAATATTTTATGTGCATTTCAGGCAACTGAACTTTTATTGCATATCATTTGCAGCTTCTTGGAAATTCCTACTCTATCTTGGTATCATACTATTTTAAGAGTTCTGATGTATATACATGTGTGGGTTCAAATTGTATCATATTTTCACTGATTAATAAATATCTCATAGTAATCACTGAAGAGAAGTATTCAACATAGCATTTACCAAAGGATAGGGTAAAGCAATATTTTTAGGTTACTGCTGAAAATGTCTTTAGAAATATCTTCCTTTTGAGAGTAGAGTTGCACATATATATGAGAGTAAAATGGTTTTTGAGCAACCAGTTAGTATTTTCTATTGGTCAAAGGAAATCCTAGCTCAAGTACTTTCCTCAACTAAATCAGATTACTAATTATGCTTTTTTAAATATGTGGATTAATATACTCAAATTACTTATACCACTGCAAGAGGCATTCTAGATTGAAATCTAAAATTCTGTTTTCACTGGAATGGTCTTGTCAAGTGTACTTAAAAAAGAAAAGAGAAGAATATTATTATAATGCCTTGCAGTGTTAATGAAAATTCAGTCTTACATTCTGCTGAATTTGTCAACTATGGACCATTCTTCGTTCTTAAAAATGCATGGAATTACTCACCTCTTATAGCTCTTACCCCTTTGTGCTGACTATTTTCTCCCATGGAGACAGATATTAATTCAACCTTGAGTTTAAAAACTCTTACCAGCACCTTCCCTGCCAACCTATCAGAGCACAGCAAGATCTCAAGGTTACTGTTTATGTAATTGCAAAAGATCTTATTAAACATAATAAAAGTTAGTGTTTTCAGCATTCCTTTTGACTTACTGAAATAAATCAAGAGGTGAACATGTTAAACTGAGTTATTTTCAATGAAGGTGCAATTTGAGCATTCAAGATATGTACTTACTTTAATTCATTTACTCTTTTTTTTATTTATTCAAGTCAATTCAATAAATATTTATTGAATAACAACCACATTTTAGAAATTGTCCTAAGGAATATTCTGATTTATTAAAGATAATTTATGAAATATTTTGCCACCATTTTTCAATTTTTTGTTAACCCCCACACATTCTACAAATTCCGTTTTTTTCAGACATCATCATAGTAAATATATCAAGCTAGTCCTGACAAAATCCTGGGTTAAATTCAGCCTATGTGCTGTTATTTTACACAAATCTTTTGCACATGCCTACATGCCCCTTTTGCTGGTATCACTCATGAAGGCTGTAAAGGGGCCTGTGTTTAACTTGTCTATCAAAAAGATACTTTTTCAATCTCAAACAGATGTGACTATCTGTAATTCAAGGAGTCATCAAAGCACCTTCTAGTGTGACTTTCTTTCCAAGGTGATTCTACAAGTGATTGCTGTGACTGTCTTTCCTTCCAAGGTGATTCTGCAAGTGATTGCAAAGGGCACATAAGCAAATTACTGCTTGCTGGTTTATCTATATTTGTCATTTTCTTACTTTCCATGTTGATGTCTTGTTTGTAGGTGCCAAATATTTTCTGGTAATTATTCTTTAAAATTTTATGATTTTTAAAAATTGATCATCTATAAAGTCTTATAGCATTATTTTTGAAATGGAAATGAGCATGCTTGCAAAAATATTCAAATGCTATAAAAGGATATATGACTCAAAGTAAGTCTCCTTCCTACCCTGACTTCTTGCCTCCCAGTTCTTTGCTCCCCAAAGCAACTACCATTACTAGCTTCTTGTTTTTGGTTTCAGAGATAATCCATACATTTATGAATATATAGGTATCTTTATTTTTATCTCTATCTGTCTCTTTTCAATATATAAAGGGATAGGTGTAAGTAGATAAATAGATGATAGATAGCTACATGCATGCATGAACTATACAAATATATTTACTTCTCCCTTTTTTCCTCCCCTATAGGTTCGGTAACATTTTCTCCTTGACCTTTTCTAAGCTTGGTAGTATATTTTAAAAGGCCTAATCTTTAAAAAATGTATATATTAGTATTGTTGCAAAAATAATAGTTTCATAAAATGTTTGATTTGCTTTAGGTTCCTTTCTTATCAAGTTTCACACATACATAAATTTCAAACAATAAGAATAATATTTTAAATATACATCCTGGTATAGTTTTGATTTTCTAAATTTACTGCTGAGTTTTACAACCATCTACTCATTGTAATTAGATGAGTGCTTATATCATTTTCTGTTTTACTCACAGTCAGCCTCTGGAAGTATGCTATGACTATCGTAATACTTCATGGGTGTTTCTAAATACCCCTCATAATTTTGTGCATATTCATTGCTTATGATTTGCTATGCTTAAAATTTTCTATTTTAAACCACCTATCCATACTTTTGGTTGAAAACATAATAGCACTAAAATCAGAAAAGAAAAAAATTGATACGTTAACTTTTATTATTATCAATAAATTCATAAGAGGTAAAACTAAATTAAATTTTAAAAATGCATTTAAAAATGGTTTTAAAAATGCTACATGAAATCAAACTGCTATATGATAATCAGTGGTTTTATTCTGAAGGCAACTTTTTTTATTGCTTCAAAAGGAGATAAACTTTATATCCTTCAGATCGGGCAAATGGTGGATAGGAGGCAGGACTAACTTGCAGCTCCCACTCGAATGGACAGAGCAGTGGGTGGAGACTCACATTATGAACTTTTGTTCCAAGAACTACCACAGGAACATACCAGTAAACCAAAAGAATTCACAGACCCTTTGAAAGAAGCAGCTTGTTGCTGCAAACTCCGAGAGACAGCTGAAAAGCTGTGAGTGCCCAAAATGTGAGAGGGGGATAGTCGACCTCTGAGCACACATCCTCACCTCAATTCATTTCAGCTCTAGGTAAGGTTAAATTTTTCTAGGTAACATTAAATCGCTCTTGAGAAGGATTTAACCTTGAGCTGAAACAAATTTAGAGAGCTGAAAGGAATATCAAAGCAGAAGCCGCAGCAAGAAGAGCCCTGTAGGCACTTCTGGCCCCTAAGGAAGCCCAGGGAACCCATTTCTGACTTTATTTCAAGGGTATCTTTCGGGAGGGCTGTCAGTGGACTTGGGGAAAGACCACAGGGAGAAGAAAACATCTGGTTTTTTGTAATTTTGTAATAACTTCAACAGAGTACAATTTTTGCAGGGCAGAATGGGGGGGTTAGGGTGAACGGAGAGAACACAGAAGCCATTGTGGGGAGGGGGGAAGCCTGAAATCCTGCTTGTTTTCTCAGCAGGGAGGCTTGTAGCCTGGGGCAAGTTCCCAGCCCCACTCACTGACTGGCTGCCTGGATATAAACTCAGTGCTGTTGAGGGAGCACGGCAGTTCACTTCACTCCCTGCTACCTCCACTGGAGCAGGTGCTGGTATCCATGGCTGAGGGACCTGAAAATTGATCACATCACAGGACTCTTTGCAGACACTTCCCAGTACTAGCCCAGAGCCTGGTAGCTCCACTGGGTGGCTAGACATAGAAATAACAATCACGGCAGTCCAGTTTTCAGGAAGCCCCATTCTTAGGGGAAGAGGGAGAGCACCACATCAAAGGAATACGTTGTTGGACAAAAGAACCCAGATCTTTTCTCTGTCATAATCTACCCAAATGAGAAGGAGCCAGAAAAACAATTCCTGTGCTATGACAAAACAAGGTTCTTGAACACCCCCAAAAGATGACACTAATTCTCCAGAAATGGATCTAAACCAAGACGAAATATCTGAATTGCCAGAAAAAGAATTCAGAAGGTCAATTTTTAAGCTACTCAAGGAGGCACCAGAGAAAGGTGAATATCAACTTAAAGAAATTAAAAAAAAAAAAAAGTTATAGGATATGTATGGAAAAATCTCCAGAGAAATAGGTAGCATAAAAAACAATCACAACTTCTAGGAATGAAGGACACACTTAGAGACATGCAGAATACCTGGAAATTCTCAACAATAGAATCAAACAAATAGAAGAAAGAACTTCAGAGCTCAAAGACAAGGCTTTGAATTAACACAAAGAAAAAAGATTTTTTTTTTTTTTTAAATGAACGAAGCCTCCAAGAAGTTTGGGATAGCCTCCAAGAATAATTGGTGTTCCTGAGGAGGAAGAGAAATCTAAAAGTTTGTAAAACATATTTGAAGGAATAAATAAGGAAAACTTCCTTGGAGGTGCTAGAGATCTAAACATTCAAATACGAGAAGCTCAAAGCACATCTGGGAAATTCATTACAAAAAGATCATTGCCTAGGCACATAGTCATCAGGTTATCTAAAGTCAAGAAGAATGAAAGAATCTTAAGAGCTATGAGGCAAAAGCATCAGGTAACCTACAAAGGAAAACCTAGCAGATAAACTGCAGATTTGTCAGCAGAGACCCTACAAGATAGAAGGGATTGGGGTTCTATCTTCAGCCTCCTTAAACAAAATGATTGTCAGCCAAGAATTTTGTATCCAGTGGCTAAGTTTCATAAATAAAGGAAAGATAGTCTTTCCAGACTAACAAATTCTGAGACAATTCACCACTACCAAGCCAGCACTACAAGAACTACTAAAAGAAGCTCTAAATCCTGAAACAAAACCTCAAAATGCACCAAAATAGGACTTTCTTAGAGCATAAATCTCACAGGACTTATAAAACAATAACACAACAACAACAACAACAAAAAAACACAAGGTATTCAGGCAATAACTAGCATGATGAATAGAATAATACCTCACCTCTCCATACTAACACTGAGTGTAAATGGCCTAAATGCTCTACTTAAAAGATACAGAATGGGAGAATGGATAAAAATTCACCAACCAAATATCTGCAATCTTCAAGAGACTCACGTAACAGATAAAGACTTACATAAACTTAAGGTAAAGGAGTAGAAAAAGATATTCTATGTAAATGGACACCAAAAGCAAGCAGGAGTAGCTATTCTTATATCAGACAAAACAAACTTTAAAGCAATAACAGTAAAACAAAAAGACAAAGGGAGACATTATATAAAGATAAAAGGTCTAGTGCAACAGGAAAATATCATAGTCCTAAATATATATGCACCTAACCCTGGAGCTTCCAAATTTATGAAACAGTTATCACTAAACCTAAGAAATGAGATACACAGAAAACAATAGTGGGAGACTTCAGTACTCTACTGAAAAAACTAGACAGGTCATCAAGACAGAAAGTCAACAATGAAACAATGGACTTAAACTATACCCTAGACAAGCAAACTTAACAGACATTTACAGAGCATCCCACCAACAACTGCAGAATACACATTCTATTCATCTGCACATGGAACATTCTTCAAGATAGATCATATACTAGGTCATTAAATAAGTCTTAACAAATTTAAGAAAATCGAAATTATATCAAGTACAGTACTCTCTCAGACCAGAGTGGAATAAAACTGAAAATCAACTTCAAAAGGAACTCTCAAAACCATGCAAATACATGGAAATCAAGTAATGTGCTCCTGAATGATCTCTGGGTCAACAATGAAATCAAGATGGAAATTTAAAAATTCTTTGAACTGAACAATAATAGTAACACAGCCTATCAAAATCTCTGGGATACAGCAAAAGTAGTGCTAAGAGGAAAGTTCATAGCCTTAAATGCCTACATCAAGAAGTCTGCAAGAGCACAAATAGACAATCTAAGATTATGCCTCAAGGAACTAGTGAAACAAGAACAAACCAAACCCAAACCTAACAGAAGAAAAGAAATAACAAAGATCTGAGCAGAACTGAATGAAATTGAAACAAAAAACACACAAAATAAATGAAACAAAAGCTGTTTCTTTGAAAAGATAAAATTATAAAACAGTAGTAAGATTAACCAAAAAAAGAAGAGAGAAGATCCAAAGCTAAATTAGAAACAAAATGGAAGATATTAAAACTGATACCACGGAAATATGAAAGATTATTCAAGGGTACTATGAACACCTTTACATACACAAACTAGAAAACCTAGAGGAGATGGATAAGTTCCTGGAAATATACAAGGTCCTAGATTAAACCAGGAAGGAATCAAATCTCTGAACAGAACAATAACACGCAGTGAGATTGAAGTGATAATATAAAAATTGCCAGAACCAGATGGATTCACAACTGAATTCCATTAGAAAGTCAAAGAATATTGGTACCAATCCTGTTGATACTATTCCAAAAGATAGAGGGAATCCTGCCTAAATCATTTTATGAAGCCAGCATCATCCTAATACCAAAACCAGGAAAGGACCTAACTAGAAAATAAGACTAAAGACCAATGTCCCTGATGAACATAGATGCAAAAATCCTCATTGAAATTCTAGCTAACCGAATACAACAGCATATCAAAAAGATAATCCATTATGATCAAGCAGGTTTTATAGTAGGGATGCAGGAATGGTTTAACATATGCAAATCAATAAATGTGATGCACCACATAAACAGAATTAAAGAGAAAAATCACATGATCATCTCAATAGATGCAGAAAAAGCATTTGACAAAATTCAGCATCCTTTATGATTAAAACCCTCAACAAAATCAGCATTGAAGGGACATATCTTAGGGTAATAAAAGCTATCAATGACAAATGCACAGTCAACATTATACTAAATGGGGAAAAGTTGAAGGCATTCCCCCTGAGAACTGAAGCAAGGTGAAGATGCCAACTTTTACCACTTCTATTCAAGATAGTACCATAAGTTTTAGCCAGAGCAATTAGACAAGAGAACAAAATAACATGCGTTACAGTTGGCAAAGAGGAAATCAAACTGTCACTGTTTGCCAGTGATAGGATTGTATACTTAGAAAACCCTAAAGATTCATCTTAAAAGCTCCTAGAACTGATCAATGAATTCAGTAAAGTTTCAGGATACAA
The DNA here is from genome assembly GCF_047675955.1 of Chlorocebus sabaeus. Classification (NCBI taxonomy): domain Eukaryota; kingdom Metazoa; phylum Chordata; class Mammalia; order Primates; family Cercopithecidae; genus Chlorocebus; species Chlorocebus sabaeus. The sequence goes on from NC_132920.1 coordinate 58,089,924, forward strand.
AATCAGGGTACACAAATCAGTAACACTGCTATACACCAACACAACCAAGCTGAGAATCACATTAAGAATTCAACCCCTTTTACAATAGCTGGAAAAAAAAAAAAAAAAAAAAAAAAAAACCACTTAGGAATATATGTAACCAATGAGGTGACATACTTCTACAAGGAAAACTTCAAAACACTGCTGAAAGAAATCATAGACAACACAAATGGAAAAACATCTCATGCTCATGGATCTGTAAAATCAATATTGTGAAAATGACAATACTGCAAAAGCAATCTACAAATTCAATGCAATTCCCATCAAAATACCCTTATCATTCTTCATTCTTCACAGAACTAGAAAAAAAAATTCTTAAATTCCTGTGATACCATAAAAAAGCCCACATAGCCAAAGCAAGACTAAGCAAAAATAAATAAATCTGGAGGTATCACATTACCTGACTTCAAACTATACTACAAGGCTATAGTCAACAAAACAGCATGGTACTGTTGTAAAAGTAAGCATATAGACCAAATGAACAGAACAAAGAACCCAGAAATAAAGCTAAATACTTACAGCCAACTGTTCTTCAACAAAGCAAACAAAAACACAAAATGGGGAAAAGTCACCCTATTCAAGGAATGGTGCTAAAATAACTGGCAAGCCACATGTGGAAGAATCATATTGGATCATCATTTCTCACCTTATAGAAAAATCAACTAAGATGGATCAAAGACTTAAATATAAGACCTGAAAGCATAAAAATTCTAGAAGATAACATCGGAAAAACCCTCTAGACATTGGCTTATGCAAAGACTTCATGACCAAGAACCCCAAAGCAAATGCAACATAAACAAAGATAAATATGTGAGACTTAATTAAACTAAAAAGCTATTACACAGCAAGAGAAATAATCAGCAGATTGAACAGGCAACCCACAGAGTGGGAGAAAATCTTCACAAACTATGCATGTGACAAATGAGGAATATCTAGAATCTACAAGGAACTCAAACAAATCTGCAAGAAGAAAACAATCCCATCCAAAAGTGGGCTAAGGACATTAATTGCATTAATTGACATTTCTCAAAAGAAGATACACAAATATGGCCAACAAACATTTGAAAAAATGCTCAACATCACTAATTATCAGGAAACTGCAAATCAAAACCACAATGTGATACCACCTTACTCCTGCAATTAAAAAAAAAAAAAAAAAAAAAAAAAGATGTTGGTGTGGATGTGGTGAAAAGGGAACATTTTTACAATGCTGGTGGGAATGTAAACTAGTACAAGCACTATGGAAAACAGTGTGGAGATTCCTTAAAAAACTCAAAGTAGACCTACCATTTGATCCAGCAATCTGACTGCTGAGTGTCTACCCAGAAGAAAAGGAGTCATATACGAAAAAGACACTTGCACATGCATGTTTGAGGCAGCACAATTCGCAATTGCAAAAGTATGGACCAGCCCAAATGTCCATGAACCAGCAAGTGGATAAAGGAAATTTGGTATATATAATGGAATACTACTCAGCCATAAATAGGAATGAAATAATGGCATTCACAGCAACCTGGTTGGGATTGGAGACCATTATTTTAAGTGAAGTAACTCAGGAATGGAAAACCAAACATCATATGTTCTCACTCATAAGTGAGAACACAAAGGCATAAGAATGACACAGTGGACTTTAGGAGCTTCGGGGGAAGAGTAGAAGGGTGAGGGTTAAAATACTACAGATTGGGTACAGTGCACACTGCTCAGGCGATGAGTGCACCATCATCTCAGAAATCACCACAGGGAAACTTATCCATGTAACCAAACACCACCTGTTTCTCAAAAACCTATTGAAATAAAAAAATAAAATATATCATTCAAATTCAAAAAAAGTGATAAATGTGTTTTACACACAAAACAACACAAAATAGAACAAACAACCACCTATGTGAGCTACTTGGAAACTTGAATCCCTTTTCTCCCCTGATTAGTTAGCGTTCATCCTGCTCACCGACAGTGTTAACAGTATTTCCCCCCAGTAATGCTCCTGTTTCCCTGAGCTGAGTACAATCAAATGACAATATGTTTCCACCAAATTCCAATAACCCAGATTGTCCAAACATTTGAAGACCACTCGGAATTTTTACTCTCTGTATTTGCAGCGTCCACCTACCTTGAACAAAAACAGGATACTAATATGGAAAAGGAAAATGATGCTAGTTTTGCTGTCTATACAATAGTCGTTTAAAAATGTATAATTTGTCTTCCAAAATTTTCAAATGATGATTATAAAGTGCTGATGCTGTAAGAAAGACTCCATATTCCAATCAATTAATGCTTGCATTTTTATAATTTGACCTACACAAAAGCATTATTTGAGCTGGTTATCTAATACAGAAACATAGTGCCTATTCTGTAAAGTAGAAGATACTTACCCTAGTCAGAGTACAAAGTGAAGCACTCAGAACTAAGTTTATAATTAAAAGGTGAGTGGGTGTGGAGAAGCAAGGCTTTCACTACCAAAGACCCTTATTTTCCAATGACAATGTTGCACTTTTAGAGGCATGCAGACATACAAATTAGAAATGTGCAAGCCAAGGTTTTGGAACTGTAGTCAAGTGACAGAGAACAGAGCTGTGGGTGAGAATTTTCCAATAGTGTTTGCAGAATTAAGTTGTACTACATCAGTATAGTTAGTATAATCCTGAGTTTATTCCCTTCTCTCTTATTATCTTATGAGTTCCTCAGCCTACTTATTCAATTTTTACTGTTGTGGCTTGAACAGAGAATCTCGGTTTTAATCACTTCTAGTTCTCAACTCCTAGAGATTCGGAGTAGAGACTTTTCATTTAAAAGAATAATCAATCAGGCCAAGTTCAAGTCCTTCAACTGCTACATTAGTTGTATTACATTGGACTATTTAATCAATTTTCTAAACTTCTGCTTAGTCACCTGTGGCACAAATATAGTAATATCAAATGCATTGTGTTGCTGAAGAGTGTGTGTGTGTGTGTGTGTGTGTGTAGTAGTAGTAGTAGTAGTAGCAGTAGTAGCAGCAGTAGCAGCAGGTAAAGTGCTTGGCATAGTACCAGGCATATTCTCTAAGATGCTTGCCACCATTTTATTCCAGTGGAATTTTAGAATGGTAGTTACCCTTTTTATTGTTGTTATTGTTATTCCATAATCTTTATTAAGTCAAATGGAAAGCAATTAACGTGTCCACCTCGATTTTATGTAGATTTTAGTAGATTTAGGGATGTCAACTGTTACTTAATCAGAAAATGATAATAGCTGAACCATGAGAATATGAAACATAACTAATACAGAGATATTCAAACTATTACTCTAGGTTAAAATTTAAATATATATTTGTATTTTTCAGTTATTACATCTCTTTTGTTTGAGGTTGATATTGTGTCCATGATGTATGTGTGTAATGTATCAAATTATCTATGCATGCATATGTTTCCATAGAGCTTCAAAATGTCTTAGGTATTCAAGAATTTTTAAATCCATATTTATTTCTTGTAGCCTCATGGGTTTTTTTGTTTCAAGACATTTCCATTTTTTTTTAACTTTTACAAAATATTGTCAATATATTGGCTTGTACTGTGGTAATACAAATTTACTAACCCCAAAGAGAAACAGAATTATATGTAAAGCTTGAGAAACTTTCCTTATCTAGAATCTATGGTCTGAATGCAGAAGTTCTTTTATTTATAAGAAATGGCCAGTAAAACAGATAGACTATATCATGTAGTATAACATCATTTACTGGCATGTATGAGACTTAAATTATTTTGTTAATGCAAATTATTTTTGAGTTGACTAATTTTTAGTCTGCGTAATCTTGAAAATATTTCGATGTGTTTAGATTTAATTAGGGAATATATATTTTTCATCATTGGTTTTAATTTTAAAAAAATATTAAAAGAGGCTAATATACTTCTAGGGGGAGATAGAAAAGGAGAGAGTTAGAAGGAAGAGGAAGAGAGAAAGAAAAAGATGAGGGAAAGAAGAGAAGAAAGGAAAAAAGGGGAGGAAGGGAGAAGCAAGGAGAGAAAAGAATCACCAATTTGTGGTTAAAATTAAAGATATTTATTCTTGAAATACCTAGAATGCAATTGATCTAAAAAAATTCTTTGTTCATATTCAATTAGACCTGGACATCTGCTTCCAAATGATTGTATAAAAAATAGTGGTTATTCTGAACAGTACTGTAAAGAGAGAGAGAGAGAGAGAGAGAGAGAGAGAGAGAGAGAAAACCTCTTATTCCAAAGGTAACAGATCAGAAACCTCTCCTCAAAGGTCATAATTATGAAAGGTACTAACAGTCTGAATGATGAGTTCCAAGTGACTGAGTTGGTTCAGAAACCTCTCAGAACTCTACTTTGTGGTAAAAGGAAAGAGTGAAAAAGTCACAGGCCACAGGCAGCAGATTTCCATCTTTGCTAAATGGGCTTTCCTCACTCATTAGAGACTGGACATAAAATAAAACATCTAACAAAGACTGCGGCACTCCATCTACAGTTGTATATAAAAGAGAGAACCAATGAAAAAACTACATGTACTGTGTGATGTCAGATGATCAAATAACAATTGCATTAAATGGACTGAGAAAAGCTAAGTCACGATAATTATCTGAACTTGGATACAATTCAGATAGTGTCTGGAATATGGATCCATATTGTAAAAATGTCAAGGTTTATAAACCAAGGAAAATGTAAATGTGAGTAATACTTAAGTACAAATTTATAAGCTTTTAAAGCACTCAAATACATTGCTATGTTAGATATTTGTCATTGCTCTAATAAATTAAGTGGGAAAATATCATGGTAGCTATTTCATTTTACAAGATAAGCTAAATGCTCAAAGAGGTTGAATCAAACAGATCTAAAGTAGTAAACAAGGGATTAGAATCCAGTCTACTGAATCTCAGGTAAGAGCTCCTTTTTGTTTGTTTTGTTTTTTACTAATATATAATCATTGTACATATTTATGAGGTACATGTGATATTTTGTATTGTGCATACAATGTACAATGATCAGATTATTTAGGATATTCATAACCTCAAACATTACTATTTATTTGTTTTGGATACCTGTAAAATCTTCTCTTTTAGCTATTTTGAAACATATAATAAATTATTGTTAACTATAATCACCCTATTATACTCTCTTTAATTACAGAGCAATTGCACCCTGTTGTAATTATTTTCTGTATACTCTCCATCCACAGGATTTCACTTCCTGGTTCCACTGTGTAGAAACTGGAATTTCTATTGAGGTTTTAGCCAACATGCTGCACCTGCCATTGTGCTAAAGTCTCAAAAAAATAAAATAAAAATAAAAATAAAGGAAAGTGGAAAACTTATCCTTTTGCCAGTTACTTCTTTTAATTTTTAATTCCCTCCACAGTCTGACTGCTTTACTTATTACTTTCTGTTTTTCCTTCTTTTTTAACTTTTATTTTAAGTTCAGGGGTACATGTGCAGGATCTGCAGGTTTATAATATAAGTAAACTTGTGTCATGGGGATTTGTTGTACAGATTATTTCATCACCCATGTATTAAAGCTAGTATCCACTTGTTATTTTTCCTGATCCTCTCCCTCCTCTCACCCTCCCCTCTCCAAAAGGCCCCAGTGTGTGTTCCCCTCTATGTGTCCATGTGTTCTCATCATTTAGCTCCTACCTATAAATGAGAATATGTAGTATTTGGTTTTCTGTTCCTGAGTTAGTTTGCTTAGGATAATGACCTCCTCCAGTTCCATCCATGTTCCTATAAAGGATATGATCTTGGATTTTCTTCTGACTGCATAGTATTTCATGGTGTCGATGTACCACATTTTTTTAATCCAGTCTATCATAGATAGACATTTAGGTTCACTCCATGTCTTTGCTATTGTGAATAGTGCTGCAATGAACATATGTGTGCTTATGTCTTTGTAATGGAATGATTTCTATTCCTTTGGGTACGTACTCAGTATTGAGATTGCTGAGTTGAATGATATTTCTGTCTTTAGGTCTTTGAGGAATTGCCACACTGTCTTCCACAATGGCTGAACTAATTTACACTCCCACCAACAGTGGATAAATTTTCCTTTTTCTCCATACCCTTGCCAGTGTTTGTTATCTTTTGACTTTTTAATAATAGTCATTCTCACTGGTGTTAAGTGATATCTCATTGTGGTTTTGATTTGCATTTCCCTAATGATTATCGAGGATGAGTTTTTTTAATATGATCGTTGGATGCATGTACGTCATCTTTTGAAAGGTGCCTGTTCATTTTTTGCCCAATTTTTAATGGGGTGATTTGTTTATTCTTGTAAATTTGTTTATTTATTTATTTATTTATTTATTTATTTTTAAATTATACTTTAAATTCTGGAGTACATGTGCAGAACGTACAGTTTTCTTACATAGGTATACATGTGCCATGGTGGTTTGCTGCACCTATCAACCCGTCACCTACATTAGGTATTTTTCCTTATGCTATTCCTCCCCTAGCTCCCAACCCTGCAACAGGCCCCAGTGTGTGATATTCCCCTCCCTGTGTCCATGTGTTCTCCTTATTCAACTCTCACTTATGAGTGAGAACATGTGGTGTTTGGTTTTCTCTTCTTGTGTTAGTTTGCTGAGAATGATGGTTTCCAGCTTCATCCATGTCCCTGCAAAGGACATGAACTCATTCTTTTTATGACTGCATAGTATTCTAAGGTGTATATGTGCCACATTTTCTTTATCCAGTCTATCACTGATGGACAGTTTGGTTCCAAGTTTTTACTATTGTGAATAGTGCCACAATAAACATATGTGTGCATGTGTCTTTATAGTAGAACAATTTATAATCCTTTGGGTATGTATCGACTAATGGGATTGCTGGGTCAAATAGTATTTCTAGTTAGATCCTTGAGGAGATGCCACACTGTCTTCCACAATGGTTGAACTAACTTACACTCCCACCAACAGTGTAAAAGCATTCCTATTTCTCCATATCCTCTCCAGCATTTGTTGTTTCCTGACTTTTTAATGACCACCATTCTAACTAGCATGAGATGGTATCTCACTGTGGTTTTGATTTGCATTTCTCTAATGACCAGTGATGATGAGCATTTTTTCATATGTCTGTTGGCTGCATAAATGTCTTCTTTTGAGAAGTGTCTGTTCATATCCTTTGCCCACTTTTTGATTTTTTTTTTTTTTTTTTTTTTGTAAATTTGTTTAAGTTCTTTGTAGATTCTGGATATTAGCCCTTTGTCAGATGGATAGATTGCAAAAATTTTCTCCCATTCTGTAGGTTGCTTGTTCACGATGATAGTTTATTTTGCTATGCAGAAGCCCTTTAGTTTAATTAGATCCCATTTGTCAATTTTTGACTTTTGTTGCCATTGCTTTTGGTGTTTTAGTCATGAAGTCTTTGCCCAAGCCTATGTCCTGAATTGTATTGCCTAGGTTTTCTTCTAGGATTTTTATGGTTTTAGGTCTTACATTTACGTCTTTAATCCACCTTGAGTTGATTTTTGTATAAGGTGTAAGGAAGGGATCCAGCTTCAATTTTCTGCATATGGCTAGCCAGTTTTCCTAACACTATTTATTAAGTAGGGAATCTTCTTCCCGTTGCTTGTTTGTGTCAGGTTTGTCAAAGATCAGATGGTGGTAGATGTGTGGTGTTATTTCTGAGGCCTCTATTCTGTTCCATTGGTCTGTATATCTATTTTGGTACCAGTGCCATGCTGTTTTGGTTACTGCAGCCTTGTAGTGTAGGTTGAAGTCAGGTAGCGTGATGCCTCCAGCTTTCTTCTTTCTGCTTAGGATTGTCTTGGCTATGCGGGCTCTTTTTCGGTTCCACATGAAGTTTAAAGTAATTCCAGTTCTGTGAAGAAAGTTAGTGGTAACTTCATAGGAATAACATTGAATCTATAAATTACTTCGGGCAGTATGGCCATTTTCATCATATTGATTCTTCCTATCCATGAGCATGGATTGTTTTTCCATTTGTTTGTGCCCTCTCTTAATTCCTTGAGCAGTGGTTTGTAGTTCTCCTTGAAGAGGTCCTTCACATCCTTTGTAAGTTGTATTCCTAGGTATTTTATTCTCTTAGTAGCAATTGTGAATGGGAGTTCACTCATGATTTGGCTGTCTGTTTGTTATTGGTGTATAAGAATGCTTGTGATTTTTACACTTCGATTTTGTATCCTGAGACTTTGCTGAAGTTGCTTATCAGCTTAAGGAGATTTCGGGCTGAAACAATGGGGCTTTCTAAATATACAATCATGTCATCTGCAAATAGAGACAATTTGACTTCCTCTCTTTCTATTTGAATACGCTTTATTGCTTTCTCTTGTCTGATTTCCCTGGCCAGAACTTCCAATATTACGTTGAATAGGAGTGGTGAGAGAGGGCATCCTTGTCTTGTTCTGGTTTTCAAAGGGAATGCTTCTAGGTTTTGGCCATTCAGTATGATATTGACTATAGGTTTGCTATAAATAGCTCTTATTATTTTGAGACACATTCCATCAATACCTAGTTTATTGAGAGTTTTTACTATGAAGGGATGTTGAATTTTGTCAAAAGCCTTTTCTGCATCTATTGAGATAATCATGTGGCTTTTGTCATTGGTTCTGTTTATATGATGGTTTACATTTATTGATTTGCTTACGTTGAACCAGCCTTGCATCCCAGGTATGAAGCCGACTTGATTGTGGTGTATAATCTTTTTGATGTGATGCTGGATTCGATTTGGCAGTATTTTTTGAGGATTTTCCCATCCATGTTCATGAGGGATACTGGCCTGAAATTTTCCTTTTTTGTTGTGTCTCTGCCAGGTTTTGCTATCAGTATGATACTCACCTCATAACATTTAGGGAGGATATCTGCTTTTTCTACTGTTTGGAATAGTTTCAGAAGGAATGGTACCAGCTCCTCTTTGTACGTCTGGTAGAATTTGGCTGTGAATCCATCCGGTCCTGGACTTTTTTTGGTTGATAGGATATTAATTACTGCCTCAATTTCAGAGCTTGTAATTGGTCTATTCAGGGATTTGACTTCTTCCTGGTTTAAACTTGGGAGGGTATATGTGTCCAGAAATTTATCCATTTCTTCTAGGTTTTCTAGAAATTTTTGGGTAGAGATGTTTATAGTGTTCTCTGATGGTAGTTTGTATTTCTGTGGGATCAGTGGTAACATCTCATATATCATTTTTACTGTGTCCTATTTGATTCTTATCTTTTCTTCTTTATTAGTCTGTCTAGTGATCTATTTTGTTAATCTTTTCAAAAACAGCTCCTAGATTATATGATTTTTTGAAAGTTTTTTGTGTCTCTCCTTTAGCTCTGCTCTGATCTTAGTTATTTCTTGTCTTCTGCTAGCTTTTTAATTTGTTTGCTGTTGCCTCTCTAATTCTTTTAATTTTGATGTTAGAATGTTGATTTTAGATCTTTTCTGCTTTCTCTTGTGGGCATTCAATGCTATAAATTTCCCTCTACACACTGCTTTAAATGTGTCACAGAGATTCTGGTACATTGTGTCTTCATTCTCATTGGTTTTACAGAACACCTTATTTCTGCCTTCATTTTGTTATTTAACCAGTAGTCATTCAGGAGAAGGTTGTTCAGTTTCCATGTAGTTGTAGGGTTTTGAGTGAGTTTCTTAAGCCTGAGTTCTAATTTGATTGCACTGTGGTCTGAGAGACTGTTTGTTACGATTTCCATTATTTTGCATATGCTGAGGAGTGTTTTTACTTTCAATTATGTGGTCAATTTTAGAATAAGTATGATGAGTTGCTGAGAAGAATGTATATTCTGTAGATTTCGGGTGGAGAGTTCTGTAGATGTCTATTAGGTCTGCTTGGCCCAGGGCTGAGTTCAAGTCTTGAATATCCTTGTTAATTTTCTGTCTCATTTATCTGTCTAATATTGACAGTGGGGTGTTAAAGTCTCCCATTATTATTGTGTGGCAATCTGAGTCTCTTGTAGGTCTCTAAGGACTTGCTTTATTAATCTGTTGGCTCCTATATTTGGAGCATATATTTAGGATAGTTAACTGTTCTTGTTGCATTGATCCCTTTAGCATTGTGTAATGCCCTTCTTTGTCTCTTTTGATCTTTGTTGGTTTATAGTCTGTTTTTATCAGAGATTAGGATTCCAACTCTTGCTTTTTTTTTTTTTTTTTTCCTGCTTTCTATGTGCTTGGTAAATAATCCTCCAAACGTTTATTTTGAGCTTATATGTGTCTTTGCACATGAGATAGGTCTCCTGAATACAGCACACCGATGGGTCTTGACTCTTTATCCAATTTGCCAGATTGTGTCTTTTAATTGGGGCATTTAGCCCTTTTACATTTAAGGTTAATCTTGTTATGTGTGAATTTGGTCCTGTCATTTTGATGCTAGCTGGTTATGTTACCCATTAGTTGATGCAGTTTCTTCATAGTGTTGATGGTCTTTACAATTTGGTATGTTTTTGCAGTGGCTGGTACCAGTTTTCCCTTTTCATATTTAGTGCTTCCTTCAAGAGCTCTTGTAAGGCAGGCCTGGTGGTGACAAAATCCCTCAGCATTTGCTTATCTGTAAAGGAGTTTATTTCTCCTTCACTTATGATGCTTAGTTTAGCTGGATATGAAATTCTGGGTTGAAAATTATTTTCTTTAAGAATGTTGAATATTGGCCTCCACTGTCTTCTGGCTTGCAGGGTTTCTGCAAGGAGATCCACTGTTAGTCTGATGGACTTCCCTTTGTGGGTAACCCAACCTTTCTCTCTGGTTGCCCTTAACATTTTTTCATTTCAACCTTGGTGAGTCTGATGATTCTGATTCTTGGGGGTTGCTTTTCTCGAGGAGTATCTTTGTGGTGTTCTCTGTATTTCCTGAATTTGAATGTTGGCCTGTCTTTCTAGGTTGGGAAGTTTTCCTGGACAATATCCTGAAGAGTGTTTTTCAACTTGATTCCATTCTCCCCATCATTTTCATGTACACCAATCGAATGTAGGTTTGGTCTTTTCACATAGTCCCATATTTCTTGGAGGCTTTGTTCATTCCTTTTTATTCTTTTTTCTCAAATCTTGTCTTCTCACTTTATTTCATTAAATTGATCTTCAATCACTGATACCCTTTCTTCCGCTTGATTGATTCAGCTATTGATACCTGTGTATGCTTCATGAAGTTCTAATGCTGTGTTTTTCAGCTCCATTATGTCATTTATGTTCTTCTCTAAACTGGTTATTCTAGTTAGCAATTACTCTGTTTTTCAAGGTTCTTAGCTTCCTTGCATTGGGTTGGAACATGCTCCTTCAGCTTAGAGGAGTTTGTTATTACCCACCTTCTGAAGCCTACTTCTGTCAATTCATCAAACTCATTCTCCATCAATTCATCAAACTCAATCTCCATCCATTTTTGTTCCCTTGCTGGTAAGGAAATGTGAGTCTTTGGAGGAGAAGAGGTGTTCTGGTTTTTGGAATTTTCAGCCTTTTTTGCACTGGTTTCTCCCTATCTTTGTGGATTTATCTACCTTTGGTCTTTGATGTAGGTGACCTTTGAATGGAGTCTTAGAAGGCTGAGTGAACTTCCTATTCATTTCTGTTTGTAGTTTTCTTTCTGTCAGTCCCCTCTGCTGCAGGTCTGCTGGAGTTTGCTGGAGGTCCACTCCCGACCCTGTTTGCCTGGGTATCACCAGAGGAAGATGCGGAACAGCAAAGATTGCTGCTTGTTCTTTCCTCTGGAAGCTTCATCCCAGAGAGTCCCTGCCAGATGCCAGCCAGAGCTCTCCTGTATGAGGTGTCTGTCGGCCCCCACTAGGAGGTGTCTCCCAGTCAGGATACACGGGGCTCAGGGATCCAGTTAACTAAGTAGTCTGACCCTTAGGAGAACTCGAATGCTGTGCTGGGCGGTCCACTGCTCTCTTCAGAGCAGTCAGGGAGGGACATTTAAGTCTTCTGAAGCTGCAACCACAGCCGCCCCTTCTCCGAGGTGCTCCGTCCCAGGGAAATGGGGTTTTATCTATAAGTCCCTGACTAGGGCTGCTGCCCTTTTCTCAGGGATTCCCTGCCCAGAGAGGAAAAATCTGGCAGTTTGCAGCCTTGCTGAGTTGCAGTGGGCTCCACCCACTTTGATCTTCCTGGCTGCTTTGTTTATACTGTTAGGGTAAAACTGCCTACTCAAGCCTCAGCAATGGCGGACGCCCCTCCCCCTACCAAGCTCAAGAGTCCCAGGTTGATCTCAGACTGCTGCTGTGCTGGCAGCCGGAATTTCAATCCAGTGGGTCTTAGTTTGCTGGGTCCCATGGGGGTGGGTCCTGCCGAGCAGATCACTTGGTTCTCTGGCTTCAGTACCCCTTTCAAGGGCAGTGATTGGTTCTGTCTCACTGGCATTCCAGGTTCCACTGGGGTATGGGAAAAAACAACAACAACAAAAGAAAAACTCCTGCAGGTAGTTTGGTGTCTGCCCAAATGGCCACCAAGTTTTGTGCTTGAAACCCAGGGCCCTGGTGGGTTAGGCACCAGAGGGCATCTCCTGGTCTGCAGGTAAACCATGGGACAAGCACAGTATCTGGGCTGGAGTGTGCATGGTTCCTCAGGCTCAGTCCCTCACGGCTCACTCGGGTAGCAGAAAATACTCCCCGACCCCTTGCACTTCCCGGGTGAGGCGACACCCCACCTTGCTTCGGTTCGCCCTCCATGAACTTGCACCCACTGTCCAACCTGCCCCAGTGAGATGAACCAGGTATCTCAGTTGGAAATGCAGAAATCACCTGCCGTCTGCCTTGATCTTGCTGGAAGCTACAGACCAGAGCTGTTCCTATTAGGCCATCTTGTTGGAATCTTTCTTAAAAGCCTCTCCTGCAGTATTTTGTGATTGATTTGTGAGTTCTGAGACAGCTTTGTTGTTGCTTTCTTGTTGTTTTGATTCCTTCCTTAATTGTCTTGTGCCTAACTAACTAGAAGCAATTTTCAGTATCTTCCTCACGCTTAGGGGAAAGCTACACAGATGAGTAAAATCAGTATCAGCCTCTTGCATCATAGATCTCTGGAGTTTGTTTCAAGGCATGTCATATGCTTGAGCCAGAAGCCAGAAACAATCTCATCAATGTCCAAAAGGAGACGTTCTGTAAATTTATTTAAGTTTTTTATAGACACTAGATGAATAGTTTGCAAAAAATTTCTCCAATTTGTTAGATTGTCTGTTTACTCTGTTGATAGTTTATTTTGCTGTGCAGAAGCTCTTTAGCTTAATTAGATCCAACTTGTCAATTTTTGCTTTTGTTGCAATTGCTTTTGGCATCTTTGTCATGAAATCTGTGCCTATTCCTATGCCCTGAATGGTGTTGCCCAGGTTGTCTTCAGGATTTTTATAGTTTTGTGTGTTACATTTAAGTCTTTAATCCATCCTGAGTTAATTTTTGTACATGGTATAAGAAAGTGGTCCAATTTCAATTTTCTGCATATGGCTAGCTAGTTATCCCAGCACCATTTATTGAATAGGGAACCCTTTCCCATTGCTTGCTTTTGTCAGGTTTGTCAAAGATCAGATAGTTGTAGGTGTGTGGTCTTATTTCTGGGTTCTCTATTCTGTTCCATTGATCTATGTGTCTGTTTATGTATCAGTACATGCTGTTTTGGTTACTGTAGCCCTGTAGTATAGATTGAAGTAGGGTGGTGTGATGCCACCAGCTTTGTTCATTTTGCTTAGGATTGTCTTGGGTATTCAGGCTCTTTTTTGGTTCCATTTGAATTTTAAAATAGTTTTCTCTAGTTCTGAGAAGAATGTCATTGACAGTTTAATAGGAATAGCATTGAATCTATAAATTGCTTTGGGCAGTATAGCCATTTGAACAACATTGATTCTTCCTATCTATGTGCATGGGAATATTTTTCATTTGTTTATGTCATTTCTGATTTGTTTGAGCAATGGCTTATAGTTCTTGTAGATATCTCTCACCTTCATAGTTAGCTGTATTCCTAAATATTTTATTTTTTTGTGTATCTACCTGTTTTTTATTTACTGTTCAGAATATCCACGTAGTTTAGTTTTAAAAAGCATGTTTTACAGACATTTTAGATGTAATCAGTAGGAGGAATAGGGAATAGTTAGGTTTACACCACTGTAGCACACTAGTATTGATTTAATATACTGTAGCACACTAGTATTGATTTAATATAATAACATAATCATGAAGAGATTTGGAAACATCTAAAATTTATCAGGAATAGATATAAGTATTCCATGCACCATGCTTCCAAATCTAATGGTTTATTTCTGCATCTGATACTGAAGACTTCTCATTCTTGAAATTTTTTGGCTTCTCCTGGTTCTCTTCAACAATTCTGATGTTTGTTTTGTTTTGGTTTTATTTTGGTCATCTCTTTGTCAGCCTAAATCTTAAAACCCAAGTTCCCTAGAAAACAATCTTTGGCATGATGGTTTGTTTATGCTAATTATGCAATTTCATCAACTCTCCTACTTTTGATTACTGCTTACATGCTGATGACTCATAAATCTTTCTCTCCAGCTCAAACCTTGCTCTAAGTTTTCTCACTCATGGATCAAAATGTTGACTAATCATATCCTCTTGTGTATTCAAATCTCCTCAAAATCAACATATCAGAAATGGAAACTCCTTCCTAAATGTACCAACTTCCATAAATATGCCACTGATGTATAAGGTAAGGGCTTAAGCTTTACTTGTGGAAATCCAATTCAGTTCACAACTGAAATGGGTTTTGAAATATAAGTAAGAGTTAATCAAATGAAGATGGCATGAAATCCCGTCATAGATCTAGGAAAATATGCGTGAGTTGGTGTTGTTAAAATAGTGATGGAACATTGCCATAAATGGCAGTATTAGTCATAAAAACTAGAAATCTACAAGTTATTCCATAGTCTCCTCTTTTCCAGTCTTCGTATTCTGACATACACAATATCATGTTCCATAAATATTTTTAGCAGATTTTTTTTCTTTTCCAATTATTCCTTCCACCAGCATCTAGTCTGGATAAAAGCAATGGCCACTTATCTTGTTCTCCTGATGCCAGTCTTGTTTGTTCTTGTATGCATCCTCTAGGTTCTTTTCAGTTTGTCCCTATAAAATACAAATCTGATCACATGTCTTCTCAGCGAATATTCTTCAATCATTTCACTTTTCCTGCAAGATGACATTCAAATTTCTACAGAAGTTGCCTTTGAGAATAAGTTCTCTTTTACTTTAACCCATTAGTCTCTCTACTCATCTATTTCCACTGCTTTTCCCTTACTTTGTATTTAGTAATGCTAACCCACATGTATTTTGCTGTACCCACGATCAGGTTTGACACCATCATGTCTTTATTTGTTTAACCCCTACTAATGTTTCAAACTCATTTTAAATGTCTTTTGAGATAGACTTCCTCAGGTAAGCACTAATCCCTTCCCTCATCTGTCAGTATTTTCATCCTTATCCATGTCAGAGGCACTGATCTATACTCAGTGACTTGAACATTTGATCACTAATCTGAGGACTTTCTCTGAATTATGGACCTCTATATCTAGCTTCCTACCTGATCTCTCTTCACTTGTGAATCTCAAAGGCAGCACAAATTCAGTGGAACCAATATATAATTGCTTCCACTGCTGATTATTTTCCATATTCAGTATTCTCCATGCAATGAATGTCACCACCGTGTAATAACTTTTACCAGCCGAAGAATTGGTAACTTTTTTTTTTCATTTTCCTCTCCTTCATTCTTTAAAAGCAACCCAACCAGTTTCTATAAATTTCATCTCCAATATATTCCTATTTCTTTCAAAGCTATCATCACCAGTCACATGGACTATGGGTCCTCTTCATCCACAATTCTCTTCCTTCTGTTTATTTCCAAGGCAGAAGCCAAAGGACACTTTAAAAGTTAAAATCTGATGGTATCAATCCTCTACTTACAATATTTCAATAGCATCTCATTACTTTTGGGGTAAAGTCAAATGTTCTTAACAAAGCACATACAACATGGCCGTGGCCTTTAAATCTCCAGTCTCTTCCTTGAAGACCGAAGTATTTTCTCCTACCCCAGAGATTTTCTATATTTTATATAGTTTTCTTCTCCTGCATTATTAATATCCCACCCCAACACACATATACACACAGAGAAATGACTTGTAAACACTACGGTTTTAATATCAGGTCAATTATTTTCTCAATGACAGCATCTCTGGCTTGGACAAATTTTCATGTACAAAAGAAAGATTACTTGAGATTAATGAATCATAACCATCAGGATTTAACAGTTTCCAGAAGGAACTGGTAAGCACTAGAGCTAGGTGAATTTCAAAAGGAAAAACAAGATTCCAAGTGGTGAGATTAAGCTGATGATTCAGTAAAAGTGAGGTTGACTTGAATTAAACTAGCACTATGCTACTAATCAACAAGGCTTAAGGGATAGTTTCAAATTTACTTAATAGCATGTCAGCATTTTCTGCAATTAAAGATCTTTTTTTTTTTTTCATGATGTCAAGGAGGTCACATCTTTAGGGATCAGCTGAGTTTTACATATATTATTATTGTTATTATTGATCATGAATACACAGTAATTTCCCTTTTATAAGATTTTACCTTTTCAGATTTTTCCTGTTTGGGGAATGTATTTGAGTTAAGAAAAGAAAAACAAATGTAATTTATCTTTAAAAAAATTTATTTCAAACGTTCAAATTCTAGATGTTTCTCAGAAGGTCCAAAGATTATTTAATTTGTTTGAACTACTTCAAAGATGTTTGTAACTTAACAATCTTGTGTAGGTATTAAAGTTTTTATAGTCTCCTAAATTCATATGATTATTTATGTGATTTTAAGGATGATAGCTATGAATACTTTCAAAATTTAAAGTCATTACTAGTGTCAAGTTTATTTATATAACACTAAAGTCAGTTAATTTAATATTTCAACAAGTAAAAAAAGGGAAAAATTTTAAGTGGAAATAACAATTTTGAAAATAGTCCTTGTACACAATTTCATTGGAATAAGACAATTAAAATGTTTTAGATGTACTGAGAATAGAATTAATCTCGTGACAACAGAGTAATATAAGATCACTTGTTGAAAAATAACATGTCTTATCCACTTAGTCAATTATTTACTCTTTAAATATTTGTCATGCCAATACTATGTGAAAAACTCTGCATAGGGTGCTGAGGAAAATGAGAAACTCCTGTTTCCAAGGAGCTAGTTAGTGAACCCGGAAATGAAGCAACTGTGAAACCATGTGGCAAGCTTTATAGTTGATTTAAAGGCAATGCATTTTAGGGGCATAAATGAAAGAATAATGCCTTCAATTCATACTCTCAGCAAGGTTTTTCTGTAGACTAAATAAATAGCATGACTTGTACATGTGTTTGTGGCCAATTCTAAACATATATAGATATCCCTTTAATTAATAAACTTAATAATCTTTGAATAACACTTTAATTGTATATTTTTGAATAAACATATAAAAGTTAATGACTATCACAAGAATGAGTCTTATTAAACACATCTGTATATATAATTTATTAATGTAATAACAAGTAGTCATAATAAAAGTAAATTTGAGGGCAATCATTGTGTCTCCTAAACTCTTTAATTATAATGCACATAGTTTAAGTGAGAATGAGTAACCTAAGGGTAGCAAATAGGTTTTAGCCTTGATTAACTGCAGTAGACTGACTGACGTGCAGTAGCAAGAAGGATTCTAAAGATGTATGGGCAAAGTGGATAAGAATGTAGTTATTGATTATCAATATGTGCTGTGGGCACAAGAAAGGGGAATATTGACACACTACACATGCCAATCCTGGAGTAGGTTAACAGCATTAGATGTTACACAATTAGCCTTAAGAATAGGGAAACAGATGGAATGTGGTGCATTGAAGTAAATGTTTTTTGGAAGACATAGGTTATAAACAGTCATTCAAAGATGAGCCACCCCAGTAGGACATCCATTTCAGATTGAGGTCAGCTCTTAAGCTTAAGGGAAAGAAGATATGATTAGGGAGCAAAGGAATGGGACAGGGGAGCTCTATTCAGACAAACTTCATTTATACCTCTCTCTCTGTCTTTTTTCCCCCCTGCAAATTGTAAAGAGAAACAAACAAACAAAATATTTGAAAGTGGTATTGCTTTATGTTTACATGGGGTTCATCTTCATGAATCATTCTTTGGGGAAAAAAATCAACCAGTTTTTTACATAGATACCAGAGACCCATGATGACCACAGCTTTTAAGTTACAGAAGACTTTTGAACAGCAATAGAGGATAAACTAGTGTTTTCTGCAGTTATATTCAAACAATCCTTAAAAACTGGGATAGTGGATAATCTCAAATTAAGACCCTGAAATGCTGATATCCACTGTGCAACAGTAGTCTTAGCTTGGTAAAATAACAAGCTTGATTTAATTGTTAATTGATACAATATGTTTGTGTTGAATACAAAATCAAATTAACACCAATAAGTAAAATGGTAGGACTTATTTTTAGAGTAAAAATTTTTCTCTCACTACAGTCTATCAAGCCTGACATTTCCTGTCTCCTATTTTTCTCTCATGCATTTTTATGCACGCAAAATTGAAGCTAACAGACATATTCTTCCCACTTGCTTTGTTTCCATAAATGTATGTGTGTGAGAGAGAGATTGTATAAACACACACACACACACAAACCCATACCAAGGCATTTCTAAAATTCCGAAGGGGTATGCATCAAGTTAGGAATAACAAATGTCCAAAGTAAAATTATGATATCCATTTCAAAGCTTTCTTCAATTGCTGCAGAGTGATCTGAAAGTCAGGAATAACTTATTGATGATCTCACTAACATCAGTTTTCATGCCAGTATGGATATCTGTTGGCAACGAAACAGTATTTTCTAAGAAAGGAGACGTAGCTATATATCTATATGTATTGTCTGTCTGCCTATCTGTCTGTCTGTCTGTCTATCTATCTATCTATCTATCTATCTATCTATCTCTATCTCTATCTCTAGTTATATTTGTCTGTCTTTCTATTTTTTTTAAGCTCAACATAGCTATTTATATTAGGAATCAATCTACTACTTGGTTACATTTAATATTTCTTTCTTAATTTAATAATGTTAGCAGAAGTGAACCTATATGGCTACTTTTCTTTTATAAAAAATTTCTTGATTTTATTATATTGCCATAACATAGTATAAAAGTGGTTATTACAAACAGTTTTTCTTATTCAACACAGTTTTTCTTATTCAGCAAGCGAGAATAGTTATCATTTAGTTAATTGGTCAGAGGTCACTTAGTAAATGTAATTGTCCTAATGCAAATTCACACATCTTAGGATTATATACATTTCTTATTTCTTTTCTTTGTTCTTTGATCCCCTCACTTCTTACATACCTCTTCATTTCTCCACCAAAATAGTAGCAAAGCAAACAACACATTTTATTTCTATGGCTATCGAGTGGATTTCATAAGTTGGGTGACAGTCCTTTTAAGTCGAGGAGACTGATTATTCTGTTTTTGGTTTGTTTGTTTGTTTGTTTTTGCTTTTATCAAACAACCATCCAGTCCTTACCATTCCATCAGTTCATTTCTGCACAATCTTTATTAAGAAATACCACAGCATAGTGTGTTATCTCTCCACATAGAGATGATTTTTATTGCATTTTACAAAGAATAATACTGTAATCTATTTGAATAAAGGTATTGGCATGTTTTTTACTTTAATTATCCTGTGACAAATATACATATAGCTCCAGTAGACAGCTAGTTACTCTGTGGATCACTACTTCACATTCACACAGTTTTGTTTCCTTACCTAATAAAGCCAAATTCACCATTATCTTCATCAAAGGATGTAAAGATATGTCAATGTAGGATATAAAATAAATCAGCAATGTGATTTATTTTAAGTTCTCGGCTCATGACAAAAAATAAATGCCCCTTAAATAAGAAAGTCATAAAGTTGCAAGCACATGCAAAAAAAATTCATTTCAAAAATGTCATAATAACTAATGGAAAATGATACTATATCCTTTTTTGCTTACAGAGAATCTATACTAAATGACACATTTAAAGTCTATGAATGTACTGGGTACATAATGAAATGAAAGCAGAAATAAAGATGTTCTTTGAAACCAATGAGAACAAAGATACAACATACCAGAATCTCTGGGACACATTTAAAGCAGTGTGTAGAGGGAAATTTATAGCACTAAATGCCCACAAGAGAAAGCTGGAAAGATCTAAAATTGACACTCTAACATCACAATTAAAAGAATTAGAGAAGCAAGAGCAAACACATTCAAAAGCTAGCAGAAGGCAGGAAATAACTAAGATCAGAGCAGAACTGAAGGAGATAGAGACATAAAAAAATCCTCCAAAAAATCAATGAATCCAGGAGTTGGTTTTTTGAAAAGATCAGCAAAATTGATAGACCACTAGCAAGACTAATAAAGAAGAAAAGAGAGAAGAATCAAATAGACGCAATAAAAAATGATAAAGGGGATATCACCACCGACCCCACAGAAATACAAACTACCATCAGAGAATACTATAAACATGTCAACGCAAATAAACTAGAAAATCTAGAAGAAATGGATAATTTCCTGGACACTTACACTTTCCCAAGACTAAACCAGGAAGAAGCTGAATCCCTGAATAGACCAATAGCAGGCTCTGAAATTGAGGCAATAATTAATAGCCTACCAACCAAAAAAAGTCCAGGACCAGATGGATTCACAGCTGAATTCTACCAGAGGTACAAGGAGGAGCTGGTACCATTCCTTCTGAAACTATTCCAATCAATAGAAAAAGAGGGAATCCTCCCTAACTCATTTTATGAGGCCAACATCATCCTGATACCAAAACCTGCCAGAGACACAACAAAAAAAGAGAATTTTAGAGAATATCCCTGATGAATATCGATGTAAAAATCCTCAATAAAATAGTGGCAAACCAGATCCAGCAGCACATCAAAAAGCTTATCCACCATGATCAAGTGGGCTTCATCCCTGGGATGCAAGCCTGGTTCAACATACGCAAATCAATAAACGTAATCCAGCATATAAACAGAACCAAAGACTAAAACCACATGATTATCTCAACAGATGCAGAAAAGGCCTTTGACAAAATTCAACAGCCCTTCATGCTAAAAACTCTCAATAAATTCGGTATTGATGGAACGTATCTCAAAATAATAAGAGCTATTTATGACACACCCACAGCCAATATCATACTGAATGGGCAAAAGCTGGAAAAATTCCCTTTGAAAACTGACACAAGACAGGGATGCCCTCTCTCACCACTCCTATTCAACATAGTGTTGGGAGTTCTGGCTAGGGCAATGAGGCAAGAGAAAGAAATAAAGGGTATTCAGTTAGGAAAAGAAGAAGTCAAATTGTCCCTGTTTGCAGATGACATGATTGTATATTTAGAAAACCCCATTGTCTCAGCCCAAAATCTCCTTAAGCTGATAAGCAACTTCAGCAAAGTCTCAGGATACAAAATTAATGTCAAAAATCACAAGCATTCTTATACACCAGTAACAGATAAACAGAGCCAAATCATAAATGAACTTCCATTCACAGTTGCTTCAAAGAGAATAAAATACCTAGGAATCCAACTTACAAGGGATGTAAAGGACCTCTTCAAGGAGAACTACAAACCACTGCTCAGTGAAATAAAAGAGGACACAAACAAATGGAAGAACATACCATGCTCATGGATAGGAAGAATCAATATCGTGAAAATGGCCATACTGCCCAAGGTAATTTATAGATTCAATGCCA
The DNA here is from genome assembly GCF_047675955.1 of Chlorocebus sabaeus. NCBI lineage: Eukaryota > Metazoa > Chordata > Mammalia > Primates > Cercopithecidae > Chlorocebus > Chlorocebus sabaeus. The sequence goes on from NC_132920.1 coordinate 58,111,651, forward strand.
TCCCCATCAAGCTACCAATGAGTTTCTTCACAGAATTGGAAAAAACTGCTTTAAAGTTCATATGGAACCAAGAAAGAGCCCGCATTGCCAAGACAATCCTAAAAGAACAAAGAACAAAGCTGGAGGCATCACGCTACCTGAGTTCAAACTATACCACAAGGCTACAGTAACCAAAACAGCATGGTACTGGTACCAAAATAGAGATATAGACCAATGGAACAGAACAGAGTCCTCAGAAATAATACCACATATCTACAGCCATCTGATCTTTGACAAACCTGACAAAAACAAGAAATGGGGAAAGGATTCCCTATTTAATAAATGGTGCTGGGAAAATTGGCTAGCCATAAGTAGAAAGCTGAAACTGGATCCTTTCCTTACTCCTTATACAAAAATTGATTCAAGATGGATTAGAGACTTAAATGTTGGACCTAATACCATAAAAACCCTAGAAGAAAACCTAGGTAATACCATTCTGGACATAGGCATGGGCAAGGACTTCATGTCTAAAACACCAAAAGCAACGGCAACAAAAGCCTAAATTGACAAATGGGATCTAATTAAACTAAAGAGCTTCTGCACAGCAAAAGAAACTACCATCAGAGTGAACAGGCAACCTACAGAATGGGAGAAAATTTTTGCAATCTACTCATCAGACAAAGGGCTAATATCCAGAACCTACAAAGAACTCAAACAAATTTACAAGAAAAAAACAAACAACCCCATCAAAAACTGGGCAAAGGATATGAACAGACATTTCTCAAAAGAAGACATTCATACAGCCAACAGACACATGAAAACAATGCTCATCATCACTGGCCATCAGAGAAATGCAAATCAAAACCACAATGAGATACCGTCTCACACCAGTTAGAATGGCAATCATTAAAAAGTCAGGAAACAGCAGCTGCTGGAGAGGATGTGGAGAAATAGGAACAGTTTCACACTGTTGGTGGGATTGTAAACTACTTCAACCATTATGGAAAACAATATGGCGATTCCTCAAGGATCTAGAACTAGAAGTACCATATGACCCAGCCATCCCATTACATCCCATTATATACCCAAAGTATTATAAATCACGCTGCTATAAAGACACATGCACATGTATGTTTATTGCGGCACTATTCACGATAGCAAAGACTTGGAATCAACCCAAATGTCCATCAGTGACACACTGGATTAAGAAAATGTGGTACATATACACCATGGAATACTATGCAGCCATAAAAAAGGATGAGTTTGTGTCCTTTGTAGGGACATGGATGCAGCTGGAAACCATCATTCTCAGCAAACTATCGCAAGAACAGAAAACCAAACACTGCATGTTCTCACTCATAGGTGGGAACTGAACAATGAGATCACTCGGACTCGGGAAGGGGAACATCACACACTGGGGCCTATCATGGGGAAGGGGGAGGGGGGAGGGATTGCATTGGGAGTTATACCTGATGTAAATGACGAGTTGATGGGTGCAGACAAGTTGATGGGTGCAGCACACCAACATGGCACAAGTATACATATGTAACAAACCTGCACGCTATGCACATGTACCCTAGAACTTAAAGTATAATAATAATAAAAAAAATTTTAAAAAAAGTCTATGAAGGAACTTACATATCTTATTACATTTTAATTCAACTCACTCTAAAATTTTCTATCAAAATCTTATCAAGCAAAACTGAACACAGTATGATACAGAAATTTATGTTTGTCATTATTTATTTTTCCAGGTTTACTGAGATATAATTGGCAAAAAATTTATAATATGATAATATGATGCCCATATACATAGTGAAATGATTAAAATTAAGTTAATTAGCACATGCATCATCTCACATGGGCACCATTTATCTATGTGTGTGTATGTGTAGTAAGAACATAAGATTTAGCCTCATAGCAAATTTCAAGTATATAGTACAATATTATTAATTATAGTCACTATGCTATATATTAGATCCCCAGATCTTATTCATCTTATAACTAAGAGTTTGTATCTTTTGACCAACATCTCCTCATTTTTTCCACTGCCCTCCCTCTCCCAGACCCTGGTAACTACCATTTTATTCTCTCTTTCTATGGGATCAACTTTTTAAGATTCCACGTATAGGTGACATCATACAGTATTTGTCTTTTTGTGTCTGGCTTATTTCATTTAGTGTAATGTCCTCCAGGTTCATCCATGTCATTACAAATAGCAGGTTTTCCTTCTTTTTTGTGACCGAATAGTATTTCATTCTCTCTTTCTCTGTGTGTGTACGAAATATTTTCTTTTTTATTCATTTGTCAGCACTTAGGTTATTTCCATATCTTGGCAATTATTAATAATACTGCAGTGAACGTGGGAGTGCAGATATTTCTTCTGAAATCTATATCCTTGGGAGGAAAAGTAAAAACAAAGTCTTGTATTTACTCCAACAAGGAGGAAGAAAGCTTCACTAGTAGCAAAGAATGTGGTGGAAAGCCCAGAGTAATGAAGCAGTGGAAAGATGAAGAATTTATGAAATGGCAACAGAAAGGGAATGGTAAAGACTCTACTGTAAAAAATATTTGTCCAAGTTTGGCCATTAATTGGGTTTGGAGCAAGGAAATATACAAGATTAACAGTGACTTTGAGGTCTCATGCTAGAGTATCCACTAAAACACTTAAACTTTTGTTATAAATAAGGAGAAAAAGATAATTTTGTAGAGCGATTTCAGTTTAGATAAAAATCATAGTTCACCTAAATGTGGTCTCCCATGAAAAGAAACACAAATCTAAGCCCAGAAGATTCAGGACTCTTAAAGACCTCTAGCCAATCAGAATATCATAAAACTTCTATAATATCGTTACTCCTCTGTTATGGCTTAAATGTGTTCCTGAAAGTTGCCCAAAAATTCATTTCTCTCTCCTCTCACAAACTCCTCCATATTTCAGAGTATCCAGTTCCTTCAGTTTGTGTTAGTTGGAGTTTGGAGTTTGGGTTAAAAATTTCAAATTTGATTAAAGGAGATAATAGATAAGTAAGCCTTACAATACTTGCTATATCTTGATCTTCTTTCTAAACGCTTTACATATATTATACTCCTTGGTTTTCAAAACAACTGTGTAAGTTATATGCTATCATTTATCCATGTTATAGATGAGAAAACAGGCATAAAGAAGTTACATACTCAAGGTAACTCAGTAAGTAGTACAGCTGGAATTCACCCTGGTTTCAGAAAGCCCACTTTTAACCACAACCTAGAGGGTCTCTAAGGACTGCAGTAGTGTTGCTTAATCACGGAAAAGGAAATTCGATGATAACTTGAGGAATCAAACCATATCCCCAGCATCTCTTATCTGGAGAGGACACAAGACATGGTCAATTTTCATGGCTCCAAAACGTAGAACATTAATTGCATGCCTGCTTCCATTCTCAGTCTATTTAGTTAATAATGGAAATATCTAATTAGTGCCTACAAGCTTTGCTGGTCTATTTGCTTTGCTAGACTAGGAAATAGGGTTTAAGTATTCCAGAATAATAGAAATTAATCTCATACTCTCTTAACACATAGTTTACTTTGTATTCCACATTGTGCTGAAAAAAATGTAAGAGCGTCTTTATTCTCTGAGGCTCAAAGCTAGTTAAAGGAAAAATATAAAGACAATTTTGAAACAGCTGGTTGTCATGGAATTGAGTTTGAGTCTTCGATGCCTGATTCTAAACCTTGAATTTAGCTACTAGAGCCACAGTATGATTATAATAATGAGTCATACTAACTAATGAAGAATGGTATCCTGTTCACACACACACTCTAACTTTGGTCTTCTTCTTTACTTTGTCTGTGGAGTAGAATGTTGGACATTGGGAAAATAAATTCCTTCAATTGGGAAGTCACAACTACAAAAAAATTAAAAATATGTCACCACACGTATGAATATAAATTACAGAATAACTCCACATACACTGTGTAATTTGATTTTCATAATCATTCTTTCAAATAGATAAAATATACTTTAGCACCTTGGTTTTAGGAAGGAAGAAAATAAACTCAAATTTGGGTGATTTACCCAAGTGGGTAAAGCTATTAAGTTGGATATAATCCAAGTCTCCTGCATCCAGTTCCTGTGCACCTTTGACTACTGCATTAGAAGTTTTTAATTAGGATATGCAGTTAACAAAGTAACCCTCAAATCTCAGTAGCTGGAACCTATAAGGCTCCTTTCTCACTTGTGTTTACATGGCCTTCTGGATTGGCACAGTGTCCCACTGGACATGAGGACCCTGGCTGATGGAGCTTCTCCATCTTGTGGCTATGCCATCTGGAACTTGATGTGTCCTCAGTTGCTGATACATGGGTAAAGGGCACTGAAGGGTCTCAAACCAGCAATTAAATGTTTCATCAGTTCTGCTCACAAACCATTATCCAGAAATAGTCACATGGTGGAAAATCTCATTCTTCTGTGGGACCAAAAAGGGAGGAGAATTGGATGTGGGTAAGCATTAGGAGCCTTCTTTCAAGATGACCTTGGATGACTAATAATCAAAGGTATGCAAATAAGCATTAAAAACCCTTATGAAATGATTCTCCATAGCAGGACTTTCTGCAATTAATTTCTATTTCTATTACAGAAATGCCAGAACTAAGAAATAAAAAACCCTTTAGAGTAGATCCAAAACACATCAAGCATGCTAGCTACATTTAAAGTGGAAACAGCCTGAAAGGCAGCCAGCTAAAAACCTTCCTTATGCTCTGAAAACAGTAGCCTGTATTGCTCTGAGATTACGGACAATTCTTATTTAGAGACTGGTCTTTTAGGTGCATCCAACTGAATGTTAACACAGAGAGAAGAAATAAATATATTCCTTTTCTGCTTTTTAGTTAATTAATTAAATTTTTTTCCTGAGAGCAAGACATAACAAATTCCAAGATCTACTGTGAAGTATTGTGATACTTCAGACAGGTAGGGCTGTGATTATTAATCAGCACTGCCTTGAACTCAAGAAACCTGAGAGAGTGGCTAGGTAAATGACCTGAACCATTTTATATCTTGGAAATCCAAGAGACAGTGTGATTTAGTGGAAAAAGAGTGATCTGTAGGTCAAATGTCCTTGCTCTGGTTCTTGATTATGTCATTCACTGAGCCTCAGGCTGGCTGACTATAAAAAAGACATGAATATTAACACCTTACTTACTGGGTAACTGTGAGCCACCGATGTGATAGTTTTTATGAAAGCACTCTTTAGGCTGTAAAGCACCAAAAATACCTTAGTTGTTACTGGAAAAGTTTGAGGTTTATATAAATTTTAAAAAGACCAAATTTCATGATACACAGGAACCACCATCTCACCATTAAAAATGTGGCCATAGGAACTTTAGCCTTCAGTTTCTTCATTTCCCAGTTCTTACTGCTGGCACATTAAATGCAGTATATCCTGTTCTCCCTGCATGCAAGTGCGAGACACTTAGAGCTTATTTTATGATTAGGAACAATGATCACTTTTAAAGTTCATTTTGCATGATCAGTAAATGAACAATGTGTTCAGTTAAAAATAAATAAAAAAGAAACTTTAAGATTTTAAGCAAGCTGAAAAGGTAGAATAATGTTTTTTGTCCTCAATGATTTGCCTATAAAGACATTTCATATGATCAGTGTGATGAGACTTAATCCGTTTTAAGAAAGATGTAGTCTTCCTATTTGCCTCTAGCAAGTAAGATAAGCTCCTTTTAACAAAATGCTGTAAATCTGAGATCCTACTATTTTAACTGCTAAGGTGAACTTAGATCAGATGAATGAATAACTTGGTCAAATAAATGAAGACACAATTAATTCCTTGAATGTAAATCTCTAATGCTTAAAACATGTGGCCAGTGTTGCAAAGCAACATGCTCATGCTGCTTGCCATGGTACTTGTATTTTATTCAAGCTAGTAGATTGAGAAATACATGTTAAAACTGTATTTTCTGTTACAATCACTGCTTTACATATACGAATTCCTTCTAAAATCCAGTCCTCACCTTTACATTTTATTTAGAGCCAGAATTTTAGCTGTGTCATTTTAAACTGCTTAAGCAGAGTGTTAGAGAGCTCCTGAAAAGAAAGTCATTCTTTCTATAGTAACTCTCCAGCACACTAATTCAAATATTTCTATGTGGATAGCCTAACATGAGCAAAAGCTCAAACTTGCTATATCTTTTTCTTCTCAACTGTATATGTTTGTTCATTTACTCATTTAACATATATTTGTTGAAACCTATCTTTGCTAGGCACTCTTCCAGATGCTAGGAATAGAGCACAGTAAGAGGACAAAAAGTGACTTTGGGTTTGGGGGACCCTTGATATATGGAAGCCCTCTCTGAGGAGTTGGTAGTAAGTAGAGACCTAAATCACTCAGCCAGACAAAATTGGAAGCGTAAATTGGGAGCACAAATTTCATTTGTGTTTGGAGGGAGAAAGTTTCAGGCAGAAACGTGGAAGTGCAAGGTAGGCGTGGCCTTGGTGTGTTGAAAGAGAAGTAAATGTGGCTACCCTAGAGCGAGGAAGCTAAAGAAGGTCCCAAACATAGGTCCTGGAAGTCCTCATAGGTCAGAATGAAAATTGTGAATTCACCTTTAGACATGGTAGCAGCCATTTGAGGTTTGGGAATAGGGGAAAGAAATGAGATTAAGTTTATATTTTAAGGACCACACTTGCTGCAGCCTAAATAATAGACTAAAGTAAATTAGGGCGCACATAGGGAAACTAGTTAGGAGACAACTGAAGCAAGCCAGAAGCCCTCCTCTAGGTTTCTGAGATTCAATTTTTGGTATTTATGGGAAGACTGATATACTAAATTAACTAAAGACTGGAAACTCCAGAAACCTAGTTTTGATATCACTGAGCTTTATGACTTTATTTGATTATTTATTTAATATTCCTTGAGAGAGTTGATAAATTCCAAAATCTTTAAGGTCTCAATTCCACTTATCAGTAAAATATGATAACTGTTTTCCCTTCCACATGCAAAGGTGGCAAGATCAAAGGAGGTAATAAGTAATAAAAGCACTGGGTAAACCATAAACTTCAAAGCATGATACTTTATAAATGTTGGACACTTTTATGCATAATTATTGGTCTTGATTTGATTTTCAAAAAAACAAAACAAAACAAAACAAACAAACAAAAAAACCCTATTTTCTCTAGATTGGTCAACGAGGAGCCAAGCAACATTCCAAATTACTTGAAATCTTGCTAACTAGTACCCCTAGTAAAGTAGGTAGACTCAGAAGACGATCATTTGAAATTTTTTTCTAGAAAGTGAGTTCTTCCTTGAAATTCAAGAGGCATAAAATTGACCAATTTGAAATACTTATAGCTGTTAGGGTAGCTTTTAAAGCTGTCTCTGTGAAATGTCAGAGTTGTCATTATGAAAGTGAGCCATGGTGGTTTAGTGGACTATGTCAAAGCTGCATCTTGGGACATGAACACACCCATGCATAGTGGATATTATTTCTGGGCACCCTGACCTCTTATTGAGACCAACTGAAAAGAAAAAGGATATGGTGCTTTGACTTTTGTAGCATTTAATCTAACCCTTTTTTTAGTGAATGGAAAACCAACCAGATATCTCCCACAATCTCCCAGTCTTTCCATATTACTTATTGCCCAGTCTCCTTTTTTCATTATATTGAAAATATTAAGTCCTATAGAAAATATTAAGGCCTACAATTGAATTGACTAGACAATGAGTTCTAGTCTGTCTTTGTGAGTTTTAGTCTATTAGGGTCCTTTGCTCTGTACTGACTAATTGTTTCCTTATAATTAGATTCAGTTCCTCTCCAAGCTCTTCACTCAAATCTTGCCAAGGTTTTCTGAGGGATGAGTCCACAACCAAAACCTTTCTTTTCAGAAACAAATGGAGGTGAGGAAGGGAGGAAGGAGAAATCCCGTTTGAAAATGTTGCCCTTCATTCCCATACTTTTTCAGTTAGCATCACAGCACATTATTTATAATCACAACTAGCATTTATAAATATTTAGATTTTACAAAATTTTAAAAATATATTATCTGTTAAAAAAACTCTCTCACACACAAACACACACAAAATGAAAGATTTAACATCATTCTGTGATGCAGAAACTGAAGTACATATACAAAAGTATATTGTAGATCCAGGAAATTAACCTTTCAATTTTAATTCCAATTTTTTCCTACTGATTCATAGTTGCTTAGAAAAAGTGTTAGTGTAATCTTGCAAATGTATACCCACAAGTAATTTAATAATTTACATACAGGCATATCTGCCCTGATGGAGATTAGGCACATAGAGGAAGAGAGAGTTCAGAAGCTGGTTGTGCCTGAGTTAGAATCCCTGCCCGTTAGCTTACTAGCACTTCAACAAGTGCTTATTTATTCAACAAATATTTATTGATCATATATCAAGTGACAGACATTGTCCTAGAAAAATGTGTTAGAAATGGCTAAGTTTTTCATGGTCTGGATGAGAAAACCAGGAAAGAGAGGCAAATACCTAAGTTTACAAAGTGAAGTTAGAAGAGATAAATACATATAAATTCTATTTTAATTATCTGTCTCTTATGTCAAACTGTGCTCCTATTGGTAATAAGTATACTAATTTTATTCATTTAAAGAGCATTACTTCTGTAAAACATTATTTCTATAGAAGAGCTTATAATTTATTTAAATAAAGATATATCCCAAATGGATAATATAGGTTATGAAATGTTTGGACCCAGCTGTTGGATGTTCAGAAATATATAATATTGATATCTAAAGAAGCCTAGAGAACAAACAATACAACTGGATAGAATTTAGAGAGAAATAAGGCAGGAAATAAAAAAAGTTTTTTTTAACAGAAAATATATTGGGGTCACTAATAACTTGTGCATACACATTCAGAACATTGCAAATATGAGATATGAACGAAAGGAATTATTGCTAAAAAAGAGTAAAAGCTATAGAAACCCATTTAAGATACATGCAGTAATTATTCTTCATACATTATAGGATGTCAAACACCAAGAAATGGGAAATAAATTGTAAAATTATGTTGATAAAATATTCTACATTATAATCAAAGAAAGCACAAAAAAAGTTCAACGTGGTTAAATAGTAAAATCAAGATGTGACATATGCCAACAACATAAAATAAATTAAATAGTGAACTTTATCTTCCACAAAACTGAAAACAACTTATTGAAGAGAATTAAAGAGTCCTGAAGAGATGGCTTTTGTCAGAGTACTTGTCAAGTGACCATTTAATGTCTTTTTTTCTTTCTTTTCTTTTCTTTTCTTTTCTTTTCTTTTCTTTTCTTTCTTTTCTTTTTTTTTCTTTTTTTTTTTTTTGAGACGGAGTCTGGCTCTGTCGCCGGGGCACGATCTCAGCTCACTGCAAGCTCCGCGTCCCGGGTTCACGCCATTCTCCTGCCTCAGCCTCCCGAGTACCTGGGACTAAAGGCGCCCACCACCACACCCGGCTAATTTTTTGTATTTTTAGTAGAGACGGGGTTTCACCGTGTTAGCCAGGATGGTCTTGATCTCCTGACCTCGTGATCCGCCCGTCTCGGCATCCCAAAGTGCTGGGATTACAGGCATGAGCCACCACACCCGGCCTCAACTGACCATTTAATGTTTAAATATTTTTATTTTTAATGTATATTAATGGTATGTTTATTTTCTTGGGTATAAAGCTGTGTATCAATGATTTTTAAAACCTTACTATATAAACATATGTAAGTAGTTAATGGAAAACATCATTTTTATTGTTTTTGCAGCATTGTTTTCCACGTGTGCGGTGTAGCATTTTTTTTTTTAATTAAAGAGGTTGCACTGAGATAAAATGCACACACCAAGATTTAATAATAATGTATTCTTCCCCACTGTGTATGTTACCAGACCAATGAATCATTTACATTTATTTCTATTCAAGGAAACACCTGTGATTCCAGTCCATTAAAAGTGTCAACAGAAAGAATATTTTAGGGTGAGGAAATAACGTTTTGAATTGTACACATTTCTATTCCCATAACACTTCAGTATTTGGGCACAATCTACAAATAGATGGATAAAGGCAGATTATGATAGATAAATGACAGATAGATGGATGATTGATAGATAGATAGATAGATAGATAGATAGATAGATAGATCAGCCTCAATATTATATGTGAAACATTACATATAAAAATAACTATTTCTAGATAATCAAAGGGGGTTTTAAACTATTGGGCAAAATGTGACCATTCAGATATTTTCTAAGTTAATAGAATAAAAGTTTCTGGTATTTACCCATTATAATATAATTAAATAATGTCCTGGATAGCTTAGAAAGTCAAACCTTGAATTATCCTGACTTCTTATAGTATGTTCTAGGTATCTAGCTTTTTAGTTTAGGAACTCTCATCCTTATCTACAATGTCTTCTTTTGTATTTTTCCCTAGAAGACAGAATAAAATGCTTTTCTCTGCAAAAACTTCTCTGCAGTTTTTGTAGTTATGTCAATACAGTGTATCCCACAGACCCATCATTTGGGTCTTGCTATTGAAACTTTTATTCTACCTTCCCTGCAAGATTAAAACAAAAACCAATTTATTCTAAAAGAGGATTTGCCTAAGACCAGAAAGTTATTGCCTTGCTTAGAAAATGTTTTCTATTCCTTTTTGGTTTTTTGTCTTATTTGGAATTGTGTGACTGATGTAACCTTGCAGGATCGCAGCCAAGCTAATGAAACATTTTTATTATAATAATAGCTAACATTTATTTAGTGAATGTGCATTATGCCAACTCTTTCCAAATACTTGACCTTTAGCATCTCATCTAATCCACACAATAATTTGATGAGGATGGGTAACAGTGAGCTCCATTTAATACACAGAAAAATGAGACATACTGCGGAGTTAGCACCACGTTCAGGATCACTTACGTACTGTGGGTAGAGCCAAACTATGAACGCAGGTACCCTGGTGCCAGGTCTCACTCCAGCTTTTCTATGATATGGATTAAAGCCAAGTTTTAGGCAGCATTTAGTCATTATCAGCTTTTGTTCTCAATCTAGGCTTTTATATTAGTTTTATATGATTCTCAAGCCCTTAAAACATGATTAGAAGTCACATATTAGTCATGCATCATGTTTGGGAAAATGGAACCACAACAGAGCTTGATTGCGATGCATTTCAGTTCAGTTCTTTTATAAAAATCAATGTGTGATTTTTCCACTCTTTCCCGTTCTGCCTTTTGTTTGTTTGTTTTTTGTTTTGTTTGTTTGCTTGTTTTTTGTTTTGACAGAATTTCGCTCTTGTTGCCCAGGCTGGAGTCCAATGGCGCGATCTTGGCTCACCGCAACCTCCGCCTCCCGAGTTCAAGTAATTCTCTTGCCTCAGCCTCCCGAGTAGCTGGGATTACAGGCATGTGCCACCACGTCCGGCTAATTTTGTGGGTTTTTTAAAAGTAGGGACGGCATTTCTCCACATTGGTCAGGCTGGTCTCGAACCCCAGACTTCAAGTGATCCATCCGCCTTGGCCTCCCAAAGTGCTGGGATCTGTTCTGCCTTTTCACTTTCCACCATGACAACTCTTTCTCTGTCTTCTGCAGACTCATCTTCTATGCATCCTTCGAATATTGGTGGTCTATAGCAGCGGTCGCCAAACTTCGTACCGGGGATCAGTTTGTGGAAGACAATTTTCTCAAAGACCAGAAAGGGGAAAGGCAGGGGATGGTTTCGGGATGAAACTTCCACCTCAGATCATCAGATTAGATTCTCCTAAGTAGAGCGCACCTTGGATCCCTCGCATGCGCAGTTCACATAGGTTCATGCTCCCATGATAATCTGCTCCCTCGCCTGCCCACCCACCCGCCAGTACCGTTGGTCTACAGGATCTTTGTCTCAAGACCTTTCTCCATAAATTTCCGAGTGATATGACCAGTGGGCACCAAAGACTACCTGTGTGCATTAGTGGCTTCCAAATCCTCTTGTCTAGACCATGCTTATCTTCTGAGCTCTGGATTAATATATATCATTGTTTCTTTAAGAGTTATGCTAAGATATTCTACAGGGATAAGATGCCAGAATTAAAGTCACCCATGTTCTCCCTATTCAAACTGTCTTTTCTTTCCATTTTTCTTTTTTAAATTAATTATCCTCTCCCTTAGCATATAACCCCAGAGAAAAGCTACCAGTCTACTTTGTTGCGTCTTTTACTGCCCTTCCCAGTCATATTCTTCTAGTTACCAGTAGGTAGATTTTACTTACCAAATTCTGTTTAAATGTGCTCCCTCCTTCTCATTCCTTGTTTTACTCATTTACTTTGTCTTCATATACTGAAATATCAGTTGTGTAATAGTCCCCAAATGGTCTTATTTTTCTTTTCTCAACTGGTTTCATTTTCACCTTAAAACCAGGTATCCCTTTACAAAACAAAGAAAAACCAAAACACATTCTTGACGTTGTTACATGTCAATGTCTAATCATTCCATATGTCCACGAAAGATGTCCTGGCTCTCTAATGTGGCATACAAAGTCGTCTCTTTTTTTTTTTTTTTTTTTTTGAGACGGAGTCTCGCTCTGTCACCCAGGCTGGAGTGTGGAGTGCAGTGGCGCGATCTCAGCTCACTGCAATCTCCGCCTCCCAGGTTCACGCCTTTCTCCTACCTCAGCCTCTCGAGTAGCTGGGACTACAGGCGCCCGCCACCACGCCTGACAAATTTTTTGTATTTTTAGTAGACACGGGGTTTTACTGTGTTAGCCAGGATGGTCTCGATCTCCTGATCTCGTGATCCGCCCGCCTCGGCCTCCCAAAGTGCTGGGATTACAGGCTTGAGCTACCGCGCCCGGCCATCTCATAACATTCTTAACCAACCTCCTTTACCCTTTCTCCCCTCACATGATACCATAGTCACATACCATACCGTATTTTCTTCCCTGAATATAATAATACTTCTTACTTATTTTTTTAAAAAACTGGTATCCAATCTCTTGGAGCTCTCTTTCCCCATATACTTACAGCAGAATAATCCTACACTTATACTCATCATATAAATTGTAATCCCTCAAGAACAAAAAAATGACCATCAGCAGGAAAAATATTCCTTTTTTTCCTCTTTGATAGCACTTTGTTTTCCATCTACTGCTGGAAATGAGTTGTTGAATTTTATTTTTCTTTATTTATTGATTTTCCAACCTAAATTCCAAGTTGAACAAAATATAGTATTAGTTGCACAGGCTATGTAAAAAACTTCCCCTATAAAATTGCTTGGTATACAGTAAACATGCAACAAATGCTACTAAGCTAATAAATGATTGAATAGTGGAGAACAATTATAAGATTTATATGGAATTGATATATATTAAATGTTTATCTCAGAGAGGGATAATATACAGTATAGACATCTAGTTTGGATGCCATAAAACCTGAAGGAAGGACACTGGTATTAATGCAAAAGTAATAATTCATTTGTATAGTAGCAAACAAATGCCACATGGTTATAGAATTCTTATTACTATACTAAAAAAGACTCACAAGTGTTAATTTTCACAATACAGACCTATAACAAAACAATGACATTGCAAGGTCAAAAATGCTAATTCATTTCTGGGCAAATGCAAGAATGCCTTATTGGAGAGAAGTTGGAATAATTAATATTGCAGATAAAGTACCTGACATTAATAAAATCAGAATATCAGATTAAAGCAAAAGTTAGTTAAAAAAAATCAAGCTTTTTTTTTTTTTTCCTCCTTAAGATGACTGTTACAACCATTTTTGATGCCAATATATTTGTCCAAACTAATTTCTCTATATTATTCTGCCTAGGGATTTTGCTTAATTTCTCTAAAAATTCAAACAGTGTCTTTCAAACTTTAGCATGCATATGGATGACTTGGGGATCTTGCTAATAATATAGTATCTGATTTAGTAGGTTTGGAGTGGGGCCCATGTTTCTACATATCTAGCAAGCTCCAAGGTGATTCCAGTGCTTTTGGCCTATGTACCATACTTTGAATAAAGACTTTAGGGCCAGTACTTTCAAATTTTGTTGTACCTTGGAATAGCCAGGGGATCTTAAAAAACAACTGATGCCTAGTTTTCACTGCCATACACTCTGATTTAATTGGCATGGGATGCTACCTAAGCACTGAAATTTTTTTAAAAATCCCAAATGTTTCTAAGAGACAGCAAATTTAGGGAGCTATCAGCTTAGGGGATATTTAGAACTATTGCATACTTATTTTCTCCCAAAATATAAGGTAATAATCTATTCTAATAAAGCTATTTTAATTACTTATATTCAGTTACTATAAATACGAAATATAGCTATTTTACTAGTTATATTTTTAAATTATCTGTGAATTCATATTTGCATAAAAGTATAATATATACCTTAACTCATATTTTACCAAAAATCTACATAATTGATAAAATAAATACTATATTATTGCTCTTTCTAGTGAATATACAAGGAGAATATATGCTAACTAATAAATACAGTGGCTTAAGAATGCTATAAATTTGCATAGACATATGCATACATACAGCTGTTTACTGGTGTATATAGCACTTACCATGAGTCAGATAATGACTTAAGTGTTTTACCTATAAACTCACAGCAACCTTATGAAATAGGTACTATTATTATCCCCATTTAAGGGTACTGAAACTGAGACACAGAGAGGTATTTTGGCTAAGTGACACGACCAGCAAGAGGAAGAACTGAGATTTTAACTCAAGGGTCTCTCAGATTCAGTACAATAGACTGCTATATGATGTTATATTTCGATAATTCATTTTGATGATCTGTTGGGTGAGTTTGATACTCCTTCCTTTTAATGTAGTGTCCCTTTGAAATTATTTCATAAAGATGATGATGATACATAGTTTTTTGCAATAAGAAAAGAGCTAATTGTATCTTAAATGACTTTGTATCTACTCTGGATGTAAACAGTTTAGCTCTGGGAAAGGTGTTTTACTGAAATCATGATGGGAGGTAGAATGAATCTGTAGACTCTGCCTGAATGGAATTGTTAGAGTTTGTTGTTAGAGATCATTTCTTTTTCAATAGAAACTAATGTTATTGATGTTTCCAACAGTGAGGCAAACCAAGGTTTATAGTACCTTTATTTAAATTAGCCAAATTATCTAATATTGCAAGAGTGATTAAAAATGGCAGCAAAGGGCAAAATTAATTTCAAATATTAAACTACTCAAAAGTTGTTTTCTACTGTGTAATGATCGTGTGTGTGTGTGTGTGTGTGTGTGTGTGTGTGTGTGTTTCTACTCATTTATTTTTGTGGGAACTGTATCAATCTCTTTTAAAAGTAAATGATGACAAAAAGAATTCTAGAGGGTCTCTTTTGGTAAACAGCAGCTGTTTTCAAAACTCAGTTTCTCCAACATTATTCATCTAAGGCTCTGGATTATCAGTCGTTGATTGGAAATCTTAGAAGTGGGCATTCCTTGCTCTTATATCAAATGGATGCCAGGCAGTACTTACCACCACCTACTATGTGCTTCTTCATGTTACTTCAAACTTGAGTGTAAGAATTGTTTCAGAAGCAGTGACTAGAGTAGCCTGCAGGATAGTTGCTGAGGAAACTCTGGGATGTGTTGGGAAGCCAGTATCCTCCTCCTACAAAGTTTTAGTTAATAGTTAGTTAGTTAAAGATCTCCTGGCTATTCCAAGGTACAAAATTAGTTAATGGGACCATCTTATTATGGCTAGAAAATACTGTATCTCTGACATGCTTCCAATTAAATCTCTATAAGGTTGAGATCGTGAACATCAGAATCCATGGCTGGGATTCAGGTAGTATATATTTATATGAGCATTTTAAGAGGGATAGGATCCATGACACTTTATTTCATGCTTAAACACATATGGGAATCACCACATTTTAAGAACCACCATTTTACAGGGATAACTGCATTGCAGTGCAATTTTACAGACAGAGAACTTGAATGATAAGAAAATAAAATGATTATTTCTGATAGATACTTTCTTTTTCTTTCCTGATTTATTTTAGTTGTAAACCTGCATATTGCCATAAAATGGGGATAGTTAATATCTTTCACTCAAAACATTTGCATGAATGCTTATAACCTTAGGGTAATTTTCTAGTTGATTAGTGTGAACATAGCCAGAGGACCTTATAAAAAAGTAAGCTTTCCCACCACAGAGACCCTTTAAATCTTTTATTCCCTGTCATTTCCTATGTTTGTTATTCTTCTAAAGTTGTTTTTTTTTTTTTTTTTTTTTTTTTTTTCTCAACCAAATACAGTTTTGTTTTGTGGAAAAAATTACTTTAATGCTAAAAGGCCAAAATATGTTTGCTCATAACTGTTACTATATTTCAAAAGAGGTCATCAATGTGTTTCATATTTGTACCAATATGGGCACCCAACAGGGTTTAATACTACACAGCAAGGATTTTCTCTGAGACAGTGCAGATGTGGCCACTCTTTCCAACAAGTGAAAGTGGACACAACTGTGGGTAAAAAGTGAGGTGAGCAAATTGCTATTATGATTAATATTTAGTGTGCTTTCTGTTCTCTTCTTTCTATAAAGCATGAGTACAAGAAAGGTCAATTGAGGACACATCAAAATATCTAGACAAAGCCAAATAGGTCATCCATAAATAAACAATAAATTAGAAATTGAATGTAAGCCCATTAATGCATGTTTTAAATAAAGTTTGCAAGCCAGCATTTATATCTTGATATCATGAAACCAACACCTTGACCATGTAAAGTTTAAAAGAACTTTAAAAAATATTCTAATGATAAAAATAATTTTAAATATACTTCGAGGGGATATTTATTCATATTCGATCCCTATATTTAATTAAATCTATATAAATTTTGAAGACCTACTCTCAGAAAATATTTGAATACATTAGTTAAACAAGACAAATGTACTTGGTTTTCAGAACTTCTGACTGGAAATCATTTAGAATGTTTGATAAAGCTAAATCACTTTAATGCTGTTTTTCACTAAACTTTAAAATTTTACATTCTAATCAATGCTTCTGTTAAAAACAAAAAAAATAGATATTGCAATCACATTAAAGATTCTGTTTTTTACAGAAGCACTAAGGAGCATTAGACGTCATGATGTCACCCTCAGGTCAACCTCAGTTTCCAGGATGCAGCCCTGAAGTGTGTTTATCAATCAGCTCTCATTCTGCTGACAACACATTGATCACATACATTTAATATTCTACATTAAAAAACCATTTTATTAAGGTATGATTGACATTAAAAGTTGACTATAAATATATACAATGTATACAACTTGATGAGTTTGGAGATAAGTAAACACCCAGGAAGTTGTCACCGCAGTCAAATCCATAAACACATTCATTATCTCCAAAAGATTCCTCCTACCCTTCTTCTTATTATTATTTTTATTATAACTGGTATGATAAGAACACTTAACATAACATCTACACTGTTTGCAATATTTAAGTATACAATACAGCATTGTTAACTGTAAGCACTGTGCTATACAGAAGAACTCTGGCGCCTACTCATCTTGTATAACTAAGACTTTTTATCCTTTGGTTACACCTCCCCATTTCCACCTCCCCCAGCCCTGGAAACCTCTGCTCTACTCTCTGCTTCTGTGAGTTTGACTTTTTCAGATTTCTTGTGTAAGTGGGATAGGAGTATTTGTCTTTTTAATGTCTGGCTTATTTCCCTAAGCATAATGTCCTCCGGTTCATCCACATCATTGCAAATGGCAGGATTTCCTTTTTAAAGGCTCAATAATATTCCATTTTATGTATTTATCATATTTTCTTTATTCATTTTTCTGTTGATGGAAATGTAGGTTGCTTCCATGCCTTTGATATTATAAACAATGTTTCAATAAACATGAGTGCAGATGATGCCTTTGAAATCCTGCTTTCAATTCCTTTGGCCCTGTACGCTTTCCTTAGAGGATATTGCAGGTTTGTTTCTAGACAACTACAATAAAGTGAATATCACAATAAAGTGAGTCACACAAATGTTTTGGTTTTCCTATGCATGTGAAAGTTATGTTTATACCATACTGTAATATATTTAGTGAGCAATAGCTTTATATCTAAAAATTAAATACCCTAATTAAAAACATTTTATTACTAAAACAATGCTAACAATCATCTGAATCTTTACTGAGTCATAACCTTTTTTTGCAGACCACTGGGTCTTGCCTCAGTGTTCATGGCTGATGACTTATCAGGGTAATGGTTGTTGAAGGTTGGGGTGGCTGTGGTAATTTCTTAAAATAAAACAACAAAGCTAGCCGTATCGATTGATACTTCCTCTAACAAAAAATTTATCTGTGTCATGCAGTGCTGACTGATACTATTTTACCTACAATAGAACATCTTTCAAAATTGAAGTTAATCTTCTTAAGTCTGCCACTACTTTATCAACCAAGTTTGTGTAATAATTTAAATCCTTTCTTGTCATTTCAACAGTGTTCACAGCATCTTTCCTAAGAGTAGATTCCATCTTAAGAAACCACTTTATTTGCTTATCAAGAGAAGCAGCTCATCCCATAAAGATTTGTCATGAGATTGTAGTAATTCAGTCACATCCTCAGTCTCCACTTCTAATTCTATTTCTTTTGCTATTTCTACCACATCTGCAGTGACTTCTTCCACTGAAATCTTGAGCTTCTCAAAGTCATCCATGAGGGCTGGAATCAGCTTCTTCCAAACTCCTGTTAATGTTGATATTTTGGTTTCCACCCATGAATCACAAATGTTCTTAATGGCACCTAGAATGGTGGATTCTTTCCAGAAAGCTTTCAATTTACTTTCCCAAGATCCATCAGGGAAATCATTATTGATGGGGGCTGTAGTCTTACAAAATTTATTTCTTAAAAATAAAACTTGAAAATCAAAATGGCTTTTTGATCCATAGCCTACAAAGTTATGTTCTGTTAGCAGGCATGAAAGCTACATTAATCTCCCTGTAGATCTCTGTCTGTCAGACCACTTGGGTAACCAGTGCATTATCAATGAGCAGTACTATTTTAAAAGGAGTCTTTTTATTCTAAGCAGTAGGTCTCAACAGTGGGCTTAAATGATTTGGTAAACAATGCTGTAAACAGATGTGCTGCCATCCAGGCTTTGTTGTTCCATTTTATATAGACCACAAGCAGAGCAGGCTTAGCTTAATTCTTAGGGGTATGCCTGCATAACCAAGTTCTACTTTTGCTTATTTGAAGAATCTTCATACTGCTTTCCATAGTGGTCACATCAATTTACATTCTCCCCAACAGTGTACAAGGCTTCCCTTTTCTCTACATCCTTGCTAACACTTGTTATCTTTTGTGTTTTTTTAATAGTAGCCATCCTAACAGATGTGAGGTAAAATTTCATTGTGGTTTTGATTTGCATTCCCTAGATGATTAGAAGTGTTGAGCAACTTTTCATATACCTTTTGGCCATCCATATGTTTTCTTGAAAAATTATATATTCAGGTCTTTTGTCCATTTTTTAATTGGTATATTTTTATTTGTTTGTATTTTGCTATAGAGTTTTAGCAGTTCCTTATATATTTTAGATATTGAGTATTTATCTGATATATGGTGTCTTAATATGTTTGGGCTGCTTTAACAAAATACTATAGCCTAGGTAGCTTATGAAAAACAGAAATTTATTCCCCAAAGATTTGGAGGTTAGAAGTTTGAGATTAGGATGCCAACATGGTAGGTTTGGTGACAGCCCTCTTTTGGGGTGGTATCCTCATATGGTAGAAAGAGGGCAAGACAGCTCTCTAGAGTCCCTTTTAAAAGTAAAATAATCCCATTCACAAGGGCAAAGCTTCCCAAAGGCCTCACCTTCTAGTATCTTCACATGGGCAATTAGCAGTTCAACATATGAATTTTGAGAGGACACAGATATTTGCATATGGTTACCAAGTATTTTATTATATTACATAGGTTACATTTTCATTCTGTTGATTGTTTTCTTTGTTGTACAAAAAATACCAGTTGTCTATTTTTGCTTTTGTTACTTGTGTTTTTGATGTCATATCCAATAAACCATTGCCAGAGCCAATGTTCAAGTTTTTTCCTGTGTGTGTGTGTGTATGTGTTTTTTTTTTCTAGGA
The DNA here is from genome assembly GCF_047675955.1 of Chlorocebus sabaeus. NCBI lineage: Eukaryota > Metazoa > Chordata > Mammalia > Primates > Cercopithecidae > Chlorocebus > Chlorocebus sabaeus. Next base: position 58,131,709 of record NC_132920.1, read on the forward strand.
GCTTAAGGTCATCTCTTAAGTTTAAATCTAATTCACTGTGAGTTGATATTTCTGTGTGGTGCAACATGAGGGTCCAATTTTATTTTATTTTTTTGCATATGGATATCCAGTTTTCATAGCACTGCTTGTTACCCTCAGCAAAGAACAGCTGTCTATAAATTCATGAGTTTATGTCTAGACTCTCTGTTCTGTTCCATTGGTCAACATGTAGTCATATACCACTTAACTAGAGGGAAGGGATACATTCTGAGAAATGCATTATTACATGATTTCATCATTGTGCATACACTATAGAGTATAGTTACAGAAACCTAGATGGTATAGCTTACTACACATCTAGGCTATATGGTATAACTTTTTGTTCCTAGTTTACAAACATGTACAGCATATTACTGGATACTGAATATTATAGGCAATTGTGTAACACAACGGTAATCATTTGTGTATCTACGTATATCTAAACATATTTTAAACAATAAAAATATGGCGTCAAAATCTTATGGAACCATCATCATTTATGCAGTCAGTCATTGACAAAAACATGATTATACAGTTTGTCACTATATCTGTTTTTATGATAATACCATGCTGTTTTGATTATTGTAGTTTGTAATATATTTTGTAATGAGAAAGTATGATATCTCTAGCTGTGTTTTTATGATTCAAATTTGCTTTGGTCATTTGAGATCCATACTGGTGGAGTTTAGTTATTCAAAACTAGGGAAAACAGACAAACAGATAAAAACTAACACCAAGTTAGCAGAAGAAGGACAATAAAAAATGGTTAGAGCAAAAATAAATAATATATAGAACGAAAAAATCAGAAAAAATGGACAAAACTAAAATCTATGTTTTTGAAAAGACAAACAAAATTAACAAACCTTGACTTGACTAAGAAAAGAGACTTACCTTGACTAAAAAAAGAGACTTAAATAATATTAGAAGTGAGACATGAGATATTACAACTGATGCAAAAAAAAAAAAAATCTCTGAATATTTTCTCCTAAGATCAGAAAAAGACAAGGAGGTCTACTAATTCTATTAAACATTGGAAATATAGTTCTAGTCAATTAATCATTAAAAAAGGCATTTAGATTAGAAAGAAAGTAAAATTATCTCTGGCAGATGACATAATCTTATATATGGAGAACCCCTGGAGATTACACACACACTCACAACTTCCAGAGTTAATAAATGGATTCTTCAAAGTTGCAGGATACAATATCAATTCTCAAAAAACACTTGTATTTCTACACACTAGCAAAGAACTCTGAAAATGAAAATAACAAAACAATTCCACTTATGAGATCATTAGAAAGCATGAAAAGCTTAGGAAGGAATTTACCAAGAATGCACAAGTTTTATGTACTGAAAAATAAAAAATGTCATTAAAAATAATTAAAGAGAATCTACACACATTGCAGTTTTCTGACTCCAGGCCCTGGCTCTTGGGTGGCATCTCTGGATCCACTCAGGACCAGGGAGAACTTGTTGCCCTGAAAGGAAGGACACAAGTCTGACTGGCTTTACCACCTACTGATTGTAGAGGCCTAGGGCCTTCAGGAACACAGATGGTAGCCAGATAGTAGTTACCGTGGGCATTAGGCATGACCCAATGCTATGTTGGTTTCTGGTTTGACCCAGCACAGTCCAAGGGTGGTAACCACATGGGTGCTTTTGTCACCCCTCCTTAAGTTCCAGGCAGCCAACAAAGAGAGAGATATTTTGTTTGGGAGAAAGTAAGGGAAGAGAATAAAAGTCTCTGCTGGTAATACAAGGAATTCTTCTAGATCTTATCCAAGACCTCTATGAGTCTGCAATAGCCAAAGCATTATTGGTCTTTGGGTGTCCTCAGTGCAGATATGGCTGCAATGATCAAAAACTTATAACACTCAAGTCCCATTTGAGACCTGAAAAGCTTTCCCAAGAAAGACAGGCACAAACAAGTTTGGACTTTGAGGACTACAATAAATACCTAACTCCTCAATGCCCAGAAACTGATGAACACCCATAAGCATCAAGACCATCCAGGAGGTGGCTGGCAAGATGGCTGAATATGAACAGCTCCAGTCTGCAGCTCCCAGCAAGATCAATGCAGAAGGCAGTGGTTCCTGCATTTCCAACTGAGGTACCCAGCTCCTCTCATTGGGACTGGTTAGATAGTGAGTGCAGCCCACAGAGGGTGAGCTGAGACAGGGTGGGGTGTCACCTCACCCGGGAAGCACAAGGGGATGGGGAACTCCCTCCCCTAGGCAACGGAAGCCATGAGAGACTGATGAATTGACATGCTTTTCCCATGGTCTTCACAACCTGCAGACCAGGAGATTCCCTTGGGTGCCTACACCACCAGGGCCTTGGGTTTCAAGCACAAAACTGGGTGTTCCTTTGGGCAGACACTGAGCTAGCTGCAGGAGTTGTTTTTCACACCCCAGTATTGCCTGAAATGCCAGTGAGACAGAACCATTTACTCACCTGGAAAGGTGGCTGAAGCCAGGGAGCCAAGTGGTCTAGCTCAGTGGATCCCACCCCCATGGAGGCCAGTAAGCTAAGATCCACTGGCTTGAAATTCTCACTGCCAGCACAGTAGTCTGAAGTCGACCTGGGGTGCTTGAGCTTGGTGGGGAGAAGGCATCCACCATTACTGAGGTTTGAGTAAGCAGTTTTCCCCTCACAGTGTAAACAAAGCCACTGGGAAGTGAAACTGGGTGGAACCCACCACAGTTCAGCAAAGCCACTGTAGCCAGAATGCCTCTCTAAATTCCTCCTGTCTGGGCAGGGCATCTCTGAAAGAAAGGCGGCAGTTGCAGTCAGCAGCTTATAGATCAAACACCCATCTCCTTGGGACAGGGCACCTGGGGGAAGGGGTGGCTGTGGGCACAGCTTCAGCAGACTTAAATGTTCCTGCCTGCCAGCTCTGAAGAGAGCAGCAGATCTCCCAGCAAGTGCTCAAGCTCTGCTAATGGGCAGACTGCCTCTTCAGGTGGGCCTCTGACCCCTGTGTCTCCTGACTGGGAGACACCTCATAGCAAGGGTCGACAGACACCTCATACAAGAGAGCTCCAGCTGGCATCTGGTGGGTATCCCTCTGGGAGGAAGCTTCCAGAGGAAGGAACAGGCAGCAATCTTTCTGTTCTGCAGCCTCCACTGGTGATACCCAGGCAAACAGGGTGTGGAGTGGACCTTCAGCAAACTCCAGCAGACCTGCAGCAGAGGGGCCTGAGTGTTAGAAGGAAAATTAACAAACAAACAAAAGGTATAGCATCAACATCGAAAAGAAAAAAAAAAAAAAAAAAAAAAAGCACATCCATGCAAAAACCCCATCTGAAGGTCACCAACGTCAAATAACAAAGGTAGATAAATCCACAAATATGGGGAAAAACCAGCACAAAAAGCTGAAAATTCCAAAAATCAGAATATCTCTTCTCCTCCAAAGGACCACAACTCCTCAAGTCAAGGGGACAAAACTGGACAGAGAATGAGTTTGATGAATTGACAGAAGTAGGCTTCAAAAGGTGGGTAATAAACTCCTCTGAGCTAAAGAAGCATGTTCTTACCCAATGCAAGGAAGCTAAGAACCTTGAAAAATGGTTAGAATAATTGCTAACTTTCTATTTTTTTTCTATTTTTCTATTTTTTTAGTAGAGACGGGGTTTCACCGCGTTAGCCAGGATGGTCTCGATCTCCGGCGAGGCGGCAGGCGCCTGTAGTCCCAGCTACTCGGGAGGCTGAGGCAGGAGAATGGCGTAAACCCGGGAGGCGGAGCTTGCAGTGAGCTGAGATCCGGCCACTGCACTCCAGCCCGGGCGACAGAGCGAGACTCCGTCTCAAAAAAAAAAAAAAAAAAAAAAAAAAAAAGAATAATTGCTAACTAGAATAACCAGTTTAGAGAAGAACATAAATGACATGATGGAGCTGAAACACACAGCGTGAGAACTTTGTGAAGCATACACAAGTATCAATATCTGAATCGATCAAGCAAAAAAAAGAATATCAGAGATTGAAGATCAACTTAATGAAATAAAGTGAGAAGACAAGATTTGAGAAAAAATAATAGAAAGGAAAGAACAACGTCTCCAAGAAATATGGGACTATGTGAAAAGACTAAACCTACATTTGATTGGTGTACCTGAAAGTGATGGAGAGAATGGAACCGAGTTGGAAAACATTCTTCAGGATATTATCCAGGAGAACTTCCCCAGCCTAGCAAGACAGGCCAACATTTAAATCAGGAAATACAGAGAACACCACAAAGATATTTCTTGAGAAAAGCAACCCCAAGATACATAATTCTCAGATTCACCAAAGTTGAAATAAAGGAAAAAATGTTAAGGGAAGCCAGAGAGAAAGGTCGGGTTACCCACAAAAGGAACCTCACCAGACTAACCATGGATCTCCCTGCAGAAACCGTACAAGCCAGAAGACAGTGGAGGCCAATATTCAAAATTCTTAAAGAAAAGAATTTTCAACCCAGAATTTCATATCTAGCCCAACTATGCTTCGTAATGAAGGAGAAATAAAATCCTTTACAGACAAACAAATGCTGAGAGATTTTGTCACCACCAGGCCTGCCTTATAAGAGCTCCTGAAGGAAGCACTAAATATGAAAAGGAAAAACCAGTACCAGCCACTGCAGAAACAATTCTAGAATAAGTGTGATGTGTTGCTGATTAGAATATATATATATTCTCTATATATAATTCTATATATATACTATATAATTATTATATAATGTATTATATATAATTCTATATATATATTCTAATATATATTTTTTCTAATACATATGTTCTAATATATATATTTTCTAATAAATATATATACTAATCAGCAACACATCACACTTATTCTAGAATTGACCACATAATTGGAAATAAAACACTCCTCAGCAAATGCAAAAGAATGAAAATCATAACAGTCTCTCAGACCAGAGTAGAATTAAAATGGAACTCAGGATTAATGACAGGATCAAATTCACACATAACATATTAACCTTAAATGTAAGTGGACTAAATGCCCCAGTTAAGAGACACAGACTGGCAAATTTGATAAAGAGTCAAGACCCATCAGTGGGCTGTATTCAGGAGTCCAATTCACGTGTAAAGACACACATAGGCTCAAAATAAAGGGATGGAGGAATAGTTGCTAAGCAAATGGAAAGCAAAATAAAGCAGGGGTTGCAATCCTAATCTCTGATAAAACAGACTTTAAACCAACAAAGATCAAAAGAGACAAAGAAGGGCCCTACATAATGCTAAAGGGATCAATGCAATAAGAACAGCTAACTATGCTAAAGATATATGCACCCAATTCAGGAGCACACAAATTCATAAAGCAAGTTCTTGGAGACCTACAGAGACTCAGACTCCCACATAGTAATAGTGGGAGATTTTAACACCCCACTGTCAATCTTAGACAGATCAATGAGACAGAAAATTAGCAAGGATATTCAGGATGTGAACTCAGCTCTGGATCAAGCAGACCTAATAGACATCTATAGAACTCTCCACCCCAAATCAATAGAATCAATACATTCTTCTCAGCACCATGTTGCACTTATTCTAAAATTGGTCACACAATTGGGAGTAAAAGACTCAGCAAATGTGAAAGAACTAAAATCATAACAAACAGTCTCTCAGACCACAGTGCAATCAAATTAGAATTCTGGAATAAGAAACTCACTCAAAACCACACAACTACATGGAAACTAAACGACCTGCTGCTGAATGACTGATGGGTAAATAATGAAATTAAGGCAGAAATAAATAAGTTATTTGAAACCATTAAGAACAAAGATACAATGTACCAGAATCTCTGGGACACAGCTAAAGCAGTGTTTAGAGGGAAATTCATAGCACTAAATGCCCACACGAGAAAGTGGGAAAGATCTAAAATCAACACCCTAGCATCACAATGAAAAAAACTAGAGAAGCAAATGCAAACAAATTCAAAAGCTAGCAGAAGACAAGAAATAACTAAGATGAGAGCAGAACTAAAGGAAATAGAGACACAAAAAACCCTTCAATAAATCAATGAATCCAAGAGCTGTTTTTTTTTTAAAGATTAACAAAGTAGATAGATCACTAGCCAGAATAATAAAGAAGAAAAGAGAGAAGAATCATATAGACACAATAAAAAATGATAAAGGGAGATCACCACTGATCCCACAGAAATACAAAGTACCATTGGAGAATACTATAAACACCTCTATGCAAATAAACTAGAAAACCTAGAAGAAATGGATAAATCCCTGGACACATACACCCTCCCAAGATTAAACCAGGAAGAAGTCGAATTCCTGAACAGACCAATAACGAGTCCTGAAATTGAGGCGGTAATTAATAGCGTTCCAACAAAAAAAAGCCCAGGACCAGGTGGATTCACAGCCAAATTGTACCAGAGGTACAAAGAAGAGCTGGTGCCATTCCTTCTGAAACTATACCAAACAATAGAAAAAGAGAGACTCCTCCCTAACTCATTTTATGAGGCAGGTATTATCCTGATACCAAAACCTGGCAGAGACACACACACACAAAATAAAATTTCAGGCTAATATATCCCTGATTAACATCGATGCAGAAATCCTCACTAAAACACTGGCAAACCAAATCCAGCAGCATATCCAAAAGCTTATCCACCACAATCAAGTTGGCTTCCCACCTGGGGTGCAAGGCTGGTTCAACATACACAAATCAACAAACGCAATCCATCACATAAACAGAACCAATGACAAAAACCACATGATTATCTCAATAGATGCAGAAAAGGCCTTCGACAAAATTCACACCTCTTCATGTTAAAAACTCTCAATAAACTAGGTAATGATGAAATGTATTTAAAAGTAATAAGAGCTATTTATGACAAAGTCATACCCAATATGATACTGAATGGGCAAAAGCTGGAAGCATTCCCTTTGAAACCTGGCACAAGACAAGGATGCCCTGTCTCACCACTCCTATTCAACATAGTATTGGAAGTTCTGGCCAGGGCAATCAGGCAAGAGAAAGAAATAAAGGGTATTCAGATAGGAAGAGAGGAAGTCAAATTGTCTCTGTTTGCAGATGACATGATTGTATATTTAGAAAACCCCATTGTCTCAGCGCAAAATCTCCTTAAGCTGATAAGCAACTTCAGCAAGTCTCAGGATACAAAAACAATGTGCAAAAATCACAAGCATTCCTATACACTAGTAATAGACAAACAGAGCCAAATCATGAGTGAACTCCCATTCACAATGGCTACAAAGACAATAAAATACCTGGGTACAACTTACAAGGGATGTGAAGGACCTCTTCAAGGAGAACTACAAACCACTGCTCAAGAAAATAAGAGAGGATACAAACAAATGCAGAAACATTCCATCCTCATGGATAGGAAGAATCAATATCGTGACAATGGCCATACTGCCCAAAGTAATTTATAGATTCAGTGCTATGTTCATCAAGCTACCGCTGAATTTCTTCACAGAATTAGCAAAAAACTACCTTAAATTTCTTATGGAACCAAAAAAGAGCCCATATAGCCAAAACAATCCACAGTAAAAAGAGGCATCATGATACTTGACTTCAAATTATACTACAAGGCTGCAGTAACCAAAACAGCATTGTATTGGTACCAAAACAGATACATAGACCAATGGAACAGAACAGAGGCCTCAGAAATAACACCAGACATCTACAACTCTCTGAATTTTTACAAACCTGACAAAACAAGCCATGGAGAAACGATTCCCTATTTAATAAATGGTGCTGGGAAAACTGGCTAGCCATATGCTGAAAACTGAAATGGGACTCCTCCCTTACACTTTATACAAAAATTAATTCAAGATGGATTGAAGACTTAAACATAAGACCTAACACCATAAAAATTGTAGAAGAAAACCTAGGCAATACCATTCAGGACATAGGCATGGGCAAAGACTTCATGTCTAAAACACCAAAAGCAATGGCAAGAAAATCCCAAGTTGACAAATGGGATCTAAATAAACAAAAGCGCTTCTGCACAGCAAAAGAAACTATCATCAGAGTGAACAGCCAACCCACAGAATTGGAGAAAAATTTGCAATCTATCCATCTGACAAAGGGCTAATATCCAGAATCTACAAGAAACTTAAATTCACACACACAAAAAACAATCCCATCAAAAAGTGAGCGAAGGATATGAACAGACACTTTTCAAAAAAGACATTTATGTGGCCAAGAAACATATGAAAAAAAGCTTATCATCACTGGTCATTAGAGAAATGCAAATCAAAACCACAGTGAGATACCATCTCATTCCAGTTCGAAGGGCAATCATTAAAAAGTCAGGAAACAACAGATCCTATAGAGGATGTGGAGAAATAGGAATGCTTTTACACTGTTGGTGGGAGTGTAAATTAGTTCAACCATTGTGGAAGACAGTGTGGTGATTCCTTAAGGATATAGAGCCAGAAATACCATTTGACGCAGCAATCCCATTACTGGGCATACCCAAAAGAATTGTAAATCATTCTGTGATAAAGACACATGCACATATATGTTTATTGTGGCACTATTCACAATAGCAAAGACTTGGAACCAACCCAAACGTCCACCAGTGATAGACTGGATAAAGAAAATGTGGCACATATATACCATGGAATACTATATAGTCATAAAAAAGGATGAGTTCATGTCCTTTGCAGGGACATGGATGAAGCTGGAAACCCTCGTTCTCAGCAAACGATTGCAAGGACAGGAAACCAAACACTGCATGTTCTCACTCATAAGTGGGATTTGAAAAATGAGAACACATGGACACAGGGAGGGGAAGATCACACACCACTGGCCTGTCAGGCAGTCGGGGGCTAAGGGAGGGATAACATTAGGAGAAATACCTAATGTAGGTGACAGGTTGATGGGTGCAGCAAACCACCGTGGTATGTGTATACCTATGTAATGGATCTGCATGTTCTGCACATCTATCCCAGAACTTAAAGTATTAAGAAAACAAAAAACAAAAAACAAAAAACACCATTTAGGAAAACATGACCTCACCGAATAACTACATAGGGCACTGGAGACCAATCCTGGAGTGACAGAAAATATGTGACCTCTCAGATGGAGAATTCAAAATAGCTGTTTTGGGGAAACTCAACAAAATTCAAGATGACATGGAGAAGGAATTCAGACTTCTGTCACATAAATTTAACAAAGAAGTTGAAATAATTAAAAATCATGCAGAAATTCTGGAGCTGAAAAATTCAACTGATACACGAAAGAATGCATCTTACCAGCATAACTGATCCTGCAGAAGAAAGAATTAGTAAACTTGAAAACACTATTTGAAAATATACAGTCAGAGGAGACAAAAGAAAAAAATTAAAAACAATGAAGCATACCTACAGGATCTAGAAAATAGCCTCAAAAGCATAAATCTAAGAGTTACTGGCCTTAAAGAGGAAGGAGAGAGGAGGGGGAGAGAGAGAGAGAGAGTAGAAAGTTTATTCAAAGGGATAACAACAGAGTATCAATATTCAAATACAAGGTCATGGAACACCATGCAGATTTAACCCAAAGAAGACTACCTCAAGACATTTAATAATTGAACTCCCATTCAATGGAAAAAGTAAAGTCCCTTCAATAAAAGTGCTGGAACAATTGGATATGCAAAAAATGAATTTGGATACCTTTCTTATGTCATATACATAAACCCCCAAAATGGATTAAATACCTAAGTATAAGAGCTAAAACCATGAAACTCTTAGAAAGAAACACATGTAAGTTTTTGTGACCTTTGATTAGGCAATGGTTTCTTAAATATGATACCCAAAGCCAAAGCAACAAAACAAAACATGAATAAATTGGATCTTATCAAAATTTAAAACTTTTTTTGTGTCATGGGATACTATCAAGAGTATGAAAAGAAAACCTACAAAATAGGAGAACGTGTTTGCAAATCAGGTATTTGTTAAGGGACCGGTACACAGAATATCTATAAAAAAAACTCTTACACCTCAACTGTAAGGAGATGAATAATCCAATCTAAAAAAAAAAGGCAACTAATTTGAATAACTATTATTTCCCCAAAGTAGATACACAAATGGCCAACAAGTTCATCAAAAGATGCACATCACCTTTACTCAGGAGGCAAATAGTTTAATATCACCATGATGTTAGCTCTGGATTTGTCATACATAGACTTTATTATGTTAAGTTAGGTTCCCTCTATGCCTAATTTGTTGAGAGTTTTTATCATGAAGAGATGTTACATTTTGTCAAATGTCTTTTCCGTGTCTTTTGAGATGATCATATGGTTTTTGTCCTTTATTTTGTTGATATGATGTATCACATTTATTGATTTGCATATATTGAATCATCCTTCCACCCCTGGGATAAATCCCACTTGATCATGGTGTATTATCTTTTTGATGCTTTTTGGATTCACTTTGCTGATATTTTGTTGAGGATTTTTGCATCAATAAGCATCAAGGATATTGGCCTGTGGTTTTCACTTTTTGTGTTGTATTCTAGTCTGATTTTGGTATCAGGGTAATGCTGTTCTTGTTGAATGTGTCAGGAAGTTCAAAACACTTCTTCTTTAGTGTTTTGGAATAGTTTGAGAATTGTTGTTAGTTTTTTTAATAAGTTTTGTAGAATTCAGCAGTAAAGTCATCCAGTTCTGTGCTTTTCTTCGTTAAGAGACTTAAAACACACACAACGCACACACAAGATGAAATATCACTTTCTACCTACTATAATTTATAAAATGGAAAATAACTCTTGTTGATAAGAACGTGGAAACCTTGAAACCTTCATGCATTGCCAGTGGTAATGTAGAAGAGTCTTGCCGTTGTGGAAAACAGTTTGTCAGTTCCTCAACAGTTCAACATAGAGTTACTGTATGAAATAATTCAACTCCTAGGCATGTACCTAAGAGCATCGAAAACATTAGTTCGATAAATCGAAAACTTGAACATAAGTTATGTATGAACATAAGTTCATACATTGTACAAGAATGATCAGATCAGTATTATATACAATAGGCAAAAAGTAGAAACAATACAAATATTCATCAACTGCTGAATAGATAAAATGTGGTATATCTATGTAATTAAATGCTATTCAGCCACAAAAATAATAAAGTACTGATACACACTAAAACATGGGAGAACTTTGAAAATATTAAGCTAAGTAAAAGACATCAGACACAAAACCCCACATGTTCTGATTTAATTTAAAGGAAATTTCCAGAATAGTCAAATCCACTGAAGTAGAATCTTGATGAGTGTTTGCCAGCATGTGGGAGGAGAGGAAAATGAGTAGTTATGAGGTTTCTGGAATGAGCAGTGCTGATGGGGACACAACATTGTGAATATACTGTAAACCATTAAATTATACCTCTCAAAGTGGTTAAAATCATGACTTCTATGTTATGTGAATTTTATCCTAATTAGAAAAGAAAAAAAATCTTATCAATAACAAAGATAAATTTCCACACAAGGCAGGATCGCTTCCACAGTGCTACTCAATGCAATTCAGTGATTGCATTTGTGTTGGAGTATAAGCATGTCACATTGCTTTTAACGTTGGAGTCCAATACATAAACCTCTTTCACCATAACTATATGGAGTTCATTGTATGTATATTTATTAAAATAGAATTAAGATGTATTTCATAACAAAATGGATCTTTTTTTTTTTCATGTGGAAAATCAGAGCACATGCCTTAATGGTTACATGCCCCACCTGCTGCTCACCTAAGAGTAAATTTCCTCTAACTCGGACAAATATATTATTTTCAAGGAAAAGTAGCCCAGAGGACTGAGATCCAGAAGAAATAACATGTATTGAAAGAACACAGAAATATTTCAATGAATCCAAACCCAAGATCTTAGGAAATTCTCATGTGACCCTGGGACTGATGTTTGAAAATACACATATTTTGCTCCTACTCTTTCCTTCCCCAGATCCCATCCTTCAGAGCAACTGACAGTAATGGATAGTTCTGAGCAGGATGTCTGAAATGGGCAAGTACCCCCAAAGTTATAGTTTGTACTGCAAGACTTGAACTCATTCTTTTTCTGTCCTCTATTATTACTTTGCATTTTAACCATTTATTATTTTGAAAAGAAAACAGAACTTTTAGATTATGGAAAGAGGAAGTGAATTTATAAAAAGCACATCATACATAAAGATTACTAATCCATCTCCAGTCTAAACATTTAGTAATAGGTAAAAATATACATATCCAGGAATTTCCTTGGTGTTACATAAACAAAGATGACATGTATGTATATTTTTCAAAAAATAGTCACTGTTTGAAGAAGGAATTCCTCCCTTCAATTGAGTTCAGGCCTGATCAACAAGTAGTGATTGACCAACAGCTAAATGCAAAGTACGTGTTAAGTTTGGGGATACAAAGACGAATGAGAAAACATTTATGCCCTTAGGAGAAAAACAAATATCTTTATCTCGGAGAATATAGAAGGAGATTGATTCTCTTTGGGGGAGATGTCATCTCGAAGAGTATAACAAGTTCCCCCAAAATTCTCCTCTTCAGTACTATTTAAAATACAACTGGGTTTTTTTTAAATATGCAAAATTTGTATAATTTTACAAATGTTTTTGTTAAGAATTAAAACTATCTTTAGTAAAGGACACAGTTGGAAAATTGAAAACATTTTGGTTCTTCACTGTGGAAACAGAATAGAGTAACAGCAAAAAGCTTATTTCTGAAATTGGACCTTGACAACTCAGCTTAAACAGTCCACCACTTTCATGACCTTGGGCAAGTTACTTAACTTCTTTGTGTGTCAATTTCTTCATTTGTAAAATTGGAATAATGTATGCTTTTTTTGAGGCAGTGTCTCATTCTATTGCCCAGGTTGGAGTCCAGTGGTGTGACCACAGCTCACTGCAGCCTCAACCTCCTGAGTTCAAGTGATTCTCCCTCTTCAGTCTCCCAGATAGCTAGGAACACAGGCACATGCCACCATGCCCGGGTATTTTTTTTTTAAGTTTTTCATAGAGATAGTGTCACACTAAATTGCCCAGCCTGGAAAATTGGAATAATAATTCATAAAATCTTCCTCCTAGAGTTGTGAAGATCAATTGAGTTAATGTATGTAAGGTACTTGGCACAGAGCTTGGCCCATGTAATCTCTCAATGAGTGCTAACATTACTTGTCTCACAGAAAGTTACTTACTTCTATCTGGCACCAACTGCCTCTCTCACTTCCCATAATCTGGTTACCATTCATCCTTCAGTTCTCAGCTTAGACAATGTCTTTTCCATATGGTTTTATTGCTGCCACTTTGGAAAAATAGATGTCTCTTCTGCTTGCATTTTCAGACTTTTTTAGGTGTACACCTTAGGGTATTTGCTTTACTGACCGAAATTATTTGCCCACTACTGTGTGCTTTTCATGACACACTGAATAAGACAGGAAGAGTGTTCATCTATGCACAACATGATATAGGAATATAATGGGAGCTTCATATGTATTTGTTGAATAAAAATATGAGGGGAAAATATCAGATCTAATAACGCAGGACAGGAGGCAGGATGGAATGGAGAGACCCTTGTCTGAGAAGAGATATATTAGAACAGGGCATGGGAGGTAATAGAAAGATTGGAAGAAAAAGAGACAGAGAGACACAAATGTTTGTAGTAATTTGTGTCAAGTGGCTTTGATTGTTCATGGCCTAATCTCTTAGGGCATGAGGTTATTTCATTTTCTGCAGCCCACTGAGAGTGCATACAGTGACACGTTATAAGGAGTCCCCTTTTCCCTTTATATAAATTTCTAGACCCCCTGTGATTTGAGACTTTTCTAGAAGAATTTAGCTGAAGACCATATTGTTTCTTAAAATGTAGTGTTTGGAGCCTAGAGATGTCAGATAACTTCCTACAAATCTAATGCATGTATTTTGGGAATATATAACCTCAGTATTGTCATTACCAACAATGCTCAGACTTGATTTTATTTTCATTCCAACAGAAAAGGAAAGAAAGCAAGCAACTTCTTTCACGCTTTCACGCCACTATGCATCTCTCTACCTTCACAGAGTTTCTCAATAATGGCAACATTTCCAGGTCACCAATGCTCTGAGAGATCCTTGAGGCTAGACTAGTCTTATTAATCCTTGTATCCCAGCTCCTAGCTGAACTCCTGGGCACACGATAGATACTCAGATACATTTACTGAAATGCATATAGAAAGTTAATATAGGCCTGCAAAATGATGACCTCTTACCAGGAATAAGAAAATAAAATCTGGGACAGCCCGTATACAAGATCTCTAAACAACCTAAGTATAAACACCAAGAAAAAAAAAATCCTGGGTTTGAGATTTATTTTTTCCTCCTCATTTTTAATATATTCCAGTTAGTGAAAGAGCTAAAATAAGTGACAAGAAAAATTTAACTTAGTTATTTAAACAGAATTATTCTGAATGTTGTGAGCTACATTTCTTTTTTACCTTTTATTTATACATACTACATATTTATAGGGTATGTGTGATATTTTGTTACATGCATAGAATGTGTAATGGTCAAGCCAGAGTATTTAGAGTATCCATTACCTTAAGTATTATTTCTCTGTGTTAGGAGCATGTTAAGTCCTCTCTTTTAGCTATTTTGAAATGTACATTGATGTTAACTATCATTCACACAGAGTAATTGATATGTATAGCAAATAATATTTACAGTAGGATATCACATATTTTTAAAATGTCATTTAACAAACATTTTCCAGTTACTTTCTATACCAGGCACTGGTCTAAAAATATCAATGCATTTAATTCTTTTAACAACCTTAAGGGGATATCACGGGACAAATTTAGAGCTTTCTTTCGTGTTTGTGACATGGATTGATTCCTTTTCCCTACATCCAGCAGAAAGATTTGAATTGAAGAGAAGAGTAATACCTAAGAACTAGAAATTTCTTTCTTATGTTTCAAAAGATATCAAAAGATTGAAGGAAGATGTTCACATCAAAAATGAGTATTGTAATATGTATCATCTATGATGCACTTGAAAAAAGAAAACTAGTAATAATTTGAAATTTAAGTGAATATTTTATGACATTGGAGTACCACATATTTAGAAGAAAGCACAAAATAAATCTTAGATAGAAGGAAATGGAATATTTGTAGGATCAATATAAATTCAGCTTGTCATAATATAAAGCAGGTATCAGGATAAAATCTTGAAAATATTTTTGTTTCTCCTTATTTATAACTTCAATTTACTGTGATGATTAATTATAGGTAGAAGATTTACGAAGAGAAGACTGAAGTATAGACAAGTTGAAGTGCCAAAAAGTGAAAGCTAATGACACTGACTACTTAGGAAATAGCAGACTGGGTCCATATTTATAGATTGTCAATGACAAGGAATTTGCAGATGTTAATGAATATAGATCTGAACATAAGTTGCAACAACCTTTCCCACTTTGAGATGAATAGTGCACGGAGGAGTAAAATGTAGATATTAATAAATTAGAGGAAGACATTGTACCAGAGTATAAAGTTGGCAGATTTATACCAATGAACTTGAACAAAGCCACAGAAGGCCTGCTTGTCCAATTTACTGGTGACAACAGGTCTGGAGAAATGGCTAATGTTTTGTATAATAGCATTAGAATTTAAGGTCTGTTTAAACTTCAAATTAACAGAATTAAATTAATATATGATTGTATCAATTGGGTCTTCTGCTTATATATCATCTCTTAACAGAGCCTTTTTGACCAGTTATTTCTAATGTGACCTTTGGGATTTTCTACTCATCATCACTTCATCCTGTTTGGTTTTCATTATAGAATATCTCTTCCTAATGTTTTCCCTATGTATTTATTAGTTGATTTTCTTTTAAATATAACTTTAGTAGAAAGTAAAATTCATGGAAACAGCAACCTGTTTAACTTTGTGTCACTAAGAGTGGAAAAATAACCCTCAGGAAATATTTGGTAAAATAATAAAATGCCCATTGATACCCTTCTCGTAAAAATAAATTTAGCTAGTGCAGATTGGGGAAATACAACAATATTTCTTGTAAAACACGATAACTATACAATAATAGAAGTACTAGGTCCCAAAAAGTATTCTATAAATAGAAGAAGGAGCAGATGGTTTTGCTAATCCATCGATCTTTCGTAAATCATCTAATTTCACCAGGAACAGCTTCCTCATCTATAAAACAGGGTTAGTAATAGCTAAGTCCTCAGGGGTTTAAAAATGCATATGAAATAATTTTATAGACCATAAGGCACAAATGTGAGAAATTATGATTGGAGGGAGGGGATGTGGTAGTTAACTAAATCTCAGTGTAAACCACCAATGTCTTGTGTGTGTTGAAAAAATAATTACACACAAAAATTGGTTGCATCCAAGGAATAATGTACTTTTTGCACTGGCAAGACCCAAACCATATTATTGTTACTTCATCCCAGTTACATATTTTGCAAGATATTGACAGTTGTCTAAAGGAAGACCAAACAGATATAGGTGGGAGCTACTGTCATTTGAACAACATTGAGAAAAAGTACTAAAAAAAGAAACATGAGGGCATAAAAAGGAGGGCTGGAGCTGTGATGTTTATTTTGAATCTGTGAAGCATTGTCATGTGGAAGATTTATTCTGTGTAGCACCAAGATGCTAACTAGGGATTAGAGGTAAAAGTCTCAAAAAGGCAAATCATGGCTTAAGATCTTGGTTTAATGTAAGAAACAGTTTTCTCACCTTTAGAGCACTCTTATAAGGGTGGAAGTAGTGAATTGTGGTGGTCAATCCAAGCTAGATGTGGACATGTCAGCAATGTTATCAGGAGGCTTCTCCTCTTAAGCTGAAGTTCAGATAAGATTTCCAGGCTCTTCCCAAGTGCAAGATTGTAATTACTCAAATGCAATATTTTTACCATGTTTATTAAGAATAAAAGGATCATGAATTCACATTCTGACAAATCCTAGAATACTTATTATTAGAGACAAAACCAATGCATGAGAGAATGGCAGGTGACATCAGCCCTGAATCAATGGGAAGTAAGACCCAATGGGGTGTAGTATTTACCAGAGAGAGCACTTCTGCTTAGATAACTACATCCTGCAGTGAATGCTTAATATCGTTTAGTATATTGGTGGTCTGTCTTGCTTGACAACATTAACTATGATCATATTTATGACCTTTGGCGTCCTTCAAGAATTTGTTGCTGTATTTCATATGACACTTAACTATTGCAAATACAAATTTCAGCTAAATAGACCCTTCAATTTAAAAACAGTCTCATTCTCCAATTTTAAGGAGAAAGTGAAGACGGAGATGCCTTAAAGACTCAGCAAGTGCTAAATTGGCAAATGTCAAATGTTAAAATAAGTTTATATTAAATGTTAAAGTATTTGCCTGGAATGACTTTTCCATTGTCCTGCTTGAGAAACACAGAGGTGCCTCCTTATTACTTTTATATTTGCTTTACAAAGACAAATGTATCAGCATGCTCTGTATTAACTGTATGTTACATTTTTGTCATATCCACACAGACTGATGCACGTCTGTGCATGGTTTATAATAAGTGCACGTAAAAATAGAGAAAATAAGTAGAAAAAGAGAGAGAGATTTAACTCCCCCCCACCAAAAAAAGGCAGATTACATTACTTTTCATTACTTTTTTTTTTTTTTTTTTTCCTTCAGCTTCAGCTCTCCCTCAGCGCAGGAGGCGGCTGTGGGCTGCGGACTGAGTGCTGGAATGAGGAGTAATTGAGCTTCAGCTGAGCCGGAGGTAGCTTTCTCCTCCCGGTGTCATTGCTGCAGCCTCCAGTGCCGGGTCCCTAGTTTCTCAGCTGCCTCTCTTCCCGGTGCAACATCGCCTGTAAAGACAGCAAAGCCGCCGCAGAAGTTGCCCGGCAGAAGGCTCCGGAGGCATTGGCTCAGTAACTTTTCACGTCATTTTCTGCTCGGGAGCCCCTTCTCGCCTCTCCGCGCAGCCTTTCCCACCGCAAATCACCAGTGCTCATGGGGCAGGCAGAGAGGAGCTTGCAGCATTGAGCGGAACCGGACTCGAGCCCGTGATGTCCGGCACCAAATTGGAGGACTCCCCCCCTTGTTGCAACTCGTCATCTGCTTCGGAGCTGAATGAAACTCAAGAGCCCTTTTTAAACCCCACTGACTATGACGATGAGGAATTCCTGCGGTACCTGTGGAGGGAATACCTGCACCCGAAAGAATATGAGTGGGTCCTGATCGCCGGGTACATCATCGTGTTCGTCGTGGCTCTCATTGGGAACGTCCTGGGTGAGTCTCCTCCGGGGCAGCCCTCCCAGGGGCCATCACCCCCCACTCCGCCCCGAGCTGCGAAGGCTCTAAAGAGACCCCTCCCTCCCCGTGGGAAGCAAACAAAGAGGTCGCTGCTCTCGGATAGGGTTTTCTAATAAAATAATAATAATAATAATAAAAAGTTTTCTGATTTTCCGAACCAGGACCGAGCCCTGGAAAGGTTATTCCCTGTTGTGCAGGAATAACAGGGAAACCGCGTTTCTTTTTCGAGCACCTAGATTACAAGCGCAGGGAAGGGGCCGCGGCAGGGATCTCCAGGTGGATTTTGTTGAGTGTGTGTGTGTGTGTGTGGGTGGGGGAGTCAGTCATCCCTTTGTGTAACGTGGCTGGGTGTTTCGGCGGGGGGGTTGGGAAGAGGCAGAGCTTGCAGAATGCAAAGCTACATCCCTAAGGAGCAAGCTCTCTTTGACTGTGGAAGTCACAAAGCATTTGTGAGCTAGGTGGCATTGCCCTTTGGCGAGGAGGTTTAGTCTCCAGTCAAGAGGTGGTTATGAACCAGCAGGGAGTAGAGACAGAGGCAAAGCAGGGAAGTGCACTCACTCATAGAAGCTGAATTAAACAGGAACCGTGCCTGGAACAAGAAGAAGGAGGGGCATCGGAGAAAAGTACCACAGAGATCTCAATCATCCATCCATCCATTCATTCATGCATCCACTCAGCCAAGTATTTTTTTTTTTTTTTTTTTTTTTTAGTCTCCTTGTTGCCAGGCTCAGGAATTATTCATGTCAACTGTTTGTTGTTGTTGTTGTTTTGTTTTGTTTTCCCCAAAGATGAGACTAAGCTTAATGCTAGGCTATTTGTCCCTGTCTAGGTCTGTATGCAAGCACAGGTTTCCTCGACCCCCACTCCCCTCCCCCTAAACAATTTCTGAGGGTTGGGGAGGGGGTGAGATGGCAACATGGTGAGTGCGATGATGAAATGTATTAGGGCAGCTGGGGAATCTTCCTCCAGAAAAGGGGCTTTGGAAGGGAGGGATAACTTGAAATAAATTGTGAATGGAAGGAGAGTGTACCCTGATGAATGAGGAGTAGAAGGCTGGGAGACTTTTCACATGCAGAGGGCAGTGTGGAGGAAGTCTCTGCTGAAAATGACAGGAGATGGAGGAGGCTAGGAGTTGCTCTTGATTTTCAATGATAAAAGGGGAAATAGGTGAGTGAGGTGAGATAGGCTGGGAGGCTTTGCAGTCAAAAGCAAGAAACTTGTAGCTGCAATGGAAACTGACAAGGAAATTGTCAGACTTTCAGCACTAACCTGATTTTTACCTTCTCTACCAAGTGTGTTGGTCTGGGTAGAAATCATCCCAAGTAGTCTCTCACCAACTCAGCAGGCAGAATAGATGATAGTATGTGAATGAGAGAAGTTCTCCAGAGAGTTGGTAGAATGTTATCTGAGGAGACAAGAAACCTCTGAGAACTTTAGTACATTTTAAGATATTATTTTTAGACTGTTTTCCTTTGGTTGATTTAAAAGTAAAAGGAAATCTTTTTGATATACTAACAAAATGAAACAAAAATGGAAATACACATGATTAGGACTCTTGTTATAAGCATAATTCTGTTGATAATAATCCCAATCTTGCTTTCCTTCTTCTTGTTATCCATCCTTAGGATTATATCTCTTAAGATACATGGCTACCAGCATAGCAACATTTTACTGCATTATACCAACACTTATTGATAAGTGAATAATCAAAATTGAACATATTTTGAGTACCTACTGTGTACCAGGTCCCTTCACGTACATTCTCTCCCTTAAACATCAAAATCACCCACATTAACCAGAAGAAGAAACAAGACTTAGAGAAATAAAATGACATATTAAGGGACATAATTTAGATTCAGTTCCATTTTTCTCTGACCTCAGATCCAGAATTCTCCATTGTTATTCCACTCTAGAGCTAGAAAGCATATAGAGAATAGATTCTCTGCTCCTGACTGTCTGCAAGCTTATTGGATGTGTTCCTGTTCTCCCCTGCATCAATGTCCACTGCCAATAAAGTACAATGAGGGATTAATGGCACTGTCATTCTCTTCACCAAAAACCTGTCCAGAGAAGCAGTAATTTTTTTATGAATAGCTAGGAATAGTAACTATTTGCCTGCCTTATTTCAATTTTAGGCTGCATCTTTGTGGTAAAATGTGCTCTTCTTTGCTGTTATTGCATTTTTACCTTGCACAGACCTTGTAATGAATAGTCTCCATATCCTAATTGCATAGTTCAGGGATACATGTTTGCTAGCCTGAGGAGTTTGTTTCAGGAATGAAACACCTCTACAGTAAGGCTACTTGTTTCATAACGTCAAGGAAGATAGCACTATCCACAGCCCCAAGTGCTGAAATGGCCAATTCCATTCAGCCTAAAAAGAAAGATTTACTCAAAGCACTCAGCTGTCAAGAAACTGACAGCTATTTTCCTCAGGACTGAATAACACTGAAATCCTCTCTGGTTGAACTGAAATGCATTATTTTCTGACATACTGCCTGAAAGTTGATGAGGTTTAGGTTTGACATTTAAACAAATGAGTAGTGTTGTTACTCACAGACAACTTCCTGCTCTTTGATGTCACTGTCAAATTTGCAAAATGAATTAGACTGAGAATTGCTTTTTTGCCCCTCTGGTGTAAGTAATTTTACACATAGAGTGGTAGGACAGGACGTCACATGATTTATGCAAAATAAAGAAGCAATATTAAGTATGAAGGTAAAATACCACAGTGTAGGCAGCAGATGTAATCACTGAGCCTTCAGGTCCAGTCACCATTTGTACTTTCATATAACTAACTACTTGGAAAATCTCAACCTTTATGGGCTTACAAATATAATGCCATCGGTTAGAAGTCATCTTCCCCACAATGTCCTTTTGTGCAGTGATGTAATAGGATATGCTATGAGTAGCATGACAAAGTCATGATTGTCCTCATCTCTTTTTCTTCTCCCTATAGTCCCTCTCTATCATTATGCCACCTCTCCACTCTCATATACTCCTTCCAGAGATGGAAAGCAGTTTCCTGGGGGAGTAAAGTTTTAAATGGAATTTTATGAGTATTTACATTCAATGAAAAGCTGCAAGCATGTTTATTGTGAAATTTTAAGTTCTATGAAAGGAGCATAGGGTAAGGTTCTCTTTGGAAGGAGTATCTTTTCAGTATCTTCAAAATAATGCCACCTATAATCTATTCCTAACTATGTCTTCTACTACAGCTAAGTACATGTATCAACTTATTCAATTGGTATATTTTGAGCATTATCATTTTTTAAAATTAGTGTGTATATCAGAGGAGCTATTGGGAAAATGTAAAGAAATGTGATTTATGTTAATTTTTACTCCTGCTTCCTTGAGTGACAATTGTAGGGAGAAATGTGTTCTAGTCAGTTTAAACATTAAGTATCTAGGAAAAATGATCAATTTTCTGCCTTTCATA
This sequence comes from Chlorocebus sabaeus, assembly GCF_047675955.1. Classification (NCBI taxonomy): domain Eukaryota; kingdom Metazoa; phylum Chordata; class Mammalia; order Primates; family Cercopithecidae; genus Chlorocebus; species Chlorocebus sabaeus. The sequence continues at coordinate 58,153,415 of NC_132920.1, forward strand.
TCTGCATTCAAAGATAGCATGTTTCACCTGGTATGCTTCCATCATATTTGTTGTTGTCTCCATATGGAAAATGGGAAAATGTAATAAATGTCGACATCAGTCTAGCTATGCTTCTTGCTTCTTGTGCGCCATTAGCAAGTTATTGAACTATCCAAGTCAATTTTTTTATAATTGCAAATTAAGATCAATAATGCCTGCATTGTAGAAATAGTATCAGGATATAATGTACACATACCCTCTATAAAGACATATAAAGGGACACAGGCACATATTTATTTTTCTTGACACATAAACACTAATTAATGTCAATTTTTATCCCTTAATTTTCATGACTGAACTTTTTGTGATGTGGTGTATAGCCAGCTTCTGCCTTCATGGCCAGTCTGTATCTCTGTAGCTCTTTATGGCCTCTGCCCCAGCCTTTTCCTTAATTGCATATTTTCCTAAAAGGGGTGAATAAAATGGTGTTGGCACACATTACTCTCCTTTTCTACACTAGCTCCACCCACCCATCTCCTTACTTAACATTGCCTTTTTGCCTTTAAATGAAAGCCATTCCTAACTATTGGAATAGTTTGCTTTCTCTCTCAACTTAAATTTGCGTGTGCTGGGTCCCATTCCTTTAGAGTTTTTGAGTTGTTAATAGGCTGGTCTATCACTACTAATGTTTTAAATAACACACACATTGGTAATATGTTGATTTAACTCATATAGTGTTAAAATACATTGTGAAGTATTCATAGTTGAAATACATCATCCATTAAGTAATTTACCCAATAACAGTTTACCCAAGTTAGCTGTGTGGAATGGGGAAATACTTGTAATAGGGTTGCTTCCTACAGAGTTAGTCTTGTGTCAGATATGTAAGTGGTAGAATTGCAAGTTCATGTTACTCCTAAGCCTAGAGACATTTATTTTCTGCTTCTCCTAATGCCCATTTTAGTTTCATGGGTGTTTGTAAACCCATCCTTTTCTACACAGAAGCAAAAAGGGGTTACTTCTAACCCCTTTTTAGATGTGGAAATAATACATCACTCATCTCAGCCAAGACTCAATAGAATCATGAATAGTGACTGTAAAAGGTAATATTAACTACTAAGCTTTAAAACTATGGTGCATTTTAGTTTTAAAATGCAAAAATGCTTATCTGAATAAGAATTAAACTGATGCCTCTGCATTTTTGCTAAAATCATAACTGTTTAGTCTTACTTAGTAAAATAAATTATATCTTTGACTTAAACAAAGTCCCAATGATAACTTTTAAGATGGCTATTTCATAGGCAACAGGAACATTTATCATGGACAGACAATAATGAGAGCACCATGTGCAAATGATAACTTATGTAATGAGTTATTTCTGTATTTGAAAAAATATATTTGAAAATGGGATAATTTAAAAATACCAATTTTCAAGAGACCAAATCTGAAACTCAAATATAAACACAGTGCTCCAGTGTTTAGAAAACTGTCTTGATTTTAGTAGTGCTTACATACTAAATTGTATCATATGTTTTCACATTAATTTTCCTTATTTTGTATTTTAGATTGTATTTGAAAATTTTCATGTACTGCAGCTATGTTAGCATCCCAAAGTCTCCATATTCTCACTCAGCTACGAAACATCCACTGCTGATGTTATTTAACTAGTGAAAGAAGATCCTTCCATGTTTCTTCTTATAGCATTCTGACATCTTCTACACCCTAAGGAATGCTGGTTTATTAAGTAATGGTTCACTGGTATGCTTCAGTCAATGACATGTGATTGGTGAAACTGAGAGCATTCGTCTTCAGTTCCTTGTCTCCCTGCAAAGGAAATTTTTGAATATTTATTGGGTACTATATGCCAGCTCCTATATGTCAGGCTCCACTTACATATACTCCATCGATGCCTTATAACAAACTTATAATGAGGAGATTCACAGGTTTTACAAATAAGAAAAATGAATTTCAAAGAGCAATGTCAACTTACTCAAAAGTTTAGTCAGGCAGTAAATAGCAGCACTAGATTTCAAACATGGATTTAACAAATTCCATGGTCCATGCTTGTTCCATTACTTCATCCTGCCTCTTTCTGTAGCTTCTAACCCTGACTGGAGAAGCATAGGAAGAAAGAGGAAGGAAGAGATACTTAGATGTGCCCTCTAGACAATTTACAGAGTTGTTTGGGCATGTTGCCATGCTATTTTTCTGATACACTACAGTTCTTCAGCTCTGAGGATGAGCTCATTTGATAAGCTAATCAAGGTCAGGCTAGGGTTACTTTACCAGAGAAAATTTCAAGGTAAAATACGTCCTGCCAAAAATGCTTTTACCTGTTCAGGGGGGTGACTCACTGGAAAAAAATGTTAGATAATTGTGGCCAAGGATTATTTTGTTATTGAAAGTGCTACCTTTAGATTCAATTTGAGCCTGAGGACCTAAACACTTAAAACTTCACATATTCTAAAGATATTTGTTTGTTTTTCTTTTTGTCATGTATTGTCAAAGAAATAATTAGTATTTATATAAACAAATCATGTTGCTATTGCTATTGATTTTATTAAATAGGTCAACTTTTTTTTTTTTTTTTTTTTTTAATTGAGATAGAGTCTTCCTCTGTCACCTAGACTGGGGTGCAGTGGCACAATCTGATCTCACTGCTGCCTCCACCTCCTGGCTTCAAGCTATTTTCCTGCCTCCCCAGTAGCTAGGATTACAGGCACATGCCACCGTGCCCAGCTATTGTTTCTTGTTTGTTTGTTTGTTTGTTTGTATTTTTAGTAGAGATGGGTTTCACCATCTTGGCTGGGCTGATCTTGAACTCCTGACCTTGTTATCCACCCACCTCAGCCTCCCAAAATGCTGGGATTACAGGCATAAGCCACTGTGCCTGACCTGAATAGGTCAATTTTTATATCACCAGATAGTGTGCCTGGAACAGAATAATGTTATATATGTATGAAGAATCATTACCTATTACATCAAACATGAAATGACCTTTAGATACTGACTCTGAAACAGTTTGAGATGCTATTGGATGAAACACATGACACATACGACCAGTCTTTTGAATTGCTGACTCTGAGGATAAAATTTTTTCATTTCACCTTTGTTCACAATGAGAAGTGATCTCTTAACCAAGTAAATGAATTAAATTGATATTTAAAATAACATTAAATTTCTTGCCAGAAAAACTGTTCTTTCATAAACAGAAAACAAATTGTTCAAAATAAATTAATATATATTTCTAAAAAATGTTTAGAGATTATTATTATCAGGCCTTTACAAGTAATTTGCCTTCAATATTAAACACATGGGAACAATGTTTAATATTTATATAGTATTTTACTCTTCAGAGGATATTTTTCAATATTCTATCTCAGTTATTCTTCACAACAACATGATGAGGCAGGTCTTTTTTAATGAAAAAACTCAAGTGCGTAAAGTGATTTAAAATTACTGTGGAAGAAAAGCATGGACACACAGAAAAACGAAGTGGTTGTGTGTCAACTTGGGAAAAGCTTGCAAATTTCTTGGATTTCAGGAGGCCAGGATAAGGCATGTAATTACCTTTTACTGGTCGTCAGTTATCCTGTCTTTGATACATGATTTTGTCAAAACTCTGAGGAAAAATTCACATTAATACGCTTCATAAACTTGTTAAACATAAAATAATAATTTTGATGTTTTCATTCACAATAAGAGTGTATTCTTACAAGTCCTCAAGTACCCAAAATTCTTTCAGTTATCACAGTCTTTTTCAGTAAACAGAAATCCATGTGGACAGTTACTGTTCTGAATAGTAGCAAAGAAACCCTGAATTTTCATTGGCGTAGTATCACGAAAGTTTATTTCTTGCTCAATTAACATCTAAGGTGGGTTGGAGAGTCTGTTTCATCCAAAGAGTTATGGTTCAGGCAGCCTCCACATTTTGCACACCATCCCAAAAAGGTGGACTCTGTGGTAATCAGTTTCCAATATGGCTTCCAATGACCATCCCCTAACCCTGGTAGTCACACCTGGTAGTCACACCATCTTCCTGGTAGTCACACCTCGTGTAGTCCCTTTCCATATTATGCCAGAATTGGTCTGGGTGACCAACAGCTTATAGCAGCATTGAAACGATGTTACTTTCAAGATTACATAACAAGAGCTTACAGCTTCTGGCTCAAGAACCCACTTTCTCTCTAGCTCTTGGATTTCTTCTTCTGGAGGAAGTAAGCTGCCTTGTGGTGAGCAGCTGTTGGCTGGAGTTAAAATCTCCAGCCAGCAGCCAGAGAGGAAATACGGTCTGTTAACAACCTCATGTGTGAGCTTCGAAGCAAATCCTTCAGACAAGGTTGAGTCTTGAGATGACTATAACAGTCACTACCCCAACTCACCCTCAGCTTCACTGCAACTTAGTAACAGACACTGAGGCAGAACTATTCAGCTAAGCTTCTTGCAGATTCCTGACCATTCAGAAGCTGTGTCATAATAAATTTTTGTTGTTTGACTTCAGTTTCGGTATAAGTTGTTGCACAGCCTCTAAAGTTGTGAACTAGAAGTATACTGACTCTTAACTACCTTTGCCAAAAAATAACACTTGCCAGTCATGCTCATACTCATTTGGCCCAAATCAATCATATTGTATTAACCTAACTACAAAGGGGATTGGGAGATGGTGATGTCTCTGTCACAGAATCTATATAATAGTGAAAAGTATTTTTAACTCGCATAGACTCAGAACATGAGAATTTGGAGGAATTCAATACTTAATGGCATACCACTAAGATAAGCTGGTAGATATATCATTCTAATTTGGGTCTCTGACAATAGAGGTAATTGATAGTATTAAGAGACTGTGTGCCAATTATTGTGCTAGGATGGAGGGTACAAAGGTAATAGAATCCAAGGAACCTGCACTGTTTTTGAAAGACAGACATATAAACACATACTTTCAAAATAATGAGGTAAGTGTTACTATGACAGATGGTTGCACAGAATGTAGTGGAAGTATTTGAGAAGGACACTTAGCTTCACTGGGGGATTAGAGAGAGAGATACAGGAGGAGATGACACCTAAACTGAGTTTTAATAGATGAATTCAAGTTACCCAGGTGAAGAAAATTGGGTAAGGATGTTCTAAGCAGAGGAAACAACATAAGCAAAATCAAAGAGGCATGAAATAGAATGAGCTATGAAGAAAGTGTGAGGCAATTGGGTAACTCCAGTGTAAGTGCAGATGAGGAGAGTCTGGAAATGAGGCTGAAGCAGTAGATAAGGATTGGCTATAAAAGACCTGGTGCACAATTCGTAAGATCTAGGCTTTGACATTGTTGTTTGGGGGAGCCATTAAAGGATTTTAAATTACAGTGCCATCATTGGTTTGCATATTCCATGAGAGCATTTTGAGGAAAATGCAGAGCATAAATACAAAAGGGGAAAGACCAGTGAAGGTTTTCACACTGGGGTTTGCATCCTGTTTTGGCAATAAGCTTCTTTTAACAAAAACAAACAAACTGACAATAAAGAACATAATCCAAATTCTCCAGATAATTACTTCCAGGAGACTTTCTACTGCTGCATACAAAACAAAGAAAGAAAAAAATAAAGTAAGAAAATGAAGGAAAACTAAGGAAAGAAGAGAAAGAAAGAATACATATTAGAAAAATTGTTGCTGTTTTTGTTTTGTTGAATATTTAAATTTGAGAAGCAATTTTTCTTTTTCTTTTTACTTTTTTATTTTTTTTTGAGACAAAGTCTCTCTCTGTCACCCAGGCTGGAGTGCAGTGGCACCATTTCAGTTCACTGCAACCTCTGCCTTCCAGGTCCCGGTGGTTGTCTTGCCTCAGACTCCCCAGTAGCTGGGACTTCAGATATGCACCATCACGCGCAGCTAATTTTTTGTATTTTTAGTAGAGATGGGATTTCCTCGTGTAGCTCAGGCTGGTCTTGAACTCCTGAGCTCAGGCAGTCCTCCCACCTTGACCTCACAAAGTGTTAGGATTACAGACGTGAGCCACTGTGCCAAGTCGCAAGTTTTCTTTATGATGTTTTAATGATATATTTCCTAGAACATGTATGTATGAACCTTGCATGCCATAGTTCCATTAATACTTTCCAATATTCTACATGGTTTTTTTACTAAAATCATTCTTATGAGTAGTTACTGACTGGGGCTTCAATGCATCACTGTACTCCTAGCCATCTCTTATTTTAGCTTCTACATCACATTTTGGCCTCACGCTGAAACTCAAAAGATTAAAAACTTGAGGTCTAATAAACAATTTTCACATTTTCCAACTAAATCCCTACTTCTTTCTAAATTTTCTACAACTTTCTCAGCATTCTCACTTGCAATTTTGTTTTAAATGGCATGTATTTCATTCAAATAATCAATGAAGATGCTACATGGACCTCAGGTCAGCCCTTAGGGAATTTCCGTGAACATTTCCCTACAGGTTGGCATGGTAACACACTTCACAATTTCTAAATCTGTGGATTGTTTAGAAGCTTTTATTTGCTGTTCCTAGTTCACAATGGAAATACAGCAATGATTAAAAATTGAAATATCCTTTTGTAGGTTCTTAGCTTTTATTCCTACTCAGTGACTCTAAAATGCATTTATAAGGCACATGGTTTGTAACCATGTGAGGCCTTGATTTTATCACTGCATTGCTAGAAATGGGGTCAGAAAACCACTGGCTTTAATAATTTAATTCATCAATTTGGAATGAATTTGATGAGTCAACCACTTTGGTAGAGAACCATATTGCTCATAAATACTGTTTTGAAGACAATTTGTCTTTCTTAAAATGTGAAGATTGTGCTAATCTTTCTGGGCAGGGGTATGGAGGTATGATTAAATGCTTAAGAAACCATTTTGTTATTATACTAGACTGAATCAACTTTTCCTTACTAAAAATAGATAAAAACTTAACATCCTCAATCATAATACTTTATACAAAAGTTTCTCAATTTTATATAGACTGAAGATAAAAATACATTAACAAATCTTACCAAAGCTGGTTCAGGAAAATCACTTCGTAATTATTGAGACATTTGTATGTTTGGGCTTGATTTATACTTTGGACACAGGGAAACCTAAAGAGACCTTGTTCTTTGAAATCATCAGAAATGGTGATGGTGACTCAGACATTCCTGAAAATCAGTAAGATTACCCTAGTTTATAGATGGATGTGTTATTTTTTCCCCCCAGGCATAATGATCTTTGTAACTTGTCACTGACAAGAAGCCAAACCATCTTAGAGATAAAGGGGAAAATAAAAATTTAAGAACTTAAAAACACATAAATAAAAACATGTGCATACCTCACACATGTGTACACAGTTTGGGGACTGGATGATATGAATAATATAATTAATACACCCTAATTTTTCATGCAGGATTAAGAAAGTATCTTCCAAACATTAAAAATTCTAAAAACTGGATATAAGGCCTTGAGTTTCCCAAATTCAAGATGTATTTTCAACTATCCCCTGAGTAAATGAACTACAACCTTTACAGAAGTAAAAATGATAAATACACTAAATGACGAGTAAGTCCTTGAATTAACAGCCATGCAAGAAGGAGTATCCCTTGGATGACTCATCACTTAGCGTGATTCCTTTTCCTTGAACAGACAATATTCGTTGACAATATTTCTTTGAACAGAATACAATGTTTCCCTAAACAATATATGCCTGCTCTAGAGTTTTCACAATTTCTGATCCTCCTATGGCTGGCTCCTGCTCAGCTCACACCACATTTTCATGGAAGTCCTCTTAGAATGCCAGCTTTGAATCACTACTCCCTCATGTGCTGTGTGTGATAGCATCCCATTTTAGTTTTGTCATAGAATTGATTACCATTTGAAATTGAATTGTTAATTTATTGTTCATTTTTCTGTTGTCTCCCTTAAGTAAAATGTAAGCTGCATGAGAATAGTTTCATTATTTTTCTTGTTTGCCGATGTATCCTCAGTGCCGAGAACAGGTTCAGGAATATAGAATTTTTAGTTAGCAAATGTATTAAAGTGTAAGACTTCCAGCAGGAGGAATCTTTTAGATATAAGTACATTTTTTAAATTAAGCATTGCAGGCTTTAAATTTCTTCTATATAAATATTTAAAATAAAACTTCAATAATTTGAATTGTTTGTGATTATTTTGTTTTATATCTTAAGTAACTTATACATCAACTATTTTATAGTTATTCTAGTAATGATTATGAAAGACCATTCGAAAATCTTTCCCCAGCACTGAGATCTCCTTGACATTACTAAGTGATTTATACCATGAAATTATATTGCTCTTCTCAAGAAAAGCAAAATGAAATTTACAAACTTTGGCAGCTTTTTGTTCTTTTGTTTTCAAGTCAGATACACCAAGATTTCTTTAAATGACATGTTATATTTCTGCAATAACCAAGAAGAACATGTAATGTGCAAAACTCTTACTTAAACTCTTTTTGTTTCAAAATAATTCTTGGTTGTTTTTATAAAAGTCCAAGCAAATACTTAATGATCTGTGTCCCAAATGAGGTGAAACAGCTGTGACAGAATGTTACTATTGCTCTGTACTTTCTATAATACAAAGGGACAGACATATCCCCACCTGAGCCTAGGATGTTTCAGGCATGCTCATAGAGCCTAAACTTAACGAATCCTCTGTCACTCTCTTCCATTGCCAGTGACTTGTGCCAATTCTGGGGTTCTGGACTGTGCAAACAATTGAAAAAATAATCACACTTTCAGGTGGTGCAGAAAACCAATGTTGATAGTAGATGCATAGTTCTAGACATTTTATGTAATAGAGAATAAGAGAAACACCAACCCTGTCTTCTGCTTTCAAACTCCTAAGATGTTCATCATTATAAATTTAAAAAAAAAAAGTGTAACCTCACCCACAGAAAGAAGATATTGGGGCCAGGCATGGTGGCTCATGCCTGTAATCCCAGTGCTTTGGGATGCTGAGGCGGGTGGATCACAAGGTCAAGAGATCGAGACCATCCTGGCCAACATGGTGAAACCCCATCTCTACTTAAAAAAAGAAAAAAAAAATTAGCTGGTCTTGGTGGCAGGCGCCTGCAGTCCCAGGTACTCAGGAGGCTGAGGCAGGAGAATCGCTTGAACCTGGGAGACGGAGGTTTCAGTGAGCCGAGATGAAGCCACTGCACTCCAACCTGGTGACAGAGTGAGACTCCGTCTCAAAAAAACAAAAACAAAAAAACAAAAAAAAAGAAAAGAAAAGAAAGAAGATACTGGTAATTCTAGCAGATCCTAGAACAATTGAACCAAACTTATTAATACGTATTATTATTGAAAATCAGTAATGAATAATATTTACAGAACAGGGTATTTGGAGTTGTTACATTTCCCTTATTACATAACTTTTCAACAAAAGTGTTTGTCATACCCTGTTTTAGTTAATCCTACAACAACTAGTGTGTGATAGGGCTATTCTTTGCTCTTTTTTTTTTTTTTTTTTTTTTTTTTTTACAGGTAGTGACATTCAGTATTAGAGAGCTGCTATTGTGTTAGTTGTCTGAATACCTTTACACATTATCAACTGGCCTTTTTCCATACCTGAGTTGAGAGTAAATGCTGTCACCCAGGCTGGAGTGCAGTGGCGCAATCCCAGCTCAGTGCAAGCTCCGCCTCCCAGGTTCATGCCATTCTCCCACCTAAGCCTCCCGAGTAGCTGGAACTACAGGCACCCGCCACCACGCCCAGCTAATTTTTTGTAATTTTAGTAGAGATGGGGTTTCACCATGTTAGCCAGGATGGTCTCGATCTCCTGACCTTGTGATCCACCCACCTCGGCCTCCCAAAGTGCTGGGATTACAGGCATGAGCCACCACGCTCAGCTAATTTTTTATATTTTTAGTAGAGATGGGGTTTCACCATGTTAGCCAGGATGGTCTCGATCTCCTGTCCTCGTGATCCACCTGCCTCGGCCTCCCAAAGTGCTGGGATTACAGGGGTGAGCCACCGCATCCGGCCATAAATGCAGTCTTGTGTTCCCCACTTCCATTCCTCCTTTGACAGTACAGCTATGCTAGTCTGCGTAGCAAATTGAAAAAATATGACCTTTGGGATTTAAACAAAACACAGGGTCATACACATTTTCTGGTAAACTTAACCAAAGGGTTAACCAAAGGGTAAACTTAACCAAAGGATTCCATAACTAATCACCAATGTCTCAGTGATCTATAACTCCTTGTAGGTACCTGATTAGAGGTACTAGAAAGAAAGAGGAGCGAGGAATACAAGAGCAAGATTCAAGCCACACATAGATTTCATCTCTTTGTAAACAGGAGTTCAGAAGACTGCTCTGAATGCTGAGTTAGCATCATCAATAATAGAAATATTTGCAGATTGTTGATTTGAAGTCATGCAAACATATCTTTTTCATCCAAGTGGAGGCAAAAGCAACAAAGAGCACCAGAGGGCTAAATCCAACTGTGGCAGCAAAAGGTACACAGAAAAATAAAGCATCCTGAACCAACACACTGACTTTCTAGGGCTTATCTAATTTGGAGCTATTTCCTTTTCTTATTTCATTCAGCAAGTATTTATTGAACACCCACGATGTGTAATCTGTTCTATTACATTCTGTGGAGGAAATACAGAAGTGAATGAAGCATGGTTCTTACCTACAAGGAATTTCTAATCTTGTGAGGGAGACTAACATGTAAACAATAAACTATAGTATGAGGATTACTGAAGAGGCATATACTAAGTCTCAGAACATTGAAATATAAGAGTTGGGTTTGACATGGGGAAAGAAATACCTTCTTTGCTGAGGAGGTAGCATTTTGAGGTGTTGTTGATATGTGAATACGATTTTGAAAAGTTCCACAGAATGAGAAATTTCACCTACGTTGGTGAAGTAGTAAGATTAAATGCATGATAGCTTGAAGACACAAAAATAATTATTTATAAACCATTCCAAAAATCATTCAGGGAATTCCAATAATACATAGGTTTTTAAACACATTTCTCAGTAATTTTGGGTAATAAGGTCTTAATCTCCTCTACTGCTTTCAATTGTTTTCGTGGCTTGCTTTATTTTGTGAGTATCTGGCCCAGTCTTGTCTGTGGTGTATTATGGTGGATTACATTAAACATGTTTTGCAATCCCTGGAGTGATTTTAAAATGACTGTTGTGTTATATCAGAGTTCCCTAAAGGGAGATTAATTTGGGGCAATGGTAAGAATGGATTAAAGTTATGAGAGACCAGACACTGGGAAACCAGTTAGTCAAACAAGCCTGTTGAGACTCTTCAGGACAGTTGTTTTGAGAATAAAGTGAAGACAATGGGATAGAACATGAAAAAAAATGAAGCAAATATGAGAGATAGTCTGAAGATGGAAGTTGGCAACTCATCAAATGTGAGGAATTGATTGGAATAGAAAAGAACCTGCTGATTAACAGAGATGTTCAGCCAAAGAAAGTACAGTGGCTATCTTCAGCAAACTAACACAGGAACATTAAACACTGCGTGTTCTCACTTATAAGTGGAGCTGAACAATGAGAACACATGGACAGAGGGAGTGGAACAACACACACTGGGGCATGTTGTGGGCACTATGGGAGGGAGAGCATCAGGATAAATAGCTAATGCATGTGGGGCTTAATACCTAGGTGATGGGTTGATAGGTGTAGCAAACTACGATGGTACACATTTACCTATGTAACAAACCTGCACGTCCTGCTGATGTATCCCAAAATTTAAAATAAAATAAATTAAATTAAGAAAAGAAAATGAAAGTACAATGTTCTTACTCATTTCTTTTTCTTAAAATAGGAAATATATAATATATATCAACTGTATTGTGTAGAAGGGTCATGATGAATTGGACAAAGATATGTGGAGTTTGAATTGCTAGAGGAGTAGCCACGTGCAGTTGTCCAGCAGAAATTAGGGCTTGTTCCCCAACATGCTATTCACAATCAGCCTACTACTCTGAGGTATTTGCTTTTCTGTGTGGCTATGCAAGCAATATATACAGTTTATGTGAAAATGTTTTAGAAAATGTCTTCTGGAATAATTAAAAGCGTACAAGAGAATTTAAATCTCTTAATGTGGCAAGACCTTTTTGCCACAGTAAATAAATTTATTGATTCAAAAAATATTTATTGTGTGCCTATTGCAGCAAACAAAACAGACGAAGCTCCTTCTTGTAGGGAACTTACATTCTAGTGATATTTAGTATATATTTTCACAGTTGAACCAACAGCATTTGCTGACGGTTTGCCTTATGGGTATAAGAGAAAGAGAAGAGTCCACACTTTCATGTAGGTTGATGGGGGGGCCATTTACTGAGATATGGGGCCGTGGAGGAGGAGTATATTTGCAGCAGGGAAGGAGAAGACTCAAAAGTTTGGTTGAGCATATTAAGTTTGATATGGTATAGGTAAGTATATGGTGGCCATTAGAACATGAAGGTAAGAGTTCAGGTAAGGAGTCAGGTATGGTGAAAGAAATCTGATATTTATAACCAATATCATATTTTGTGTCTGTATCTTTTTATACATTCCCCATATAGAGCAAAGACTATAGAAGGAACTGGATAGTGAATAAGTGATTATACATAAATTCTTTTTTACAGGTTATTTTGCTCTTGGTTTTCTCCTGTGTGAATCATCACAGCTACATTTTTTAAAATGTTAGCAAGGATTACTTTGAATTATGTATTTAAACATCCAGAAAGCAAAAACAGGGGTATATGGTAAAAATTCTGATTTCAGAATGTATGCCTGACTTATCAAGTCAGAATTTCAGGGAGTGAAGACTCTGGAATCTACACTTTAAATAGAGCCTCAGTTTACCAAATAAGAGAATTCCTGCAACAGGGAAATGTAACCTCCTGTTATATTTGATGGAGGCCAATTGACAAACCAAGTAGTTTTTCATTTGACAAAAATTCTATTGTGTCAATGAAGAGCTATCAGAGGGGAGAAGATTAAAACACCTGCCTTGAAATGGAATTTGGCAAGAAAACAAGAAACAAACAAAAAGACCAGTAAGAGGAATTAGGGGCAATGAAGGAAGGAGCAAAGATGTGGGAACCCAGAAAGTTTTCTTAATAACAACTTTGAAGTTCTATTTGTAGTTATATTAAATTTAAAGTAGAGTTATTAGTGTGTATATTGGTGTAATTTATTATTGTATTAAGCCAGCAATATACTTTTAAACTTACACAACTTTGCAAAAAAGTACATCTCAGAAGTCTTGGCTACTAAGGTGAAGTCACTGCATAATAGAATCAGTAGTGTAAAATATTGTTCTATATTTTCTAGCTTATGATTTTCTATATAAAGTCAGTCTTTCAAGATTAAAATGAATCTCACTTCTTTTTACCGTGTGTCCTTTGAACTATTAAAATCTATACACATATTGCTATACATAGTAAATATAGTTAGTCAATTATGTCATGGAAACAATTGAAGGGTTGTTATAAATTTAAAGGTGTTTCACTATACAAAAACATTGTGAAATACTGGAGCTGATTTAGATCTAGTAGCTCTGATATACTAAATCATAAATGTCAGGAGTTATTGGTCACAAAATAAACACCAGAATTGTATGACAGTCTAAAAAAAAAAAAACTTCAGCAATAATATTGAAGATATGGAAGTACCAGAAAAATAAGGATTAAGACAATGAATACAAATCTCCTCCAAGGACTAGTCTACACTAAGATTTTAGAAATGCATTTTTTTTTCACAGAAATATCCTTAATCCTCTATAAAGAAACGAGAAGAAAACATAAGACTTTCGCAAGCTCCATCTAATCCACTGCAGACATATGGTTACCTATCTTTTCTTCAATATATTGGAGTTAGCAAATATTCTACCTTCAAAGAGTAGGTGTTACCAAAACATTGTGTGCAAGATTTCTAAGATTTGAAATGTATTTGCTATAGTAGGTTAAAGACGAGACATTTTCACTTTAAATTGCAATAATTCAGATTTAAAATATAAAATATGTAAGTCTAAATTTTTTTTCTATTCATTGCAAATATATCTTATATATATATAAAATCCTGTGTATACTCATATGAACTTTAGGGAAATATCAGAGGCATTAGTAATAGATAACTTGCATCTCTTTTACATTCAGTTCAAGCTACTCAAATTTTAATCTTCTGTTTTCATTCCAACAAAAATATTTAGGATCTATCTTGGCTTATGCTAAGAAAGTAATTATTGGCTGGGCATGGTGGCTCACATCTGTAATCCCAGTACTTTGGGAAGCTGAGGTAGACAGATTCCTTGAGCTCAGGAGTTCAAGACCATCCTGGGAAACATGGTGAGACCCTGTCTCTACACACACACACACACACACACACACACACACAAATTCGCTGGGCATGATTATATGCCTGTGATCCCAGATACTCGGGAGGCTGAGATGGGAAAATCATTTGAGCCCAGGAAGTCGAGGCTCTGGTGAGCTGTGATTCCACCATTGCAATGAAGCCTGGGTGACAAAGAGTCATTATCTTCAACACTGTGCATACGCACTTTTCTGCATCTAGATCCCAAATTATTGTTTTGTATTTACACAGAACATTGATCAGTAAGGTAAGTACTGATTGATAAAACATTTTAAACTCATTTTTCACTAAATTGAATGGCCTTCCTCTTTTGCATGCAGTCTCTAAGAATCATGTTAATCTACATACTCAATCTACATAAGAACTGGTTATATGCTGTAGTTGTTGCCATTTTTCTGCTAAATATTATCTTTAGCACTAAGCATGAGTATGAGGAAACAGTATCTGAGGTCAGATTTAAGAAATTAAGAAAATGTACTGGAGATCTTTTGGATAACGACTGCAAGGTCACAGGGACTGACTCCTTTGGAAGCTCAGGGATAACCATTTTCATGGCAACATCTTTCAGTCTAGAACTTGATGTTCTGCTGAGATCTAATCTAGGGGGTGTGCTACTATTAAATAGGCATATGCTAAATAAAAATAGTGAGAGAACATTCATTTATTCACTCATTCATTCCTTCATCAAACAAATATTGAACGTCTACTAATTGGCAAGCACTCCTCTGACATTAGAAGGAGCAAAGACAAGAATGATATTATCATTAACCTCAAGGACATGACAGCTTCATGGGAAGGACAGAAATGCAATATATTAAAGTAAAACACAGCGTAGTGCTTACTATCAAAGAGATATAAACAGAATACTGTGATCTAGAATCATTTATATAACATTTGCTTAATGAATGGGAAGGAAACTGTAACTTCAGGAGGCAGAGCATTAAGAAAGTGAATGACAGGAAGGGCAAAAGAAAAAGTAGATAGTGCTGCAGAGGCAGGGCATAAAGGAGCAAAACCTTTGCTACATTCAGTTTTTATTATTCACAGAATGACAAAGAAACAACAACAAACTTTGGATTTGAGGGTTTTTTGTTTTTCTTTTCTTTTCTTTTTTTTTCTCTCATTCCAAGTAGGAAACTTTGGGATTTATTTACCTTTTAGAAAATCAGAGTTTATGGGGGCATTCCTATGGTCCTAACCTCACCCCATTTTTTTGTTTTACCTATGAAACTTGATCAAAATAGGTCATCATTCATGACCTATTTAGGTTAGCATCACTAATTTTATCAATGTAAGAATATGATAGTACAATGTGAATTCCATTAATGGGTATGTTGATACCATGGGTTTCTCTGACCTTTCCTCCTCTGTTCCTCCCTGATGATTGGTTCTGAGCTTATTATCATGTCAGCAATGAAACAGAAAAGGGAGAAAAATCTCAAGTAGGTTGTCTGTCTCTTTAAGACTGAATAAAGATATTCTTTTCTCTGACAGACTTAAAAATAGTGCCCTAAAAATGTTTTGTTTCATTTGTCTGAATTCCCATTCTTTCCCATGATCATAGATAGTTGAGCTAAAAAAAGAAAAAAGAAAAAAACAAAAATAAACATTGTGTCCTACATTTGTATTATTAACTTTATTAGGAAAGAGAAGTAGAATCTTAAAAACCTTAGAATGGGAGTTTCCAAACTAGCTTGCAGGCTTGAGTTTTATTGACAATATCTTTAGGATGCATATATTATTAGAAACATCAGTTATTTACAAGTTCACCTATTTAAAAGTCTAATAGGAAAAAATATTTCATGGTGCTAAGTATGTGACTTCCCTTTAAAAGATAATAATGCTTTCCTTTTAAACAACAATATTAAAATAAGTAGAGTTCCTTTTAAACATATATTTTTATATTACAACCCATTCTGTTTAAAAAATAGCAGGCATATAATCTAGAAATGCAAATAATTTAATGAAATTTTAAAAATTATTCTACGTATAATTAAATATGGATATTTGTTTTCAAATTTCAAATAATAAAATATATCTGAGATGCTGACTAGTCTTTAATTATAGGTGTGATTTCTACTTCACTATCAATACTATGGTACTCCAAATCTTAATATGAGTCTGATTTTCTAATAAACATGATGAAAAAATTTATGGAAAAATTTTGAGATTTACTTTGGGAGGTTCTGTTGTGTTCTGTTCAGCTTCATAATATTCAGTTTCTATGAGTTTGTTATTTAATTATGTGTGTTTGTCATTCAGTAGGCTGGAAGTATGACCATTGGGAGATCAAAACAATGAGACATTAGTGACAATGCTTTATCATTGAATCTGGTACTTTTTTTAATGAAAGAGATGTTGGCCTCTTCGATTGCTATAAAACAACACAACTTTATGGCTTTAAATTAAAGTACAATCATATGAGAAGGCAAAATTAGATTAAAAAGCAAACATGGAGTGACTCATATAAAATATTTAGAAACCCAATAATAAAGATAGAGACACATTAGTTCCTCTAGACATTGTGTTTTCCAGTAAAATGATCACCAAACTTATTGGCAAAATGATAATTATCAGATTATTTACTTTCAGAATTTAAGGCAGGAAGAGAAAAGAATGAATGAAGAGGAAACACAGTAACCATACAGGACAATAAGAGTGAATGAAGATAAAATGAAAAATCAATAAGATATTGACTTTCTTAAAAGACAGAAACATCACAATAGAAATACCTCAGAAAGAGAAATCTCAAGAAAATAATAAACTGAAAGAAAAAACATATCAAAACAACTCGAGGACTGACAAAGTTTTAAAATGTATTTAGGTAAAGATGCCATGAGGAAAGTGATCAAGTTTTTCTAGGTAACCACTGAAGATAAAACTAGAAATAGCTTAAATTAAAATCAGATAGAAGGTAACTGAAACAGGCATAGAAAGAAAATAAGAAGGAACACAAGCCTGAACATCTTAGCAATGTCTAAAATGTCAGGAATTGATCCAGTGTTTGGCCGCACAACAGAGTGACTGTAGTTAACAATAATTCATTGTAGATTTCAAAATAAGCAAAGGAGTAGAACTGGAATATTGCTAACACAAAGAAATGATAAATTCTTGAGGAAGCGGATATCCCAATTACCCTGATTTGATCTTTACACATTATATGTTTATCTAAAAACAGTATTCATAATAATTAAAATAAATTATTTTTAAAATAAAATATCAGTAATTTAAAATTGTACTATAGCATAGGGATCTGTAATTAATACTTGTCGATCGTTATCGCTTCTGTCTTCCCAGCAGCTATACTCCTGTTTCTTCACATTCCCCCTTTTCCTAACAGTACTACATCTTTCTCTAGGAAACTATCCTTGTGCCATTTCATGTATATGGTGGGGTGGGGGGGTTGTCAATCACAGTACCCCAGCAGCTGGGACCAGAGGCAAAAATGCCTGATCTTCTCCCATCCCCCAACCACAGCGGCAAATGGATTATAATTTGATGCACAAGGAAGTGTCAGAGTTTGTGTGTTGGGTTTTACATATCACCTGTTGGAGATAAATAAACTTTTCCCCACCTAACCTTTAGCCACTTGGGACGATTAAACCTAGAGGTACCTAAGATCTTTCACTTTGCCACATTAAAAACAAATCATCTATGGTAGGAGCATACAAGACCAGCTTTCAGAGACACAAAGAGATGGAGAGAACCATGATATTAGTTTTAGACCTAGTCACTCAGACTTTCTCTACTCCTTCCCAGTTACCTGAGCTTTAGTTTGTTTACATTTATCAGATTTGAATGACTGTACTTCAAAGTACTGATTAAAATAGGAACCAATCTATATTATTCAGATGGTGAGAAGGAAGGAAAAGAGAGAAAATGAGGTTAAAAAAAAGAGAATAAAGTAAAAGAAAGAAGAAGGAAAACAAGAAACTCTGACTACCTCTCCTCTTTGACACAGTTTACACTTCTCACAGATTGTTCTTCTCTAAATTTATGTAGAGATTACAGTGAGGATGATGTATGCCCTGTAGCATGGGTGGTCTTCCAGGAAGCCTTGACTGAATGAGGCAAGGAATATGTTGCTCCCTCAGTAACCTCAAATTTACCTGCAAGCCTGATAAAAATCTAACACTACCGCTAAACTCAATCTTATCTACAGCCCTAACTGCACCCTAATATTAACCACCCTACCTCTACCCTTCAAAACTAAAACTAATTCTGATTTTACTCCCATCTGCCCTTAATTTTTACCCTAAAACCAACTGTAAAACTAAATTTAACTCTATCTCTAAACGTAAGCCTAAAACTAAGAATTAACTAACAATGTTTTATCTCTATACCCAACTGTTAACCCCAAACCTAACTCTAATCCTATCTCTAACCTAACATTAACCACAAACATACTTCTAATTCTAATCCTAATCATAACCTCAAATCTAACTCTGATTCCTATTGTAATCTAAACACCAACCCACCCCTACCCTTTTATCCCAAATCCATCTGAAACCCTCATCAGAACACAAATTCCAATTCTACTTCCCACCCTGACTCTGACTCTAAACATAGGCCCAAATATAACTCTAACTCAAAGTCAAAAACTAAACAAACCTTATCTTGAAACTCAACCTTTACACTAACCCCAGTTCCATCTGTAATCCCAACCCTAATATTATCATCAAACCTATGTCTAACACAACCTCTAACCCAAAACCTAAACTAACCTCAGACCTCACTCTACATCAAACTATAACCCAAACCCCAGACTGCCACTTACCATAACCCTAAAACTAAACTTGACCCTTTCTCTTTTTTTTTTTTTTGAGATGGAGTCTTGCTCTCTTGCCCAGGCTGGAGGGCAGTGGCGTGATCTTGGCTCACTGCAAGCTCTGCCTCTCGGGTTCATGCCATTCTCCTGCCCCAGCCTCCCGAGTAGCTGGGACTACAGGCACCCACCACCACGCCTGGCTAATTTTTTGTATGTTTAGCAGAGACGAGGTTTCACCGTGTTAGCCAGAATGGTCTCGATCTCCTGACCTCGTGATCCACCCTCCTAGGCCTCCCAAAGTGCTGGGATAAAAGGCACGAGCCACCGCGGCCGGCCGACTCTGTCTCTTAACCTACACTAACTGTAAACCTAGCTGTAACTCTAATTGTAAACCTAACCTGATGACTCACTACAAAGGTCCCTCTAATTCTTTTTTTTTTTTTTTTTCCCAAAGGTCCCTCTAATTCTAACAAAATATTTAATCCTATTTCAATTCTACCCCAACCCCAAAAGTAAATCTAAACTTAAACAAAACTCAAAATGTACCTCAAACCTTAACCTTCACAAAACTACATGTAGCACTAATATAATCCTAACCCCAATCCTATCAATAACACTAATGTTAGAACAAACCCCAATCTGCATCTCTACCCCATCACTGACACTACCCAATTCCCAATATTTAATGCTAATCATTAAGTCTCAAACTAACTCCAAACCTATCTTTAACTATATCTCCAACCCTAACCCTAACATTAACTGCAAACCTATTATTAATCATATATCTAGCTCTAAACCTAACCCCAATGTTAACTCTTACCCTAGATCTAAAATTAACCCCAACACTATCTCAAACTGTAACCCTAATGCTAACCTTCAGGCTACTTGTAACCCTCACCCTAAACAAAATCCTGCACCTAAACCCAACCCTAACCTTAAACCTACCTCTAACCCAAACACTAAATTTAAATCTGGATCTTGACTTGGGCATACTAGCACCCACTAGTGTTCTGGGTGTCATTTCTTTGTTTCACTCTCATCCAACTTTCTTTACTAATTTTGGATAATAAATCAGAAAATAGTGATGTGGAATCAGGGTCTTCGAATTATTGTATTATCCAGAGTTTGTCCTGCTGCAAGTGATAAAACCCTGAAAATTAGCTTAACAAGGAAAAAAATAAATATATGTGTGCAGGGGAGAAGTAGGAGAGTTATTGGCTCAAGGAACAGAATAATTCAGGATTGAATTTCACAAATACCTGGATTCCCTAGTCCCCATACTGCCATCAGGATCTGATCTGTCACTCACTCCAATCTCTTCCTCCTCCCTGTTGGATTCATTCTTAGGTTTCCTGTGGCAAGATGAAATGGCCTCAGACCTGTAACACACTAGGATCAATTACAACAGAAGGTAGTATTTCTGTTTTCCTGGTTGCTGAAGCCTAAATTCCAAGAGTAGTTTACATAAAACCTAGTTAACTTTGCTCAGGTAAGGGATTAATACAACTGGGCACAATAATATAAAGAGTGGGAGAGTTGGTTAAAGGGGTTCTCTGAAAGGAAAATTAGGTTACTGTTAATGGGAGAATGAGAAAAAACGCACGTCACTACCACAAATGTTGAGGAAGAATTTTCTTTTATTGATCGTCTAGCCCAACTTTCCAATTTCTAATTTTGTGGTTTTGACCAGTTTTTGTTTTTGTTTTTTAATGCAACATGTCATAATGTTGGAAATAGTTCACGTTTTGTCTTTGAAAATTTGGAGAGTACTTAAAAAGATATTTACAAAGGGGAGGATTGAATTCTTTTAGGAATGTAAATGGTGGTCTTCTGTCTCAGGCAATGTAGACGCTTACTAGAAAACAGCTGACTCATGACTGTTTTCTAACTCATTAATATGAACTCTTTCAATCTGTAAAGTTATCTCCTTTCTACTCCTAATCTGTCCACTTAGAGTACACATATTCAAATTAAGGTATTGAACTAATTTTTTTAGTAATACATTCTATGCATTACAAAAACAGCAGTGGGAAGGTGAAAACAAAATGCAGTTATGCATTTATCTCTAAATGTGTTCAACATCTCTTATGTGCACTTCAAAATAATTACATTTGTTTTATTTTTAAAAAATATTAATAAGAAGTTGTAATTTGGGAATAATTTAAAGCTGGGGAAAAACCTTTCATCATAATTGACAATATGGGAAAAATATCATATTAAAATTCTAGGTTTCTCCCTTGTTTGCATGAATGAAATGAAAAATATATAAGGGAAGGATTTAATCAGTCTGTCAAAAATCTAAATTCATCACAAGTTTATTCACTGCATACTATCAATGTGCTCAGTACCTGAATGAATATTTTAAAGAAATCCACATCTTGTACAATGAATGTAAATGAGCAGAGCGTGGTGATTAAAGATTGGTATTTGGTGCTGGATAGACCAGAGCTCTGCCACTTACTGCCCAAGTGAATATTACGATTCATCACATTTCTCCACCTGTCAGACTCACCCTGTTGTAACAACAAGATTAAAATCTGTACTGTTAAAACTTCAAAACAATTTGTAGCTGAATCTAGAAATCTTTTACTATAATTTTCTCTCTCCTTTAAATATCTTTTTTTTTTTTTCAAATTTACTATATATGTTTTTGTACTTGTTTGCTTCTTGTGTGCATGTGTGTGTGTGTGTGTGTGTGTGTGTGTCTGTGTTTGAGACGGTGTCTCGCTCTGTCACCCAGCTGGAGTGCAATGGTGGGATCTTGGCTCACTGCAACTCCCGCCTTCCGGGTTCATGCGATTCTCCTGCCTCAGCCTCCTGAGCAGCTGGGAGTACAGGCACACACCACCAAACCCAGCTAATTTTTTGTAGTTTTAGTAGAGATGGAGTTTCACTATGTTGGCCAGACTGATGTTTTCTAAAAAGCCTTTTTCCTGATTCAGAAGATGGGACTCACAATTGTAATTCTACGAATGGTTGTCTTTCAGTCTGTCAATTGCTTCATAAATGCATCTACTGTTCTTTCTTCTTCTACCCTGCTAATACTTTTCCATGAGTCCATATATCATTTTACAATATCCTTAGTCTTATTTGCTACATTAAAAACTAATTTTTGATTATTGGTATTCCTGACAAGACAATTAGTAGAATTTTGATGCTTCTTGTCTGCAATTACAGAATCAATATATTTTATATAATATTCTCTAAATATTATTTTGTATAATAGCTTTCAGCATGTTCTTTAATTCTGTTTAGATATTTAGAAATTATTTGTTGTTATTTTGTAATTTATTTCAATATTCAATTATAGTTTAATATTTTGTTATCTAATATTGTCTTGATTTTGATATATATATTGATTTTGTGGATCCAAATTCCTCTTTCCTATCAGAGAATGGAATTTTTTGCTTGCATAATTAAGAATCATATCTCCTCTGCTTGCTGCCATATTGCACACATTCATAGGTAGAGAAAGAGTTAAGCTGATGAGAGTAGGAATTAAGGTAGACCTGTTTGGTAGGTTTTCCCAGATTTTAGAGGACAGACATCTTTTTTCCCCTGCCTTGGTCATTTAAGCTTTTTTGTATTTTGGATTAAGTGTAAGCAGGGAAAATGTATCAAATACTTTTATTTTTCCTTGGTGCTATTTGTCCTTCTCTACTTTAGGCAGAGAAGCACATGTAGTCCAAGAATGTGCTTTTCTATCCAGCTGCATCAATAATACAATTAGTAAAATTCTACTTAAACTTAGACCTTTGCTGTTCTCTTTTCTCTGCTTGTGTTAAGTCATGCTAATGATTCTGGTAGCTTTCCACAGTACCATATACAGAAAGCTTGAAAAATGTACATCTAAAATACTCATATATGTTCACTTCAAAAACACATTTTTGTGGAATTCTAAATGCAAATTGCAATAGTGCAATTCTAATTTACAATGGGAACAAACTAAGGGATTTTTTTTCTGGTGATTCTTTTTGCTCATTTATAAATGTATTTTTAAATGGTAAGCATACTATATAAATTAACCTTTTTCTTACGTAGCTACATTGATTTACTAGTGGTGGAAAAGGTTAAGCAAAACTAATTTTCATGAGTGTGAATGAATTAGCAAGTGACATATGCATTGCTTGGGGGGAATTTGCATAAATCTATGACTGATATTCAACCTCTTGCTTAGCCAGAAGGTAATTAAAATATTTTATACTTCAAGAAGACCTAGTTTTCTAAATTATTTACATCCACAAACTTAGATTTTATAGCAAGTAAAAAAAGTAAGTCAGAAGCATATACTATTAACAGCTATTCACATTGCTCATATTTAACACACCTGCTTTAACAAACCTGCTTTTGTTGGTTTTGAAATGTTTCTTGACCATGGATTTGAATAAGGAAGTTATTCAAGAAGCAATTTTAAGAATGTAATATTCTTAGAAAGAAGCTATAGATACAACGATATTAAAACATTAAACATAAGTTCCTGCACTCACAATAGAGGTAAGTTCAAGGTTATAAGAGAGCTCATAGATTCTCAGATTTGGAAAGAAGAGAGTAGAAAAAATTTTTCAGGTTAAATAATGTGTTAATTGTGTTTCTAAAACAGCTTTGGTGATCTTAATAAAATAAATATTGTTTTTATTTCAATTTTTGCTTTTCAGACAAGAAATGCTACTTGGTAGCTACATATATTTTGTCTCTTCACCACCTACTCTTGCTAAATTCTCTCAACCCACTCATGAAATTAAAGCACATTGAAAACTGTTTATCAACTACCTATAAATACAATATGTTCCCTTTTGTGGAGGTGATAGACCTTCATCAATGGAATAGTTGATCTAAATTTTAGTCTTCATTATCTTGTTTTATACATTCCTGTCTTACTCAGTTTGGGCTGCTCTAACACAATACCATAGACTAGGTGGCTGATGAACAACAGAAATTTGTTTCCGACTGTTTTGGAGACTCGGAAGTCCAAGATCAAATTTGATGTCTGGCGAGGGCCTGTTTCCTAATTGATAAACATCTGTTGTCTCATACGTCCTCACATGATAGAAGGGGCAAAGGAGTTCTCTGATCTCTCTTTTTTAGAATATTAATCTCATTCATGAAGGCTCTGCTCTCATGACCAGTTCCTTCCCAAAGGGCCCACCTCCAAAGACCATGATATTAGGGATTAGGTTTCAACAAATGAAGCCACGGGGAGGTTAGTAAACATTCAATCTATAGCAATGCCTATCTTCAGGAGCTGGCCTGTGGAAAAAGTTTTATGATATCGTAGTTTAAAGCATGGCAGGGATAAGTAGTATGAGGAAAACTCTCCTCGCCACCCAACACACACATCCCACTTAAGCTTCAGCAGCTCAAATTTTATGTGTAATATTTGCTTCCACATCAAAGTTGTTTTGAATATGTTTCCATTACCTTAAAAAATGTAGGAACACTTCTTTAAAAAGCCTATTCTCATTATTCGGAATTCTTCCAGTTTTACTGTTGTATCAAATTAGAACTACATAATTAGGAACCCCGTTCTAAATTTGCCTCTATACAGAGAAAAACTGTGACTGAAACTTTATCAAAACTCAATAAAGGGAGTATGTATGAATGCATATATAAAATTTCTCTGAAGGATAGAATTTGTACTGTTCTATACATAAAAACTCATTTGACAAATAGCAAGCATAGCTCCAAGCCCAGAGAATAGCTTATTTTTCCTGATTAGTTTATATCTCTGTCCTATCAATGACATTCAATATTGCAACCACGGTTTGGGGTTTTTGTTTGTTTGCTTGCTTTCTATCTTTTTTATACTGTCGGCCCACCATGTGCCCAACTATGTTATAGTCAGGGGTTGGTAAAATAAAGACAAAACAAATGCTGTCTTCCTGGAGATCACTTTCATTAGGGGTTGAGAAACACACACAAGTAGTAAGTAAAATATGTACATTAAAATTTTAGATGAAGTTAAGTCCTACGGAAAAAAGTAAAATCGAAGAGGTGTCATTGTGTCTGGAATTGGTTCTTTCTGGTGGGTTCCTGGTCTCGCTGAAGCCGTGGACCCTGGTAGTGAGTCCTACAGCTCTTAAAGATGGTGTGTCCGGAGTTTGTTCCTTCAGATGTTCAGATGTATCAGTTTATTCCTTTTGGTGGGTTCGTGGTCTCACTGAAGCCACAGACCTTTGCAGTGAGTGTTACAGCTCATAAAAGTAGTGTGGACCCAAAGTATGAGCAGCAGCAAGATTTATTGCGAACAGCAAAACAACAAAGCCTCCACACCCAGTAAACAAACCATAGCACGTTGCTGCTACTGTGGCCTGCGGGTGGCCTGCTTTTATTCCCTTATTTGGCCCCACCCACATCCTGCTGATTGGTCCATTTTACAGAGTGCTGATTGGTCTGTTTTACAGAGTGCTGATTGGTCCATTTTGACAGAGGGCTGATTGGTGCTTTTACAAACCTTTAGCTAGACACAGAGTGCTGATTGGTGCATTTACAATCCCTTAGCTAGACAGAAAAGTTCTCCAAGTCCCCACCTGACCCAGAAGCTCAGCCAGCTTCACCTCTCCTTATGGAGTGCCTGTTCTGGTATGGGTTCACTTTACAAGTGGATGGTCTCCATCTCACTGATAAGGTGACATTTGAGCGAAAATTTTCAGAAGGAAGGGAGAATGCCGTGCAGTTATCTTAGGAAAGAACATTTCCAACAAAGGTTACAGCCAATGCAAAAGCAGTGATGTAGATGCATACCTTAGGTATATGAGTAACAGTAAGAAATTAGTGGCATGAAAGACAGATGTACTTGGAAACCAAAAAGAATCTCTGGTAAGAAACTGTAAGTCATTGTAAGTACTTAGGATTTTTTTTTTTTCCTCTCCAAATGAGATGGAGATCTATTAGAAGGATTTGAGTAGAGAAGTAACACGATCTGACTTACATTTAACAGGACTACTCTTGCTGAATTGAAAATTGTCTCTAAGGGTGTGTATCAGATCTTATATTGATCTTACCCTTCTCTGCTCAATATTTAACACACAAGTCTGTTAAATAGTCTAGTTGCCAACTTTGGTGACTTCTTGCATGAGAGCTTTTCTATCCCCTCTCATAAGGGCTGTGAGGGCCTAATCTGCTTACCTATCCAGCAGGCTGGGAATGACACAGAGCACTCACAAGGAGCACTCTCAAGCTATGGCTCCTGGTAGTGGATAGATGAATATCCCAGCTCTCATATTCCTTGGGTGGAAGAGCTCCGAGATGTGTGTTCTACACTATTACCCAGAGGGCACCCTCTGGATTGAGCTCAAGTTTCTGACAGTAATATCTTGCTTACTAACATAATTTTTATTAATTTTCTCACCACTTGACCTGACTTCTCCATTTTTCCAATAGTGTTCCTTGGGAACACTTCCAAAATAAATTACCTTTACTTGAATATTTTTCTTAGAATCTTCTATGCAAACCTGAACTAAGACTGGGGCAAAGAGTGGAAGCAGGGAAATATTTTGTAGGTGTTGTAGTGATGTAGGACAGAGCCTGATAGCTTAGATCAAAGTGGTAGCAAAGGAGATTGTGCAAGCTATCACATCTTTATTTGTTTTGAAGACACAGTCAAGAGATTTGGTGGAAAAATGGATTGTGAGAAGTAATAAAAAGAGTGGGAGAGAAAGTCAAGGATGCCACCAAAGTTGTCCTAAGCAAGTGGAAACTTAGATTTGGGAGAATCTAAAATCCTAGGATATCAAAATCCTCTCCGCTTCCCTCCCCTCCCCTTCTCTTTGTATATAAGGTCTTGCTGTTTTCCAGGCTGTAGTATAGTTGCGCGATCTTGGCTCAATGCAGCTTTGACCTCCTGGGCTGAAGCAATTTTCCTACTTCAGCCTCCCAGGCAGTTGGGACTACAGGCATGCACCAATGTGCTCAGGTGATTTTGTTGTTGTTGTTGTTGTTTAAGTTTTAGTAGAGATGAGGTCTCGCTATGTTGCTTGAGCTCAAGCAATCCACCCTTCTCAGACTCCCAAAGTTCTGGGATTACAGGTGTGACCCACTGTGCCTGGCCCAAAATTTTATTTTCAAATATTTAAGTTTTGAATGTCTATTCGATAGCCAAGTAAAGAAGTCAACTAGAATGTACGAGAATGGAGTTTTCTAGAGAAGTCTGGTTTGACGATGTGTTTTGGGGAAATGGAGCACATACTTGGTATCAAAAGCTGTGAGCTCAGATGAGATCACTAGGTAGGTAAATAGGATAAATTAGAGAAAATATCTAATAATCAGGACATGGAGTACTATCATAAATGTTGAAAAGACAAGAAAATGTGAGAGGAGATTGAGAAGAATGGCTGGGGAAGAAGAAATCTAAGGTAGTGGAGAGATTGAAATGTGTCAAGGAGACAAGAGAGTAATCAGCTCAAATGCTACTGATAAGTAAAGTGAGATGTAGAATGACAGTCGACCATAAAATTTGACATTATGGGGATCGTTAATGACCTTAAACGAAGTGCTTTTAGTGTAGTAATAGAAAGATGCAGAAGGTAAGTAGAGTGAATTCAAATTCAACAGAGAATAGAAAGAGAGGAATTGAAGACATTGACACTAACAATTCTTTCCAAGACATCTGCTATAAAAATAAAAAAAGGAGAAATGGCAAGTGTTTGGATGCCAATCTATACTCAAGAATAGTTTCTTGAGTTTGTTTTTGTTTGTTTGTTGGTTTTTGATTGGTTAGTGTGTTTATTTTTTAGACGGGATTGGAGAAATACTTTCATTTGTGTTTTTACCCATGTTTTCAGCCTTGCCCTGGCTGCCTGGTATAACGCAACTCTATTTGTTATTCTGCTGTTATAGTTTCCCTAGCTTGAACTTTTTTTACACCCTTATTATAATTGTATCATTGTATGCCTATTTCAAAACATCTCATGTACCCCATAAATATATACACAAAAATTAAAAATAAAAGAAATTAAAAATTATGATTTAAAAAAATTTGTTAAATAATGTTTACTAACTCTTTTATTTATTGAAATCATTTTTTGGAATATCAGTCCAATTAAATATTTAATCAGACTTTGAGAAAGATTTAATAAGACCAATACATAACCAAGTATTTGTTGAAGGCAATTTCAGATATTTTGGTAGTAGAAGGAAATGGCTCAAGAGCTTTTCAATAAGTGTGGGTGGAGTTATACAAACTACCCATTAAAATCTTTATTTGAATTTGTAATATATGAAACCATTTTCATATTGAAGAATCACTTAAAATAATCATAAAATGTAAAATTGCAAGACAATTAAAAACAAAAAAATGATTTCACGACTGTGATAGTACCTGAGAAATTTCTTCATCTCCTTAGTAAGAGAAGTATTACACCTATTTATAGTTATTTTATGAAACTAGCTAAGATGAATTATGGAGAAAAGATACAGATTTTCAAACATACACTAGAATTAATGGAAGCTGTGTGAGACTATAAAGAGTTTAATAGTTATTTCAAATTTTTTAATGAATGCAAAGAGTATGATGAAAAATAACATCTACCTGTAAGGATTTGCAAAGCCAGTAATTCTTCTAAAAATATCAGCAAACCCAGAATTAAGGCTTATGTTCTTAGCTCATTGTAACTAGATCATGAATAATGAAGGCCAAATAAAGCTATGTGACATTTATTGAAAACCTGAAGTGTTCTATATGCATTATTATAGATCAGAAAGATTTTTATCATTTAATTAATTTCAGAAACTTCTTAACATGACATGTTCCTCTTGAAAAGATCACATCATAAAAGGCAAAAATAATTGCATAATTATTGTAGAATAATTTTTTGTGAGTATTTTTATTGACTTAGTGTAAGTTTCCAAGTTCAGGATTTTCCATGCAGTGAAAAAAATATATACTTGTCTAGAAGACCAGAGACTTCATTATATTCCTCTCTTTACAATTAATTAAGATAAGACCATTTAAAATATGCCTAATTTTCCAGGCATTGGTTTGCTTTTCTATAAAATGGGAGGATAGAAAATAACTTCCAAATTATATTATAAATCTAAGAATCTTTGGATTTAGATATGGAAATTCATAGATTATTGAGATGGAGTCTCGCTACTACGCATTACAGCAAAGTTGGAAATAAATTCTAAATTTTATTTCATTTATATTGGTCAATAAATTGTTACATTTCACTAATACAATAAGGAAAATTTATTTTACCTGAGTGTGTCTAGCTTGTGAAATAAAAATGCTCAATTATGAAAGCATTTATTGGCATTTTGAATGAAAAATGATGCAGTACGTAGAACAGAATGTTTTCTTTGCCTGGAACTCAGTGAAATGTAGAAATTGATAAGCTAAGGATTTTCATTCACCTGAACTTAATAATGATCTCTCTTTTCAATGGTCTTCATATCAACTCTGAGAAATATAGTTGTGATTTATTTTAAACCTCACCATTTGAAGTAAATCTAAAAATTCAATTAGGTTATGAGCATATAGGATACAAGGACCATATTGACAGTTTTGTGGGACTGTATTAGGATAAAAGGGTAGAAATAATGGGGAGAAAATTGTAGCTTACAATAGGGAAGAAATAAGAAGTATTGCAAAATGATGGAACAGGCTAAAAGAATGATATAACCTCCTAAACACTTCAAATGTTTAAGCGGTTCATTGTACCAGGGCCATTATACCAAAGATTTTCTGTCTTGGGTAGAAGGTCAGTCAAGTTGACTGATAAAGTTTCTTCTAACAATAAAATAGCACAATGCACTTTTTTTTTCTAACCTCTAAGAGTATATTAATATCAAAAGAAGGCAAGCAATAAACTACTTCTGGATGTTAATATATATCTGCATTCATTTTAAAAGTCTGCTACAACTACAGATAATAGAGAAACAGTTTGTAGTATCTGTGATCCTACAACAAATTTAGCTTTTAATATCATGTCAACGTTTTTTGTTTTAGTATCTCTTCCTTGGAACTAGTTGAACTTTAATGCCATCATCATATGATATGACTTGAGATTTATATTTGAAAGAGCTTTGAAAAATCATGGACTGTTACCCTAATGAGAGGATATTCAGTCTTTTTAACAAGAGCAACTTATTTACAAAAAGAAGCAGAATTCTTAATTGTATCTGCAAACCTCCATTTAAGAATGAATTACTCGGCCAGGCACGGTGGCTCACACCTGTAATCCCAGCACTTCAGGAGGCCAAGGTGGGTGGATCACTTGAGGTCAGGAGTTTGAGACCAGCCTGGCCCAACATGGTGAAAAATGGTCTCCACTAAAAATACAAATAATAATAATAATAATAATAATAATAACCAAATGTGGTGGCATGTGCCTGTAATCCCAGCTACCCGGGAGGCTGAGGTGAGAGAATCGCTTGAACCTGGGAGGCAGAGGTTGCAGTGAGCCAAGATTACACCATTGCACTCCAGTCTGGGTGACAGAGCGAGACTCTGCCTCAAAAAAAAAATAAAAATAAAAATAAATGAATTACTCATAAATGTGCCTCACTGATGATTAAATTTAATCCTGAAAGATTGTGTCTTTTGATGGAAATGAGAGGGTTTATCCAAAGTATTTTTTGTGATATTATCCATGTCATCTACTGATTTCTGCTCTGATTCGTGTGGATGAAGTTACACCTCACACTTTAAGCTGTTTTCAGTCTTCTCATTTTCTGCTGTGATATGTACTAAAGATCTCCAGATTATATTTGTAATGTAATGCAGCTATGATTATATATAGGTACATTTAGATGAACTCAATGATGAGTTATGTTTGCATGAGCATCAGATTTAGATGAACCATATAAATAAAAAAAACCATGCATTGACAGTTGTGTAAAAGCATTATTTGGGCCTTAAGTCAAGGCCCAAATGTGAATGCTGCTACTGAGGCATCTTTCAGAAAGGAGGTATGAAGTACTGAAAACTAATTACAAAGTGAAGGCTACTTTTATCTTACTTATCATGATTCTTTTATTACATATGCACTTTCTAAGGTAACTATTGTGCGTTAGTTTGTACTATGTTAATATAACGATAAGGTAAATCAAACAATATTTTCTAAATCCATTAAAATAGAGTTCCCTAAGGGAGTTAAAACAATTATATTCTACCGTATATTATTGGCATGCTTCAGGAGACATGATTTAATCTCTAGACTATCAGAATTCATGAACTAGTGAGTCATATAATAAAGGAGGCTTAATCATACTCTTTAAGTGTCATGGAAACAGGTTTCTTGGTCAGGAAAAATGAATTAGAAAAAGGTTATAAAATACCTCATTAAGAAAATAAAATGTCACTAAGCACACTTGGACAATGAGTGAAAATGAAGCAAATTCAAGTTTTAACAGTATTTGATTTCTATAGGATTGCTTCATTGTTTTGGTTTTTGTTTTTCCCCGTAAGCTCATCTCAGAAACTTTTCCTTTACAGAAAGAGGCTGTCATTTTATCATGGTGTGTGTTTGTTCACATGCCACACAGACAATCAATTATGAAGAGAGGAGAGGCCTGTAGGAGGCAGGGCCAGGCCATTCACACTTTTAAACTAGGTAGCCACAAACGAGGCTTAGTAACAAAAACTTGAAAACTGGATTCTTCCCAATGTATTATACATCCCCAAAGAAATGCTGACATTGCTTACTCTCTTCTTTCTGTTTTTGTAAATCTTACCACTTCAAGTGCTGGCAGTACTTACTTTAAAGTAGGTTTTAATATTGGCTTAGATTTTTTTTTTAACTTGCAATTTGTGGTTGGGAAATGATCTGCTTTTTTTTATTCAGGTTGTTTAATGTTTTCCAATATAATATTCTTCTTGTACTCCAGTGAGTTTATTTACAAAACATTTAATGTCTTTTGCGTCTTTGAAGAACAGTGTATTCGGTTAGAACAAAAGTGAGCTCCTGCATAGAGCTCATGATGGTTTATAATTGGTAAATTATTGCCTTGGCCAAGTTTGTGAACTAATAACGGGAGTAGAAAACATTTAGATTATAAAAAAACCAAAAACTCATTAAAAGGGACTGTCCACCCATAAAATGCCTTTTTGTTTATCGTTTGGAATGACACCATTGGAAACTAACTCAGTATGGCCACTTTTATGGTAATAATAAAATTCATATATAAAAAGGATTATTAGAAATGTGTTATTTCTTAGGCAGGTATGCTTATTTAAAGTATGTATGAATACATACTTTGAACTACTAAATACAATTAAATTAGTAGTACAATCATTAGGATTGGTCTTAGTTTGTTAGTGTTAGAATAGACTTTTGGATTTTCTTCCTAGCTTAGATTGATACATTTTGGTCGGGACTTGCTCTGCAAACGCAGGAGTAGGTGGCCTGCAGACACACTCTGTGATGCTGTAATTCTGATCCTTACTGAATATACCAGGGGTGGACATCTGGCCTGGGGCAATTCAGATACTTTTTCTTAAAATTTATACTACAAATTCAAAAGTGGCAACTCATCTCTGCCATCACTTATAGTAGAATACGATCCACTGTTGCAGTGGGGAATTGAGAAACCCAGTCCACAGGGAGAACAAACATGGAGAATAAAATAAGTAAATGAGGACAGAAAAAATGCCAAACACACAGACATGACCCTGATAGTTTTCCATTTCCTGATCACTGTCCCTTCCTGTGGCTCGATATAGAACTGACTCTAGGCTCTGTAAGACATATTTGCATCCTTATGACAGATGTCTACTTCTTTTCATAAACTAGACTTAGGTTCTTTAACTTGCAACAACAACAACAACACAAAATTTTGTTGGGTACAATCTGATTTTATTAACTTCTCCTGGATTTAAAAGCCCTTCGAAACATCGATTGGTATTGTTTTTACTTCCTAAGAGTATGTTCATGCACCACATAGTGACGTTTTGGTCAATGACAGGCTGCATCTACGACGGTGGTCCCATAAGATTATAATATCATGTTTTACTGTAATTCTCTATGTTTAGATATGTTTGGATACACAAATGCTTATCATTGTGTTATAATTGCCTACAGTGTTCAGTACAGTTACCTGCTGTACAGGTGTGTAGCCTAGGAGTAATTGGCTATACCCTATAGCCTAAGTGTGTTATACCATTAGATTTGTATAAGCATACCCTATGATGTTTGCACAATGATGAGATCACCTAAGGCTGCATTTCTCAGCATATATCCCAGTCATTAAGCAAAGATTGACTGTATTATTAGGTCTGTTTTATTCTACAGCATTTGAGATCGTGAGATACTGAAAATAAATATAATTTTTGGAAGTACAATAACGTTCAAATCCTGAATGTTCTGTACCTTCCATCTCACAAGCATTTTGCAAATCATCAAATGGTATAAATCAGATCACTGTTAAAGCAACCTGGAATTAATATGCTGCTTAGTTCTGGAAAAGGCATATTCCATAAATATAGATGAGAGCATACAGACTCTTTTCCCTCTCTTCTTACAATTCACATTTTACTCAGTATTTCATTTACTTCAGGGGTTGTATGCTACCTATCCTTATCTGTTGTGGAGTGGGGACACATTCCAAATGCCTTGTTATTATTAAAAGCCCTTCATGATGTGGCCCCATCTTTTATGACTTTTCGTTTTCAACTGTGCCCTCTAGCCTTATTTGATTTCTCTCAAATTCTTAAACATAGCATGCTTCACTGACCTTTAAGCCTTTGCACATACAGTGTTGATGTGGAGCTTCCTGACCAACTCCTAATTCTCCTTCAGGCCTCAATTTAAACATGACTTCCTCTGGGAAGCTTTCTATCATTCCCAAGGTACTGGGATGTGTTCTTGCACAGCATGCTGGGCTACAGGTCACAATGCCTACCTTGTTTCATTGTTAGTATTTGATCCGCGACACCTTGCCAGGGAGCCCCTGAGTATTGTCTGGGCAGCAACCATGGCTATCTTGTCCCCTGTTTAGCACAGGGCTTCTCTAAAAGTGGGCTTCTCTAAAAGGAAGTGCTCAAGAACAACAACAAAAAGTGTTACATTAACAGACACCCACACACAAGCACACACACATACATACAAAGAAATACCTGTCTTTCTCCATATCTCAAGATCATGATGAAAAGCCAGCATTCATGAACAAATTCCAGTGCGAAGATTGAGAATGAAAGATGAATAAGAGGTAACCTTAGAACCCAATTATGGCTGCAGTTGTTCCCTGAGTGTGAGGTTTGCTGCTAGAGTGACAGAAGGACTTTTGACTACTCACGACCATACACATTTGGAAATGACTCCAAAGTAAACATGGTTAGATAACTACACATGCCATTCCCCCTTTATTATTACTATTGGAATACCAACTTTGTTCAAGTAGTAACATACCCAGCTTCAGAAATGAATAATGATTTTTCTAAAGCAACAATATCAATCCTCTTTCCCTTCCCCAGTGATTGGTATGGAAGTGGACATTTCAGCAAGTTTTAGCCAATAACGTGAATTCTGTTTTGAAGTGTCTAAGAAAGATTTTACTTTCTGATGTAAATCAAAAGCAGAAACAGGAGAAGATTCTTCTGGACCTCTTTCCCCTCTTCCTGGCATGGAAGTAGTTGTGAGAGCATATGATACCAAAAGTTTAGGTAGACATTTTATAATTATGTGATGAATAACCTCAGGACAAATAAACATATGAAAGTATGGGGAAACACTGAGTCTATTTTACTTCACAAGATGTTAAACCAACTCTGGGATATAATTTATCTAGATTCTTAAATAACAAGTGTCTTTGTGGTTTAAGCTGTTGTTTGCAAACAAACTTATCATAAGTGATGTTATCTTATCTTAAGCCAATCAAAATGCATCTGACAAATGGCCGCCTAATTTAAAATTCCAACTATTTAGACATTTCAAACAAACTTGGGATCTCAAAAAATATACTACAAAAGTTCTCATGTGTCCATTGGGGATAACTTCCACTGCTCTTTCATTGGTATTGTAGCTATGACATTTGATTTCCAATTGTATGTGGGTCAGATAGTTGCAGGGTGACTCTCAAGGGTGAGAAGAAAGTAAGAGTACATGAAAGAAAAGAGGAAGAGAGAGCAGACAAGAAGGAATAACAACAGGACAACGCCAAACCCTAGATAGAAGTAAGAAGGAGCTAGCACAGAAAGGAAATGCCTGAGGTGTTGGAGAACATAGAAAGGTAGAGTGGAATGAAAAAGAAAAAAACACTCAATAGCAGCACATAGAATCTTGGGGTTTCAGGGATATTGTTTGTGAAAGGTCAAGTTAGAATAGGCAACATTCCACCTTGTGGCATCTTCTTAATATTATCAACATATAAAGCAAATAATAATTGTTTAAATGACCTGTCATATGGGTCTTATCATTTATGTATAATTTAAGGAGAATTAAAACTGAACTAGTTGCTGGGGAGTGACATCAGCAAGATGGAGATGTAGCAATCCTCAGGACCTACTTCCCTCCATGGAACCACTGACTCAAAAATGACAAATGGAAAAAATTTACTTTCTGAGAAATCAATAAGCCACTTAAGAGGCTCCTGTGTCTCAGATGAGTGCAAAACCAGCTGCAACAAAACCAGCAGAAAATTTGTTGTACTCACTCATTATGGTCACTTCTTTTGGCATGGCACAGTGCAATCTAAAAGAAATTATCAGCTCCTGGCGACTTTCTTGGAAAGGAAAGAGAAAAATATACCATATGTCTAATGTTCTGATAGTGTGGGGTGTGGGCTGCTCCAAGGACTGGCTTCTGTCATGCCTAAATACAAGTGCTAATAGGGAAGGCCACAATGTCGGGGGCTGCAGAAAACAAGGACAACAGTTTGGAGTAGCATGCACTCATTTGCCATAATTCCTCTCCTCACTTCATAGAATGAGCAGAAGAAAACCCTTAACTCTCAGGGTTTTTTGTTGGGGAGAGAAATAGTCAAAGC
Source organism: Chlorocebus sabaeus (assembly GCF_047675955.1). NCBI lineage: Eukaryota > Metazoa > Chordata > Mammalia > Primates > Cercopithecidae > Chlorocebus > Chlorocebus sabaeus. The sequence goes on from NC_132920.1 coordinate 58,189,410, forward strand.
AGTTATCCAATATTATGGTTTTGTGGGAGTGATCTATCAGAAAAAATAAATTAGTTTTTACCACACTGATCTCAGAGTGCAGATGGAACCTAGCATATTCTAGATGCTTGGGGGCCATTGAGAACAAAAGAGAGAGAGGCAAATTTCAGCAGCTCCAGAAGAACTGTGCTACCACAGATAGACACCAAAGGGAGGAAAAGATTACAGGCTCCTGAAAAAAGAAATGAGCAATTAATTCTAATTGAGAATTTACACACACTGGTACAGAGAAGACGAATTTGCAGAAAAAGAATAGAGGCCCAGAATTTCCAGCTGGGTTTATTGGTGAAGGCGTTTATATCAAGCTAGTCCGTAAAGACTGGGTGAGGTGGTTTTTGTTTGTTTGTTTTATATTTTTATTTTTAAATATGGGGATCTCACTTTGTCACCCAGACTTGAGTGCAGCGATGCAATCATAGCTCACTGCAGCCTCAAATTCCAAGGGTCAAGTGATCTTTCCACCTCGGCCTCCTGAGTAGCTGAGACTAGAGGCACATGCCATGGTGCTTGATTGATTAATTAATTTATTTTTTTTTTGTAGAAATGCAGTCTCACTTTGTTATTCAGGCTGGACTTGAACTTTTGACTCAAATGATCCTCCTGACTCAGCTTCCCAAAGCATTGGGATTACGGGCATGAGCCACCATGCCTGATCTGTTTTGTTTTGTTTTTAAAAAACTCAGAAAAATTTCAAAACAGCAATTATAAAGATACTCAATGAGCTTAGAAAACCAATGAATGGACAAAATGTAGCTATGAATAAAGAGATACATGTAAAAGGAATCAAACAGAAAATTTGCAGTGGAAGAATACAATAACCAAATTGCATATTACATTAGAGGAGTTTAATACTAGATTTGAACAAGCAGAAGAAAGAATCAGGGAACTTGAAGATGGGTCATTTGTAATTATTCAGTCAGAGAAATAAATAGAAGACTAAAAAAGAGTGAAGAAACTCTAAGGACATCATCAAGTAGACCAATAAAAGTGTTATCAGAATTTTAGAAGAAAAAGACAGAAAAATAGGCATAAAGTATCACTGACAAAATAATGACCCAAAACCTCCCAATTATGAAAGACAAAATAGACATTCCAAATCCAGAGTACAATGGCCTGCGACTAAGATGAACCCAGAAAAGTCTATACTTCAGCACATTATAATCTAATTATCAAAAGCCAAGGACAAAGAAGGAATTTTGAAAGTCGAAAGAAAATAGTGACTCATCAGATACATGAGGGCTCTCATGAGAATATCAGCAGATTTCTCAGTAGAAAACTTGCAAAACAGAAATAAGTGGGATTACATATTCAAAGTGCTGAAAAAAAAGTCTGCCCATAAACAATACTTTATCCAGAAGAATTTTCTTCAAAATGAGGAGAATAAATGATATTCCAGATAAATAAAAGCTGAGGGAATCCATCACCATTAAATCTGCCTTACAAGAAATGCTAAATGAAGTTGTTCAAGTTGAAATAAAAGAACACTGTACAGCAACACAAAAGCATATAAAAGTATAAAGCTCATTGGTCAAAGATAAATATAAAGGAAAAACAACAGAATATTGTAATGGTGGTGGATAACTTACTTGTCATCCTGGTACAGAAGTTAAAAAACAAGTATTAAAATAACTGTAACTATAAAATTATTAATATGCAATGTAAAAATATGTGATTTGTGATACTGATAACATACCATGTGTGGAGAGGAGAAGTAAAAGTGCAGAGTTCTAAATAAGACTGAGGTTAGGTTTTTATCACCTTAAAATAGATTGTTATAATTATAATATGTTTGATTTAAACCCCATGGCAACTACAAAGAAAATACCTACAGGCAATAGACAAAAGAAAATGAGAAAGAAACGAAAGTGTGTCTCAGTCTATTTTATTTTGCTATAACTGAACATCTGAGACTAGATCATTTATAAAGAAAATAAATTTATTTTCTGCATTTCTGGAGGCTGTGAAGTTCAAGTCTGGGTGGCTGCCTCTGTTGAGGGGCCTTCTTACTGCATCATAACATGGCAGAAGGCATCACATGACACAAAAGCAACAGCAAGAGCCAGACTGGCTTTTATAATAGACCTAGTTTGTGACAACTTACATAGTCCTATGAGAACTCATTAAGCCACTAGCCCATTAATCTATTAATTTATGAATAGATTAATACATCCAGGTGGGCAGAGCCCTCATCACTCAAACCCTTCTCAAAAATCCCGTATCTTAATACTATTACATTGGTATTAAGTTTTAACATGAGTTTCAGAGTCTAGAAATATTCAAACCATAGCATTTCACCCATGACCTCCCATAATTCATGTCCTTATCATATACAAATACATTCATTCCATTCTCATAGCCCCAAAGTCTTAACCTGTTCTAGCAACAACTCTAAAATACAAAGTTAAGAGTCTCATCTGAGACTCAAGGCATGATTCATCCTTGGGCAGGTTCCCTTTCAGCTGTGAAATCAAAACAAGTAATATAATTCCAAAATACAATGGTGGTACAGGAATAAGACAGACATTCTGTTGTCAAAAGGGAAAATGAGCTAGAAGAAGGGGGTAATGGTCCCCAAGCAAGTCTTTAACACAGCAGGGCAGATATTAAATTGTAAAGCTGAAGAATACTCTTTTTTGCATCCATGTTAAGCGTTCTCTGCACAATGCGGGGAGGACATTGAGCCACTCTGCCCCTATGGCTTTGCTGTGCTTAGACCACACTTCAGCTTTCTCAGAGTGGAACTGCTCATTGGTGCCTGCAGCTTTCCCAGGTGGCCACTGCATACTGCTGGTGTTTCTATAATTCTAGGATCTCAGAGGCAGCTCTGGCTCTCACCCCGTATTTTTACTCAACATTGCTGTAGTGGGGCTCTCAGCCATGGCTCTGTCCCTGTGACAAGTCTCTGCCTGGGTCCCCACGCTTTTAGATACATCCTCTGAAATCTAGGTGGAGACCATAATGGTCTATAGCTCTTGCATTCTGTATCCCTGCAGAATTAGCACCAGGTGGACACTGCCAAGGCTTATGGCTTTTGCTTTCTGGAGCAGTGACATAAGCTACACTTGGAGCCTCTTGAGTCAGTTGGAAGGGCTGAGGAATGATGTGCTCACATGAAGGGAGCAGAGGAGTCCTAAGCAGCCCTGGGCAGCAAGCCAGTGGAGAATACCCTGGGCCTGTCCCCTGAAATTATTCTACCCTCCTTGGCCCCTGGACTTTTCACGAGAGGGGGCAGTCTTAAAAATATGCAAAATACTTTTAGAGCATTCTCCTCATTGTCTTAATGAATAGCATCTGGCTCCCTTCTATCAGTGCTAATCTCTTTAGCAAGCAGTTTTGCTGTTTACATGACTAAGCTGCGAACTTTTCAAAACATTTTGCTGTGATTCCCTTTTAATTATACATCTGTCTTTAAGTCATCCTTTTGCTCCTGAATTGGCCAAAAGTAACCACACAGCCAAAAGTAGCCACACAGCATCATGAATGCTTTGCTGCTTAAAAATTTCTTCTATCAGATATCTTACTTTATTATTCTCAAGTTTGGCCTTCCATAAAGCCCTAGAGTATGGACACAGTTCCAGTAAGCATTTTGCTACTTTATGCCAAGTAAGACCTTTATTCAAGGTTATGATACCTTGTTCCCCCTTTCTGTCTGAAACATCATGATGCCTTCATTGTCTGTATTTTTACTAGTATTTTGGCCATAATCACTTAAATAATTTCTAAAAAGATTTAGACTTTCCATAGTCTTCTCATCCTCCAAACCCTCACTAGAAGCACACTATTCACAGCAATATAAGATTTTTTTTTGCCTGCTCCTCCAACCCCTTCCAACCTTTGTCCATTACTTATTACCAAAGCCACTTGCACATTTTTAGGGTTAGCATCAGCCCCACTTCTTGTTACCAAAATCTGTATTAGGGTTCTCCAGAGAGACAAAACCAATGGGATATATAGAAGGGGATTTGTTAGGGAAATTGGCTCACACAGTTATGGAGACTGAGAAGACCAAGGTCAAGGGGACGTATCTGGTGAGAATCTTCTCATTGTATCATAAGATGGCAGAGGGCATCAGATTGTAGAAGAGCAAGAACAATAGCCAAACTGGCTTTTATAACAGACCCACTCTTGATAACTATCCTATTCCTGTGATAAGCTGTTAATCTGTGAATCCACGAGTGAATTAATCTATTCATGAGGGCTCTGCCTCTATTGTCCCCTAAAGGTCCCACTTCTTAATACTGTTACATTGGGGATGAAGTTTCCATACGGGTTTCAGAGGAGACAAACGTTCAACCCATAGTGACATCACTACAAAAAATTAATGAAACACAAAGGAGTACACTAAGAGAGCAAAATACAGACAAAAATGCTGTAAGATATATAGAAAACAATAAAATGGCAATAGTAGGAGTTTATCTATCAGTAGTTACTTTAGCCATAAAAGAACTAAATTTCTCAAACAAAAGACATAGAGTAGCTGACTGGATTTAAAAAATACTATATGCTGTCTACAAGAAGTACAAGGAGCCCACTCCAAATTTATAGACATACATAGGATAAAATTAAAAGGATGGAAGAAGGTATGCCATGTGAATGGTAACCAGATGAGAGCAGGGTTCATTATATTTATATCAGACAAATAAATTGTAAGTCAAAAACTGTCACAAGGAACAAAGAAGGACTTTATAAAATATTAGAAGAGTCAATTCACCAGAAAGGTATAACAATTTTAAACATATATGTATCCAATATTAGGGCTTTAAAATATATAAACAAACGTTAATGGAACTGAAGGGAGAAAGACAGCAACACAACAATAGGAGGAGATTTTAATTCTCAGCTTTCTTTTTCTAGAGACAGAGTCTCACTCTGTCACTCAGGCTGAAGGGCAGTGGTACAATCTCAGCCCACTGCAATCTCCACTTCCCAGGCTCAAGTGATTCTCCCACTTCAGCCTGCTGAGCAACTGGGACTACAGACATGCAGCACCATACCTGGCTAATTTTTTAACTTTCTGTACAGATGAAGTCTCATATATTGCCCAGCTGGTCTCGAATCTTGGGCTCAAGTGATCCTTCATCTGGGCCCCCCAAAATGCTGGGATTATAGGCATGAGCCATTGTGCCCAGGACCCAACTTTCAAAAATTGATAGAACATCCAGACAGAAGATCCATGAGAAGCAGATTGAACAATGTAGACCAAATGAGCCTAACAAGCATATGCGAAAAATTCCATCTAACAGCACCAGAATATGCATTCTTCTCATGCACACACAGCTTTATCCAGAATAGATCATGTGCTATGTCACAAAACACATTTTAACAAATTTAAAGATACTGAAATCATACCAAATATCTTTTCTGAGCACAGTAGAATGAAACTATAAATCAATTAAATTACAAAGGAAACCGGCAATTTCACCAACATGTGTACATTAAACAATAAATTCTTGAACAGTCCGAACAGTCCATGGGTCAAAGAAGAAATTATAAGGGACATTTGAAATGTTTCAAGATAAGTGAAAATGTCTCAAGATGAAAAAAAAAAAAAAAAAAAAAAAAAAACAAATTTATGGAATGGAACAAAAGTGGTAATAAGAGTTAAGTTTACGTTGGTAAGTGACTACGTATAAAATAAGATTTTAAGTAAATAACCTAACTTTACACCTCAGAAGTGGAAGAAGGCGAAAACACTAAGCCTAATGTTAGCAAAGAAAGGAAATAATAAAAATTAGAAAAAATACATAAAACAGAAAATTACTATAATAATCAATGAAACTAACAGCTGCTTTTTAAAGATCCATAAAATTTACAAACCTTTGGCTAGAATAACTAGGAAAAAAGAGGAAAGACTCATAAATAATATCATAAATATAAAAGGAGCTATTACAACGAAAGATGCAGGGATGATAAAGATTTTAGGCTATTCTGTACAATTATACAGTAACAAATTGGATAACCTAGAAGAAATGTATAAATTCTCAGAAACATACCAGACTGAATCATGAAGAAATACAGAATCTGAGCAGATCTGTAACTAGTAAGGAGATTAAATCAATAATCAGAAACTTTCCAAAAAAGAAAATCCCAGGATCAGAAAACTTCACTGGAGAATTCTGCCAATATTTAATAATAATAAAAAAAATGCCAATTCTTCTCAAACTCTTGCAAAAAATTGAAGAGGAGGAAGCATTTTCAAACTCATTTTATGCGTCCAACATTTTCCTGATACCAAAATGAGACGAAGATATTACAAGAAACACACACGCTCTCACACAAGCTACAGGCCACTATCTCTGATGAATATAAATGCAAAAATTGTCAATAAAAAATAGCAAACTGAATTCAACAGTGCATTAAAAGGATCACACACTGTGACTAAGTTGAATTTATCTCTGGAATGATGAATGGTTCAACATATGAAAATCAATCAATGTGATACACTATAGTAACAGAACAAAGGATAAGATCACATGATAATATCTATAAATGCTGAACAACCCTTTGACAAACTTTAATACCCTTTTGTAATAAAAATACTCAACAAACTTGAATAGAAGGCATGTACCTCAACACAATAATAAAGGTCACATATCAAAAGCTAACAGATAACATCATACTCAATGGTAAAAACTAAAAGCTTTTCCTCCAAGAGCAGGAACAAGGTAAGAATGTCCGTTCTTGCCATTTCTCATCAACATATTACTAGAAGTCTTTGCTAGTACAATTACGCAAGAATAAGAAATAAAAAGCACTGAAATCAGAAAGGAAGAGGGAAAATTATCTCTATTCCCAGATATAATGATCTTATATGTAGAAAATTCTAAAAATCACACAAGGAAACTGTTAGAATTAGTAAGTTCATCAAAATTGCAGAATATAAAATCAAAATGCAAAAATCAGTTAGGTTTCTAAACAATAGCAGCAAACTCTGTGAAAAAGACATTAAGAAAACAATCCCACTTACAATACTATCAAAATGACTAAAGTGTTTAATAATAAGCTTAACCAAGGAACCTAATGACTTATACACTGAAAACCATAAAAGCATTACCCAAAAAAAAATTTTAAAAGACACAAATAAATAGAAAGATAATTCTGTTTTCACGGGTTAGAAAACTTGATAAATGTTAAAATGTGCACACTGCTGAAAACAATTTATAGATCCTATACAATCTTATCAAAATTATAATGTCATTTTTTTGCAGAAATAGAAAAAAATTCTAAGAACCCTGGATACTTACAGAATCTGGAGAAAGAAGAGCAAAGTAGAGGGTCTCATACTTCCTGACTTCAAAATATATTCCAAAGCCATTGTAATAGAAACAGTTTAGCACTGGCATAAAGACAGATATATGAACTAACACACTAGCATAGAGAGCCCAGAAATAAGCCCACATATACATGGTAAAATAATATACAAAGCGCAAAGACTATGGACAGGATAGTCTCTTCAACAGTTGTGTTGGGAAAACTAGATAGCCATATTCGAAAGAATGAAATTAGATCCTACTCAAAAAATCAAGTCAAAATGGATTAAAAAATACAAGATCTTGGCCAGGCGGAGTGGCTCACGCCTGTAATCCCAGCACTTTGGGAGGCCAAGGCAGGCAGATCCCGGGGTCAGGAGATTGAGACCATCCTGGTTAACATGGTGAAACCCCGTCTCTACTAAAAATTCTAAAAATTAGCCAGGCGTGGTGGCGGACACCTGTAGTCCCAGCTACTCGAGAGGAGAATGGAGTGAACCTGGGAGGCGGAACTTGCAGTGAGCCGATACCACGCCACTGCACTCCAACCTGGGCAACAGGGCGAGACTCTGTCTAAAAAAAAAAAAAAAACACAAGATCTGAAACTATAAAACTCATGGAGAAAAACAGGAGAAAAGTTTTATACCATTGGTTTTGTCAATAATTTCTTGTATATGACACCGAAGAACAGGCAATAAAAACAACAAAAAAATAGATAAGTGGAACTACATAAAATTAAAAACTGATGTACAGAAAATAAATAATAAAAAAATACAGAGTGCAAAAGCAAACCATTAAATGGGAGAGAATATTTGCAAACCATATATCTAATAATGGGTTAGTATACAGAATATGTAAGGAACACTTATAACTCAATAGCAAAATAACTAACCCAATTAAAAATGGGCAATGGACCTGATGGATATCTCTCCAAAGATGTAAAAACAGCCAACAGATATAAGAAAAGTGCTTAACATCATTAGTAATCAGGAAATGCAAATCAAACCACATGAGCTATCACCTTATACCTGGTAGGATGACCGTTATGAAACAAAAGAAAGAGAATTAAAAAAAAAAAAAAGTGTTGAAAGGGATGTGGAGAAACTGGAACCTTTGTACAACCACTGTGAAAAAATGTTTGGAAGTTCCTCAAAAAATTAAAAATAAAACTGTATGATCCAGTAATCCCACTTCTAGATATTTTTCCAAAATATGTGAAAACAGGAACTCAAGGAGATATTTGCACTCTCATGTTTATTGTAGCCTCATTTACAATAGTCAAGAGGTGAAAACAAATGAAATCTATAATGACAGATGAGTCAATAAAATGTGGCATGTACATATCATGGAATATTATTCAGCATTACAGAAGAAGAAAATTTTATAATATGCTACAACATAGACAAACATTGAAGACCTTATACTAAATAAAATAAACCAGTCACAGGATGACAAATACTGCATGAATATATTTCTATGAAGTATCTAAAGTAGTCAGTCATAGAAGCAGGAAGCAGAATGGCAGCTGCCAAGGCCTGGGAGTAAGGGTAAGAGGAAAGTTGCATTTCAGTGGGTATAGAGTTTAAAGCATGCAAAATGAAAAAGTTCTAAAGATCTGATGTACAACAATATGCATATAATGAACAATATTGTACTGTTCATTTAAAAATGTGTTAGGTTCTTGTTATGTGATATTTATCACATTTTTTTTGAAACCAAGTTGCTAAAGAATTTGCCAAATGGAATTATAGTGACACGAGTTCAAATAAAATTAAGAAACAGTACAGTTTACTTAATTTGTTAATATATCCATATTATCATTTTAGGGAATTTTTACTAAAGCAGAGTATATAAACTATTTTTTTTGTTCTAATGATCCATTTCTTTTAGTTTGTTTCCCATTTTTATGTAGCTAGACTGCCAGTTAATCTCCTAAAATTATTGGCACCAAATTTCCCAATTTTTCTAACTTTATTATTAGTAACTGGGATGCTTGCAGCTGTATCTATGGGATGCCAAACAATTAGACTGATCAATTCTGTGACAACAAGCCATCTGGTTACTTTAGTGAATAGGCCCTTATTTACCTTTCATAAATTGATTCTATTCTCCTTTGTGCCTTCTCTTTAAATTACCATTATCCTGTAACCATAAATTAAATATACAGCATCGCTTTTAAAACATCCTGAAGTAATTTTTAACACTACAAAAGGGAAGAAATTTCCTTTGTTTGGTGTTCTTTGACCCTAATTAGCATTTAGGAACAAACTGCAGTTGCAAAGTTATTTTCAATTGGTAGAGGGAAGAAAAGGGTCTTTTTATTAGTACGTATTTGTGATTACTTTTGTTACTCATGTTACTCTTGTGTCTAAATTCAACTTTAGATTTATTCTCTGTTGATATTTTTTATCACTTGAGAATATTTTAGTTTTTCAACCTCTATATGGTGGGCAATCACTCCAAATTTAGGTCAAACTGTAGGTTGATTTAAAAATCTGGCTATGATGCAGAAAAATTCTGGCAACTTACCTGGGAAAAAAAAAAGTAGTTACATTTCAGTACTTCTTTTACCTAATCAGCTGTTTTAAAATAATTTTATTCATTATCAATATGGAGGAAAATATTTATATGCAAGGAAATTATTTATATGCAGTGCTGTTAATGGCAGCAATCTACATGCCAAATTTCTACTTGATAAGCAATGAAATAGTTGAACAAATGTGTATTTCTACATGGGTGAATTTCCCCAAATTCACACTTCAAAGACAGTTGCTGACATTTTTTCAATGAGAGATTTTATTAGATAGTGAGGCATCTTAGAGTTATCTTGTAAGTATTCTTTAGTCTTAATTTAAATTTAAATGAAATTCAATTCGAAGTGTTGTATTTTCTTAAATAAATTTTGTTTTATAAACATTAGAAATTAAATAGGACTACCATATGGTCTAGCAATCACACTTCTGGGTATATATCCAGAGAATATCAGTTCAGTATGTCAGAGAGATGTCCACATTTTCGTATTCATTGCAGCTTTATTCACAATAGCCAAGATACAGAATAAATATAAGTGTCCATCAATGGATAAATATAGAAAACATGGGCTGAGTGCGGTGGCTCACGCCTATAATCCCAGCACTTTGGAAGGCTGAAGCGGGTGAATCACAAGGTCAGGAGATCGAGACCATCCTGGCTTACAGGATGAAACCCCATTTCTGCTAAAAAAATACAAAAAAAAAAAATAGCCAGGCCTGTGGTAGTGGGCGCCTGTAGTCCCAGCTACTCAGCAGGCTGAAGCAGGAGAATGGCGTGAACCCAGGAAGCAGAGCTTGCAGTGAGCCAAGGTTGCGCCACTGCACTCCAGCCTGGAAGACAGAGTGAGACTCTGTCGAGAACGAACGAAAGAAAGAAAGAAAGAAAGAAAGAAAGAAAGAAAGAAAGAAAGAAAGAAAGAAAGAAAGAAAGAAAGAAAGGAAGGAAGGAAGGAAGGAAGGAAGGAAGGAAGGAAGGAAGGAAGGAAGGAGAGAAAGAAAGAGAGAAAGAAAGAGAGAAAGAAAGAAAATGTGGTATATATACACAATGGAATACTATTCAGCCTTTTAAAGGAAGGAAACCCTATCATTTGCAACAACATGGATGAACCTGGAAAACATGTTAAGAGGAACAAGCCAGGCACAGAAAGACAAATACTTAATGATCTCACTTACATGTGAAATCTAAAAAAGTTGAATTCATAGAAATACAGAGTAGAATGGTGATTAACAGGTGCTGGGGGTTGGGGTGAGATGTGGTTGGGGAGATGGTGGTCAAAGAATAAAAAATTTCAGTTAGAGAGGAAGAATACATTCAACAGATCTATTGTACGTGTTGAATATAGTTAGTAACAATATTTTGTGTCCTCAAATTGCTAAGAGAGTAGATTTTAAGTGTTTTTGACACAAAAACTGATAATTATGTGAGGTAATACATTTTTTAATTAGCTCCCTTTAGCCATTCCACAATGTATAAATATTTTAAAACATCATGTTGTACATGATAACTACATACAATTTTTATTTTTCAACTTAAAAAATACTACAGATTTAATGTAGATAAATGAAAGAAAATTAGGAATTAAGGTACAAAAATTATTTATAGTGTTTACTATTGGTCTATATTTACATAAGTATTTTTTTCTCTCCATAAGTGCATTATGCAAATATCCAACTAGAAACATGACTTTACAAATGGTGTGTCTGATCTTTTATGTCCCTAGTTATTATTTTAGCCCTGTCTTTTTTTTTTTTTAATAAAACACATTCTGCTCTTTCTTGTCCCCATCCTTCTATGAGTTGAATTAGTGACTCTACTCCAGAGTAATGGTGTTGCTTTCTCAGACCATATGGTGAGACAAAGGCATATGAGTTGTCATAAGCATGGTCTGTGTAGGCAAAGCATCGTATTCCACAAATACTTCTTGAGAGATTCTAATATAATATGTGCCAGACCTGCACAAGGCATAGAGAATAAAAATGTGCACCCCACACAGTCACTCCCCATTCATTCATTCAACAATAGTCAAGTATCTGGAAATGCTAGTGCAGTGTATTATAATTCCATATACATAAATTAATATTTTTAAGATATATGAAGGTCATGTTATAATTAATAAAGTCTTAATGTATTTTTTAAATTACTGTAATCAAATTGAAATTGTAATTAAATATTTTCTTAATTAACAGAAACTAAAAGTATAATTTCTGTCAACTCCTTTTAAGTATAAATGTAATTAAATGCCTTGGACATTCTTCACATAATATAAGGATCTTTATACTTACAACATTTGGGAAGCCTTACTTGGGCTTATCATTGACAAAACATTTTCAAAATCTTTTCATTTGGTCCTCACCACAATACTGTTAGAAAGACAGCCTAAGCTGTTTTGTGCTTCCTCCCTAGTTGGGCATCCCTGTGCAATGAGAGGGACAAACAAGGTGGTTTTAAGGTCAGAAACATCCAATTGCAGCATCATTGGGAGATTTGCAAGAGCAGCTTTTATAAAACGTCAGCAACTCATGTATCTTTAAAGGATGTGTTGAATCTTGTGCTTTGACATTCTTCTTAGTTTCCTTCTTTCCTATTCTCCTCCTACTTTCTCTTTGTCCCTCTGTGGCTTCATTAATCCCATATTACAATACAAAGCAAATAATAGTGCTCTGAAGTGCTTCCTATTCATTCAGGATGAAGTCTGAAAAACGAAACCGCAATATTTTTCTTTCTTTTTTTTTTTTTTTTTTTTTTTGAGACAAAGTCTCACTCTGTCGCCCAGGCTGGAGTGCAATGGTGCCATGTCAGCTCACTGCAACCTCCGACTCCCGAGTTCAAGTGATTCTCCTCACTCAGCCTCCCGAATAGCTGGGATTACAAGCGTGCACCACCACACTTGGCTAATTTTTGTATTTTTAGTAGAGATAAAATAAAAATAAAATAAAATAAAATTTTTTTAAAAAAGAGATAGTTTCACCATGTTGGCCAGGCTGGTCTCGAGCTCCTGACCTCGGGTGATCTGCTCACCTCAGCCTCCCAAAGTGCTGGGATTGCAGGTGTGAACCACTGCGCCCGGCCAAAAACTGCAATTTTATCTTAGGGCACAGGTAAGCATAAAAATATCCAAAATGATGTATTTATGTTTAAGCTCTGCTTGTAGAGTGATACCAAATTCCAGGTGATTCTTTACATTATCAAGGAATTCATGAAAACAGGATATGAAGATTACTGAAGGATTCTTTTCATTAACAAAGTAACTTTTCTTATTTCAAATTTAATGCATCTATTTATAAAAGTTATAGAATTTAAATTTTAAAATACGAAGAAAAACAAGAAAAAATCAGCATAACATAATAATAGTTATAATTGATAATGTACTATTCTGTTACTTGATTTCTTAACCCTTGCAGTAGTCTATGATTTTTTTTTTTTTTTAATCCATGTGTTACAGTTAGGGCTTAGAAAGGTTTAAGCACCTAGCCAAAGTTACACATTAAGTGGTTGATATCCACTTACTGAAAAATATTTATTGATTGAGAATTAGTCATGGAAATATCAATGGGTTATTTTGATTACTTTTTACATTACCCCCAAGGGGTCAGGATTAGTTTTAGATTATTTAAGTAGGTTGGCTGAGTTCACAAAAGCTATTACTATGGGGACCTTAATTGAAATCCAACTCTATCCTATTCTGTTTCTTTTCCCTATCTCTCAAATGTGTGTGTGTGTGTGTGTGTGTGTTTGCACACATAAAAGCCTATTCTAATTTTGTGCAACATGGAAAGCATTAATGTTTAACATGTATGTTTGACAGGGAATTTTGTGCTGCCTTAAAGATTATTCCTGTATATTACATACAATTAAATATTTGACTACTGCCTGTCTTAGTATGTTCATCTAATTGTTTCCTATTCCCATGAAAACTGTGTCAGTCTGAGAACAGATACTGTATCCTATGCATCACTAGTCTCCCCATGGTGCATAATACTTGATATAAATTAGATACTGTTGGTTATACTTGGCGGGGGGGAAGGGGACACTAAACAGGAAGAGTCAATTTCTATTGTGAACAAAGAAAAAAGCAAAAAGAGAGATAAATGGAATTAAATTAAAAATGAAATTGAGAGTATAGATAAATCTATGTAATGAAGATGCCAGTAACACAGGGAGAGAAATAAGATGGGGTGTAACAGTGATTATTTTTCGTAATAAGTAGTATTGTGGCAGTTGGAAGACAGATTATCAAAGCACTGGTTATAGTCTGAAGGATGAGGTAGTAGGTTAGTTGTTTGCGCCTCAGGCATTGCAGTACAGTGAGGGAGGAGTCAATTAAGACTTACACAAAAGCAGAAGTCATGGTTGAGGTAGTGAGAGGATTTCCAGGACAGTGATGAATAACAAAACCTCAGCAGAAGGAGCATGTGGACCCACAGCATCATATGAATAATGATAGGACCAAGGGAAAAGAAGTCAAGCAGAATGGGGATAGAAAAAAGTTTTGAAATTTATGTGTAAGAGTTGAATGAAGAAAGTTATTAATGAAACTTACACAACAAATAATTTCTACAAAGAAGTTGAAAAGGAAGCAAGAGAGTTTAGAGTATAGGAAGAAAAAAATTAAAATATTTAATTTTAATATGTAATGTGGGATTTGAATACCTTGAAACTGAAATTCAGTTTTTGATGCTGCTTTATAGCATCTGTGGCCTGACATGTATATCAAAACGTAAGAATGTCTGTATCTTACAGCCTGTGATTCTTGAGAAGTCAATGCCATATTCACTACATTCATTCTTTCTTATCGGAACCACAATAATTTCTTCAATAATAATGTCAGTAGACATTATAAATAAATAAAAATATCCAATAAAATGGCCCTGAAGCTATCACACCAATAGCCCCTGAGATCTTATCACATTCCATTTATCTGCTGAAGTCTTATTCAATTTCTGTATTAAGTACCAAGAAATTTCTTAGACAATTAGTAAGTTCACTTGTATTCTTAAAACTTCATAGAATGAAAAATTAAAATTTTAAATCTCTTTTTCTAAAACAATTCTTTTACAACGACGTTTCAAGGTTTATAAAATCATATTTATTGACAAAATAACTTATTTTAGTGAAAGTAAACATGTAGAAATGACTTAACCAAAACTAGCTATTCACAACTTTTCAGCACTTTTTTTGGGCGAGTTCAGGAACAAACTTCATATTCATTTTATTAATCCACTAAGTAGGGTTGCTTCACTTGCTTGGTTACCGTGCATGTGGATGAGACTGATTTTCATGGTGGGATACTAAAAGGAGGGATTTTTGCAAATTAAACCACAAAGCTATCACCTCACACTTTTTAGGATAACAAACATTAGCAAAACCAAAGATGACAAATGTGAGCAAGGATGTGCAGAAATTGGAACCCCTGTATGCGCTGATAGAATTATAAAATGATGCAGCCCCTATACACATCTTTGTTTTTGAGACTGTGTCTTGCTATGTTGTCCAAGCTGGCCTCCAACTCCAGGACTCAAGTGATCCTCTCACCTCAGCCTCCTGAAGAGCTGGAATTATAGGCATGAATCACTGTGCTGGCTTGGAATATTTTTATTTTCCTCAAAGAATCAAAAATAGAATTACCATATGATCCCGCAATTCCATTTTTGGGTATATATCCAAAAGAATTTAAATCAAAATCTTGAAGATATATATGCACTCTCACATTCATAGCAGTACTATTCACAAAACAACCTAAATGTCCATCCATGGATGAATGGGTAAGGAAAATGTGGTCTACACTTACAATGGAATATTATTCAGCCTTAAAAAAGAAGGGTATCTTTCTGAATACAACATCGTAGATGAACCTGCAGGATGGTATGCTAGGTGGAATAAGCCAAGTATAGAAGGACAATTAGTGAATGATTCTACTTATATTAGGTATTTGAAATAGTCAAACTCATGGAAACAGAGACTAGAATGGTGGTTGCCAGGGCCTGGGAGGAGGCAGAAAGGAGGAACTGCTGTCCAATGAGTACATTGGACATTACATTATGCAAAAGTGAATAGGTGCTGGAGATCTCCTGTACAACATTGTGCCTACAGTTAATGATGCAGTATTATGCCCTTAAACATTTATCAAGAGGGTAGATGCCATGTTGAGTGCTCTTTTCATAATGAAAGTGCAGTAAAATGAAATGAAATATAATACAGCAGGTTTTACACACACAGCTTCACAGGCAAAAACTACTTGGGGAAAAAAATAGAAGGTCCCCAGAGTTATGTGAGGGAACTAGGGTATGGTACAGGGTCAAAATGACAGTACCTGGAGCTCTCTGACTGGCCAGGCACCAACCAGCAATACTCTCATGCCTTAATTATAGTTTACTGCTGAGATAATTGAGAATGAGAGCTCATATTTACTAACCAGGATATGAATAGACTGAGAACTTTAAATAACTTTCCTTTAATTCCATAAAAATCTCCACTCTGTTTTAAAGTATTTAGTACAGATTTTAGATGTAATAAACTGCCAAGATTTGAGAAACAACTATAAACATAATAAATGGTTGGCTTTATGGGTGGTTTTACATTAATGCCTCTAATAATAACAGCAATAGCGTAACAAAAATGAGTTTAAGATGACAGGATTCTTAGGACTTCATTACTCAGAGCATAATCCCTAGAAAGCAGCAGTCAGTATCTAACCCAGAAACTCCCAAGAGTTGTTTAGCCTTTAAAATGTATAATCTAAATTAAAGAAAACATGAGTAAATGGTATTGTTTCCCCTGAATTGAAGTAATATGGGATGTGTTGAAAGAATACATCAAAACATTTTTCACTGTCACTTAGCCTGATGACTGACACAGATTAATTACTACATAATTTTCCACTTCCATTTAATATTGATAAACAGATTTAAGGGACTTAAACCACAGTACAGAGTTTTGTATTTTGCACAAAATGGATAATCACATTTTAAAACATGTGTAAGGCGTATTTGCAAACTTGAAATGTTGTCTTCAGTAAATATATGCTGAACGACTGAATTAATGAATAAAAATTCAGGCAAAACCTCAGGTGTGGCTCAGTCATCTGAATGTTATTATCCAGTGAAACAGTTCAAAGATTTTGTTTCTGGTTCGTTTCTAGCCAATAAGACCAAGGTCCAGTCACTTCACTGCTGTGTAGAATCATTTGTTGTGGACTGCAAAGCAGTAAGAAGTATCACATCTAATCTTTTCCATAATTAGCCAAGTTAGTTGGTACTTCCCGTAACTCTGGTACCCATAGGCCCTTGCTATTTCTAGACTTGAGTGTCATTCAGAAATACGGTTTAGGCAAGGACTAGGAAAGATACACTGTTTTTCTAAAACACATGATCCAATCAATATTCTACTTATGATAGTCAACTCTACACACTTCAGTAATGAGGCAAAAGAATGAAATTTATACATAACACTCACTTATATTTATAATAATAGACATACAGGTATTCTATTAAAGGAACTTTTTAATGTTTGACCAGCAAAAATTTTAATATCCCTTTTAATTAAGTTTAAGTTACTGTAATGAAATTAAACTTGTGAAGAGAGACTAATACTCTCTTTTAAGAGAAGCAATAACGAAATATCCATATAAAATTATATACTGCATTATTCTCTTTGTTTTAATGGCAAATAGAATCAAAAGGAATAACCCACTTGTTTAACTCAATATCTGAAAGTGTCCCACTTATTTATTTCTAATTATAACTATGGGAAGTACTTGCAGTTTTTTTTTTTAGGAACGGAAGCCAAGATTTTATAAAGTAAAAATCTGCTTTGTGTTTCTTTCCAAATTAGAAGAGAACTGCATCATCTTAATACAGCAGATTCAGTTATTATAAAGACTTACTCCATCCAAAAACTGAGTGAAAGAAAAAGAAATGGACTCACTTGTTAAAGAAAAAAGATTGCCAAGTCTTGCAAACTTGTGAGGTGGTGAAATAACAAACTAAAGACTAGCCAATATGAGCTATTTTGTTTGACGTGCTTTCCATTTAATAACTGCTGTATCAATCTAGCTGTTTCTCTATTTTTAATCATACATTTTGCTATTGCTCTATATTTAACCATAGCTTATACCTTCTATAATGGATGTCCCTTAAATATATCAAATTTAACATGTTCCAAAGACAACTCATAATCTCCTCATCTCCACCTCACTCTTCCTGCTGTGATCAGTCTCTCCATTTTTGTTCATTGTCCATCATCTTCTGCAGGACAGATGTGTCCTAACCCATTTTCCTAAACAATCTTTGTATACAAAATAATTTCCTTTTTTTTTATTTCAAAGATCTATTCTGACAAACATTTGGCCTCAACCTATAATTTAAAACTTAACAACACTTATAGTTGCCTCAAAGAGCATCCCCTCTTTGTCAGTGTGTGACTCTTTACATTAATTTGCATGTAATTCAGTTTCATACTCATTCACTGGGGTATGAATATTACTTTGTCAAATGGGCAATTAATTAATACATTCTTTATATATTCACTTATTAAAATGCACCACGCAATTCCTAATTTCTTGGGAGTTCTCACTAAATCTATGGGCTGTAAATTTTGAAACAGCTGCAGCTGTTTATGCCATTGCTCTTGTTGTCCAATAGAGCCAGGTGGACGTTCTTTTTTTGTTGTTGTTCTTTCCTTGAATAGAGTCGAAATTATAAATCTTTCTCTGACATGTTGTCTAAAAGGATATCATCTTCCGTTATTCAGTATGAGTCCTAAAACTAGGAAATGTTTATCGAA
The DNA here is from genome assembly GCF_047675955.1 of Chlorocebus sabaeus. Lineage (NCBI taxonomy): Eukaryota > Metazoa > Chordata > Mammalia > Primates > Cercopithecidae > Chlorocebus > Chlorocebus sabaeus. The sequence continues at coordinate 58,208,012 of NC_132920.1, forward strand.
CTCTGATTGCAGATCAAGTTTAACTATCAAATACAGATTAACTTTTCAGTAAAAATTTTGAAATATTCAGAGATAGACATCTTGATGTTGGATGACAGAGATCACTTGTGAAGAACTTATTAAATTTTATTCTGTTGAAAAATATATAATTTTTAGTGAACATCTATCATGCATTATGTTCCAAGCTTTGTGACAACTGTTTTAATGTCCATTAAAACAGTCCTATAAAATAGGTACAAGTATTTCAATCTTATACCTGTCAAAACTAAAGCCAGAGATGCTAAATAATTTGACTAAACAAGATATTGAAGGTGAAGTCTGAAATAGATTTTTAACTCCGAGGTGCATAAACTTTACCTCTAAAATATGTATTTGTCTTCGAAGAGAATGATTTTAAAGATTAGACTTACTTATTTCAGAAGAAAATATCTTTACACAATTCTAGATTCTTAACAGTAATTTGAAGAAATGATTATCTGATGATTTAAGAAGAGTGAGATACAGGACAGACAAAAATGGATTTTTGAAAAATGAAGAAAGCTTTTTTTTGTTTGTTTGTTTGTTTAATGGAGTCTTGCTCTGTTGCCCATGCTGGAGTGCAATGGTGTGATCTCAGCTCACTGCAATCTCCGCCTCTCGGGTTCTAGTGATTCTCCTGCCTCAGCCTCCCAAGTAGCTGGGATTATAGGCGCCCACCACCACACTCAGCTAACTTTTTGTGTTTTTTAGTAAAGATGGAGTTTTACCATGTTGGCCAGGCTGATCTCAAACTCCTGACCTCAGGTGATCCACCCACCTCGGCCTCCCAAAGTGCTGGGATAACAGGCATGAGCCACTGCGCACGGCCAAAGCTGGTTTTTAAAAGTGGTCATTGTACATTATTATCAAATTTTATTTGAACGTCAAAAATTCTGAGGCAAGGAGGAGCTTAAGCCCATGAATTTGAGACCAGCCTGGACAAAATGGCAAGACCCCATCTTTACAAAAACAATAATAAAATAACACTAGCCAGGCATGGTGGTGCACACCTACAGTTGTAGCTACTTGGGAAGTTGAGGTGGAAGGATTACTTGAGTACAGAAATGATGTTACAATGAGGGAGAATCATGCCACTGCACTCTAGCCTGAGCAAAAGAGCAAGACCCTGTCTCTAAAGAATAATAAATAAATAAATAAATAAATAAATAAATAAATAAATAAATAAATAAAAGTCTGGACGAGCCTAAAATCAGTAATATTTGGGGAAGATACAAATAGTCTTTGCTTTATTTACTCAATTATTGAAACTATATTCAAAAATAGGAAGTAAAACATGATTTAATATTATTTAGTAAGTTAACCATATTGTAATTATTTGCAAATCCATGTATGTTAAATATACATTACTATAAAATATAAATCAGTGTGGTTCGTAGCGGAGACCTGGATTTTTTTATCTTTGTAGTGTACCTACACCATCACAGAAAGGTTTGCCATCAGTCTCTAGATTAGGTGCAAATTCATTTAATGTGACCCATCCTATTATCTAAAAGGTCATTCTGTTGTTTTCAGCCTTCATCTAAGACACTCTCAGATACTATTTCAGGAATTTATGAGAGCAAAATGACATGAGATGCCAAAGTAGAAATAGGTGCTGTGCTGCTTTACCTATATTGTTATTTTCTTCTCTCCAGGATCAGATATCAATGATAAATTCTCTAATGTCAAAAAATAAAACCTGGGTCATGTACATTTTACACAATCAATGTCAGTCACTCAGTCACTCAGCAACCATTGAGAATCTACTATATTTAGAATGGAACACTTGATTTATAGAAAAAAAGGTAAAAGGTTGGTTTTGTAAAATGACACATACAATTTAAGGAAAAAAGAAGGTTATAAAATACTATAAGAAGAGAGGGGAGAAATGACTAGATTACTTTGAGGATTACCTAGTGTTAAAATAAGTCCAGATTTAAATCAAGTTTATTAATTCTGAAAAAGATCACATCCTAAAGAAGGCATCAAATTGCCCCATAAATGTGGATAAAACTTCTGTAAGATAATGAAAGCCCTAGAGAGTAATGTTCTGCTCCATTTTCTAATTGGCAACAAATGTATGAAACTGGTACACCAGAATAATAATAATAATAAAAAAATGCAAAAAGCCACATAGTACCAAACGTTGGCAAAAATGCAGACAGCTGGGAAACTCATACCAGCTAGTGAGTGTAAAAACTGGTACTGCAACAAGCACTTTAGAAAACTTAATGGCAGTTATGTAGTAATGGTGCTCATATGGATACTCTTTGATAGCAATTTCACTGTTAGATACATAACTAACAGAAATCTACGCATATGTGTCAAAAGACATACATAACAATGTTAGTAACAGCCTTGTTTACAATAGCCCTGAATTAGAATGAACCAAAATGTCCATCAATTGTAGAGTATTTCAATGATAATATAATCACACACTGGAATGAAAATGATGGAACTACTGCTAAACATACAACCTAGATCTTACAAACATAATCATAAGTGAAAGAAATTTAGACACAAAATAACACACAAATTTTGATTCTACCTAGATAAAGTTAAAAACAGATAATAGTTACTCTATGATGTTATAAATCAGTATATGGATTTCCTTTTGTTGGCAGGGGGGATGTTGTTGGAGAGGAAATATGAAGAGAGCTTCTGGGGTGCTGGTCATGTGTATTTCTCAGTCTGAATAGTAGTTACAAGGGTATGTGAACTCTGTTGTAATTTGTCCAGTGATACATGATGGTTTGTACATTTTTATACATGCATGATACTTCAATAAAAATATCTGAAAAGCAACAACAGCAGTGGCAACAACAAAGCCCATTAGCCACAAGAAATAATCATGTAAATTGTTTTGTCAAATAAATGTGTTATAAATAACTTATCTCACTCTTTGGCATATATTTTTGTCCTCTTTTGATATACCCTAATTTTAGGTTTGTTTAATTTTTCAAACATGTCGTTTATGTTTAATACATTTGATGAAATCTGTTTAAGAAATGCTTATCTACTCCAACATCATATCAATGGGAATTTTATTTTTTATTTTTTATAACAATTTTATTAATTACACGTGTACATTTGGATCTTCAAAAGAGAGTGAAGTCTAAAGAAGTGGTGAAAGCAAGATGCTTTTATACTTTTTCTCCCCCCCCCCCCCTTTTTTTATTATACTTTAAGTTCTAGGGTACATGTGCACAACATGCAGGTTTGTTACATATGTGTATGTGTGCCATGTTGGTGTGCTTCACCCATTAACTCGTCATTTACATCAGGTATAACTATGAATGCTATCCCTCCCCCCTACCCACTCCCCAAAATAGGAGCCCGTGTGTGATGATCCCCTTCCTGTGTCCGAGTGATTTCATTGTTCAATTCCCACCTATGAGTGAGAACATGCGGTATTTGGTTTTCTGTTCTTGCGATAGTTTGCTGAGAATGATGGTTTCCAGCTGCATCCATGTCCCTACAAAGGACACAAACTCATCCTTTTTTATGGCTGCATAGTATTCCATAGTGTATATGTGCCACATTTTCTTAATCCAGTCTGTCACTGATGGACATTTGGGTTGATTCCAAGTCTTTGCTATTGTGAATAGTGCCACAATAAACATACATGTGCATGTGTCTTTATAGCAGTATGACTTAAAATCCTTTGGGTATATCCCCAGTAGTAGGATGGCTGGGTCAAATGGTATTTCTAGTTAGATCCTTGAGGAATCGCCACACTGTTTTCCACAATGGTTGAACTAGTTTACAGTCCCACCGACAGTGTAAAAGTGTTCCTATTTCTCCACATCCTCTCCAGCACCTGTTGTTTCCTGATTTTTTTAATGATTGCGTTTTCAACTGGTGTGAGATGGTATCTCTGATGGCGAGTGATGATGAGCATTTTTCATGTGTCTGTTGGCTGTATGAATGTCTTCTATTGAGATGTGTCTGTTCATATCCTTTGCCCACTTTTTGATGGGGTTGTTTGTTTTTTTCTTGTAAATTTGATTGAGTTCGTTATAGGTTCTGGATATTAGCCCTTTGTCAGATGAGTAGCTTGCAAAAATTTTCTTCCATTCTGTAGGTTGCCTGTTCACTCTGATGGTAGTTTCTTTTACTGTGCAGAAGCTCTTTAGTTTAATTAGATCCCATTTGTCAATTTTGGCTTTTGTTGCTGTTGCTTTTGGTGCTTTAGACATGAAGTCCTTGCCCATGCCTATGTCCTGAATGGTATTACCTAGGTTTTCTTCTAGGGTTTTTATAGTATTAGGTCTAACATTTAAGTCTCTAATCCATCTTGAATTAATTTTCATATAAGGAGTAAGGAAAGGGTCCAGTTTCAGCTTTCTACTTATGGCTAGCCAATTTTCCCAGCACCATTTATTAAATAGGGAATCTTTTCCCCATTTCTTGTTTTTGTCAGGTTTGTCAAAGATCAGATGGCTGTAGATGTGTGGTATTATTTCTGAGGGCTCTGTTCTGTTCCATTGGTCTATATCTCTGTTTTGGTACCAGTACCATGCTGTTTTGGTTACTGTAGCCTTGTGGCATAGTTTGAACTCAGGTAGCGTGATGCCTCCAGCTTTGTTCTTTGTTCTTTTAGGATTGTCTTGGCAATGCGGGCACTTTTTTGGTTCCATATGAACTTTAAAGCAGTTTTTTTCCAATTCTGTGAAGAAAGTCATTGGTAGCTTAATGGAGATGGCATTGAATCTATAAATTACCTTCGGCAGTATGGCCATTTTCACAATAGTGATTCTTCCTATCCATGAGCATGGTATGTTCTTCCATTTGTTTGTGTCCTCTTTTATTTCACTGAGCAGTGGTTTGTAGTTCTCCTTGAAGAGGTCCTTTACATCCCTTGTAAGTTGGATTCCTAGGTATTTTATTCTCTTTGAAGCTATTGTGAATGGGAGTTCATTCATGATTTGGCTCTCTGTTTGTCTGTTACTGGTGTATAAGAATGCTTGTGGTTTTTGCACATTGATTTTGTATCCTGAGACTTTGCTGAAGTTGCTTATCAGTTTAAGGAGATTTTGGGCTGAGACACGGGGTTTTCTAAATATACAGTCCTGTCAACTGCAAACAGGGATAATTTGACTTCTTCTTTTCCTAACTGAATACCCTTTATTTCTTTCTCTTGCCTGATTGCCCTAGCCAGAACTTCCAACACTATGTTGAATAGGAGTGGTGAGAGAGGGCATCCCTGTCTTGTGCCAGTTTTCAAAGGGAATACTTCCAGTTTTTGCCGATTCAGTATGATATTGGCTGGGGGTTTGTCATAAATAGCTCTTATTATTTTGAGGTACGTTCCATGAATACCAAATTTATTGAGAGTTTTTAGCATGAAGGACTGTTGAATTTTGTCAAAGGCCTTTTCTGCATGTGTTGAGATAATCGTGGTTTTTGTCTTTGGTTCTGTTTATATGCTGGATTACGTTTATTGATTTGCATATGTTGAACCAGCCTTGCATCCCAGGGATGAAGCCCACTTGATCATGGTGGATAAGCTTTTTGATGTGCTGCTGGATCTGGTTTGCCACTATTTTATTGAGGATTTTTGCATCGATGTTCATCAGAGATATTGGTCTAAAATTCTCTTTTTTTGTTGTATCTCTGTCAGGCTTTGGTATCAGGATGATGTTGGCCTCGTAAAATGAGTTAGGGAGGTTTTCTTCTTTTTCTATTGATTGGATTAGTTTCAGAAGGAATGGTACCAACTCCTCCTTTTACCTCTGGTAGAATTTGGCTGTGAATCCGTCTGGTCCTGGACTTTTTTTGGTTGGTAGGCTATTAATTATTGCCTCAATTTCAGAGCCTGCTATTGGTCCATTCCGGGATTTAACTTCTTCCTGGTTTAGTCTTGGGAGAGTGTAAGTGTCCAGGAAATTATCCATTTCTTCTAGGTTTTCTAGTTTATTTGCATAGAGGTGTTTATAGTATTCTCTGATGTAGTCTATGTTTCTGTGGTGTCGGTGGTGATATCCCCTTTATCATTTTTTATTGTATCTATTTGATTCTTCTCTCTTTTCTTCTTTATTAGTCTTGCTAGTGGTCTATCTATTTTGTTGATCTTTTCAAAAAACCAGCTCCTGGATTCACTGATTTTTTGGAGGGATTTTTGTGTCTCTATCTCCTTCAGTTCTGCTCTGATCTTAGTTATTTCCTGCCTTCTGCTAGCTTTTGAATGTGTTTGCTCTTGCTTCTCTAGGTTTTTTAATTGTGGTGTTAGGGTGTCAATTTTAGATCTTTCTGCTTTCTCTTGTGGGCATTTAGTACTATAAATTTCCCTCTACACATTGCTTTAAATGTGTCCCAGATATTCTGGTATGTTGTATCTTTGTTCTCATTGGTTTCAAAGAACATCTTTATTTCTGCCTTCATTTCATTATGTACGCAGTAATCATTCAGGAGCAGGTTGTTCAATTTCCATGTAGTTGAGTGGTTTTGCTTGACTTTCTCAGTTTTGAGTTCTAGTTTTATTGCACTGTGGTCTGAGTTACAGTTTGTTATAATTTCTTTTCTTTTACATTTGCTGAGGAGTGCTTTACTTCCATCTATGTGGTCAATTTTCAAATAAGTGCGATGTGGTGCTGGGAAGAATGTATATTCTGTTGATTTGGGGTGGAGAGTTCTGTAGATGTCTATTAGGTCTGCTTGGTGCAGAGTTGAGTTCAATTCCTGGATATCCTTGTGAACTTTCTGTCTCGTTGATCTGTCTAATGTTGACAGTGGAGTGTTAAAGTCTCCCATTATTATTGTATGGGAGTCTAAGTCTCTTTGTAAGTCTCTAAGGACTTGCTTTATGAATCTGGGTGCCCCTGGATTGGGTGCATATATATTTAGGATAGTTAGCTCTTCCTGATGAATTGATCCCTTTACCATTATGTAATGGCCTTCTTTGTCTCTTTTGATCTTTGATGGTTTAAAGTCTGTTTTATCAGAGACTAGGATTGCAACCCCTGCTTTTTTTTGTTTTCCATTTACTTGGTAGATCTTCCTCCATTCCTTTAGTTTAAGCCTATGTGTATCTCTGCATGTGAGATGGGTCTCCTGAATACAGAAAACTGATGGGTCTTGATTTTTTATCCAATTTGCCAGTCTGTGTCTTTTAATTGGACCATTTAGTCCACTTACATTTAAGGTTCATATTGTTATGTGTGAACTTGTTCCTATCATTATGACATTAGCTGGTCATTTGCTCACTAGTTGATGCAGTTTCTTCCTAGCATCGATGGACTTTACATTTTGACATGTTTTTGCAATGGCAGGTACCTGTTGTTCCTTTCCATGTTTAGTGCTTCCTTCAGGATCTCTTGTAGGGCAGGTCTGGTGTTGACAAAATCTCTAAGTAATTGCTTGTCTGTAAAGGATTTTATTTCTCCTTCACTTATGAAACTTAGTTTGGCTGGATATGAAATTCTGGGTTGAAAATTCTTTTCTTTAATAATGTTGAATATTGGCCCCCACTCTCTTCTGGCTTGTAGAGTTTCTGCCGAGAGATCTGCTGTTAGTCTGATGGGCTTCCCTTTGTGTGTAACCCGACCTTTCTCTCTGGCTGCCCTTAATAGTTTTTTCCTTCACTTCAGCTTTGGTGAATCTGACAATTATATGTCTTGCAGTTGCTCTTCTCGAGGAGTATCTTTGTGGCATTCTCTGTATTTCCTGAATTTGAATGTTGGCCTGCCTTACTAGGTTGGGAAAGTTCTCCTGGATGATATCCTGCAAAGTGTTTTCCAACCTGGTTCTACTTTCCCCGTCACTTTCAGGCACACCAATCAAACGTAGATTTGGTCTTTTCACATAATCCCATATTTCTTGGAGACTTTGTTCATTTCTTTTTACTCTTTTTTCTCCACACTTCTCTTCTCGCTTCATTTCATTCATTTGATCTTCAATCGCTGATACTCTCTCTTGCAGTTGATCAAGTCGGTTACTGAAGCTTGTGCATTTGTCACATAGTTCTCGTGTTATGGTTTTCATCTCTATCAGTTCTTTTAAGGTCTTCTCTGCATTGATTATTCTAGTTATCCATTTGTCCATTCTTTTTTCAAGGTTTTTAGTTCCTTTGCACTGGTTACGTAGTTCCTCCTTTAGCTCTGAGAAGTTTGATCGACTGAAGCCTTCTTCTTTCAACTTGTCAAAGTCATTCTTCATCCAGCTTTGTTCTGTTGCTGGCGATGAGCTGTGTTCCTTTGGAGGGGGAGAAGCGCTCTGACTTTTTGAATTTCTAGCTTTTCTGCACTGCTTTTTCCCCATCTTTGTGGTTTTATCTGCCTTTGGTCTTTGATTATGGTGACATACTGATGGGGTTTTGGTGTGGGTGTCCTTTCTGTTTGTTTTCCTTCTAACAGTCAGGACCCTCAGCTGTAGGTCTGTTGGAGTTTGCTTGAGGTCCACTCCAGACCCTGTTTGCCTGGGTATCGGCAGTGGAGGCTGCAGAAGATAGAATATTGCTGAACAGTGAGTACTGCTCTCTGATTCTTGCTCTGGAAGCTTCATCTCAGTGGTATACCCCACCATGTGAGGTGTGAGGTGTCGGTCTGCACCTAGTGGGGGATGTCTCCCAGTTAGGCTACTCAGGGGTCAGGGACCCACTTGAGCAGGCAGTCTGTCCGTTCTCAGATCTCAACCTCAGTGCTGGGAGATCCACTGATCTCTTCAAAACTGTCAGACAGGGGCAATTTGGGAATTTTATTTTTTAACTGTCAAATTTAGATCTACAAGTTACTTGGAATTTATGTTTGTATATTATGTGATGTAGAAATCAAATTTTTATTTTTTCTATGTAGATATGAATTTATTCAGTATCACTTATAGAAAAGATACTTCTTTGATATTGCAGTACATGGCACTTTTGTCATACGTCAAGAGTCCTTATATATGTAGGTGTGGATCTCAACATTTTTTGTTTTGTTCTTGTTTTGGATCTCAATTGTTATTCTATTCCCTTGATCTACATTTCTGTCCTTGTACCAGTACTATACTGTTCTGTTTACTGACACTTTGTATTAATATTTGATGGCTAATGTGAATCCTTGAAATTTGATTTTCCACAACTTAATACTGACTAATTTTGGTCCACTGTATTTTATATAAATTTTAAAATCAGCTTTCCAGTCTTTACCAAAAGAACGCTAGAACTTTAATTTGGAATGTGTTGAATCCATATATCAATTTTAGAGAAAACTCACAGCCTTACAATACTTATTGTTCTATTCCATGAGTATGGTATATCTCCCTATCCATTTATTTTTCATATTCCTCATATCTTACAGTGTAGAAATCATGTGTTTCTCATTAATTTTTTCCTAGTTGTTGAACATTTATTATTCTATTGTCAATAGTATCCTCTATTTAAATTGCATTTTCTAGTTGTTTTTGTTTAATAGAAATAGAATTGATTTTGTATATATACATTATATTTTATATATCACTTTCACATAGCTCTTAAGTTATATATTGTTTTATATTCAGCAAGTGTTATAAAGGTATTTATTAAGATTAGTAGTTTATCTGGAGATTCTTTCACTCTTAATAAGTATGCCCTCTGTGGATAATGATTTTATTTAATCCTTTCCAAACTTCATTATTTTATTTATTTTTATTGCTTTATTACCATTGCTGCAGCACAATGCTAAATAGAAATTACCATAAAAGACTTTGTGAACTTACTCCTGGTCACTGAGCAAAAGACTGTTTATGAGAATTAGTAAAATATTTGTAGATATTAACTTTTGAGAATTTAGCTGTCAATCCCAATATGACATGTTGGAGGTGATGCATTTTCTTCTTCCTGCTTTAAGATTTTTTCCTTTTGTTACTGGTTTTCAGCAGTTTTATGATAATATAAGTGGGTGTGATTTTCTCTTATATTTTTGTCCTGGTTGAAATTTATAGCACTTCTTAAATCTATAAATATATACCTTTAATTAGTTTTGAAAAATTCTTAGATAATATCTTTGCCTTGCCAATATCTTTTTAAACATTGCTTTTGCCTCAGGCTACTTCTATACACACATGTTGAGAAGCCAATCACATGTATAGTAGAATTTTCACCATGTGTTATTCACAATCTTCTGCATTTTCCTTTTTTCCTCTCTGTTCTTTAGCTTGGATATTTTCTGTGAGTTTGTATATTCCTATTAGATGGTTCCATCTAATCTTTCTGTTAAATTTATTTGTTGTGTTTCCAGTTCACATATTTTTAAGTTCTATAATTTCCTTGGACTATTTTTCTATTTTTTATATTCTTTATAATACATTTAATTTCTTGACTTTATTAATTCAATCATTTAAAAATTTCTGAAATATTTTATGAAAAATTGTAGAAATTATCTGATGTTCTAGATAATGTTATCTTCTTTTCTAGAGAATTTGCTTTTGCTTTGGCCAGCAGCTAGTGTTGGGACAGAAAACTACTATCCCGTCAGTCACTGGAGGCATTGGAAGCTGGGCTTCATTCTTTAGGAGAGCTTATCTACTTCAGATTTTTCCCTATCAGAGTTCACAACTTGAAGTTACAGCTGAAAGCCACGGTTGTTTACCTATTTGATAGGCCTTGACTCCAATTATCATCTTATTTTTGGTTAGACTACTAAATGTCCTGCTCAGCATCTCCTATTATCTGCTTTGTTCTCTGTTTCTCTTCTCCTGTTCTTAGCTAGTGTTTGCAAATTGCCAAAAAGTTTGAGAGGAAAAGAAGTGCTAAATGCCAGAGCATCTCCCCCTTGCATTTTCTCCAGGATATTGGCTTTGATGTCCCTTCTGCCTTAGTAGCTTTCCAATGTCTTAAAGAAATGTGTAACACTTCTGGTTGTTTTAGGTGGGAAGTTTATTCTGCAGTAAGCTTATCTGCCATTACCAGAAATAGGAACTATTTTGTAATAGTAAAACAAATGTATACTTTTGTACTACAATATTTAGTACTTCAGAGATCAGTTGGCACTTCCTGGATATTCCCAATCGGGAAAATGTGGTTGAAACTACACAGTTTTCTGGAGATGATTTAGGTTCTTCCCTTCTTACTGTAATTCTGTTTCTGGTTGATCTTATCCACTCCACAAGCTCTCGTCACTATTTCTATTCTGATGAATCCCAAATATTTACATGTAAAGAAATTATATCCCCTGAAGTATAGAACCATAAATCTAAATGCCAACTGGATATTGACACTAAGACAACTCACAGGTGCTTCACAATTACATATACAAGGTTGAATATCTCATCTTCTCTCTACTCTTCCAAACAAAGCTACCTCATTATCCTTTATCCCCTAGCTCAGTAAGCACCCCCAGCTGTCAAGCAATATACCCGCTCATCATCCACAGTTCTCATTACTCTCTCATCCTCATATCTAATCCCTCACTAAGGCCTGATATTTCAACCTCATTGTTATTTTTGGAATTCACCTTTTTCCATTTTTTGGTTACTAATTTGCTTTCTTGGAATTTTAAAACTGTCAATATTAATCTCCCTGCTTCCAACAAAAGACATATATTTTCCACATATTCCCCCTAAATCATCTTTGAAAAACAGTAGCAGGATGTTGCCATTCTGTTGCTTAAAATCCCTCAGTAATTTTGTAATTTTCCAATTCTCCATATTCTGCTGGACGGTATCCAAATGTTTTAACTGAATACACACACACACAAATACACACATACACCCACATACATTTTATGATTGAAAAGTTGAGTTTAATAGAAAGATAGAACATCTAGAAGACAAAAACAGTTGTAGTCAGAAATTCTGGTACGCAAAGTAAGAGCGAGAGCAAGAACTAGAGGTGTAACTCTGAATTATAATATTGGGTTGGTCTTCTACAGATGAGACATAAAGTGGTGAGAATCAATAAGAACAACTAAGGAAAGATAATGAAAGAACAAAAGACAAGTGGATTAAAGACAGATATGTGGTGAAAGAGAAAAACATTTCTACAGAAGAGACCCCCAAAATAAATTCATTGCAGGTAGTAAGATGAATAGAAGTCAAATGTCTTGGGGAAGATAGGATTGGTTGCTTGTGTATGTTAATTAATGCAAAAAGATCAAACAGAAGGACTGACTTTATGGCCCTGAAGAGCTCTGACAACAGAATCAAAATCCAGATGCATTTCTAAGACATCACACTGGGAACAGGGACTTGTAATGGCTTATCTACAAAGTGCAAAAAGATGTGTGTAACCAAAAGGTTGTCATTTCCTCTAAAACAAATTTTACTGAAGTGAAACTGTAACTACCGGGTATAGCCATTAATAGAACACTAAAACTATGGAACCTTCTCTCTTCTCCTCAGGCCAGCCATAAAGCCCTGTGAAGCTCTATTAATAACACTGCTGTTTTGTTCTCTGGCAGCTCTTGGTGCCAGCAGGCTTGGTGCCAATTTGTGGTTGAGCCCCTCCCTGGGAGAAATCATGCCACTCAGAGACAGCTGATAAGTCAAGCCTATTTTCCCACTTTCTTCACTGTATTTTACCTGTCTGAAGAATTTGTTTATGGATTTGATTTCTGTAGAGATAATAATCACAGGATTCAGTGGTATAGCATTCCTCTATGCATTTTCTTCCTGCACATTTGTGTGTGTGTGAAGATACTCTTTCTAATTCCCTTTCAAGACAAATTATTAATTATTCTCCACTGTACCTAACGGTTATCAACACTACAGAGACACCGTTGGTTAACAAAAGTTCTCACTTTTGAGCATAATGAGCAAGTGCCAGTGAGAAAACATTTATCTAATTAGAGACTTTTATATTTTCTTGAGGAAATAAAAACCAAAATACATTTAAGATATAGTGCTGTTTGTGCATATGTAGTACATTGGTTTTTTGTGTTTTTTTTTTTTTTTTTTTTTTCAGACGGAGTCTCACTCTGTCTCCCAGGCTGGAGTGCAGTGGCGCCATCTCGGCTCACTGCAACCCCCGCCTCTTAGGATCAAGCGATTCTCCCGCCTTAGCCTCCGGAGTAGCTGGGATTACAGGCGCACACCACCGTGCCCAGCAAATTTTTGTATTTTTATGGAGATGGGGTTTCGCCATGTTGGCCAGACCAGTCTTGAACTCCTGACCTCAGGTTATCCGCCCACCTCGTCCTCCCAAAGTGCTGGGATTACAGGCGTGAGCCACAGTGCCTGGCCAGTAAATTGTTTTAAAAGTTTTATTTATATTCATATTAGATAACCTTTTGGGTGGCACATTTCACAACACAGATGCACTTCTTAACAGTCCTCCATTCGTCAGCGTTGTAAAAAAGGAAGTGGCACGTTTGCATGTAGTTCTTCTGAGACGGAGATTTAGGGTCAACTTTGCCAAGGTGTGTAGCTGGAGAAAGGGAGATCGAGACAGACATATTGGTCCAGGAAGAGAAGGGGGTAAAACCAGCAATAGAAAGAAAGAGGGCCAATGCCATAGCAGTGGGATGGGGTGAAAACAAGAAAAAGAAAAATGCCTCAGGGTTTGGTGGAGGGTTTGTTTTACCTTTTTAAGATAATACTCATGGTCAGCTTCCCAGCTTCTTAAATCTGGACACTGTAATGATTTTGGATGACTCCATTCCATGACCTGTTTCAAGGTAGGTTTTTGGAAAATAGGAGTTAAATATAGGCTTTCTTTCCTACGTATTCAGTTGCGTTTTTTTCTTTTCAATTTAGAAATATTGTTTTATTTCACGTTCCCTTACTTATATTTAATTGAGAAGGTGTTGGCCATTTTATCCGTCTTTAAACATTATTTTCTATCTAGAAAATCTGACCTCAAACAAATATACTCAGTTCTACATTATAAAAGATATTACAATGAATTTAATGCTTAAAACTCATTCTGGAAGTGACAATAGAAGCAGGTTCAAAGATATTCACTGACACTTTGTGGCAAACGGTGGAACTACAGTATATTTTGGCCAAGTTGTTGCCTGATTTTTTTATGTGTATAATATAACAAATAACAATCAAGAAGTTGTTATACTATTTATTTTTTTATGTACTTATATATGTAAATTAAATAAACAACCAAGAAATTGCAAAGTGTTTTATTAAGATAATATCTAAACTGAAATATCACAACTTACTACAAATAATACTTTGTTTCAAAAATAATTTGAATAGCATATAAAAATCACAGTTGCTGTGATTAACATTGCATTAATATATTGGAACTCAGGTTTTTTGAAAAATTGTGTTGTCTTTCAATCTTTTAAAAGGTATCACATTTATAAAATGAGTCATTAAGATTATCCCTGGGCATTTTCATTCTGTATTGAAGGTTTTTGAGGGACATCACCATTAGTGCAAAGTGTATTTCACATTTTGTAGTCTGTCTTGCCATGGCAACTTTTGTTTTGTTTTGTTTTTGAGATGGAGCCTCACTCTGTCGTCCAGGCTGGAGTTCAGTGGTGCAATCTCGACTCACAGCAGCCTCCACCTCCCAGGTTTGAGCGATTCTCCTGCCTCAGCCTCCTGAGTAGCTGGGATTACAGGCTCCCACTACCAAGCCTGGCTAATTTTTGTATTTTTTAGTAGAGACAGGGTTTCACCCTGTTGGCAGTCTGGTCTCGAACTCCTGATCTCAGGGGATCCACCCACCTCAGCCTCCCAAAATACTGAGATTATAGGTGTGAGCCACCGTGCCCAGTCAGCAACTAATTTTTTAAATTCTGGTAAAATATACATAATATATACAATTCAATAACTTAATCAGTTTTAAGTGTATAGTTCAATGACATTAAGTATATTCGCCTTATAGTGCAACCATCGCCACTGTCCACCTCCAGAACATTTAACATTTTTTAAAACTGAAACTCTTTATTCATGAAAAATAATGTCTCCTTCTCCTCTTCTCCTAGCCCCTGGGGAGAAAAAAATTCTACTTTCTATCTGTCTGATTTGATTGCTCTGAGTACCTCATATTCGTGGAATCATGTAATCATTGTCCCTTTCTGTTTTTACCTTATTTTAATATAACCAAAATTAAATAAATAAGCAAATTCTTTAAATAAAATTGATATATTTAGTACAGATCCTTTTGAGACACTCAGTGGTCTACTAATTATGTACCATGTCCAATCACATCACAATATCATAAATTTTATAGTCCATTATTAGTTGACATTTTAAGGCCAAAGTATATGTTTAATAAGAGATGCAATCTTACATATGCAGTTTACATGTTCTTAATCCAGTCTTAGCACCAGCATATCACCTTAGTTTACATTTGTCTAAGTGCAAGTATTGGTTTTGGAATGTAATTTGGCTCATATACAATCTGTAAGATACTAAAACAAAAGCCAGTTTATTATAAGTGAAATAACGGCAAAGGCCTTTTTAAAAACAATGTATTATTTTCCCATTTGAAAATCAGTTTCGTCTTGAGCCCATAAAATAACAGGAAAATAATTTACATCATAAAGTCTATATCTGAATATTATTTAACACATTTTATAAAGATATCCTTCTTTGCATCATGGCTGCAGATGTTCTCATGCAGCTTGAGCCACTTTCCATGTCTTACAGAGAATGTGCAGGAGCTATATATCATCTGATTCTTTCAGAGAAGGAGCTGGTAAGACAAATGATAGTCTGAAAGATAAAGGAAAAAAAAATTGTATCTTCTTGGCACCTCTGCATTTCAAAAATACTATTTCAATAAAGCCCATGTTAGAGGTGGAAGTCAAGAATTCATTGAATCTGCATTCTTGCTTTCTGCTATCTTCTTTCACCCTCATATGCTCAATTATTCCTCACTTATTCCTGGTTAATGAAGGCAGGCTTTTAAATACAGACTAACCATAAATTGACTTTAATATTGGTGCTTAATGGTTATTCACAGAACTGATTTAAAATGTAGTATCAAGTTCAGGTCCTGGGGCTTACCAAAGTTCATCAGAGGACAGTACATGGTGAATTGAGAACCATAGCCTGCTTTAAGTCTAAGAGAATATTGACAAACAGCTAAGTTCTCTTTGAGCTCTCAGGTTTCACTCAAAAGAAATAAAGAAAGTAAATTCTCTGTTTAGCCATTGGGGCTTTTTTCTCCTTTAAAAGAATTTGTTCATGGGAAAATATACCATACCAATGGCAGCAACATACTCTAAGTTTATGAGTAAATCGATTCCATACATAGTTACTACAGAGTGTATTATAGGCAGTATTTTTGCTGGGAGAAAAGCAGCAGAAACTTGGCAAAGTAAGGGAAAGAGAAAAGGCAGCTTATAATGATAAAGAGCCTTTGTGCCAGTAGGGAGAGAAGAAAAAATAACAAAAGGAATTCACAATGATTCACAGTAATTATAGAATGCAATTTATGGCCATGAAGGGTACAACATGTGATTGGGTATCAAAGAAGAAAGAAGTCATGTTAATTTAACCCGATTAAAATATATATTGTGAAGCAGAAACTTTTTTATTTGGTTGGTTGATCAGTTGATTTTGGATAGTTTTGGGTAGTATTTAATTAGTTAAAAAGCTATTGAAATGGAATATGGGCCATTTCCAGACAGAGGAATGGTATGAGTGATGGCCTGGGCATGGAATATGTTTGATACACAGTGAAATATCAGATTCACTCTGGTGCTCTGTGTATTTTATGGGAAACATTATAAAGGATAAAGGGCAAAAATTCAACTGAAACACAGTTACTATCGGCCATCTGAGAATTGTGTACTGTCCAGGAGAAAAGAGAGCTCTCTCAGTGAAACGGAAGAGTTAATACAACAACACATTGTGTCTGTCTGTACTCCTATATATTTTGTTCATTAAAGACATTAATGGATTTTATCCATTTTATGACATTTATTATTTTATGACGTTTATCCATTAATGACATTAATGGATAAAATATATAGGAGTACAGACAGGCACAATGCAGGAGAAACTATTAGGAGGACACTGCAATACTCTAGCTAATGGTTACAACAATCTGACACTGGGTATTTGCAATAGGAATAGAAAGAATGTAATAGAGGAAAGAGATATTTTGGAGATTTCAAGCATAATTAATGGGAGAAAATGGAAGGTTATTATATTTCAGAGAAGCATAAAGTCCAGTGATAACTTTAACTTGTATAAATTTAGTGTGCTCTCAGGAGAAGTTGATGTTTACTTTGTTCTTTTAGAATCTTGCACGGGTGAGTGGGTTACTGAATAAACAAATGTTTGTCTATCACAAATTTAGAGGATGTGCTCTTGTAGATATATAGTAGTTCTGAATAGTCCATTTAAAGACAGATACTAGGTTTAGGTTTTCTTCCAGGGTTTCTAGAGTTTCACGTCTTACTTTTAAGTCTGTAATCCTTCTTCAATTGCTATTTGTATATGGTGAGAGTTATGGGTCCAGTTTTGTTCTTCTACATGTGGCTAATCCGATTTTCCCAGCACCGTTGATTGAATAAGGTGTCCTTTCCCCAGTGTCTATTTTTGTTGACTTTGTTGAAGATAAACTGGCTGTAGGAATGAGTCTTTATTTCTGGGTTTTCTATTATGTTCTATTGATCCATATGTCTATTTTTATACCATTAATAGTAGCATGCTGTTTTGGTTACTATAGCCTTGTAGTATAATTTGAAGTCAGTTAATATGATACCTCCAGCTTTGTTCATTTTGGTTAAGATTCATTTGATATTTGGGCAGAGCCACAGTCTTTAAATATTTGAATGGACATATTGTGACAACCACACTTAACATATTTTTAAGTGGCACAGTAATATTATCTAACACAAACTCAAAATTCAAGTGTATCCAATAGTCCCAATAGCTTTCTTTATAAACATCTTTTTTTTTCTTTGTATTTCTTGTTAGGATTGAAAGGTAAATAACCTAGCATCTAAACAAGGGAACCAATGTGTGTGTGTGTATACACACACACACACACACACACACACACACACACACACACACATATATATATATAGCCTTGGCTTTTAAGAAAGCTTACAAGATCTCAAACTGTCTTAATAGAGTGACAATAACCAAATCAATCATCCTTCTCATTGCTACTCTGGGTAGAATGCACCTGGAGAAATGACTGCAGTTATGGATAGCTCACTGAGAGCTATTACTGGTAATCTGAAGTGTGTTCAGAATAAAATAACCAGGGTGATGGGGAATGAAAAACCCAAAAGTTTCACATGATAGATTCTGATGATCTTTAGGCTGGAGAAGCATAGGCTAGGGAAGTGGGCATAGCTCTTATTGTTAAACACTTGAATGAGTGCCTTTATGATTTGAATTCTGCTTCTCCAAAAAGATATGATTAAGTCCTAATGATCATTACTCAGAATGTGACCTTATTTGGAAATGGGGTCACTGCAGATATAATTTGATATGGTAAAGTCATATTGCAGTAGGGTGGGCCTTTAATCCAATATGACTGGGATCCTTATAAGATCATGGCCATGTGAAGATAGAAACACAGTAGAATGTCAGGCACTGACAAAGGCAGAAATTGGAGTTGTACTGCTGCGAGCCAAAGAGCACCAAAGATTGCCTGCAAACCACCAGAAAATACGAAGAGACAAAGGAGAATTTTACTACAGCTTTCAGAGACAGGACAGCCCTGCTAACACCTTGATTTGAGACATCTAGCTCCAGAACTGTGAGACAATAAGTTTGTATTGTTTTAAGACATCAGGTTTATGGTACTTTGTTACAGCAGCCCTAGAAAACGAATACAATGTACATAAATAGGTAAGGTTTATTCGTTCAGTTCCAAGAAATAATTAGGATGTAGTAAGCAGAAATGAAGGGAAAACAGAACATGAACAAGAACTTGCTAGTAATTAAAGCCACTACAAAATGAACTCAAGGGCTCCAGCAGGTTTTAAATTACCTAGTATTATAAATGTTCAAGCAGGATGAATCAGAGATGGTGCAGAGGTGATTACTCATGCATCAGATGGAAGGTTAGACTGAATAACCTCCAAGTGAAATATTATATGATCCTATCTTAAAGCCCTGTCAAATAAAGGCTGGTAGCTTCCTTTTCATTTTCTGCTCCAATCAAGAGGATATATGGATGATATAGCATGGCGGATAAGACTGAAATTCAAGATATAGTACTTAGTTTTACTTTTACGTACTCCAGTACTTAATTTTTTCTTAGGCAGGTCCCTTAACTTCTCTCTCCTTATTTTCCCATCTGTTAAACAGAGATATTAATACTATTCACTTCATAATGTTATTATGATGACACTAGTTAATAATTTAAAATGCTTAGAACAAGGCACAGCACATAGTAATGACTAAAGAGGTGTTTTTGAACATGTACTTGCTCTACTATTATCTAGATTGCCTATATCTAATGCATTAAGTCTTCCCACCAGCGCCATTCCTTATATCCAAAATACAGGGTTAAAAGATTAGAAATAATTGCATGTTTTCTAAAAGTCCTGTGCATTTTTCTAGATCTAATATTGTACTATTTGGACAACTTGTTGACCAAGTACCAGAAATATAATATTTTTTGTCAATTTTCTCATAACAAACTGTGATAATGTGTTTGTCAACTGCTAGGATGGGTTTGTGTGTGTGTGTGTGAATGTGTGTGTGTGTGTGTGTGTGTGTTTCAAGTGTTTATAGAAAATAAATCACTCAATGGCATCATTTTCAAATAATAATGACTACAGCTACCCTGATTAAGGTTCACCTGAGTTTTGGATATTACCACGCAAGAGTTACAGGATGATGTGAAGTTTTCAAAATTAAATCCTCCCAAATCCAGGTATTTTGTTAAATTGACATCTGTTGATAGCTGACAGCCAAATTCAGCTTCAGGAACTAGTAAGAACATTTTCCAGCTTATGAAACTATTAATAAAAGTTACATAATTGTCAAAAGAAATCCTCATTCAGTGATTTAAATGTAACAAAATGAGGTTTTATTTATTCACTATATAAAGATACTAATCCCTGCATTATTTGGGTGCATGGGTGACAGCTCTGACAAGTTTGTGATGCCCCAGACAAATTCAGTAATGTTCACTGAAGCAAACCCATGAATAGATGTGATGGCAGTGTGTACACCTGTGTAACTCCAGAGCTAGTGATTATGTAACTTTTACATATGTCAGACCAAGGGAGGACAGAGAATGGAGGAACTGGATGTTCTTTCAGTAAAGAGCAACTGAATGAGACAGGACAGCTTTTGAACTGGGGATACACTAGAAGGTAATGAGGGAGGCTGGCTATGAAAGTATTGAAAACTATGTTTGATTGCAGGTTGATGTTTAGAGGCCCTAAGGTAATAGAAAGGAGGCAAAATTGAGTGTCTGGAACTTATATGTACTTTATCACAGTACTCTCATTTTCACCAAAGAAGGCAACCCATGTGGTGAAAAGACCACAAGTATTGGAGCTAAAGCCAAGTTATAGCTGTAGTTTTATATTTTGTGAGCCCGTATGTCCTCAGACAAGTTTTGTGAATTAACTTCCTGTGTCTCAGCTTCCTGTTTTATAAAATGTGGGTAATATCATTGTCCCTTCAGATTGTTGTCAGCATTAAAAAACATAAGTATATGAACCATCTAGCTCAGTATTTGGCAATGGTGGGAGCTGAATAATTTTTGGCTCTCACCTTAAAAGAAACTATTTGTTAAAAGTTCCAAATGCAGGATTTAGGAGCAGATATGGGTCAAGGTCATGGATGAGGTAAACACTACAGTGCAATAAAAATTGCTAGTTCCTAATTTATCTTAACTCAGCAACCATTTCTTGAGACTCTACTACATATTGAGTACTGAGGGAACAGAAAGATGATTCAAAGACCATTTTAAAACTTCTGAAACTTGCAATTCAAAATCAAGTGAAAATAAATACAGCCTTATGATTTATTGAGAAGTATCATGCAAGGCAAATGAACTGATTTTAAGCATGTACTTAGCATTCACACAGATTGACAGATTCAGTGAAAACACAACATGGCCTTCAAGTATTTTTCCTTTTAAATACATGTTTGTGGACTTTATAGAAATATTGACATTGTTTCCTCACCAATATCTTATTTTCTTTGTTGAGTGACCATTCCTTTTTCTTTTCAAATTAGTTTGTGTGGCAGTGTGGAAGAACCACCACATGAGGACAGTAACCAACTACTTCATAGTCAATCTTTCTCTGGCTGATGTGCTTGTGACCATCACCTGCCTTCCAGCCACACTGCTCGTGGATATCACTGAGACCTGGTTTTTTGGACAGTCCCTTTGCAAAGTGATTCCTTATCTACAGGTAATTGTTTTTTTTAATGTTTTTTTGAAGCTACTAAAAAAGTGTTCAGTCATAGCCATGACCCTTATGGTAAATTAACTAGTGAATTGAGAAATGTATTTGCCTAAGGCATTGAGAAACTGAAGGAAAATAATACTTGAGAATTTATGGGGAAATGAGTTAAGTTCTGGGTAAAAATAAAGCAACAATCTGCCAAATCATCATTAGATGCTGCACAAAAATTTTTGAACAACTTTTTTGATTCCTTGTTTGATTCCAAAAGTTTGATTTTGCACAAACTTTTTTGATTCCTAATTTCCCCATTGTTAAATAAGAAACTTGAACCAATTAATGAGTTAACCAATTAATGATCTCCCCAAACCAATTATTGATCTTTCTCTTGACCCAATTAATTATCTTCCAGTCCAAATCATTGAGGATATTTGTTTTTACCAGTGATTTTATTTTATACTGAAGAATTAAGACCTACTTGGTCAAATCAGTGCCATGAACAGGTTTTAGTGTAGATTCTAATTCAAACTACCAGATATGGAATCTCCATTCTGCCATTCACCAATTGTATGCTATCAAGCCAAATAGTTATAATTCACTTATCTAAAAGGATAATTTTAATGAGATCTACCTCATATGGTTGCTGTGACCGTTTACTTAGATAATTAATATAAATAACTTGGCTCAGTGATTACCCTCTGGAAGATGATGATTTTATAAAAATAGTATGTTCTCAATAAACATCAATTATCAGCATCAGAATCACCATTAGTAGTTGTTTTTCTTTCCTTAAGAGTGAAAACAGCTTCTTTTTCTATTTAATTGCCATTTCAGTAATTAAGAACAAATACTTTCAGAGATTAGTGTTCTGATTGTTATTATAGCTCTAAAATTCTTGAAACAAAAGATTCATAAGATGATGTTCACATTCATACATCCATCCTAAAGGATGGATTTCCCTTACGAATTGGACAGCAAGTGAAATGATGACCACTCTCTACTTGTCTTCCCATAGTCTTCCAGCATCCTCAGTTGTTACTCCATGCAGTCTCCCAGATGGTGATTATAATATTTTAAGGAAGCAGAAAATAATCTCCCAGTAACAAAAAATTAGTGGGTGGGGTGGGCATAAATAGCCTATTACTAGGCATTATGCTGAATGAAATGTTGCAAAGAGATATTTAGTTCAATAGTTCCTCAGTGACCTCTTATTTAAAAAAGTGAAAAAAATTTAAGGTTAAACTTCTTTTTTATAGAATAGTAAGTGGAAAATACTATAGAAGTTATAAGCTCCATGCATATATTATGTTTAATTATAAAGCTAGTTTGGGTCAGCCTACTGAAAATGATGAATGGATTACAAAATGAACAGTAGCACATTGTTTTGAGGAAATAGTACATGGGACAACAGAGAAAAATATCCTCATAGAAGAAAAGTTAGTAAGAAATGAATGGCTCTGGTGGTGTTTGCATAGAGGCACTAGGAAAATAATACATTTCAGATAATTCTAATATTTCATTATCTCTGTGGTACTTCCAGAAAGCCTTTTACCTCTCTCGGTTTCAATAACTACCCAGGAAAATATTTTGAGGATTCTCTTAAGTTTTGGTATGGCTGCAGTTGCCTAGAGTCTTCAACTGACTGGGAACATTTCATGTTCTCTCTGTGAACCAGAAGATTCCCTGGTGATAGGTGAAATGATAAGGGCAGGTGCAATCATGTGCTAATGCAGAGCGATAGCTTTCTGCAGAGTAGGCATCTCAGAGTTTCCTGTGAGTATTTGCACTAGAGGACAGAATGGAAGCAGTGTAACCAGCTAGTGATGCAGGGCATGAGTGTCTCTTGCAATCACTGACAGTCCCCTTTCACACAGCAGAACTACTTAACAAGTCTTAAAGTCCAAGGAACATCTTCATCTCTGGAAGAATTCTGTCTGCCTCTCCACACACAGTGTCCGATCTAATCAGTTCCTTAGCTGATCCTCTTCTCCATAGAGCAAGGAAAAAAAACTACTGGGTAATCACATGATGCAAAAGACTAGATCCATTTGTTACGCCATCCAACATTACTTCTTGACCGAAAGGTGTAAATGCACCAAGAGATTCGTGCATGGGTAAAACTAGTATCTCAAAATTCTTGATATTTATTGCCTCATTTTTCATAGAATTTTCCCAAATGCAATGAACAGTGCCGATGGGCAATAAACACATAATTTAAATTTGAGCAGTTTTTCTCCCGAGTTGTGACATTCTGAAAAGAATGACTTATATCCCTGATATGATATTTATGTCTTACTGAATATTTTAAAACACATTACATCATGCCCAGCCACATTTTAAAGTTATTTGGTTGCATTTTAGATTATTTGGGCATTTGCTAATTTGCTATAATTTATATGTTCTTTTCCTTCTAAATACAATACAGCCTTTAGATTTATGAGTGATATGCTGTAACGCATTGGCAAATGCACAAAAATCTTAAAAATCTCACAAATGTTATAAAGCTTGGCCAAATAATTAAAATGACTCTTTTGTATCTTTAATAATTGTATAACTCCAAGACAATTAATATGTATTTGGTTATTTGCTGAATAATTATGTATTTCACTTCTCTTCCAACAATGACAATAGCATTGGTTACTTTTTCAGAGTGATTTTTCTTTTTTAACTGCAGAAGAAGCCCTACATAGAAAATGTTTAAAAACAAAACAAAACAAAACAAAAAAAATCCAAAAAAAAGCCAAGTGAGATGTGGGAGGTGGGCAATGGGTGATCAAACAAGCTCCCTCTCTTTCAGTCATACTTTGCAACCTTTCTACCTATTAGTGTTTATCATCCAAATCTGTGATTTGGCAAAATTTTCATTTCTCCTTATAGTGAATATTTAAGGTCACCTTTACATATCTATTTGCTAGTATAAAACAGTGGACTTCTCTACTAAAGGAAATTTCCAAATACTACCCAGTGTGAAAGGTGCCCATAGTATAGGTCAAAGGCCAAGTACCTGAAGGCAGACGAAAATTCCCATTATCTCTCCACTTCATTCTCAACATTCATAATCCACACTAGATTCATTTCTCAAATGACTTACTATTAGACTGACTTGAGCTAATATCAGAATCCAAATGAAAAAGATACCCAGAAGTACACGCTTAGAAGTTAAAAGCAATAACAAAACTTTCACTTATAATTACTCATGATAAAATGCAATTTTATATCACCTCCAAGAAACTTTTATACCCTGCACATAACTGTATATTAATGTGTCAAATACACAAGCAAATATAGTAGTTCAAACAATGAATATTAACTCACTGATTGTCAAGGGTTCATTCAATGGATTGGTTCATTCTACTATTAGATAAATCACACTAGCATATTCCCCACTTTTCTGTGTGATGAAAGGCAGTGCTCCCTGGGTCACTGTTGGTGCTGGATGTCAGTCTTTCAAGTGAACTGATATGAATTGATCATTATGACCTAATGGCATTAGGAAACACTAGAAATGACATTCATATTTGAACCATGCTACATCTATCCCATTTATCCATGTTGATTAGATTAATGGATTATAAATTACTAAGCCTTAATGAACACTCTGTACTTCTAGTTGCTAGAGAGGATTAACATATCTCTAGCCCAGAAGCTATGAAAAGGTTACTGTGCAAATTTATACAACCATAGTTCTATTCCCAGGTTAGCAATGGTATTGAGGGGCTCGAGGTGCTTAACTTGTTTGCAGAGAAGGAATGGATGTTGTAGAGAATAAGGTGAGATTGGTTTGAGAAAGGAAGTTGAAGGTACTCTAAGGTAGCAGTAAGAAATTTCCAGGAGTCACTAATCAACTTAAGCCCATTCTCACAGAGTCCAGCCCTTTAAAATTACACTCAAAATTATATTAGTCTCCCATAATTTAGCAAAGGTTAGGCTTTCACTTGTAATTTTATGAATATTCTTCTCTGAAAAGCAATCTGTTCCAATTAAAATATAGAACTTCAAGCTCAAGAATGAAAGATAAAACTAATAGTATAATCATTATCATAATTATTATTATAATCATAAGTAATAGCAAACACACAGCACTTATATGCCAGCCCTGGAATAGACATTTTCATCTCAGCTAACTGTCCATACAATTCCATGGTTAAGTAGTATTAATCATCCACATTTTACAGATGAGAAAACTGAGGAACGGAGAGGTTAAATAACCTCCCTAAGATCACTCCGTAAGTCAGATGGGATTCATGCCCAGAAAACCTGGCTGCAGACTTGATTCCAACTATACTCTTCTGCTTCTCCCATAGAGAAACAAAAGAATCATAGTTGGTAAGAATCTTATCCTGTTGATTTCCTTCATTTAGCACACACACACACACAACACACAACACACACATTAGGCCCAAAGCTGTAAAGTGAGTGAGTCAATAGTGTGCAGCTAGCTGATGAGAGAGAGAGAACAGATAGATCATCCTGACAGTCCAGAGACTTCCTGCACTGTTGCACTGGCTCTTAGATCTCTTTCACTCGTTTGTACTTATAATCAACGTATCAACAAGAGAGGTCCTCATGTAAAAGACTGAGATATCTACCCTTTCCACATGTTATGAGGTCAATATAACCAGGACAGAAAAATAGAGGAAGATGACTGGACTACATCTACTGTCTTCAATTAAGGCTCACCACTATTAATGGATTAACAAATATTTGTTTTAAAGATATGCAAGTATACATTCGCTGTAATACTATTCACAATAACAAAAATGTGCAATCAACCTAAATTTCCATCAATGATAGACTGGATAAAGATAATGTGGTGCATATACACCATGGAATACTATGTGGCCATAAAAAAGAATGAGATCATGTCCTTTGCAGCAACATGAATGGTGCTGGAGGTCGTTATCCTTAGCAAACAAAGGCAGGAACAGAAAATCAAATACCACATGTTCTCATTTATAAGTAGGAGCTAAATGATGAGAACACATGGACACATAAAGGGGAACAACATGCACTGGGGCCTTTCAGAGGGTAGAGGGTGGAAGGAGAGAGAGGATCAGGAAAAATAAGCAATGGATACTTGGCTTAATACCTGGGTGATGACATAATCTGTACAAAACTCCATGACAGACATTTACCTATGTAACAAACCTGCACATGTACCCCTGAAATTAAAATAGAAGTTAAAAAGAAAATATTTATTAAATGCATAATGGACATCAAATGTTGTATCAGATATTGGTGACACAGTTGTGGAAAAAAACAGAAGCAGTCCCTCCTAGCATAGAGCTTTGTTCCAATAGAGAAAACAGATGATAAATAAGCAAATTAAGTGAATAATTTCCTACTTTATACATTTTGAAAAGAAAAGAAATAACAATCTGTAAAAAAATGTAAAAGAAATCAAAAGTCTTTTTAAAGGGAGAGGGGATTCTGAGACTGATATCAGAATCAATATTTCATCCAGTATAAGAAAGCACATTGAATATAATTACATCAACTAATCATGTGGATCCAGACATTTTTAACTTTTTTTTTTCCCCTTTTTTAGTGCTGTTGTTATTTCCTTAAAGTGCCAAGTTAAAGAATGATTTGTGGTGTTGTTAATGATATAAAAATTTTGACTGGGTGAGCTTATCTAGTTTTTGGAGTCACATTGCCTAGGCTAGCAGTAAGCAAACTGTCGTAAGGAGATTCGTATACAGAATTCTCTTGTAACATGACTCGTAACTTTCCTTGGGTGCTACATGTTGAAAATGCACTGATGTGCAAATAGCCCTTATTATTTGAAAATATGAAATAAGCTACCTATAATTAAAAAACGTTAATTAAATATAATTTCAATCCAATGTCTATATGATAATTTAAAAGAAAGACATTTTTCTTTATAAGTGAGACTTTTCCAGTTTGGACTAAACATATGTGTTTTATTTTATTTTTTCTATATGAGGGTATGATTTCTTCCAATCAATGGAAAAGTTACAGGACAAAATAATTACAGTAATTATTTAAAGAATGCCATATTCTAAATTAAGACATTTGGAATAAAAAAAAGATTGCCAAGTTTTCATCATACATTTTCATGTTTAACAATAAACATGCATTTAAAAATATATTTCTAATATTTCATTTTTCTTTTTGGTATAATTTCTTTTTAAATAGAAAGCACTTGCATGCATTTTTTTTTTTTTTTGGCAACTTTGCTTATATGTCATGACTACCTTTCTCGTATAGTAAATATAGTAAGAGTAACTCTTTTAACAGCTGGTGCTTCTCTATTACTATGATTTTTCTTTTCTCTAGACCGTGTCAGTGTCTGTGTCTGTCCTCACACTGAGCTGTATCGCCTTGGATCGGTGGTATGCAATCTGTCACCCTTTGATGTTTAAGAGCACAGCAAAGCGGGCCCGTAACAGCATTGTCATCATCTGGATTGTCTCCTGCATTATAATGATTCCTCAGGCCATCGTCATGGAGTGCAGCTCCATGTTCCCGGGCTTAGCCAATAAAACCACCCTCTTTACAGTGTGTGATGAGCGCTGGGGTGGTAAGTACCTGATGGCGCATGAACTGACATTTATATTACAGCAGCAAATTGAAAATTGGATTAGCATAGCCATTGTAAAGCTGGGCTTATATATTTTATTGA
This sequence comes from Chlorocebus sabaeus, assembly GCF_047675955.1. NCBI lineage: Eukaryota > Metazoa > Chordata > Mammalia > Primates > Cercopithecidae > Chlorocebus > Chlorocebus sabaeus. The sequence goes on from NC_132920.1 coordinate 58,235,876, forward strand.
CATTTGTGAATACAGTTTTGCAAGAGCATGAAAAGCAACTTGAATTTCAAAACAATTTCACAGAATAACTCTACCTATCTGAATCCTTTGGAAATGTTATCTACTATTTTCTCATTTTCATATCTTTCAGATAGGAAATGAAAGGAGACTGTTCTGCAATTAAGATTTGGTTATTTTAGTTTTTGTTAAACTCTTTAAACAAAAAGCAATATGGAATACAAATCCAATTATGTATTCTGGAATGATCCATGATTTAAAAGATGGTTCAACACTGTGTTGTCTAGTGTCAGTGTCCCTAATGGGCTTCAAATACAACTGAATTTGTTCATTTTAAGACCATGTCCTGGGTCACATGGTCCTGGGAACATGACCAGAGTCAGCATGTGGTTCTCTAAATCAAATAATACAGATTTGTTTTCTCTATTCATAATACATTTAATTGGTGATTTTTGTTACTAGCATAATTATTATCCAGTTTAAGAATTATATTAATTATGAGTCAATCTGGTTTCCCATCTGACATGTATGATGTGAAATTTAAACAATCAGGTTTGAAGGCTTTATGCTTCTTTGGTTCGAAATTCTTAGAGTCAGTCTGAGGTTTTTGTGTAACAGTGAGAACACTGCTATCAACACCTGGTGCTAGCACAAATCCGGGCACAGGAAAGAATGACAGAATAAAATAACTGCATTTCAGTATAGCATGCACTGATTCCAATATATCACACGTCATCTGAAAAAAAAAAAAAAAACACAATCTGACCTCTTCTAGATAGGTATACTAAAATGGCTCATATTTAGGGAATTCATACATTAAAATTGTTTTTTATTAGAAAGATTTATCAAAACAAGCAGTGCACACCAGGGATTGATTATGGATAATATTCTTAAATACTGTAATCTTTGAAGTTCTGTTATTTCCTACCTTGGTGTTTGTATTAGAACACCACAAGGAAAAAAAGTCAATCACTGATGTATTAGGCATATACTACAGGATATATCTACAGTAAGATAATATTTAAGAGTGGTTGAGATTATTTCATATATTGTTGTAAGACCTATAATAACTAAAATTTTACAATTTACTTTATCTTTTACACCAAACATCAAATATTTCTCTTTTATTGGGATTTATTTTTCCTTTTTAACATTGCAACTTTTTTTTGCTGTATTTTTGTCTGGATCATTTTTCGTTTTTTCCAATTTTCCCAATTAATAGTGCAGATAAAAGCAAAATAAATGGAAATTTTCAAAATGGTAGCAATATTCATTGTCTTATGTGCCATTTATTTAACGCTCAAACAACACCTTGAGAACTTAGTACATGTCAGGCATTGTGTCCACCTGGAGAGAAACAGACTCTGCTTAAGGGAACACACTCTATATAATAAGGCTCAAAGACCAATAAACAAATTTTCATAGGATAATCAGTATTTTAATGTATTTATACACAAAGTGCTGGGAACACAAATGAGAGAACACACTCAGTTCTGGCCATTTGAACAAAAGTTTACGGAGGAGTTGCTAACATTCCAGCAAAACATTAAAGATAAGCAAAAATTATCGAGACTGAGAGGAGGGAAAATGATGTCCAGAAAGCAAGAAAATCCACATCATGGATACTACATTACAAAGAAGAGAGAAAGTGAGTCAGAACTTGTAGTTTCTGGAACATCGGGGCAGGTAGTCTAAATAATTGAGCTTTGAAAGAAGATGGGTTGGGGACTGACTGTGACGTGTCTCTTATATAACTCTTTTACACTGATTTATATTTAGAAAGCTTAAAAAGGTCTTTCTCAGAATCCTGTACTAAATTCAGGAGTAAATTTAGCCCTAGAAAGATTATATTATTTTTTCAAGATTATGAAGCAAATAGGTACATTTAAACCTAAAGTTTTCAACTTGTAAGTTGGGATTCCTTAAGTTTTATAGATATTGCAATTAGATAAAATATAAAAATATTTTTCAATATGTGTCAGCAGTATTTTCTCTAATATTCTGTCAATTAGTTTCACTTATATGTTTATGGGTTGCTTTCATAAGCTTTTCTTTTTTTTTAATATTTCCCTGAATAATCAAGTAATGGTAACCTCCATTAACAAAAAGATTGCAATGCCATGGAATCCTGTTCAGCTATTATGACTAAGTAAACAGATGTATGATGTTTAAATTACCTCTGAGTGGTAAATATAAATACATAAAACTCATTTCTACTCTGATATTTTATTACATAACTCTAGTATGGACATTTTCATAAAAAAAAAGAAAATGATTGGTGAATACTTAAAAATCTAAACTTAGCCTACAGAAGTCATTTAAGAACGCTATTTGAAGGCGATTTTATAATAGCCTATAATTAAATGCTTATAAACACAAAAGTTAAGTATTATTGGATTGAAGTGATTATCTACAAAATCCAACTTAATAAAAGCTCTACAGTCATTTAAATATTAAATGAAATTGCTAATAACTTCACGTTTTTAAGAGACACAAAATAATTCAAAGCAGATTTTTGTCTTTTTTATTAGACATTTATTATGATGATTTTTACATAGCATGTAAAATCATTGTTCATGTAAACTATTCATAAGTCCATGTTCAACTTATAATATTAAACCTTTGCATATGTGTGATTGTCACAACTTAAAAAACTATAGGAAAGTATATTTTACAGTGTTGGCTCTCTAAATTCAAACATTTTTAAAAGCCAACTGTCATTTAGCCTGCTTTTAAAAACTATTGTAAAATACCTTCTATTTGAGATTAATTCATAATCTGTGTTTCTTATCTTTATTCTAAGTTAAATCAACAATGTAGTTATAAAAATAGAGAGTGATATCATAATTATCCTACAACCAATATTGCAGTGGAAAAAAATTCAGAAAAGCAATTTGGTCAGTTGATACATATCTATCAAATAACTTTTGGAAAAGTTCTGTAAATGCTGTTTTACTCGTGGTGCAAAATAACTGAGAACTCTGTCTAACTAAAATATTTACCAGAAATATGTAATTATGTATGGATAAATGATTTCTAAAACTAATTGTATTCATTATTGCCCATTACTTCTTCCTGAAAAGAACCATAAGCCATGATTTCTGGCAGACACACACAACACTCAGGAACATATAAGGAATGTTAATACTTATTTTAATAATCTTTAAAACATACATTTGTATGTGTTCACTTTTGCATCAGTCTCATCATTTCATACTTTTAAAATTTTTAAATTAACCCACAATTCTTGATTGCTTGGTTTGTAAATGCATAGTTCTACAGGAAAGAGCCTATAGAAAGAAACTCTTTGCCAGGTGCGGTGGCTCACACCTGTAATCCCAGCACTTTGGGAGGCCGAGACGGGTGGATCATGACGTCAGGAGTTCGAAACCAGTCTGGCCAACATGGTGAAACCTTGTCTCTACTGAAAATACAAAAATTAGCCCGGTGTGGTGGCAGGTGCCTGTAATTCCAGCTACTCAGGAGGCTGAGGCAGAATAGCTTGAAACCGAAAGGAGGAGGTTGCAGTGAGCCGAGATCACGACACTGCACTCCAGCCTGAGTGACAGAGCAAGACCCTGTCTCCAAAAGGAAAGAAAATAACTCTTTTTATACACTCAATCAAAGTTATAATGTCTTCACTATCATTCATTCAGAGTTTAATTATCATGTACTATTGGTCAGTTGTTCTGAACACTGGAGATTAGCAATATCTCTCTTTTTGAATATTACTGAGAAATTGTTCTTTGGTGGGCTAAAAAACTGGAACCCTTTTTACAGTCAAAGTAATTATGGCATCTGGCCTGTTATGAGGTTTGAAAGCATATAAATATGTGTATATATCTATTAATGGGAAGATTTATTAAACCTATTTGTTAGGGAGAAGATATTAAAACATATTAAACATTCAGGTAAATTTAATGCACCCCTAAACTTTGAAAAGACAGTCAAGTTGAATATTGGGAAATTATATTTAATTTACTTGTTCACTGAATTCCTGATACGTGTACCATGAAAGAGGAATGTTTGTAGTTTCTAGATAATTAAGATAACATGCTGGCTGAATAACGAACCTTAACTCATCTGACAGAAATTAAGTTTTGCCTGTCAAATATATGATATGACTCTTTAATCTCTGATTTCAAAGACTAAAGATCCACATTTGTTCCTTATTAGTTAGTTTCATATATATATATATATATATATATACACATTTATTTAGATTGTGCTTATTCATCAGTTGAGTAAAAACAGTAATTTTTAATGATTATCAATATTTAAAATACTTTTTAAAAATTAAAGTAATGCATATATGGAACAAAGTTTGTGTAGCTATATTCTAGGTTATATACAAATGTCTTAAATACATTGAAGACATTGCTTATGAAGTGCAGAAATACTTTATTTTCATCACACATAATTTAAAATTTCAATGGCATATCTGATTTTTTAATCAGCTTAGACTCTAAGTGTGAAATGAGGAATTTAAGACTATCATGTTTCCCCAATTATCTATTATAATCTCCTTATTAAAACAATCTATCCTACCCTGGAAGTATAATTTTGCTTGATCTTTTTTCCATATCAGTGTTCATTATCATAATGTGCATTTAGCAGTCAATTACATGGTTTTTTTTCCTAATTATTCATAAATATACCAACCACATAAGGAGCTTTTGCTACCATCTATTCAAAACACCAAACTGTTATCACAGTGATGCTATCCATAGCTGCAGTGGAAAAATGTTACCTGTCAAATCTGCTTTCCTCTATCCACTCGATTTGTCTTACGCAGACATCAGGGCTCCACAGGTACGTAAGCTTCAAAGTTATATAGATTTTTTAATGTGGAAAGCTCATGTGACGCTTCTTCAAAACAAATAAAAGTTCAAAGCCTCTGAGGTGCCTGGGAAGTGCCGAGGTCACTTGCAGATTCCTTTGAAATTGGCCCAACAAATGCTGTGTAGGCTGTGGCACTTCAAAGCGAAAGACTGTTTGTTATTCCTCCAGTCAGAAATGCTTGAATGTTATCACTTTTTATGTAACTGGCCTGTTTTACAGGATCAACTTTAAAGGAAGTTAGAAACTGATGAGGTAGGTGAGTGCTACCTGGGCCAGAGAGAAGCTACAAATGACACCTCAAATTGGTCTCTTAGACCTGCCAACACATGCATCCTGCTGACCCCCCTGAAGACTGCAGCAGATAAAGACATCTAAACCGAAAGAGAAGATGGGTTTAGGATGAATATGGAGGACATTAGACTCAAACTCAACTGCATCTGAAAGACAGGCTATAGAAATAAGATTGTGGAGGATATTACACTCATAAATATGTTAAAATATATTCAGCAAGAATCAAATCATGATTGTTCAATAAATATCATCTATTATTATCACAATCATCATGCTTATTATTATTGATTATTCCTGACTATAAACTGCCCTTATCACAAATTTAATCACGTAACCAAGCTTTCGTGCTTCGACATCCCTTTTAAGACGTAATGGAAAGAATAGAATGCATAGAGGTAATAGCATTATTCCTCCATAATAATATGGGATAAATCTCCTTGCCAATAGAAAAGTCAAAATAAAGTATGTAATTTTTAGAAGAAAAACAAAACACTTCTGTTGTGTTAGCATTCAATTAGAATTATAATGAGTTATTACATTTAATGTCTATCTATGGAATCTATGCAGGATATATTGTTTCCTCTTTTACACTGCAGTAAAACTAGATAGACCATTGTGATATATTCGAATACTAGCTAGTATAAAAATATCTTCTAAAATCTACAGAGAACTCAAACAAATCAGGAAGAAAAGAGCAAACAGTCCTATCAAAAGTTGGCTAAGGACATGAATAGACAATTCTCAAAAGAAGATACACAAATGACCAACAAACATATGAAAAAATGTTCAATATCACTAATAATTAGGGAAATGCAAATCAAAACCACAATGCAATAGCACTTTACTTTTTTTTTTGACGGAGCCTCTCACTGTCACCCAGGCTGGAGTGCAGTGGTTCTATCTCGGCTCTCTGCAACCTCCTGCAGGAGGTTCTCCTGCCTCAGTCTCCCAAAATGCTGGGATTACAGGCATGAGCCAATACCACCTTACTCGTACAAGTGTTATTACTAATAACACTTATGTAATAGTAAGGTGGTATTGGAATAACACTTGTAAGAGTAAGGTGGTATTGGCTCATGCCTGTAATTACTGCGCCTGGCCAATACCACCTCACTCTTACAAAAATGGCCATAATCAAATAATCAAAAAGCCAAAAAATAAGACATTGGCATGAATGTGGTGGAGAGGGAACACTTTTACACTGCTGGTGGGAATGTAAGCTAGTATAACAACAATGGAAAACAGTGTGGCGATTCTTTGAAGAACTAAAAGTAGATCTACCATTTGATCCAGCAATCTCCCTATTGGGTAGCTACCCAGAGGAAAATAAGTCATTATACTAAAAAGATACTTGCACACACATGTTTACAGTAGCACAATTCGCAAATGGAAAAATATAGAACCAGCCCAAATGCCCATCAATCAATGAGTGAATAAAGAAAATGTGGTATGTATATACCATGGAATACTACTCAGCCATAAAAAGGAATGAAATAATGGCATTCCCAGCAACCTGGATGGATTTGGAGACCATTATTCTAATTGAAGTAATTCAGGAATGGAAAACCAAACAACATATGTTCTCACTCATAAGTGGGAGGATGCAAAGGCATAAGAATGATAAAATGGACTTCAGTGACTCAGGGGAAAGTGTAAGAGAGGGGGTGAAGGATAAAAGACTACAGACTGGGTAAAGTGTACACTGCATGGGTGATGGATGCACCAAAATCTCAGAAATCACCACTGAAGATTCACGTAACCAAATATCACCTGTTTCCTCAAAACCTATTGAAGTAAAACCAAACACCACCTGTTCCCTTAAAACCTATCAAAATAAAAACAAACACCACCTGTTCCTCCAAAACCTATTGGAATAAAAAATTTTTAAAAATAAATAAATAAATTCAGATTCCCTATATATAATATATAATTATATATTATATATAAAATAGGTAGGGAACATATAATATGTAATAGGTAGGGAATATATATATATATATATATCTTCTAAAGTATTTACAAGGTTAGTAATCAATATAATTTACAAAAGCTAAAATATTAAACCACAATGCCATGAAGTCATTAATTGACTTGTTCATAAGTGGCTAATCTGTGATGTGTATCATCTGTGTACATAGGATTAATGATAAATCAAAAAATTACTGCAGTCCTAGAGGTGCTTATGCTTAACAAGTGAGAAAATATTCATATTGGATTGGAGAAAATTAATGTTATAAAGCCTTAAAATTCTTGTTATTAAAAGTGCATACATGTATTTTTAATAAAAGCATACACACACCACAGACATACTATGCTTAAGAAGGAATTTTGTATAGGTTCCAATAAGTCAACAAAAAGAATCATTGTCAAATTTTTATCGTATTTAGTTTTCAAAATTTTTTTCACATTTGTATTTGGAGATACAACTGGGAATAGCCTCCCATTTCTCAGGGAACTTACATTCTAATAAGGAAGAATCAATTGAGTTTATATTTTCTTCCGATTTTAACCAAAGCATTAGTTATTAGGTTTTAATTGAGTCATGTCCCTTTTTGTAAATTAAAGTTTAGAACAACCCAAATTAATGTTGTTAATTAGCCAGATGTAATCAAGTCAAATAAAGGGCCTTTAAATAAGTGAACACTTGACTTTGGGTAGCACAAATTAAGAAATAACTAATTGTTATTTATCTGAGTACACTAAGTGAAATTAAGACTTTACATTTGGTTTGTGTATACACATATACTGAGTAAAGGTAAGTTGTTAAATATTATGAATTATTTTCCCCTTTGCATATATAATATGACAATGACATCAAATAAAAGGTAAATATATACTTTGAAGAAAAGCATTGACATGTATCTTTTTTAAAAGTCCATCAATTATAATGTAAGCTTTTGTTGTTTTGATTTTCATCCCAGGTGAAATTTATCCCAAGATGTACCACATCTGTTTCTTTCTGGTGACATATATGGCACCACTGTGTCTTATGGTGTTGGCTTATCTGCAAATATTTCGTAAACTCTGGTGTCGACAGGTATGTAGTTTCAAATAATTTGTGTGTGTTATTCCTCCACACATAATTTGTTATTTGCTATTCCTTCCAAATAATTTGCCTGTGTTTTTTTTTAGGATGCATATATAAACAAAATTGAAGAATACATTGAACCAACATAACATGTTCAGAAAAGTATTATATTGTGTGTTCTTCTAAAATAATGAGAACCTAGACATAGAAATATGTCTAGGTATTTTTAGAGTAATATTTAGCAAATGTATTTTATAACCTGATAAAGTGCTTTACATTTTAAACAAAATTTAACATCTGTGATTGATTAACTTTCGTCTAGGCATAACATTAATTTTGCTTTCTCTGAGAAATAGCAAATAAAAATTCCTTTAGAGTTTTTGAGACTGTAAGTCTAAAAGGTTATATTTTTAATCAGATTTATTTAATACATTTGAACATATGGGTTAAATTTCCAACTTCAAATATCTCATTCTTTAGAAGATTATGACTCAGGCAGAATGTATAATTCTAGAAACTGTATAATGCTGATTTGGGGTTACTACACTTTGTTAGATAATTCTGCTGTATCAGTGAATGTTTGTATTCACTCACTCAGTTATTCATTCCTCAAATATATATCATGAACCTTTCACATACACGTCTCACAAAAAAAGCTAAAAATTCTACTTTTTGCCATCGAGGAATTCATAGTCAGATGCAGGGTGAAAATTTCTTTAAATATAAGCACAGAGAATCAGAGCAAAATGTACTAAAAGGGTATCTAATCCAGGGAAGGTAACATTTAAGTTAAACCTTGATGATGCAAAGCAAATCACCAACAAACACATTTAGTGGTTTGTAAGATAGAGATAAAAACGATGTGGCTCCGTCTGTCACATTTGGTAAAATGTATCTTAAAATGCCATAATTCTCAGAGATCTATTTCCCTCCTTCTTTAAACTTATCGTCAATATTTAGTATATCAGGCTCGTGGAAAGCCATGCCATTAGTCAGTTTTCTCTGACACATTTTATCCAACTGAAAAGATTTACTGGAGTCACCTTAATTCATTAAAAATGGGCCGGGCGCGGTGGCTCAAGCCTGTAATCCCAGCACTTTGGGAGGCGGAGACGGGCGGATCACGAGGTCAGGAGATCGAGACCATCCTGGCTAACACGGTGAAACCCCGTCTCTACTAAAAATTACAAAAAACTAGCCGGGCGAGGTGGCGGGCGCCTGTAGTCCCAGCTACTCGGGAGGCTGAGGCAGGAGAATGGCGTGAACCCGGGAGGCGGAGCTTGCAGTGAGCCGAGATCTGGCCACTGCACTCCAGCCTGGGTGACAGAGCAAGACTCCGTCTCAAAAAAAAAAAAAAAAGAAAAAGAAAAAAAAAAAAAAAAAAAAATTTCACTAACACTTTATTTGGTCTTTGAGGATGTGTCTTTGTTTTTTAAATCAACCCTTGTTATTCAAAGCATTTTTCAAGATTATCTGTCACTGACTGGATATGAGCAACACTCATATTTTTCAACACTACATGGCTCATAATTTCAAATGTTCTCCTTTCCTCTACTTTTACAAAGAAGTCATTTCTTTTATGACCTTACAAGTGCAACCAGTAGCCACATTTATTAAAATTTTGTTTCCCATCATTTGTTACTATAAAAACAAATGCGGACCATTGTGACACATGGGTGGTGATTTTTCTAGATGTTGGTGATAGTTTTCTCAGCACTCTCCACTTCCCTGTGAAGCTTAGGGTGTTTGTTACTACAGCATCCTGTTTCCTAGTACCTATTATTGTATCTGTCATGTTTTGCTAGGTTATTCTTCTATTACAAGATGTGGTTTGCAACAACAGTTCTGTTTCACTCATATTACAGGTCAGTGGTGAGGATTGGCTGGGGCACTGTGCTCCGTATGTTTTCTTATTCCAGAACCTAGTCTGAAGAAATGGTGCTTTCTGGCACATGCCATTCTGAGACTGAGAGAAAAAGAAAACTGGAAGAAAAGTATATTTTCTCTTAATGTCTTTTATGAACTGGCATGTGTTACATCTCACTTTTCATTGGCTAGAACAAGTCATGTGGTTAAACTTGACTATGAAGAGGGGAAGCATTCTTCTCTGACAGAAAGACACCACACATCACAGGGCAATGGGGCGCTTCCTACAAGGTGGGGACGAATGATCCGGAATGACACACTACAGAGAAGTCAAAAACACAAGGGCCAGAATGCATGAATTTAAATCCTCACTCCACCACTTAGTAGTTACATGAATTTTGTAAATGACTTAAATTTCTGTGACTCCCTTTATTAACTTTAAAATGGGGTCACATACCATCTTCCTCATAGGTTTGTTACATGTATTCAGGGGTGTCCAAGGGAGAGAACACAGTTGTGGGTTCTTAGTTTCTATTTCTGGTTGGGCCAGTAAAACTCATTCCTCATCCCTATTTTCTGCTTATTACTAGAGACAGAAACAAAAAACCATGGCTTCAGGCTGCTAAAAGCCTAAAAAAAAAAAAAAAAAAAAAAAAAAAAAACCACCAAAACAGAACTGCAACAACAAAATATTAGGTGGGTTGGATAAGCTTGCTTAGATGAATTAACTCCAGTGCCTAAATATAGAAAGTGCTCATTAAACAAAATATCTTAATAGATGTTGTTTAATAATGGCGTCTCAACTAATTGTACTTATATTTCTAAAATAACGAGCATGCATTGAATTGGTGTATGTGACTGTTTTTGTTTTTTTAAATGCACATGGAAATACCAATATAGTGCTTCTTATTTGTCTGTCAACTCTACTAAGATAAAGATTGTCTCGCTGTCGTCTTTGTACCCCTAGAAATAGCACGTGCTCAGCACACATCAGTTGCTTTTTTCATAAGGAAAAAGCAAGTAGAATAGGAGAAAGTGCTGGGGAAATTTAGATAAAAGAGGACATAGAGAATCTATTGCCCAGTTACTCTGATAAACGTTTGTAGAAATGCATTAGAATTTCTTGAAGGGGAAAAAGCAATTAATAGCATGTGGAAATAAAGATGTTTTAGATTTGGATTGAGATTTTGTTGGGGAATGTTCAGTGTTAAGATTATGCCCTATTTCCTTATTTTTACTAGTTAGTGTGCATTGTATAAAATATATGCTTATAATTTCTTATTCATTTATTTACAAATTGGCACACATTTAAAACTCTTTAAAGGTTGTAATGTATCTGCCTTGTTACTTTAACATGGTAAAACTTTACCATGATACCATGGTTACCCTAAAGTTTACATGGTACCATCAGAGAAAAATTTTTTTTTTCTTTGAGACAGAGTCTCATTCTGTCACCCAGGCTGGAGTGCAGTGGCGCGACCTCGGCTCACTGCAAGCTCCACCTCCTTGGTTCACGCCATTCTCTCACCTCAGCCTCCTGAGCAGCTGGGACTACAGGTGTCCACCACCACGCCCGGCTAATTTTTTGTATTTTTTTAGTAGAGACAGGGTTTTACCATGCTAGCCAGGATGGTCTCGCTCTCCTGACCTCATGATCCGCCCACCTTGGCCTCCCAAAGTGCTGGGATTACAGGTGTGAGCCACCACGCCCAGCCACAGAAAATGTTTAAAAAAGTTTGTTAAATAAATGAGTGACACCAAAATCCAAACAATTTAATTTTCCACCATTTAAACATAGAGTTTGAAATTTCCCAAACTCTGAAATAAAGTTTAAAATAAATTGCATCACAGACTCAGAAATAATCCACATTCTTTTCATGAACTATGCTGATTAGTGCAAGCCACACGATTCAGAAGATTTGCAGTAAAATGTTTGGGCTGTGAAACTAAAATCGTTTACAAAACAGATTGGAATGGAAAATGCCAAGTTCAGCTGAACTCACTTTAGCAGCCACAATAAAGTGAATTAACCTCAAATGGGTGATTACATAGAATTCTGCTTGAGCAACTCTCAATTTCCAACTGTCAGTGTCTATAAACAAAGTTGTAAGGTATTATGTGTGCCATAGGCTACATTAAGTGAGCCATCAAATGAAGAGCTTGTCCTATTGCTAAAAATTACAGAGATGCATGAAATCTGTTGTGTGCTTTTGAATTAGTAAGTGTAAAATTATTAGTGAGCAAATTGTGTGTCCTTGTCTGACTTTCTCAAGGAGTTTAAGCCTCATTAAAAGAATTAGCTAATACATTGCTGTGAACTACTTAAATTCTCTCTCTCTCTCTCTCTCTCTCTCTTTCTCTGTTTCTCTCTTTTTGGCAATTTGACTCAGAGTACTCAGGAAATTCTACAGATTATTTTCTAAAGCTTATTTTTTTTAAAGAAGTTAGCTTGCTTGACCCTTTCATTTATCTGTCAGCATTTTTCCTAGTTCAGATCTTTCATATAATTCAACACTAAATCTTAATCATCATGTGCTTGTTTTAATTTATTTCACATTTATTCAGCACATACTCTGTGTCAGGTATGGTGTGAGGTACTGAGAATGGACTGTAATAGATACTTGGGTCTGAAACTATAGTTCAGCTTTTCAAGGGCTTTGAAGGACCTTCTCCTTCCCAGCTCTTATCACAAAGTTTTCTGCTGCTCTTTATTCAGCATTCTTCAAAGAAAACTTAAGATAAATAATAGTTGATGGTGACAAATCAGTCTAGTGTGAGAAAATAGCAAACAAATTACAATTGCAGAGGCAGAATCAGGAAGGCAGTAACTGGAGTCCATACAAAAAAATAAAGAGCACCAGTAAAGGTAACTACATAGGTAAATACAGTAGACAGAATAAACATATTTATCTTCCGTTATCTGATTTAAAGAATAACTGCATAAAACAATAGCTATAAAATTGTGAAGATTCACTTTATAATGTATACAGATGTAATTCAAAAAGGAGGAGGAAATGGAGCTATATTGCAGCAAATTTGTTTTATACTATTGAAATTACATTGGCATAATCTAAGCAGATTGTTTAGATTAAGTTGCTAATTTTAATCCCCAGTGTAACCAGTAAGAAAATAATTTTCTGAAAAATGTAGAAATATAGGTAAAGCAACAAAAGAATTAAAATAGTATACAGAAAATATTTAACACAAAATAAAGCAGTAGTGAGGAAATAGAAGAACATGAGATACAATATATATAAGTCACAAATAGTAAAATAGCAGATATAAATTATATTTTCTTAATAATTAAATTAAATATAAATGGATACAATACTTCAAAGAGCACAGATTGACATAATAGATAAAAACCAACCAATAATAATAATAAAAAAAACCCATGATCCAACTTTATGCTGTCTACAAGAGACATACCTTGTATTCAGATATACAAATAGGTTAAATGTAAAATAACAGAAGTACTAAAATAATTACAAAAAAAGTAGTTAATGTGCTTATTCTAAAATTATACAAAATAAATTTTAACAAAATATTGCTATACATAGAGAAGGACATTTCATAATGATGATGGAGTTGATCCCTCAAGAAGATATAGAAGTTGTAAACATAGATGCATTTAACAACTGAAACCCAAAATATACCAAGCAAAAACTAGTAGAATTAAGGAGACAAGTAGGCAGCTAGACAATTATAGTTCAAAATGTTAATACTCACTTGCAGTAATGGATAGAAAAAACAGGCAGAATAGCAACAAGGAAATAAAATATTTAAACAGAACTATGAAACCACTGGACTTAACAGATATTTAAAGAACACTCCACCAAAAACAGAAGAATGCATGTTTATCCCATGTGCACATAGAACATTTTCCAGGTTACATCATAAGATATGCTCTAAGGCAAGCCTCAATACATTTAAAACAATTAAAATAATAAAAAATACATTTTCCTACCATGATAGAATTATAATTGTATTAATTAGAAATTAATTATAGAAATAAATTTTTGAAATTCACAATTCTATGAAAATTAAACATCATACTTTTAAATAATCAATAAGTAAAAGAGGAAATCATAAGGGAATTTAGAAAATGTTTTTAGATCAATGAAAGTGAAAACACAACATATATACATATACAAAATTCAGCAAAATAAGTGCTGAGAGGGAAACTGATAGGTATAAACATTTATATTAAAACAGAAGAAAGATTTTAAATAGAAAACCCTAATATTGCACCAAAAGAAACTAAAAAAGAAAAAAAAGAAAAAAATCAAAACCAAAGCAAACAGTAGGAGGGAAATAATAAAGATTAGAAAGGGAATAAATGAGGCATAGAAAAACAATAGAAAAAATCTATAAAACAGGAAGTTGGAACTCAGAAAAGATCAGAGAAAAGGACAAACCTTTTCCTAAGCTAACCAAGAAAAAAGAGAGAAAACAAAAATCACTATCATCAGAAGTTATCTTCCCAATTTGATTTGCTTTTGCTTAATCTATCACTACTGTCATTACAGAGATAAGAAGAGAATAAGAGGACAGTATGAAAAAATGTATGCCAACAAATAGCCTAGATGAAATGGACAATTTCATAGAAAGACAGAAACTACTGTACCCTACTCAAAGAGAATTAGGAAATCTGAATAGAGATTGAATCAGTAATCAGGAAACTTCCTACAGAGAGAAGCCCAAGTGGCTTCACCATTGAATTCTACTTAACATTTAAACGAGTATTAGTGCCAGTCCTTCACAACTTTTTCCAAAAAACACAAAAAGAGGAAACACTCTCATTTCCTTCCATGAGGTCAGAATTTCCCTGATACTAAAACCACAGACATTATAATAAAATAAAACTACACACTAATATAGTTATAAATATAGATGTGAAAGTATTCAACAAAATGCTATCAAATAAAATTCAACAATATATAAAAATAATTATACACAATGATCAACTGAATTAGCCCACCATTGCAAGGTGCGTTTAACACATGAAAATCAATCAACGTAATGCATCATATTAATGAAATAAATGTCTAAAACCACATGATCATCTTAATAGATGCAGTAAAGGCACTTGAAGAAAATACAATATGCTTTCATGATAAAAAATACTCAATCATCTGGGAATGAATGGGACTTCCTCAATTTGACAAAGGTCATCTATGAAAACTTCACAGTTGACAGCATACTTAATGGTGAAAGACTGAATATTTCCCTAATAAAGTCAGAAACAAGACAAGTATGTCTGCTACAACCATTTTCATTCAATATTGAATAGAACTGATTCTTTACAGGGCAAACAGGCAAGATATAATATTAACAATAATAAAAAATTAAAAGGCATGAAGATCACAAAATAAGAGGTAAATTATTTCTGCTTGTAGGTTATGTGGTACTTTATATAGCAAATCCTAACAAATTATTTTGCAAAACAAATACATTAGAACAAATAAATGAGTTCAGCTAGTTTTCAGGATGAAAGATTAATATACAAAAATCAATTTCATTTTTTGCATTAGCAAAGAAAAATCTAAAATGAAATTAACAAAAATCATTTAAATAGCAACAAAATTAATCAAATACCTAGAAATAAATTTAATAAAAGAAGCTTAATAAGAGACTTTGTCCAGACTCGATTGCTTATGCCTGTAATCTCAACACTTTGGGAGACCTAGGCGGGAGGATCACATGAGGCCAGGAGATCAAGACCAGCATGTTCAACGTGGCGAAATCACGTTCCTACTAAAAATACAAAAATGAGCCAAGCATGGTGGTGCAGAGCAAGACTATAATCCCAGCTATAAATCCCAGCTACTCGGGAAGTTGAGGCATGAGAATCACTTGAGCCTTCGAGGCGGAGGCTGCAGTGAGCCAAGATTGCACCACTGCACTTCAGCCTGGGTGGCAGAGTTAGACTCTTGTCAAAAAAAAAAAAAAAAAGGTCTTCAGCATAAACATGTATATTTAGGGAATGTTCAGAAATTATAGAAACATGGATTCCATGTAGCAGTTATAATTCCCTAAAAAGAGAATTATGAATTCACTGTATTGCTGAGGATTCTAACATAACCACTAAAGATCCAGGGAGAAAATTAGCCTATTTTTGTATTTAAAAAGGTGCGTCTGCTAAATGATGTGGTTCTCCTCTCTATATAGGCAACAAAAATAGTGAAAAGGAAATGGCTCTGGATTATTAAAAATAAATAATATGTTGATCAAATCAATTAAATAATATTCCTTCAATATTTTCAAGTCCTATACATGAATATCATTTACAATCACAATTATTAGCAACTTCAATGAGTAGTCCACCGTTATACAAGTTTCTCGAGTCAGCTATTTCCATTTAAGCATCAAATAGTCCATTTCTGTAACATTTTGTTCTTCATCACCATATTCAGTCTCAGAAAGGTTACCAACACAGTCCTTGAATCACATGTAGTACAGGTTAAGCATTTCTAATCCCAAAACCTAAAATTCTAGCTACTCTAAAATCCCAAACTTTTGAGAGCTAACATGATGCCAGAAGTGGAAAATTCCCCCGCTACCTCATGTGACAGGTCACATCAAAAGTCAACCAAAACTTTGTTTCATGCCCAAAATTATTAAAATTTATTTCAAGACTATTGTATTGGGTGTTTATAAAACATAAGTACGTTTTGGGTTTAGACTTAAGTCCCATCTAGAAGATATCTTATTACGTATATGAAAATAATCCAAAATTCAAAAAAATCTCAAAACACTTTTGGTCTCAAGAATTTCAGATAAGGGATTCAATCTGTACACGAAGAGTACACATACAATTACAAAATATCATTTGAAAAAACTTAAAGAAGGACTACATAAATGAAAAGATATTCTGTGTTTATGGATTGGAAGATTCAGTCTTGTTAAAATAGAAATAATCTTCAAATTAATCTATGAATTCAATACAATTCCTATTAAAATCCCAGATGGCTTTGCATTTTGGACACAAATTGATGAACTGATCCTAAAATTAATGTAGAAATGCAAGGAAGAGAGAATAGCCAAAATTATCTTGAAAAAGAAAAACAAATTGGAAAACTTACTTCCTAATGTCAAATCTTAATAAAAAGCCAAAGTAACTAAGACACTGTGGTACTTGCATACAGTTAGTCACATAAATCAATGGAATAGAATCCATGGTCCACAAATACTCTCATATTTATGATTAATTGAGTATTGATAAAGGTTTTAACACAGTTCAATGGGAAAAATCATAATCCTGACAACAAATGGTGTTAAGGCAATTGTATATCCACATGCAAAAGAATGGAGTTGAACCTCACTTCATACCATATTCAAAACTTAACTCAAAATGAATCACAGATTTATATGTAAGTGCTAATCTCTTAGAAGAAAACACAGAAGCAAATCATCATGACCTTGGCTTAACCAATAGGTTCTTAAATATGGCACCAAACCACAAGCAACAAATGAAAACATAGATACACTGGACATTATGAAAACAAAACTTTTGTGCTTCAAACTGCACCATTAGAAAAGTTAAAAGTCAGCCCATATAATGGCAGAAAATATTTGCAAATCATTTTTGTGGTAAGGAATTTGTATCCAGAATATCTAAAGAACTCTTATGAATTAATAATTTAAAAAACAATTACAAGTAGGCAAAGATTTGAATAAACAATTCTGCAAGAGGATATACAGATGGTCAATAAGCACATAAGAAGGTGCTTAACACACATTACTCATTAGAGAAATATTAATCAAAACCATGAGACACCTATTCACACACAACAGAATAGATTTTTTTTAAAAGCCAGTAATCATTATTGGTAAGGTTGTGGAGTAATTGGAATCCTCCTGCATTGCTGGTGGAAATGCAAAATGATGCAACTGCTTTGGAAAACAGTTTGATAGTTCCTCAAAATCTTAGAGAATTACCACATGACCCAGCAATTCAATCTCTAGCTATATACCCAGAGAACTGAAGGCATGTTTACACAAAAACTTACACATGAATGTTCATAACAATATAAAATTCATAGTAGCCAAAAAGGGGAAACAACCCAAATGTTATCAATGAACAAATGGATTAACTAACTGTTCTATATGCAAGCAATATAATATTATTCAGCTATTAAAAGAAATGAAGCACTGATATGTGCCACAAGACTGATGAATCTTGAAAACATACTAAGTGAAAGAAGTCTTTGCATGAAATGTTGAGAACAGGCAAATATATAGAGAGCCAAAATAATTTGTCCTTGGCAGCGACCGGCAGAATAGGACAATGAGAAGTGACTGCTAATGGATTTGGAGCCTCATTTGGAGGTGATGAAAATGTTCTCGATTAGATAGTGATGATGTGATGGTTGCACAACTGTGAATATTCTAAAAATCATTTTTGAACCCCTTAAAGTAGTGAGGTTTATGGTATGTGAATTGTATCTCAATAAAATGTCTTTTTCTAAAAAAAAAAAAAAAAAAAAAAAAAAGAACAAAAATTATGGATATTTAAAAATTTTTAAAACGGAAGTTTTTTTGTTTTGTTTTGTTTTGTTTGTTTTTATTTATTTTTTTTTTTAAGAAAATTCTGCTGCTGAAACCACAGGGAAGCAAAAAAGGTTAAACACAAAATTTGACATGTTAATGTAATGAGAGACTATAATAGGATCTATCCCAGGTTGTTTTTTCTGTACTTTTGGACTAAAGTTTTTTTCTGTACTTCTATGGACTTTAAAATGGTCCATAGGCGTGCAAAAAATGAGAGAACGTATTCCATGAAACCATATATCAATTCCCAGAGAGCAGAGGGAAAACCTTTTTTTTTTTTTTTTGCAAAGAAGAAGTTATAGGCTGTGTGACAGAATAATGTTGCGAGACAACAGATCTGGAGTTGGCCAAGGGGCAGGAGGCATAGTGAGAAGATCAGGTATTGCAGTTGATAAGGGCCATCTGTACACTCTGAAAGCGGAGCTATTCATAGTGAGAATGATGTTAAGAAAAGCAACAAATAAAATTATAGCCCTCATGATAAAAATTTAGCATGTAAATCTTAATTTTTATCAGAGCAGTACCGAGGTAAACAAAAAGTGTCAGGAAGTCATGGAATTTAATGTGAAAACTCCCTCGGAGTTGGAACACAGTCATCTTCATATGGTGGGGAATGTAAGGGGCAAGAAAAATGTTCACGGTCCCTGCTGAACAGGGAAATGTAAGGAGATTATTGCTGCATATAAGACAGCCAGTGCCTACCAAATATCTGTTGTACTCCATTATGATGAAATGGGTAATGGGTTACCGAATAGGGTAAGGAGAAAGGAGACCTGTCCTACAAGTTTTTTAGCACTTAGCAAATGGAGCAGGCATTTGTTATGCATTAAGAAAAATCATCATCCAAACTCTCAGACTCATCCAGCCACAAACTTAACTCTTTGTTCCTCCTCCTCCCAGATAAAATTCTTGTCTTATTTCCGTTTGTCATCTTTTTGTCACTCATGGCCACCTCCACTGATGTCTCAGCCCACTTCAAGGTAGTGTCAACTTTCATCACTACAGTGAAACAGCTTACACAAAAATCACCAATGATTTCTAAAGAATATATATATTTAAAATTTATTTCTTGATCTTTTGGCAGCATTAAGCAATGTTGTTCGTGGTTTCATTGCTCATATACTTTCTTCCTGCTTTGAATTGAATACGTTTTGCTTTGAATATTTACCTTTCCTTTCCCGACCAGTAAATATATACATCAGACGAGTCCTCTGGGATACACACAATCACAAATACATTTAAACACTCATTGTACCCTTATTATAAATCTTGAAATGAGTTTTTATAAGTCCTACAACTAAAGTTTAAAAAAGAATAAATTCTGTTTTTAAATCGTTTTGGCTATTCCAGGCCTTTTGCACTTTTATAAAAAATTAAAATCAGTACTTTCATTTCTACAAAAAAGACTGTTGTGGTATTGAATGTGATTAATTGCATTAAATCTATAGATCAATTTGGGGAGAATTGCCATATTAACAATACTAAGCCTTTTAATGCATGAACACAATGAATCTATTTATTTAGGAGTTCTTTATTATATCTCTGCAATGTTTCATCATTTTCAGTATATATATTTGTTATTAAATATATACATATAGATATTTAATAAAATAAAATATATATTTTATTAAATATCTATAAGTATATATTTAATAACAAATATATATTTATATATTTAATATATAAGTATATATGTAATAAATATATATACTTATATATATTTTATGAAATGTGTGCCTAAAACACATTCTTTTGATATTGAAACCTTTAAAATTTTATTTTCCATTTATTGCTAGTATATAGAAGTATAATTTATTTTTTTGTTTATTGATTTAGTGTCCTGCTCCTTTTGCTAAATTCTTTTATAAGTTCTAGTGGGTTTTTTGTAGATTCTTTAGGATGATCTTTGTAAGCAATAATTTCTTCTCAATAGAACCAACCTGTATGCATTTTATTTATTTATTTATTTATTTTTCTTTTCTTCTTGTATTGGCTCAAAGTCCAGTACAATGTTGAGTACAAGTGGTGACAGAAGACTTGATTTTTTGAGTGGTAAGCCAACACTGCATTGCTAGAATAAATCTGATTGAGCAAAAGGTATTATCCTATTTATATATTGCAGGCTTTGATTTGATAACATATTTTTAAAGTGCTTTCTATCTCTGTTCATGAAGGATATTTAGTTGTTAACTGTCTTTTGTTATCATATCTTTGATTGTTAAGATAAATGTGGCCTCATGAAATTTGTTGAAAAATATTATATTTTCTGTACATTTCATTAAAAGTCTGAACAAGATAGGCATTACTTATCCTTTACTGTTTGATTGAATTCATTAATGGACCTATCTGGGCCTGGAGATTTTTTTGTAGCAAGGTTTGTAAGTACAGTGTCAGTTTTGGTCATCTTTGTCTTTCAAGGGCTGTGTCCATTTCATGTAAGTTGGCAAATTCATTGTTTACTCATGATATTTTTAATGTTTGTAGCATGTGTGCCTCTTCCTCATAACTTTATCCTGGTCACAAACACTTCTTAAGACAGAGTAGGTTTTAAGGTCCATCATGTACATGCTATTTCCAATTCATAACTGTGATAATACATTTTTCAGGGTGTATTTTTGTGTTAAATATGATTTATAAAGTTTATTTATAATCATGAAGTAAAAGTGGGGTGCATGTATTCTACTTAATCCTTTTCAGTGCCTGCTTGATTGAAATCTATGAGATTAGCCGGGCGCGGTGGCTCACGCCTGTAATCCCAGCACTTTGGGAGGCCGAGGCGGGCGGATCACGAGGTCAGCAGATCGAGACCATCCTGGCTAACATGGTGAAACCCCGTCTCTACTAAAAATGCAAAAAATTAGCCGGGCGAGGTGGCGGGCGCCTGTAGTCCCGGCTACCCGGGAGGCTGAGGCAGGAGAATGGTGTGAACCCGGGAGGCGGAGCTTGCAGTGAGCTGAGATCGCGCCACTGCACTCCAGCCTGGGCGACTGAGCGAGACTCCGTCTCAAAAAAAAAAAAAAAAAAAAAAAAAAGAAATCTATGAGATTTACAATAATGTACCAGGATTACTAATGCATAGTTCCTGGAGCTCAGTAATGTCAGTTATTCCTCTGAATTTTATACTGAGTTTCTCTGGATTCTCAGTGTCTCTAGACAGCTTATCAATGGAGAAATTTATGTGTCCTCAAAATGAGTGCAGGATTCAGCATCTTCTATCCTTATTTAGATGATTGTTAAAAAGGGCATCACTACATTTTTTTCCTGATGTCAGGGACCACAGCTGTTTCTCTTTATGAAAAACTTTTTTTTTTTCTTTTTTTTTTTTTTGAGATGAAGTTTTGCTGTTGTTACTCAGGCTGGAGTATAATTGTGTGATCTCATCAGCTCATTGCAACCTCCGCCTCCTGGGTTCAAGTGATTCTCCTGCCTCAGCCTCCTGAGTAGCTGGGATTACAGGCATGCGCCACCATGCCCAGCTAATTTTATATTTTTACTAGAGATGGGGTTTCTCCATGTTGGTCAGGCTGATCTCAAACTCCCAACCTCAGGTGATCGAGAACTGTTTCTAATGGTTGCAGAAGTCATCAGATGCAGAATGCTGATTCTCTTCTTCAGGGGAACAGTTAGTGATAGAATCACTAAAGTTTAATTGATCTTTCAGAGATCATTTAGAAAACAATTCAGGATCATTTAGCAGACACATACAGGCTTTTCATGATAGAAGTCTCCTGGAACTTTCCAGCATCCGTTGCTCATTCTCATCAGTTATTTTTTAAAATTGCTATTTAAAATGAGAGTCACAGAAGAGAAAGTTCCTATCTCTCCCCAACTAATGGGTTAAAAGATTGAGTTGAACCACTACTATGTAAAAAGGGTTGTCTACACGACAAGACATACAGAGTGAGAAGACAAATAATTTATCCAATATTTTCCATTTAAGGGCAGGTTTTAGTTAACATCATTTGCCTCTTCAAGAGAGAAGATGGTCAAAGGAAATCTCATATTAATTTATCTGTGTGGACATATAGGTAAAATTCTGTTCTCAAAGATTATCGAACAGACTTCGATCTTGTGGTGTAAAAAGCAATAAAATCCATTGAACATCTATTCTGAGAGGCCACAGGGACACATTGGACAGTACTGGTTTGCAGCACAGAAACAAAAACCAAAGCTGAATAATCTTATTAGAACTAAGGTGGCCTTTTCTTGTGCTTGTTGGCACGTTTTCCTCTTTAAAAAATTATGCATGCTGAATTTTATTGTTCTGTTCACTACACCCTATCAATCTTCGTGAGCTTACAATTAAGAAAATATTATACTTGGAGGGACTCCCTGCTATTATTAAATAACTCTGAAAAGAAAAAGAAATGGAAAAGTACAAATTGTGTAATTATTGTTACAAATTCCAGCTATTTGAAATATTAATGTAAGATCACAAAAATCCTCAATGGTTTTGTGTGCATTTTAAAGGGCTGGACCACAAAATTGATTTCAAACAATTTCATAACTACAAATAGCGAACAACAAAAAATACTTGATTTTTAAAAATATCCTTTCATTCAAAAAGTTTGCTTTGTCCGAACTTGAGAAGCAGAAAACCTAAAAAGTTACAGGTAGTTAAGTCCTATCTCTCTGTCTGGCAGCAGATGGCAGTATTGATGCGTGAAAAATCCATACAGGTTGCTTGGCGTTACTTGCTGGGTTTTTCCTTTGCTTTAAACTTTGGTATCTGAGCTGAACAAAAATTCCTAACAAGATAATATGGCTGTCATCCCTTTATCATTCTCCTTTCCCAGGCTTTGTTCTTTTTACAAGGAAATATCTTTTCCACTTGCAGCTTTCTTTTAAACATCGACAAAATTTTGATGTTTTAACTTTTTTTCCCACCCAAACTCCTATTTGGCATTCGACTGAATTAATGCCAAGCACATACTAAGCTCAGCAAATGTTCCGGAGAAACAGGCGCTCAAACCTCCCACACCTCAGGTGTCTGGAAGCCTTTCCGGACTGTGTTTTCTAATTATTTCCCCAAAGTGGAAGTTATCCTAAGTCAAATTGCAATAAGGGTCTGTCTCCTCTCCTTTCAGATTCCTGGAACATCGTCTGTAGTTCAGAGAAAATGGAAGCCCCTGCAGCCTGTTTCACAGCCTCGAGGGCCAGGACAGCCGACAAAGTCCCGGATAAGCGCTGTGGCGGCTGAAATAAAGCAGATCCGAGCCAGAAGGAAAACAGCCCGGATGTTGATGGTTGTGCTTTTGGTATTTGCAATTTGCTATCTACCAATTAGCATCCTCAATGTGCTAAAGAGGTAAAACTTACCTGTTATTTGAAAATGAAATAGCCTGCCATTTCTTGATTCTTAATTAACATTTTTTTTTTTACTAGCCAGAGAAAAACCTAAACTTTCTGCCTAGATACCTTGTCAGGCCAGATGACTCAGTTATGTTGTTACCAGCAGGTAAGGCGAACAGCCTTTAAGAGTGCTCAGACATGTGCTTTTGTCCATGCGTATTCTCAGTTGCACGGCAGACATAAAACAGATGTTTCTCCAATCTCTTCAAGCTAGTTGCTAAACCTTAGATGCAGACAAAGTTCTAATGCGTAACAACTAATTTACAGCTTGCAGTTCTTTCTTGATGAGAACAAATGGGTTTTTCAAAACTTCGTTTTCAAAAACATAGGCAATTGTGGGAGCATTATCTCTTAAGGATAAAAAGAGATAAGAATCTTATGTTAGTTTTCTAATTATACTTAAAAGTGCATTGGTGAGCACTTTACAAAAAAGGCAATCAAGGCAGCTATGTATGTCAAATGTCTAAACAGAAGAATTCATTTCCTGAAGTCACTGAATCAAGCTCAGGACAAATATTAATAAAAATCAGTGAGGGAAAGTGTGTTATTTGTTACACTGCAGGCACAAGTATTAAGTTAAAAATATTGACCCATGACATGAACAGCAGATGCAGAGGCAGCGGTACACACTAAACTTCATGGCCAGCTAACTTTATTGGGAATTATCAAAACTGTTCCACATAGACTGGTCCCAAGGCAATACCAATTCTGTTTACAACAGGCTTCGAACTTAAGCTAGAATTGCTCCTCTCACTTTTCCCTGATTCAGAATCAATATCATATTCCTCACAGCTGGGAACTCTGAAGAGCAGCAGCTTTGGCTGGAGTCAGAAGAAAGGTGGTATAACCAGCTGCAATGGGTTCTCATTCTCTTTGGCCCCTGTTTTTGATTGTTTAATGGCTTTTTCGATGGAGAAGAAATGGAGAACAAACGTTTGTTCAGTAATACTACTTACTACAGTCACAGCCTTAAAGATATATGATTTTTTGTGGCCTGGGTCCTTCAGACATATGCCAGCTCACAAAATAGAAATTATTTTGCCCTCCATATCTTTTTGTGCTTCGCCTCTTATTATTATTATCATTTTTTTGCTAACAGAAATTTAATATACATTTATTATGGCCACCTCTAGATACTGTCTTCTGCTTTTAAAAACTTTATAAACATGTTACTAGATGGGTTTTATTCTTTCTCTTTTTAATCTTCTTTCAGTCTAAATTCAATGAAAATTGGATTTACCTCTCTCTGGGTTCCGTATTTGGATTTCCTGTATCTCAGAACTTGCTCTTTCCTTTTATTTCCAAATACTTTTTTGTCAATAATATTTGTCTTATTCTTCCGACTCAAATCCCTTCCTTTCTAAGGAAAACAAATAACTGTCAAAGGAGCAAGGCCATGTTAAATTCAAAATATTTCAAGTTTTTGGGCATTCTACTCTTTTCCACAACATAAAAACTTTTGAAAACAAGAACTTGAAGATTGTTTTTCTTGTTACCACACACATTTTTTT
This sequence comes from Chlorocebus sabaeus, assembly GCF_047675955.1. Lineage (NCBI taxonomy): Eukaryota > Metazoa > Chordata > Mammalia > Primates > Cercopithecidae > Chlorocebus > Chlorocebus sabaeus. The sequence continues at coordinate 58,261,316 of NC_132920.1, forward strand.
TTCAAATGCTTATGTATTTGTTTGTCCTTGCATATGAAATTTGTTTTTTCTTTCTCCCACAAAAACCATTCTTAGCTTCTTCTCCTTAAAACTTAACTTTTTGCCAGATTAGTCAAAACCAATTTCTTTACAACAGTTCAGATTTGTCCAAGATTTCAAAGACATTTTGAGGTAAAGGGTCATAACATAGTACAAATTTCTGTTGTCCATATTGTTTCACTCTATGCAATATTTTTGTAAAACTCTAGTACTTTTTAGAGAATAACCTTATACCAGAAATGCATTGTTATCATGCCTTCTTGTTGTAAAACACACACACACACACACACACACACACACACACACACACACACAGATACAGACAAAGATGGAGACTTTAGCAGGAAATATATATGATTTTTGACCTATAATCTTATGGAGTAGCTGTAAGTTATCTGTTGTAGGTTAGCGATTAGAATTTAATAGATGGAATATTTCTAAGTATGGAGGAAATTTTTAAATCGTCTTTAAGGATAGCATAATAAAACATTTTTTAAAGTTTAAAATAATACATGAAAAATTAACACTCATTAATTTTAAAAATTACCAAAATTCTGCCCATTGAGAACTGTTTCTACTCTGGGTATTAAGGAGTCCCAGAAGGCAAGTTTCAGATAGTCCAGGAAGACTGGAGTTGAAGGCATATGATACTTTGATCAATACATAAATGAAAGTAGGAAAAAGTACTTGAAGACTATCATTTAGGAGTGATTTTTAAATGATACACATAATGGAATATTAATACAACCTTATTCAATTGTATTTAGAAAGAAAATGAAATAAAGAAGATATATTCAACTTCTGTGTTCTTATTTACAAGAAATACTGCATCTGCTATTTGTGAAAGGGAGAGACCCTTCTCTGACCTGATTTGGCTTTTGATTTATTGATTGTGCTCTGGAGGTTCTGTTCAGGCACTGAAGTTATTCTAAACCAATTATAGGGTCAGAAACCAATCTGCGGTCAATTCCTGCAACCAAGGAGGACAGGGGTCAGACCAACCTCTACCAATAGCCTCGTTCACCTTTGAATTTAATTATTTAAAAGATACTTTTCTGTTGTTTCTTTTCCTGCAGAGTATTTGGGATGTTTACCCACACCGAGGACAGAGAGACTGTGTATGCCTGGTTTACCTTTTCACACTGGCTTGTATATGCCAATAGTGCTGCGAATCCAATTATTTATAATTTTCTCAGTGGTGAGTTTTCAACTTTTCTTCCATAAGCCACAGTTCTAACCAAGGATGAGGAATCAATGAACACTCTTCAATTACATGAAGAGTTTAGTTGCTATGTGAGATTTTTCTTTTTCCCTGACCTGATTTGTCTTGAGTTTCTTCTTTTTTGAGGCAAAATATTTGTTACTGGACTCATCAGAGAAAAAGAACTAAGTGATTTTTTTCCATGTAAAACTTATAAGAAATGTTATAATAGAAAAGTAAACATTCTGAGAAATCAATAACACAAAATCTTACATGACATACTTTAAACTCTTGATTTACAAAAATATAAAATACTTCGTTCTGTTTTGCCTTGCTATATTATTCCTTTGCCAAAATGTGTACCCTAATTGAGACAGAATTGGGATATATTCACTTTTAGATATTTTGCTATATTAACGTTTCTCTTGTGTGTATCACCTCTTGGATTTATCTCAATATTTCCCACTGACTACCAAAAGTAGTAGTACTCCAAAATAACACATAAGTTAAATGATACACACATAGATATATGTGTAACTTATACAATTTATATCTGTTTATGGAATCAATATAATTATAAAAATCATTTAAATCACTATTGTTTATTCACATTTTGCCTGACTGACTTTTAGAATTATGTTTTAATTAGCTACATTTTTACATTGCCTTACTCTCCAACTCATTGGTGATTTCTTTGTTATTTCTATCTTCAACTGCATGATGATTTTATATGGAAGAACAGAAATTCATTTTGTGGCATGTTTAATAAAGCATGTGCATCTTTCAACTTGATCTTTGGCCTTCTGGTTGCATAGGTTGAAAAAAAGGCAACCAATTAGATTGTTGAGAACAATTTTGTTGTATTTTTTAAAAAAAATCTAGCACAATGACTAAAGCTCTGAACCTCGCACTAAGCAGGTAAATGCTCTAAGGAAGTTGTAATGAGAAGTGTTTGAAGCAGAAGTCACAGAACCAGGTCAAATCCTAGTATGAAGGATAAAAGTGAGTTAGAGGAGGCAACTGATAATCACTGATAACTCATTATGTGACTGCTATTGTGCTGGGCCCGTGAACATTCATCTTCTCATTTAATCACTAATAACTCAGTGGGTAGCTGAGGCTAAGAGAGAAGAAATGATTCCCAATACTGCCATTCACACTAATAAAAGTGACTGATTCATTTACATAGTTCTCCAATGTCTCCATAATTTAAAGACAAGGAATACCTTCTACAGTAGTTTTCCCCCTTCAGTCTTTGTTCTTTCTTACATAGATTATGAAACTGGAAATTTTCTGGATATTTGAGTGATATTTTCTAAGTATTTTGTGGATTTAATTGTTTCAATATCAGTTATTTAGAGTAAAATGCAGGAGTAATTTTTGTATAATTTTGGCTTTGTATGACATAAGTTTCACTGTGTTTAATTATTAAATATCTCTGAGCATTCTTCTACTGATGACCACTTCCGTTATAGTTATTTAGATAAAATATACCAATATGTGTAAATATGTGAGGTTTGACTATAAAGGAATGAAATAAATTCCAAGCACCATACATGAAAGGCAGCCTCATTATTTTATGAAAATACTTCATTGTTTCAAGAGTCTACCAAGCTTCCAATAAACTCAATTTCCTTTTTCTATTTTCCCCGTCTTTGCAAAATATTACACCTCATTGTTAGTTTGGCTCAAGGGAGCAACTCAGTTGTACCCTATTCACAACTTGTTGAAGCATTTATGCATAATTCCTTTTCCTTTCATTCTCTCTGTTTGCCAGGAAAATTTCGAGAGGAATTTAAAGCTGCATTTTCTTGCTGTTGCCTTGGAGTTCACCATCGCCAGGAGGATCGGCTCACCAGGGGACGAACTAGCACAGAGAGCCGGAAGTCCTTGACCACTCAGATCAGCAACTTTGATAACATATCAAAACTTTCCGAGCAAGTCGTGCTCACTAGCATAAGCACACTTCCAGCAGCCAATGGAGCAGGACCACTTCAAAACTGGTAGAATATTGGTTCATATGACAAGGATACCTGAGTAAAACTATCCTTTTTAAAATCACTGGGAACAAAAATTCTATTATCCTATTGATGTGAAGCTAAAATTACTTGTGGATCTTTTTTTTTTTTTTTTTTTTTTTTAATCTATTGCTCTTTGGAAATAAAAAAAAAGTCAGTTTAAAATGATTTCTCAACTTTTGATTTAAATAGGTTAGAAGTTTAACTTTCAACTGAACTTATTTCAGGCTATTTCACTTTTAGTTTCATGTATTATAATGTGTGTTAATTAACTGTTTAAACATTTCTAATTCTTTTTATAATCCCTTGTTATTTTAATCTCTCACATTCAAATTGGTTCCTAAAATTATGAGAATCTATCCAATGATTTTTTTTGCTACTAAAAGAAGTAGCAATTACTAATTCTGAATTAACAATAGACATGATAGTTGACTTAATAGTTTTTTTTCTGAAAAAATCTCAAGACTGTTGTTATAATGTGATATCTGAGAAAATATTTATATATAAAATAGCATATTGTGTTAGGTAATTCAAAACTGTCTTACAAAACTATATACTCACTCATTTACACAATTTTCTCAGGTTTGCAAATTGACCATTACTAACATTTCTTGTCTCAATATATGGCCAGTAAGACTCTATTACAGTAAAAGTTTTAACATAATTTCCATCTCTGTTGAAAGACTTTAACATTTAAGAATAAGCTAAATCACATCATTATGTTCTTTTAACAACAAAAACAAAAAAAATGACACTGTCAGTCTTGCTGGATTAAATAAAAAATGCACCACTGTGCTAGGTGCTAGGGAATGAGGTGGGGTCAATGCAAACATGCCTACAAAAGAGCTTCAGTCTAGTGAGGGAGACATGTTGACAGAGTGCAAGGCAGCAAACAATCTGGGGGACAATTCTTGGTCATGGCAGAGCAGTGAAGCTACCAAGGACAGTGGTCTTCACCAGAAAGTTTGTAGCACAGTGGCATTTTTTTTTTTTTCAATTTACTTACAATGACAGTTGATGTCAGTGGATTCCATTTGGGCCTGGAGCTGAGTACCAGGTGGTTAAAAAACAGAGGGGCTTGCTCTTAACTCACACATAAATGAATAGACTATCGTATATTTTGTAGAAAATGTAAGATTTAGGGGTCAAAGCACTGAATATTCAAACTTATTCCCCTGAAAAATTCTTCTGATTCAAATATTTACTTGAAAATTAAAAGTAAGTGTTTATGAAAGATGATTTTCATCTCATATTATGGTAACAGGTGTTCTGATTGTATTGAAACAAAGATATGGGGCACAGTGTTTAAGAAAAACTTTCATGGAAAATTAATTTTTGTTATTTTGTTCATTTTCCATTACTCTCAGAGAAAAGTAATACAGCCTAATTATCCACAATTTGTTTTCAAATCTTGGAATTTGGGATTCTGTTACCTCGTGCCTTTTATGACTCAAAGCAAAAACTATCTTCTTATACAAGGTTTATTGAGATCATGTTGTAAAATATAAGCACTATATCAGTGAAAGCAAAGTATTTTAACTCTCTCCTTTCTCCCCTTTGTATATTTCAGAACTTCTTTTCTTATTTATGCTGCATGAAAGGAGAGTTGTAATTTTTGGATTGTGATGATAGCACTTTAAAAAGTTTGAGGATGACTTCAAATAACGTTGATAATATGCCTTAATAGTCAAGTAATAGCTCAGAGGAAGAGTAAATTCCTTAGACCCAAATATACCTATTTATAATTTAAAAGAGAGAAAAGGGAGAGAGATTGGGAGGGAAAGGGGGAGAGAAAGGAAAAAACTGACTCTGAGAGCAGCAGTTATGTGATGGATGGGAAGTCAGAATTCCTTTGCTCTAAATCAGTGATTCTCAAAATGTGGTTTCTATACCGTCAGCATCAGCATCATCTGGGAACTTACTGGACATGCTAATTTCCACCCTATCCCACACCTACTTAACCAGAAACTTTAGGAGTGATAGCCCAGAAGCTGTGTGTTAAGCCCTACAGGTGATTCTGAAGCACTTTAAGATTTGAGATCCCACTGCTTTAAGTGATACCATCTGACATAAATTTATCAGCCTGTGTGAAATAAAGTCTTTTACTGCACAGGTGTCTACAACAGGGGCCACCATCATCGCTACAGTCAGTGTGGCTGGATGTCTGAAAGAAGAAGCTGAGTATCAATGTTGACTCTCACTCATGTCATCTTATTAAAAAAATGCAGTTTACAAAACAATCGCTATTGATAAGTGCAGTGTGAAAGACTGGTTTTAAGGCACTTGTGTGCTTTATGTCCACCTGGATGACTTGAGATTTTAAGTAAAACTTTAAAATCCCTATCTTATTTATACTTACTAAAGTTTGTTTTGCAGAGGCAGATAGTTTCTAAGAATGGTAATTTCATGGAAAGAGATATAAAATGAAATAAACCAGTACTTAAACTCTGGGAATGTAATAGACCATGTACATAGCACTCAACATGTGAATCCAGGAATCTTTCTAAGAGGTCTGGATTTAGTATGGTTACCTTAATAGGACAAATGGTAAAGAAACAGGTGTTCCCAAACCCTGCCAATCTTATGAAACAAAGAGTCAACTGTTTACCTCATTATTTGCTAATGACACAAATGCAAAGACATCTTTTGAAAGGAATGTGTTGGGACTGTTTTATGCTATACCTTGAATATGTATCTCTCTTTTTTTTGCTATATTTCAAAGATTTAATGTAAGTTGTCAATGTCATTGAGCTTTTATCAATAGGGATGATATAAATTTATCTAACATTGAATCCATTTTAACTTTGTTATTTCTGAATTTCTATAAAACCACAAAAATCTTCATACTTGAATTTGTTTATTGTTGGCTAAAGATTACTCCCAGTTTGTGAGGAAATTTACTTCTGAATTTCCAAAGCTTGGAGAATTTATAGGATATTAAACACCTGTTATAAATTATTGATGAGTTAATTGCAAGTAGCAGACAAAATGATATTGAATTTCACTCCCAAGACACATTGTTTTAATGAAGATTAAGGTAAATATGTTTCTAACATTTAGTCTGGCTACGCTTAAACCTGAAATATCAGAATGGCAAAAAACCCCAAAACTGTTTATGGACCCAATTTGTGAGGAGGGCTATTATTTTAATACTAGTGTAATAATAGAATGCACTTGATGTAAATTGCAATAGCCATCAACTGCATTTCAAAAAAAATTTCGCTAGTCATTACAATTTAGACAGCTTTTCAGTGTCAGTTTTACAACAAATGCCTTTTCTACTTTCTACAAGTTACAAGTCAAAAAAAGTAAATTCCACTAAGTTTTATTCAATTAGTTTTCAAACTGCATGAAGCAAAAAATAGATTTTTTAGAGACAATATATAGAGAAAATATTGTAAAAGTCTACTCTATTACCTTACGTACCAGAAAAACTAAAGTACAAAGGCATGAAAACACTATTATTTCCCAAAGTTCAAAGGGAATTGTTTTCTACACAACTACTGCTACTAACGAGGGTGCACCAACCCCCTCCACTTGCCACGTATTTTTATTCTCTTGAGTTTTCTTTGTAATCTTTGGAGTTAAATGTCTTTTATGTTTTTCATGAAATGTATTTCTAGAATTATTATATTTCATGTGTGTAACATTATGTCAGGTGTTTAACAATTATCTTATATCTTGAAATTCTTTATGCCTGATTGTACTGTGTCTTCATGAAGAAATTTCTTATCAAATCCAATGTGATTACACACTGCTGTAAAGGATGTGCATTATGTAGTTTTTAAGTAAAAGCTATATTGAGAATTCTATAATCACATTTACACTGCCCTCTCTATTGTATGAAAAATCTTGTTGTTGTTGATTAGATGAGTTGTGTATTCACTCATAGTTAATGTCCAATCTCTGCAGTTAAGGATTGAATTAAGCCCTCTGGTGCAGTACCTAATGATCAAAACATTTTTTCCAATAGGTTTATATAACCAAAGATAATCATGATATAAAAGGTTTTTAATGTTGTTTTTAAGAGCAGGTACTGTAACAAAGAAGGTTAACACTGGTACAGAAATATTTCATAAAAGTTATGAAAACCAGATAAATACAGCATTAAATTCTGGAGCTTTTATCTGAGTTGAGAGATTTAGTCTACATTGAGATGAAATGATGAAATCGTGATTTTCAATTTATTATCAGACTAGTAAGTGACATTTACATAATTAATTTTTTTCTGCGCCATTTTGTGGAAGACATTTAGGACTATTTTATGTCCACTGATAAATTTTAAAATGTATATTTTCAGCTTTTCAAATTTTATTGAAATAATTCTGAGAAATTACAGAGTCAGACACTAAGAATATTAATTTAAAAATCAATTTTTATTCAGCACTCTTTATTCTAACTTTTATATAAAATGAAGCCAAAGTAACATTTCAAGGTAAGTACTTGACTCCTAGGAAAATGTGATTTTAGTAGGGGTCTCAAGAGAAAGTGAACTTTTTCGTGGTGAAATTACAAGAAAAACAAATTATTCAGTGGTGAGAATGTGTTGCTCTAAGTAATCCATTAGCAAAGACTAGCTACTTGGCCTCTCCTCTTCCTTCTGGAGCCAGCCCTGGAGAGTGGTCACAGCATCTTCATTGTTATCCAGGCCAATGGCCATGCATGAGAAGTTGGGTAGCAAAATTTTCGAAGCACCTCTTTGTTCTTGTTCTCCTTTCACCGTTTTGTCCCTCTTCACTTGTAATGTCACCACCAGTTTTAGCGCCAAGCTAAGTATCAGCAGACCTCCCTCCACAGCATGCCTTGTCCTATACAACTCCTGGTCCTTCTTTTAGCCCAACCCCATCCAATGGCCTAGGCTCTTGTTGTCTCGTGAGATGAACAAGAGGCAAGCAGCTAATTTGAGAACAAATGAAGCAGAGCTGAAGGAAAAAGTAAAACATTTATTTTTTCATATCCAAAATTTCATAATTGTACATTTTTTTAAAACCCATTCATTTTCTTCCCTGAACATTTATGTTTATCAGTGGTCTTCTGAATTTGTGACAACTCTCTTTTCAAGCCCCAGCTAAGCTTCTTGCCTCAAGCCAGAAGGAATCCCAGTTTTGAGAATCTTATGTTAAGGCCATGGCAGGTCAGAGGGGAGATATATCTGAGGAGGTACTGCTTGTGACACCTTCAGAAACAAAACAGCTATTGTGTTACTTTTCATAGGCCCAAGCCCTGAGCAATAGCAAAAAGATCATACTTATTTTTTTTAAACTGTTGTTTATTAGGTGATCAATTTCTGATTAATTTCAAAATATTTAAGGTAATATTTTAATTACCGAGGAAGAATGGTACAGACAAAATGTTGTGGAACTGGAAAATCCTCAACAGTGCATGGCAACATGAAACTTATTATAGATGAGATAACGAGAACATCTTCAGAAAAGCCATGTTCCTTAAAACAGGGGCATAGATTTAAAAGCTCTGTTTATATGGTTTTGGTAGACTAAGTGAAGGACTTGCCTATAAAGCTGAGTCTAGATCATATAACATAACCATTATAAAGTGGGAAAATTGCAATTTTAGAGTATCGTCAATATATCCAAAAATTTTTACATGATTTCTAAATGCAAATGTGTGTGTGTGTATGTCTATGTATGTCTCTCCACATACAACATTCAGTTAATTAGTCTGAATATGTCCCGCAATGTATATTAGTTTCATATCTCAGCTCTTTAGTGTCTCTTCTTCGTTTAATTCACTCCTTGGTGTCTAGTTTTCCTCATTCCTTTACAAATATCCAGGTTCTATATTTCCGCTTTTCTAGAGAGCTTTTTCCCTCAAGAATATATTTTTCTTTTTCTTTCTTTCTCTTTATTTTTGTTTGTTTTTAACTAACATTCATACGGTTATAACAATTTGAGACAAGTGGAAAGGAGAGATCTGTAAACTGCCTATCTTCTTGGAAATTCATTGCCAATAATCCTTAAGAATATAAAGTTCCTTGATATCGAAGACCTTCTCATTAGTGTTGCTGGCTGTTGTTTCATTGGTTCCCTAGAATAATGCCTGGCACGCAAAGGTTGTTTGATAAATATCTCTTCAATTAATGAATTAATAATAACTGCATGACAATTCTTTTCCCAATTCATCATTTTGCTTCATTTTCTCACAATTACCTCAGTGTGTCTATGGAACTATCTTTTCATGTGAACAAAACACTCTATATTCTCAGTGTCTACATAGCACATATTTCTTTTACTAAAATTAAACTATACCTTGAGAACACCAAATCCTAATCTCTAACCTTCATCAAACTGGCAGGTAGCACCAGTATTTTTTTTGCTCACCAATTTTATACCCAGACATCTACTCTTTCTTTCATGAATAAAACCTGGCACATGTAAGAGGATTTATCATGGTAAACCTCTCTTTGTTACTGATATTTTCAGCCTCTTGGGCTCTCCTCCCCTTACTTATACACATTGGAAACTGACTTGAAGTCATACTCTCTAGCCTTGGGTCAATGTGGGTAATGCATCCAGGAATCCAGCTTAACTCTTCTTTGGTCTCTCTGATATGACTGATTTTATTTCTACATTTCTTCATCAAACCACTCTGACAGTTTTGCACAGCAGATCACATGCTGCACCGCGTGCTTATTATCTCCTATAACAACACATCCTCCACTGAAATGCAAAACTCTCTGTTCATCCAACAACTGCTTCTCCATTCTTTCCTCCTATACATTTCTTCCCATTACAACTTCCCTTCTCAACCCCAAAGTGACTACTGGATTCTTTACCCTTTTATTTTATCCCAGCCTATCAGTGCCATCCTGGACGTCCTTTCTTCTCTACTCAGAGAAAAGCACTCCAGCCTGGACAACAAGCAAGACTCTGTCTCAAAAAAAAAAAAAAAAAAAAAAAAAAAGGAAAAACACACACACACACAAACAGACAAACAAAAAAAGTTGACTTATTTAATGAAAATACTTTTATTAGAAAATTATATTTCTCTTTACAAAGTGTATTTTTTTGCATCTGTATAGTCTATCAATTCTAAAAGCATGGTTTCTTTATGCGAAAATGTAGTCTAGGCCTTTAGAATGTATTATTACAAGGAAGTATCTATCAACCATGTTTCATTTGTTTGCTTGTTTTGTTTTGTTTCCAATAGACTGTGAATATTCAACTTCAAATGCTACCTCATGATTGTTACATTCCTGTTGCTGAAAGAACTCATCTCTTTCCTACCTTCTTGTCCTTAAATTGCGTTCTTCTTATAATTTACTTTGCACATAACCAGAATGGAGTGAGATCATAGAATTAGAGGATTGAGAAAGAAAAATACTTCCCTCATTCCATTTGCAGTAATCTGTGATTCAAAAGTTAACAACATTCTATGTATTCTTGTAGGAGATTCTTTCATGCTTATCACTGATCAACTTACATGCAGGTCAAAACCAATCCTGAAAAAATGCTCATCATCACTCACCATCAGAGAAATGCTAATTGAAACCACAATGACATACCATCTCACACCAGTTAGAATGGCGGTCATTAAAAAGTCAGGAAACAACAGGTGTTAGAGAGGATGTGGAGAAATAGGAACACTTTTACACTGTTGGTGGGACTGTAAACTAGTTCAACTATTATGGAAGACAACATGGTGATTCCTCAAGGATCTAGAACTAGAAATACCATTTGACCTGGTGATTCCATTACTGGGTATATAACCAAAGGATTATAAATCATACTCCTATAAAAACACATGCACATGTATGTTTACTGTGGCACTATTCACAAGGGCAAAGACTTGGAACCAACCCAAATGTCCCTCAATGATAGATTGGATTAAGAAAATGTAGCACATATACACCACGGAATACTATGCAGCCATAAAAAGGATGAGTTCGTGTCCTTTGCAGCGACACTATGATGCTGGAAACCATCATTCTGAGTAAACTATCTCAAGGACAGAAAACCAAACTCTGCATGTTCTCACTCACAGGTGGGAATTGAACAATGAGAACACTTGGATACAGGGTGGGGAACATCACACACCAGGGCCTGTTGTGGGGTGGGGGGAGTGGGGAGGGATAGCATTAGGAGAAATACCTAATGTAAATGACAAGTTAATGGGTGCAGCACACCAACATGGCACATGTATACATACATAACAAACGTGCACGTTGTGCACATGTACCCTAGAACTTAAAGTATAATAATAAAAACAAACAAACAAACAAAGAACAGCCTGGAATACAACTTGTTCAGGTAACTGGAGCCATCTTCCTAGCTCTTTATTTCTCAGAGAGTGTGGGTAAGTCCTGCTCCGTACGAACGTTTATATCGCTTCAGAAGTTCGGTACTTTCTTAAGAGCCAGAGACTGTAAAGATGTTCCCTTAACAAGATTTTTCAATGGGGTGACCATTAATGAGTTTTCTTTTTTGAAAATTTTGGTTTATTACAAGGTTTAAATCTGATGAATTTAGGATCTCTTTTCCTGTTACAGAGCACAGAATAATAGTTAATATTTTACATACATATTGCAAGGTCATGTTGCTACTAGGAGTGTCCAGAATAGACCACTGAAACAGCCTTCTAGCTACTACTATCAAAAAGGACTTTAAATAACATATTTTAATTAAATAACATTTTCTATAGCTATACCTCGATAAAACCATCAACCAATATTTGTACAATTTGATGCCCCCACTCTAAGATTTTAGCTAGTATAAATCAAAGCCTCCTATTTAATGAGACACTTTTTCCAATCATGTTGTGTTTATTATTCAACCAGCTGATCTCAGAGCTTATAACAAACTAATAATACTTAAAGCTGGGCTTTATGTGCATGATTTACTGGGATGTTTGCTTATACCTTGTTTCCAAGCTAAAAATATTTTGACCAGGTGTATTAGTCTGTTTTTAGCTGCTATATAGGACTACCTGATGCTGGATCATTTATAAAGAAAAGAGATTTATTTGGATTATGGTTCTGCAGGCTGTACAAAGAGCATGGCACCAGCGTCTGCTTCTGGTAATGCCCTCAGGAAGCTTTTACTCCTGCCAGAAGGCAAGGGGAGCCAGAGTGCCACATGGCAAGAGAGGGAGGAAGCATGAGAGAGAGGAGAGGTGCCGGGCACTTTTTGAACAACCAGCTCTCACATGAACTAACAGAGTGATAACTCAATACTAGGGGGATGGCACCAAGCCATTCATGAAGGATTTGCCCTCATGACCGAATACCTCCCACTAGGCCCAACCTCCAACACTAGAGATCTCATTTCAACATGAGATTTGGAAGGGACGACTATCCAAACTATATCATCAGGATTTTCTGGCAAAGACTACCAAGCCATTTCTGTTTCAAACTCCCCGGAGATTCTTGTTAAAAATGCAGATTCTTTGATTCCACCCCCAATACACTATTTAGTCTGAGATGAGACTGAAGGATTCTGATTTAATTGATCTAGACTAGCATTTGACCATTGATTTATCATCTGGGATTCTAGGAAGTCAACCACTTATATGTTTTAGAGCAGACGCCATTACAATTGAGGAGAATGTTTGTAGTCTGGGCTTCTCTGTCCACTTCTGATTGGGGCCTTGTTGCCTGATTCTGACTGGATCAGGCAGAGTTTCATTCAAGCCACTGTCCTTGTTTGGCTTCTTAATGTTCAGAATATATTAACACAACCTCAGTTTTCTAAGAGCTAAATTATATGACTTGATTTTTGACTGGTAACATAACTGTATTCCAGGCTCTTATCAAGATTCAGATATTCTCCCAGTTTCAAATTTGTAACTAACACTGTCTGATCACAAAAAAGTTCTAAGCCAAAGCAAAACTCTTTCTACCACCACCAGATGACATTACTTTGGACTTACCTATAAATGGATTTCCAAATGGTTTTTCAGAAACCAACTGCAGGTACTTAGAAAAACTTATGGAACTCACAACTGTTCTTTGCATGTCAAAAGCTATGACAGAAAATAGTATTTGTGGAGAATATTCTGTAAGATTAGACCGCCTTTCTTTTCCTCCAGCTTATTTAAAGTATATCCTTATATTAACCCTTGGTGGAGTTGTGTCCTGTTATTGCACTATATATGAGTGTGTGTGTGTGTGTGTATCCCATCACATAGGTGTAATGATAGTACACCTTCATTGAGAAGTTTTCCAAAAAGAATATAAGAACATGTTATTATGTTTACTTAAAAGTATAAGGCCAGGTGCGGTGGCTCACGCCTGTAGTCCCAGCACTGTGTGAGGCCAAGGAGGGCAGATTACAAGGTCAGGAGTTAGAGACCAGCCTGACTAACATGGTAAAACCCTGTCTCTACTAAAAAATACAAAAATTAGCCAGGCATGATGGCACGCATCTGTAATCCTAGCTACTCAGGAGGTTGAGGCAGAATCACTTCAATCCTGGAGGTGGAGGTTGCAGTGAGCCGAGGTGGCGCCACTGCACTCCAGGCTGGGTGACAGAGAGAGATTCAGTCTCAAGAAAAAAAAAAAATGTATTGAGGACATTGCTCATACAAAAGAATATATAAAAAGAAATTTCTGCCTGGACTTAGTGTCAGGAATACTTGTACTACTTGTACTTTTCTTGCTTTCTTCTTAAGAACACTGCACAATAGAGTATTTTTTAAAATTGTGCTTGCTGTTCAAATTACCTGCTGGAAGGATTAGAGGCAGATCTGTAACATGCTCAATCCCATCTTTATATACAGGATATCATGACAAACATTGTATGTGTTAATTCTATCTGGTTTCACTTTATATTCATATCTGCCTCCATTTCCTGGCATTTTAATGTTTCAAAATTGTATTTTTTACTTAAATGATTTTGGAAGAAATAAATAAAGTCTGTTAGAGGCTGGGCACAGTGGCTCACACCTGTAATATCAGCACTTTGGGATACTGAGGCAGGCGGATCACAAGGTCAGGAGATCGAGACCATCCTGGCTAACACAGTGAAACCCCATCTCTACTAAAAATATGAAAAAAATTAGCCAGGAGTGGTGGCGGGTGCCTGTAGTCTCAGCTACTTGGGAGACTGAGGCGGGAGATTGGTGTGAACCCGGGAAGTGGAGCTTGCAGTGAACCACTATACTCCAGCCTGGGTGACAGAGTGAGACTCTGTCTCAAAAAATAAATAAATAAATAAATACATAAATACATAAAGTCCAATACAAAGCACAAAAATGAACAGCAAAGCCAACAAACATATGAAAAAAAGCTCATCATCACTGGTCTTTAGAGAAATGTAAATCAAAACCGCAATGATATATCATCTCATGCCAGTTAGAATGGTGATCATTAAAAAGTCAGGAAACAACAGATGCTGGAGAGGATGTGGAGAAATAGGAATGCTTTTATATTGTTGGTGGAAGTGTCAATTAGTTCAACCAGTGTGGAAGGCAGTGTGGCAATTCCTCAAAGATCTAGAACCAGAAATACCATTTGATCCAGCAATCCCATTATTGGGTACATACCCAAAGGATTATAAATCATTCTACTATAAAGACACATAAACACGTATGTTTATTGCAGCAGTATTCACAATAGCAAAGACTTGGAACCAACCCAAATGCCCATCAATGGTAGACTGGATAAAGAAAATGTGGCACATATAATATACAGCATAGAACACTATGCAGCCATAAAAAAAGATGAGTTCATGCCTTTGCGGGAACATGGATGAAGCTGGAAACCATCATTCTCAGCAAATTAACACAGGAACAGAAAACCAAACACTACATGTTCTCTCTCATAAGTGGGAGTTGAACAATGAGAACACATGGACAAAGGGAGAGGAACATTACACACTGGGACCTGTTGGGGGGTGGGGGGCTAGGGCAGGGATAGCATTAGAAGAAATACCTAATGTAGATGATGGGTTGATGGGTGAAGCAAACCACCATGGCACGTGTATACCTATGTAACAAACCTGCACAGTCTGCACATGTATCCCAGAACTTAAAGTATAATAATAATAATAAAGAAAGCACAAAAATAAAAGTACTTGGAAAAGGTTAAAGAGTTAAATATTATGCAAAACTGCAAACTAGCTGCAGATACATTTAAGTTTATATCATTTTAGCAAGTTATTTATTTAAAAAAATTTCTAACCTGTATCACAGAGAGTGGACTTGAACTTGAAAATATGGTTAAGGTGCAAATGCAGATTTGAGGTCCCAGTCTCCCAGACCGTGGCTTCTGTGGAAGAGATTGTACTGGCTCTAAATTCCATAGATGATTGAACAAGTTGTTTCTGCCTGTGTCAGAGCTGAAGAGTGAATATCTCCACTTTATATATATCAAAACCTCCCAAATGAAATTTGGTAGCCCTCTATACCATAACATATCACATTAATAATTTGTATTCACAAAAGTCTCTTAGAAAAGATTTTTGAGATGCCAGATACTTTAATTTTTTTATGTTTATATATTTATGGTATATGAGTGTGGATTTCTTACATGTATATATTGCACAGTGGTGGAGTCTGGGCTTTTAGTGTACTCATAACCTGAACAGTGAACCTTGTACCAAATAGGTAATTTTCCAACTCTCATCTCCCCACTCTCCCATCTTTTGTAGTACCCAAGGTCTATTATCCCACTCTGTATACCCATGTACCTATTGTTTAGCTTCCACTTATAAGTGAGCATATGCAGCATACTTTCTGTTTCTGAGTTATTTTACTTAGGATAATGGCCTCCAGACTTACAACAATGGCCTCCAGTTCCATCTACATTGCTGTAAAAGTTACAATTTTATTCCTTTTTATGTCTTAGTATTGCATTGTGTGTGTGTGTGTGTGTGTGTGCGTGTATCACACATTTTCTTTATCAAATCCTCTGTTGATGGACACTTAGACTGAGTCCACATTTTTGCTATTGTGATAAACATGTGAGTGCAGGTATCTTTTTAATATAACGATTTCTTTCCCTTTGGATATATACCAAGTAGTGGAATTTCTGGATCTAATGACAGCTCTATTTTTAGTTCTTTGAGAAATCTCCATACCCTCATCCATAAAGGTTGTACTAATTTACATTTCCACCAAAAGTATATAAGCATTCCCTTTTCTCTGCATCCTCACAAACATCCATTGTTTATTGACTTTTTAGTAATAGTCATTCTGACTAGTGTGAGATGATATTTTATTGTGATTTTAATTTGAATTTCTGTAATGATTAGTGATGTTGAGCATTTTCTCGACATCACTATGCCAGTGGTGTGTATGTCTTCTTTTGAAAAAAGTTTCATGTTCTTTGCCCACATATTAATGGGGTTGTTTCTTTTCTTGCTGAGTTGTTTAAGTTCCTTGTAGATTCCGAAAATTATTCCTTTGACAGATGCATAGTTTGAAATTTTTTTCCCTATTCTGTAGTTTGTCTGTTCACTCTGTTGTTTATTTTTTGGTCCAGAAGCTTTTTAGTTTAAGTCCCATTTGTCTACTTTTGTTTTTGCTGCATTTGCTTTTGAGGTCTTGGTCATAATTTTTTTTGCCCAGTTGAATGACCTGAAGATTTTTTTCCAGGCTTTCTTCTAGTATTTTTATAGTTTCAGGTCTTATGTTCAGGTCTTTAATCTTTCTTGAGTTAATTTTTGTAGCTGGTGAGAGGTAGGTGTCCAGTTTCAATCTTCTGCATACGGCTATCCAATATTCCCAGCACCATTTATTGAATAGGGAGTCATTTACTTATTAAATATTTTAGTTGGTTTTGTTAAAAATCAGTTGGTTATAGGTGTGTGGTTTTATTTCTGGGTTTTCCATGCTGTTCTATTCATCAGTGTGTACATTTTTATATTAGTACCATGTTGTTTTGGTTACTATAGCTTTGTAGTATAATTTGAAGTCAGATAATATGATGCCAACGACTCTGTTCTTTTTGTTTAAAATTGCTTTGGCTTTTTGGACTCTTTTTTTGGTTTTATATGAATTTTAGGATTTTTTTCTAATTCTATGAAAAATGACATTGGTAATTTGATAGAGATTGTGTTGAATCTGTATATTGTTTTAGACAGCATGGTCACTTTAATAATATTGAATCTCCCAATCCATGAGCCAGGGATGTTTTTCCATTTGTTTTTGTCATCTAGGGTTTCTTTCATCAGTGTTTTGTAGTTCTCCTTATAGATATCTTTTACCTCTTTGGTCAAATGTACTCCTAGGCATTTTACTTTACCTCATCTTTTTGTAGCTATTATAAATGGAATTGCCTTCTTAGTTTGGTCCTTGGAAATGTCAACTACATTTAAAATCCTTTTCCAATTGATGGATTTCAGGTCTTGATGAACGTCTCAGAATTTTCTTAAGATTGAAAAAGTACATATTTTTTCTATATATACATAAAATTGTCCTTTCTCAAAATTTTAATTCAATTGAATTTTAATTTAATTCAATAACCTGCTAGATATCATTTTAGAATCTTGTAGTACTAGTTTTCTTATCAATTAATTGTAGATCTTAGCCTTTAAATTGGGGCATTTTTTACCCCTATTAGGCCTTAAGTTATTAGGACCTGAGTTTTTTAGGACCTGCATTTGTAGACAAGAACCACGTTATATTTGAGAAATGTGTGAGCCATGTCCTGGGCTTAGCACAGTGCCTCATAAGATGTAGACCCTCAATAAACTTTTGTTGAATAGGTTAATAAATAAAGAAGCCCTATCACTCTTTTTTTTTTTTTTTTTTTTTTTTTGAAGGAGTCTGACTCAGTGGCCCAGGCTGGAGTGCAGAGGTGCGATCTCGGCTCACTGCAATCTCTGCCTCCTGGGTTCACGCCATTCTCCTGCCTCAGTCTCCCAAGTAGCTGGGACTACAAGCGCCCGCTACCACACCCGGCTAATTTTTTGTATTGTTAGTAGAGACGGGGCTTCACCTGTGTTAGCCGAGATGGTCTCAATCTCCTGACCTCGTGATCCACCCGCCTCTGCCTCCCAAACTGCTGGGATTACAGGCATGAGCCACCGTGCCCAGCCTATTTCAATCAATTGTTAAAAGTGCTAAGAACAAGTGGAGACCTTGTTAATGAAGAAAAAAATAGTATTTACTACTTACCTTAACACTGTACTAAGAAGGGATATACAGATCAAAAGGATTAAATCTCTGCCCATATTAAGCTAACTCTTTTGTAAAGAAGAACGTAAACAAAGTCAAAAATGCATTTTTTTTAGGTGCTAGAGATTAGACAGGACAAAATCTTCTGGCTCTGCTTGGAGTTAAGTGGCTTTGGGAGAGGCTTCACTGTAGTTTAAAGGCAGAGGTGGGGAAGGCCACTCTGGGCACAAGGGCAGATCCACAATGGGATGGGGTATGAAACAGCATGAACCCTTCAGGAAATTACACATAATTTAAAAGGAAAATGGGAGCCCATGGCAGAAAATGGAATTGAACAGGAGGAAAAGGATAGTAAAAAGCATTTAATAATATTAAAGGAAATTTGAAACTTGTGTTATACAATAAGGAACAATTTAAAAATTCTATACTGAGGAGTGACAAGGTTAGATTTGTGTTCTGGGGAGCATAATAGCCTTACAGCTGGTGAATTTGAAAGCTGGGTCTCAAAAGTTTAGATCTCAAATAGGTTTTTACAGCAGTATTCATCCTCAGGAAACATGATTTGGAACTAAACCAAGGCAGTGGCAATGGGGCTGGAAAATAAACACTAGATTTTATATCTAGATGAAGATTTGGGGAATAAGAGAGGCCACATTAATGTTTAATTCTATTTACAGTGGATCCCAGCCACCATCCGCTTTAACACAGAGGTGTTTTTCCAGTAGCTAAGAGGACTGGGTGCTTTAGATACGTTTGTGAAGTTGTCCTCCTCTCGTTAATGTGCTTTTTTACTGTCTGTGTGTAGGTTGATGGGGGAGACAGAATTATGATCACACATAGAAATTCAGTCTTTGAAAGGCCTTCTTTCTCTTTTCCCCAAAACAATGACCCCCCCATCTTCCTTCTGGCATATGTTGCCTCAAAACCCTAACACTACTGCCAATCTGCTGGTCTTAGAGCCAAAGATCTGCCACCACCTGGCCCACCTCAGCCTGCTCTGCTAGCTGCTCTCCTGCCAATGCTGGCCTTGATGTACAAGTGTAGGTTTTGAGGGTTCTGTTCTCTCCCCCTTTCTTTGAGTGTGTGTTTGTGAGTGTGTGTGTCTTCTGTAACGAGAAGAAAGCAGGCCACATTTTCTCCGCTCATGTTATACATTTCCCGGAGTGTCTCATATCAAAACCTGTCCTAAGTCCAAGCCTTAGAAGCTCTTTACTGGCACAGACTACACTTGGGTTGTTACTTTTCAAGGGCTACCTTGCTGTCAGTTGAGATTTTAACAACCCACTACAGTACTCCAACCGTGCAGTCCCTCACATCTTGAAGTCTGTGCTTTGGCAGCAGCAGAATCAGAGGTCTGTGGATTCTGAATCCAGAATGTGTCAAACCAAAGGGTGACATTTTGGGACATTCAATAAGTCAGGGACTGTTTCCCAGGAAATTTTTTTTTGAAGGATCTAAACTAAAATACAATTGAACTGAGATCTCAAAACAGGAAAAATGAACTTGACAAGAATTAAGCTAAGCTGCCTCTCATGACATAAATATTCATATATGCATATACATTAACAGATTCA
Source organism: Chlorocebus sabaeus (assembly GCF_047675955.1). Lineage (NCBI taxonomy): Eukaryota > Metazoa > Chordata > Mammalia > Primates > Cercopithecidae > Chlorocebus > Chlorocebus sabaeus. The sequence continues at coordinate 58,281,223 of NC_132920.1, forward strand.
AGTGAAAAGTTGATTTTTTTTATTAGATAGGATTAACTTCGGCTACAGAAAACAGAAAGTTCAAATGACTGGCTTTAAAAAGCTAAATTTACTCGTCTTTCATTTAAATGCAATCTGGGCAGTTGGGGGGAAGATAGGTTTGTGGGTTTCCCATTCTCAAGGTGCCAGACATGTGTGTTCCTGCCCCATATCCTTAGAGGGAGGCTTTCCTCCTCAAGATTGCCTTATGTGCAAGGTGACTACCAAAGTTGCATTTTTATTTATGCCCAAATTATAGTAAGAAAGAAGGAACAGAAAGGCACATGAAATCTGCATTTTCCCTTTTTAAGAAGCTTTCCTCCCCAACCAATCATAGAAATGATGGCTGTCAAGGAGACCAGGATATAAAGTGTTTTATTTGCGCTCATTGACCTTCAGATAAAATTAGGGGGAAAATAATAACAGATATCTGATAGGAAACTAACAGTACCTTCTGCAATAATGATTACATTTCTGGAAAATAAATGTTAAGATCCTTGAAAACAAGGAGTGATAGTTGAAGAAAAACTTCTTAGCAGCCGGGGACTAAAAACTTTAAAAGATTTGAGACAAAAATCTGAAAATTGGTAGAGAATTGGGGAGAAAAAGAGAATCTGAACAAGGCATTCAAGAGTAAGAAAAATGTCATCATAAAATTACTACGAAAGCATAAAAGCAACTATATTTTATTAGAGTAAAAATACATGGATTGAATAACCCTAATAAAATAAATTCCAACCATACATTGTTTATAAAAAGTGTATTTAAGGTGATTAGGAAAAAAAAAAACTAAAATTAAGCACAAAGATGTCCCAGGGAAGTGAAAGCAAAAATAAAGTCAGATATTACTGTCATTAGACAAAGTAAAATTTAAGGTGAAAACATGACAAAGAGGGACATTAAATAAGGATAAATGTACAATCCATGGTGACAAACTTTTATAAACTTAAAATCATATTAACAAAACACAAACAATATAAAACTAAAATACCTTGATAAAATGCAAATTATCAGGTAACAAGAATATAGTTATTGCAGAAAGTAATATATCAAACTAAAATAAGAATGTATGTGTATCTATCACATATATACTATACTTCGTAGCCTACAAAATAAGAATATACAATTTCTTCTTAAACTGTTATACATTTATAATAATTAATAATTTGGCCACTCAGAAAACCTTGGTAAAGCCAGGAAAGTAGAGATATTATAAGCCAACTTAATAATAATTTAATAACATTGTGTAAAAACTGAAGAAGTATCATATTGTGGTTGTGAACATGAACTCTAGTTATCCTAGTTTTGTGATCTGGGAAAGTTAGTTATCTTCTCTCTACCTCAGCTTAATTTTCAGTAATATTAGGAAAATAATAGTTTCTACATCATCAGTGTTGTTTTTAGGAATAAATGACTCATATGTATTAAACACTTAGATCCATTGTTGACATATAGTATGTATAAATAATGTCAGTATAAATCAATGTCAACCTAAAAAGTTAAGACTGTGATCTTAAATAATAACAGATTTAGAATAAAATCAAAACTGAAGTAACATTACTAACTTAAAAATAACAAAAAAAGAGAAGACTTTAAACACAATGGATGGAAGGCAGCTATATCAATAAAAGACAAAAATGTGGAGTATTATATGTTCTTAATGTTTTTTAAAATTATAAAAATAAATGAACTAAAACACAGAATTTTAAAAATTAAATGTTGGAAGGATTAGGTCAGATAATAAGAGAAATTTCTGTTAGCAGCAGCTGAATTTTCTGCTAATAACAGAGAATTGTGAAAAGATGATTTCATAAACATGGCAAAGTGTTTGTAATAGCCATCCTAGGAACAGAGAATATTTGTAACTAGTTGAGGAAGTACTGTTGGGCAGTGTCAATACAGTGATTAAGAACAGAATTTAAAATAATGCTAATAATAAAGCCAAAAAACTCACTAATGCAATTTTTTTTCAGTATGATTCAGTACTGCAGAAGGAGAGATAATTAAACTTGGAAATTGACATACAGTTGCCCCTTGGCATCTGTGAGGAATTAGTTCCAGGACTCCCTATGGATACCTAAATTCACAAACGCTCAGGTGCCTTATATAAAATGGCATAATATTTGCATATAACCCCCTCTTTTTAATTTAAGTCATCTCTAAAGTATTTATAATACCCAACGCCTGTGGAAACAGTTGTATGATTTAGGGAATAATGACAATAAAAAATACATGTACATGCTCAGTAACAGATGCCTTTTTTTAAAAAAATTGTTTTTGATCCACAGTTGGCTGAATCTGTGGATACAGAGCCCACATTTACTGAGGGCAGACTATATTTCGAGTACTTAAGGATCACAAGGGATACGCATCTGAGGGTACTGAAGAGTGGGAAGAAATTCCTAGACAGAGGGTCAGACTAGAAGGCAAGGAAGTAAAGTCAGGAGATGATTAGAGAATAAGAAAATCATAGGAGACTGGAGATTATGTTGAAGTATAAGAGCATAATTAAAGTGAGAAACATGAATCAAGGAAGAAGGAGATTGGTGCTTGAGTGGTGTGGCAGATTGTATCTTTCAAAGACGGCTACACCAATATATATCTAATTCCACAAGCTGTTTTTACCATGCTATATTGACACTCCTCCATCTGGAGGTGAGGTCGACGTCCCCTCCCTTGAAACCAAATGAAACTTTGTAATTGCCTCGATCAACAGATTGCAGTAGGAGTGATACTGGATGATTTCAAAGGCTAATACACACAAGTAAATAATGGCTTTCATTTGACTCTTTCTTGGAACATGTACCATGGAAACCCTGAGCTTATTTGCAAGAAGCTCAGCTATCCTAAAGTTTATCTACTAGGTAGATCAAGTGGAGAAATTACATAGACATTAAGATTATGTTCAAGGGGTCTCAGAGGTTCAAGGCCTCCCAATTCAGGCACCAAACAAGTGGAGAAAAGGCTTTCAAGATCATCCCTCTGAAATAATTGTTTGATTGAAACCTCCAAAGACTCCCTGAGCCAGAACCATCTGGCCGAGCCATTCTCAAATTCCAAATCCGCAGACAGCATGAATGATAGTAAATCATTATTGTTGTTTTAAGGTACATAAGTTTTGGGGGGCAATTTACACACAGCAACAGAAAAAAAAACTGATGAATGGGAAATATGGAGAGAAATGCAAATAGAATAAAACGGGGAGGAATACAAGGAGAGGAAAGTAGTACTGTGCAAAATAGGCAATAGGATGACCCTCAAAAGGAATTTTTTTTTCTAAGTATCTTAATGAATGTAAGGTCAGATTAAATTGGAAGGCATCAGGTACAAATATCAGTAATGTTAAATTCTATTTGTAGTAAGTCAACTATTTGTAAATTATGCATTGGAGATTGACTTTACATCAACCAAAAAGTTAAATTTATTTAGAAATCTATAGAAGAAGAAAAAGAAAAAAAGCCATTGGAAAAGTTTTAAAGATTATTCCATTAAATAGACAAAGTCCTTTAAGGAAAGGGATTAAAATGAAGGTAAGTTGATCTGCTTAAAAATAATATAGCAGTCTGGGAGCCGTGGCCCATGTCTACAAACCCAGTACTTTGAGAAATCTAGGCAGAAGGACCTCCCAAAGGAGGACTTGGAGTTTGAGACCAGCCTGGGCAACACACAGAGACTCCTTCTCAAAATTTTACATTTCTTAAAAGAAAAAAAAAATGAAATAATATTGTATTAATTCCTGTAAAAGCATCAGACAGATTTAGATGAGAGAGAAAGCTACAGGGAAGGAGAAAGCTGGTCTGTGGCAAGGACTTCTAATTTAGAGAAAGACAGATGATAGCAAACAGCAAAAGTTATATTATAGATGTGACTTAAAAACTAATTTGATTTTTAGTTTTAGTCAGAAAAGTGCTTTAGGTATGGAACAAGTATAACCTAGTATTTCCAGCATTTCTCTGTTGACCTCACATCTCTCTCCAGATACTGCCCTCAATTCTCTGCTTCTCTTCACAGCAAATTCCCTTGAAAGAGAAACTACCTGTGATCAGAAATTCCTCTGTTTCAATTTGATCCTGAATCCACTGCATCTAGGTCTTCCTCACCAAATCCCACATATATTTGTTTTATTTTGGTCATGTGGGACCTCCACATTGTTGTATCAGTATTTTGTCCTCATTTTACTTGAGTTATTTGTAGTTAACTACTCTCTTCTCCCTGAAACACTTTCCTTACTTGGCTTCTAGGATGCTCTGTTCTTATGGATTTCCCCTTTCACTTCAGTCATTTCTGTTTGTTTTTTCAATATCTTCGTGGTCTTATATTTCAATGCACCCTGCTAGCCTCCCAACTAGGTTTCCTACTTTCACCTTAATTCTCTATGGTTTATTCTCAACAAGAAAGCAATTAAAACCCCTTAAAAATGTCAACAAAACTGTCACTACTCAATACTCTCCAAGTAAGAGGTGACAATGTGCTAGCAGCCCTCACAGCACTTCATTGCCCTCGGCGTCCACTCTGGCTATGCCTGAGGAGCCCTTCAGCCCGCCACGGCACCCTGAGAGCCCCTCTCTGGGCTGGCTGAAGCTGGAGGCCCCTCCCTCTGCTTGCGGGGAAGTGTGGAGGGAGAGGCGCAGGCGGGAACCAAGGCTGCTAGGAGCGCTTGCTGGCCAGTGCGAGTTCCGGAGCGCCAGTGAGAGTTCCGGCGGATGCGGGCACGGGCTCGGCGGGCCCCCGCACACGGAGCGGCTGGCCAGTGGCCCCGCTCAAGGCAGTGGGGGGCTTAGCCCTTGGGCCAGCAGCTGCAGAGGGTGCACCAGGTCCCCCAGCAGTGCTGGCCCGACAGCGCTGTGCTCGACTTTTCGCGGAGCCTCAGCCGCCTTCCCGCAGGGCAGGCTCGGGACCTGCAGCCCGCCATGTCTGAGCGCTCCCCTTCACGTTGGCCAGAGCCTCCCCGACGGGCGCCGCCTCCTGCTCCCTGGCGCCCGGTCCCATCGACCGCCCGCCCAAGGGTTGAGGAGTGCAGGCGACCTCTGGGGACTGGCGGGCAGCTCTGCCGCAGCCCGGTGCAGGATCCACTAGGTGAAGCCAGCTGGGCTCCTGAGCCGGATGGGGACTTGGAGAACTTTTATGTCTAGCTGGATGATTGTATGTGCACCAATCAGCACTCTGTATCTAGCTCAAGGTTTGTAAATACACCAATGGGTACTCTGTATCTAGCTAACCTAGTGGGGACTTGGAGAACTTTTAGATCTAGCAGTGTCTACCTAAAGGATTGTAAATGCATCAATCAGCACCCTGTCAAAACGGACCAATCAGCTCTCTGTAAAATGGACCAATCAGCAGGATGTGGGTGGGGCCAGATAGGGGAATAAAAGCAGGCTGCCCAAGCCAGTCAGCGGCAACCTGCTTGGGTTCCCTTTCAGGCTGTGGAAGAGTAGGTGTTTCACTATTTGCAATAAATCTTGTTGCTCAGTCTTTAGGTCCATGCTGCCTTCATGAGCTGTAACACTCACTGTGAAGGTCTGCACCTTCAGTCCTGTCAGTAAGACCACGAACCCACCAGAAAGAAGGAGCTCCAGACACATCTGAAGTCTGAAGGAAGAAACTCCCGACACACCGTCTTTAAGAAAGGTAGCTCTCACTGCGAGGGTATGTGGCTTCATTCTTGAAGTCAGGGAGACCAAGAACCCACCAATTGCAGGCACACAAGGGGTCCTTATTTTATTCAGGTAAAAAACTGAAGTCCTTACTATATCCCTGTAAATTCCCATAGCATCCATCCCCACAGCCTCTCTGGCCCCTATCCATTCTGCCCTTTGCCCATTCTGCTCAGCCACAGTGGCCCAATAGCTGGTCTGTGAACACATCAAGCACATACTTAATCTCAAGGCTTTTGCAATCGTTCTTCTCTCTAGCTGTAATCTCTCATTACTTATTCTGAGTGTCTTGTTTCTGCAGTTGCTTTACTTACTCGACCATTGTAAAATAGTCATTCTTAACTGCACAACTCCATTGTATCTTATCTTCTTTGCCTTGCCTTATGCTTTTCCTTGGAGTTACAGATACCTAATGTAGATAGTATTTACTTTTTTTTATGCTTGCATTAATCACCTAGAATATAAACTCCAAAAGAGGAGCTCTTTTATTATCTATCTAATATATCTTGGATATTTGTTCCCACCTAAATTTCATGTTGAAATGTAATTCCCTGTGTTGGAGATGGGGTCTGGTGGGAGGTTTGTGGATCATGGGGTAGATCCCTCATGAATGGCTTGGGCCATCCCTTTGGTGAGAAGAGAGCTCTGACTCTGACTTTTCACGAGATCTGGTTGTTTAAAACTGTGTAGCACATCCCCTGAACTTCCTCTCACTTGCTCCTGCTTTTGCCATCTGAAGTACCTGCTCTTGCTTCATTTTTCACCATGGGTAAAAGCTCCCTGAGACCCTCCCTCAGAAACGCATGTCCCTATGCTTGTTGTGCAGCTGGAAGAACCATGAGCCAATTAAATCTCTTTTCTTATAAATTACTCAGTCTCAGGTATTTCTTTATAGCAATACAAGGATGGCTTAATACATATCTCTAAAGCAAAAACTGGGCCTGGTATGTAATAGGTGTTCAATAAATATTTATTGAATAAACGAATAAATATTGGGTTAAATAAAGTTTAAAGCATCATAATAGAACACTGGGTAGATGTCAGTATGACAGTTTTCTTATTTACATACGGACGTGGAGAGGTCTTTGTGGGCATTGGTAAGAGAGCAAACCAAATTACAGAACACTATGTAGAGTATAGCTGTATAGGATACATATGGTATATGTTTACAAATATGTCTAGAAAAATTTGAAAGCTATATATCAAATATTACATCATTTATCTTTAGAAGGCTAATTGCATGTTTTCAATTTATTATTTATAATTTTCTTTTTATTTTTTAACTATTTTTATATGCTATTTGTATAATCACAAAAGACAACTGAATAATTCTTGTTTTCTTCATCAACTTGTAAGTTCTGGGGTACATGTGCAGGATGTGCAGGTTTGTTACATGGGTAAACGTGTGGCATGGTGGTTTGCCATGCAGATCAACCCATCACTAAGGTACTAAGCTGAGCATTCATTAGTTATTCCTCCTGATACTCTCCTTCCCCTTGACCCACCGACACGCCCTAGTGTATGTTTATATTGTTACCCCTCATGTGACCATGTGTTCTCATCATTCAGCTTCCTCATGTAAGTGAGAACATGCAGTGTTTGGTTTTCTGTTCCTGTGTTAGTTTGCTGAGGATAACGGCTTCTAGATCCATCCGTGTCCCTGCAAAGGACATGCTCTTGTTTCTTTTTGTGGCTGCATAGTATTCCGTGGTGTATATGTACCACATTTACAACTGAGTAATTTTGACACAAAAAATGTATTGTTACATGGATATAATGTTTATATTCTTTTCACAGAATTTGAGTCACTTGAATTTCTGCTTTAACACTTAGAATTTGGAGGGTCTGTTTTCTTAAAAAATATATATATTAACACTTTAAATCCAGTAAGTAAATGTGAAAGTTTGGGGGAAATAGTCAGCTGGAAACTCAGAATTGAAGTTAACTTTCACCAGGCCTTTGTTCACATTATTTTCATCTATAATTAATGAATGAATAATCCTATACTATCTCTGCATTCAAAAATGATATATATGGTGCATATGTATATATGGCAAAAATCTAAGAAATGTAGCCAAATATTAATATTGCTTACACATATGTAGTCATATCATGGTGAACTTTTTTTATTTTCTTGATTTTGCAAGAAGAATAATAGAGGCTATTTACATTTTAATGTCCAAATGTGTATACAAATATAAAAATTATGCTTTAAAAATCTAATAAATAAATGGAAGTAAAACATTTTTGAATTTTTTTTTAAGATTCCACAATAGATCTAGGTATTCTTCTTATCCATATGCTGATACTACCATTGCCCAAATTCTGGCAGTTGGTCCCTTTGGGAAACAGCTAGATGAATCACTACTATACACACTTACTGTGGTATTCAGTACCCCTCCTCAAGGGGAATTAGCCTATCTTTTGTTTTTCTTCAGTAATATTTTATCTTTAATAGACAAATAGTGATTGTATTTATTCACGGGATACAATGTTACATGTTGATGCAAACATACCTTGTGGAATGATCAAATCAGGCTAATTAACATATCTGTCATCTCAAATGCTTATCTTTTCTTCTTGGTGAGAGCATTTAAAATCCGTTGTTGTAGCTATTTTGAAATATAAAGTATATTCTTTTTAAACTACATTTAGTTACAATGTAGTATAATAGCCTTTGGTAGCCATCACTGTACTCTGTATTTCTATCAGTTTGCCTTTTAAAATTACACATGTAAGTGAGATCATGTGGTATTTGTTGTTTTGTGTCTGACTTATTTCATTTAGCATAATGTCCTCTAGGTTCATCCATGTTGTCATAAATGACAAAATTTCCTGCCTTTCAAAGGCTGAATGGTATTCCATTGTTTATATATACCATATTGCCAAAATCCATTCATCTGTTGGTGGGCACTTAAGTTATTTTCAAATATTGGCTATTGTTAATAATGCTGCAGTGAATGTGGGAGTTCAGACATCTTGTTGACATACTGATATTAATTCCTTTGACTATATACTCAAAAGTGGAATTGCTGGACTGTGTAGTAATTTTAGTTTTTTAGTAACATTCATACTGTTTTCCAAAATAACTGTACTAACTTACAATACCATCAACAATGTGCAAGGGTTTCCTCTTCTCCACATCTTCATCAACACTTGTTGTTTTCATCTTTTTGATAATAGCCAGTCTATCAGGTATAAGATAATATTTCATTGTGATTTAATTAGCATTTCTTTGATGATTAGAGATGTTGAGCATTTTTTCATGTATCTTTTAACCACTTTTATGTTTTCTTTTGAGAAATATCCATTTAAGTCCTCTGCCCATTTTTAATAGGATCATTTGTTTTCTTATTATTGAAGAGTTTGAGTTCCATGCATATTTTAGATATTAGCCTTTTATCTAATGCGTAATTTGCAAATATTTTCTCCCAGTCTGTGGGTTGCCTCTTTAGCCTGTTAACTGTTTCCTTTCCTTCCTGCAGAAGCTTTTTAGTTTGATGCAATACCATTTGTCTATTTTTGCTGCTATTGTCTGTGCTTTTGGGGTCAAGAAATCTCTGCTCATACCCAGGTCATGATGGTTTCCCCATATGTTTTCTTCTAGTAGTTTTATAGTTTCAAGTCTTATGTTATATTAAGTTTTTAATCCATTTTGAGTTGATTCTTGTGCAAGGGCTGAAATAAGTGTTCATTTTGATTCTTCTGTGTGTGCATATCCAGTTTTCCCAACAACATTTATTGAAAAGTCTGTCATTTCCCCATGGTTTGATCTTGTTATCTTTATGAAAATTTAATTGACCATAGGTATGTGAGTTTATTTCTGGGCTTTCTATCATATTCCATTGATTGATATGTCTGGTTTTATGCCAGTACCATGCTGCTGGCTTTGTAATGTGTTTTAATGTCTGATACTGTGATATCTGCAGCATTATTTTTTCTCAAGATTTTTATTTGTGGCTATTTGTAGTTTCATACATATTTTACAATTTTTTATTTCTGTGAAAAATGCATTGGAATTTTCATAGGGATTACGTTGAATCTGCTTTGGGTAGTATGACCATTTTAACAATATTAATTGTTCTAATCCATGAGCATGGACCAGCTTTTCATTTATTTGTGTCATCTTCGGGTTTTTTCAACAGTGTTTTATAGTTTTTAGTATATGGAACTTTAATTTCCTTGGTTGAATTTACTCCTACGTGTGTGTGTGCATCAACTAACCATAGTTATGTGGGTTTATTTCTATCATATTCCATTGATTACTTCTAAATGAGTGAGAGTGTGTGTGTGTGTGTAAGATACTATTGTAAATGGGATTTTTAAAAAAATTTCTTTCTCAGGTTGTATACTGTTAGTGTATGGAAATAATACTGATTTTGTAAGTTGATATTGTATTCTGCAAATTCACTAAATTTGTTAATTTAACAATTATTTTTGGTGGAGTCTTACAGGGTTTTCTATATATAAGATCATGTCATCAGCAAACAATTTCATTTCTTCTTTTCCTATTTGAATGCTTTTTTTTCTTACCTAGTTGTTTTGACTAGGACTTCCAGTACTATGTTGAACATAATTGATGAAAGCAGACATCCTTGTCTTGCTCCTGATCCAAAACACTTTAACTTTTCACCACTGAGTATGATGTTCACTGTAGGCTTGTTATATATGGTCTTTGTTGTGTTGAGAAATATTCCTTCTATAACTGATATTCAAAAGTTTATCATGAAAGGATGTTAAATTATTTCAAATGATTTTTCTTCATCTATTGAGGTGGTTATATTGTTTTTATTCTTCATTCTGTTACTATGGTGAATCACATTTTTAATTGTTTTTTTACTTCCATGAATTAATTTTGTGATAGGTAGAAAACCACATCTGTAGACCTAGAAGCAGAGTGAATCTAAAAAATATTATTTATAATTATTATGAGTACACAATATGTATGTATTTTCATGGAGTACATGCAATGTTCTGATACAGGCATATGATGTTTAATAATCACATCAGGGTATTTGGAGTATTCATTACCTCAAGCATTTATCATTTCTTTGTGTTAGGGAATTTTACTTTCATTCTTTTAGTTATTTAAAATATGCAATGAAATATTATTGACTGTAGTCATCCTGTTGTGCTATTAAATACTAGGTCTTATTCATTTTATCTAACTATATTTTTGCACCCATTAACAATCCCCACTTGATTTGCATATGGTAAGCCATTCTTGCATCCCAGGAATAAATTCCATTTGACCATGTTGAATGATTCTTTTAATGTACTGTTGAATATACTTTTTGGTATTTTGTTGAGGATTTTTGCATCCATATTCATCAGTAATACTGACCTGTAATTTTCTTTTCTGTTAGTTTCTTAGTCTGACTTTGGTCTCAGGCTAATGTTGGCCTTACAAAATGATTGTGGAAGTGTTTCCTTCTCTTCAATTTTTTGAAGAGTATGGAAATAATTATTATTAGTTCTTCTTTAAATGTGGGTAGAATATGTTTATGAAAATATCTTTTCCTGGGCTGTTCCTTGATGGCAGACTTTTCATTACTGATTTAATTTCCTTGCTCATTACTGTTCCGTTTATATTCCTAATTTCATGATTTGATCTTGGAAGGTTATGTATCAAAGCATTTATCTATTTCCTCTCCATTGTCCAATTTGTTGGCATATAATTGTTCATAGTGGTCTCATAAGATCCTTTGTATTTTTGTATTATCAATTGTGATATCGTTTTTCATTTCTGATTTAGTTCATTTGAACCACCTCTATTCTGCCGTAGTTAATTTAGCTAAGGTTTGTCAATTTTGTTTGTCTTTTTGGAAGACCAACCCTTAGCTTTATTGATCTCTTGTATTGGTTTTCTAATTTCTGTTTCATTGATTTTTGCTCTGAAATGTTTCTTTTCTTCCACTAACTTTAGGCTTAGATTGTTCTTCTTTTACTAATTCCTTGAGAGGTAACATTAAGTTGTTTATATAAAATCTCTCCCTCTTTCACCCTCTCTTTTGACGTAGGCATTTAGTATTACAAACATTCCTCTTAGAAACACTTTTGCTGAATCTCATGAATTTTAGTATGTTGTATTTTCATTTTTCTTTAAATATTTTTAAAATTAATTTTTAAATTTCCTCTTTGATTCAATAGTTTTTCAGGAGCATGTCATTTAATTTGCATGTATTTGCTAATTTTTCTTGGTTCCTCTTGTTATTGATTTCTAGCGTCATACCTTTGTGATTGAGAAAGATATTTGATATAATATTGATCTTCTGATATTTGTTAAGATGTGTTTTGTGGTCTATCGATTTATCCTAGGGAATGTTACATGTGTAATTGAGAAAAATGTATATATTGTTGCTGTTGGATGAAATGTTCTGCATATGTCTGTTTACTCCATTGGTATAAGTATAGTTCAAGTCTAATATTTTGTTATTAATTTTTTGTCTAGTTAGTAGTTCTGTGTTGGAAGTGGGATATTAAAATTACTTACTATTATTGTGCTGCACTTATGTCTCTTTTCAGATCTCTTAATCTTTGGTTTATATATTTAGGTGCTTCAGTGTTGGGCACACATGTATTTACAATTGTTATATTATCTTGATTCATTGATCTTTTTTTTATAATACACTGACCTTCTTTATCCCTTTTTACAGTTTTTTTTTTTTTTTTAACCTAAAGTTTATTTGGTGTGAAATAAATATAGCTACCCGTGCTCTCTTTTATTTGCCTGGAATATCATTTTCCATCACTTCAGTTTCAACCTGTGAGTGTCCTTTAAGGTAAGATAAGTCTTCTGTAGGTCCATATAGTTGGATCTTGTTTGGTATGTATCATGGTACTGTATGCCTTTTGACTACAGAATTTAATCCATTAACCTTTAAAGTAATTATTCATAGATGAGAACTTGCTACTTCCATTTGATTGTTTTCAAGTTGTTTTCTAGATCCTACATTTTTTTCCTTATCTCTTGTTTTCTTTATTTGGGATTTGTTTGCTTTTTGTAGTGATATATTTTGAATTTTTCAAAATATTTTGTGTATCTATTATAGGCTCGTACTTTGTGGTTACATGAATCATCTTATACCTATAACAAGCTATGCCAAGTTGATAATAACTTAAGTTTGATCACTTACACAAAGTCTGTACTTTTACTCTCCTCCTTCTAAATTTAATGTTTTTGGTGTAATTCTTTACATCTTTTAACCATATGTATACTTAACAAATTATTGTAGCTGTAGTTGCTTTTAAGAATTTTGCCTTTTAACCCTTATACTAGAGAAATCCTGATGTGTTTGCCATCATTACAATTTTAGAATGTTTTGGATTTGAAAAATGCCATTAATTTTACCAGTGCATTTTATACCTTCACATGTTTTCATGTTTCTATTTTACATTTTGCATTCTTTTCCTTCAGCTTGAAGAACTCCCTTTAGCATTTCTTATAATGCAGGTATGATGGTGACAAACTCAGCCTTTGTTTCTCTGAGAAAGTCTTTAACACCCTTCATTATTTAAAGACAGGTTTGCTAGGTATACTATTCTTGATTGGCAGGTTTTTTCTTTCAGAATTTTGAATATATTATCCTACTCCCTTGAGCTTTCAAGGTTAATGCTGAGAATTTTGCTGATAGTTTTATCAGAGTTCTCTTAAATGTGACAATTCAGTTCTCCCTTACTGCTTTCCATACTCTACCTTTAAGTTTTGACAGTTTTGTTATGATGTGCCTTGACGTGGGTTTCTTTTCCTTTTTTAAATTTTAGATTCAGGGGGTACATGTGCAGATTTGCTGCAGGGACATATTGTGTGGTGTTGTGCTTCTGTTGATCCCACCACTCAGATAGTGAATATAGTATCTAATAGGAAGTGGTTTTTTTAGCTCTTGGACCCTTCCTTTTCCCTTTTTGGAGCACACGGTGTCAATTGTTTCTGTATTTATGTCTGTGTGTACCTAACGTTTAGCTCCTACTTATGTGAAAGAACGTGCAATATTTGTTTTTCTGTTTCTGTGTTAATTTGCATAGGATAATACCTTCCAGTAGCCTATCCATGTTGCTGAAAAAGACATGATTTTGTTCTGTTTTATGGCTTCACAGTATTTCATGATATATAGGTACTTGGTGTGGATTTATCTGGATTCATTTTCTTTGGTATTCTTTGGGATTCCTGTATTTGGCTTTCTATTTTCTTCCCCAGTACTGGGAAATTTTCTGCCATTATATTTTGAATATGTTCTGTGCTTGTCCTTCTCTCCTCCTTCTAAACACCTATAATGTGTATATTGCTCTGATTGAGGGTGTCAGTATGTCTCTTAAGATGTATTCATTCTTTTTCATTCTTTTTCCTTTTTGCTACTCAGATTGGATGATTTCCAGTGACTTGTCTTTGAGTTCATTGATGTTTTACTTCTGCTTAATCTCATTTGCGGGTGAACTTTTCTGTTGATTTTTTCAGTTTAGCTTAATATTCTTCAGCTCTAAGATTTGATTGATACTTTTATATACTTTCCGTTTGTTAAAGTTCTCAGTTTGTTTTTGCGTTTCTCTCTGGACCTTAGTGACAGTCTTTATAATCATTATTTTAAATTCTCTGGTAGGTAAATTACATCTCTTTCATTCACTTGGGTCAATTTCTGAACATTTATTTTGCTCTTTATTTGAAATATATATTTCTTGTTTCTTTAGTTTCCTGGACTCTTGTGTTGTTTTCTGCACGTTGGATAAGACAGCTGCCTTTCCCAGTCTTATCAAACAGGACCTGTGTAGAAGAAAAATACCACTAGTCCATTTGACAAAAAATTTTAACGTGCTTCTCAAAGCTTTGTGTTTGTCCAGGCCACTGTTTCTGTTATTGGTGACTCCCAGGAGATTGGGATATGCCATGTCCTGTCAATACTCTGTGAACTGTAAGATAGAGGCCAGACTTTCAAAATGTGGTGTGGCCAGAAATTTCTAATGCAAGTGTTAGATGTGTGGTCCAGTTCCTTCTATCCTCATGTTGAAGTTGGGTGCAGGTGTTATTTCTCCACTCTCTCTGCACGAAGCCAGGGAGAAGTTCTATGGAAACTGCCTGTATTTGTGTTCAGGCCACACTTTTTGATTCTGGGAACATAGCCTTTGGAAGTGGAGCCATTGTTTGTCTTTGTTATCTGCGATCTAGAGTAAGTTAGGAATGCAAAGCCCCACCACTCCTAAGCTTAGGCTGTTAAGAATTCAGTCCTTTGGGTGGGAACTATAGAGTCGTGACACTTAATTTGTGAACAAACTCTTTTCAAGAATAGGTAGACTGTAAAATAATGGAAGAAATAAATAGAGCTATAGAAGTTGTGACACTTGGTGTGTGAACAAACTCTTTCTAGGAAAAATAGGCTGGGGACATGCCAACTTTCTGCTTAGTCTACCTGAGAGCTACTCTTAGTCTGCATTGTTAGCTCCCTGATGCAAGCTGGAGGTTAAGCTGTCTAGTTGTTGATGAGTGTCCAGTAAGCTGCTAGAGAGAAAACAAAAAACAAACAAACAAAAGAAAAGGAGCTGTGCATTCTAGCCCCTGTTCTATACTGCTCCCAAGAGATATTGTTCCTGGAAGAGTTTGCATGCCTGTTTAAAACCACCTCTTTGTTCTGTGATCTAGGGAGACTTGTAGATGCCTAGTCTCTTCTGCTCTTAGAGCCAGAAGTTTTGGGATATAGTATTTCTGGTAAATGCTGTAAAAGTTAGAGCATTTTGTGGGTGAACACACTCCTTCCAGAGAGAATTGGGAGAACTAGGATTATTGCCACGTTGAGCTGGAGGAAGAGTCTCAGGAAGTGCTAAGCTACTGCTCAGGCTGTTAGAGAGCTACTTTTTGCTTGCCCCTTTAACTCTCAGATGGTGTTAGTTAGAAACCAGACTGTCAAGTAGCCACTAGGGGAGTATGCTGTATACCTTCCAGGGAGAAACAGGTAGTGGTACTTTTGAGGCCTGTCTCTTTAAAGCCCCTGAAAAAGTGCTTGCACACACATATAAAACTGCCACTTTTTTCCTGTGGTCTAAATAAACTTGTGTAAGCCTAATTCTCTAACTCCCAGAGTTGGTGAATTAAGAGCCAAACTGTTGGGCACCTTATAACTGGGGTGCTATATGTGAGGTCCCAGTCTTCTCCACAGGGAGAATCTGAGTGTTAGTGATTTCAGTTATGTGGTGAAGTACCTGGAAAGGGGTCCATGCTCAAGTATGCCTCAGATTTGTCTACCCATTTGAAGTGCATGTTTTGGTTTTATTTGGATTTTTTTTTTTTTTTTTTTTGAAACAAGAGTCTCGTTCTGTTGCCCAGGCTAGAGTGCAGTGGCACAATCTCAGTTCACTGCAGCCTCCGCCTCCCTGGTTCATGTGATTGTCCTGCCTCAGTATCCTGAGTAGCTGTGACTACAGATGCGCACCACCATTCCCAGCTAATTTTTGTATTTTTGGTAGAGACGGGGTTTCATTATGTTATCCAGGCTGATCTAGAACTCCTGGACTCAAATAATCCACCAGCCTCGGCCTCCCAAACAAAGTGCTGGGATTAAAGGCGTGAGCCACCTCGCCCGGCCATGCATGTTTTCTTTCTTGCCTGCTAGGCAGGAGTCTCTCAACTTATTTCTGACTTTCTCTCAGAGGGAATTAATTGAGATATTCATTCTGTGCATTTGTGAGTATTGGGAGTGCCGGGAGCTTCCTGTTCTGCCATGTTGCTGACATCCGTCTAAGGAAAACAGTTTAAAGAAAGTTCATCACCAAGTAACAGTAGATACATCTGGGTATCTTAAATACAAATACTTTTCTTTCTTTCTCTCTCTCTCTCTTTCTTTCTTTCTTTCTTTCTTTCTTTCTTTCTTTCTCTCTCTCTCTCTCTCTTTCTTTCCTTTCTTTCTTTCTCTCTCTCTTTCTTTCTTTTCTCTCTTTCTCTCTCTCTCTTTCTCTCTTTCTCTTTCCTTTTTTTTTTTTTTTCTCTTTTCTTTTTTTTTGAGTTTCACTCTTGTCACCCAGGCTGGAGTGTAATGGCACTATCTCGGCTCACTGAAACCTCCGCCTCCTGGGTTCAAACGATTCTCCTGCCTCAGCCTCCCGAGAAACTGGGATTACAGGCATGCGCCACCGTGCCCAGCTAATTTTTGTATTTTTAGTAGAGACGGAGTTTCACCATGTTGGCCAGGCTGGTCTCGAAGTCCTGAGCTCAGGTGATCCACCTGCCTCAGCCTCCCAAAGTGCCAGGATTACAGGCGTAAGCCACCACACCTGGCTACTTTTATTTCTTATATTTTTCAAATGCTATATATGTAAGTACCAAAACTTTACAATTTAAAAACTATTTTGAAAAGGAAAAGATCATTATAACAGTTATAGATCTGTTTTTGGTAGCCAGGGCAACTTATTAACAATCCTTTTATGTTACTGTTAGACATCTCCCCCATGGAATGTCCAGAGCCCCTTTCCAGTGTATCATTGAGAGAACTGGCCTTACAAAATTGCCCAATCTGGAATTCAGCAGGACCATACACTACCTCCGTTAAGTCATCTCTCTGAAAGACAATGTTGGCAGTGTCTGGCCACAATTCAAAGGTTACTACCTTCTATAAAAAAGAGGACTAAAACATTAAATGTGAATACAAATGTATAATGTTTTGAGGTGATCTGGTAAGATGTTGGTCTTCCTTCATTTAGTAATAACCTTGCTGAATCAGCAGGTACATAACGTCTTTTCACGGTGATAATTAGAATGTGCACTAGACTCTAATAGTAACATAAAATGGGAAACAGAGAGCAGCAAACGAGTTACAATGAGGAATTTAAAGGAGTTAAGAATGCTTTTTAATAGTTCATTTTAATTATGGTCTTAGAGATGTAACAAACTTCTGAAAATCAGACCCAACTAATAGAGTAACACAACCATCAACAAAACACAACCACGGAGACTCGCTCCATTTTAGCTGAAAGGGGAGACCACTGTCTCAGCCAAATTGGACTGATATGATTGAGTATATTAATTTACCCAAAAAAGAAAGAATATGACATATACCTTCTTATCATGAAGAGGGATACATGTGATTTATTCTAATCTGATACCATTAAATATTCAGGCTATATAGAATGAATTATGGAACTAATCCTCTTTAAACATTTTTACCTGCCATTTTTATGTTAGCATACCTACGTTAAGATACTGGCTAGCATTTAGCTTTTTTTTTTAAATAAGTAAATAAATTGGTGATATCATTAATACTTCAATTAATATGATTGTTTAAAAAATAAATAATAAATGAATCCATTCTTGATTTCCTGCTAGATTGAGGGCCAGAACTTAATACTAATCCTCTAAGGCAATCTTATATTTTGGAGCTGTTTTGGTTCTCTTGAAGACAGACAGCCTGTCTTCCCAAATGATGACATGAGCCAAAGGAATGGCTGTTTAATCATAATTTTTAACTTAATCAGTGGATTGAATGATTTTGTGTATAGAGCACTGAATTGTGAGCCTTGTGCCTTGATAAATGGTGACAACCAACACCAAGTCACACAAAACAAAAGTAAGAATTCATTCCTCCTCCTTCTCAACCTGCCTGTCATCTCAACTGGTCTCCAGATCCTGGAAATTTTAAATTCTGACATTTCTTGTACCTGCCATTTTCTCTTCATCATTGCTACTTTTAGTTCAGCCCTTGTCATTCTCCCCTAAACTACTGACATAGCTTCGTGACAGGCAATTTACCTTGTTTCCAAACCATCTTCCTTAGCATTGCTTAAGCAATTTTTCAAAACCCGACCAGGTTACTCCCTTTTGGAACTCACCAAAAGCCTCTCTTTCTTCTGTTAGTCTTCTTGGTGAAGCATAAAAGGCCACCCATAATTAGCACTTATATTTTCCTCTTCATCCACTGAGTCTCAGTAATGTTAGTCCATCTGAAGTCCGCAGAACAAACCTCAGAGTCTTGCCTCTTTGTGGTTTCTCAGCTTCTCCCGATTTTGACTGCCTTGTCCCTCCACTCCTGGCCACACCTCATCAGGCTGTTAGTGAGGAGTTTGATGGGCAAGTTATGGTGAGGTGATCAAGTAAACCTAATTATTATTATTATTATTTTATTATTTTGGTGAGGTCCTCCAATAAAAAACCGCAAGAGTATTTTTGAATTTCTCCAAAAAATACTGCATCATGTCTGTTTTTATTACTCGGTGTCTGAGAACTCTGTTTACAGGTCTTTTAGCCAAGAAACTCATGACGTATGTATGTATTCTTTTCAGAAATGTCAATTTTAGGTTGGCTAGATCTGAAAAGACTCCTCCAGACAGTAGCATGCTACAAAAGTTTTAAGTAGACAGATATAGTGGTAATGCAAAAGTGATTGGAGGAAGTCGAATGTCATTGAACAAAAGATTTAAACAACTTTATGTTCCAAAAAGAAATGCCCTTTAATATGAAGTGTTTTTTACTGATTTATCAGAGTTTTATTTAATATTTTTTCTTTTTTTCTCTTTTTTTATGTAGCTTAATTTGTATTCTAGTTTATCCAATTCATGCAACTAGTGTCTGTTCCTCATTTTTGTTTTTGTAGAGTCTTTGACACAAAAGTCTTTCAGTAAATATTACTTGTCCTTTGCCAAGGTGTGAGGTCTAGTGCATTTAACTGTCATGAGAATGATACGTTAGCTAAAACAAAGTTTATCAAAAGCAATTACATCAATTTAGGGAATTTTGAATGGGAATTTCAGAGCCTTTGGATGCCTCAGTAGCAGCTGTGGATGTGCTTACAAAGCCCAATAAGTAGAGCTTAGGACTACTCATGAAAATTCCCACCAGAGCAGCTGTACTTTCTTCTGTTTCATTTATATATTACAACATTTTACTTGAAATGTAGAATACATTTTAAAATCAGGCACACATTATAATTAGAAACTATCAAAATTGATAATTCTATCTCTAAAATGTTCTGATTCAATAGCAGCTTTCATTTAAATGAAAGTATTATTTTCATTGACATTAAATTGGGCTTTATTAATTTGAGGTGTCTATAATTTGCTTGGGGTAAAATTGTGTTATCGCTTTACTCAACTTATTGAAATTTAGTACTTCCTGTGCTATCTTTGTCACTAATAGAAATTACAGATATTGTTATATAACATTTTACTTGTGGAAGTTCTCTCAAATTAGGGTCTATGATAATGACTACACTGAAACGATAGTATTTTTAGACTCACTTGGATCTTGATATTTACTTCTGCAATGATAAAGCATATATATTACTTTATCACAAATTTAAAACATTTTGACAAGTATGTTTTAACATCTTAATTTCTTTATATTCTTTTAAAAATGTTTTGCCCTTAAAATATTATTCTGAGAAGGAGTCTATACACAAAGAGGACTGATGGCTCAATGAACAGGCATTCAATGGTAATACAGCCGATATTATTTTGTTTTGGATAAGCAGCCATATGACCACAGGTGCTTTCTATACCTATAAGTTATGGACCTCAGCAACTGTACTTGTTTGGCAAAGATTAGCACTAGTCACTGAGTCTTACATTCAGGATCTGTGTATCACTGCACTCTAGAAAATCATAATTATATCACCTTCCTTGAACAGAAAGATATGTTACTCTCTTCCTTTGTTTCGTAAGTTTATTTTCCTTGTGTTTTTTGTTCTTAAACTCAGTACTTAGATGCTTTACTAAGTATGTGGTTTTTGCTGCCCCAAGATCCCTTCAGCTGCTTCTTCTAATACTATAATTTTCCTTCGTGATGCACCCCTTCTGCACCATCAGATTCTGTGCTTTGAATAGGGCCAACTCCACTGACAACCTATATCTATGATACTGGACATGGGGTAAGTTCCTTTTGTAAAACTGATTGGCACTTGACACATCTAGAATTGATGTAACTTAATTCTGCAACTTTAATAGGAAAAGAATCACACTTTCTACTCTGCTTTCTAAGAGAGAAGGATGTTTGCCAAGGACTTCACAGCCGTCTTCCCACCAGAAGGAAATAGCCTTTCTGGGAATAGAACTGGTAGAGAAGAATGAAGCTAAGAGACAGGAGGAAACAAACAACTTAGACCCAGAAAAAAACAGTTTAAAACATGCCCGAATTCAATTCTTCCCCTGGACTCTTCAACTATGGTAGTAACCAAGTCTGTCCTAGCTTAAGTCCTTTTAAGTTGGCTTATATCAGAAAGAACAATTATCTTGGTAGAAGTCATTAGGAAAGTTTAATTACTCAATCTCTTGAAATGAAGAAAAGATTGATTAATTTTATGATATTATAATCATTCTGTTATGTAATAATTAAGTCAGTGAATGTAATATAATCAATTTTTTGTGTGATGTAAGCCCCTCATGTACATACTTTATATTACAGCAAGCATTAACACAATCAACACATTTTACAGAGGAGTGAATAACTTCCAGAGTTAAGTCCCTCATCTAGATCTACAGAGAAAAGCAGTGTTATAATTTTTGTTTGTTGGACTCTAGAGTCTGTGTTTTTTCATTATGCCTGCGGAAAACGAAATATAGTATAACTTCTCTACTAGCATAAAATAAACATGAACAATATACAATCAAAAACTCAGTTGTGTAACTGCACAAATACTTCTCTCCCATCCCTATCTCTTCTTAATTTCTTGCCGAAGCAGCATTTTATATTTTTTTTGAGCGTTCATTATAGAAAGGCTTCCAGGTGATTTAAAAATAGAAGTCTCATGGCACCCCGAGAAAGATGATATGCTGTAGGTTTACATGAAGAAGGTCATAGCCAAACCAAGACATAAGATAAATAAGTCCCTTCATTGAAACTAGGAAAAAAAATAGTTGTCAAGGGATGAGCACAAATGTAGATGATTATCTTTCCAGTGGAACATGAAATTTCTGCATCACTGGGAAGAGGGTTTTTTTTTTTTTTTTTTAACACTGTAGCTGTATTTGGAGGGTATTAGATACTGTAGCTGAAGTGGCATAATTTTTAAGCATACTGGAGTTTGTGGCACATGTAATACAACATAGTTTGGGAAGCAGCTTCCCAGTATGTATGAAGTATATCAGGCTAATTCTAGTATAACCTGGATTTCACATACATTTTCCAGGGCTATTATGCCTTTTCTGCTTTTCTGTTTCCTCAAATGACATGAAATTGCCTTAATGAGGCTAATTAGAAAAGTGGAAACTGAGTATGCCCAAGTGTCTGTGAAAATTTGGGGTCATATTTGGGAGGCTTTTGAGTAGTGTAGTATTTTAGTTAAGGAAAGTAAACCTTTTTCGTGAATGTGCAGATTATGTGTCATTTCTCTTAGTATTTGGCTCATGGGCTTTCTTCGAGGCATAATATCCTACTATCCAAGACCAGCACCCTCAGGAGAATAATTGAATTTGAATATAATTAGAACAGTTCACAGCTTAGGAAACACTAGGGAGGAAATGACCCAGGAAGCTGACTTGAACTGGTAATGCCTTTAGGAAGCAAACACCGAGGCTGAAGCCTTATTCTGTACAGTTACTGTTAAGAAAGTTGTCAGAAGAAACACATCTGCCTTTTTTTCCAGGTGAACAGCCGTGAGTTGTCCAGCATGATAGTGCTTATTTTCTTGGGTAAGTGAATGGTGCTTCTGGTTTATCCGAATTATTCATAATGCTAATTCTTTGTAAACTGAACACTATTACACTTAAGCTTAACAGGAGTTTATAATATGAAGTACCAAGTAAATTACAAATTTATACTTTACCATGGTTTATTCCTCTTGCAAAAATGTACGCTCACTTTTACTCATTTATTTCTAACTCTATGGATAATGCAGAATATGATAATTGCATTAATCTCTCAGCTTGTTTCTGTCTTATTGTATAAAGTAACCCAATGACTTTGAGTTATTTATTAGGATTGATGGAATTCACACATGTGTTAGAACCTTTTAGAAATAAAACCTTCCAGTATCTTTTTACAAGTTATAAGATGAAAAATTTCAAACTATTATCTATTTTATTTATTTTGCTTTTATTTTATTAATAAAAATAAGGTTAATTCAAACCATTCAGTTTACCTACAGTGTTAATATTTGCTAACTAGAAGTAATTTAGTGAAATAAAACAAATTAACACCATATCAAAATGCTTCATATTTTGATTAATTTTTATGATCTAGAACTCAAGTGTGGACTTACTTCTCATGTATTGGAGCCGATGAATGTATTATAAGGTGTTGATGAAAAATAATTTATTTTTATTTAATGCAGAACCCATGGAAATGTATTTGCTAGATGTGTGACTGGAGAATATTTTATAGCTTCTTTAGCATTTGGTAGAATCTATAAACTGAATTCAGAAAAGGAATAATTGTAATTGTAGCTAGATAGTAATTTTAAAAATATGACATTTTACCTTTAAACTAATATACACTTGATGAATAAAGGCATACTTGTGGGCAAGAAAGCAATGTTTACTTTAAATTGTATTGAAAATAAAAGGAGAGTCATATCAAGTCAAGGAAACAAGTTAAGGAGAGAAATCCCTTATATATTTTCAGTTTTTCTTTGGTTTAAGTAATAGTCTTCCATTATTCCAGAATTTTGCTTTTTGTAATTATTCCTAAAATATTTTCTTATTTTTATAAAGATTGTTAATATTTCTAAAGTTCTTTTTTGTTGTAAAGAGAAATATAGGAAACTATAATTTTTATAGATCAGGCAGCAACATAATGAAGCTCACAAAATACATTACAGACTCATTATGACCTCAGTTGAAAAGGCAATGGCCTCTTATTTTCATCTTTTACTTCTAAATTAACTTGACGCCAGGTTGCATGAAGGAGGGAAATAATTTCTTAACATTGTTAGAACTAAAATTATACTATTTGATAGGTTGTACCAACATTTCCCATATTATATTTTTTAGAATGCTTGTTTGACATTAAATAGGTCTTATAATGAGGAAAATGTCTGTTGGCAAAGAAATGTGGAAAACAATGAATTTTAAAAACTCAGACCATTTAATAGGATAATGAGTCCTATACGTCTTTAAAAGAGTGATATAATTTGCAGCATTATCCAAAAATAGAAGTTATTTTTCATTAAGCATTACAGGAAAATTCTTGAAAAATCCTAGGTTAAATATAAAATCACAAATCATAGTCAGGGATGAATAAGGCAGATTTTGGAAAGGTAAAGTTATATTTCTGATTCTTGTGGACCAAATCATTGAGGTGGTTTTCTTAGCTGAGTCAATATTTTGTCTGAGTAGAAGGTGTGGAAAATCCTATAAAATAATCTATTAAGTAGCTTGTTCAACCAAAAACTGAAAATGTGTAAGGAAGTAAAACATAATTGGGGAAGATAACATGTAGTATTTCCAAGTGATTATTGCTCTGAAGTACTGATGAAATTTTGATATATCCAGGAAATTATCACTTATAAGATGCTTGAGGGGGCTTTTCACGAGATATAATGATTAATGGCATTAATAACCATTTTCTTATAAGTTGAGTTTATGACTTCAAATTCCTATTTCTGGGTCTTTGGAAAACTGGATTTGACCAAGTAACTTTGGGCTAGGATCAAAAGGATCGTCTTTTTCTTTCTCTGGGCTTGCCAACTAAAGAGTACAAGGGCTTAGCTAGATGTGGTTGTCCATGAACACATGAGAAAACAGAAAGCTGATATGTCCATTTCCACTCCAGCCCTCAGCAAGGAAAATGTTACCAAGCTACACCCATGGGCCTAATCTCCAAGTGCAGTGACCCAGCAAGTAGTACATATGGTCCAATCAGTTGTCTTGGATTCTTCTTATAAGATGAGATTTGGAAAGAGGTAAGATTTAAAAAAAAAAAAGATTTCGAGGCCTTACTTGAAGCCGATCACTCTATATTGTCACAGGTGATTCATGATTAACAACAGCATTTAAAAATTCAAATAATTTCACTTTTATTTAGTTATAGCTTGACTCTCTTGATGACAGTTACTGTAACTATCTCTGTAACACAACTGCAATCCCCATATTTTTTTCTATTAATTGATTTGGCTAGTGTCAGTTCATATGTGTGCAGAATCAATTTGACTAACTTATGTAACACATTAAATTAACATTGCTATTTTCTTGCTTGTTTTTGGAAAATTTGTTGTATTTCTCCTCTAGCAAAAGTAACTTGTAAATATCTGGAAGGTATTATTTTTTTAGATGTTATCAGTTATTTTTATATATCTTATATATAAACAACTAATAAGTTGGGTATAAGTCAGTATTCATTTATTGAATACCTATACTGCATAATTGTGTTTGATGACAAAAATACAGTTATAAATTATCCTTAATGTCTGTGGGTGAAGCTGTACAATCCAGTGGTGGAAACAAGCACATGAATATATACACTACGGAACAGTACATTCTGTAATTGGGGGATCCCTACAGTTCTAGTAAGTGGATGAAAGATGTCAAATTCATTTTAAGTGTGGAAAAAGGGGAGGATAGAATTCAAGTAAAGTTTCCAGAAAATAGCTAATAATTGTGTTCAGTTTTAAACAACAAAAAGGGTTATTCCAGAAGAAAAAGAAAGAAAATGCTCATCAGGAACCAGACAGTATGTACGCAGAGGTGTAAGACAACATGGATCATTTGGGAAATGATAAATGCTTGAGGTCTTCCAGTTTGCACATGGTGAGGAATATGAGAGCCCTGATATGAGAAATCGTTTAAAGGATATAAACAGAAAAATGGCAAGACTAGAATAGTGCATTAGGTAGATTAGGGGTTATACAGAGCCTATCTGAATAAGGTTCTGAATAAGATTCAAACTGGAGGTAGACTGACTAATAAGTTAAACAAATGCTCAAAGTGAAAGTCAACAAATTTAGCAAGAATGAATATGGGAGAGTGAAGTTAGAATGGAAAATAGTCCACCACAAAACCAAGATTTCTAGTTTTGGTGCTTATATTAATTGTGGCATTGTGGATGAAGTAGAGTGGACCACAGTGGAACAATGATGATGAAGACCCTGTGAAAGTGTTTCTGAAACATTCAGGTAGAGACAACAATTACGTATCTATGACTGGAACACTGGAAATACTGAGATTGAATTATACATTTGAGAATCATCAGACTTTAGTTCAAACCATAAGAGTACATGGAATTTTCTGCAGAGAATGTATAAAATGAAAATAGAAGAGGTCTGAGAAGAGAACCTAAGCTAAAATTGTACTTTACTAGAAAAGTAAAATGATCCTGGGAAGAATTTTAGCTGTGGTCAGAAAATACAAAGTGGATAAGTATCAAGAGAACAAGAAGGGAGGACTGGCAAAGGAAAAGTTTCAAAAACAAAAAGTCAACAAAATGCTCACTGGCAAGATAAAGTTTAAAACCATTAAGTTAGACTTTAAAGGGGTAGAGACATTTTTAAGAGCAGTTTTAATGGAACAATAGTAATAAAAATAATTTATAATTGAAGAATAGATGATGAGAAGTCAAAATGAGCAAATTTAAAGTAATTCATTTAAGAATCTATAGAAAGAAGTATAGATCTACAGCTAGAGAGGAGGTTAAGGTTATTCCTACCATCAATAATTTCACTACATGTTGTTTTCCATAATTCTGCTCCTTATCATGAATAACTTATATTTGAAGAAAATGGATGCCAAACTTATATTACAAACTTGTTTTTGTTGTTGTTGTTATTCAAGCTTTGGGGCTAAGCTTGGAAAATGAATACACTTCCCAAACCAATAATTGCACATATTTAAGAGAGCAATGCCTACATGATACAAATGGATGTAAACATGCTTGGAGAATAATGGAAGATGCCTGCAATGATTCAGGTAAACAAGTTGCTAAGAATACACTCAAATGATTTATTTTACTAAGATAAAAATAGGATTTGATATTCTGTTATTATCCTAAGAACTAAGTTTTTCTCTAAGTATCTTACTCAGTCTTGACCCCCAATCGATTCACTTTTAATCATGTGTTAGCAAATTTAATTACAAAGGGATTTTCTTAATTACTAAAGTGCTTTAATTACTGATGCTGAGGGCAGCATTATTCAAGGTTTCAGATTATTTTCTTACCTCTCACGCCATGTATAATGCTACAATTTTATGCATTCTTCTCAGAACCATGGCAGTATTTTTTTTCAAATAAAAGGTTATTTTGATTATATATGTCAATGATAAAACAGAAAAAATAAGATTTGTTATAATAATTGTGTATTTGTCCATGTATAATGTACATTTTATATTCTTGAAACATATATACAGTATTTTCAATTCTATGTCAAGAACAAGTAAAGCTACAGTTTTGTTTTTGGCTTGTGCTACCTTCCAAACATTTGTGGGGAGGTTCAAGAGTTGAGAATGTGAAGATTGGAGAGTGACTGCTATTTTCTTTTGTTTTTCTTTCTTCTTTTTTTTTTTTTTTTCAGACAGAGTATAGCTCCGTTGCCAGGCTGGAGCTTGGCTCATTGCAACCTCCACCTCTCGGGTTCAAACAATTCTTTTTCCTGCCTCAGCCTCCAGAGTAGCTGGGACTATAGGTGCACGCCACCACATAGTAATTTTTGTATTTTTAATAGAGACAGGGTTTTACCATCTTGGCCAGGATGGTCTCAATTTCTTGACCTCATGATCTGCCCGCCTCGGCCTCCCAGAGTGCTGGGATTACAGGTGTGCGCCACTGTGCCCAGCCTGTATTTCCTTAAAAAGAAAAAATATATATATTTTGAATATTCAAGTAGCTAAATAAGCATTGAATGAGAGCATTATGGTAAGACTCCTTTCACTAAAAGTAAATATAATAAACTCTATAGTAGAACAGAGTCAATTTATACAGTAGAACATTGTGTAATCTATTTATTTTGATGATTAAACTTCTTGCTGCATTTTATAAGGCAATTTAAAATATGCTGTCAAAATATTATATTTAGGCATCACAAATAGTAACTTATTTATTAATTTCAGTTTACAAATAGCAAGTCATTTGAAGTAAATTGCAATAATATTTGCATAATTATTTTATGTATGAAGCTGAAATATACATATTCTCAAATGTACAAATGAAATAAACTCAAGTATTTTTATTCAGAATAATTAAAAGAAAATGTTCAGGTAGAGGAATATATATTTTTAAATTAATTCAGAAAAAGAAATATTGGTAATTATCAAAGACTTATTCAATAATATTTGTTGAGTGCTATGTGCCAGCACCACATAATTTTTAATGATAAATTTAAAGCCACTTGCACTCCTCTTACTATAGTCTTACAATGACATGAAAATGAAAGATCAGATTATGACAAAATAGCTAATAAAATAGATAAGCTGATAAAACACTAAGATTAGAAAGCATTCTGGTCACCTCGTGTAAGAGTAGCCTTATTTTTACTGAAAAGCAAGAAATGATGTTCTAGGTAGGAAAAAGCTATTTCGAAATGCAGCAAGTTTTAATATAGAAAGTACATTATGGAAAATATTCAATGAAAATACATGTTTTTTTTTTTTTTTAAAGTCACTTAAATGGGCATCCTGCAGCAACCCCAGATAATCTTACCATATTAATTAATTATTCAGATTAATATGTTAAAAGTCCTTTGGGGAGGAAGAGTCCAAAATTATAATAAGATTCATATCTATAGTGTTATGTGTTTGATTATAAGATCCAGGTGACCCCTGCAAGATGAAGAATTCAGCATACTGTAACCTGAGTATCCAGTACTTAGTGGAAAGCAATTTCCGATTTAAAGAGTGTCTTTGCACTGATAACTTCTATTGTACTGTGAACAAACTACTTGGAAAAGAATGTATCAATAAATCAGGTAATATTTTGTTATAAGAAATGTTTATAGTCATGAAAAAGCAACAATTTCAAAATTAACCACATCTATGTAATCTGATTAATTTTTTTTGTAATTTGATTAATTATTTTCAGAGCTTTATTATTTTTAAAATTTTGTTGGTACATAGTAGGTGTATATATTTGAAGGGTACATGAGGTGTTTTGATATAGTTCTTGATGTACGTTGGGGTTCTGTGAACCATAGACCTCAGCAAGTGCGTGACGTATTTCTTTCATTGCTAACCAAAATTCTAAGCTTCATTCGAGTCATTAGAATTATAGATTCACTCACTCAATTCATATATTTGTGAAGTTTATTGTGACTTTGCATAACACCTAGATGATAGAAGACAAATAATATATTATCTTTGTTGTTAAGGAACTCCAAGTCTCCTGGGAGAAATAAAAATGTAGCTAATTGGTAGAGTTGTACTTGCCTTTGCATAGGGACATTTAATCAGGCTAATACACTGGAGTAGTGGTGATCAGCTAGCCTGCATGTACCTTTAAGGGTACAACAAAGACATTCCAAGAGATGTGCAAGATCAAACAGTTCTAAAGTGAACAGTGTCCAGTCTTTAATGTCCCTATATACTCCGAAAAATAATCAACAGAGGAATGCACCTGTTATCACAGAGTCCTCAATTCTTCTTTCACAATCAACCTTCTCTCACTTTATAAGAGGTAGAGTTACCTCTCATCTACATGAAATGGTCTCATCGTCCAACCCATTCAGTCATCCATGGTGGTCTCATTGAACAAATTTCTGTTCCATGATTTTGCGTTTTCCAGAATATCAACAAATAAAGTTATGTAACATGTAGCCATTTTAATTCAGTTTATTTTATTTAACATAATACATTAGAGATTAATTTTTATCATGTGTAAGTTTATTTTTCTTGATGAGTAGTATTTGATTTTATGAGTGTATAATAGATTGGTTATCCATTCATTATTGAAAGTAAATTGCATTATTTCCAGGTTTTCAGGGATTAAAAATAAGGCTGCTATAAATATTCACATACAAGATTCAGACAAACATAAGTTTTATTTCACTTACGAAATTGTGGGGTCATATGATAAGTACATGCTTAACGTTACAAAAAGCTTCTAAACTGTAATTCAGATTTAGTGTAACCATCAATGTATAAAAGTTCCAGCTGCTTCTTATTCCCAGCAGCACATTTTTTTTTTTTTTTTTTTGCCAGTCTAATATATATTTAGTGATACCACATTGTGGTTTTAATTTGCACTTAATTATAATGTGGAGCATATTTTGATGTGCTGTGTGCCATCTATCTTATTTGGTAAAGTATTTCTTCAAACTTTTGCCCATTTTTAAATTGGTGTTTGTTTATTGAGTTTTGAGAGCTGTTTCTGTATGAATAGATATTTTTTTTATCAGAATATGTGTTTTGTATTTTTTTAATCTTGTCATTTAAGAGTGTCTTAAAAAAACAGAATTTAAAAAATTTTGGTGAAATTCAGTTTGTCATCTTTTCTTTCATAGATCATACTTTTGATGTTTCATCTAATAGATATTTAATTCACATTAACAAAGATTTTCTCATATAATCTAGAAATGGTGTAGTTTTAGGTTTTATATGTAGGCCTATGTTATATTACGAGTTAATTTTTGTATACAGTACAAGATATAAGTCAGATTTTCTTCCATGCAAATATCTAATTGTTCCACCCACATATGTGGAAAATAATATCAATTTTACTTTCCTCAAAAGTCATTTGGCCATATATTAATGGCTCTATTTCTAGACTTTCTATTCTGTTTCATTGAGTTAATTCTGTACTTTTGCAAATATTCTACAGTCATTATAGCGTCACAGAAAGTCTTGAAATCAAGTAGTATGATTCCTTTAACTATTATTTTAAAAATAATTTTGTCTATTCTAGCTCTTTGTCTTTAATTTAATTTAATTTAATTTTAGTTGTTGCTGTAGTTGCTGTTTTTGAAACAGCATCTTGTTCTGCCACCCAGGCTGGAGCACAGTGACCCAGTCTTGACTCAGTGCAGCCTCTACCTCCTGGGTTCAAGCGATTCTCATGCCAAAGCTTCCCAAGTAGTTGGAATTACAGGCATATGCCACCACACCAGCTAATTTTTGTATTTTTAGTAGAAACAGGCTTTCGCCATGTTGACCAGGGTGGTCTTCCAACTTCTGGGCTCAATTGATCTGCCTGCCTCAGCTTCCAAAAGTGTTGGAATGACAGGTGTGTGCCACCGGGCTGGACCACTTCTTTGTCTTCTCATAAAAATTTTAGAATCAGCTTGTCAATGTCTGCAAAGAATCCTGCTGACATTTTGACTGGACTTACCTTGAAATTATAAACCAATTTACTATGTCGAGTGTTCAGGTTTATTAACATGATATATTTCTTCATTTATTTATAAGTTCATTGATTTAGTTCATCAATATTTGATGGTTTTCAGTATATAGTTCTTGCACAACTTTTTAGGCTTCTACAAACACACTTCAGCTTTTGGTGCTGTTGTAAATGGTAATTTGTTTTACATCTTAACTTTCTATTGATTATAGTGATTATATAGAAATACAATTGATTTTTCTGTATGGAACTTACAGCCTACTGCAATTATTCTATCTTTTATTTGTAGAATCTGCAGGAAATTCTACATAAGTAGTCTTGTCATCTGTAATAGAGTTTCATCTTCCCCTTTCCAATCTGTAGTCTTTCATTTATTTTTCCCTGTTTTATTACCCTAACTAGAGCTTTCAATATAATATTCAATAGAATTGTTGAAAGTGGACATCTTGCCTTTTCACCTGTCTTAGGAGAAAGTCATTCAGTTTTTTACCATGAAGAGTGTGTGTGTGTGTGTGTGTTCTTTGCAGGTTCTCTTTATCAAGTGGAGGAAATTCCTTTATATTTCTGGTTTTCTTCATTTTTAAAATCATAAATGCATAAAAATAAATGAATGCTGAATTCTGCAAAATTTTTTGCCTCTATTACTATTAATTACTTCAAACATTTATCTTTTCTTTTTGTTGGGAGTACTCCAATTTTTCTGGCTATTTTAAAATATATAGTAAATTAGTGTTAACTGTAGTCTCCCTACTGTACTATCAAGTACTAGAAATTATTCCTTCTATGTTAATGTATATTTGTACCCATTAACCAACTTCTCTCCATTTCTCCTCCCTCATGTCCTGCCAAGCCTGATCACATTTTTTTCCTTTAGTTTTTTATATGGCGAAATTCATTATTTGATTTTTTACTGCTGTTCCAGCCCTTCATTTCAAGGCTAAATTCTATTCAATCATGGTATATTATTATTTTTGTATTTCTGGATTCAACTGCTAACATTTTGTTTAAAAAAACTATGTTCATAAAGTATATTGGCATGTTGATTTGTTTTCTTATAATGTCTTTGTCTGGTTTGGTATCTAAGTTATGCTGGCCTTGTAAAATCAATTGGGAAGTATTTCCTCCTCTCCAATATTCTGGAAAAGCACAAAAATAATTGATGTTATTCCTTCCTTAAATGATTGATTTCATTAACCAGTAAAGATATCTGGGCCATGCTTCATTAAAAAGGTTTGAAAATATAAATTCAATGTGTTAACTTGTTGTAAGACTATTCTTGTTATCTATTTCTTCATGAGTGACCTTTGGTAGTTTGTATCTTCCATTTGCTGAATTTATGTTGGATTTTTATCCTTAAAGTTTTCAGTTTACTGTTTCTTTTTGGTTTCTATCTCTCTACAAAGTTGCTCCTAATTGCCCTTTTTAATGTCTGTAGTAGTTGCAATGATGTCCTTTTTATGTTTAGATATCGATAATTTGTATAATTCGTGTCCTTTCAGTTTTACTATTCATTGTTTCTTTATGTGTATGTCTGATTTGATTTTAAGGTGTTCCCCATTTTCTTGCTTCCTAACATAAAACCTTGAACCACTGATTTGAGATTTTATTCTTTCCTCATATAAGCATTTAATACTATGAATTTCCTTCCAAGTACTGATTCAGCTATAGCCACACATTTTGATACATTGTTTTAATTTATATTTATGTCAAAATATTTTCTCCTTTCCTTTGTGAATTCCTCTTTGTTATGATTTATTTTATTATTATTATTATAGTATTTTGAGGCAGAGTCTCTCTCTGTCACCCAGGCTGGAGTGCAGTGGAGTAATCTCAGCTCACTGCAACCTCCTTCCCCTATGTTCAACCTATTCCACTGCCTCAGCCCCCTGAGTAGCTGGGATTACAGATGCATGCCACCACACCTGGCTTATATTTGTATTTTTAGTGGAGACATGGTTTTGCCATGTTGTCCAGGCTGGTCTTGAACTCCTGACCTCAGGTGATCTGCCAGCATCGGCCTTCCAAAGTGCTGGGATAACAGGCATGAGCCACCACGCCCAGACAGAAGGTTGTTTAATTTCCTAATATCTGAGATTTCTCAGATATCTTCATTATTGATTTCTAGTTTCATTTCAGTATCATCACATAACATATTTTGTATTATCTTAATTCTTAATTAAAATAATAATTGCCAAATATCACCTGTACAATGTGATACATGCTATACACATGATAAGGATACACACATACACACATGCACAGACAAAGTACTAGAAGCCATAGAGTAAAAAATAATGGTGACTCAGAAGACTTCACAGAATTGTCAGACTTGGGCCTTTTAGGGTAAGTTGGTTTCATTAGGGAGGCAAAACAAAATGGATGTTTTAAGCAGAAGAAATAGAATGAAGTGGGGAGCATTTGGGGAGCAAGAATTCCCTTGTTAAGCTGGATAATAGAATGGAAAAGCACTGGAAAGAAACCAGATATTTATGAAAAGGAGGAAAGCTGAGCTTACATAACTTTCTAAAGAGATTAGACTTTAAACCGTTGTTATGAGGAGCTATTACATATTTTAAACAGAGGAATGTACCATCAGTTTCTCATAAGATATCACAGGCAGTAACTTAGAGAGGATGGAATGGGGGGCAGAGAAAGACGCAGGTCAAGAATATCAGTTAAAAAGCCATCAAAATAATTTGAGAGAGAAGTAATGCATGCCTAAACTAAGGCACTGGTCCTGAGAATTATAATAAAATATATACTTAAGGCATATTTATGAATAATAATCAATAGGAATTGGTGACCAGTTGGATATAAGGAGTTTAAAATGTATTAAGCATAATCTCCAGGTGGCTGGCTTGGAACAAGGGGATTACTGTACATTGAGCCAGTAAATGGAAAATTGTACAGGACTGGGGACGAAAGTGATGAGTTGTATTCTGAGAACATTTCATCTGAGGTATGCTTTAGAATATTCGGGTTAGGAATGTTGGTATTATTTTTCCTAAGTTTGCAATGATAAAAAAAATAGTCTGAAAATATAAAGGAACATGTCTCATCAAGCTGGCATTGGGAAGCAGAGATCTTGAGGAGAGAAATCTAAAACAGAGATACAGAGGTTTATGAGTAGATAAAAAACATAAAGGAGAGTTAGACTGCCTGGGAAAAACACAAAGGGAGGAGAAAGATATTTTCAGAAGAATTTTATGATCTAGTTGAAGAAATCAAAAAGAAGGTTTTTAAATACAGGAAAAGAAGCTACAGAGAGTGGAATTTTTGAAGTCAATGAAAGAGAGTACATGAAGAAAATTGTCAAAATGCTGAAAAGTCAAATAAGATAGGGCCTGACAATGGCATTAATTTGCTAATTAGTAGACATTACTAGTTTTAGATTAAGTAGGCTGAAATGTGAGCATGCTGAAATGCTTATTAAAATATATATTGAGTTTTTCAAGATGGTAAGACATCTGAAACATCTGAACTTAACAGCCTTAATAGCTACTTTTAGCATATCAAATTTTGACAAAATATTGTATATCAACAGAAATATATATATTTAGAGCAGTTAAATTGAAATCAGTTTACATACTAAACCTATTTTTCCCACAGTAGAAATTTATTAAATACTGCTATGTGGAAATATTGATGAATCAGTCATACAAAAACCTTGTACTCAATGAAAGTTTCATATGGACAAGACCTAAAGGAGAAGGCCTAAATATTCCCGGGACTTGATAAAGGACCTGACATGGTTTTTATGTTTACAGAACGCATTCAGCTGATTTGTTATAATTCACGATAAAGAATTATAAAGAAAATAATTTAAATATGAGAAAGAACATGATAATTTAAATCTTACCAGTCTGTCTATGTCAACTGCAGCATCCTCCACAAACCTTCTAATCATCGCTTCAATAAAATGATTTTCTCTCCCTGCTTTGCATTCCCAAAATATTCTCCAGCGTACACAGACATGCACTTTTCTATTCTCAAGAATATCAGTTTTGTTATTTCTTTTTAAAAATATGCTAAAGCACCTAGCATAATGCCTGACACTTAGCAAATGATTAGTAAATATACAATGTCAATGTTTTTCATTAATTAAACATATTTTGAGCATCTAAATCATGTGTCCATTCATGAAATATTTATGTGTAAACCCTGGAGAATATATAAAAAACATCATCAAATGAAATGAAAAAACAAAAGTGATGAAGAAAAATATCACTAAGAGAAATTGAACATTAACATGTGGTTCTATAAACTGTAGTGTTTTTTTTACATGTCAGTTTTTAAAAATGCAAGATCATTTGTAATAGCTCTCTTGAAATAACTTTAAATGGTTTTTGAAAAATAACAGATATTGGAATATTTATAAAAATATGTCTGTACACTTTTGAAAACATATTAAAAAATCATAAGTAAATTCATTTATTTAATTTTTAGTCAATCTTACTCTATTTGTAGGAGAATCAGCCCTGTCCTCAGATTTGACTTCACAAATATCACACAATAGTTCCACCAGAAAGATACACCATTAATAGCTGAAGTAAAGAGTGACTACAATAGCAGCACATGTCTGTCAGGAATCTGAACATTTTACTTTGTTGTAAGAGAATATTAGGAAAATCTGTGAGAGAGAAACAGAACAATCAAAGACCCTTGATGAAGGCCAAATGTGTGCAGTATTAAGAAAAAGCCTGCAAGAAACTACTTTGTGGAATTGTTAATGCAGTGATTCCTCTAAAGTAGACTGCATTCAAATTTGGGAATGTTTGAAGAAATTTGTATACAGGATGCTCAAATGAATGAGGTTCCAGCCTTCCTTGACGACTAAGATGAATTCAATCAGGACCTTGTTTTATGTTGAGATTAACAATGAAATTAATAGTGTCTTGGACCAGAGTGGTAGCAGGGTGAGATGATAACAGATTCTGGATATATTTTCTTACCAGTGGGTCAATAAAAGAGGAAATGAATGAGGTCCATGGACTAGTCTATGAGATACTTCAACATTTACTAGTATGAGAGAAGAGGAAGGAATCAGCAATGAAAAGCGATAAGGAGCTGCCAGAAAGAGCAAATTAGGAAAGTATTGCATCCAAAAGAAAAACGAAGAAAGAGTTTCAAGGAAGGGTGAAAGTTTAAGAAAATCAAATGATTTGGTAGAGACTTCAGAATCAGAAATCAGCTATTGCATTTGCCAATGTGGAGGTTATGAACTGGATAAGAACAGTGTCTGTGGCATGGTAAGCACAATGGCAGGATGAGAGGTGGAGTTTGGAGAGTACATAAGGGGATAGGAAGAGAGAAATTGGAGCCAGAAAATACAGACTGCACTTTGAAAGATTGTTGTAAGGACGACAGGAAATAGGGCAGTGCTTGGATAAATAAGTGAGGTAAAAAGAGGGCTTTTTTCCCCAGAAGATGGAAAAAAAAGTTCTGTATGAGAATGGGAATGATTTAGAAAGGGTGATACAATTGATTATGCAGGGTTAAATGGTGAATAATATTCAATATTTATTCAAATATGTTTATTGAATAATATTGAGTAGAAATATAAGATAATAAGATATAGTCCCTGATCTCATGGATCCCACATGCCATTTTCTCAGCATTGTCCTCCAGCATAAAGGGATTCCCAGTTGAAGCCTCTGCTAACATGAGAGTCAAGGTCGTCTTATGAGAATGATGAAGGAAATGGTAGGATATGCAGCTTGATGTAAATGCATAATGTCTGGTGACATCTGAAATTGTACACATTAGAAGAAAAATTGCTGGTAATTATTTTTTTAATTTGTTGGGATACTAGTTAGGATGGTAGTGTGACGACTCTGTGAGAAAAAAAAAAAAAAAAAAACAGTATAAATGAGCAGAAAAGCCACACAGTAAAATTTTATAGGGTTAGAGGTTTATAGAGAATCACTAGAAAGTAAAAGAAGTAAGGACGGAATGACAATAACAGGAAACTGTTCCTTTATTAGGGTGAGTGATCTGGGCTGGAAAGAGTCTGTGAATACAGGAGATGATGCTAAGATTGGGAGTGAATAAAAAGATGAAAGTTCTGGAGGTATATATGCACTTGAAGTAATCAAGAATGTGAAGCTTTGGAAGCCAGTAAGATAATTAATATTTGCAATTGAAAGAGAGAGAACTTCATGTCAATGTCAGGTCTAGAAGTTGATCATTGTTGTGGTGTAGTTGGAGTGTCGGTGAAGGTCATAAGGGCAATGGTTAAGGAATTGTGAATTAAGGGTGGAAGATGGTTCTTTTTCCAAAAGGCATAGAGGTAACTTAGCACAATGACAAGATCTGAGGTAGAGGAGAGTATTGAGACAGTACCTGAGTCAATGCTGAATATCAGGGCAAGACTTTGAGGTTAATATTTGACAAGAGAAAAGAGGGAGGCACAACCAGATAGCATAAAATTCAAAGAAGGATAAATGTTTTATAAGGATGAGTAATTAATATTTTGGAAGCTATAAAGCTAGAAAAGTAGATATAAACACATTCTAATGATATTGTGGTATGTTCTATATGGGAAATGGGCAGCATTCATTAGCAAGAGCTACAGGGAAATGAGGCTAGAGAAAAGCTAGGCTCCCAGATATTACATTCTTCTGTTTTTCTTCCTGCTTCCATGGATGATTCTTAGTCTCCTCTGAGGATCTTCTTTTGCTTTTGCTTTACATGTTGCCATATACTCCCTAAAAAAGAAATATCGGTTGCATTTAATTCAACTAGTCATTTTATAGAAACATGTTTGTCTACTAGTTTATTGTAAGCATGTTTATCAGATTATAAAATATAAATCAAAATATGTACAAAAGTTTAGTTTCTGATACTATCATGTTAAGGAAAAGAAGATACATGGAAGTACTTCTGATTCTAATATTAGATATTAGAGCATATTTTAGGGATTGTTGGGTATTTTCTGATGAATTGTATCTGATTTTCTAACTCACATGTAGGTCTTGTTGGTGAATACTTTTATTTGTTTCTAAAACATACTGACCTTCAACTCCTCTTTCAGTAAAAGCCAATGTTTAAAATACCCTCTGGGAAAAAATGTGTGTATGTGTGTGTGTGTGTGTGTGTGTGTAAATGCTAGCTTTATATTTAATGTATAAATGTTAATTTCATATAAAATTAGCATTTAATGTATAAGTATTATAATACCTTCTAAGAAGCACTTTATTTTCAGACACTAAAAATAACTGTTTTGTTGTGCTGATAAAAAGTACTCATCTGGTAAGTAAATTAGACTGCTCTGGCTGCCGTAACAAAATAGTACAGGCTGGGTGGCTTAAAAAGCAAAAACTGTATTTTCCCCCAGTTCTGGAGTATGAAAAATCTCAGATAAAAGTCCCTAGGATCTGTTCCTGGCTAGGACTCCTCTTTTACTAGCTTGTAGATAGCCAGCCACCCTCTCCCTGTGTTCTCAGGACCTTTCCTCAGTGAGTGCTCCAGGGGAGATAGACAGCTACCTCCCTGAAGTCTTCTGATATGGACACTAATCCTATTTGAAAAGGGCCGCACTCTTATGACCTCATTTAACCTAAGGACACCATCACTCCACAACTGCACAGGGAGATTATGGCTCCAAAATATAAATTTAGAGGTAATGGGGGAAACATTCAGTTAATAACAGTGAGTGAAGCTGCTGTTTGTTTATGTCTACACAGCAGTTTCTTGAATATATTTTTGTCAGTGACACAGCCTTACCAATCAGTCCCAATGCAGAGGTGTTAATCTGTAAAAGAATGTCTAGCCTAGACTTTTGTACCTGTTACAAAAGCTATATGACTCCCTGGGATCTGTTTATTGGGATTTTATTAGATATGGAATAGTAGCACAGAAGTTGGAACCTCCAGATCGTCCTCAGAGAGGCAGGATGATGGGTGGGATCAAGAAGAACAGTGGTTCTCAAGCTGAGACTTGATCAATTAAGAAAATGAAAACAATGCACAGTGAGAATAGCTTGTACAATATAAGGAGTCTGGAAGGCCGTGACACACCTGAGGGTAGAAGTAAGCTTCCTGTGATAGTACCATCTTGTATATGCAGTAGACTAGAAGGCAGGAAATATGAACAAACAGCTCAGATTAGAACATACTGAATCATGAAGGGGCATTAATGCCGTAACAAAAGTTAGTATCTTAATATCCAATGAAAAAATAATAATTTTCATTTCAAAATGAAAATCCTATCATCTGATTCCCCTGCCACGTTATGGATACATTAGTGCTCCTTTTAGTTTCTTTTGGCTTTGTTTTGTATGTCTGTATTTCCTTCTAGGCTGTGGGATGCTTGATGACAGGGACTGCAGATTTACGTCCTCAGTTTGTCACCTGGTACATAGTAGGGAACCAACCAATGTTCCTTTAAAGATTTTGGAATCAGCTGAACATTCATTTTCATTAATGAGATTTTTCAACACTATAATTATAATTTCTAAGAACTCTTGGAGGATAAGATAATCAGAGGTGAAACTGGGTTTAAAATTGCATTTCAAATTAATGAAGACCCTACTGAGAAGGGTTTCTATACTAGACTGTGGTGGGAAGTCGTGTTCAGAAAATATTCCTTCTGTTTTTTCCTTTTTTTCCCCCCCAGTCAGCGCCCAGTGTTTGTTTACTCCATGCATGCAGTCTAGTCACTAGCATTTATTTAAGTCTTCAAGTAACTGAATCCTCAAAGCAGGGCTGTTTAGCTCACTTGAATGATATTTCAGAGGCTTATTTTCTTCATCTATACCACATTAATTTTGAATATCAAAGGCTAAATGCATGTTACATAACCTTGTATGTACTTTTGCTTGAGTATATGTGGACTTTACTCATTTATAAATGTGACTCACATTTTCCTAGGAAATTCAGAAAATTGTTCAATAATGAAATAGTTTCTTTGTTTTCCTTCTAGATAACATGAAAGAGGATAAATTCAAATGGAATCTAACTACACATTCCCATCATGGTAATGTTGATAAGTTATGATTTTGATCTGCATTGCAAATACCTGATAATATAATTTAAAAGGTAGTTACCAGGCTTCCTAAAGATAGGCCAATACAAAATAAATTATGTTGTTTAACAGTTGTAATATAATAAAATGCAACCAAGTCATTTCATTTCTTTTAGTAGTGATCCATTGAAGCAACTACTTTGCCCCTCCATTATCAATGTATACATGTGCTGAGAAATATTTAATAATTAAAACCAAATACCAGGTTGGGCGCAGTGGCTCACACCTGTAGTCCTAGCACTTTGGGAGACTGAGGTAGGTGGATCGTTTGAGCCCAGGAGTTTGAGACCGGCCTGGACAACATGGCAAAACCCTGTCTTTGCAAAAACAAAACAAAAACAAAAATCAAAACTTAGCTGGGCATGGGGGCATGCGGCTGTGATCCCAGCTCATTGGGAGGCTGAGGCAGGAGAATCACTTGAGCCCAGGAGATGGAGGTGGCAGTGAGCTGGGATCACGCCACTATACAGCAAGACCCTGTCTCAAAAATCAAACAAACAAAAACCCAAATAGTAGATATTGATTACATTTCATGGATATTTGTGATCATATAAGTTATTTGGCACCAACTGTTTTTGTGTATAATTGTGTTTCTGTAGGAATATAAACATTTACGTATGCTAGAATAACTATGTGGAACCTTTATTCAAGATTCCCCTCACAAAAACGTGAAGCAGAAGAAGAATCATTTTGCCTTGAGCCAATGAGCTAACCATAAGCTATATAGTTCAAATGCAATTTCTGAAGATTTATTGTTTGCATTTGAAAACCCTGGACTGGGAGATTTTTCCTTCAGCTCAATTTTGGCCCTGCACACTTCCCATCACTCTAGATAACAATGTGTATCCTGTATAGATGAAAGATGATTCCAATAGGTCTACTCTTTAGGTCTCAGTAAATTCATACTTACTCTAAAAGATGTAATGTTTGCCAAAGATAGGACATTGGTACATCATTGTATTTTGCTCATAGACTTCTCACAGTGTTTTACAGGTTCTGTATGTACAGCTTTGTGTTTACTTTTCCACAACCTGGGCATATCATTGCTTTCAGGATTCAAAGGGATGTGGTCCTGTTTGGAAGTGGCAGAGGCATGTGTAGGGGATGTGGTCTGTAATGCACAGTTGGCCTCTTACCTTAAAGCTTGCTCAGCAAATGGAAATCCGTGTGATGTGAAACACTGCCAAGCAGCCATACGGTTCTTCTATCAAAATATACCTTTTAACATTGCCCAGATGTTGGCTTTTTGTGACTGTTCTCAATCTGATATACCTTGTCAGCAGTCCAAAGAAGCTCTTCACAGCAAGCCATGTGCACTGAACATGGTTCCACCCCCTACTTGCCTCAATGTAATTCGCAGCTGCCAAAATGATGAATTATGCAGGTGGGTAAAAACACTCATACATTACTTTCTTATTTCGGCACCTTATTTGTTACAGTCCAGTCCTAACACTTGATCTCATTACATTAGCTAGAGTTCCCACCATCATCCAACATGGTGTAAATAAAGCCAGACAATTCATATTTTTTTGAATCTGTGGTACATGTGCAGTATCATCTTTGAAATTCAAATGCAGAATAGATTTTTGAAATAAAAAATCAGCATGTCAAAATATGGTAGCCATGAAATAGTATTATAAAAATTATGCATTCAAGTTAGTCTAATGAATTAGTTAATAGACCTGATTTATATATCAGCCTTTTAATTTTTTTTGTTTAATTATATCAGGCTGTTACAAATTTATTCTTTTGGCAAGGAGACTCTTCAAACTTTGAAATAAATTATTTCTGTCTTAGGCTGCAGATCAGGAAGACGAAGGTAGCTTAAATACTCACATGAGTGGTGCGAGGTCAGAGATAACCAGGTCCACACACATTTGTGTCTTTTCACAATGTCAGTCTTTAATACTGTTCAGTCCCCAAAGCCATGAGCTACACACAGTTCCCAAGGAGGCAATTCTCCTTAGTACTTCTCATTCACTTTGTTTTCAGAGCCATGGGTACACAGACTGAAGCCACTCCACAAATCAGTCAGTGTTGCAAACCATACATAATAGTGTACTTAATTGATATATAAGGGTTATAGGTTAAACATTCCACAACAAAGTAACATTTAACATTAAGAGAAAAGGGAGAGCAAAAAGGGTTAAGGAACGAGTCCAGGAAGAGTGACAAAAACAAAGATTCCTCTGGTCTTATCT
Source organism: Chlorocebus sabaeus (assembly GCF_047675955.1). Lineage (NCBI taxonomy): Eukaryota > Metazoa > Chordata > Mammalia > Primates > Cercopithecidae > Chlorocebus > Chlorocebus sabaeus. Next base: position 58,323,282 of record NC_132920.1, read on the forward strand.
GGGCTGTCCATCAATCTTGCAAGGAAGAGTCTTCCATGTTGGGAGAATTGTTGGCAGCAGACGCTGAGTGCTTATCATGAGTGATAGCAAGATGGTGTCAGGTAAGATAGCCATTTTGAGCTGCTGAAGTCCTACTCTATTTATGGCCACAGAGGCCTCTTGAGAGGACTGATAGTGGAAGAGTATACTTGTTTATGTCCTTATCTGGTTGGATGCAGTCTTGTTTATTTAGCAAAATATTTTGTCCCTGTTGGAAAAGCACCCTATGAAATCTAAGATAGAGTCTTTTTTGGAGTTACTTATGTCAAGGATGCTGTATACAAGTAGCATTTGGACATCCCTAGCACACATGTATGCCATGATCATAGAAATGTATTCATTCTCCTCTTTCCAACCTCACACCTTTGATTCTTGGGGGAGTAATGTTATTCATTTATTTATTAATTCAACAAGGGGTAACCAAGCACCTACTACTACTCTAGGCAATGGTGAATAAGAGAAACAAATGCCTATGGATCTTATAGTCCAGAGAGAAGACAAATATTAAATTTAAAATGTATATGTTGTTTTAAGGCAATGAGTGCTCTGGAGATTAAAAAAGAACAGAATAAAAGGGATTGTGAATGGGCTGAAAGAGTTGCAGGGTAAATGGGGTGGCCCCAACAGGAAGCATTTTACCATAGCTGGAGTGAGAAAATGGGCCTCTCTGAGTAGATACTGAGAGAGGAGATAATAAGCAAACTGACGAGCCAGCTTAGGAAAACATGTATGTGGCATGTTAGAGAAGCAGTGAGGGTAGAGTGTGTAAAGGGGAGAGAAATAGGGACGAGATGAGAGATTTAATTGAGTGGGTGTGAACAGGCCTATATCATATAAGGGCTTGAGGGACACTGCCTAGGACTTCGGACATGTAGGTGGCTTACTGTGTGATTTGTCCTATTTGTCCCCTTGTTTCAACCACTGGCAAAAAAACAAAAATAGTAATGATACCAACTTCCTGAAGGTTCTTAGTAAAATTCTTTTTTTTAGCTTTTTAACTATGTCTACTCTTATTCTCAGTCACTGTAACTTGCAAAGTAGTTCCAGATCTTGTAAATATTTGTTAAAAAGAACTGCTTCCCCATAGCACACGTTCTATGAAATAAGTGGTAAAGAGCTAAGCAGAGTCCTAGAGCATTGACATATTTCGTCAACTTATCACATAGGATATCAAAGTCCTTAAAATAGTATTTGAGAATTTTTCATGCAAATGTGTGTCAGTTATTTTAAGGCTTATTTATTTTTCTTGAGTGAACAATAAAGGCAGTGACAAAATACTTTTTATAATGCAATTTAGGTTTTCCAACTCATTTATCATCTCAAAAATCCTTACTAGAGAAATACTATATTTCATTGATTCTAAGATGCGATTTCTTTTTACATATTTTAACATCCCTGACGTATTTGAAATAATTTTTTAAGGTCAATGACAAAGACGTTTGTCATAACTTAAGTCCCCACAGGTAGGTGTTTTTTGTTGTTGTTGTTGTTGTACATAAATTATGGTATCTTCTGAAATCAATGAAATATGGTAAACAAGTTTGAGCACACTACTTTTCTCACATCAAAGGAACTAAAACTATTACTATTCTGCCTTTCTAACTATCACATTCCTACATCAATGGTGAAACCTAATAATATTTTAACCAGCCAGGGCCAGGGGACACCATTGTTTCAATAATAATCACTATAAAAATATCAGATTTATTCACAGGTGGGTTCCCAGCTTTGCCTGATTCCAGTGCCAGGGCTTTAGAGGTGCTATCTAATTATCTGGAAGCCATTAGCATTCAACCTTCAAAGCATGGTATTTCTGAGCATCCACATCAAAGAAAATATTTTAATAGCAAGTGATGGCTCTGCTGCTACAGTCCTTGAGACTTCCTGTGATAGACTCTGAAGCACACACTCTTACACTAACCTCCCCTTGGTATCAACACCTTCTCAGATGGACTGGCACAGAGTTGATGATTTTCCTCAACAAGGACTCCCGGGTTTAACCACCTTCTCAAAATGTTTGGTGTAGGGTCTGGAGTGGGATAAGCACTCAAAAAACGTCATCTCTCTTCCTCTCACTTTGGAATATTGTACACTTAATTTTTATATTGTAAGGTACATATACATATTTCTTCTCATGTAGTTTCTTTCTTAGATTAGTTCAAGTGTAAGGACTGTGTGTCTTCAATTTCCTTTCGCTATGTGCAAATAGTCCCTTAATGAGTACTTTATAGAGGTGATGGAAATGTTATATAATATTAGTAGTCAATGTGAAAAGACAAATCCTATCATTTTCCTGAGGAAATTTTGCCTTAGGGAGATGTCCAGCATTTATATTAAATTATTGTTAATGTAATTCAGATGAAAAACAAATCTCCAAGTGGAAAACCACTTCTTCAATGAGAATATTAAGCCCTTTATGATACTTACCATTTTTGCAGAAGAGCCTGTACATAGGCAAAACAGGGCACTTCAGTTTTAAAATACAATTTCTGTCCCTGTTCCAGATTTTTCAATTCACAATGGGTTTTGAAATTCCTTTATTTTTTAAAAGCCAAAGAGGACAATTTAAGGACCATTTCTCAATTAATTTTCTCTAGTACAGATACCCTTTGGGAGGTGAGATTATGTCTTGCCAATTTCACAAAAGTCTGGGTATTTATGGAAAATTATACATTGTATTTTTACATATTAACTTAAAAAAGTAATGACAAGGTATTTGCTTAGAAAATATTATAAATACTTTAAAATATGCATGTATTTTTTTAATTGATTTAAAACAGCACTATATGATATCCTTCTCTATATATTATTTTTGTTAGTTTTCCCTAAATGTGGATTAAAGGTCTTTCCATAATTGCATATAAGAAAATTCACACATCAGGGTCTGTTGGGGAGTAGGCGGGGAGGGGAAAGAACTTAGAGGTCGAGTCAATAGGTGCAGCAAACAACCATGGCTCATGCATACCTATGTAATAAACCTGCCCGTTCTGCACATCTGTCCCATTTTTCTTAGAAGAAATTTAAAAAAAGAAAATTCTTAAATGTTTGAATAGCTATAGAGTATGCCATTGCATGGATGTAGTTTAATTAATTTGCTTAGTCTTTTTTGGACATTTAGACATATTCGGAGTGTCTTATTTTATTTGTAGTTATTGTAAGTGGGACTACTTTGAAGATTTGTTTTTCAGATTGTTTGCTGTTGGCATATAGAAATGCTACTGATGTTTGTGTGTTAATTTTATATCTTACAAATCTACTGAATTTGTTGATCGGTTCGAAGAGTTCTTTGGTGGAGTCTTTGGGTCTTTTCAAATATAAAATTATATAATCTGCAAACAAGGATACTTTTTCTACCTTTCTAATTTGGATACTCCCCCGCCCCCCGCCTTTTTTCCCCCCTTCTCTTGTCTAATTGCTCGGCTAGGACTTCCAGTACTATGTTGAATAACAGTGATGAAAGTAGGCATCCTTGTCTCATTACAGATCTTGGAGGAAAAGCTTGCAGTTCTTCCCCCATTCCATGTAATACTAGCTATTGGTCTGGTGTGTCATATATGACATTTATTCTGTGGAGGTATATTCCTTCTATATCCAGGTTTTGAGGCTTTTATTATGAAGGAATGTAGAACTTTATCAAATACTTTTTCAGCATCAATTGAAAGGATCATATCTTTTATGTCCTCCGTTTTGTTGATATGATGTATCAAACTGATTGATTTGCATGTATTGAACCATCCTTGCATCACTAGGAAAAATCTCACGTGGTCGTGATGAAAAATCTTAATGTGTTGTTTAATTTGGTTTGCTAGGATTTTGTTGAGGATTTTTGCATTAATATTCTTCAGGAAAATTGGCCTATAGTTTACTCTCCTTGATATGTCTCGTCTGGTTTTGGTATCAGGATGATACTGGCCTCATAGAATGAGTTTGGAAGTATTCCCTCCTCTATTGTTGGAAATATTTTGAGTGGAATTGGTATTAGTTCTTCTCTAAGTGTTTGGTAAAATTCAGCATCAGGTCCTAGGTTTTCCCTTGCTGGGAGACTTTCTATTATAGCTTCGATCTCATTACTTGTTATTGGTCTGTTCAGGATTTGGATTTCTTCATGGTTCAAGCTTGCTAGGTTGTATGTGTGTCTACAAATTTATTCATGTATCCATTTTAGATTTTCTGATGTATTGGCATGTATTTGCTCATAGTAGTCTCTAATGATCCTTTGAATTTCTGTGGCATCAGTTGTAATGTTTCCCTTTTAATCTCTGATTTCTTTTATTTGGGTTTTCTGTCTCTTTTTATTAGTCTGACTGATGGTTTGGAGATTTTATCTTTCCAAAAGACCAACTTTTCATTTTGTTAATCTTTTGAATTTTTTTTGTTTCACTTGCATTTATTTCTGCTCTGATATTTATTCATATTTATTTTCTACTATTAATTTTGGGTTCAGTTTGCTCTTGACTTTCTAGTTCTTTAAGATGCATTGCTAATTTATTTATTTGAAGTTTTTCTACTTTTTTGATGTAGGTGCTTATTGCTATAAACTTTCCTCTTAATACTACTTTTGCCGTATCCCATAGGTTTTGGTATGTTGTGCTTCCATTTTCATTGTTTTAATAAACTTCTAAATTTTGTTCTTAATTTCTTTATTTGCACACTGGTCAATCAGGAGCGTATTATTTAATTTCTCTGTATTTGTATAGTTTTCAAAGTTCCGCTTGTTATTGATTTCTAGTTTTATTCCATTGTCATCAGAGAAAATACTTGATATGATATCAATTTTTTGAAAATTTTAAGACTTGCTTTGTTAGCTAATATATGGGTTATCATTGAGAACGATCTGCGTGCTAAGGAGAATAATGTGTATTCTTCAGCTATTTTATGAAATGTCCTGTAAATATCTATTAGGTCTATTTTATCTATAGTGCAGATTAAGTCTGATGTTTCTTTGTTGATTTTCTGTTTGAATGATCTGTCCAATGCTGAAAGTGAGATGTTGAAGTCTCTCTCTTTAGCTCTAATAGTATTTGCTTTACATGTCTAGGTACTGCAGTGTTGGGTACATATATATTTACAATTGTTATATCCTCTTGCTGAATTGAATCCGTTATCATTACATAATTACCTTCTTTATCTCTTTTTATAGTTTTTGTCTTGAATTCTATTTTGTCTAACAAAAGTATAGCTACTCTTGCTTCTTTTTTTGGTTCCATTGGCATAGAATATCTTTTTTTATCCCTTTATTTTCACTCTATGTGTTTCTTTATAGATGCTCTATGCTTCTTAGAGGTAAGAGATCATTGGCTCATTTTATTTTTCATCCATTTAATCCATTCAGCCGTACTATGTCTTTTAATTGGAGACTTTAGTCCATTTATATTTCAAATGGTTTCAGAATACAGTGTACCAAAGTAGTATATTATTTTTAATTAAATATTATTTAGTTCATCATTTTGGCAAAATTTCATGGCGTTTTTTCTGAGTGAAAATGTATCTACTTATCTGTAAGTAGATAAATCATGCAATTTAAACTTAGTAAAACACATACTTAAAATTAACAAATAGCATATAGGTACAGATATATTCTCTAAGCGACAATCAATACTTCCAAAACTTACATTTAGAATATATGTTATATGTAACCCTTAACTGCATTGAAGGGGAATGTTTGTTCTTCTGGCCTAATAATTATATGTTCAGAAAATCTGCAGTATTTCCCTTATTATAAATTTAATGTACATGAATTAATCTTCAATATTATATTTAAAAGCTTATCCTTTAAGATGACTTAAATATTCAATTATTAAAAACAATTGAGCTTTGGTTTTTTAACATAGCATCCATGTGGACAAATAACTTCATGAAAATGTCATGTACTCATAGGGCTTTGATACATGTTTGATGGCAATCTATTCAAGAAAGAGTAAAAAGCAATTTTAGGTGACAAAGATTAAATTGAAAGATTTTCATTCTTACATCCATTAATGAAAATATATTCTGATTGTAAAAAAATTCAAAAATGAAATTAGTGTACATTATCCAGACTTTTATTCCATTTTATTATATCAATAATCAAATACATAGTCAGAAATCTTATACCTCACAACATATTGTAAATTCTAATTAGTCTGCTTAATCTGTTAAGAAAAGTATAAAGCACCTCCCATCCTGTGGGATAACTGACTTGAAAGGTCAAGTATCTTATTTGAAATCACTTGGTGTGACACAGTGGCCAAAGGCTAGCCACAAAACTATATTCAGAATAAAACATTGCCAAGAAATCTCTGAAGTAGTTCATACCTCAAATCATCATATATTGGAATACAATTAGTAATAAAGGGAAATCCATCCAGGGAATCCTCAACTTAGCCTTTGTCTTTCATCACAATAAAGGGATGTAATTCACAAGATTACAATTTCTTTCACACTCCCTATGGTGATTTTTCAAATTACAAATTTACTTTTCAACTATGTACTAGCATCTTGGAGGCATTGTGTTCCATGTCTTTCATTAGGTGATGGGGGATCACATGTTAATGTGAAATAGTATTATTCAAAACTAATTATTTTTCTTCACTCTTTGTCTAGGAGGCACTATAGAACATTTCAGTCAAAATGCTGGCAGCGTGTGACTAGAAAGTGCCATGAAGATGAGAATTGCATTAGCGCCTTAAGCAAACAGGACCTCACTTGTTCAGGAAGTGATGACTGCAAAGCTGCTTACATAGATATCCTTGGGACAGTCCTTCAAGTGCAATGTAACTGTAGGACCATTACACAAAGTGAGGAATCTTTGTGCAGGATTTTCCAGCACATGCTTCATAGAAAATCATGTTTCAGTAAGTTCCCCGACTAAAATTATCTATCTATCTGTCTGTCTGTCTATCTATCTATCTGTCTATCTATCTATCTGTCTGTCTATCTATCTATCTATCTATCTATCTATCTATCTATCTATTTTGTTTTTGCCTGTACGGTACAAAGTGGTAATCCGGCATGGCACAGACATTTTTGTGTTTGCTATTGCATTTGAAAATTTGCTTTCTGATTATGTTCTGCGTATTTACTATTTTACTCACTTACCTGAAAATAGTACGTTTTAAAAATTTATGTGATAGATCACTCTTAATTTGTTGATTTCAATATCAAAAGCATGGAAGACTTATTCTGTGAGATAAATGGATATATCAAGTGTCCATTGCTACATAACAAACCACAAATATCTATACTAAGTAACAAAACAATAGCTTCAAACAATAACCATTTATTTGCTCACAGTTCTGCACATTGGACTTGGCCTAGCTGGATGGCTCTTCTGATGGTCTTTTTGGGGATCACTCATGTGCCTATTGTCATCTGGTACCAACAGGCTCTGCTGAGGCTGTTTGGTCCAAGGTGGTATTAGCAGACACCATTTGCTGGGATGGTGTGGTTCTTTTCCATATGACATCTTCAGTAGTATAGCCAAAAACTCTTACATGGCAGCAAAATAATTCCTAATGGCTAAACCCCATTGTGCAGCTATCTTTATCTGCTGCTGTCACATTTGTAAATATTTCACTGAACCAAGCAAATCACAATGATCAACCTCAGAGTCATTGTGGGAGTGGAATACATAAGGATGTGAATATTCAAGGTCAGATTAATCAGGGACATTACTCTAACAACCTACTATAATTGGCTGTCCCAATCTAGGTACAATATATTCTTTCTTCAATTTAGTTTTTCTCCCCTTGGTCCTTAACACGTCTGCTAATCAACCTAAAATGATGAGATGGAAAACGTATTTTCCAAAGTTATTATTTAATTTAGGGACAAGAAAATTGATATTTAGTAATTTAAATAATTTGTTCAGCATCTCAAAGTGAGCAAATGGTCAAGAGGGACTTTTTTGAGTCTTAAGGAAAGAACCTATGGATTTGATTATGTACTAATTCAAAACCTCTCTATTATCCATCTTCAGGGTTAGACCATGCAACCATCTATGTCCCTAAACTTCCCCAGGCCCCTACCCCTAGGTCCCTAGTTGTAACTACCATATCTGCAGGTACTGTTTCTAGAAGGAAATAATGGATATTTACTGTTTCATAGCAAACCAAATCTTTATATTTATTGAAAATGTTTGACAGATATAGATCTATACCTACAGCTATATTTGTGTATCTGTGTCTATATACAGATACACATTTTACACATTTATATTTCTATTTTTCCTTACAGATACTTAGGAGATGCACATTAGCCAAATATGATAAAAATTGTGATTTGTTGTGTATTAGGTAATAGACATACAACTCAGAGTGTATGGTTTTGATTTCAACAGTGTTTTCTGTGATATATCCACAATTTCTATAATTAGCACTACTGATATATTTCAACTGAAATCATGATACAGAGAAGAATTGCAGTGTTGTATAGGTCATATTTTCTGATTTTCCTCTCTTATTAACATTAGTTCTGTTGAAACTGAAGTATTATAATGAATGTCTCATATGATTACAGCAGGAAAATACCAAATAACCAATCTGGTATTAACCAAATTAAACTAACAGTAATATATACTGTTATATAATAACAGTTATTTATAGGTTCTTTCTAATATTGCATTTTATAAAGAAAAATGTTGATTCTACAGATTAATAATGACTCAGTTTTTTGGCATGATTCTCTAAAAATATAGGTCTAAACTTCCTAATTCTAGTTCTAAACCTGTTTTTCTCAAATATAACAACGATTGTGTTTGATTTTCATAGTGTTTGCTTACTATAACTTTTTCAGAGCAAAAAATTTGCAGAGGTACTAAAGATGGACATTTGAAAATCCATAAACATTGAAGTACTATGTGAATGCTTTAGAAAAATGAAAATTCAAAATGTTTTCACTTTTCTTTACTTACCTAAGAAGTGGAAGTTTTTGTTCCAAATATTACCTACCAAGACTAGGAATTTCAAATGACAGGATTGGAAAATTAAAGGAACCTCAAAGGTCTTTGGTCACAGTTCTTGGTAGAGTTGTCCCTTGGTATCCATGGGGAATTGGTTCCAAGACTGAAATGGAAACCAAAATTTGTTCATGTTCAAGTCCCTGATATAAAATGGGGTAGTATTTGCATATAACCTATGTATATCCTCCCATATGCTTTAAATAATGTCTAGATTACTTATAATATCTAATACATTATTTACAGGTAAATGCCATGTAAATCATGGTTATAATGTATCTTTTACATTCATATACATTTTGTTGTGCTATTCTAAAATTGTTTTTTTCTCCCAAACATTTTGTTCCAAAGTTGGTTGAGTCAGTGGGTGCAGAACTCACAGATATGGAGTGATGACTGTACTTGAATTAATAGCAAGAATTCCAAATAAAAAACCAAATCCTTAGGCCTTGCTAATTCTAACAAATCTTTATCCATTGCCTCAAATATATGGAAGAAGTAGCCCCAGGACATTTTTTGAAGGAAGTATGTCTCTCATCATTGCCCTGGCTTCTCACATCGGCCTAGCATTCTCATGCATTTTCAAAAGATCCATCATTACAGTATGTTTCCAAACCCTTTAGCTTCTGCTTGCTTTACCTGAAAGGGTCAACTGAATAGAACTGAGAGGACAGTGAAAGGAGGCTTTTCAGTCTGTCACATTTGCTTAATTAAATGTATTGTTTCTCAAACTCATTTGAGCTTAGGCCACAGTAAGTAATATATGTTTATATTAGCTTTGTACTCTCTTTTTTATGCAATATACTCTGTTTCTCACAAATTTTTATTGCTTTATTCTATTGTTCCCGAATGCTGATCACTACTCACTAAATTGATTTTAAGACTTACTAACATGTTGTTCGCTGAAGTTTGAAAAACACTTTCTTGGAACATAACATCTGAAAATAAATTTATAAGATTAAATAGCTTGCCCAGGATTTTACATTGGGTATGGTATAGTCATGACCCTGGCTGGTTGACTTGGAGCCCACTATATTCTCCTGTTTGTGAAATGATAATGAAAAAAAAAATAACAAAACAAAACAAACAAACAAAAATCTTGTATCTGCTCCATATTCTCCAAAGCCCTGTTAGTCTGAACTTCATAGTTCTGTTCTGAGAACTAAACTTGGCAAATGCACTGAAGAGCCCTTGTCCTTTCCTGTGTGCATGACTACACTCAGGCAGAAGAGCATCCTGAACAAACCATGTGTTCTGTCACCAACCTCCACTTACCTGCTGACTTCTAGATTCACAACAAACTTAATTGTCTGTGATAATCTGTAGCACAGAACACATTTGTGGCCCTTAGAGCTAACAGAGAAATGAGGGCCATGGAAGAGAGAAAAGTTGGTTAAGAGATAGAGGACCATAGACACGGAAAGGATTAAAGGATCCGTTATTGTTTTGAGTCCATTATACTGAAGGAATGGGAGGGTGTACCTTAAGCTGATAGAAATGTTATTTTTGCATTTCCCAGAGCTTTGTTTTTTTAATACCAATTGTATAGTCAGTAAATGAGGTATGAAATATCACCATTCTGTCCCTGAAGACTCAGCTCCTTCATTTGAATAATTAAAAGAAAAAGGAGAAAGCAGAGGAGGAAGAGGAAAAGGAGGGGGGAGGAGGGGAGGGGGAAGAGAAAACAGGAAGGAAGAGAAGGAGAAGGAGAAGGAGAAGTTAGGAAGAAAGAAAAGAGGAGAGGAGGAGGAGAAACGGGGAGGAGGGTAAGAAGAAGAGGAAGAAGAAGAAGGAGAAGAAGGAGAAGAAGGAAAAGAAGTAGGAGAGAAAAGAGGGAAGGTGGAGGAGGAGGATAAAGAGGATTAAGAAAAAGCAGAAAACTTCTGTTTAGTAAACTCTACAAGGGATGGAAAACATAGCAATACAAATGTGATACATGCTTTAAAAAATTTAAAGAATACAGAAATAATTCCATTCTCAAGAGATAGCCAATGTTAATAAGGTTGGTGTATATTCTTTTGAACTTGTTCTTTACTTGTAATACATACTTTGAATACCTTGTATGTACATGTTTACATTACTCTGACACACACACACATCATTTTTTAAGGCAAACTAATTGCTTTACAGCTTGCTTTTTAAACTTAAAAAAATATATGGTAGACCCATATCCAAGTATTTATATATATGGTAGCTTAATTCTTTTTAAAGATTACATCATATTTTATAGTATAACTACATCATAATTGTTAACTAATCTCCTATTAATGTGGATATTTTGTTTGAATGCAATTATTTTTACAGACATTGCTACAATAAATGTTACTGCACATATGCACTGGCATTTCAAGAGAATAGGTTTCAAATGGTGGAATTAGTAGACCATTTATGCGTTTGTGCATTTTTAAATTTGGTAGAAATGGAAAAAAAAAACAGTATGTTCCAATTACATTTTTAATGAGAAAAACTTCATTATTTTTAAATAGTATTTTTATTACAAATAATACGGAACATCTTTTCAGTGACTGTTGGAAATACTCTATTTCTTCTTACCTACTCGTATACTGTGCTTAAAATATCCTGCGTCTTTAGTATCAGTAAATGACACTTTTGTTGCCTATGTCAGCTGTTTGTGTGGATATGTGAAGACTCGTTGATCTGCATACCTCCTAATGATCCTGATGAAAAAGTGGTGACCTGGCAGGCCATAGTCTTGGGCTTGGAACTGGACCCTACTATGTGTTATCTGAGTTATGTAAAGGGCAAAGTTTTAAAATCATGTTTGGAATATTCAACCATTCTTCCTCAACTAGATAATCTCCATTGCTTTTTTAAAGGATAATTTTCACTACATGATTAATAATTCAAAACAAAATTTATAATATAAATATAATTATGAAGAATAATTGTATTTATCATTTAGTTAAAGAAAAATAACATTGTCATGAGTTTTGAAGTTCTTTTAAGTGCCCCTCAACATCACATTCTTTTCTTCCCCAATACAGAAATTGGTGTTTATTAATTCCTTGTGTCCCTTTATAATTTTGCCACATTAAAAAAACTCCAATCAGTATGTTGTTTAGTTTTTCATGTTTTCAGCATTATGTAAATGGAATCACATTTTTTTGCCCCTTTAGTATCCTGAAATGAAGCCATGTTGTGATGTAGAACTAGTGACTTACTTTGTACTGCTATGTAATATTCTATTGCAAATACATCTATTCATTCTATAGCTGGCATGTGTTAGCCTGTTTTCCATTTTTTAAAATTGTAAATAGTGTGGCCTGAGCATCTTAGTACATTTCTCTTGGTACACACATGCAACGTATTCTCTAGGGAGCAGTTCTCAATCTTTGCTAAACATGAGAATCGTTGAGAGATTAAAAATTCTCATATCCAATAAACCAATAAAATTACATTATATAATGGCAGGACTTGACAGTAGGATCAGCTTCATGGACATGTGGCCAGTGTAGTTACATAGGCCCTGTGCTCAGAAGAATCCCAGATCTGGGGTTTAATGCTCTACAGTCATCATTGAAATTTTTAATGATTTTCTTTCACTTTTGCTTTTGAAATTCAGTGAAGCAATAAAATACACGAAAGGTGGCTTGGAGCCTCAGCACATATGTGTTTCTGTGTCCTGCCATTTCGCATCTTTGCAGGGGCAAGTAAGTTCTCAGCTGCCTGCTCCCCATCCTCTGATGCTGGGCCCTGCCCAACACCCCTTCACTGTACCATCCTGCAACTGCTGCCAGACATTTATTTTCTAAAAAATGATATTGAGCCTTCCAGTCCACAGAAATACATATTTTTCTTTTCTGTCTTATAATAAATTGTTACTTTCACCATGAAAAATAATTTCTAAATATATTTTTTACATACCTTTGGCTATTTATAATTATTTCTAGGTATGACCAAATATTACAGTTGCTATTGAAAGTCATATTTTCTCAGGGTTACACTGTCAGACTCTTCGTAGTTGAACTATAGAAATTCATTTGATTTCTATACATAAATTCGTATGTAGCAAAGTTGTTAAACACTCACAGATTTTGACAATTTACAGAATTATTTTGTTCTTCATGTGTGGATAACCATATACCCTTCATTAATCACAGTTTTGTTTCCTTTGTTCAATATTCAGGCTTTTTAAAATCCTCCCCCCACTCCCTATAACATCTGGGACCTACAGAAAAAATGTGAAATATAAATGGTGATAGTGAGCACCGTTGCCTTGTTCCTGATCTTGAAGAGAATTATCTCATCATTTACCATTAAGTCTGACATTTGTCACAAGTTTTTTGTAGATACTGCAGATTGGAATAAAGAAGTTCTCTGCTATTCACAGAATGCAAATCACTTTTAAACAACAAATGAATGTTGAATTTTATTAAATTCTAGTCTACATTTAAGGATCTCATCTGAAATTTGTTGAGTACTTTTTAGTTATTGTCTTGTGGTAGAGTGATTGGTCATGGTTTTAATGTTGTTAGACTACCAGAAATAGAACAAAAGTATTCATTTCTAAACACATTCAAGAATCTCTATTTGTACAAAAAGGAAAAAAAAAAACAGACAAAAATAAACCCAAGTTATTCATTAGCATCCTATCTTTTCCCCTTTCACAGAAAAATTTTCTGGAAAAGTTGCCTGGGTTCATTGTTTCAATTTCTTCTTCTCTTACAAGTTGATCTACCCTTTCCAGTCTGGCTTCTGGGTATAGATCCACTCACAAAAGCAGCTTTCCCATACGTTATCAACCATATCCATTTCAGAGGGCTTGGAGGTCCTTGTCTTACTTGGATTTTAAGCTACCTTCAAGAACAATTGATACACGTTTTTTTCTTAATATACTCCTCTCACACCTTGGCTCCTATTCCTCTGATCACCCTGAATGCTCCTCTTATTTCTACTTTGTAGGCTTATCTACTTGACTAATTAATATTTGTGTTTCAACACTCAGCTGTAGATTCTCTACTGAAGTAACGCTATAATCTTCCCCAAGGAGATCCCCTCCATGGCCATAGCATCATCACTTCTTACAATGACTTACAATCTTTAAGGAAGACCTCTTTTCTAAGATTTCAACCCAATCGTCTATCCACCTACTTGATATATTCTTTGGGATTTTGAGATTGTGATATAACAAATAAGCTCCAGAAGCTCGGTGGCTTTACAGAATGGAAGTTTATTCCTTGGGAGCATAAGTCTAATCAGCGTTAACAATGGTCATTCAGAGGACTAGCCTCTTTCCTACATGCAGCTGTACCTCAGCATAGGACCTCTAAGTCTTCTCTACTCAGCAGAGGATAGGAAAATACAAAATGTAGTTTGCCTCACAGTCATAAAGGAGCATTTTATGGTTTGATGATGGCAACAGTGCATATCACACACACTCATGGTCCACTGGTCCCAACTCAGTCACATGGCCACACCTATCTCCAGGGAGACAGGGAACTATAGTCTAGCTTTGTGCTGGGAGGAAAAGCAATTGTAATTGTTTATCAACAAGTAAGTCTCTGCCAGAGTTTACCCCTCCTCTTCCCAACTTTCCATTGCATTTTTCTCTTCACACAGAGAATATGCTTATTCCTTCTCCAGTGGAGACTAAATCTTAATGTTCTTCAGATTTTTATTCAGCATCATCCACCAACTCAAAGCCCTGAATGTTAAAAGATGTGCAAGCCAAATGTTGTGGCACCTTGTAATAGACAATCCACTGCCATCTTCCCAACACAGACACCAAACACTTAACACATCCAAACCCCACTATATACCTACATATAGTATCAGGGACAGCAAAACCTAAAACAAAACAAAACAAAAACAAACAAAAAAAACCCCTTCTATTCAAAATCAGGAAAAATGGGAGAACAGTAGCACACAATGAGATCCTTTACCATCGGCATTGTGCAGCCTCTCTGGCAGTGTGGATTTCAGTAAGGAGAACCTGAATCAGATATCTTGTGAAGAACCATCCTCTGTGGCTCCTATTTTATCCTCTGAAAGGTTCTTCCTTGACCATACTTTTCCACAGCCATATCTGAAATAGGTTTGGCAGAGTACACCCTCCTCTGGGAACATGGAATGCTCATAGCCAAATCCTGTTCATACAGTTTGAAGGATTGAAAATTGTTTTAAAGTTTAACAGTCACAGACTTTTGCAAGCAGTGCTCCTTTGGCAATATAATCTCTTAAAAATGTGTTAGGTTTCTCATGTACTTGCTTTCTGTCAGTTACATGTGCCAGTATTCACAATACAAAATTTTTCTTGACTTAGTTCCCAAGTTCGCCTTATTTCTTTCCTTCCTCACCTCTGTGCCTCTCTCTCTCATTTAATAATTTAAGCTAATCTAAACAATAGACTGTGTAATAAGATAATACCCTTAATCTGAGATTTGCTCCACCATTCAATCAATTTATTTAACTTAGAAATACTAGGCCTGTTATGACTGGAGATACTTTACTTTTGTTTCTTTGACTTTTTTTTTTTTTTTTTTTGAAGTTCTGGGATACATGTGCAGGATGTGCAGATTTGTTACACAGGTAAATGCGTGCCCTGGTGGTTTGCTGCACAGATCATCCCATCACCTAGGTATTAAGCCCAGCATCCATTAGCTATTCTTCCTGATGCGCTCCCTCCTCCCACCACCTGCCTGACAGGCCGCAGTGTGTGTTGTTCCCACTGTGTGTCCATGTGTTCTGATCATTCAGCTCCCACTTATAAGTGAGCACATGCAGTGTTCAGTTTTCTGCTCCTGTGTTAGTTTGCTGAGGATAGTGGCTTCCAATTCCATCCATTTTCCCGAAAAGGACATGATCTCATTCCTTTTTATGGCTGCATATGTACTTGGTGTATATGTACCACATTTTCTTTATCCAGTCTATCATTGACGGTTATTTAGGCTGATCCCATGTCGTCATTATTGTGAATAGTGCTGCAGTGAACATACTCATGCATATCTTTGTAATACAATGATTTATATTACTTTGGGCATATACCCAGTAGTGGGATTGCTGGGTCAAATGGTATTTCTACTTCTAGATCCTTGAGGAATTGCCACACTGTCTTCCACAATGGTTGTATGGTAGTTTTGATTTGCATTTCTCTAATGATCAGTGATGTTGAGCTTTTTTTCATTTGTTTGTTGACCACATGAATGTCTTGTTTTGAGAAGTGTCATTCCTTTCCTTTGGCCACTTTTTAATAGCGTTTTTTCTTTCTTGTGAATTTGTTTAAGTTCATTGTAGATTCTGAATATTAGATCTTTGTCAAATGGAAACATTGCAAAAATTTTCTTCCACTATGTAGATTGTCTGTTCACTCTAATGATAGGTTATTTTGCTGTGCAAAAGGTCTTGAGTTTATATCTCATTTTTCAATTTTTACTTTTGTTGCAATTGCTTGTGGTGTTTTCGTCGTGAAAAGTTTGCCCGTGCCTGTGTTCTGAATGGTATTGCCTAGATTTTCTTCTAGGATTTTCATGGTTTTGGGTTTTACATTTTTCTTTAATCTATCCTGAGTTACCTTTTGTAGATGGTGTAAGGAAGGGGTCCAGTTTCAGTTTTCAGCATATAGCTAGCCAGCACTCCCAGCACCATTTATTAAATAGGGAGTCCTTTCCCCACTGCTTGTTTTTGCCATGTTTGTCAAAGATCAGATGGTTGTAGCTGCATGGTCTTATTTCTGAGCTCTCTATTCTCTTCTATGTGTCTATGTGCATGTTCTTATACCAGCACCATACTGTTTTGGTTGCTGTAACCTCATAGTATAGCTTGAAGTTGGGTAACATGATGCCTACAGCTTTGTCCTTTTTGCTTAGGACTGTCTTGGCTATTTGACTCTTTTTTGCGCCATATGAATTTTTAAATAGCTTTTTTCTAGTTCTGTGAAGAATGTCAATCATAGTTTAATAGGAATAGCTTTGAACATATAAATTACTTTGGGCAATATGGCCATTTTCATGATATTGATTTTTCCTGTCCTTGAGCATGGAATGTTTCTCCATTTATTTGCATCCTCTCTGATTTCTTTGAGCAGCGGTTTGTAGTTTTCCTTGATGATGTCCTTCACTTCCTTTGTTGGCTGATATTCCTAGGTATTTTTTCTTTTTGTAGCAGTTGTAAGTGGGAGTTCGTTCATAATTTCTCTCTGCTTGCCTGTTGTTGTGAATAGGAATGCTAGTAATTTTTGCACATTGATTTTGTATCCTGAGACTTTGCTGAAGTTCCTTATTAGCCTAAGAAGCTTTTGGGCTCAGACAGTGGTGTTCCCTAGATATAGGATCATGTCGTCTGCAGAGTCAGTTTGACTTCCTATTTGAATACACTTTATTTCTTTCTCTTGCCCGATTGTCCTGGCCAGAACTTCCAGTACTATGTTGAATAGTAGTGCTAAGAAAGGGCAACTTTGTCTTGTGTCAGTTTTGCACATTAATTTTATATCCTGAGACTTTGCTGAAGTTGCTTATCAGCTTATGATGCTTTTGGGCTAAAGCAATTGGGGTTTTCTAGATATCAGATCATGTCTTCTATAAACAAAGATAATTTTACTTCCTCTCTTCCTATTTGAATACCCTTTATTTCTTTCCCTTGCCTGATTGCGCTGGCCAGAACTTCCAATACTATGTTGAATAGGAGCGCTGAGAAAAGGCATCCTTATCTTGTGCTGATGTTCAAAGGGAATGCTTCCAGCCTTTGCACATTCAGTATGATATTGGTTGTGGATTTGTCATAGATGGCTCTTATTATTTTGAGGTATGTTCCTTTAATAACTACTTTATTGAGAGTTTTTAACATGCAGCGATGTTGCATTTTATCAAAGGCCTTTTCTGCAGCTGAGATAATCACGTGGTTTTTGTCTTTAGTTCTGTTTATGTAGTGAATCATATTTATTGATTGGGCTGTATTGAACCAAACTTGCATCCCAGACATGAAGCCAACTTGATCATGGTGGATGAACTTTTTTATGTGTTGCTGGATTCAGTTTGCCGGTATTTAATTGAAGATTTTTACATCGATGTTCATCAAGAATATTGGCCTGAAGGTTTCTTATTTTTGTTGCATCTCTTCCAGGTTTTCGTATCAGCATGATTCTGTCCTCATAGAATAAGTTAGGGAGGAGTCAGTCTCTCCTTTTCAATTTTTTGTCATAGTTTCAGGGGAAATGGTACCAGCTCTTCTTTGTACCTCTGCTAGAATTCAGGTGTTAATACCATCTTGCTTGGTAGGCTATTTATTACTGCCTCAATTTCGGAACTCATTATTGGTCTATTTAGAGATTCAGTTTCTTCCTGATTCAGTCTTGGAGGGTGAAGGTGTCCAGGAATTTGTCTATTTCTTTTAGATTTTCTAGCTTATGTGCATAGAGGTGTTTATAGTATTCCATAATGTTTATTTGTGTTTGTCTGGGGTCTGTGGTGATAGCCCCTTTATTATTTCTGATTGTGTCTATTTGATTATCCTCTCTTTTCTTCTTTATTAGTTTAGCTAGCTGTCTATCTATTTTATTATTTTTTTAAAAAAATAGCTCCTGGATTTGTTGATTTTTTGAAGGCTTTTCATGTGTCTATCTTCTTCAATTCATCTTTGATCTTGGTTATTTCTTGTCTTCTTCTAGCTTTGGAGTTTATTTGCTCATGGATATTTTTCAATCTTATCTTTTACTATTTGAGACATACAAGTAGTCAGCTTTTTAAATGTTAGGGGATCCTTATTTTAATGCCTCTGATCTTTGCTTGAAAACCAATTTCTACCTGAGCTCATCTCTCTTTTGTAAAACCCTGCTCAAGCAGCTAAAAGTGAGCCATTCATGCTATCACTCCAGCTCTTTCCAACCACCGCATGTAGTGCTACTGGCTGGGTGGATCTCCTTTGCAAGTTCTACCAAATAATTTGCCAATTCAAAAATAAAAAAGGGCCTCCATCTTTCCAGCCCCCAATAGGCAGCTTCTCACCACCTGACTGCTAAGACGGTTCTCCATATTTTAGGTTTATACTATGGCAGCTGCCCTACTTCAAGGTGTCAATTTTTATATAGGCTCAGCATCACTAAGCCATCACTGATAACATATCAAATACCATTAGGCCAAGATAGTAATTAATTTCTGACTCACATAAAATATAATTACAGAGTGGGATGGGTTGAGTGAGTTAGAGGAATTTAGGTGTTATACAGCTGTTTAGTGATTCCAAATATTTCTACTGTATGGCTGCACCCTCTTTTAAATTCATAGATGCTTCTTCATTCATCCTGCAGATTCAGAAAAAGATATTACATTGAAGATTTTTAAGGGCCAGTCATAAGTGCATTACACATGTACTTCTGTTTCTACTTATCTGTGGGGAGGCTGGGAAATGTAGTTTAGCTCTATACCTTGGAGGAAGAAAAGTGAGTTTGTGGAGTGGCTTGCCAGTCTTTGCCACAGTATTTCCAACAAAACATCTAATCTTTCTTCCTAAAACTAGTCCTATTTAATTATCATTTGTACTCTATTATAGATAGATACTGAAAGGTCTGAAATTATTTTTGAATCTGGACAGTACATATAACAGAGAATAAAGCATAAAGCAATGACTTGTGTGCAATAGTTTATCTGGGAGCACATGTAAAGGAGATGGGATGTCAACAGTCAGTACAAAGATGCAATACTGAGTTTTCTAATTCAGGTAACTGAAGTTTGCTTCTTTGGGGACCTTCTAAGATGCTTTGTGAAATACATCACAGAACTTTATTCACAGGAGAAGAAAGCATTTGACCTTTGGATCCTGTCCCTCACTGATTTGGGGTGACCCCACTAGCCTTGATTCCCTAAAACTTGCATACAGTGTATGCATGAGTGCTGAGTGGGTCCCCACATTTCATGCTTCAGTGGCAGAAAAGCACTGGGAAAAGAAAAATGAAAAGCATGGTACAACGCCCAAGATGAAGCACTCTTAGGTTGTAGCTGCATAAAAAAAAGATTAGGCATTCTGTGAAGCATTTTGATGGTGGGGAAGGAAGGCAAATTCATATCCAAAGTACATATAAATTCTAGTTGGAAAGCATCACTACCTCTTTCAAGTAGAAGGGTTATGGTATTATGAATCTGCCATCAACCTGCTAAAATAAGATCTTGGTATAGGTATCTGTTGTTGCTGGAAGGTTTGCCATTCAGCATTGGCAGAACACTAACTGATCAGCCTTATGGAGAGGAAATCTATTCTGTCAGGCCCATGCATAGTTGCCATCCTTGCCACCATAGCTACATTCTTCAAGCTCATTGCACAAGTATGGTCTTGGAGGCTCTTCTCTGTGGTAGATACTCTGCTGGCAAAAATCTGAGATATTAAAAATTTGCCCACGTCTTGCCACTACCATGGGTCCTTCCACAAGTCTTTTTTCCCTCATTCCCTTTTTTAAAATCTTCCAAGTCTGCTTCTTTTATCCCTTTGACCAAGCAATTTGCCACTGACCATGAGTCTTACTTCTAGCCACTTGTCTTTCCATACAAAGTGAACAGTCAAGAGTACTGCTCATGTTCTGCCTGTGGGAAGGATTTCCATTTACCACTGTCTTCTAGAGCCACCCCTGTGAGTGTTTGTAGTCATCTGTGCATGGACAGTAAGCACTGATATACTGGGTTTGTCTTTCTGGGAATCATTTCCTTAACAGATCTGATAATATCCAATAGGTGCTAAATTTCAAATGGCAAGGAGTATTCTACTGCAGATGGAATGGCTTTGCTTCAGAGCCCAAGGTGTCTGTGTTGTAACTCTCCTATTACGTTTTTGCCAGAGACTCCATATACCAACCTGAGAGCTTGAATGAGATTAAGTGTATAAAGTGACTATTAAATAGCAAATATTGTGTATATGTTAAGCACTGTGCCTTTATTTTTATATTTTTAACTTTTATGTTAGGTTTGGGGGTACATGTGAAGGTTTGTTATGTAGGTAGACATGTGTCATGGAGATTTGTTGTATGTATTATTTCATCACTCAGGTATTAAGTCCAGTACCCAAGAGTTATCTTTTCTGCTCCTTTCCCTCTTCCTCCCTCCCCCATCAAGGAGACCCCAGTGTCTGTTGTTTCCTTCTTTAACACTCTGCCTTTAAAACCATTCTTTTGATTCTGGATTAAGAATTGAACCATTGGCCCGGCGCGGTGGCTCAAGCCTGTAATCCCAGCACTTTGGGAGGCCGAGACGGGCGGATCACGAGGTCAGGAGATCGAGACCATCCTGGCTAACACGGTGAAACCCCGTCTCTACTAAAAAATACAAAAAACTAGCCGGGCAAGGTGGCGGGCGTCTATAGTCCCAGCTACTTAGGAGGCTGAGGCAGGAGAATGGCGTAAACCCAGGAGGCGGAGCTTGCAGTGAGCTGAGATCCGGCCACTGCACTCCAGCCTGGGCGACTGAGCGAGACTCTGTCTCACAAAAAAAAAAAAAAAAAAAAAAAAAAAAAAAAAAAAAAAAGAATTGAACCATTAAGCTTCTTTTATTTGATGCCTTACAAAGACTATAATGAATACTGCTACACATTTTTAGGAATTTATTTTTTATGTTTTGCTTTTTCCCCAAATTTATTTATTTATTAAATTGATATATAAAATTGTATGTATTTACCATATACAAGATAATGTTTTGAAATACACGCACACACACACAGTGGAATGGTTAAATCTAACTAATTAACACATACATAACCTCACGTAGTTATCATTTCTGTGGTGAGAACACTTTACATTCACTCATCATTTCACAAGATGTAATATATCATCATTAACTGTAGTCACCATGTTGTACAATACATTTCCTGAATTTTTTCTCCCTATCTAACTGTAGTTATACATCCTTTGACAAATATCTCCCCAACAACCCTTGCTTTTAATAACCATCCCTCTATTCTCTGTATCTATGAGATCAACATTTTGAGATCCCACATATAAGTGAGATAATGTGTTATTTGTCTGTCTGGGCCTGGCATTTTTCATTCAGGACAGTGTTATCCAGTTTCATCCATGTTGTCGCAATTTTAAAAATTTCATTTTCTTCCATGGTTGAATAGTATTCCATTGTGTATGAATATTACATTTTCTTAGGTTGATTCCATATCTTGGCTGTTGTGAATAGTGTTGCAATAAACATGGAATGCAGATATATCTTCAGCACACTAATTTCACTTCCTTTGGATATAAGCCCAATAGTGGGATTGCTAGTTCATTTGGTAGTTCTATTTTTAATTTTTAGAGGAACCTTCATACTGTTTTCCATAATGGCTGTCCTAATTTATTTCCACCAACAGTGTGCTAGGGGTTTCTATATTAAGGTTTTACTAAAGCCAGCTGGTTCACCAACTCTATTAGTAACAATCTTTCCATTATTAATGAAGAAACATGGTCACAAAGACAAGCCCAAATTATTGAGGAGTACTACTGAACGTTAAATTTTTGGTTCTCAAATCTGGCTAATCCCCAGAAATATAGAGAAAGTGTGTGGAAAATATAGGTATTTAGCCCTAACTCCAGTAATTCTAATTCAGTAGGCCTAGGGTAGAGCTCAGAAATATGCATTTAAAAAGGTATCTAAGTGGTTCTGATTTTCAAGCAAGTTTGGGAACCACTTCTCTAATCCATATTTGGGAAACCCAGTCACCAGCCATAGGTCCCAGAGCCTCTTTTCACTCACACCTCTCAGGGAATAAGAAATGTCTGTGCTCAGAAGGGAAAGACCAATAAGACTTATACCATGCAGCTCCCAAGGTGGCCTGCTTCACTCCAGTGCCCCAAACAATTGTTGATACACATTAGCCACTCAATAAGTAGTGAATGAATGAATGAGTAAATGAATAAAAGTCTACCATAGTTCTATGGCAGCACTGTTCTTGAATTCAATCGTTTTTCCTTGCTTTATTGGAAGTCTCCTGATAATACTGCTTCTCTGTTTAGAGCCTCATTTCTTTATGTTTCCACTGAAGCTGGAATTTTTAACTCAAGTATTTGAGCAAAAGAATCAGGAATTAACAAGACCAGGCTGCTACTGCTCACTTTAATAAAAACATTTCGAGCTCCTTATATTTTCCAACACTTTTCCTTTTTATAGATCTGCTCTCAAAAAGTCTGAGTAGTAGGAAATAATTTTACAGTTGATCCTTGAGTGGTGTCATCACTGTAAATAAGCAATTGATCCTAACACACTTTTGTTCTTAAATGTGTGCATCCCTTTAATGACTGATATGGTTGGCTCTATCTGTTAATGTCGGAAGATTGTTCCCAACTGATTTCCAGAACCAGCTGGCTTTTGTGAAATATTAACATAAAAACAACTCAAAATGTATATAGTCTTTCAAGGAGCTTTAGAAGTGGGCCTTTCTGTACCTGTTTCTACCATTTCATTTCTTTTTATAGCCGTACTTCTCACCCATCTGTCTGTTGATCCCTCATGTTAGATGTCAAGATGCTAGTAAGATTGGTTTATTCATCTTACTTGTCTGCATTCAATGGATAGATGATTTATTTGGCTGCATTTCAACCTGCCTTACAACATTTCATCTGTCTATTCCCAGTGAAGGTCTGGATTTAAAAATAACATTCCATTAGCGAGCATTTTTATAGAAAGTACTTTTAATACATCCTTTATATATGAAGGTGCGTGATGCATAGTCTTACATTTTTTTTTCCTTAAGTACATAAAATGTTAAACTTAATTTTACCAAAATAATGTAAAGACTATGTAAAATGAATTAATAAAGGCTCAGACTCACTTTTTAAATTACATGTTATAATTTTTAATATTATCTGATCATTGACTGAAGAAAGAAGATTACAGACTATAAATAAAACACTGAGCTAAGTGAATTGTGAAAGACATTTCCCCTGCAAAAACTCCTCTCTCTTTCTCTTCCTGTCTTATGCACACATATATACATACATATATACATAAATGCACATACATCACCTTCTAGTATAGCCAATTCATATAAATTAGTATTTCAGAGCTTTATGCTAAGTTTTGGCTTTAAATAAATCACTTCATCTAGCCAAAACCACTGACTTTTTCTTGGTTTCTACACAAAACTCTAATTCAAGTCTAGTTTCCTTCAAATTCAGTCCAGGTGCTAAAAAAGCTTCTTGGTTTTCCAAGGAACATTCAACAGAATTTCTCTACTCTGTATTCATATTTATATCATAGCCTCTAAACAGTCCACTATTTGGTATTTTCTGGATGAAAATGGCTCCATAGTGAATTTGTAGTCCATCAGATTCATAGACATTCACTTTTAAATGTTTGTTTTTCCTCTTAGAAATAAGTGATTATTCCTTAAGGATCTTGTTTTTTATTATTTGCATTGTTTTGAATTCTGTAGAGAACAGGCATATGTGTTTTAAGTTAGCAATAAAAAGAACAAGAACAAATAAACTTTTTCTTTAAAATTGCTTTAAATACCATCAAATGTAAAAATGTTGATTTATAATAAACTCTGCAACTCTTAGGTTTTAGGCTATTTAATATATACACTTAGAATTCTAGATACTTCTTTGAGTTGGGTCCTCAGGGATAAATCACTGTATTTAACCATTATTAGCTTTCAAATCTAAAATATAAATAGAGCTCCTTCTTCTACTCTCCTGCCTCAGCCTGACTCTTAAATTTTGATTAAAAACAATGATCAGCAACAATGACTCTAGAAGTTAAAATCTGTGCTTGGAAATGTAAATAGACCTTATTACAGAGCACAGCCATCGAGAGACAATATAGCACCAATATGTCTGGGTTCAAATAATTTTTCCATCATTTACAAGATAAGTAACTGTAAACAAGTTACTTTTCTCAATTTCCTTCAATTTCCAGTCTCTGAAATGAAAATCACAAAAAACATTTCTAACTGAGAATGTTGGTACAAAGATTATATCAGTAAAGAAATATCTGGAACATAGAAAAACTCAGTAAATATTATATTTTATCACAGATTTTGAGGGACTTGAAAAATCAGGCAAATCAATACTTTTTGAATAATTATGATGTTAAATAGGTAATATGGGTAGAAAATTTCTCAAAGATTTAAGGTATATGTCCTTAGAATAAGTGACTTCTTAAATATGGTATTATCTTTGAATAATTTTAGGGTAGATAATCAACTGGGGCTATTAGTTGCAAACTTCATTGTGCATAAGAATCACATGGTTTCCAGTTAAAATCCAGATTCTGATTCATTAGGTCTGGGGTAGGGCCTGAGATATGCATTTCTAACAAGCCACTAGGTGAGACTGATGCTGTTGGTCTAAGGATCACATTTTAAATACCTATTACCTCAACAATTTCTTGAGGACATTTTAAGAAGAAATGAATTTACTATCCAATCCTCATATACAATTATGCGCTGCATAGTGATGTTTCTGTCAAAGTCAGACTGCATATACGATGGTGGTCCCATAAAATTATGATACCGTATTTTTACTGTGTTATACCTTGTTATACTGTGTTTTACCTTCTCTGTGTTTAGGTACACAAATACCATTGTGTTACAAGTTGACTACAGTATTCAGTAACATGCTGTACAGGTTTGTAGCCTAGGAGCTACAGGCTAGACCATATAGCCTAGATCTGTCATAGGCTATACCACCTAGGTTTGTGTACATTCGCTGATGTTTACACAACAAAATCTCCTAATGATGCTTTTCTTGGAATGTGTTCTGGTCCTGATCATTAAGCTACACATGGTTGTACATACCTTCCTGTCCTCTCCTGGGAAATAGACTAACCTGATTGACATGATGCAGTTTTTAATCCAATGGGCTTGAAAATTGGGGAATTTACATTTAGGACCAGTTCCCAGGTGATGCTGAAATTGCTTGTCCAGGTACCACACTCCATGAAACACTGGCTTAGGTTACTCATTGATTCTTTTCTGAAAATCAGGTGGAGTCTGGCAGTGTTCACTTACTTAAATTATAAATATAGCATACACTACTGTTAAATCCATAGGGAGAACTTCAACACTAGTTCCTTTGAGATACCATCCCGATGTTTTTGAATTTGCTTACCAAGTCAATGGAACAAAAGATCTCACTCATAAGTGAGAGTTGAACAATGCGAACACATGGACACAGGGAGGGGAACATCACACAACGGGGCCTGTCGGGGGGTTGGGAGCCAGTGGAGGGATAGCATTAGGAGAAATACCTAATGTAGATAATAGGTTGATGAGTGCAGCAAAACACCATGGCACGTGTATACCTATGTGACAAACCTGCATGTTCTGCATGTGTATCCCAGAACTTAAAGTATATTTAAAAAAAAAAAAAACTCAAAAGCTTCCATTTATCCCCACACAGTAAAACATTCCCAGACTCAACAGAAAGAGAAGCGTTAGTTTTTGTTTCTATTAAGTAAAAATAAATTATTACTATATTCCAGAGGCGTTAGTATCAAGATTATCATGTTATAAACATGAAAAAGTAGACTTGGGTAACTGGAAGAATTCCCATTGGCCCCACAATTTTACTGTTCACATTGATAACCACTAATGGGACAAATAAAAGTCAAGAGTCAGAAAGCATCTGAACACTGAGTGTCATCACTTGATCTTCAACATCAAGCACACTGTGTTTAGAAAGTAGTTAAGAATTTGTGCTTCGCACTGGGTAAAATTAGACGTGGAGGTAAAGAGCAACCAACAGATGTGTGTGTGTGTGTGTGTGTGTGTGTGTGTGTGTGTGTGTGGCGGGGAAAGATCAGCTGGATAAGGTTACTTGTTTAAACATCTAAGTCAAACCTGAATATATTTGAGTAAGTCATATTTTCCACGGTAACTTTTGCAACTTTAGAGGTGCTTTGGTCATGGCAGTTGGAATTTGCATCAGAACTTTGCAAATAGGAAAATCTCAATCCCTTAAGTTCATTCTAGATTTTCCTGAATTTCTCCAAAAAGCAGCAAAAAAAAAGTCAGACTCAGCTACAAGGTTAGACTATGAGGACTGCTGCAACCTTGCTGATGGTATACTTAGGACTATCCTGGAAGGCATCAGTCTTTAGAATAGAGAGGTGGAGCCTGTAGATGAGATCCACCTGTGCAATTGGCTTTACATTTGCCGTCACTTCTAATGGAAAGCGCTAAGAAAATCAGGTGTTTCCCTTTGAGCACACTACTACCTTCCTCAAAGAAACTACAGAAATAGTGAATGACCGATGGCCAGAAGCGTATCATGAAAACATTACATTAATATTAATAGTATAAGAATCTGGACAAACTCTTGACGATAATTATCCCATTTGACCAACTTTAAGGAATCTTCTCATGGATCTGGTTGCCACTTTATCTCAACATTGTAAAATGATGATGTGGAGAAAACTGAAGTTATAAACGACATATCTTAAAAATGGAGATTAAATAAACATCTAAAGATAATGCTTGCCCTTTTGAAGCTACATTCTGACTATTAATGCTAGCTGACTTGTCTTTTGTTTGCTCGAGAGATCCTGAGACCTGATTGACTGCTATGTGTCAGACATTGTTCTATTCATTTTATGTGGCTTAATTAATTTAAGTTTTACAAACAATATGTGAAGTAGGTGCTCTTTCTTTTACCCAGAAGAAAACGGAGGAGCCTAGAAATTAGTAACTTGTCCAAGTCACAAGAAAGACAGTAGAGCCAGAATTTAAACAGAGCAGTTTTTGGCGCCAGAAGCTGTGATTTGATTCGCCATAATATACTGCTGTGGTCTAACAATATAAACCTTATAATTGTCAATTGATTATAAATGTTACATTTCACAGGGAACATGCATGTATATAATAAGAGACTATTTAAAAAGTTTGTTTGATGAGAGACAATTTGTTGCAATATAAAGAAGAAGAACCTAGGAAGCTACCTCCACCAGGTGGTATAGAGGAAATTAGTTATCTTATCCCTAGAGCTCAGGTTTCTCACATATTAAATTCTAGTAAGGATTTCATAGAAATAGCTGATCTCTGATATTAGATATGTTATGATAGTCTTGGATTAGGTAACTGAGGCTAAGTTCAGGGCCACTTAAGCAAACTCCAGACTGACTCTGTGTGGCCCCCTCTGGAGTGATTATTTATTTATTTTAATATTAAAAAGACCAGTAGCCCACCAATAACTTTTCTTTTCTTTCCTTTTTTAAAAAATTATACTTTAAGTTCTAGGGTACATGTGCACAACGTGCAGGTTTGTTACATATGTATATATGTGCCATGTTGGTGTGCTGCACCTGTTAATTCATCATTTACATTAGGTATTTCTCCAAATGCTATCCCTCTCCTATCCTCCCACCCCACAACAGGCCCCAGGGTGTGATGTTCCCCACCCTGTGTCCAAGTGTTCTCATTGTTCAATTCCCACCTGTGAGTGAGAACAAGCAGTGTTTGGTTTTCTGTCCTTGCAATAGTTTGCTCAGAATGATGGTTTCCAGCTTCATCCATGTCCCTACAAAGGACATGAACTCATCCTTTTTTATGGCTGCATAGTATCCCATGGTGCGTATGTGCCACATTTTCTTAATCCATTCTATCACTGATGGACATTTGGGTTGGTTCCAAGTCTTTGCTATTGTGAATAATGCCTTCTATAAACATACCTGTGCATGTGTCTTTATAGTAGCATGATTTGTAATCCTTTGGATATATACCCAGTAATGGGATGGCTAGGTCAAATGGTATTTGTAGTTCTAGATCCCTGAGGAATCGCCATACTGTCTTCCATAATGGTTGAACTAGTTTACAGACCCACCAACAGTGTAAAAGTGTTCCTATTTCTCCACATCCTCTCCAGCACCTGCTGTTTCCTGCCATTCTAACTGGTGTGAGATGATATCTCACTGTGGTTTTGATTTGCATTTCTCTTATGGCCAGTGATGATGAGTATTTTTTTCATGTGTCTGTTGGCTGCATAAATGTCTTCTTTTGAGAAGTGTCTGTTCATATCCTTTGCCTGCTTTTTGATGGGGCTGTTTGATTTTTTTCTTATAAATTTGTTTAAGTTCTTTGTAGATTCTGGATATTAGCCCTTTGTCATATGGGTAGATTGTAAAAATTTTCTCTCATTTTTACAATCCTTTCCTAATACTATACTACAATTTTAAGAGAGTTTGTAGTATTTCTTACTTTGTCCTTGAAAAAAGTACTTATTCTTTCAGATAATTAAATTGAGATTTGGGATAAAAGAGTTTTCTCTAGTTCCAGATTCTAGTTCCAAACCTTTTGTTGCTTTGTTTTAAAAATTCTAAGTAGCTAATAATGTGTCCAGATTCAATAAACAATCATAATAAAGCATGTTTCTTTGCTTCTAGTACTTATGTGTTTGAATCTGTAAAACTGCATATTTTTTAGCCAGAAACACAATAATTTTCACCTAAGGGACATTCAAAAATACGATGCGCAACTTTTGTCATCTACAAATTTAGTAAGTTGGCCCTTATTTGCCACTTTGACCAGGCACTATTGTAAATGTGTGTGAATTTAAGTGAATGTGTGTCTGTTGGCTCTGTTTTTTGTAAGTACATGTGTATAGGGAATCCTTACCTGTTTTAATTTGGGCAACTTAAAATTAGATTACTGAGAGAGACCCAGCTTCCCCTCATCTCTCTGAAGATTTGACTAACAGAGGCATCATATCTGGCTGCATCTTCCACCTTTGTTGGCTAAGATTTCAACCAGATACTCTAAGGAATTATCTGGAAGATTTTATCTTAGGACCTTTCGAAATTCAAAACTCCCTCAAGAGAAGAGACATGGAGGAATAGTTCCTAAAGATGCAGCCCATTCCAATGGAGACAAATGCTGGCTTTAGTTTCACCACTAGGTTTACTTGCACTCAAAAGTTCCCAATAAAATCCAGCTGGTTTAAATTTTGTCTGCAGACCTGAAACGCTGCATATTTGGCTAAGGCTTCCTATTTTGCAGTAAATGCTTCACAGGGCTATAATCTGGAAATACTGAAGTGTACAAACCCTCAACAGAAACAACAGGAGAACAGCTGTCTTCTACCTTCATTTTCTCCCAACTCTACTCTTAAAGGCGTAGGTGTTGTTAAGGGAGGGGAAGAAATCTGCCGCTGAACATGAAATGTTGTATGAATCATCATTTGACTACCTTTGTTGTTTCCTCAAAGCCAAAACATAAAGATTAAAGAGTTGCCATTGATGAGTGAGACAATTCACATTTTGGCATTACTAGAGAAGAAAGGAGCATTTAAGATCATGGAGGGAAATAAAACAACAAAACAATGCTGTTGCAATTTGAACAATAACAGCCTTCAGTATATGAAATCATAGTGTTATCTTTTCCATTTTCCACCCTTATACTTTCATTGGCTTCATACAATCCTCTTGTTGCCTATAATTGGGGATAGGGTTAGTGCCAAAGCTGCATAAAACAAGCAGCCTTTCCTTTGTACTTTCTTTGCGTCGTGATCGTGTATGTGAAGTCATAAAGATCATTTATTAATGGCATGTGTATTCTTAGCTTAAAGAGCCAAGTATTCTTGTGACAACAATGTAATAGCATCAGATGTATTGCCATAAAACACCATATGTGGGCACTTAATAGTTACTGCCCTGGCACCTACATGCTGGGATATCATCTTAAAGAGGGACTCTTTAGAAAAAAAGAATGTTTGGTACTTAGACAAATAAAGCTCCTAGGATGAGGTAGGTGAGTAATGAGTAGACATTTGTAAAGAATCCATTGATGATGGCAACAGTTCATCTTCCATTGGTATCAGATTTTCTGAGCTAATCTGCTAGAGTTCTGTTCATGGGTCCAAGAAAATCCTTTACAACATTGCAAATGTCAATAAATATCTCTCAGGCTAAAAGTTGCAAGAATGTTTTAATATCACATTTACAGCTAATAAGCTGTAAAATGAGCACAATATAATTTTTATTCTGCTCACCCATTACTCTTTGGAAAGCGTTTATGTAGGGCATGTTGTACAAATCATAGTAAACAAATTAGTTCTCAATCTAGATAAAAGAATGTAGAATGGATGAAAGCCACTGCATGGCACATCTGAGCCCTTGGTGGTGTTTTGAGCCTCTGTGACAGACACTGCTCTCTATTGTCTCTGTCCTTTCTTCTAGCTGCTGCCTTAGGGCGGAATAGTTTCCCTTGGTTGCCACTGAAGCTAGAGACTAGGCTTTCTGAAGCACCAAATGCACTTCGAGTTTGCTGTAACTCTGGGACTGATGTTCTACTTCTGCATTAGCACCTGAGTCAGGTGGCCAGACACTGACTATGGACAAATGCTAGCGTCTTTCAAAACACTCAGTTGCAAAAGGAGGCCAGAGTCCACTAGTTCCTGAGTGTATGTCTGCTGTAGTTGGGAGTAAAGGCAATTTGAAACAAAAAAAGTCACATAATTTGGTTTGCAGAGTTTTCTCAAAGGGTGACTCATCTTAGTGATACACTGCTGTGTGTCACTGGGGTTTGTGTAGGAAGATGCTACTCTTGATGTTTTAAGTTTCCAGGCCAGACATGATTCAGTCCCTGCATCTCTATTCACTAACTCTTTCTAGTATAACAGACAGTCTAAAACTTACAATGGTATTTTGTTGAAAGAACATATGGTAACTATTACATTGAAAATGTACGCTAAGCATATGTCTACAACCCTAATAGCTACTTCCAACACTTCTACACAACTGCTTCGACTCAGTCAATTTCTCTCACTGTTCTTTGGCCCAAACTGCCATTCCAGCACCCCTACCCTAAAATGGAAATATTATTCCTTTTAATTGCTTTTGTTATTTTAATACTGCCAGGTAGCGGAAAGGGAATTTTTGAGGTGGTAACAGCTCTTACTGATCCAAATATGTTTTTCTTCAGTTGGTCAAACTGGCTTAGCAGTTACTGTCATTATGTCTGGTTCTTCTCCACCAGCTTATTTTTGAAGGTATTTTCCTAATAAACATAACCCCCAACCTGTCCCTCTTCCTGTTCTTCCCCCAGCTCCCCTCACTAATTAAGAATTTCAATTCCACTAGTCCACTATAATGTCATTTATGATCTGATTTCCCTTTTTCATTTCCAAAATCATGAGTTTTCCCCTCTCTACCAATGGTCTACATACTGACTGTGTAGATATATGTTTTAAATTTGTTTTATTCTTTTAAAAGTTTTATGTTAAGTTCAGGAGTACATGTGCAGGTTTGTTACATAGGTAAACTTATGTCATGCGGGTTTGTTGTACAGATTATTTCATCACCCATGTATTAAGCCTAGTACCCATTAGTTATTTTTCCTGATCATCTCTCTCCTCTCACCCTCCACTCTCCAAAAGGCCCTAGCCAGCATATGTTGTTCCCTTCTGTGTGTCTGACCGTGTATTGAAAGGGTATAGAAAAATATTTGAAATTATGAATGCCTAGTACTTATCTCTACTTTTCCCTTGCCCTATTAAATCAAAACCTACAGCAATAGAACCCAGAACTCTCTCATTGCTCCATAGGTAATACTAATGTGTAACTACTAGCAAAACATAGCAATGCTCCTAGGTAATACTAATGTGTAACCACTAGCAAAACATAATTTCTTAATTTAAAAAAATATAGCTCCTGTTGTATGTTTACCCTCTGCAAGTTACCTTACATGTCTTGCCTCATTTAATCCTCACAAAAAATACTGTATTATTATCCTAAAATTTCCTAGGATAGAAAACTGGAGCACAAATGAGTCAGAAAAAAGGAAGGAAAAACAAAAGTACAAGTTTTAGAGCATGATTGGAAGCCAAAGGCTGACCCCCTTCTACTATGCTACACTACTCCTCACTCCACTCTATTATCTATGTTTACTAGTATTTTTATTTCTAATTCTCATTATATATTTGTATGTATATGTAAAGTGACAAATCAGCTGGAAAATCCACATTTATAAAAGGTGCTGATACCTCATATGGTAATGCAGTACTGTAAGGTGTTTATGAATACAAGGAATGTGACCCTGACTGTTGTGGTATAATTTAAATCTCAGTAGAGATAATGATTAAATTAACACTAGTGCGTAATAAATAAGGAGTGACTGCAATTAATGCATATCTCACTGCCTAATGTTTCCCAAAAAAGAAGGGAAAGCCTTCCTCTTTCCAAGGTGGAAATATTCTTCAAGGCTCTCCTGACCTTTCTTCAGGTTCACTTTCCTCCTTTCTCACCTTTCTTTAACCCCTTTTTACTTTTTCTTCTCTTTTTACCTGCAAGTCTATTGACAGGTATATGAGAGGAGAGAAGAAAAAGCTAGTATTTATTAAGCACCCACAATCTGCCAAAAATTTTCATTTGTGGTATATTATTAACCCCCTGAATTAACTTTTGCTGTGTTATACACTAACACGCAATCGCCAAATTTCAGTGGCATACAAAAACAAAGATTGATTTCTAGGTCATGCTACATGTAGGCAGCTGGGGGCCGTCTGCTGAGGTTCTGCTTCCCATTTCTAGACTCAGGCTGAAGACACAGTTGCCATTGGGAACATGCCATTTTTATGAAAAAGATAAAAACAAGCAACAAGATCACTCTTAAATATCTGCATGAATATATGTCCTTTCTTTCTTACATTTTTGACAAATGCAAGTCAAAGTGAAGCCCATATCAGTGGAGTGGTAAATATACACCTCCCATAGAAAGTAGTGCTTTAGGCCAGGCGCGGTGGCTCACAACTGTAATACTTTGTGGGGCCAAGGTGGACGGATCATGAGGTCAGCAGTTTGAGACCAGCCTGACCAACATGGTGAAACCCCGTCTCTACTAAAAATACAAAAATTAGCCGGGCGTGGTGGCGGGCACCTGTAATCCCAGCTACTTGGGAGGTTGAGGCAGGAGAATCACTTAAACCCGGGAGGCGGAGGTTGCAGTGAGCCGAGATCACGCCATTGCACTCCAGCCTTGGCGACAGAGGGAGACTCCATCTCACACACACTCCATCTCACATACACACACACACACACACACACACAGTAGTGTTCTAACAGGGCATTGGATGGTGCATAAATATATTTTTACAGCAAAAGATAAGTGAATCTTTATAAAAAAATACAATCTATCCCAATACCCTTTTTATATAGGGGAAACACGAGACTCAGAGGTTAAACTGTCCAAGGGTAGTCCGTTTGGTGGATGACTCATTTAAGACTGTAGTCAAGTTTTTTCTAATTCCACAGCCACTGTTCTTGGGTTTGCACAGCCAGGTTGAAGAGAGGGAGACAGACTTAGTTCTCTCTTCTATTATTTTTTCATCTTTCATTCCAAATGTTTTCTAAAGCATCATATCACCTTAAGGACCTAGGAATAATCTTTGATTTAATCCTCTTCATTTTTTCATATCAAATAAAGCACTACATTGTCTAATGCTTAATAATGAAACTTTTTTGAGCACTTAACGTGTGTCAAACACCATTTCAAACCCTCTTCACATATTGTTTTATTTAATTTTGAACTAGAAGTTTTATGGTAGGCATTATATCACTTTAAAGACAAAGGGCTGCACGTGGTGACTCCTCCATGTAATCCTAGACCTTTGGGAGGCCAAAGTAAGAGGATTGCTTGATGCCAGGAGTTTGAGGCCAGCCTGGGCAATAATAGCAAGGCTTTGTCTCTAGAAAAAATAAAAATTAGTAGGGCATGGCGTCCCTGTAGTCCTAGCTACTCAGGAGGCTGAGACAGGAGGATTGCTTGAGCCCAGGAGTTCAAAGTTGCAGTGAAGTGTGATTATGTAACCTTGGCAACAAAGCAAGTCCTTATCTCAATAAAAAAGGATAAAAACATTGAGGAAAAAATCTCAATAACTGGCCTAAAATGACTGAGCAGGGGTGAAGTAGAGCTGGTTTTTAATCCGCATCTGAGGGTCACACTTGTGATTCTGTGCTCTGCATCATTCTGTTTTCTAATGAAAATCTTTGTTTTAAATATATCCTACACTTCTCTCTTCTTGATTCCAGCTTCTATTGCCTATTTTTAGTTTGTATCTTCTTAAGCCTCAATTTCTGCTATTGCTTTCTAGCTAGATTTCACTCATGAAACCAACCTATATACCGTGACTAGACTAATTCTTAAACTCTGCCTTGATCACTTTTGTGTACAGAAGATATTCATTGTTCTTCCTTCTTCCTACTTTCATCCTTCCTTCATATAAACTCCTTCATCTGATTTCCAAGGGCACCCAGAGTACAAATTATTCTTATTTCCCACTAGTCCTCAAAGTGTACCATTTACCTGGTTGTCCCTTATTGATTCAGCCTTGCTTTAGTTACATTTTTCCCCTTACTGGAAACTAGGTCAAGAACTTTACGAGAGCAAGGTCATGTATCATTTTATGAATATCTCTCCATATGGATTGTCATTATGCTAGTTTTGAAGTAGGAAGTAATTACTTACATAGGTAATCTTTACTTGGGTCCAAATATGGTGCTTTTCATCACATTGTTCTGTGGACATTTACAGGTAACTAGGAATAAGTGATCCATAAATTCATTTCTGGTTCTGTTGTAATGGGTCTCCTCGACAGACAGCAGATTCTAAATTCTCCGTATCTCACGGGGACATGTTGGGAAATTGAAGAATGCTAGATTAACTGGCAGCAAAAGTGGGATAGATGTTGCATCACGTTGACCTCTCTGAGGAACAATAGGAGTAGCACTTGAAAGATCAGGCATCTTTCAAACCTCAGGGTGAAAAGTTTGCTTGAACATGGACAAATAGTGGAGAACAACACACATGGGGGCCTACTGGAGGGTGGAGGGTGGGAGGAGGGAGAGGATGAAAAAAAAACTAATGGGTACTAGCTTTAATACCTGGGCGATAAAATACTCTGTACAACAAACTTCCGTGACACAAGTTTACCTGTGTAACAAACCTACACATGTACCCTTGAACTTAAAAACTTTAAAAAAAATAGAATAACACAACATAAAATAAATAACTGAAAAAGAAAAAAGAAAAGAAAAATGTGTTTGGCTCCCAGAAAAACAGATGAAGAGAAATTGTGGTACCTAGCGTTTGTATATATGTGTGTCTAGTAGAGGTAAGGATAATAAATCAGTACTTACATTTATCAACATATAATATTTTCAATGTGGTGTTCTCTTGCCTTCCATTGACTAAGCAAAAACAAAGATCCTCAATGAACACCTTATGCCTGCACAAATTTTACAAATCCTTGCCATTTAATCAAATATATTCATGTTTTCCAATTTGTTTTCTTGGATTATAAAATATATCCCCTGGAGAAAGTAAATTTAGATAATGTGTGCCACTATATTATGTTGAAAAAACTGAAGAATACTTGCAACAAAAATGCGTATATTATGTCTAACCCATAATTTTCTAAAGTCATTTGCGTATAGGATCTTTTGTTTGCCTAACCCATAAAAGTATTCTGCAGAACTAGTGTTTTATGGAACATAATTTTAAAAACTCTGTCTCTTCTAAAAAAATGTTGAATTTACTGTGTCCTCTTGAAAATAGAAAATGACAAAGGGTTCTAGTCTAGTAAAATGGCCTGGGAGAACGTTTCCCAGAAGGTGGTCTTTAGGCAGACACCTGAAGAAAGAGAAGAAGTCTGTTCTAGGAAGAGGCAATAGCAAGGGTTAAGTGCTCCAGCAGTAAAAAAAAAAAAAAAAAAAAAAAAATGTTCAATGTGTTTGGTAAACTAAAAGGAAGTAATAGAAAGAGGAAGGAAGGAAAGGAGGCAAGGAGGGAGGAAAGAAGCCTCGTGGTGGCTGGAATGAAATGGGCAAAGACAAGATTTAATATACCAAAGAGGCTCCCAGGGTTTAGATCATGTGGGACTTTCTAGACATGGTAGAGGCTTTAGATTTTCATTTAAGTTCAGTGAGAGGCTATTTCAAGATTTGAAGTAGGGGAAATAAATGATTTCATTTGGATGTTTAATAGATAACCCTGATTGCTTTCACAGGAGTCAGGCAGAAGTGAAAACAGGAAAAAAGTTGAGATTATTGGGGGTATTTATTGAAGCACCTATGCTGGGATATCATGATCACTTTAGCTAGTTCAGTGGAGTTTGCAGTGAGGAAGAATAAAGATACCCATTTATGTAAAATCAAGAAGACAAACTGGCTAATGGGATACACAATTGAAAGAAGGGAAAAAATCTAGGATAATTGTCAGATTACCTGAATGATGTGGATGGGCTATATCATGTACTGAGATGAGAAACACTGTGAGAGAAGTTAGTATAGTAAGAGGAAACCTAAATTTAATTTAGAACTTGTTAAATTTGAGATGGTTATCAGATATGCAAGCAAAAATATCAAGAAGGTAGCTCAATATGAATCTATAGTTTACTTAAAATCATTGAAAAATTTAGGCCACTCAGTGAGATTATTAGATTTCTTCTTACTAAAGGGGAGGGACAGGACTGAATCATATTGAAGGGAAGGGCTGGGACTGAACTCCAGCCTTTAGAAGTTGAAGACAGCAGAAGAAGCCAATGAAGAAGAATATTTGAAATGACCAAGTAGGCCTTAGCTGATCTTGAAATAATTTCAGTGGAACAGTGAAGCAAAAACCTGTTTGGAAAGGTTGTAAAGTGAAATGGGTTGAGGAACAGAGACAATTATCAAGACAACTATTTCAAGACATTAGGCTACTGAAGGATAGTCACAAAAAGTGGAAGGTAGATGTCATATTGACAGTTTAATGCAGTAGTGTGGGATCTTTTCAAGATGGCTTGAAGATGTACTAATGAGAAAGGAAGGAAAATTAGAGGTAACAAAATGGTTCCTGAACCGTCAGCTTTAAGTGGTCTTTGGGGACTGACAGCGAAGACATCAAATCTGGTGTATTTTCACACCACACTCAACAATACTGAAAAAGTACACGTGGATAACTTTTTAAAAAATCTCCACTGTGTGTTAATAGTAAATGCTCACTAAATACTTTTGAAGAAAGACAGGAATGAGAGAAGGAGGGGAAGGAGGAAAGGAAGAAAAATGAGAAAAAGAACCAAAAAGAAATCCCATATTTTATCCTTGCTTTCCCTTCTATTCTCATTACAATTGTGCATTCTTTCTGATGGAGGTTCCCCATTTCAAAACTCAGTAATTTATAAAACTTTCTGTATTATCTCATCATTCCAAATGACTATGAACACTCTCCAAAAGATACGTCTTTCTTTTATTTTTTCCTAACTCTTCCCTGTTGTTTCCAATCAGCCTATGGAGAAAAAAAAAAAAAAAAAAAAAAAAAAAAAAAAAAAAAATATATATATATATATATATATATATATATAAAAGCCAGCTAGGTAAAATTTTGCACATTTTCCAAAGGGTAGACATTAGTGAATTATTCAATGTCAAATGAAGACATCAAAACTTTTCTGGACAATCAATGGTGCTGTCACTTATGTATTTTTTCATTGAAAACATTCCATAAATTGAAAACCTCCAAATATGAAATATAAAGTTTTGAAATTTATAAATTATAGTACAAACTATTTTTATTCTTTCATTTGTCATATTTATTACAAATTCACCTAGTGCTTGTGTAATATAATTCAAGGTAAAAATTACTGTTCAATTTTGTGAACTTATTTTTTTTCCCATGAAACTCATTCTGGATACAGGCATTTTTTTCCCCAAAGCTGACTCTTCTAAATTATATTTTAATTAAAATGAAATGAAGGTTTATAAGTTTGCAGTTTGTGATATGTTTAATCTCTATTTCAAATTATATCTCAAGTATTCTGACATTTATTTCTAAGTCATTGCTTCGTCTCTGATCAACCATAACTTTTACCATGCATTTACTGTTTCATATGAATTATACAAGCAGAGTTTCAGTCCCCATGAACTCTCAACTACTGTTGCACAAGGATTTTGGGGAAAAAAAGAAATAATAATGCTCACCTCTCCATAGCTCATTTGGGGAGAATACTTTCTAAATTTGTTCCTAATGCAAGATTGAAATTAATCTTGATTTCCCATCAAATGCACAGGGATTTTACAATATAGTTCATAATCATGTTTAATTTCTCCAGGGTACAAATTAAGATAAACAAGTCACTGACCGTGTTTATCTATAAATAGAGCAGATGGTGTGGGACTGAGGTTAGTTATCAACTTTGCTGACTTTAATTTCATGGTTATAAAACGCTATAAACCTCACTGTTTATAAAAGGCAGGGAAGGAACTCCAGTGGGCTTCAGTAGCCAAGAAACCCTCAGTAACATTAATCTCTCTAACTGATATTCGGTATCCTCCTAGGGTGCAATATTTAAGATTGTGGAGTGATTGCTAGTCGCATTTAAATTTTCACTGGGATAATTAGCTAACATTTCTGTCATTGATCTATTATAACGTTGTTAATGAGTTCCATGTGAGAGGAGTTTGGTAAATGAGATGATTCTAAACTCTGCTAGGTGAGTGTTTAACAATTACTTAAGGCAATTACTTATCTAAAAAAAGCCTTTTTTGTTTCAAAATAATACTTTTTTTCTTTTGCAAAGGTGAACTGTAACACTCAGCTAGACTAAGTGTACTTAGGGATAGAATTTCATAAGGAAAAACCATAGCATCATTTAGATAATTAATCATCTAAGGTATATTGTATATATTTAGACCATGAATATAGCTACAACTTTTATTTAAAAGGCCATAGAACTTACAAAGAAGTAAAACTATTGTTTCTTTATATTCTGAATTGATTTAAATACACAATTTTATTGTGATCATTTATTTTACTAAAAGTCTATATGATCAATGTGATTACAATTAATTTTTTTCAAGGACCCCTTATTAAAAAATTAAAATTAAATTAAAATTTCTCAGTTTTCCCCTTTCAACTTTATAGTGAATAAAAAAGTTATTTTACAATCACAAAGTAAAAAATAATTCACAATTTCTACCTCTATTACTATTACATTTTTAAGTGGTTTATTTTTCATTCTAACAAGGGGGAGGCTTTTTTTCTTTTTCTAGAGTCAGAGTCTTGCTTTTTCACCCAGGCTGGAGTGTAGTGGCTTGATCACAACTACTGCAATCTGGAACTCCCGGACTCAAGTGATCCTCACACCTCAGCCTCCAGAGAATTTAGACTACAGGTGTGCACCACCATGCCCAGCTAATCTTTAAAGTTTTAGAGATGGGGTCTTGCTATGGTGGCCAGGCTGGTTTCAAACTCCTGGGCTCAAGTGATCTTCCCACCTTAGCCTTCCAAAGTGCTGGTTTTACAGTCATCAGCCACACTGGAAGCTTCTTAAATAGATGATAATCCAATATGCAAGTTGGAGGCTAAAACTGTTTTAAAAAATGCCTTAACTGTGTTTGAGTTCAGACCCCCTGAGAATGAGTTTTCTAATGACAAAATTCTCAGTTACTTTTCTAGTCCTGTATTGGGCTGCTTCTTTGTGACCCACTGTGGGAGGTTTATTACTGGTCTGAAACTCCAATGTATCAGTATACCGATTATTGTTAACACAGTGCTCAAATCTTGGCTCCCAATAAGCTGTCTTCTGAACAGCAGCAGCCCTGGGTGGAGAGAGAACTGAGTGGAACATTTGGTCATAAAGTCATGTACCTCATGAGGACGTTCTGGTCAACGACAGACAGACTATACATCAGTGGTCCCATAAAATTATAATACTGTATTTTTTATAGTATCGTTTCTATGTTTAGATGTTTAAATGCACAAATATTTACCACTGTGTTAAACTTGCCTAAAGTATTTAGTACAATAGCATACACTGTGCGTGGTTGTAGCCTAAAAGCAAAGGCTATGTTATATAACCTAGGCATGTGGTAGGCTATACCTTGGTGTAAGTACACTCTATGATGTTCACACAAGCACAAAATCGACTAAGCCTGCATTTTTCAGCATATATCCCCATCATTAAGCAATGCTTGACTGTAGATTTTCTTATCTCCCTTCCTGCTCAGAGCTTGTTGTCACTAGTTTTCATCAGATATAATATCCCACTGTTTGATACTTCCATTTTTGTAAACAACTGTCTACTCATAGTTAGTGTCAGGTCTCAAAAATGCAATGAAACGTCTATGACAGAAGACAGCAAAACCTCTCTAAAGTGAAAGCTTTATCTCATTTTTCTCACTGCCTCAAAACCAACTTTTACCTTCATTACATAAATTGGTTACTAAACTATTGGTATGTTTGACATTCATATTTGTCTCTAATTAAGGAAAACTAGGAGTGATTTCACTTTAAAGTTATTGATAAAAATCACCTAAAAGAGATGTATCAGTTAGTTTTAACAATTGTATATTTCTGTTGTTAAAGTACAATAGCCAGAGAAAAGACCGTTCTCACAGGAACAGATTTGTTTTTATGACCTGGCCACTCTAAAGCATGATTTCTAGAGTTGTGAGGCTATTGGAAACTGATGGGAATGTATTTCTCAGAAACATGACCAAGAAGACTAGTGCCTCAGAATGGCCAGAAATAGCTCTGAAGGGAGGCAAATATAGCTAACAGGAGAAACTGAAGGTTTAGCTAACGGAGAGAAAAAGAGACAGAACAAGGGAATTAAGCAAAACTAGGTATTCCAGTATCTGAGTGCAGGGGTACATTAAAACAATCACTTTTTTAAAGAAAGGATCTTTTTCAATATCCCAAAGGATGGCCTAAAGTTACTATCTTTTATTTTTCTTGTCTGTATATAAGATACAATGATTTATGTTATAAAATATAATCATTGTACTAATCTTGGTTTGAAAAAAATAAAAGCTTATATAGGGAAATTATCTGATTAAAAGGGGAAAAACAGGCTGTTAAAATTTAAGAAAATTGTTTTATTCAAATCTATCAGATTAAAATAATGTAATAGAAATAAATTGCTGCCTTATAAGATAAAGCAAATTGTAATCCATAAAATTAAAATAACGTATGATATGTAAGTACTTTAATCTCATTTTCTTTCATTTGTGATTTTCTTTCAGATTATCCAACCCTGTCTAATGTCCAAAGCATGGCATTGTATACAAGAAAACATACAAACAAAATCACTTTAACTGGATTTCAGTCCCCCTTCAATGGTCAGTTAAAAATAAATCCTCTATAATATTTATATTATTTATTTCCTCTAAAAATCCAGTGGCTATCTTTTCTTAATCTTTTTTTTTTTTTTTTTTTTTCCCTAGGAGAAGTAATCTATGCTGCCATGTGCATGACAGTCACCTGTGGAATCCTTCTCTTGGTTATGGTCAAGCTTAGGTAACTGAATATAAGTCAGAAGGAAAGGTCTGAAAGGGAGTCACTTAGCTGTGTTAAAGTATGTTGCACAATGGCTGAGCTTACGAAGAGCCTGAGAATGAAAACTTCTCTGTTAAGACATACTAAATCAAGTTTTATGTGGCATAGGTCCATGGAAACATTACTTTCAGTCTTCCTACGTAAGGGAAATGTGATCATAGGAGATTTTTTATGTTGCATTTTATAAGCACATGTGCATTGTATGTTCCTTCCAATTAAACTCTTATCAATCTCTCCCCTTGGCTTCCCTACCAAGTCCAAATTGAACTTTGCTGCATTCGTTATTCAAATCATTTTCATGATTGATAGGCTCACATAACTGACCTATCGTTTACTGCATGCAGTTTATATTTACCTAAAGATGTATTATTCACTCTGATTTTTACATACTAGTACATTTTATTCATTTTTAATAGGCAATTATTGAAAAAGACATTTAATAAAGCCTCACAGAGTGCCCCTAGAAAGACATTACCATTGCCTGACATTAATTTATTCTCCAAATCTTGGCTGCTTTTATTGCTGGAATGTAGTAGTGCTCCAGCAGGCGTGTGAGACATTGAGATGAGAGATATACATCAACCTCTAGATTTCTAAATGTCTAGTGTTTAAAATTTTTCCACTTATTTAGCATCTACAACTATACATAAAATAGTGTAGACTTACCTTTAATTTAAAAAAAAGTTCGTATTTAAGCATCAGTCATGTTCAT
The DNA here is from genome assembly GCF_047675955.1 of Chlorocebus sabaeus. Classification (NCBI taxonomy): domain Eukaryota; kingdom Metazoa; phylum Chordata; class Mammalia; order Primates; family Cercopithecidae; genus Chlorocebus; species Chlorocebus sabaeus. Next base: position 58,366,190 of record NC_132920.1, read on the forward strand.
TTGCTTATTCCTTATACATATGGGTACATGTCTGTGAAATTTGAGTAGCATAAATATTAATGAAGAAATATACATAAGTGTGTATACAGCCATATATACATGTAAGTACATAACAAACTATATTTATCAGTAAGATTGGGCCTTTAGAGGAACAGAAGTATTCACTGGAGATTTACCTCATAACATTTAAAACTTAGAAAGATTAATTCAGTCAACCATACAATGCATGTAAACATATCTTGCTCCTCCAGAGATCTCAGACTTCAAAAGGCCTTGACAATTAGGCAAATAAAAGACTGGCATGAGAAGGTGTTTGGTGATACCAAGGGGTTAGGTACATATGAACATCCTAATTTATTTATTTTTAAACGCAATGCCAGCTAAACAAAATGTATCCACTGTTTGGACCCAACTCCTCTAAGCATTTAATTTGATGTTAACTAAAACCAGTACCAAACACACTGCTTTTCTCCAAGGCTGTAAAAGTTGTATTTGTATGAGAAGATATTCCATGGGTTCTAACATTTGGTTTGAAAGACAAATAATTAGAGTCCATTGCTAAGAGGGATAAATAGCATTTGGAATTTATTAAGGTTTACTTTATTTGGTTTTAAGTACTTGAGAACACTGTTTAGTTACTGTTCTTGCCTAGATATTCCATGACAAACATTGTTACAAAAAAATATGGACAGTTTTCTGGCCCAGCAAAAACATCTTTAATGGTTCTCAATCTTCACTTCTTAATCACATACAGAATGTATAAAATTTACACCTGTTCCATGATCTCACTGGTTTTTAGATATTACTGTTGTGCTACAGGTATAAGGTATAGACTACTCGTAATTCCCTATGTATTCGCTGTCACTGCATATTTTTTCTCACCTGCACAGAAGGCATATCCCTTTTTTGGACGGCAGTGAGGGTGTTATTATTATGGACAAATATTTTGAATTTATTCTAATGTGTATTTTAAAGCAAGTTATTCATACTATTAAATATATTTGTCTTTAGTTACACATTATTTTCATATAATTTAAAATTTATCATAATGTATAATCTGAAAATCCCAAGCCCAGGATAAAAGAGACAAAATTAGAAGCAATTATAAAAAGAACAAACTGAAACAAAAGCATCATTGGCAACAAAACCTGTGTTGCCCCACACCTGGAGATAAATAATGCTCCCTAAAGAAAGAATGGTTGCTGTTTCAGACATTGTTCACTCGCCTGATGGTCAGGCCTAACCCACGTGAATACCTGTCTTCTGTAAAGAATAAGGTAGTTGCATTTGTTTCATGTTATGCTATATTCAAACAGCCCTGAGCCTTCAAAGAAGTTTGCAGAGAAACAACTAAAAATTTAAATATTTGTGAAAAGAAAGGACTTTTTAAAAAATGATTACTTGGACATCATAGTTAAAGGTGTGATGCTCCCTAGAAAGACAATACGATATTTTACTGTTGGGACTTTACATTCTGGAACTTGATTAATTTTTTCCTCCAGGGTGCAGACTCCAGCAAAAATGCAAACACACAGCACATTTGTGAAATCCTTAAAATGGCATGTTGTTAACTTTTACTTTTACTTTTATACAGAACTTCCAGAATATCAAGTAAAGCAAGAGATCCTTCACTGAGCCAAGTACCTGGAGAACTCTGATTCATTAGGAGTCACGGACCCATAACAATCACTTCCCTTCCCTTCCCTTCCCTCCCCTCCCCTCCCCTCCCCTCCCCTCCCCTCCCCTGCCTTCCCCTCCCCTCTCCTCCCCTCCCTTTTTCTTTTTCATCTTTTTCTTTTTCTTTTTTTCTTTTCTTTTTCGAGGTGAAGTTTTGCTCTTGTTGCCCAGGCTGGAGAGCAATGGCTCAATCTTGGCTCACTGCAACCTCCGCCTCCCAGATTCAAGCGATTTTCCTGCCTCATCCTCCTGAGTAGCTGGGATTATAGGCACCCACCACCATGCCCAGCTAATTTTTTGTATTTTTAGTAGAGATGGGGTTTCGCCAAATTGGCCAGGATGGTCTCAAACTTCTGACCTTAGGTGATCCACCTGCCTCAGCCTCCCAAAGTGCTGAGATTACAGGCGTGAGCAACCACGTTGAGCCAACAATCACTTTCTTTAAGGCAAATCCTACAGCTGGTCAACACACTATTCCATCTGTCATCGAGAAAGAAAATGTTAAAATAGACTGAAAAATATTGCTTTAAGTATAATAATATGGCATGATGATGTTATTTTTTTCTTAATACTCAAGAAAAAATATACAGTGGTATATTTTACAACACTGGAATAGGAATAAAGTTTCCCTTGAAGACAAAAAATGTTATCCCAAGTCACATTTTGCAGAGTTTGCTTTATGATGAATATAAACCCATATAATATTAATTATTTGCATCATAATATGACATAGCAGGTTTTCTGATCAATTACTTAAGTTCTCATTAACTTTCCAAGAAAAAAGTTAATGCATATATCCAGTGTCTGCGTTATTTGTATATTTTCAACCATTTTGAAATCAGTCACTAACGTATTAGCATTGACTTTAAGTTCCTATATATATTTGATTAAGTGAAATCCTTAAAAAAGTGGGAAGTGACATTGTCAGTTTGAATTTTGTAATTTGAATACCACTGAATTTTACTTTTTCACCTTGATATCTTCATTTTACTCCCATAAAATGTAAAACAACTACGCTGGCTTAAAAAGTCAATATGCGCTTCAATAATGATAGATTCTTGTGAGTTAAATCTTTCTAGGCTAATTAGGAGGAACTTCTGCAATAATAAAGTAACACCATAATTGTTACTTTTTATAATGTTCCTATACTGTGACTTTTGGCCTGGTTTGACGTCAGAGTATAATTGTGATTAGAAAATTGTAGAAAATACGTTTATTAGTTAGAATTTTAATACATATTTGCTTTTCAACTGCCTGCAATTATACTAGCACTTATTACTCAGAATAACCATGAGGTTGTATTATCTTTAGTGGAACAGAAGCACAAATATTCAATAACCTGAGGATATCATACTAACCATGCCATATTTACAATTAAAATTCAAATATTTTCTGTTCATTTGGTCTCATTTCTATTGCTATTCACTACACTTCAGATTAAACTGTCTACATTAAATTAAATTTAAAGTTAACATTTGGCTATGTTTACTCAAAGTAATTGAGAAGCCATCATTTATCTTTTAGAACAGAGAAGAATAAATCGATAAGTTACAGATTTTTCTCAAGGAGTTCTATATATTCCAGTGGCTAATGCAGAGTATTAACGTGAAGAGAATGCAGGGATTTCCTTCTCCAAATCACTGACATTTAATTTAGGCTTGGCAATGACTGGGAAAATGCAAACTGTTCTCTGGAAAACTGAGAAAAGAAGTCAAGTTGCTTCTAGAAACATGCTTGTGTTGAGCAGAGAAGGGGAGAACAGAGTGTAAAATGGATGGCTTCATTCATCTTCATTGTCTTCTTTTATTCTTCATTCCTCTGGGAAGCCTTTCCTAACATTTCCTTTCCTGTAGGTCAAGGATTCTTGTTCAGTGCTTCCCAGCACCTGGTCCTCCCCCATCTTAGACTCCTACACTTCACTGACGTGGCCTCATTTATTATTTTTGCTTAGCAAATTGTAAGCACCCTGATTGAGTCTGTTGGCTCATCTTTGTTTTCTATTCCTTAGCACATAGCATATGCTCGATAAATAAGTGTTCAGTGACAGAATTGCTTCATTTGGAATCCTACAAAGTGCTGCAAAAATAATTTTAAGGAGATTTTTGAATAAAAAAAGTTATGCTAGCAGACATAGAAATGGTGAACTATAAAGGACTAAAACGGATGCTGAAGAGGCGCTTTAAAGTGTACTAAAATAGCTGATAAATATTGAAAGCCTGCACTAATTTATTCATTCAATACTTACTTATCAAGCATATATTACGTATCAGCCACTGTACTAGGAACTGGAGATACAATCCTGAGCACAGTCTTCCAGTAAATTTGAAAAACAAAGTAAACAAGGTAATTTTTGAAAGTGATAGATGCCATAAAGAAGTGAACAGGCTGGAGTGATGGTAGAGTGATGTGAAGAGAAAAGTTAGCAGTGATGTGAGAGAATGGAAGGCACTTCATAAATCTCACAATTCAGAATCAATGGAAACTTGGGGTCAGATATTTGTATGAGTTGAGATTGTAAGGATCATGGTAGGAATGAGTGTTGAGTATATTCTGATTTGTGCCGTTAGGTAAACCACGTTGCCAATTAGAAAACTGGCTCATACAATTGTAACTTGGAATGGGAAAGGGGAATATGCTAGTTATTTTAGGGTCTGTTCCAATCTTCCTCCACCTGTCATACACCCCTAGGAGGCTGACATTTATGCAACATAGGCCCCTTTGTCCTCTGGCTTCCATTTGGTTCAGTCAATAGTGAGATACGGTAGAAAATGGGGGAGAAATTCTCCTGGACTCCTTGCCGAGATGTCCCCACAGGTTGGCTGTTTCCTTCAAGTGTTTTTATCAGTGTGGCCTTTTCTACACACATCTCTCCTGGATGGCAATAAACCTTTCCAGCCTTCTCCCTGCAGGCTTAGTGGTGTTAACAGCTCAGTTGTTGCCATACCTGAGTTACTGGACTATGCCTACATAGGTTGTAGGTTTTTCAACTACCTACACCTGTATAAAGAATATCTAAATCAAGCATTCTTAAGAGCCATCCAATTTGAGATAACTTGCAGTTTATTCTAATTGGAGTATGCCATCTGCTTCCTGTTGGTTCCCTGACTGACACTGGTAAATATTTCAAGTTTAGATCAATTGACTTCCTAACAGTGACATATCCATGTGAAATCACCTAATAGTCAACTGGAAAATATGATTCTGGCACTGGTAAGTGGGATCAAGCTAGAACCATTAAATTTCAAGGTGTCCAATATCTTCCTTACATCTCTCTCATCCCAGATGAGAAAGCAGGTTTACCCTTGTGATTTCTGCGGGGGGAAATGATGTAGGAAAGGACAGCCAGATCACCAGGTGGCACAGATCACAGACCTCCCTGCAGAATAATTTGACCACTGATGAAATTCTTTCCAGAGTAGTCTCTTTCCTAATAAGCTTTTGTACCCCTAGCTGCTTCTGCATATTTACCCACAGCCTCTTTCCCTTCATAGAATCCTTTCCATAAAATCCACAGGTGTTCCTGGGACCCGGGAGTCAGCAGAGCAGTACCAGCTGAAATTCCGCAAGGTGAGTCAGAAAGGTCTGTCTGGAAAGGGCTTTAGGGCAGTAAGAAAACAGGGACTTTGTGATTACTCCAAAGCTGAGGCTTGCGTCTGTTCCTACTTTTGAATTCCCTGTGAGAGTCCTGAGAAACAGATCTTGAGGTTATCAAAACATGCATCCCTTTTCATTGCCATGTACAGTGACATGAATACAAATGACGAGTGAATAGAATATTTCTTTTTTATTTTTTAGAATAAAAATGTTCTAAATTTTTCAAGTTGTGAGCTCAACAAATGCAGCAATCAAATCTGAGTGACTAATGGTCAAACAATGGCACCACTGCTTTAAAGGCAGTGCCAGGTTGGCATGTACCCTGTGGGAACCAACACTGCAATTTTTACGTATCCCTGTCTGCTTGCTCTGTTCTTTCACAACTTGTTTCCCCTCAGAACTCTGAGATGAATACCATCTGGGCTGCAATGATTTACTGCACTTGAGTTTCTCAAGTTGTTCCCAAAGTGCCTTTTTGAGGCTTCAATGTCTATTCAGACCACACTGATTGCACCCCAAAATTTAGGGTAGTAGAATTGGTGTTTCCAAAACCTCAGACAAGTCAATTGCAATAAATGTATCTTTAATAAGAGTTTCCATAACACGGTTGTTTATAATCTTGGTTCTACTAAGAAGGAAACGTACCTTGAAAACACAGTGGTTTAAAATTTTATTTTGGCAATATTGTCAGATTTAAATATAGATAACAGAGTCATAAAACTTCGTAAAACTATAGAACTTCTCCATCTAGTGCATATAATTACGTTAATGTTTCTATGAATTATATAACTATCTTGGGTATAATGGACTACTTAATATTTGCATATAATTTTAAAATTACAACAGTGGCAATAGAGACATAATTAGGTAAAATATTTTCTAAATATTTTATGTCTAGGTAAAAACAATTATAAAACAGACATCTTTCAGGTAAAATTTTCATTTGTAAACCCAGTTTGCTTTGGATATATGTATATAGTACATATTAAGCACAGTTTTTGATTCACAGCTTAGTGCTTTTTAACGTAAAACTTACATGTTTTATTTTCTATGGTTATACATGCTTAAAAGAAGTTAAGGAGAACATATTCTCCTGGTTACCCAAAAGCTGTCTATTACTTTCCATAAAATAATATTGGAAGACAGAATAATTCTATATATTTATTTAGGGTGGCAATCAAACAAAATTACGTTAAAATATTTTTGAGATTTCACTTGATTTTTCTAATGTAAGTTACATTGCTGGTTTTGCAGAAATTACATAACTGGTTTTGCAGAAGTTTATTTTTATAAGGTCAATATAATTAAATGCTTAATTACATGTGTTACATTCTTTTAATACTTGGAAACAAATGCAACTTTTACTCTTCTGCCTGAAAATTCTAATTTAGTGAATATTGAAGATAATATGCCTCTTAAGAGTAGCAGAAGGTATTAAAAAGGAAATGTAAACACAAGAAAAGGAGTAGTCATAAATTCAAAGGTGGAACACATATCTACAAACATCACAGACTCATTATAATATAATTATTTTAATCAATGGGATTACAGAAAATAGTAAAAGCAACTAAACTATATAAGATTATTCTACATGTTTTACATACATTATATAGTTTAATCCTGACACAAACTCTCTGCCAATTGTCGATTTACAGAATTAAAAAACAAAAAACCCTGATAATTAAAGAAGTTAAGCAGTTTCCCAAGCTTCAGAGCAGAAAAGTGGTAACTGAGCACACATATATCAGATTTCAGAATCTTCCATCTTAATATTCTAAGCTCTATCACCAGTCATCGCCAGCTGTAATTATGTGATTTCTTATACTTTAAAAAAGGACCAGGAAATACCTATTTTCAATAGTCTTTTCTAAAGTATTAACTTGCATGTCTGAATCACTTGTATGAGTTGGAATACTTTTACCTGTAATTAAAAATCTTAATAAAAAATACATAATTCCTATAACATAAATTCCAGACCAAAGCATCTGTAGGGTTGGTGAACTTAGTGGCTCAATGATATCTTCAAGGACTTGAATTTTTCTTTTCTGCCATGCTTACAGTCACTGAGTGGATGGTACAGTTCAGGATTTATTTGAAGATATAGAAACATAGGAATTCAAATTAATTGACTTAGTCTAGTCAGAATTGACCCTGAATTACCTAGGAGAAGGGTGGACTTCCAAACAAAATCTATTAGCAAGGATGAACAGGAGAGGGCTTTTGGGTAGGCAGCCAATAGTTTATGCTACCAATGTCTAGATTAACTTCATCAATTAGATATGAAGTAAAATGGCTTCAAACATAAATCAGATTAGTTGGGTTTAAGTTCTACTTTTCATTTTGTTATTTGGAACTAAATAGTCCACACCTAAGACAGTGTTTCTCTATGTTGAGACATCTATGGAAGTGCTCAAGTTCTACCAATTCAGAATTTTCTATTTACTAATGAATAAAATTTGTCTATTAGGAAAAAAAAAATGTTGATTGTTTTGTATTAGCAAAATAAATATTACCTTTTAATGAAAACTTTTCCAGAAACTTGGGGATCATTCATTCATTGAGAAGGAAAGAGATTAAAGGCTATGCAGCTGACAGTTGAGTTGCAGAATACAGTGAGTAGTGGAGGAATCACCATTGTCTGTGTTTCTCCTTGATGTGGTTTGGCTGTGTCCCCAGTCAAATCGCATCTTGAATTGTAGCTCCCATAATCCCCATGTGTCATGGGAGGCACCTAGTGGGAGGTAATTAAATCATAGGGGGTGGGATTTTTCCCATGATAATGAATAAATCTCACAAGATTTGATGGTTTTATAAAGAGGAGTTCCCCTGCACACATTCTTTTACCTGCTGCCATGTAAGACATGCCTTTGCTTCTCCTTCACCTTCAACCATGATTGTGATGCCTCCCCAGTCAGGTGGAACTGTGAGTCCGTTAAACCTCTTTTTCTTTATAAATTACCAGTCTCAGGTATCCTCATAGCAGCAAGAAAATGGACTAAAACACTCCTCTTTTCTGAAAATTCCATTCCACATAAAAGTACTCTTTAGACTACTCACCTGTTGATTAGATACCTTTGCCTTAGTAGCTCAGAAAGGGTAAAGGAATAAATGCTTCCCAGGTAGTAAAAAAGATATGCCAAATCGTTTTTACCATAAAGAACAGGAGGGGAGTGTTTAGAAGCCAAAGGTGAGATACAATATATAAAAGGAAACAATGGGAAATAAACTTCTAAAAAGTGGAAACTTAAAACAGTTGTTTGTTAGGCAGTCTTCACAGATACCGTATTCTCTTGGATGAATCAAAATTAGTCTCTGCAAATAAAAAGTGATAGGAATAAAATATTAGAATTTAAAGATATGTAGTAGGAAAGGAAAACAGAATGTGTTACTGCCCCTAACATCTCAATAATAGAGAAAGAACATGGAGATAAGTTTTGAGGAGTTTGACAGAATGAAATGATAGATTGGAAGATAAATATTTATCTAACATTTTCATGATTGCATTGAAACTTGATGGAACTGGGGATGGGGTGTAGGGTAGTGGTGAATAGAACTGGGAGTCCTTATTGGCAGCAATATTGAAATACAGGTGTATTGTTTATTGTATAATGAAGTGTTTTTCATATGAAGTAATCTGTTTTATTGTATTTGTTCTTATTTTAACCATGCAAATAGGTAATAAACAAAATGTTCTATATAATTATTCATTTACTTTATCATCTTAGAAATATTGCAGATTTCTTTCATCATAGTATTAATCTTTTTCTATTTTTCTTCTTCCTTTTCTCTCATGTTTTCTTTTTTTCATAACAATTAGGGAACAAGCTCAAGAAAGTTAGCAATAGGCAATAAATAGAATGCTCTGAAAATAGCTAACAAATCTAGCTCAACTTTTTTAATTTTTTATTTTCATTTTTTAATATGGAGTGTTGCTCTGTCCCCCAGTCTGGAGTACAATGGCTTGATCTCGTCTCACTGCAGCCTCTGCCTGCTGGGTTCTAGCAATTCTCCTGCCTCAGACTCCTGAGTAGTTGGGATTATAGGCACCTGCCACCCCGTAGGGCTAATTTTTGTATTTTCAGTAGAGATGAGGCTTCACCGTGTTGGTCAGGCTGGTCTTGACCTTCTGACCTCAGGTGCTGGGATTACAGGCATGGGTCACTGTGCCTGGCTTAGCTCAACTCTATTAGTCATTTAATACCCAATTATCTTTCACAAATACATTTTGATGGAAATAAACCTAGTGATGCTTATTGATGTAACAGATACAGGAAATGGGGAAAACCTAGGATACACAAGATTTTATTTTACCTTTATATTTATTTATTTATTTATTTATTTATTTATTTATTTATTTATTTATTTTTGAGATAGAGTCTCGCTCTGTCACTCAGGCTGGTGTGCAGTGGCGCGATCTCGGCTGACTGCAAGCTCCACCTCCTGGGTTCAAGTCATTCTCCAACCTCCGCCTTCCGAGTAGCTGGGACTACAGGTGCCCGCCACCACGTCCAGCAATTTTTCTTTTTTTTTTTTTTTTGTATTTTTAGTAGAGACGGGGTTTCACCGCGTTAGCCAGGATGGTCTCTATCTCCTGACCTCCTGATCCGCCCGCCTCAGCCTCCCAAAGTGCTGGGGTTACAGGCGTGAGCCACCGTACCTGGCTTTTAGAGTGTGATTAGCTGAAAAGGATAATATGAGTTTGATCTTTCTGTTTTTGTTGATACCCAGCTATATTTTAAAGTAGATGTAATTGTTCAAATATTTTTAATTGGCAGTTTTTATATGAAAGTAGAGACCCATAATAAAGTCTACCTCAAATTAGTGTATGAATGTTATTTAAAATCATGACAATAGAAGAAACCACTTAACAAAAAAATGTGATAAAAGATAGGAAATGACCAAAAAATAACTTGGATGATTACAACACTTAGTGGTCTGGAAGAGGAAGATCAGAAAGTGAGAAAGCAAGGCTACTATAAATGGTTGGCTAATGAGAAATGAAAGCTAGCAGAAGCAAGCCAAAAGTGTAGATATTCAAGATGGAGGGCATGTTCAACAATGTCAGACATTGCCAAGAGACTGAATAAAATAAGGTCTAGAATTTAATTTTGGCTTTGGTAGAAGCAAAGTCATTGAGATCTTAAACAGATCTTAAAGATGTGGTGGAGACAGAGGCCCAGTTGCAGTAGATTGAAGAGAGACTGAGGAATGAGGAAATGAAGGCAATGAATACTTACAACACTTGTGAGAAGTTTTGCACTCAAGAGGAGCATTACAATGGGTGTTTATGTGGAGTTTCTGTAAAGTATGAGGTCATCAACAGAATTGAGAGGAAGATGTTAGAGATGTGAGAAGAGATAGAATGTGAAATGGTTATCTTGGGGAATAAATTTACTAGGGATATAGGAGAAGCAATATTGCTAAGCCTGCCTGCATTCAAATCCTCACTGACTCATTTGTTTTATGATTTGGGTCAACTTACCTAACTTCTCTGAACCTCAGTCTTTTCAACTAACAGGGATATGTCCTGTTAATTTCCCTAACAAAGAAATTAATTGCACTTACCTTTCAGGGTTTGAAAGGAATAACTTTGTTAATATGTGTGAAGCCTTTAGTAAGAGGTATATGAATTTTCTACTAGGTAATGACTACAATTTCTCAAATCACCTGATATTTTTGAGACTTTTGGTCAAAAACACAAAATATGTCAGTATAGTTGAGTGATTTTTCTCCATTAGATACAGAGCGCTAGATTTTACCACAGCTGGAGTTTTTTTGAAGTAAGTTCGACGGAGAGAAGAAGCTGCAGCAGCAGAAGTTATCTACAAACGCATGGTTTAATGTTGAGCCCTTCTGGTGGATGATGGGAATACAGTAAACGGGTCATGGACAGTTAAAGATAGTTGGGGCAGCAAGGCATAGTGGTCTCACTGGAAATCAAGAGTTGTTGAAAGAAAAATGCTGGATTTGGAACAGGTAGTTATTAGGCATGAGCGGTGCAGGAGAGGGCTCTACTACCACCCACTAAAAATCTCTGTCTCTCTAAAATGATAATTTGGCAGCACCACAGAGAGGCCATTTCCTGATGGTCCACACCTGTTAACATCAGACTGTTAATTAAACACAGGCCCTAAGGAGAAGCACACTCCCTGGGCATGCGCGTCAAGAGATAAAACTGGTGCAGTATATTCTTTCAGGGGTACGCTCCACAGGAAGAAGGCCTCAGTTGGGCCTGCATATAACTTCCTAAACACAAGGCGCCTGCTCAGACCCAAAGGACAAGGAAAGTACTGGGCATGCAGAAAGCCCACCCTATGGAAAGAATCATGGGAAAGAGGTGAGTCTGTAAGTCCCAAGATTAAGGTTAAAGGTCCTTTTTTGCTGTCTTCTTTTGCTCTCTTTTCTTTCTTCCAACTTCAGTTACCTGATTGGGTCTCTTTCAAGAGAATTTTCCTTTCTTTCCTGTTCTAAAGCCTTCTAGATTTCCACTCATGCTCTGAAACTTGCCTTGGTTTCTTTTTCTGCTGTATGCCCCTCAGTTGAATTGTTTCTTCTGAGGAGGCAAGGACTGAAGTTGTGGAATTGGTATGGATTCACCTCCAGTAACTCATGGTAACTCAAATCTCTTCCACTGCTAACAGTCTGAGAAAGCTGGAAAAAATGGGGGATGGGGTAAAATCAATTTCAGAAGTTATAGTCACTAGAAGTGTTAGAATGGTCACCTGAGTTGGAGGGGGCATCAAGAGAAAATATAAGTGAAGTGGACAAGAACTAAGAGGTCAGGGTATGTATGGAAATATTAAAGCCACCAAGGATAAGAGTAGTGATATAAGCCAGGCGCAGAAAGACAAATTCTGCACAATCCTACATGTGGAGTGTGGGGAAAAAAAAAAATCAAACTTAGAAATAGTAAAATTGTGGTTACCAGATACAGGAGGTTGAAGGGAATAAAGAGATGTCAATCCTCAGATAAAAAATTGACAATGCTTCAGACCATGACACATCAATTAAATCAGAACTTCTAGGAAGAGGCATGGGTATCAATGACTCTAAAAGTTTCTCAGGTGATTATAATGGGCAGACAGAGTTGAAAGCCACTGAATCAATGGTACTCAAAGCTTGGCCTCCAGATCAGCAGGGTCAGTATCATGTGGAAGCTATTAAAAATGCAAATTCTCACCCCACCAGACCAATTAAATTAGAAACTCTGGAAGTGGAACCCAGAAAGCTGTCTTTAAGAAGCCCCCTAGGTGATTTTGATGAGGACTAACGTTTAAGAACCATACCACTGGGCCAACTGCAATATGGCTGGTGCCTGGACACTCTACCCCATAGTCCCATTAATTTTTGGCAGTTTCCTCCCACAGCTCATGTATGTCATGACCTTGAGGTGGGTTTTATATTCTTCTTGATTCCCTTTTCTGCTTCCAAAATGTGTCTCCTTATTCTGCTTCAGAATACCCCAAATCATTGAGGAGAATGTCATTAAACTTGGTTAGCTATTTTTTTTCCTTATTATCTACTTCACTTACTGTATTAGTCTGTTCTCATTCTGCTAATAGACATACCTGAGACTGGGTAATTTATAAAGGAAAGAGGTTTAATTGACTTGCAGTTCCACAGTTCAGTCATGGTGGAAGGGGAATGAGGAGCAAAGTCACATCTTACATGGTGTCAGGCAAGAGAGAGTGTGTAGGGGAGCTCCCCTTTATAAAACCATCAGATCTCGTGAGACTTATTCACTGTCAGGAGAACAGTATGAGGAAGACCCACTCCCATGATTCAATTACTTCTCACTGGGTCCCTCCTACAGCATGTGAGAATTATGGGGGCTATAATTCAAGATGAGATTTAAATGGGGACACAGCAAAACCATATCACTTACTATGCTTCCTATAATCTCCTCTCATTCATGAGTCCAGTGTTTGACTCAGTCCACCCCCTAATTCTTGCTTTTCTTCTGTAAAAATTGTACACATTTATGATGTATAATGTCTTGATATGCATACATGGTATGGAAAGGCTAAATCAAGCTATTTTACATATACCTTACCTCACATGCTTTGTGTGTGTGTGTGTGTGTGTAGCAAGAACACTTAGACTACTCCCAACTATTTTCAGTATTCAACATATTGTTAACTGTAGTCACCATATTTAAAATAAATCTCTTGAACTTATTTCCCTTGTATAACTGAAATTTAATGAGAGCAAGAAGAAAGTAGCATGAAGAGGTTAAAGATGTAAGGAAGTTTGCCAATAACCAGGAGTGAATTCCTGAAACCAGTGGAAGGATCTGAAAGGGCAAAGAGGAATGGAAGACAGGATCCTACTGAGAAACAAAGAGTGAAGAAATAAGCACAAAGCAGTGGTTGGTCTGGAAAGCTGGGCCTTCCCATAGCATTTGAGGCTCTCTTGGATTTGTCCTGGAAATCACCATGATTAAAGGATCTTGGAATAATTGATGTAACATAAGCTGGAATGTTGTGGCCTTCTGAAGAATTCAGAGTGGCCAGTCTTGCCCCTCGCTGGAGAGATCATTAGACATGAATTCTTGTTTCCTCATGGGGAGGAGAAAGGAAGTTGTCAAGGGAGAAGGAGAAACAAGCAGTGTCCCAAGCCCCTGCAAACTGTGACCTTGTAGATGTTGCACAATTATATGGTTTGAAGTACTATTCTTAGTAAGTACTAAAAGAAAATCTGCAAGTGATACTCATATTCAAACATAAATACAAAATCCTTTTTCAAAGACAATAGAAATGGATGAACAATTATCTGATTCCCTGATGCCCTGTGGTTGGCTATAATGGATTTGTTCAGTTGAAAATAGGCAACTGAAGGACAGCTAGGTATAAATAGGCGCAGTTTACTAAGCATTTCTAAAGCCTGCTACTACAGGAAGAAAACCATTTTCTTTGGGTCTGCTGATTGGTACTTGTTTCTACATGAAAAAAAAAAGTTTTAGTTAAAATAGGAACTTAGGTCATGTTTTCATCATTTCTTATTTAGAGTAATATAATAGCTCCCTAACTTTTGTGCCCATTTGCACGCTTGTCCCTCCAATCTGACAACTTTTTTTTTTGAGATGGAGTTTCGTTCTTGTTGCCCAGGCTGGAGTGCAATGGCAGGACCTCGGCTCACTGCAACCTCCACCTCCTGGGTTCGAGCAATTCGCCTGCCTCAGCCTCCCGAGTAGCTGAGTAGTTGGCCAGACTGGTCTCAAACCCCTGATCTCAGGCTATCCACCCGCCTTGGCCTTCCAAAGTGCTGGGATTACAGGCATGAGCCACTGCACCTGGCCGACAATTTGATTCTCACCTGTCCACGTATTATTTAAAATGTTTCAGTGGCTAGTCAGTGCTTTCAAGTTGCTGAGTAAATTACTTACCATAGCTCTAAAGCTACAATTAGCATAACTTAGTGATTGAAAGCACAGTCCTCAGAGCAAGACTTCATGGGGTTGAAGTTAATTATTTCATAATGATTAGCTGGGTGATTTGGGGCAAGTTAAACTGTGCCTTTGTTGCTTATGTATAGTGAAGAAATATAGTATAGTACCTCTTTCATAAAGTTGTGAAGATTAAATTGGTACATACAAAATGCATAGAACAGTGTTGGTGTGGAGCAAGAGCTCTATAAATTCTCACTATTATTAATGTTCTTCAGGCAGTTTCTATGTGATTATCCCTATCTGTCTACCCCAGACTCCTCTCCCATGAGGCTACTACTCACTCACTGGGTTCCAGCCATAAAGCACTTGTTTTCATTCATTAGAACAAATAGGATTCTTTTACCAGTGAACCCTGATATTAGCTTTATCATCCATTTGGAATCCTTATTTCTCTCTTCCACAAGTTAATTCCTATGTATCACTCAGAATTTAGATGGTCACTTCCTTGGAGAAATTGTCAATGGCCTCTGTGACTAGTTTGGTAGCCCCTCTTCTAGCACCATGTACCTCTTATTTAAAACAATTATTACATATGTGATCATATATTTGTGTAGTCACTTGATTAAGCTCTTTCCACCTCTATATCCTCAAGCTACATGAGGCCAGAGACCTATTCAGCTTTGCTCACCGGTATATCAGCAATACCTGGTGCAGTTCCTGTTGGAGAAATGCATGGGTTTTGAACAAACTAGAAACAATATTTAGAAATTATTATAAATTTGCAACTGCTAAATTGGGTGAACATGGGTTAAGTTCATAAGTATATAACAGGAAGTTTTGCTAAGAATTAACTTTGCTTTTCAGTCACATCCAAAATGGATTGGATTCTATGTTTGGGTATTTGAATCATTCAGCAGGAAGGAATAAGAAACAGAACTATTAAAACTAATTTACATATTTGTGTATAAACATTCATAAAATTGCTAACTGTAACCCGATTTTGGTTATAGATTATCATAATCATTAGGGACTAAGCATTAAAGTATAGGAATACCACCATTCATCTGAGTTATTTGATGTAATGCCCATTTGGACAGGCAGCACTTGGAGAAGTTGGCTTTTGCTACTGGTTTCAACTTTAGTTTTCCATCTTCCTTGAGTGACTTGGAGGTGAAAGTATACAAAGAATAAAAAAGTTTTAAGTAAATATTTTAGGAAAAGAAGCATAATATTACAAATGGATCTTTCTCTCTGTAAGGTCATCATTTTATAATGCCAAATTCTCATCTTCTGCTTTGCAATATGTTACTTGGGGATTTTTTTTTTTTTATGTTGTTGACTCTATACTTACTACAGTGGCACCTCTAATAATTCAATAACTTGCTGAACACAGGAACATCTGAGACAGTGTAATCAAAGAAATGTACAAAATGAGGATCAAAACATTATACTATTACTTTATAATATATTACATGATGCACCCAAAGATAGTAAATATTTTTCGGTATATTTATTCATAATCTGATCTCAGAAGACTGTTACTCCTGATAAGAAACATATCTTAAAATTACCAAGAAAGGTAACCCGAATGTTTATGCATATTAACTAAATCCCTGTAGAATAATTAACTGTTTTAACTTTGAATTCTCAATTCAAAGTTTTACTCTTTTTTTTTTTTTTACTCATCTCTTTTACTATTCTCCCTCCCCAAGAGGTTGTCTTTGTGAAAGGAGAGAATGCTGAGGTGTGCATGCTACCTTCTGGATCTTTGCTGCTCTCTGCTGTGGGGTGACTGTCTTTTCTGCTCTCTTGTCATACTGCAGCAAAGCCAGCTGAGGAGGGGCTGGTTCATCCTGATAATTGGGGTACCAGGGTTTCTTCTCATGGCTCCCAGTTTTTTGGCTTCTGTATACAATGACTCCTTGTTCTATGACTCTTCTGGCTCTCTGGAGAGGATCACGACTCTCCTGCATTCCTCTGGAGAGTAAAATAGCTACTTTCTCTGCACACTGATATATATGGTTGAAGCTAATTTCAAACCTCTCTCTCAGCTATGGCTTCTTTCCTGCTGCAGTCTCAGTGCCATGTTGATTTGGCAATATATTCAATATCAATGCACAGCTTTGCTAAGAGGCAAGAAGTAAGGCCCTCGTATACTAGAATTTCCCCAAAACTTAGATAGGTTTGAGTATTGGTCTTCATTTCTACCCTGAACCCAAGCCCATGGTGGGATCAACAATGGGTGGGATGGGATGGTGATGGGGGAGGGGGAAGTAATCTTGGAAGGGTTTGGGACAGGCCTACCCTCAATTTCTCCAATATTGAAAGTTCCTATCTACTGCAGTCTTTTCCTGCAACATATCCTCCATGGTTTTTGCACTATAATTTTAGTATGGTTTTACAACTCAAGTCTGCTAGAGTAGGATCATGATATGTACAAGGAAGTTTTAAAAATATAGAAACACTGCTAACTTGCTCTCAACACAGTGTGGCTCTCAATGCTGCTGTTTTTTAATGTTGTTGAAAAGACTAGCTTTTAAGCTGAAACTGAACAACGACTTCTTCATTCTAAGACAGTATGCAGCCTATCCTGGGGTAATGAATACTGTTGCTTCACTGTTTTTTAGAGTTGTAGAGCATCATAATTTAAGGAAAAAATTTAAATACCAATGGCTTAAGATTATCCATTATTTCCTATAACCTACACACAATGGCTCAATTAAAAGCTAGTTCAAATGAAAGAAATGAAATAAGAAGAAGTGAGAAGACAGGAAAAAAGAACAGGGTGCTACAGGGTATTAAAAATTGTACCTCTTTTCCTCTCCTGTATTATCTTAACTCTATTGCACGTAGAAGACAAGAGTGTTATGGTAGAGAGAACCTGAAATATAAAACCACCTGTAAGACAACACTTTTATAGACCTTGTAGGCTAGCTGCCTCATTATCATCTTTCAAGTCATTGTTATTGTCATTGCCACAGATCAATCAGAGAAGACCCCAAATCAAACATTTCCCCACATTTGATTCTATTGGCTGGTCAAATATAATCCTTTTTGTTAAGATCCATAAGAAGCTAAGATTTTTGAACTACAAGTAGTTGGATTCCCTTTAGTAAATGATTTCTTTGTATATCACAGACACTGAATCCAGTATCTAGATATGTTCTTTTTTATTACATAGTTGCTAGAAACCTTAGAGTTCCATTTGCATCTAATTTTTAGAAAGTATTCTTGATTGTACAGATTTTTATTTTTATTTTTCAATATCTGTTTGTATTTGCCTTCATTGTCACCATTACTTATAATAATACTGCTACTAGTGGTAAGTGTATAGAGTAGGATATGTTGGGTTATTCTACAGTAACAAGCAACAATGGAATATCAGTGGATTGCGGTAACAAAGGTTTATTTCTTGCTAACATTACAAGCCCATTACAGGTCAGCTCAGACTGCTCTATTGCCTTCACTGGGAGGCCAAGGCTGACAAAACAACTTTTCTCTGGGATACTACTAGGAGGAAATTAAAGATTATGACCAAGCATATGTTTCATTTTAAAAATTCTGTCTAGGAGTAACACGTCTTCCCTGATCGCACTTTGACCAAAGCAAGTCATATGGCTGTCTAAATCAGCAAGGCAAGGAACTGTACTCTTCCCCCAGAGAAGCCAAGGGACACCAGGGGATAACAATACAGTCAAACAAAATAGATTGCATTTACTTAAGTAATTATTCAATGCATCATTCATGCAATATTTATATATTAATACTCATCAGACTTCTGTTTGGTATGTCCTAGGTTTTTTTTCATTTTATACGTGAACAATAATGAGTTTAGAGAAACCAAGACATTTACTCAAAGTTATACAGTTGGTAAGAAACAGAATTGAGATTGGAACTGGATTTTTCTGTTCTAAACCCAGTCTTTACTCCTGCATATGGTACCTCTCCTGGGATAAAGAAGGGGAATGCATTTTTAAATATAAGAACCCAGTAAGAAGCTGAATGATCTACTTTACCATTCCAGTGTTAAGAAAATCCAGTTTGATGGCAGTGAGTTTTCCCCTAACCCTGCTTGAGGAATCAATTGCCAATGGGTCAAAGTAGCTGCTAATGAGCTAATAACCACTCAGTGGCAGCTAATTAATCTGCAACCTGGGAGCACCTATCAGTTGGTGTTCAGAAGACCAATAAAATAAGGGGTCAGCTGGGATGGCTCAAAGAGGTCAAATCCAGATTTTTGAAACAGAAAAATTATGTACATTAAATTATATATATAAGAAAATACCAAAGGGAGAATTAAGATTAAATATATTGCCTTTGTCTTTTTAAAGATGCCATCCTTTTACGCATGAATACAGAACTGTAGTCATTAGATTAAGTCACTGGCATCCTAATTAGCCAAAGACTTAACTCATTTTAGAATTATTGAATAGGCAGCTGTATAGTTTGATAAGTGCCTCTCCTTTTCCCATACACTGTGGTCCTTGGTTTCCCACTGTTATTCTTCAGAGTGATTTCTTATGGCACCACAGAGTGGATAATGAAACAAATTTTGGGACACTGTTATGTGTCAGTTCTTGTGCTGGACTCGGATGTGACAAAAGTCTGGCCTTTATAGAGCTGAAAGCCAAATGGAGGTGACTTAAACACGTAATTACACAAATAACGTTGCAAATCATTATTAATCTATGGCAGTAATGAAGCATTTTGGCAGCACATTCTATTTAAACTCTCTTTACTTGGTATCCTGAATTGGAAAGAAAATCAATATATGCAAATCATCACCTTGACTCTAATATTATGATTATACCATATAGCAAAAGGTAGGTATTTGTTAGTCTTGAATGTAACAATTCATGCCACAACAATTATACAGCAAAGATTTGGAAACACATTTATCAGAATTGAAAACTTATAAATTGAAGCTTGTCATTTTTGAAGGCTTAAATTTTTAAATTTTCTCATAAAATTTCAATAATAATTCATAAAGCATTTGTCAACATTCAGCAATTATTTTAAATATATTTATAAGTAAACAATAGGAAAATGCCTTTTGTTGATTAAAATTTCTTCCACATTTTCTTATAAGAACTATAATTATGTTACTAATAGACATCTTTTAAGGTCTATCTTGAAAATAAATAGTGTATCTATTTAAATTATTGAATAAAAAAGTCTTAAAATTTTCTGATTTCCAGAATATATGACCATGTATTAAGCTCATCCTTGACTGTCTTGATACATACTACGCAGCTTAGAGTAAAAGTTACAGGCCCTCAAACAGGTGGAACATAATTTTCATTTTCCTAATGTATACCAGAATCTACATTGCATCTTTCCTTCATCTGAAACCCAACCATTCAGTTATGGTAAACTGACTTGATGGGAAGTTTATCTTAAGACTTATGTAATTTTTGCCCCCTTGTGTATCATGGTATTTGGGGAATATATTTTCTGGGTATAACATATGGTGGAACAATCTTTCAGGTTACCTGTTGTGACCCTGAGTTTGCATCATGGGAGTAAAATATGCTTCCAATTAAAATTGTCCTATGGGGATGCTATTTTTTATGAATTCAGGGTAAAGAATAGCAAAGGAGTCTAGGCTGTATTTGACAGCTGGGCTAAAGCACCTTGAATCAATAAAATTCTTATTCCATCCTAAGTACTTGCCATTGTTTCACATTGTCATGATTCTATATAACTAGATTTGGAAACCTCTAATACAGGTGGTTGTCCAGATTAATGCCCAACGTTCTTGAAAAAGGCTACATACTGACAAATAACATCAAATAAATAATTGCACACAGAAGTTTATGGGTTCTGTTTTAGTTGCTTTGAGAGAAACTTAAAAAGATAATTTATTTTTCTAAATGATGCTCCTAAAAATAAGACATACAATTTTAACTTAAGTCTATATAGACCAGAGCTTATGGAAGTCCTATTCTTAAATATATGAATTTACTTTCTTACAACAATGATCCAGCCATGCACAAACTATTTCCTTTGTTGAACTCTGAATAATGCTAAGCCTGCTAAACATTCTACAGAGTCAAGTAAAATCTGATTGAGAGTGATTTATCTTTATTTTTCTTTATTCTTTCCTAAGCACAGTATTTCAGATTCCTCCATATTCAATATATCATTCAGTGCAAAGCAGGACATATTAATATGTTACACAAAGTCATATTAATTATTTAATACAGGCATACCTCAGAGATATTAGGGATTTGGTTCCAGATCACCACAATAATACAAATAACACAATAAAGTCGCATGGATTTTTGGTTTTCCAGTGCTATAAAAGTTACGTTTCTATACCATAGTCTATTAAGTGTGCAATAGCATTATTTCAAATAAACAATTTATATAACTTAATTACAATATTTTATTGCTAAAAGTTGCTAATGCTCATCTGACCATTCATGCAGTTATAATCTTATTGCTAGTGCAGAGTCTTAGCTTGATGTTGATGGCTGCTAACTGATTAAGGTGGTGATTGCTGAAAGTTGAAGTGGCTGTGGCAAATTCTTAAAATAAGACAACAAAGTGTGCCACATTGATCTTCCTTTCATAAAAAGAATTCTTCTTTCATAAGAGATTTTTCTATAGCATACTATGCTGTTTGATAGCATTTTACCCACAATAGAACTTCTTTCAAAATTGGAGTTAATTGGCCAGGTGTGGTGGCTCATGCCTGTAATCCCAGCACTTTGGGAAGCTGAGGCGAGTGGATCACCTGAGTTCAGGAGTTCGAGACCAGCCTGGCCAACATGGTGAAACCCCATCTCTACTAAAAATACAAAAAATGCTGGATGTGGTGGTGGGCACCAGTAATGCCAGCTACTCGGAGGCTGAGGCAGAAGAATCACTTGAACCCGGGAGGTGGAGGTTGCAGTGAGTTGAGATCCCACCATTGCACTCCAGCCTGGGCAACAAGAGCAAAACTCCATCTCAAAAAAAAAAAAAAAAAAAAAAAAAAAAATCCTCTCAAACCTTGCCCCTGATTTATAAACTAATATTCTAAATACTTTTTTATTTCAGCAATATTCAGATATCTTCATCAGATTCAATCTCAACAAACCATTTTCTTTGATCATCCACAAGAAGCAACTTCTCATCAGATCGTTTGATCATGAGATGAGAGTAATTCGGTCACATCTTCTGTCTCCAATTCTAATTCTAGTTATCTTGCTATTTCCACCACATCTGCAGTTACTTTCTCCGCTGAAGTCTTGAACTCCTCAGCCATCCATGAGAGCTGGAATCAACCTCTTCCAAACTCCCAGTTAATATTGTTACTTTTGTTTCATGAGTCACAAATGTTCTTAATCACATCTAGAAGAGATAATCCTTTTCAGGAGATTTTCAATTTTTGTTGCCCAGACCCATCAGGGAAATAACTAGCTATGGAAGCTATAGTCTAACAAAAAAAATTTCTTAATAAGACTTGAACGTCAAAATTACTTCTTGATCCATGGGCTGAAGAATAGGTATTTTGTTAGCAGGCGTGAAAACAACATTAATTTCCTTATACATCTCCATCAGAGCCCTTGGGTGATTAGGTACATTGTCAATGGGCAGTAACGTTTTGAATTTATTTTTCTCCTGACCAGTATGTCTTAACAGTGTGTTTAAAATATTTGTAAACCATGCTATAAACAGCTGTTCTGTCATTTAGTTTGTTGTTGCATTTACAGAGCACAGACAGAGTAGATTTAGAATAATTCTTAAAGGCCCTAGGATTTTTTGAATGGTCAGTGAGCACTGGCTTCAGCTTAAGTCACCAGCTGCATTAGCCCCTAACAGGTCAGTCTGTCCTTTGCAGCTTTGAAGCTAGGCATTTACTTCTCCAATCTATGAAAGTCCTAGATGTATCTTCTTTTGGTGGAAGGCTGTTTTGTCTACACTGAAAATCTGTTTAGTGTAGCTGCCTTCATCAATGATCTTAGGTAGATCTTCTGAACAACTTGCTGCAGCTTCTCCATCAGTACTTGCTGCTTAGCCTTGCACTTCTATGTTACGAAGATGGCTTCTTTCCCTAAACCTCATTAACTAACCTCTGCTAGCTTCAAGCTTTTCTTCTGCAACTTCCTCACCTTTCTCGGCCTTCATTGTATTAAGGAAAATCAGGGCCTTGCTCTGGATTAGGCTTTGACTAAGGGGATGTTGTAGCTGGTTTGATCATCTGTTCAGGCCACTCAAACTTTCTCTGTATCAGCAATAAGGCTGTTTCACTTTCTTATTATCTGTGTGTTCACTGGAGTAGCACTTTTACATTTCGTTTAAGAACTTTTTCTTGGCATTCACAACTTTTCTAACTGGCACCAGGGGCCTAGCTTTCAGCCTATCTGGGCTTTGAACATGTCTTCCTTACTAAGCATAATCATTTCTATCTTTTGATTTAAAGAGAAATATGTGACTCTTCTTTTCACTTGAACATATATAGGCCATTACAGTGTTGTTAATCAGCTTAATTTTAGTATTGTTTTGTCTCCGGGAATAGAAAGGCCCAAAGAGAAAGAGAAAACACACAACTAAGTTTGCCATCTTATGCAGGCATGGTTCATAGCTCCCCAAAACAATTACAATTGTAACATGAAAGATGACTGATCACAGATCACCAAAATAGATATGATAATAGTGAAAAAGTTTGAGATATTGTGAGAGTTACTAAAATGTAACAGAGAAACAGTGTGCACACATTGTTAGAAAAAATGGTGCTGATAGACTTGCTCAACCTCTATGCAGAGTTGCTACAAGCCTTTAATTTGTTTAAAAAATAAAAGAAAAAAAATCTGCAAAGCATAATAAAGGAAAGCATAATTAAATGAGGTGTGCCTATATATGGTCTTTACAATGCATTTCTAGTTTGTTATTATATCCTATTTTTTTCCTGGATCATATTTTACAGCTTTACCTACCGATTCACATCTCAGTATACATATCCAAATATATAGTAATTTTTGTTTTGCTATACTTGCCATACCCCTCGCCTCCAGTAGAATATCAATTGTATGACCAATAATGGGGAAGGAGTTGGAAATTCATCCCCTTCCTTCCACTACAAGAATCTCAAGGTAATTCAAAAATTAAAAAAGATGGTCATGAAGATGGTCATCATTCCAAATGCTCCTTAGCAGCCAGACAATTGGAGGAAGGAAACCAATGTCTTTCCTTTATATTTATTCAGCCCTAAAGAATATAAGTGTTGTTTGAGAAACATTTATTGAACTAATGATATACCATATATGGTAAAATTCCTGCTAAGTAATTTGTCTTTTGTAATTTATGACTTATTTTATTAAACAAATACATAAGTGGGTGAGTGATTGTTGTGTCTCAAACACCACAAGATCATAGAAATTTGAAGCTCTAAACATAATGTCCAATCAGCTGGCTAAATGAATTCTTCGCATATTATAATTTATGAGCTTCTTAATTGGACATCCAGATTCCTCCATTTTCCCCTGTGCTTCAACCACATTAGCTTACTTTCAATTTCCAGAAATGCATCATGCTTTCTCCTTCCAGAGAGTTCTTCCACATGTGTTCCCTTCACAAGAAATGTTTTCTCCCCTTCCTCTTCTACTATTTAACACCTTGCTCTTTCAGATCTCATCTCATGAATCATGTCCTTTGCATGGACATGTTTGGTTATATACTAGAGAATATGATGAACTTAGAGAAAGATGAACTTCTCCTTCATAGCACTTACTACAAGTGCAATTGTGCTATTTATGTCAATATCTATCTTCCTCAAGATTACTTATCTTGGTTTGACTCACTATTTGTCCTCAAACTCTAGCATCTATGGACAATCATGTACCATTTATAGATTTATAACATCAGTTCTCAGATCTTTGTCACAACACTCAAGTTGGAGAAAAATGAACTTAGAGAAAGATGAACTTAGAGAAAGAAGAAATTCTCCTTCATAGCACTTATTACAAGTGCAATTGTCATTGTATCATAATTTTTGTGATTCTCCCATTAGACCATTCCATAAAGAATCACTGATAAGTTTATTCACTGTTATATCCCTAGCACATAGCACATCCTTGCTCCTACTTGGTAAGGTTGACTTAAATAGTTGCTTTACCGGGGTTCAGTCTCACCCATGTTAATACATAGAATTATGATTTTGTTTGGTGTGGCAATACATCCAAATACAATTCTTGAAATCCCAGACTCTTTAACAACTAAGTGATTAGTTGTGATGTGACACAGTTAATGGCCAATGAAACTCAGGGTTCCTGGGAAACCAATAATTTTAGAGATAGACAGCAAGATTGCTATTGTTCCTTCTTCTGGCCATGAACATAAATGTAAAGTTTGAGTGGCAGCTATCTTGGAACCATTAGGAAATTAGTATGAAGATGAAAGCTAACCTCTTCCCAAGCTAACAAGGATGCTGAAGTTGAAAGATGGTGTTTATTATAGAGTGTTGTAAACACTCACATTGACAGGATGGACTTCCCCACAAAACTGGCTCAGATGTTGAGACTGATAATGCCACACACATTCCAAGAGGGTATGAAGAGGTAAATTACTCATGCATTAAACTTTCTGGAAAGAACAGGGTAGAAAGCAAAGCAGATCTAAAAATAGCTTGAGTGAAGGAAGGGGCAAGTGTCCCTGGGCTTTATTGGCTGGGGAATAAAGCCAAGGTGAGGATTCCTGCATAGTTTGAACTTTTCCTGCTGGTGGTCATGTGGTGGTTTGAGCTTCTCACCAGCACCAATGGACGGAGTACCTGGGCTTTCTTATCTTCTTGATCACATGTAGCACAGAAAGAGAAGGAGACCTGAAAGTTGTCAGTGGTTACCTACGCTTGTTACACAGGGCATTAAGACAATAACTGAAGTCATGTACTCTGTATTCTTATTACTTGCAGGTAAACACAATCGTAACTGTACAGTAAGTGCTCAATAAATATTTTTTAAATGATGATGAAATGAATGGGAAGTTATAAGGTAGTCAATGGCTTAGACTCTCAGGGTCTCAGTTTGGTGTGTGTATGTGTGTGCGTGCACACACACACATGCCCTTTAACTTTGGTGTTGTGGCAAAGATATGAGAACTGATATTATAAATCTATGAATACTACATGCTTGTCTACAGATGCTAGAATTTGGTGACAAATAGTCAAAACCAAGATAAATAATTTTGACAAATAGTCAAAACCAAAACAAATAATTTTGAGGAAGATAGAGATTGACGTAAAAATAGACAAGTACATAGAAGTATATAATTTACTAGAACTATAATTAAACTTAACTAAATTCTTTTAGAAACTCCTTTGTATTTTTCCACTTAAGTACCATTGATCTCCAATAATATAGGCTGGTTTAGATCTTGGGCTCCATTTAGTCTTATCTGGAAGACCCTGTCAAGTACATCAGATATACTTTAGAGTTACCCAGTTGCATCTATTCATTTGACCTGTGCATCTAAATTTATCAACTTACAGAGTGCACATAAAACTTGCACTGAGTTATCTTCTCAGCATTAGAGTATAATATCCATCAAGACAGGCATTGTGTCTGCCTTGTTTACCATTGAAATATGAGAACTTAGCAAAATGTTTATTTTATACATATGCATGAGAAACATTTCTTAAATTAATAAAATTCTGAATCTTATAGGCAAATAAATCTGATTTGTATTTGTGCTATTTAAATTATTTTTCAGGAGAACTTACAAATTTGTTCACAATTTATTATCTTGTATGTGAGAGTAGTCTAGCAAGAGTTGTTCAAACATCAGCTATATCTTGGCTACTTTATGCTTTGCTAGGACTCCCCATCTTCAGGTATTTAAAATAGTAATTAAAATGGAAAATTTCAAGAGCTCCCTTAAGAGGAAGTACACTCCGAAATTAGGAAAATGAAGGCACAGCTTTTCAAAACAGAATAATTTAGATTATTCAGAACAGGGCTTATATTTTACCATACACATCTAAAGAGCAACTAAAATTGTTAATAAAGCTTATAATAACATTCCCAATTTCTCAAGATAGCAAAGTCATGTCAATTACTTATGAGATGCTCTAATGTGTTAGACATCATGAGGGATACTGGGGATATACAGGTACATATTATATGGTCTCTGCATTTTAGAAACTCATAGTCAAATGAGCAAGGCTAACAGATAGCAAATAATCACACAAAAGAGTGATCAAATTTGAACAAATTGCCAAGGGAACGTGCTGGGTGAGTACAAAATACCTCAGGGGGAAGACTAGTGAAGCTCAAGAAATGAACATAAAGAAAGAAAGGAACTCAAAACTACTGATTTGTTTTGAGGGGGTTTGAACAGAGGTGATGAAAGGGAGGGTAGAAGTAGATACCAGGAAATTATGCTAGATGGTATATAGAATCTACGTTAGGATTGGCCTTGTGTACCACAAGGAGCTTATAAACTGGGGGAAAGTAAGTTATATTTGATTTAAACAAGATAAGTCCGACCACAGTGATACTTCCTACAAAAATGTTTATTCTTTAAATAGTTGAGATATAAAATGGAAACTTCACTTACCTGGGAATCACATTTTTAATAGTTCATCTTTATTTAGATAAAGAACATGGTATTATATATGGTTTATAAGAAATCTAAAAGTAAAATATGATTTTTAAACTAATATAGAAGTGAATGATACCTTTTCAAAATCACTGCCTTGCAACTCTAGACAACTATTGAAACATTCTGCCAGTAAAGCAAATGTGTTTATTTACTACTTACTGAAATTGTCTTAGAAACATTTGACACATTCTTTTGAATTAACTGGAAAGTAAAAATTTGTTTTTTCTTTGTCAGTCTGGATTTGATTTTTAGAAATAACGGAATGTCATTTGGACAAAAATCTGGTGAATATAGTAGACAAATAAATTGATAAATATCATGTTAACTAAATTAACAAGACAAATATGGTTAATACTGTCTTAACAATATTAGCACAATATAAAAACAAAATGACTCTATAGTAGTGACATTTAGTTTCTTTTATGGAAGAGACTCAATGTAATTCCAATTCTAAAAGATAATGTTATTAACATGAATGCATAGCTTCCCAAAATGACAACTTTGAAGGACAACCATGACTGCAAACATTAAATACCCAATAAAAATGGTGCACTGTTGTAGAAATCCAGAAGTTTCAGGGAACAGCCTCTAGTAAGTTAATAGTAAAAGAAAATTTCCAGCCGGGTGAGGTGGGTCATGCATGTAATCACAGCACTTTGGGAAGCTGATGCGGGAGGATCACTTGAGGTCAGGAATTCGAGACTAGCCTGGTCAACGTGGCAAAACCCCGTCTCTACTAAAAATACAAAAATTATTCAAGTGTGGTGGTACATGCCTGTAATCCCAGATACTCTGGTGGCCGAGGCATGAGAATCGCTTAAACCCAGGAGGCGGAGGTTGCAGTGAGCCACTTCACTCCAGCCTGGGTGACAGAGTGAGACTGTGTATCACCAAAAAAAAAAAAAAAAAAAGTAAAAAAAAAGAAAATGTCCAGGAGGTAGAAGAATACTAACAGGCTTTTAATGTCTGGATGGACGTATCTTCTATACATATGTACAAACCCCTTACAGAAACATGTCTATCCCCACTTACGCTCTATTTGTCATCACATGTTTCTCACTTCTTCCTCATGCCCATAATTCTAGCCTGAACTACTTTGGTCCTCAGATTCTTTGAAGATGTTTACAGTTGAGAAAAACAATGACATACTCTTTGATTAAAGGAAGGTCCATAGATATGTTTTCCTTTATACTAATGTGATAGGTACTGAGCATACAGGCTGTTATAAGAAGGAGATAGATATTGGCACTCTACAGCTTCCTTTCACCTCGGGAGTATACACACATTTACAGTATAAATTTTGTGAGCTGACTATCAGATAATTAAATTTTATCTAAACGAAGCTCCTGCAAAAAGCAGGCAGTGATTCCTTGTAATTCTGTGGACCTCTCCGAATGCTGCTAGAATGTCTGCCCAGCAATCCAATATATTGGCATTAGTGTACAGATAGAGGTCACTGTGAAAACCTTCTGACTGAAGGCACCTTTTCAGGATTCATGTAATTCAGGATAATGGTCTGGCTGGCTACCTAAGATAGTTTGCTCTGCTTCATTAATGACAGGGGTCTTAAATAACCAGCTGGAGAAGGAAAGTTTAGATGGAATGATCATCAGAAGTTTTGATTTAGTTCCTCTTAATTCCTAGAGGGGCATAATCCCTTTCATAAGCCATATAAGTTTGATACTATGGCTCAAGTCAAAGGAAAGGGGACCCTCATGGAAGCAAAGTACTCAACTAAACACATGGTTCTGCTTTATAACGGAACCAGGAAGAACAAGAAGAAAGCGGAAGCTTTCTAAGTAGTCCACCAAATTAATACAACTCATATGAAAACAGATGTCAAAATCTATCTGCTCACCTGTCCAGCTGCCAAAAGATTGAAACAAATTCCTAACATTCATGAAATTTTTGACTTTAGATGCTGCAGGATATAGAGTTGAACCTACTATATTTCTTAGATAAGTGTACTCAACAAAAGTCTCAAAACAAGTTCCTGTAGCAGACTACTGCCACATGAAATGCAGAAAAGAATTAGCTCAGCATGCACACCTCAGTGGTACAGCATAATAAGGAAAGCATGGGACTCTGGTGCCAATTTAAGACTATGTGGTCCTAGGGTTTGATGACGAGCTACCTTTTTGAGAATTATTGCAGGCCCTTTAAGACAACACACATTTTACATGGAACAGGATATAGAAAGAGAGCCTCTCTAATTTTTAACTCACAATGGAGGGGAAGTTCCACTCCAGGGCAGTGCTATAGGAAATGATACTAAAAATTATGATTGTTAACATTTATTGATTACTTTCTAAGTACTAAGCACTTTGCCAAACACTTATAAGCATTACTTCATGAAATCCCTCCAATAGCTGTATAAATAAAGGCTATTATCTGAGTTTTACAGGTGAAGGAAGTGAGGTTTGAAATTAGGTTTAAAGACCTTAGGTAAATTGAATAAGTTTGCATAGCCATTGAGTAATACAGCCAAGACTCAAAACTGGATTGTGTGCTTCCAGAGCCTAAGATCAGATGGTATCAAAGAAGAATCAATAGAACCCTGGTGGAATTTTTCTCAGACTCAAGCCTCCTGGAGAAAATCCTAATGATGAGGCTATTCATATGACTCTTTCAACTTATGAAGCTGGGAAACAGAGTCAAGGGAAGGAATGTGGCAGAGGAAATTGGCATCTGTTTTGTATACTTCACTCCTCTCGCAAGCACTGTTCACATTGGAAATGTAGGCTGGAAATGTTTGCCTGTTTGGATTATATGAGTCCTAGTTCAAAATGATGCTTTGTTGTGTGGATATAGGGCATACAATAAGCTAAATAGTATCCATTTTTTTCTCTACCAATTACAAGTGTGGTAAATCACTGCCTTAGAAGGTCAGTGATTCTCAAACTTTAGGGCTCCTCAGAATCCCCTGGAGGATCTGTAAAAACACAGATTATTAGGCCTCAACCCAGAGCTTCTGATTTAGTACATCTGTGCTGGAGTTTGAAAATTTGCATCTCTAGTGAATCCTAATTTGAATTCTAATGTGTTGATTATGTAGTTTGGATATGTATTTCCTCTAAATCTCATGTTGAACTGTAACCCTCATTGGAGATGAACCCTGGTGGAAGGTGACTGGATCATGAGGGTGGATTTCTAAAGAATGGTTTAATATCCTCTTGGTGCTGTCCTGGTGATAGTTGTTATAAAGTGTGGTACCTCCTCCCTACTCTCTCTCTTGCTCCTGTTTTTGCCATGTAAAGTGCTGGCTCCTACTTCACCTTCCACCATGAGTAAAAACCTCCTGAGGCCTTCCCAGAAGCAGATGGTGGCACTATGCTTCCTGTACAGCCTGCAGAACCATGAGACTCAACCTCTTTTCTTATAAATTACCTACTCTTAGGTATAGCAAGACAAGGATGGGCTAATATAGCTGGTGTCCTCTTACTGTCCTTTATAGTATACACAGATTCACAATCTGGATTTTATAGCTGACTCTGAGATGATGCCGTTTTCTCTGGATGAAGCTCTTGAGAAAAGCAGGTCATGCTGCTGCTGCTGCTGCTGCTCCTGGGATCACACTTTCAAAACCATTGTTCTAAATTGGAGATTTTCAACTAAACTTGCACATGAGAATTGTTGTATACATTTTTTTTTTTAAATGCTGATGCTTGAAGTGTACTACTCCAGATCAATGAAATCAAAATATCCAAGGGTAAAGTTCAGGCATCAGTATTGCTAAACTCCTCTCCCATCCATCCACTGATTAATCTAATGTACAACATGAATTGAGATCACAGAGAATAAGTTTGTTTATGTATCAGCGACAGAAAATTAAGAGTATGTCTCTGCTAAGACTTGACTCTGAAATACCTATAAATTGCTAAAGGAATTTAAGGAATACTGAAGTAATGAGGTCTTGATATCAAATCATTACAAAATTTTTATCTCTTAATAATATAGATGACAGCTGATACAACAGGCTTGCTTTTCTTTGATGACATATTACAGTGGACTTTTAAATAGGCAATGCAGTTCTTGTTTCTTTGATAGAGAGACAGGTTACAGAAGTTTGATGAATAATCTAAATTGTTCTGGCCATATCTGGAATGGTGTATTATGTATGCATGTGTGTGTGCCCGTGTGCATGTGTGTAAGACACATAGAAAGCAATGGCATGCACTTCTTAATGCCCATAGCAAACCTGATTAGTTGCTTATTATAGTTGTTGCCTCTTTACCTCAGGAAGGTTTCTGTTATTGATATTGTCAATTTGTTGTTATCAATTCCAGCAGTTTCACTTTTACTTTATTCTGCTTAAAAATATATGTATTTCCCTTACAATTGTGGTTTATCCAACATTTCTAAACATCCTCTTTGGTATATATATATATGCATTCATTCCTTAATTCAATCATTCAATATATAAACTGGAAAAATCCTAAAAATCTATTAAGGGCTCAGGAAATATATGTGTAGAGTTCATGCAGAATAGTTTCCTTCCTTCAATTCCCAAATGTTTGAATTAAACCCATTTCTATTCTTGACTCCGACTAACATTTATTGGTATTTAGTGCCAGACCCTAGCACTATGTTCTAGGCAATGTGGAACTAACAGTGAAGAAGATAGCAAAACCCTCACTCTCATGGAGTATATATTCTGTTGAAAAAAGAAAGAATAAACAAATAATAAGGTAAAAATTCTATAATTAATAATTAAATGAGTTGATGTGAGAGAGTGTAACAGGACTTACTTTAAACTGAGTTGTCCAGGAAGATTCATTAAGGAAGTAAAATTTATGCTGAGACCTCAATGACAAGAGGGAGCCAGTCATGCCCAGGGAAAAAGCCAGGAAAACAGCTTTACAGGCAGAGAAAAAAACTAAGGTAAAGGAAGGACCTGAGATGGATCTGAGTGTGTCTTGTTCCAAAAACAGAAGACAATGGGGTGGACTACAGAGCACAAAGTGAAAAATGGTACAAGAATTTTGAGTATATATGAAGCTTGAGATGCCTGTTGGAAACCCAAGAGGAGGTGTCAAATAGGCAAGTGCTTCTCAAAGTTCATTTGCATATGAGTCATATGAGGATCTTGTTTAAAATGCAAACTGTGATGCAGTGGATATGGAGTGAAGTC
The DNA here is from genome assembly GCF_047675955.1 of Chlorocebus sabaeus. Lineage (NCBI taxonomy): Eukaryota > Metazoa > Chordata > Mammalia > Primates > Cercopithecidae > Chlorocebus > Chlorocebus sabaeus. The sequence continues at coordinate 58,398,565 of NC_132920.1, forward strand.
CTAGATTCTGTTTCTCAAAAGGTCCCAGGGGATGATCCTGCTGGTCTTGGACCACCTGTTGAGTTGTAAGGATGGAGGCAACTGTACATTTATGTCTGCAGTCAAACATAAAGAAGAGAAGGAAGAGGCCAAAAAATAAATAAGGCGGAGAAAAGAAAACCAGAAAAGAAACTTTCTTTAAACTGTCAAAGAGATTTAGGTGGTTTGTGTGGAGAAGGATACCAAATACCTACAGCAAGCTTTCTCATACTAAATGTGATTCAGTAGCATCAAGGTATTCATGGAAGTGACTCAGTACACTGACATGGAAGATATGTAACTGTGCTCTAGACTGTACTTGGAGTTTCTGACTACTTGCTCTGCCTTTCAAAGTCCATGGTTTCCATTTCAAAACAGCAATGCTTTCCCCTTAATTGTTACTATAAGCAGTTTGTAACAAGAGACACTTTTCCAAATATCTCAAATTAAGAACTGCATAGCTTTGTAAGAGATAGGAAGTCAGTCTCCTCAGAATATGGTGTACATATCCAGCTGTACATGCTAATTGGAGGTGTCCCATTACTGCCAGTGTCCAGGGTCATGTGCTTCATGAAGAGAGATGCACAGGGAGATGTAACTGAAAAAGATTCATAACCAGCTTTGATTTTTGTCTGCTCCCTGCATTTCCCCCAACCCCCAAACATTAACCCCAAAACAGAGAATTGCTCTTAGTATTCCTGCTCCAGAACCATGCGACATAGTTATAATCAGTACTTCTCTTACTTTCTTGAATTTATTTTTATTTCAATGATTTTAATGAATATTTCCTAGAAAGTTCACAACACTCATTTTTATGTTTCAATTTATATTCAAATTTACTCAAAGATAATATCACCCGGTATTATTACAGAAGTCTATATAAATACTAGAACTGACATTTCAGATCCATGTGTAATAATACTACCCCCATAAAATTTGCATAGGTTACAGAAATGTTTATCTTGAATAGTCCTCCTGCTCCTCATCTCTGTCTTTGATATATTACATCTTGCAATTTCTGGTAATCAATTCTACAATAGACAACATTTCAGCCACTTCAACTTTTAAAATAACCACTAAAAAATACACCAAAAAAATCATGTGATGTAATCAAAGCACCATGAATCAAAGGAAAATAGGTATTTCATTAACCAAAAATTATCTTAATATTCTTAGGATCGCAACGATATTTCCTTGGGCAATTTGAAAGTGATCTGAAAATTATAAAGGTAGATGATGATATATGTATCAACCTATTCTTATCATTGCAATTTAGACATCAGGACAAAAATAATAGCCTACAATTTCTCAATAGCTCAGTAACTCCTTGCTGGTTTTTACTATAACTGATGATAGGTAAAGTATGGTAAACTGGATGCATGTAACAAACATGGGAGGTCGTAATATGTTTCCAGGATATGGCATCTTGCCATTGGCCACAGCCTCTTGGAACCAGATAAAGTCACTGAAATAGTTAACAGATGTTAGCCATACTCGAAATATAAAAGTTCTATTGCTAAAATTATGTAGGGTCAGATGGAGATTTGGCTTTTGGTCCATAACTTAACTGACTTGGCAAATGAATAGTTGAGATCCAGAGGCATAATGCATAATATTGAGGCCACACACTGCATACTATGCAGGAGCTCATAAACTACTGACGGTTATGTACACTGTGTTAAGCCTGCCTGATTAAGTATTAACACAGTATTTGATACTTGGGGAAATATGAACTCAATTTTCCCATCTAAATGAAAAAGTTATTTCTATAAGAGCAAAAGAGACTTTTTTCCAAGTTCAAAATATGACAAGTTTTATTATTTATCCTCAGCTTGCAATTTACCTGATGACTGATATTGCTTTTTGTTGACTTAATCTATCCAGTTATAATCTTTTTTTGAAAAGGATCTCTTTTTTCTCACTCTTGTCTATTCACATATCAGAGCAAGTTGACACTAATGATTTTCAGATGAGTATTGTAACTGAAATTGATCTTCTCAACCGTAGGTCATAAATCCATTCAAGTCAAGCATTGAAGGAGGCTTGTGCTACTTTAGAGTTTGTGGTTTTATTCACAGCTTTGCAAATAAAGTCACCAGCTTCCATCACTTTGTATAGATTCACACCCTGGTGAGGAAAAGAAGGAATATCAGGAAGGCAGAGGGATTAGAGAGAAAAAAGATAAAATATAGCCTTTTAAATTTTATTAGTAGTTACTTAACCATTTAAAATTACTAAACAAAGTGGTGGTGGTCATTATCAATTTGGGGGCAACATTTGTTTTCATGAATAAGGTTAACATTTTAGATTTTTCTGCTTTATTACAGCATATCTTGAATCTGACCCTTGTATAATAATATAGGTAGACACACTTGAAAAACATCATAATTCAGGCTGGTATCTAGGGTCTAGGAAGGGCAATAATGGAACTACAAAAACAGTCTACAAAGCATCAGTGAAGGACAATCAAAATGATAATGTTTTGGAGCAGTTTATAGACAAGAACTGACTTAGAAAAAAGACTATCCTCTTTATGAAGAAACAAACTTGAAAAAGCCATAAGGATTACAGAAAAGGTGAATGCATATATATACACATATATATTTTTTAAACCAAGTTCAGAAACACTATTACTAGTATGATATTGAAGGAGGTAGTTGCAAGTGAAATAAAATGAAATAGTATTTAGTACACATCTGGAACTTATTCGCCTGAGAGGTTGTACTGTCTGAAAGTACAAATAGGATCAACAAAGGCTTAGGTAAATCCATGGATGACAGATATGCAGTTGGGTATAAAGGCCAAGTTCAGGGCATGCCTTTGGCTTTGGTGTAATGAAAGCGTCACTATCAATGTCTCCACCCAGCACTTTTGTTGTTACAGGAGGAGGCAAAGCATTAGGTGGATTAAGCACAAACTTGTCCTTACATGGCATTTCATAAGCTTCTATGCTCTCCCTCAATATGGACTAGAAACAATGTGGGATTAAAGTTGAAAATACTCAATTTTCCTTGCTATTATAAAGTACTTTTTAATATCTGTGAAAACTTGTGACTTTCATAAATAGACAAGTATAAAAACTCATAGGGGCTTTTCATAACAATATCATTTTAGAAATTGGAGACATTTCAATAGCGCCAATTACTTATCTCTTTAAGAATTAAAGCTATTTTATAAAATGATACTTGTAAATTTCTTTTTTTATTATAAAGTTGTTTTCAGGATACTAACATTTGCTTTGGTTTGAGAAATTTAGTTTTGTCGTGGTAATGGCTTTACGTGGGTATCTGTTTAACATCCTTAATCCAATGATACTTAAATTCTGTAAACAATTAACTTTGGATGCCTTTCACTTATAAATTATATCCAGCAAGTGTTGATAGAAATATTTTAGTCATTAATGTCTTTCTTCTCTTTTCAGTAATTCCATTTGTAACATACAGTAGAATTTGCTGATATCACACCAAAGAAGAATTTTGTTTTGACTTTTCTCTACCATTTTATTTAATCAGTAGATATCATTATGAAAACAACACTGCATGTATTCTTAAATCATTTTTCAGGTGCTTAATATGTCTCATGTACTATGATAGATTCTGGAGTTTCAAGAACCTCACATAGAATGTGGTTTCTGCCTTTAAGGTCAAGCAAGCAATGTAGACTCACAACAGAAAATTCTGTACCATAGTTAAAGCCACAAATAGAGATATGCCCAGGTTATTATGGAGGCAGAGGTGTGAGGCCACCAACCAACCAAGGAAAAAAAAAAGCAGAAAGGAATGTGTCAGGGAAAAGTGCCAGGAAGGGTGAAGCCTGATTCGAGGTTTATACAAAATGTATAGAAGAGGATGGAGGATGTATGGGTCACTGTATGTAGGCAGACAGATGAGCAGTTCAAGATATCTTAAATATCCATGGTGCATATGGATAAAGGTAAAATATACCATTAACCCTGGAAAAGGTAATAATAGGCCAGATTATGTGATAGAGCATAGGCTTGCTTTCAGGAAATTAGAATCCACTGATCAGTGCTCAAGCAGAAGTAGAGCCTATTCATACTTATATGTTAGGTGTAATCCTTTGATGGTAGCATGGAGGATGGATTTAAAGGCAAGTCTAGAGCCAGCAACCAGTATAGAGGATGAACACCCAAGAAAGAGATGTGCAGACCTGCATCAATGTAGTCATAGCAGAGGTAGTAAGGAAGGGACAACCAACCAAAATATTTTAAAGTCAAATTAGCAGCTTTGGTAACTGATTGGACATGGAATCCATAGTGAGATTAAATTCTATAGAGAATCTTGGTTTGTTAGCTTGGGTGACTAGTTGAATTGTGGAAGCTACTCAATGTGGCAATTCTTGGATGGTAAAACTTTTGGGAATAGACTGGACCTATTTGCATTTGGACTCTGGAGTTATGGAACATAACTGGTATATATGAAGCATCAGCTATCAGCTATGGAGTTCAATTCAGTCATCTAAATTGCTAAGAAAGGAGCTATTTATGCTCATTTTATGTCATTAGCTTCTGATATAAATGATTAAGATATGATATAAATGAAATCACATTTATTCTAACCAGAGAAAATAGGCAATAGCTGTTGGTGTTTATGGGTAACAGCTGTTGGTGTTTAGTGCCAAGTGAAATCAGTCTTTCAATAAATATTTATGGAGCATCTTTATACCACAGGCACCAAGTATAAAGTATGAATAAGCTGTCGTAATTGCTCTGTGGTTGCATGGGAAGCTAGACACATAAACAAGATAATTATATAACCTTGTGGTAAGTTCAGAGGGAATGCAGAGGAAAACATGAAAACACTAAGGAATGGGATCTAACAGTTTGACTTGGGGGATACACAGGGAGATGCTAGACGGCTTATTTTTAGGATGGTGGTGTCTTACTTTCCAGGCCAAATGGAATACAAGGCATAAGGCCATTTCATGTGGTAGTGCAAACCTGAGCAAGGGGTAGAAGTGAGGAATAAAATGGTATAGAAGTGTAGACCAGAAGCAAGTTCAATGCAGCAGGAGCATCAATGTAAGTAGAGTGAGGAAAAAGGAGGAATAGGAGCAGCAGAGAATTAAAAAAATTGTTTTACAATACAGGTGATTATTTTACATCACAGAAAGAAATTCTAAATGACTAATCATCTGTGATTTTTATTTTTTTCCTAAAGAAATCTGTTCTATAGACTAACAGGTTGTGTTGACAATCACAGGGCAAAACAAGGTGCTGAATTTGTTGGATGTGGTTACATAGCACGTGACTTTTCAGGTACGACTTGCAAAGAGACTATTCTTGCCATCCAGTGTCTCACATGCTAAGTATTACGAAGCTCCCCTCTTTCACTGATCGTTTAAAAAGTGCCCTGGGAGTTCTTCCAGAAGCTGTAGTTGTCACTGTGAGACAATCAAGATCTCAGTTTTCTCCAAGAAAAACATTCATGCAAAAAACAAAACTGCAAAACTCAGCAATCGTAACAGCAAAGACACAGGCTCCAACTCACAAAGTGTATAAAATCAAATCAGATAATACATGAAAAAGTACTTTAGAGGTCATGAAGCACTATAAAAATGTGACTTGGTAGCATTATTGGTGATTGAGCTATAGCAATGAGTTACTTTATAAAGACCCCAAAAGAATTTTTATTGCATTTTCCCACTGTGCATTTTAGCAAATAGCAAAAGTGTAGTAAAACGTTGACCTCAAAATTGCTTCCCACATCTGAGAAGCATTGCAATTTGGAGCTGCAAGGAATGCATGAATATTAAAATATGTTAAAGTAACTTACTGTATTGAGCCCCAGGCCATTAAGCATATATATCAAATCCTCAGTGGCTACATTCCCAGAAGCACCTTTTGCATAAGGGCAGCCACCTAATCCGGATACTGCAGAGTCCACCACATTGATTCCCATCTGGAAAACAAAGCAAACCACCTAAAGCTTGTGTGTTTATGGCATGTAAATTGTTGCATTTCGATTTAACCTGTGGTAAAGAGCAAATAAGCAAAATCTGAACTGGTTATTCAAACATATTCACTTACCCACTGTCCTCTAGAACAGTCCCGGGGGTGCTTATTTCTTTTTTTTTTTTTTTTTTTTTTTTTTTGAGGCAGAGTCTCGCTCTGTGGCCCAGGCTGGAGCGCAGTGGCCAGATCTCAGATCACTGCAAGCTCCGCCTCCCGGATTTACGCCATTCTCCTGCCTCAGCCTCCGGAGTAGCTGGGACTACAGGCGCCCGCCACCTCGCCCGGCTAGTTTTTTGTATTTTTTAGTAGAGACGGGGTTTCACTGTGTTAGCCAGGATGGTCTCGATCTCCTGACCTCGTGATCCGCCCGTCTCGGCCTCCCAAAGTGCTGGGATTACAGGCTTGAGCCGCTTATTTCTTTTATAGCTAATTTTGTCTCTGAGGCTAACAGAAACCCTGCTAAGGCTCTCTGGAACTAGAATAATCTTTGATCAAAAGAAAAATGGTGTTGTTCGTTGGTAGCAGCTCAACTGTAGGTGATGAAGCTCAGAGTAAGGTTAATTTACTCCAGACTTTCACATATTATCCAGTTCTCTAGCTTTATTCTAAAAGCATTTTATAAGCAACATGAAATATTTTCAACGTTCTAATTCAACATCAAAATGCCTTAGATGACTGGTATGTGTAGGGCGGGGGAGGGAGAAGTCACTGAGTTTGAAGTAAGATTTTGTGGGCTCACTTTACCCATTCAACTCAACCAGTCTTTATTGAGACATTCATTGTTTTGCACACAAAACTCCACTGCTTTGGGAGAAGGAAGACATATTTAAGAGACAAAACACTTGCCACCAGCAGTAACACCAGCTTACATTTTTTGGTTCCTCACTAAGTGCTGGATGCTGTTATTAACAAATTATGTGTATTAATTCATAGTTCTCCCCAAAACCCATGAAGTAGATACTCTTGTATCATCCATCCCCAGTTCACAGAAAGAAAACTCAGGTACAGAGGGAATAAACAATTTACCCAAGGTCACCATCTGATAGGTGAAGTCTTCTGTCTCCAGGGAATCTACACTCTGACTTGATTTATATAGCCTCTGGAAACATGAGAGTTGGTACATGATTATGTGCTTGGGGATATCAGAGGTGGAAGAGTTCTCTGTGTGCTGGAGAAGTTATGGAAGACATGAGCACAACAGGGTCTGAGAAGGGCCCCGGAGTTCAAATCTCAATATGAGAAGAACAGAGGCAGACATGTCATTCCTTTGTGAAAGGTAACAATTCAGTAATCAGAAGTTACAGTAAAGCCTAATCTGATTCTTCACTCTTGGGCATTAAAGAAAAAGTAACACGACCACATCTAAAATGAGTAGCACCTGGAAGCAGAGCTCTTGGTCAACCAACTAGATCATGGTTCTCAATCACAGGTTGCTGCTACATCCCCCGAGTTTTTGATTCAGAAGGTCTGGGCTGTGACTTGAGAATTTGAAATTTTGACAAGATTCTGATGGCTGCTGCTCATGTGGGAATCTCTTTCTCCCTTCCTTCCTGCCTTCCTTCCCTTCTTTACTTTTTTTTGATAAACTTTTAATTTTAAAATAGTTTTTGATTTTCACAAAATTTGTGAAGATTAAACAGAATTCCTGTATATTGCACACTCAGTTTTCTCTATGGTTAACATCTGTTACAGAAAACATTATTCAGTGATACTTATTAAAGCACAGCAAGGATGACTTTATTTAGGAACACTGCAATAGGTACAGGGACCACATGCAATGCAGGAGAGAGAGACTGTGCTCAAATCAAATACAGTATGGGCAAGTGAGAATTTATAGTGGGAGGGGGGGTCGGGGTCAGTGGATTAAAAATTACTAGGAGAAAACATCAGGAGTGAAAGCAATTCTGGCTAAACTGACCTACCAGGATTTTTGCTGAAGACAGGTCAGGGTGATCAGACATGACCTTCGGGTTGGTGGAGGAGGAGAGACCTAATCAGGTCAGGTGTTTGGATATTGTGTATAGGGGTTCTTGTTAAACTGATGTAGTAGGAATTGCTAAAACTGGATTTTCCAAGGAAGTGCAGAGGTGGGCTTAGGAGAAGTTTTAGAAACCTGACTAAAGTTTGGCTTGTCAGATCGTATATTATTATGGTATATTTGTCATAACTAAAGAACACATATTGACATGTTTTTATTAAAATCCATGCAATATTCAGATTTCTTTAGACTTTTAAAATGACATTTATAAAGACATTTTTAAGCATCTGTTCCGGGAGCTCACCAGTATACCACATTAGTAGTAAGGTATCCTTAGCCTCCCATGGGCTGTGACAGTTTCTCCAAACTATTTTGAGTAGTATAAGTCAAGTTTTTGTTTTGTTTTGTTTTGTTTTGTTTTGTTTGAGATGGCGTCTTGCTCTTTTAGCCAGGCTGGAGTGCAGTGGTGCTATCTTGGCCCACTGCAACCTCTGCCTCATGGGTTCAAGCAATTCTCTTGCCTAAGCCTCTGGAGTAGCTGGGATTATAGGTGTGTGCCACCACACCCTGCTAATTTTTTGCATTTTTAATAGAGACAGGGTTTCACTATGTGGGCCAGGCTGGCCTCAAACTCCCGACCTTATGTGATTTGCCCTCCTCAGCCTCCCAAAGTGCTAGTCATGTATTTTTTACAATGTCCTTCAGTATGGGTTTGTCTAAGTTTTTCTCCTGTTAAGACTGGAGTTATAGAGTTTTGAACCACAGAAGTAAAGTGCCATCCTCAAAGCATTATATCAAGGATACACAATATCAATATAAATTATGATGGCTGAGATTAACTTTTATTGTCTGGCTGAGGTGGTGTCTGCCAGGTATCTGTACTATAGTCTCCCCCCAGTCTTTCCATATTGTATGTTTTGGGAAAATGTCATTATGCGTAGCTCACGCTTAAAGAGTGGGGCGTATCTACACAAAAATTTGAATTCTTCTGTATGTAAAATTTGTCCATTCTCATATTTACTTATTCTAACATGTATTTATATTAGGGAGGACTCATAGCTAATTATAGGTAATTATTTTGCACTTTGGGTTATAACGTAATACCAGTTTATGTCTTTCGTTGCTCAAACTGTTCAACATTTGGCCATTGGGAGCTCTCTGTTGGCTCCTGTGTCCTCTAGGCATGCCAAAGGGACTGTGGGTTTTCAACCACTTTCCTAGAGTTTCCTTTGCAAGACTGAAAAGGATACTTACAAAGCCTCACAAAGGAAGAACTACAGTCCTTAAAAAGTCCTGGAATTCTTTTAGACCTAAGGCAAGTTTACAAAGGATAGACTGTTTTCTCTACCTCCATTTCTTCTTCTTATACTCTCCAACATGGGAAGTTCTCCATTGCTTTCTTTCCATTACCACATTTCTCACATAATGATCTGACAAGCTGTCATATTCAGCAGTAAAATATTCATACCTTTAGGACAATTTTCATTTACTATGAATCAAAGCAGTAAGAATGGGAATTATACTTTAGAAGTGAAATTTGTGGCATTGTCCACAAATAATATTTGCTTGGAAAAGGCAAATATTAAGATGTTGTCCCATCTCTGGGAGTCTGCCATGATATAAACAGGCAGGGGCATTTCTTTACTTATAGGTTAAAACTGATCTATTCAGTGCACCTGAATGTATCAGCTTAGGAGCCAGAACTTTCCATTATTCTCAATCCTGTCAACCCACTGGAATCACCTGGAGCCCTTTTCAAATGACTAATGTCCAGACTTCTCCATAAATTAATTAAATCAGAATCTCTGTCCTAGAATCTCCTCTCAGCCAGTGATTTTCAAACCCCTAGAGTTTCTTATCTATCTCACCCTTTATCAGTCCGGGGTATGGGTCTGCTTTAACTTTAGAGAAGCTTTGTACCCTGGGGCAGCAAACAGTTAACCAGGACTGGTCAGCATTTCAAGAAAAGCAGGTTTTGAAAAAATACCCAAAAAAGTATAAAGTAGCAAAAGTCAGAGGAATCAGCATGATAGGTGAGAAACGGCTTCAGCCCGAAATGTGGATGATTCACTTTTGGGATCTGGAATCTACATATCATGTTCCTTTTCTCACTACTGAGGATCAAGACCCCGCAACTACAGGAGTCCCAGAAGGGAAACTTGTTACCTTGTCAAAAGAACAGTTTTTAGTCTTAATTGGCCTTTTGGGAAAGAGTGAGGAAACAAAAGTCATTCTTCTATTTTGTAACTAAAGGCCAATGTAACCTATTGCTTGGGCAAAAGTGAAAGATTTATTTACAATAGAGAAACCAGTATTACCACAGAGGAACAATAAATGACCAATGTCACACTAGAGCAAATATAAATAACCAGTGAAGCCAAAGAAAAAAAAAGTTCAACCTCACATCAAATCAAAGATTGTGCGTGAAAACTGTAACACCGTATTTTACACTTTCAGATTGACAACAATTAAAGAATGCTGGCTTTGAAACAGTATAGCATAGAGCTCAAATATATAGAACACTCTACAACTTCAACAACATGGACTAATTTCACAAACACAAGGTTGCTTGAAAAAAGTCAGGCTCAAAAGAAGACATACAGTATGATTTCATTTAGATAAATTCCTAAAATAGGCCACACTAATCAAATCAGAAGTTAATAATTATCCTTCGAAGTGTGAATAAAAATGGACACGAGGAGAGCTTCCAGGGTGCTGGTAATAAATTTCTTGAACTGAGTCGATTACATTGATAGTATCAGTTTGTGAAAATTCACTGAGCTTATAATTTGTACACATTTCCATGTATACATTATAGTTCAGTAAATATCAGTGTCAAAGGGAGTGTTGCTGGAACTGAAGGTAAACAAACTAGTAGGAATATACAGTTAATTGGAATTCTTTGGGTGAGCAATTATTTAATAATAAATCTTCACTTGTCAATATTCTTTGTCCCAGCAGTTCCTTATCAAAGAGTCCTTTCTAGAAATATTTAACAAATCCTAAGAAAATAACAAAAATAAATGCATGTGGGTGACGTATATTGTATATTTGTTTTCTATAGGATATACAACACACACATATCTATATAAAGACTCATCACAGTATGTTTTTTTAAGAATGAATATTTGAGAACCATCCAAATGTCTCACAATGAAGAATAACTTTATGGTGTAGCTATAAAACAAAATGATGCTATTAAACTGTACGATTAAGGGAAAAACAGGTTAGAAGCTGTTATAACAGTACATAGAGTCATGATACAATTTTCTAAAAACAGAAAGGATTTGGGAGATATATAAAGTGCTAACGGTAACGATCATGGGTGCTGTGATTACAGATAATTTATTTGACTTTAATTCTGTCTCTGTTTTCCAATGCCTCCACAATGAATGCTAATTACCTACCTAAGCAGAAAAAGTAAAAAATTAAAAGTTTTTGGAAATTTTAGCCTGTAGTAAAATGACAGTAAATAAGTGAAAATGAATGTAAATAAATCCAAGACTCTGAATGTATTCATATTTTGCAATAATGGATCTTTCTAGGATCTAAGACTACAAGACTAATCTGCAAACATACTCTGGTGAAGGCAGACAGAATCTGAGTAAAAGAGGACTTGTAAAATGGTCTTTCTGACTTTTCTAGTATCAGATTAGCTCTAGACACAGATTATCTTTCAGTAAGCTCTAGTCACAAATTAATTGACTCAATTCTAAAAGCAGTATGTGGATTTAAAGTTTAAGCAATTTTAAAGAGTTTATTCAAGGATATATGACCTGTAAAGGAGAATATTAAGGCATCAGTTCCCTTTAAAGTGTCTCTTTTTTAAAAAAATCACAGTATTTTAAAAACATATTAATGCAATTTCCCCTAAATTCTCTATTAAGTGTATAATTTTCTTCTCAGAAATAAAACTTTTCTCAATGATACTGTTATCCTTATACTAAATTATATGCTTGTATTTCTAAACAAGATGCTTTGGAAATTTCTAATCATAGTCTTCTAAGAAAATGTGATTTCACTGTGTATGTTTTCTTCATATCTACTTCCTTATTTCATCAGAAATAATTTTAATATGATGTAAACAAGTTCTGAAAAAACTAGGAGGAAAAACATTATTTCTTTTTATTATTCTTTGTTACAAAGAGTGGGAAGACATTTTTACTTAACCATTAAAATCATATCATTGTGTGTTTGAAAATAATAGGCCACTTAGCTAATTTTCCTATATGAGAGACTTTCGGTATTAAAGGGTTACTCTTTGAAAGATGTTCCATTTCTCTACTTTTCAAGCACGATCACTACTTTCAGACTCAGGTTTGTGGGGTGTGTGTGTGTGTATGTGTGTAAGAACACAGCACAAACATGTTTGCACCATAGATCACAAAAGCAAAACAGTTATTCTTTGTTTTGTCTATTTTTGATTTTTGTTTTTGAAGAAAAGTCCATTTTTAGATGAGTAACCACAAGGTGGCAATATAGCACCAAAATCCACCAAGTTAAAGTCAAACATTTACAACCCCACTGTGTTACAGTCCCTCAAAATTGTAAATAAGTAAATAGTTTTATATTTATCAAGCAAACAGGTTTTCTGCATTTAAAATAAGGACACTCTTAACCTAATGGTGTAGGACACATGCAAATGTGGTTCAATATATTCAGCATATTTGTATTTTTCCTTTGACTTAAAGTGTTTATTAAGCACACTGTTTGTGCCAGGGTCTAGGGATAAATAAAAGTCCTGTAGCTCACAGAATTTAGCATTATAAATTAAAGTGACTATATATTTCGGCTGTTACCGAGAAGTAGCTTATGATTATCTAATGAGAAGCAACTGTTTCTAGTGCTCAGGGAACCAATACTTTCTAAATTATATACATATTTATTTATATATATTCATATATAACATATGTATCTTTATATATAACATATTTAAATATATAACATGTAACATACATAATATATACATATATTTTTATATAACATATACATAAATTTATATGATTATAACTCTAAGGACTGAGATGTCTTTGGCTTCTCCTTTTCTCAAAGTTCACAATTAAAGCTATTAACCCCGTGGCCCAGGATACCATAAACCTGGTGAATTCAGTTATATGTGCTCTGTCTACTTGAGCTCTCTGCATATGTGCTTGGACCTAAGGCCAGAGGGAAATGAATAAAATGCTAGTGGCAACTTTTTCTGGAGGAGAGCAAATTGCCTGTAGATATATCGTAAACATATCATGTCTGTACTCTAATCTTAGGTGAGCTCTGGGGAGTATTGATTCTGTGTGACATTCTAATGCTCAGATGTTGTTGATGTGCTAACTAAAAGTACCATCACTACTTTTTCTTGTTGCTATAAGATCTTATAACCCAAATAAAATGAATAAATATAACAATAAAGGGAGTAAAAAAATCATTTGCAAAATTTCTAATCTATATATTCATGTTTTCAAAATATTTTATGAAACCTAAAATTTTAGTTATTGAGGTTACCAAAGTCCCAAAAAACAATTAGAGCTGGATTGTTTTTGAAGTCATCTACATTTTTTATCCCCTAAGATCAGTATTTTCTTTAATAATCTATAGTAATGGTAGATTTGATTTAAAATAATAAAATTTCTGAAAGTGAAAATTATTCATTTTAACATGAATATTCATGTAGAATAAAATATCAAAATATGCTTATTTTCCAATATTTTTATTCTCAACTTTTCTCATAGCTAATATTCACTTACCAAAGGATTGAAATTACCCATACATGAAGTATCACTCGTACTCCAGTGGCCAGGCCAAATAATACTAATCTATCACAGCACCCTTTCCAATAAGCCCGGATCTTGCCTTGAGGTGCTTCTCAACCAAGACTCTAAATAGATACTATCTGAGCTATTGTACCACCTGAGAGAGAACCCTACTTGCCATTGATGTGTATTGGGAACATAATATATGTAATATGTAAGCCATAGATAATGAACAGTTAGCATACATGAATAATGTCAATGTTTTAGTAAACAGGAGCATATATAAAAATTGGTACGTAAATAATGGGATTATATATAGACGTAAAGAGAGAGCTATGTTGAGGAATGACTAAGCTAATGTTATTATTAATCAAAATAATTAGACTTCTCATCTTTAAAACCGGCTTTCCTAAATGCTTCCCTCCTCCTTGCCTTCAAAAGGAGATAGATTATATTTCTACCTTCATTGGATACATTCAAATTGAGACAGAAATGGGAGTATCTACACTGAAGGGAGTAAGAAAAAAAAAGCAAGTACATTTTCAATTTCTTTAAAAATATTAAATACTATTAGCGAACATTTGCTGAATTGCTTACATTTTCACAGGGATTGTACCATGTGCTTCACATATGATAAAGCTCCACAAAGTCAACCTGAAGTGGTCAGTAATGCATTCCCATTTTACTGATGAGTAAACTGAGGTTCATGAAGGGTAAGTGGTATGTCCTGCTTCATATGGTTAGTATGAGGCAGGGTAAGAATGCAAATCCAGGTTTAACAACTATGTGCTACTGCACGACATTAATAGTTAACAAAATACTGACTATATGCCACACATATTACTAAACACTTTAGATGCATTGCTTCATTGAATCCATATAACAACTCCAGGGGGCAAGGTGTGAATTAGGAAAAGAACATTGACAAATCAAAAAGCTTCCTTTTCTTATGAGACTTTCTGAAAAGTTTCCACACAAGTAAGCAACATTAGCAAACAACTTCAGACAGTAAATATTTGTTGTCCTAGCGATTGTATTTCTAGGAAGCTAGCCCAAGAAGACAGCCAGAAATACTCAGATTTATGTTCAAGGATGAATTTTTTTGTAATATTACTCAATATTAACAGTGAAAATAAGTTCATAGGTTAAATGTCCAAAAATAGAGACAGAGTTAATAAATTACATAAGATTGACTATTATGAAATAGTAAAATATTTCTGTATAATACAATATTATATATACAAAAATATAAAATATAAATATATAAACAGTACAACCTTATATATACACAAATATATGAAAAAATGAATAGGATAAAATGGAATATAAAAGAACATGATACTAACTATAGTTCCATTTATTTGTGTTTCTAGATTTTTTTCCCAATCCTTTACAATAAATATATACCACACATATATTTAGGACAAATGAACTTTATTAATAAAGGTCTATCTACTTTTTTTCATAGTCATTTCCTTCTTCTGCCACTATCATACCCCCAAAAGCATACTGGTCTATCTCAGGCTCACATGACTTCAATTCCATTCAAATTCTATAGATGATTCATCTCAGAATCATCTGCTTTTGCCTGTTGTTGATTGGATAATGTTCCTATCACTTTGCTTCTGTAGCCATCCATGTTCTCTAACATCTTGGCATAAAATAATTAGACCAGTGCTCCTCAAACTGTAATGAATATATGGTTTCATTTAATAGGTCTGAGGTGGTACTTGGGATTCTGCATCACTTACAATCCTGAATTATGCCAATACTACTTGTCCCCAGAACACACTTGAGTGGCGAGAGACAACAGATCTTCCTGGAAACATCTCAGATGTTAATATATCCAGCTTCAGTCACAGTGGCTCCCTCCTGCCTCGTGCAGTATTTCTTAGAATGGTATCATCCGACTATTGGAATCACCTGATGTCCTAGTTAAAAATGCAAAAAGGTAGAACCTAAAAAGGTGCTACCCCCAAAACTGATTTTTTCTTGTAAAGTATATTTGTTGTTTCAAACTCCAAGATGGTTTTTATGGATAAAAAAATTTTGAAAATTTCTAACCTTGTGGCTGAACTGTTTACCTGTGGCAGATAGAGCTAGTTCATTACCAAAAATCTGTTTCTTCTTCCAGGACCCTCAGCTAGCTGACATTACCAAGCTGCCCTGTACTTAGGTATGGATATGTGACTATAGTCTAGCCAATGACATGCAAGCAAAGTGATACAGGCCATTTCTAAAACAAGTCTTCTTAGAGACTACAAGCATTCTTCTTCTTTAATAGCCAAACGCAGATGACATTGAGGCCTTAGGGCGTGGTGAGCCACAAAGTGGAACTCAGGAAGCAGCCTGAGTTCCTGAATGACCACTTGGAGGAGACAACACACCCATTTACCAGGAACATGTGTGATGGGCTATTAAATCAGTGAGAAACAGACATCTATGTGTTGGAGTCATTATTCATTTTGAGGTGTGTTTTTATATCAGCATGGCCAATTGGAACGGATATGCCAATTGATAAAAGGTTAGATTAAAATCTGCCACTTTGCTAGCTGCTTTCTATGTGTTCCACATTTTTAACTTTTTTCCGCTTATCTGCCTTCTGTTAATTGAATGTTTTATGATTTTAATCTCTTCTGTTGACTTAATATTTAGATTTCATTAAATTGTTTAGTAGTTGTCCTCTCATTTATAATATATATCTTTCATTAACCATAATCTATCTTCAAATAACCAGTCACACATAGGGAAGGAGCTTCTAACAGTATGTTCTCAATTCCTTCCATGTAGCCTTTGTGTTCTTGTCTCCCTATCTGTTACTTTTACATGAATAAAGTCATAATATATTGCTACTATTTTTTTACTTTAGGTAGTCAGTTATCTCTTAGAGCAATCAAAAATAAGGAAAAGTGATCTAATCTTGACTTATTCCATTTCTGAGTTCCCTGAAGGAACCTGGCTAGAATAAAAATGGCAGAGATTCAAATCTTGGTTTTTGGTGAGCACTCACTTTTTGGAGGTGGGAGAAAGAAGATGAGTTAATGAAAGAGACAAGGAGTTCAGGAGGAAGTTCATTGTGACAAGCCAGGGTAGAAAAAGTTTCTCTAAATACATACCACAGTGATGAGTGCAACAGATGGTTAAGGAAAATGACAGCTGCGAAAATCCACTGGATTCATGCCATTGACAAATTTTGAAGTTGATCATTTCAGCAGAGTGGGAGGAGCGGGTAGAGCTGGCAGTAGATTTCACAACAAATGAAGCGCATACAGCCTACTGCTTAAGAAGTCAGTTTCAGAAGACAGACTTCCATTTGAACCTGTTGTGCCATTTTAACTGTGTGATTTTGAGAATATTGTTCAACCTCTCTGTCCCTCAACTGTAAAATGAGTATAATTAGCAGGCTTGTTGAGGATTCTATGAGATCTTTCATGGAATGTGCTTATCACATAGGTTGGCACATAGCAAAATGCTGGATTTTAAAAGTATATGACAAGGATGTAGAGGCAGGCAGAGGACATGTGATAAAAGGAAGAAGAGAGTTGAGGAAGAAGTTGAGGGGGGTATGTGAATAGAGAGACATCGAGGTTATGTGAGACATGTAAGTAGAAAACCATAAAAGACAGAACTAATTAAATGGAAGTAAGGAATGATGCCACAAACAGAGGAGAAAATTAACAAAGAAAAACTCTTATAGTTTAGGATGAGTTTTGGGACCAGGGCAGAAACAAGGAGGTGAGCCAGGAAATTAATAGAAAAAAAACTGTCCTTTGAGTTAGGGTGTAAGGAGAGACAATATATGTCCCTTAACAGAGAGATGTTAAAGGAACAAGGGCCCTGAAGCTTTTGTAGAAAATAACCAATCTCAAAAAGAGTAATTGAGTTCATTGGCTGAGAGTTCTACAAAGAGTTCATCTCATTTCTAGCTAACGCTTACTTCTTTTAGACTCAGCTCTGCCCTGCTCTCACAATAGTTTTCAGTGTGTGCACGAAGAGAGGGGGATGGAACTAATGGTTATGGGGAAGAGGAGTAGGAAGAGAAGGAGTGAGACCATAAACAATATTGTACTGACAATATCTATTCAGGTTGGAGGTCCCCATGTATTTTTCATACTAATCTGCAAATCACAGACTTTTACAACTAGATAATTTAGCCAAAATCCCTTATATGTTTAATGATTGATTGATTTAAAATGAATTAAGCCCCATAGTTCTTAACAAAGTGCTTTTGGAGGTTATCAAAAGTCACATAGGGCCGGGCATGGTGGCTCACACCTGTAATCCCAGCACTTTGGGAGACCGAGGTAGGTGGATCACCTGAGGTCAAGAGTTCAAGACCAGCCTGGCCAACATGGCAAAACCCTGTCTCTACTGAAAATACACAAATCAGCCGGGCATGGTGGTGTATGCCTGTAATCCCAGCTACTCGGGAGGCTGAGGAAGGAGAATTGCTTGAACTTAGGAGGCGGAGGTTGCAGTGAGCCAAGATCGCACCACTGCACTCCTGCCTGGGCAACAGAGTGAGACACCATCTCAGAAAAAAAAAAAAAAAAAAAATCAGTTATGGGCAATTATAGTGATGGATATAGAACTTAGGCCTTTCTGTTCCTGGAATTTCACTAGGAGGTAGGAGGTAAATCACTTCCAGTCCCAAGGTAGATGTTAGTGGGAGACCTGCCTAATGTTGTGAAAATACAACTAAATGTTAATAAGTTTTTTTAAAGTATATTAAAAGACAAAAGAATTGAAAACAGTGGTTCTGACAAAGAATGAGCAATGTTATAAATATTAATAAGCTAGGGATGGCTTGTGAGAATGTACAGACCAGATTTTTAAAAATAGTCAAAGCAACAGGCAGTGTATATTAGCTTCATGATGTCTGGAATTTCACTTTATCTCATTCCATTATACCTTCAGCATATGGCATAATACCCAGAACATAATAAGTTATTATTCAAATATTCTTGAAGGCATAATTGAACAAATAATGAATATGGCACAATACTGTATGTAATATCAAAATTAGGGTGCATATAGGTGCATATATGGTAAAAATTGAAGACTACAGCACTACATGTTTGAGGACACAAAAATAAAGGAACATTTGAGTGGATCACTACCTATCTCATTTTCTCCTTAAACCTTCTTCTCTTGGGAGTGCCTCTCATAAAGAAGGGTTTCTGGAACTGCTCAGTGACTTTTATTAATCTTGGCTGCAGCTGATTGGACCTAAATTTGGTCAATCACAGTCTTCTCACCCAGACTTGGAACAGACAAAGACAGAATCCATCTTTATAAGAGGTGAGATGTACAGCAAATGAGCTGTGGACCAGTAACTTTTTCCATGAATAATGAAGAGCAGAGAAATTCAATCTCTAGTAAAATGAGAAGTGAAGAATAGGTGAATCAAGGAAACATGGCCTGAATTTCAGACAGATTTTCAGTCCTTCCTAAGGTCCAGCTTCATTCCCTCACCAGCTTTGTTTTTGGAAGTGGGGACTATTATTATGCTTATTTTATAATTGAGGAAACTGAGACACAGAATTTTAATATCATATATAATGTTATATGTTTGGTAAAAGGTAAAGCCGAGATTCAGAATCAGGTAAAAAAGACTTCTAAATCTCTGTTCACAACTTGTGTGCATAATTTCTCCAAGAAGTTTCCATGAGACACCTCTGTGTCTTCATAATAAATTTTCCGTTTCTGTTTAAGTTAGCCTGAGTTGGCTACTGTTGCTGGGAAACAAATACTGGTAACTAGCATCATTAAGTTAATGACCTGGCAGAGAAGATATTCATTAATACAAATAACTTTAATATAAAGTAGAATGTGGTAGCTATTATGAGAATTATAAACAAAACTGTTCAGAAACACCAGTGAGATAGTTTATATATTTTGTAGTGGAGCAAGGAAGGGGAGTGGAGGAGAGGAGGGATAGTGAAAATGTTGTGAAATAGTTTGCCTCTGAATTGGGCTTTGAAGGATATTGACAACGGTGGGGAGATGGTGTGGGAAGAGGTATTCTACAGAGAAGAAGCAATGTGGAAAATCATACATACAATGAACATGCCAAGTATGTACTAAGAAGATTTTAATGAGATGTTTATTGTAGGGACTTTGGGGATATGGATGGAACACAGTTCCTGATCATGGGAGGCCCTGTGCCTTGATATAGGATATGAGCTTTATTCCCTAAGAAATGAAGGTCTGTCTAAGGTTTATGAATAATCATGCCATCATCAGCCCTTTGTTTTTTTTCTAATTTTCCTAGCAAGGGAGCAATAATTGAGATGGATAGAGGCTGAGAAATATGTAAGTAGAAACGTTTGTTAGAAAATTAGTGCAATACATCAAATCATTAGTGATGACTATTTAAAATGAAGCAGAAGAAAAAAAGATTGTTGTTAATAAATTGAGATACATTTATAAGGTAAAATACTGTCAAAATGAATGAGGAATGATTGAAGAAAGAAATACCATTAAGAAAGCACTGAGATTTCTAGCTTAACAACAACTTAGTAGAGGGTGATCCATTAACTGGAGTGGGTTATAGAATCATTTTTAGTGAAAGGTGAAAGTTGCTTTTTTGAAAATCATTATAGACATAGAAAACTGACTATTCACCACATGATGTTTCCTGAAGCATTCCTAATTATTCAAAACTAATTTAAATTCATGTTTATCTTTCATTAAATAACTTTTTTTCCACTTCCCCATTTGCAGTTGGAGTGATTTCATGTCTTCAGTAATGTTTACATGTATAGTTAAACATTCTTGTAACTCAAATAATTGGACTCCATTGGTTAGTAAAATAACTTACAAAGTGACACAGTGATTCCTGGGTCTCTAGAAAGAGCACAAGGCTTCCCATTTGCCGAGTACCAGGGGTGGGGGCAGGAATAATGAGTGATAGGAATTTCATATGGGTTTTGTGGAGCCCCATAACAAAGGCGACTGACTTGCTTTCAAAGGTGTATACTGGAGGGCATAGAAGACTCAGAAGCTCAGCATCCAGCTGACTGAGGTAACAGGGCAGCAAAGGCTGAGTGAGATACCTAGCCAGTGGCTCTCAGGTAACTTCAAAGAATACAGAACCCTCAAACCTGGCATAGAAAGCATACAACAATTTCCCATTTTCCCTAGAAGAGCTGAAAGATCACTGGTAGGTATGAGGGAACTAAAATCACAACCAGGATGTGGTACAGAGTATGGGCTAGAGTTGGGTGGATCATGGTTTGGGTACTATCACAAGGACAGAGCTGAATGGGCCAGATAGTCACAGCTCAGGGAAAACAAGGGAGGACTAAGGATGTTTGCAGACCAGGTAACTCCCCACTAATGCCAGGATGATACTTAAGCCCTCTTCAAACTTAGCTCACTCATAGGAGGAAGGGGAAAGAGAATAGGGGGAACTTGAAACCTGTTTTAAAGGAGAAGTGGCTAAGCAGATTTACACATGTATTCCATCATTTATTAGGAGACATCTATTTTGCAAAAAATATATTTTGCATATATTTAAACTTCAGAATTCATTAAACTGGACACTACTGCGTTTTTACATAGATATAAAATATTATTATGTATGATATAAAGTACAAAATATATTACAGGCCAGGCACAGTGGCTCATGCCTGTGTTCCCAGCTACGAGGGAGACTGAGGAGAGAAGATCACTTGAACCTAGGAGTTTGAGGCTGCAGTGAGCTATGATCACACCACTGCACTCCAGTCTGGGCTTCAGAATGAGACCTCCATCTCTAAAAAATAAAAAATAAAAACGTATAGAATATTTTATGATATTACTTCCTTATACGAGTATTACCATTCACATTCTTATTGTTAATTTCAAATAGCTCAAATTCAACTTGATTTCTAAATGACTTACCAAGGACCTTGCTAGCTTGAGACCCACCATTGATCAAAATATCTAACAAGATATTTATGTTAACAATGGTATTAATTTTTTTTAAGCATTGGGTACAACTTGGAGGAAGAGGGAAGACTGTGAATACATAAAATAATTTTTTTTCTGCCACTAGAAATAGTCCAGTTGAAGGCACCCGAAATGGTTCAGTTGAAGCCAGTTATTCAAAGAAGGTAGGAAAATAAACATAAAGTATAATTACAGTTAAATATGTAGAAGAGGAGCAGATTTGGAGAAAACCCGCATATCTAGAAAACATAATCTAATCCATGGTTGAGGCAACTGTGGATATTTGCCTTGGAAAAGGCTCAGAGATAGATGAGAGTTGTAGTTGCATAGTTCAAGATCATTATGTGGTCAAGAAAGCCGACATATTCTGTGTGATTCCAGAGCCAAATAGACAAATGTAGATTTTGGTTGATTATGGGGGATAACTCTCTAGCCATTTAATGCTGCCCAAACACAAATGGGTTAGCTTTCAGAATAATGATCTCCTTGCCACTGAAGTATTAAAAGACAATCTAAAGGTTGCAGAAGGAATCCCTTCTTCTGTTAGTGAAGCCATCGGCTTTGATGGCTCTAGGATTTTCTCCAGTCCTACAGGTTTCTATGAATACATATTGAAGTTGGTTTGCTCAATTTTATCTAATTGTGTCATCAAATTATAAACATACCCAAATAAAATTAGAATATTAAGGGCTTTTGCTATTATAGTTTTGGGGCAACAGCATTATTGTGATAGGTTCATTTCCTTGGCATCTGAAGATATGACATACAAATGCTAAGCAAAAACATAGTGAGAAGGTCACATGCATATAAGCTTCCAAATGGCATACAACCATGATGGCTAGTGCTAACAGTCAAGGAAAAAAAAAAAGTCATATAAGACATAACTTAAAACATTTGCTGAAGATTCTCATTGAGGAGTGCCAAACCCACACATATTTGGTGTTGTAGCAAAGCGGCCAAATCCCACTAGGCTTACAAAAGCTTCTGTATAACCTGAAACATATTTTACGTTTCTGTTTTAACTTCAACGATCCAAAATACCTGAAATTCAATGTCATCCTTACTTAAAAATGAAAATAGATAAGAGAGAACAACCTTTAGATATGAGTCAAATTCAAGTGCTATTTGACTCACAGGCTAGATAAAAAACACATGGGGTATGCAGGAAAATACACAAAATATTAATCATGGACAGATTAATATCTAAGGAACAAGAAGAGTCCTTTCTTGTCCATCACTTCTTTGCTCTTCATCACAGGAGACTGATTCCTTCAGGATGCATTTCCCCATTTCTCATATCAGCTGGATTCCTGCAGAGTTCAGCCAACAGTAAGCTCTGGTGTTAGGAAGAAGTCACAATATTTCCCACTAACAGCTTTAGATGGTATCTCAAGTAGAGCCCATATTTTCTTTGTGGCCTCCAATGCCTTCTGTTGACCATGGACAGGCCCGTCATGGTTCCAGCTCTCTCACAGTGACTCTGGATGCTGGGCTCCAGTAACGCTGCTTCTTTCTTTGTCCATCCAACCTATAGGACTCATTGCAATGGTGGTTTGCTGCTATTGCTAATCTCCAGGAGTGCCTCCTTAACAGTGAGGTAAACAGGGTGCAAATTGTAGGAAGCCACTCAGGAACTCAGTTGGTCAGCAAGTTGAAGATCATCAGCACATGAGAAAGAGTGCCTCCTAAAAGTTGTGTTCTAGTTACCTGGTTTGCCTTACCCTATTCTGGGTCCTGCTAACCTCTGGGATGCTTTTTTTTGTCAGATGTTCAGTTTTATACTTTTCCTCTCACCTGTGTTTCCTACATTCAATTATTTTTGTGTCTTCTGCTTTCTGACTGATCCCTGAAAAATCTAATCAGCCTTTCCAAGGAGTTGAATCTTGAATTATTTTCTACCAAACTCTTATCAAAGGCAGATTGAGCAAAGTGATAATAAACAAAGGCACTTTATGAGATTCACTGTCCATCCTCTTCTAAGTATTTCAGTTCTATCCTTATGCCAATTTCAGCAGAAAATTCTGGATCTTGTTAGCCAGACTCCTGCAGAGATAGCTTCCTTGAATCCCATTTTCAGTTTATTCAAAGTCGTGACAATAAATAAATATATACATACATACATACATAAAAGTCTTGTGAAGGATGACTTTCCATCCCCCCACATTTATTCTAAAAACCCCTACTGGAGACACTGTCCATTTATTGTACTACATTATATATTAGCCAGGATAAGTAGGTTGAGTTATTAAAGCCAAGAAAAGGGCTGGAGAGAAATTCATTGGTTCCCTTAAGTGAATTATAGATGAAGTTTGGTTGGTTAATCTTGGGAAACACTGAACCAGAGACTCCAACATGATCCTTCTTCCTGTCTCTTTCTTCCCTTCTTTCTTCCTTCCTTCTCTCTGTCTCTCTCATCATTTTTTTTCTTCTCTGTGTGTTAGCTTTATTCTTTCAAGTTGGCTATACCAAAAGTCACAGAGTTTTATATAAGAGAAAGGAACTCTTTTTCATAAGCTCTAACTAGAAAACTTTTGGGAGACTGATTTTTATTAACCCACCTTGAGTCACACATCCATCTGTGGACCAGAAATTGAAGGCAGTACACTAGTATACGAAAATTTCCCTCACTGGGGCCATGAGTGTACTTTGTAAGCTAGACATTATGGGAGGAAGGGAGAAGGATGCTGCAATTTCTAGGCCCTCACTAGAACCACAGGTTTGGAGTGATGAAGACATGTTTTCCTAGAAGTGGGGTATATTTTGAACATACTAAACAATAAATATTCACTAGATACCTTTTCTAGAAACTATTCAATATATTCTATTGAAAGTTTAACACCAGAAAAGGATTTATTTGTGTTAAATTCTCATGTTTTTCCTTAATCCTTAAGTCTTTGTTTTTAGGAAATTTAAAATGACATGTAATGCTTGCTAGTGGCAAGTATTCATCATATCATTGAACAGATATTTATTGAGTTCCTATATTGTTCTAGGTGCCACGTATACAGTAGTAGAAAATAAAGCATACAAAATCTATGCTTTCATGGAGCCAGTTTTTAGTGGGGAAGAAAAACACTTATGAAGGCTGAACAAGATAATGACGACACAGGAAAGCAAGTGACAGGGTAAGATGCATGTGTGACTCAAGGTGGGTTAATAAAAATCACTCTTCCAAAAGTTTTATTCAGATAAAGGAGTATTTGAGCTGAGACCTGAATGAAGTGGGAGGTTATCTATGAACTGGTCTGAAATAATAGTATGTTAGGCAAAAATGAAGACGGTCAGAACAAATGCTTTGACAAGGAGGAGTACTGGTGTGTTTAGAGAGAATTAAGGAGACCACTGTGCTTGGAGTAGAGGCAGTCATGAAGACAGTGTTACAAAGTAATATCAGACACATAGCAGGGATGTGTCTTATGAATAAGCATTTACTAATCAAGTCAGTATCATTAGTGAATCACTTTGGAATCCCCACTAGCATTTTTTAATGATAAGAATACAATAGGAAATATTATATATTTGTGCATTGCACTTTCTTCCATATCACAAAAGGCTTTGTTGTTTGATAGACTACAGTGTTTTGGATGAGTAAAGCACATGTACCAGGGAGTATGCTATGGGCCTAAGCTGATACAAAGCCATTAACAAATTAATTTTGGTAATTTGGGTCACATGTATACTTTCTTGTCCTATAAAGTATGTTTAAACAAAAATATCCTGTATTTTATAACAGAAGATTTTAGCTTCTTACTAGAGAACGCAATATGAATTTTGTAAATATCTATTAGTTGAATGAGTTCAAATTTCACAGAGCAGCCTCCTCTCCTGTCAAAATTAGTACAGAATGATAGCTTTTAGAACAGCATTTGTATTTATGTCAGCTAAAGAGTAAATCACGCAATCAGTCAATCTGTACTAATTATTCACTCACAAAAGGCTTACCACATTATCATATTTAAGATGTAGCCCTTGACTCAAAACAACTTAGAAGCTAGTGGAAAAGATACAACGTATACATGAATAATTAAAAGGGAGATTATGAGAGGTGTTGATTCAGGCCAACTAGGAAAATATTAAGAGTTTAATGGAGAAGAAAATTATTTTAGACTGTTTAAATTGAGTCAGGTTTTATAGAGGAAATGACATTTGAACTTGGCCTTGAAAAGTAGGGAGATTCTACAAGCAGAGACTGAGGCATGGGGAGCAGACCTTAAAAAATATAAACAATGTCAATGACTGAACTTGTTAGTAGCAGTTTCCTGTTTACTGATGTTTGATGTTAACTCTGACATAATGCTGGATCCCTCCTGCTATGTAGCACAATTTGGTACAAGTCTCCCAAAATCCTATTTAATAATTATTAAAACATATTTATTAAGTGGTTTCTATGTACAATCCACTGAGAGGGATACAAATAAGAGTAAGATGCAGTAAATTGAGATGTATAAATCAGATGCTCACTAGAATGAGTTTTATATAACCTTATGATGCCTATACATACACACACTTTTCAAATTTCACTCAAATGTTATATTGTTGAATATGCAGATATCCAGATAAATATATAGGTAGATAAATATATATACACACACACATATATATATACACACACACACATATGTATCTGGCTATATAACTCTGTATATGTGTGTGTGTATATGTTTGTATTTTTGTTACATTGTAGAGCAACTGTTTAACTTTGAATTCTCACTTTAGAGAAACTTCATTTCAGCTAATGTCTATAGAACATCTGTAAGTACTATGGCATTTCTTAATAAAAGTACGTCTGTTATTGCTCAGTATTTTAGGCTGGTAACTAATCTTTTATCAATTACTCACAGATCCCATGTGTCCAGGAGGAATATATATCAAGAGTTTTGAACCATTTAACAAATGCATGCGTGCCTCTGTAATATATAGCTGTGTTTTATAAATTTTAGAGAGGTAGGACTCTTCCAGGCAGTCTCTCACTAAGGATTACAAATGTAGAAAACTATACACAAAATGAAGTACAATAAAGTATAGCTATATTCGCAAAGGCTAATTTATTTTAATACATATAAAACCAAAAATGTCATTTATTTTCAAGTTGGTGTTTAGCTCTAAACTAAATAATTTACGTATACAATCAATTTATTTCACATTACTGGAGACAAATGCCCAGAAATTGAAACCTATAGAAAGCACTAAAGTTCAATTTTAATCATATTTTAATCTGTTTTTATCAACCACATCTTTATAAACATTATTACAAAAAGTACATGTTTATTATGTAATAAATCTTCATGTTTTTCAAGACCAAAAAAGCTCTTCTTGTAAATCATAATTCTAAATATTTTGTAAGTCATAGATTCCTCTGAGAACCTGAAGAAAACATGATATCCTATTACTAGGAAAAAATTACATACATAGACACATGCTTAAAATTGTATATGTTTATCTGATACATGGCAAAACACTTTTCTAAAATAAATCTATTGAATTCACTTAATTGTCATCCATATCTAAAGGTAAGGGGGACAGTATTATTCTGTTGTTACTTGAGCTCTATAGTCCAGATATACAACGTTTTTTTGTGTCAGTATTTTTTTACCCAGCAATTTTTGAAATTTAGTATGACAGTAACTTTTAATGTCAACATTGCTTATTTATTGTTATAACACTAGCAACAATGAAATATTTATTTGACCACGTAAAGTAGGAAATATCTAGGAGACATATAAAATATAAGACACAATATCTTTTCATGAAAAGCAACTTAATGTGTTTTATTAAGACTCTTGCCCTTAGGGTGCTGCTACAGGATTTGGAACAAAAATAATTTAACTCTCTGCCCTGAATGTAGGAAAAAAAATCTAACTTGTATTAAACAGCATCTATTTTGGAGTGCTTCGTTGACAAGCAATGTGAACATTCTAAAGAATAATGATCTACTATTTATTTTTTTTAGTAATCTAGACCGTCATCTAAGGAAGTAAAGATTATTTTTTATTGTTAATGCTTTTTTTTGAAGAGTCAAAAGAAAAAAATATGTGGAACCCAATGCTTAGCTTTCTGAAATTTACAACTGGGAGAAACACATATACAGCACTTTTAAAGTTTAAAGAAATGAAACAAGAAAGGCAAATCACATTGTAATTCTCCAAGTAAAATAATACTATGTCCACCAAATAGTATTGTTACCATGAAAGTCTGGCTAGAGTTTCAATGCCTGGATGGGGGAGACTGCGATCAAATATATGAAGATGCTGCTAAATTTGAAATACAGTAAGGTTTAGGCAGAATACTTGGAATATGGTAAGAATAAGAATATAACTGACTTATTTTTTCACGTTGCTTTGACTAGTAAATGTACCTGCTAAAAACTGGTTTGTTTTGGTATTTCATTTAAAATTAAAATCATCCTGTAAACAAGAGAAGGTAACCATGATTTTATCAGAACTTAAAGCACCATGAAATTAGATCAAGATATATGCAAAGTAATAGTTTGTATTTTAAATGTAGGTACACTTGATTTGACTATTTAGACTGAAATAAACTAAAATGTACTCAAGATAGTCAATAAAAAAGTGATTACTCTGGATGTTCCAAAATATATACCTGTGAAGAACTACTCAATAGCACCTTGCTAATGAAAACAATAATATCTCTAATTTTAGAAGAAGACAAGTAGCAGGAAAAAAAGAATATAATTCAGGTTGGTTGTTAACTAATATGGCAGTAGGCTTGTATGATTCATTGTGGTCCATATGAATGACGTTCCTACCAAATACAGCAAATCAACACCAAACAATCTTTCCAGACCATCATATATGTCATATATTCATGTGATTATGGGGCCTTTGGGTAATTCTAATGCCAAATTCTGTCAAAAATTAGAATAAATAAGGAAGACTATATGACAATACCTCATAAATGTGGAAATGTGGTAAGAAAGACTGCTTTGCTTCTCTGTGCTTACCTTTCTAAAACATGAATTACTCATCGTCTCAAATGCTACCATCTGCTTTCTTGGGACCTTCCCTTTCTTAAAACTCTCATCTTTATCTGTTGCAACTACATATGAAATAACTTCCTCCCTTCCTATGCTCACCATGTATGCTGGTTTTCTGTCCTTGGGTTTGCTCCCTTTCTCAATTATACCACATCTTAGCTGTCTCCCCTGCCCCCATGACCTCTCGAATTCTCCTCTCTTCCTCACATATCTGCCTTCACACCCTATTTTGGGAATAACAATTGCATGATTTTAATTTGTCCAGAAATTTAAATTTAAATTTTCTAGAGACTTAATTTTTCTAGCGACTAAAGTTTCAAAATATAACCCATATATATTGTGCCAATAGAATCTTATAAATTATTTAAATGTATCCTTGGACCATTTAATGAAAATGCCAGCCATCTTTACCTGCGCTTAGGTAAGCTGCCATAGAAAGGTCTAATAATTATTTTGAACACACTTAATATTAAACTACTTATACAAACTTCTTATGTTGTAGGTATAACTCACATATATCAGTTTTCTAGGTATTATATTGCTGCTATTCATTTCTACTATAGACTTCTCGGGAGTAGTTAACTGCAGACCGTGTAGACACAGCCCTGACTCCATCACAATTAAAAACATCGTTTATGTAAAGGAAAGTTGTGCATGAAAGGTACAAGGAATCTCCCCAGAACTGGAACAATATGTAGGGTCAAAACTCACAAAGGAGTTATGCTGGGCTTTTGGTGTTGAGTCCAATCTTTTCTTTTTTCTTTTCTTTCTTTTTTTTTTTTTTTTTTTTTTTCTGAGATGGAGTCTTGCTCTGTTGCCCAGGCTGGAGTGTAGCAGCACAATCTCAGCTCACTGCAACCTCCACCTCCCAGGTTCAAACGATTCTCCTGCCTCAGCCTCCCGAGTAGCTGGGACTACAGGCACGTGCCACCATGCCTGGCTAATTTTTTTCTACTTTTAGTAGAGATGGGGTTTCACTATGTAGGCCAGGCTGGTCTCAAACTCCTGACCTCAGGCAAATCGCCCACCTCAGCCTCCCAAAGTCCTGGGATTACAGGCGTGAGCCACTGCACCCAGCCCCAAACAGTCTTTAGCTGAGAAGAGAGATAAATGATATATGAAAAAGTGGCCGTTACAATGTGAAAATTGCATAGTTTTTAAAAAATAAATTAAAAAGATGTTATATTTCATGATTTAAGTTATTTACTCCTACACCTCAGGTTCCTTACTTTAGAACTCTCTACTAAAGAGAAAATTCCAGAAAAGTTATTCTAAAATATACAAATTTTCTAACAGCCCCCTGATGTAAAATAAATTCTAATACAACTGCTTCAAAATACAATAATAGAAATATAACATTTTTGGCTTAAAACATTGGGGCAACTGCAGACCTTCACGTATTTAAAACAAAATGTCTACTTTCTTCTTTTCCTCAATCTAGTAACCCCTAGGCATCTTTCCAGATGGAATAATCACGGAAAGAAAGTGAGCTTTGTTTTTTGTTCTGTTTCTGATTGAGCTGTCCGTTTTTCTGCTCCACATATTCCTGCTTTCCTGAGAGAACAGTTGGGATATACTTTCAGAATAAAATATTTTCAAGCTCTTTTGAATGTTTTAAGTCTCAACTCCAGGGCAATATTTTGTATGTAGAGAATTGTAAAAAAGGAAGAAAAAATGAGAATATAAAACAGGTGGAAATCCAGAAACCACCTAATGCTTTAGACTAAAATATCTTATTTTGATAATAGCTTGTTTCATTCCTCACTTGTTCATACTCTTTGAATTTAAAATATTAAATTGGTAAAGGAGCTCTGTAGAATTGCCTAGAATAACATTTTAAAAGTTATGCATGTTGAAGGTCAATAGCTGTGAATAATATTAACATTAAATTCCAAGAAAATTAATTCTTGTAATTTACTAATGTATAATATCAACTGAAAGCATAATTAAAACTGTCTATGTCATTAGATTTTTATAAAGATAATTTACTGTCTTAAAAAACTCACAAGATTATTTTAGATAAAAATATTAGACTCCTAGTTGCAAACAGAAATCAAATTGAAAAGGAAAAAGTGAAAGATGTAAAAATTCAATCCTGCAACCATAACACTAACTAATGTGACTTTTAGTGGTTTAATTATTTTTTGAGTTTGAAAGGCCATTTCTACTGCTAGGCTTCTGTGTACATGCATGGATTACCACCTACAGGATATTTTTAATCAATATAACCTACTACCAAGTTCTCCAAAACACAAGCAAATTGCATGACAATAATTAGCCTCACAGTTCTGAATTTAATTCAGATTAACAATCTATTCAAGATTAATGATTAAACAACGTCTCCTTGTAGATATCTACAGAGGCTCCCAAAATTTCCTACAGGTAAACTCAAATTCCTACCAGTTTAAGAGTTTTGACTCTCAGAGTCCAGGCCTTCCCCTACCCTTTCCTTCTTTCCAGCCTTTTGGAATTACATGTTGCTCCTCATCTCATCCCAGGCGCTGTGAGCCTACCTTGGTTTCAGGATAGAATCAGTCCTGGAGGCTGCTTTATCATAATTAAGTCTTTCAACCTGATAAGGCAAGTTCTCTTCTCTTGTTCTAAAATGTGTCTTGTTTACTGTGTGCTCTTTACTCCTTTTTGAAGGTTAAATTTGGTCATCAACTTTCACGAACAAGACTGCTAGGGATTTCATTTGGAAGTTTATAAATCAAAATCGGGGCAATTGCCATCTTTAAGATACCAAATTCGTTCATCTGTGAACATTATATATCTAGTCATTTATTCTGATTTATTTGTATTGCATTCAATAACATTTTGGAATTGTGATATACAAGTTTTACAGCAAAGGTTTTAGTATGTATTTGGTTTAAACACACACCTGGTTTCCTCTAGTACTTTATTGTTTTTGCTCCTAACTTGAATGTTATATTCTTGTCTTATGTTTGATTGGTTATTTCTCTGTAGAAACACTGTTATTTTGAATATTTTTAACTGAAATTTTGTCAAATGTTCTTATTACTATAAATATACACATTAATACATATGTCCATTAAATATAGAGCCATTACTGCACACACCCAAAAAACAGTTATCTTTATTGCAAATGATATGATAACCTATATGAAAATCAAAGAGAATACATTTTATTATAGATAATAAATCATTTGCAGATATAGATAATTTTTGTATTCCTAATTATTTTGTGTCATTTATTTTTCTTATTTTAGTACATTGGCTTAAATCTCTGTAATGCTGAAACAGTGATGGGTACCTTGCTTGACTTCTTTAATTGATACTATTTCTAAGAGTTAATCATTAAACATGATATTCATGGTAAGTTTTTGATAGATACCCTTTATGAACTTCAATTGGTTCCCATTTACTCTTAGATTATAAAATTTTGTTGTAAGACAGTGTTTAGTTTAATCAATTTTTTTCTGTGTTCCTTAAGAAATGTTTTTCTCCTCTAATCTGGTAATGGTCTGATTATGTCAATTCTCAGAGACTGAACTAATCTTTCATTTATTTCTGGTATAAACCTTACTTGGCAATGTATTCATCCTTAGGAGATTCCATTTTGTAACAGTTTACAATCAGTGACACTGAAACTCTCTCTTGTTTTCCTTTAGAATTTTTTTTTTCTTTTTTGTATTTCCATGTATATTCATCTGTGCTTTAAGGATTGTCTGAATCCAGAACCACTGCCCTTAATCTTTATTGTATAAGGATATTACTAATAGAAGTTAACAATTTTCCAAAGACATATCAAGGTAAAAATAAAAGTTTGCTGAAAGTATGGCAGACTGTAAGATTCTAGACAACATGGTCCATTTGTAGAGATCTTGATTTCTGAGGCCTGATAGTATTGAGATCCAGAACCCTGCAAGCCTCTATGGGAAGTGGGGCACGAATTTAAGCAAGATTATGCCTGATGGTCTTAATTATTTTGACTAATCAAGAGGCAATATCACTAGCCATGCAGGGGAAAACATGGTTTTGTAGGAAGCTTGAAGAGGGATGAACCTGAGAGCAGTAGTAACTGAAGGGAATGAGAGAGGCAGCATCAAGAACAAGAGCTTCGTCAAGTTCCACAGGAAACTGATGACCAAGTTCCATTTCTTTGAGCTAATTTGAGAATCTGCTTTGAAAATCTGCAATGACCCTTATGCTTTGCCTCTTCTATTTCTCCTGCCCCTGGCATAACTTAGGCCCAAATGTCTGCTCTGGAGGACAGTTATGCATTTAACAAATGTCTCTACATGACAACATTTGATCACTGGTCACCTAGTCACTCATGCAAAAAGTATGCAACTCAGCTGTTTCTTCCCTCTCTCTGGTCTTTCATGTTAAGTCAATCTTGAGTTCCTACTACCTCTTAAATGAATTTCCGGTATGCCCTTTACTCCTCTCTACTGTGCACACCTTACACTCAAGACCTTCAATATCTCTTTCTTGATTAACTGAAAGAGTCCATGATCTAATCTGTTTTGTCCTATGTTCCTTAAATCTACTTTCTATAGATTTACTAGAAAGAATTCTAAAACACAAATCTGAAGTGCAAATAGCATTTCCCTGCTTAAAACTCTTGTGGTCCTCCATCACCTGCTGGATAAAGTTCAAGAGTTTTACCCTTATTAGCGAGGCCTTTGAAGTTTTGGCATCAGAATGTGTTTTTCAGTCTCATCGTATATCATTGTCTTACATGACATAATTTTAGCATTGTTTAAGTTACCATTGTCTTGAACTTGATGCTTCAACAACATAATTATTTCTTGTAAATTCCCCTACACTGTTTCTAACCTCCGTGGCCTTACCATAATGTCTTTTTAGCCTGGAATCCTTGTCTATAAATTAGGTAATTCTTCCTCAACTCAAGGCATTGATTCTTCCAATAAGCCACATTTCTGAAGTGAAATTATGGCATCAACTAATAAAGGTCTCACTTTAAGAAGCTCCTGGACACATGTAAACACATTTATTCTATGTATTCCCACACGTGTAGATGAACTACATTGCCTCCATGTAATACAAAAGATATTATTTCTATGTGAATATTTTCATGTTTTTTGGCAAATGTTTCAACCAAATTCATTTTAGGCTTATGTACAAGCATGTGGAAATAAGTTGCCATGCCACCTGAGTGGATATTATTATATTGCTGTTCCACCTTATATCCAATCCCAACTAGAACTAAATTATATACAGATAAGAGCCAGAGTTCAGTTAAGGAAAATTGGCACACCTAGAAACAGAGAGCTTCTGAATTTTAAATCACTTTGCAAAGACCCCCAGAGTATACCCTCATTAAGTGCAAGTATGCCGTTCATTTTCTATCCCTAGCTCTGATGGCATCAAGTAATCATCTACAATTCCAAAGGGAAATTAAGTGAGTTAAAACAAATTGCTCATCAGGATATAGAAAATGGAGTGTTTCTATTGAAACTATATCTTGATAGTATTGAATCATTCCCTGAAGATAGGTGTTGAACATAAAGCATATACTATATGCTAGGCCCGGTGGTAGAACCTACGATCAACTGTGATGCACAGTCCTTCTCCTTACTAATGGGTGGTGCATTGATATGTAAATAAGCAGTGGAGATACTATGTGAACAGCACACTGTCAGGTGAGGTGCCATGTGGTACAGGAGCACAGCTTAGAAGCACCTCTTCAGGAAGTCTTTCTAAATTATGACTTAAATAGGCATTGTCCAGAGGTAAAGAAAGTGAAGTGCACCATACAGAATGCCTGTGTGAGGCCCCCAGTCCAGGGGATTTGGGAATGAGAAGGAGCATGACAGGAGACAAGGCTGCAGTAGCAGATTGAGGGCAACCTAACAAGGATTGGGATCTCTTTTGCAGACTTGATATTAAGGTCGCAATGGAGCCACTAAAGGCTGTATGCAGTACTTGAGTTCTGTCTAACGATGTACATTATAAGGTAACAATAAATTTAGGTTTAATGCTTTTTGAATTTTTAAAAAATGAATGACCTGATAGCATCTCCCAAATACAAACACGTCCCACCATAAAGTTATAGAACAACCAGTCAAATCTAGCATCTAGCAGAGAACAGTGCCTTATGAGAAGGTGCTCAATAGATGTTTGAGGAATTCCTGTGAGGAATACAAAAATGCTGTCATAATGAGATGTGTCAACTTCCAATTAAAATTCCTATCTTTTAGACTCAGGATTGAGAGAAAGCAGCCTTCTAGTGGAAAGGTAGAATGAGTGAATGACTGTTCTGATTTTAATATGGAGATTAGATTGACTGTTAGCTGGGGAAATGGAGCCAAAGAGAAGGGCAAGAAAAGCTAACATTTCTAGCGCCTAATATGTGCCCACATTCATTTAATCAACACAACAGCTCACAAGTATAAACTTCAAATTCAAATTTTGTTTTTTTTTTTTTTTTTTTTTTTTAAAGACTGAGTCTAGCTGGTCGCCCAGGCTGGAGTGCAGCTGCGCGATCTCGGCTCACTGCAAGCTCCGCCTCCCGGGTTGACGCCATTCTCCTGCCTCAGTAGCTGAGTAGCTGGGACTACAGGTGCCCGCCACCACGCCCGGCAAATTTTTTGTATTTTTGGTAGAGACAAGGGTTCACCATGTTAGCCAGGATGGTCTCGATCTCCTGACCTCGTGATCCGCCCGCCTCGGCCTCCCAAAGTGCTGGGATTACAGGCGTGACCCACCGCGCCCGGTCCAAATTCAAAACTTAAAGATGAGAGAACATGGAACATAGAAAAATTAAGTAATTTAAGAAGACAAAATCAAAATTTAACCATAGACATTTAGATTTTAGAGGTAGCGCTTGTAACTATGCTACATTCTCCTTTTTACCACCTAACATACACCAGATAGAATCAGGAAGAAAAAAAAAATCATGAGTTGATTTACCAGAAGCAATAGCAGAACTTTATTTCCTTTAATTCGCTTAGCTATGCACTTATTTATCTATGTGCATGTTTGACTAGAGACTACAAAAGATGTTTGGAGATAGGGGAAAGAAAATTGGTTGAATAGCGCCTATTTAGCAGGGAACTATGTAGGCCTCTATTTAATTGTGCAGCATTTCCTTTCTTCTCTAATTAGTTTTCTGAGTTTAAACCCAGAACTTTTGAGGTAGTATTTTGAAATTAGAACAAATATTAATGCTGAAAAGAGGAATTAAGTGGAATCAATAACAACTGGAAAAAAAAGAAAAAAGGATTGTTTAAACAACCAAAAGAAAATCATACAAGATAGAGACAACTTCTATAATTTGTTGATCTTGAAGCCTGACATTTATTTAAGAAAAGCCCATAATATGGTAAGTACAATTTTTTTGCTTCCCATCTACATATTCACACATCCTAATATATTTATGCAGTAATCCTAAAGGTCACTTATTGATAGCACATATATATGTGTATATATATGTATATATACTTATATATATACATATATGTATACTTATTTATGTATATATAAGTATGCGTACATATATACTTATATATATCAAGATAACTAACTTCATATACATACACACATATACATATATACGTATACATATGTGTGTGTATATATATGTATGTGTGTGTATATATATGAAGTTAGTTATCTTGATTTCCTTGATTATATGTAACACAATGGAAAGGAGGGAGAAAAAAAGAGAAGGAGAGAAGAAATGCTTGAGCAAGCATGGAAGTTAGCAAAGTCGCGAGGAAAGGAAGAGAGGATGAGGAAAGAGAATAAATGACTTGCTGCTGCTCACTGATTTTCACTGGCCTAATGGAACCAATGTAAAGGTGGACAAATTATAAAACTCAAGTGTAAATAAAGAATCCAGGGGGCTTCTTATGCATGGGGTTGATGCAGGTGCATATTCATCTTTTGGCACATTTGGGAAATGAAAGTTCTATTCCATATTCAAATGCCATTAAGTTATTTACAACTAGATCTGGAGGTTTCATATTTATCATCATGAAGTATAAAGCCAAGTGTCCCTTTTTCAGGAGCACCAAAGATTAACCGATTAGAATGTTTTCCACATGTCCATTTTTACTGTCAAGAGAATTTTAAAGAAGTTTTCCAGCTTCCGCAGCTGAGCCAGATGTCAGTGTGTCCCACAGTGTAATGAAATTGGCGGAGTAGCCTTCTCATGACCCTGGGGTTGTTTTATCAGGGATCACTTTAATGTCTAAGAGTCATTCCTTGCTGAAGACTCTAAAGTTTTGGGTCCAATCTGCCACAATTACAGAAATATGCTGACTTGGTTGAACCACTGAAACCAAGAAATATTTCTTACAACTTTTCTCACATCGCACTATAATTGTTGTTTGTGTTGGCACTAGAATAGTACAGGGTTTCATTTCCACTGTAAGTTTCCGGTCTCTGGTTTCAGAAACATCAGCAGAGAATATTTTACCAGCCACATTTTTTGTTGTGTAAACAGGTCCTGGTGATTTACTCTGTTGGTCTCTTCACTGTGTTCTCAAATGACCATGGTCTGAAAGATATCAGATGGACACTTTCTAAAATAACTTCAGGAGTTAGCACAATGTTTTTCAAATAATGTAATTCATAGCTTTGGTTCAGGAAATCTTGGCAAAAAGTCCTAAAATAGTTATATTGACATATTTCATTTTTTTCTTTAACTTTTAAATTTCTACTACCATTAATATAACAATTATATTTAAGGTAGACACAGTTTAAAAACACAATACAATAAAATGAACATAATTTAGTTACCATGCAGTTTATGAAGTAAGAGTATGTATTCTGTTTTCACACTGCTAGAAAATACCTGAGACGGGGTAATTCATAAAGGAAAGAGGTTTAATTAACTCACAGTACTGTGTGACTGGAGAGGTCTCAGGAAACTCACAATCATGGTGGAAGGTGAAGGGGAAGAAAGGGAAGTCTTATGTGGTGGCAGGAGAGAGAGCGTAAAAGGGGAACTGCCAAACACTTTTAAAACCATCAGTTCTCATGAGAACTCACTCACTAGCATGAGAACAGTATCAGGAAAATCGCCTCCATGATCAAATCACCTCCTACCAGGTCCCTCCCTCAACACGTGCAGATTACAATTAGAGATGAGATTTGGGTGGAGACACAGAGCCAAACCATATCAAAGCATTACAATATTTTAGAATCTCCATGTAAACCTTCCTTCATTGAATGACCCCTCTGTCCCAGAAAATTCCACTTATCATTCTCCTGTTGTACTTTAAAATGTTACAATACAATATGATTGGTAAATTTGTCTGTTTTTGGACTTTGCATCACTAGAATATTACTTTATTCTTCAATAACTTGCTTTGCCCACCCATTATTGGGTTTTTCAGTTCAACCTGTGTGACTGAACATAGCTTTCAGTATTCCTTGTCTTGACTCCATGATTTTTAGTTGTGTGAATATGGCACAGTTTGATCCAATTCCTTTGAGGTGAAAAACAGTTTCCGTTTTTATCATTATAAACAATTCTGCTACAAACTGTTTTTCTATGTCTTCTGCTGCATACAAGAGATTTACCAGGAATATACCAAGGAATAAATTGCTGGGTCATAGAGTACACACATGCTCAAATC
Organism: Chlorocebus sabaeus; assembly: GCF_047675955.1. NCBI lineage: Eukaryota > Metazoa > Chordata > Mammalia > Primates > Cercopithecidae > Chlorocebus > Chlorocebus sabaeus. The sequence goes on from NC_132920.1 coordinate 58,436,786, forward strand.
ACCAATATATGTGAGAGTTTCTGTAAGTCTACATCTTTACCAACACTAGATACTGTCTGGCTTTTCTATTTTTGCCAATATACCAGGTATAACATGAAATCACATTTAAGTTTGCATTTTTCAGATTAATGTTGAACATATTTTAGGTGACATTTGTGTTCAATTTTCTGAGTAATCCTGATGTAATTCTTTAACAATTTTTCTATTTTTTCTTTTTTTAAAATAAGCTATTACGTTTATAACATACATATAGAGAAGAGTACAAATCATAAGTATACAGATCAATAAATCTTCACAAAGTAAAAACACCACCGAGTCAGAAAATAGAACATTAGCAGCACGAGAAGTCCCTCTCACACCTTCTCCCTTATTATCCTACTCCCATGTAAACATCTATAACCATGGATTAGTTTTGCATGTTCATGAATGTTATAAAAATGTAATCAAACAATATACTTTATCATGTCTGACTTTTCTCATTCAACATGTTGTTTTGAAATTCAACCATGTTGTATGTAGCAGTTTTTCATTCTCATAAATGATAAATACATATATCACAATCTATGTACAATTTTTTTTACTAATGTGTATTTGTGTTGCTTCCAATTTGGAGTTACTATAAAGAATACTAGCATGAACATTCTTGAACTTATCTCTTGGTGAATATATGCATGCATATATTTCTATTGGTTATATACCTAGGAATGGAATTGCTGGGTTCTAAAGTATGCATGTTTTACAAAGTGGTGGCACCAATTTAAACTCCCAACAGCAATGTGTGAGAGCAGCATTTGTTCCACATTTTTGCCAGTACTTTGCATCCTCAGACTTTATAATTGCAACCAGTCTGGTGGCTGTGTAGTGGTATCTCATTGTAGTTTTAATTTACATTTCTCTGATGACTGGTGAAGTGTAATGACTTTTCATAACTTACTTGCTATTAATATACCTTTTCTGTGCAATGTCTCTTCAAGTTTTTTTTTGGTTGTGAAGTCCACTTTTTTCTAAAATTAATATTGCTACCCCAGCTTTCATTTGATTGGTGTTAGTATGTCATGTATACTTTTCTATCCCTTTACTTTTAACATACCTGAGTATATTAAATATTTATAATGGATTTTTTTGTAGATAACAAATAGTTGGGTCTTGCTTTTGAAATCCACTCTGGTAACCTCTGTCTTCAAATTTAGACCATTCACATTTGAAATGATTGTAGTTGGATTATAGGTGGGTTAATATCCACTATACTTATAGATGTACTATATTCATTACATTCTTTTTTCTCCACCTTTTTCAACCTTCTCTGGTTTTAATTGATAATTTTATATGATTATTTTGTACTTTATCTCCCAGCATATCATTTATACTTCTTAAAATTTTTAGTGATTTATCTACAGTTTCCAATACACCTTGTTAACTAAAGTCCATCTTCAAATAATACTATGCCATTTCATGTGTACCACCAGTACCTTGTAATAAAGTATCCAAAATTCATTCCTCCCATCTTTTATAACATTATTATCCTTCATTTCACTTGCCTATATGCTACAATTACCCTGTATCTTGTTGTTATTATTACTTTGAACAGTTAATAGGTAAATTAAGAATAAATAAAATAAGATTATATTTTATTTGCATATATTGCATCTCTGATTCATATTTTTCTTTGTGTAGATCTAATTTTCTGATATATACATACATAAGTAACCTTCTCTGTGTAGACTGTCTTTTTAAGTTTCTAGTAGGGCAGATATATTGATGATGAAATCCCTCAGTTCTTGTTTTTCTGAGAAAGTCTTTGTTTCTACTTCACTTTTGAAGAGTAATTTTATTGAATATAGAATCCTAGGTTGGTGGGTTTTTACTTTCAGCACTTTGATTACTTCATTCTACTTTCTAGTTGCTTTTGTGGTTTCTGAAGGACAGTTGAAATGCAATTCTTAACCTCATTTCTCTATAGGTACGGTGTTTATTTTTCTCTGGCTTCTTTCAAAATTCTCTCTTTATCTTTGTTTTGGTGCAGTTTGAATGATATGCCTAGGTGTTGATTTTCAGTATTTATCCTGTGACATTCTCTGAGCTTTTTGGATCTATGGGTTCATGGCTGTCATTAATTTTGGAAAGCCATTAACTATTATTGCTTAAAATATTTATGCTACTGTGTTCTCTGTTTCTTCTCCTTCTGTTATTTTAATTACATATACATAATGATCTCTACAGGGCCTTTTAAAATCATGTAATAGTTCTTGGATAATCTGTTCTGAATATTTTCATCAATTTTTCCTCTTTGCATTTCAGTTTTATGAAGTATCTACTGACATATTTTTCATCTCACTGATTCTCTCCTTAGCCACATCTAGTCTACCAATGAGTCTATCAACAGCATTCTTCATTTGTATTAGAGATTTTTTTTTTCTAGTATTTCTTTTTTATTCTTTTTTAGAGCCTCCATCTACATGTTTACATTCCCATCTCTTTTTTGCATGTTGTCTACTTCTGCCAATAAAGCCCTTCACATATTAGTCATAGTTAATTTGAATTCCCTGTCTCATCATTCCAATATCTGTGTCATATCCGAGTCTGATTCTGAGGGTTGCTTTGTCTCTTTAGGCTGTATTTTTTCTTGGCTTTTCATCTGCCTCTGATTTTGTTTTTGTTGTTAAAAACCTACACATTGTATCCGGTAATAGTAACTTAGGTAAACAGGCTATAAGCGTGAGATTGTATGTTTGTCTGGCTAGAAGTTTGGTTGTGTTTAATGTTTGCTGCAACTGTAACTGCCAGAGGCTTCAAATTTCTCTAGTTTCCCTGTCTTTGCCTTTTCTATATAAGGCAGGCTTTCCTAAGTATTCCTCTTCAGATGGGGTCAGCTTCGTGTAGTTCTTTCTGCTGTAATCCACTGTTACTAGACTGGAGCCCTTTTGGTGTGGTGGTAAGGTGTGAAAGAAGAGAAACATTCCTTAATCTTCTGATTAAATTTCAGACTTGTAGTGGGCCCGTGTGTTTTAAATGTTGACCTTCCCAAGTGTTTCTCCAGTGGTATCAACTTTTGTTTATCCCTTTGATACTACAGGAAGTCTAGTGTGGGCTGGAGAATGATGAATACCATTTCCCCAGCTTGGATAAGGTTCTAGTAATTTCTTTCTATTGAGAATAGGCCTTTGTAATGAAGAATATTCTGATAATATGTCAAGTGATTATTCTTTTCCCTCCTTGCCAGAGTCACAGAAAGGTCTTTCTCAAATTCTCACTTTTAGAACCTGATAGAAGGTAAGACTCACAAAATTAGTGACCCCCTTAACACTCTGGCTTCAAGGGTTTCTCACTTTTATGCTTATCCACACTGAAACTTCAGCAATTTGTCAAAATTACCAGTTAGGGAGATCTCAAATGTGCAGCTCTGGATTTGCCTCTCTCTCTAGATTTCAGGGCAGAAGTTTGCTCTTCAACCTCAGTTTTCTGATGGATCCAAGAAAAGTTATTTCAGTTCCATTTGTCGAGCTTGTCCATGCTATAAAAATAAGCGTGATTTCCAAACTCTTGACATTTAGAGCTAACATAGAAATTCAATGTATCTTTTTATGAGCAGAAAATCCTTATTGTAATATAGCCTGTTTATCAATTATTTTCCACTGTTAGCCTTTCTCATGTGCCATGTAATAAGTCTCTGTGCAAAATATTACTCTCTTGTTATTTACTTCTTTATTTAGACTTATAATCTTTGTGTATAATGATTAAGATTTTGTTTCTATGTGAATATCCAATTGAACTAGTACAATTTATTGAAAAGATCATGTACTTCTCACTGAATTATAGTGATGCTTTTATCACAAATCAGGTGACTGTATATGTTTGAATTTCTTTCCCAGCTCTCTTTTCTGTCTTTGTGGTCTATATGTCCATTCTTGTACTGGTATCACACTGTCTTAATTATTTTCACTTTATATTAAGATTTGTTATCTGATAACTTGTTCATACTTGAAATTCCCCTTTTGGATTGCCTTGGCTATTTTAGGCCATTTGCATTCTCACGTCAATTTTAGAATCCACTTGACAGTTCCATGCACACACACAGACCTACTGAGCTTGCATTGAATCTATGGATCAATTTTGTGAAAATTGATATTTGTTCAATATTGAGTCTTCCAAGACTGAAACTTATCTCTCCATTTACTTATATTTATAAAACTTCTCTTCATAGTGTTATGTTACTTTCTATATAGTAATATAACAAGTCTGTTAAATCTATGCCTTACTATGTTTTAATAATATTGCAACTGGATATGTGTCATTTCATTTCATAATGTATATTTGTTACTAGTATATATAATAGTACTGGTAATTTTTATATATTGTGCTTATATTCTACAATCTTCCTGAATTTATGTATTGATTTTAATAGTATACCTATAACTTATGTTGGAAGTTTGAATACACAATTATGACATTTGAAATAATGATAATTATATTTCATCCTTTCCAACTTGCACATTTTGTTCATTTCCTTTCCTTATTGCACTGGCTAGAAACTCCTACTTTGCTAAGTATGTCAAATAATTTTCTACATCATTTGAGATAATCATAAGATTTTTGTCTTTATTAATGTGGTAATTCTACTGATTGGTTTTATATGTTGAACTAGAATTTCTAGGATAAATCCAACTTGGTTGAAATACATTAGTCTTTTAATATGTCAGTAGATTCCCTTTGAAATATTTTATTAGGATACAGTGAAATAGATTTGGCTATGAGTTTCCTTTCTTGTAATAATCTTGTAGGATTTGTGATCAAGGTTATACTGGACTCAGGAAATGAATTAGGAGGGGGTAGAACAGTGGAACTCAGAGTGACTGCATCTAACATCACACTGGGGCCTCTACAACAACAGCTGCTCTTAAAGCAACTTATGAATTTGCTGTCCTTATGTGTAAGCTTTGTTTTAAAAAATTATGGGCAAAAATCCCCACAAAAATTGAATAGTAAAAAGTACTGGATGCTTAAATGTTTTTTAATGGGGGAATAGATAAGTAAATATATGAGTTACAGTTTATATCTATTATATAACCACTGAGATAATCATATCTTTACTATTTTAGTGTTTTAAAGTAGTGATTTCTAATAAATTTTCTAATGTTAAACCAAACTTGAATACTTGGAACAAAACAAACTTTTTTGTGATGCTATACTTTTATACATTAGTAAATTTGGTTTACTATTTTGTTTAGAATTTGTCATCAACGTTCATGAGTGGCAATACCCATAATTTTCCTTTCACATACTATTCTTATATGATTTTGGAACCAGGAATATATTACTTGTAAAAATCAAACAGAGTGGATTCTGTATTTTAACATTCTCTGAAAATGTTTATATAATACAGAAATTACTTGCTTATTTTACATTCAATGTAACTCACCTATAGAACATCTAGGCTTGATGTTTTTATTGTGGAAAAATATGTGAGCTACTGATTCAGTGAGGTTACGTTTCTTTTTTTAATTTCTCATAGTTTATATAATTTTACAAATTTTACATCTAAGTTTCAAATATGTTGGCATAACCTTTTCACAATAATCTGTTACATTTTGATCTCTGCTACATCTGCAATATTTTGCCCTTTTTCATTCCCTCTACCTTCTCACCTCTCCATATGACATC